>NW_027071936.1:47966795-49308045 GCF_038088225.1 Cyrtonyx montezumae | reverse complement strand
CCCAGAAAGGTAGTCTTACATGCCTAGTGATAATGTGGAAAGAATATTGTAATATGTTCTTTGTGAAGAAAGCAGCAAAATTCTGATGTCACCCCTTAATTTCAGTGGACGCTCTTTCTCTTATCTTGTGTTGTCTGTTCTCTTTTGAGCAAGTCAAAAAGACAAGAATTTACTGTAGAGTTTTCAGAAGAAAACTCTTTATTGCATGGAACTGCTTCTGTTCCTTCAAATCATCATCAAGACATGGAAACAGAAAGTCTACTGAATATTACCTTGTAAGAATCATATATTTTGGTTGCTCATGTTTCTCAATTACTTGAAAGATGGGGAAAGCTTTTCTCTCACACTCTAGAACTTATACACTAGAAGCAAACTGAACAAAGGGGCTATTGAGCCCTTTAATGTGACACTAACAGATAATTATAGAGTATCCTTTTTAATACATTTTTAAAAATGTTTTTTCTTTTTTTCACAAGATTTGGTGATTTTTCTCACATTGTCTACTTGGAGTACCTTTTTTTCCCCTTATTGTTTTATGTAGAATAAGCTATTGAATTATTCATTTGCAATCTATGTGATTATAAATTACAAATGAAACAACAATTCATTTACAATTTTTTACTTCTAGTCTTGACTTATCTAGAAGAGTCTCATATAAGAAAGGTCTGTTTAAAAATTTCCACAAAGTATAAATTTATAAAATAGATTATAACTGACATAATTCTTCCATAGTATTATTTGGTCTATTTATTTTCTGTAGGTTATAGCCACATTTTTATTTTTATTCTTTTTAACTTACCTTGATTATTTTACATTATTTATATTGAGTCCCCTAGGGTATTATGGTAGATAACAAGGGATAGTATATGTATAGACTTGCCAGAGTTGTAACTATAAATTGTCACTGAAACCCAAAACAGTTGAGATTTGGGTTCTCCATTGCCTGAATTAGGATCTTCAGTTGTATTTGTTAGTTCTTGCTAACTTTCTACTTTTCGTCATCTTTAATTTTCAGGATTTTTTTTGACAGATTTTAATCCCAAACATTAGAAACATGCATATCTACTGTATTACATATTATGTAATGTCAAATATAACAAAAAATAGTTATCTGAATATACTATGTAATTACAGCATTTTAACACCTTGGTATTATTAGTAGATTGATGTTTCTTTTCCTACCAAAATAGGTTTTTCCATTGTTAAATTTACAGATTGACTTTGTGTATTTTATTTTCAGAGTTCTTTGATTGCAGGATGATTACTCTTATTTTTGCCACAGGAAGCTATTATTTCTGTGGGAAGGAGAAGATCCATGCTCTATTTGTTTTGAGGACCAGTAACAAAGCAATCTCTGCTTTGTGGGTATGAGCCATGCACTGAATATATCCTTCTGGGCAGGAGTTAGACTTCACTCCTATCAAGATGTGTGAGACTGAACACAGCATCTTGGGGACAGAAGTATAACTTCTTAGAGTTAGAAATTTCTAAGCATATTCTTTGTCTCATCTTCAGCTCAGAAATGACATTTAAATAGACGTGCAGATGGTAAATAAATACATGTGATGTTGTGACAATGAATAATGCAAAACTCTCCTTTCTACTATAAAAATAATCTTTCAAGCCATAAAATTGGAAGTCCTGACTTTAGCTCAGGCCCACAGCTCTATTTAGTGAATTTTGTTTATGATGTAAAATATGAATTGAAAAATAATCTAGAAATGATGAATTGTTTATTTATTTTCGCAATTGTCACATATTTTAGTCTTATAAATAACTGAATTGGCTTATTCCTTAATTTTCATACAGAATTGAAGCACAGTAGTGTGTGCTATGCAAAATTTTGGCATTAGGAATGGGAAGCCAGATTGACTTGGAAGCATCTAAAACTGGTGAAAACATCAAATTTTGAATAAACTTTTATAAAATTTAGTTCAGTTTCTTCTTGAGTCTGAAATTAGCTCATATTCTGAATCATGAAGGTCTCATCCTTTCGTAGGTATTAATTTCTTCAAGCTACTTCAAAGATGAATCAATGTCTCAATTCACACAACTTTATTGAAGCTCTTTAATTAAAAAAGGCGAATTCAGAAATTTAAATTATGCAATTACATTCAAAAGTTAAATTGCAGATGAGTTTTAAATCTTTTATTACAATGTCATCTTCACTGCTGTTCTCCCTCACAGAGCACTGCATTTTGCCTCCATGCAAACTCTAAAGATAGATCTGCTTTTTTTGAGCAGTTTGAATAGTGCTTCTAAATATTTAAAACTTGTCTTAAAAAATTCTAATTTTCTCACAGTTTAAAATAGAAATTTAAGCTTTCTACAAAAGACAAACCAGGAATTTTCTAAGTTCATTCTTAAAGGTAACAGTGTTCCCTGTTCAGATGTTATTTTCTTTCTTAACAGCTATGTACTACTATCAAGATATGCTTTCCTTCTCTCTTCTTCAGCTTCTCCTTAGGTTCCCTTTAACCCTACCATTTAAGACAAGGACAAAGACAACTTCTTAAAATTCTGCTTATGTTCCTGGGAAATGTCATTTGTTTGGCAGGGATCCTAAACAGTAGCACAGCTTGATCCCTTTGCACAGCCCAACACACAGCCAGACCTGACATCAGGAAGCTTCTTTCATGGCAAACATAAATTAAGCTGAAACACAGTTGTAGAATAATGAATAATGATTTATAGAATGTACATTCTGAAAAGCAGATTCTGATGTCTCTTTAATAGCCCATCTTTCTGATCTAAATTCTCATTAAAATAAATTTGGTAAAAATAGATTTTTTCAAACTATTTTTTATTCGGTTTGATTTGTTTGTTTTAGAGGGAGTGAACATTATTTTGTTATGTTTACCCTAAGAGAGGTGGTTTTACTATGAAATTGTTTATCCAAATCTCTAAATTGCTTTCTTCATAAGTGAACAAACACATTTTTGTCAGTTCAATGTTTACAGAATCTGAGATCAGCCTTCACACATTTTTAGTAACTGTACTCTATGGTTTTATTGTGAAATTACATAGAAAAAAGATGAAGATCATCTCTGTTTAGGCAGAAGTTTATATTAAAAGGTGACTTTTTTTTCCTCTTTGCTGATGACAGACTTATTAATTAACCTGTTTCTCAAATAGAAATCAGTATATGCCAAGAAGTAGTATTTAGATACTCTGAGCAGCAAGACTTGCAGGACAGAGACAATGATAAGTCTGTACTGTTTGGCAATATTTCCTATGGGATAATTAAAAATTGCTCATTGTAAAAGAAAAAAATCACACAAAGCAAACAAATACAACTAAACAAAAAAAAAATTCTGGACACAAACAATACACAATATATTTTGTGTACTTCAGACAAACGTTATTTGTCTAGTAATATGTGCCACTCCATTCAAATATAAAACATCACGCATGAATATTTTTGACTTACCAGTCAATAATTTTAACAAAATTAGTGATTTTGTAATTTTTTTTATTTTCTCACACTCTGATTATGAATAATAATAATAATAAAACCTTTATTTTCTAACTATCTATGTGTTTTAGCATAAACATGCAAATATGGTTTAGCATAAATATTTCCTTACTAGTACTTCTTTCATGTCTCAGATGCCTGTTGAAAAGTGTCTGTAAGTGCTGGAGTACCTACATTTAATTGCTGACATGTTTCTTGTCATTATTTTATTTTCTGCCTAAACCATGCTTTCAATTTAAAAGTTTGTAGTTTGAAAACATAAGCTGAAGATTTTTGAATGCAATACAGATTTTATTTCCAGAACATTGATCTTTCTACTCATAAGTGCTAATGGAGGTTCAAGCATATTACATAAGGAGAGGCTCAGATGATGGTAATGAGTAATATAGGTCATATTGGAAGACAGTAGTAACTGAAAGAGCACATGCTTACAGGTTCTGAAGCTTGCTATTCCATCAAAGTCATTCAAAATGATAGCTGTGTACTTCTCTAAGTGTGAGAATATTAAACATATTATGATGTAGATCACAGAGGTTATACATTAGCTACATATAGGTAGCCCATATGTGCTTATTGGATGAAACCAGTGGAAGAAGTAGTTTAGAAACACTTTACTGGATGCCTGTAAGTCCTGAACAGACTACCAAGAAGTTAGGATGAGTAATACTGGTAATTAGATCATTCTCTATTTTGTTGAATTAACATACTTCCAGTATAAGCCTCTTTGCAGCTTTGATATGTGTTTAGTTTTTCAACAAATTAGTAGGCTGCTTTAAACTTTTTAAGTTATTATTTTAACTAGGGATTTGAGAGGGAGGCTTTTAATATTTGGTGATAAGTATGTAATTCCACAGAAGCTAATTAAGTACTTGCAAGACTTCTCAAAGCCCAATTAATCATTCAAAATTTGACTGGGGGAGGGGAGAAGTCAGAGGCAAAATAACAGAAAAGGGAAGGAACTTGATGCCAGTATTCCAGTACCTCCAATTTATACATATATACATACATACATATATATACACATGCACATATACTTTTTTCTTGGTCTGTAAATGTCATTACTGAATGTTTTACTGTACTTTCAGATTAAACCATTTAAAGTTAAATGTTCCATTCGTATCTACAACTCATTATTCTGCAATATTAAGCAATTAATCTCTGTAGCTTTAAAAAAAATGCAAAACAAAACCAAAAAACAAAACAAAACCAAAAAAAACCACGAGACTTTAAAGTTGAAGAAATGCAAACTTGAACTTGATCTTGCTAGGCTTGATTTTTGTATGTCCAGGAACTGGAAGAGTATATTTTAAAGAAATTTGTCTGCAAAATGTACTCCAGTGCCTCTTACACTTAATAGGAAATATGTCAACTTGAAATCAAAATATAAGAAAGTTATATAAAATATAGAAAGTCTATTTGGAAGATAATTTTGTTTGATGTATTTTAAAGGAAAGTATTTGAAGGAAGTAATTCGTATATATTACATATGATACAGATCTAAAGAGCAGATCAGGAATGAATTTATATAATATTAAGCTGATAGTGTTCATTTTTAAGACTAAAATGTTTTCTTGACACTAAAGTGTTCTGTGAAAATGAAAAACTAGCAGAAAATAAAACTTCCATGTCCTTTTGGAACAACTCACCTGTAATGCTATAACATGATGGAAATAGTGCAGTAGTAAAGTCCTTAGCTGCATCAAATGAGGATGTATTGTCTTGACATCATGTTTCATCATACCTATTGTCTGTATATGTTTTATTTATTTATTTCCTGTGAATTTGGTGCTCTTATTTCTGGAGAGCAGCACAATTTTAACAGAAAGGATGAAGAATACTTACAACTTAGTCTACTGTAACATTGAGTAATTAATGAAACTGAAGAAAGAAGGAAAATCTTTTTACTTTTGAATGTTCTTAGGCAATTAGAAGGAAGCAGATGAGATACAGATGGGTTCCCTGCATTGATAACATGTTGTTAATTAAGCACAATATGACTTCTTCTGAAAGTCTATGAGAGTTATAATCTTTACAGAAAATCTAAAAATACATAACATTAGAGCAAAAATATTCCACCTAAACAGTGTGTGAATAGAGATGAAGTCCATGCAAACTTAAGTAGAATGGACTGTGAAGAATGTTTCTCTTTACCAGTACACACATTCCCTGTACTTATAAATAATCTGTTATCACAGAATCACAGAACTGTAGAGGCTGGAAGGGACCTCTAGGGATCATTGACTCCAACCCCCTGCCAAAGCAGCCCCCTAGCCCAGGTTGCACAGGTAGGCGTCCAGGTGGGTCTTGAACATCTCCAGAGAAGGAGACTCCACCACCTCTCTGTGCAGCTGTGCCACTGCTCTGCCACCTTCAGTGTGAAGAAGTTCCCACACACATTTGTTATCTTAACTACATCATTTAATTAATTTAAAATATATAATGTAAAATATATATTTTGCATAGTAATTGTATTCATAGTCACAGAAAACAAATGTCATATTCATTCTATGGCATACATGCCCCTGGACATACTCTTATGGTGTTATCTTTGTGAGTTGTGCCAAGGTTAACTTTGATGGTTTCTCTGACAAAGGAAGAAGATAAAGACTGCTGTACATCCTGCAGGAACTGTAGGATTTGTTCTGATGGAGTTCCTAAGCCCTCTTTACTCTGCCCTCATGAGATCCCACCTGGAGTACTGTGTTCAGCTCTGGGGCACTCAGCATAAGAAAGGTATGGACCTGTTCAGTCATGTCTAGAGGAGGGTCAAAGGGCTGAAGTACCTAGTACCTCTCCTATGAAAACAAGCAAAGAAAATGCATGGAGAAGAGAAAGCCTTGTAGAGAGCTTAAAGTTCTTAAGAGGACCTGCAGAAAACATGGAAGATCAAGGTCTGTAGTGGTATGACAAGAGGTAATCATTTTAAACTAAAAAGGTAGGTTTGGCTTATATATAGGGAAGAAACGCTTCACTATGAGAGCTGTGAGGAACTCGTATAGGTTGTCTGGAAGAGTTGTAGATGCTCTATCTGTGCAAATGTTCAAGGACAGGTTAGATTGTCCTTGGAGCACAGTCTGATCTAGTGGAAGGTGTTCCTGCTTATGGCAGGAGGCCTGGAACTAGGTGATGTTTAAGGTCCTTTTTAGCCCAAAACATTCTATGATACTAAAGGTTGTCCTCCAAGAAATTATGTTACAAAATTCAAGTAAGATGATTTGCAATGTATGCTTTCCAATTTCCACTTTCTACAGGCAATTAGAAAAGAAATAAATTATCCAACTTCAAAGATGCATTACTCAAAACAAATATGGACTTCTTTATAGAAAGTAAAGCTTTCATGTGTGATGGGAAGTTCCTTGCTAGTATTTAAGCTTCCTACATCACCTAACAATTATTTATTTTTCTACATGTTTTAAGTATTCCTCTAGAAGCATTTTTAAATGGCAAAGATTTTTCCTAATAAAAACTTCATCAAAGTTATGCTACCTTCATGTAGCAACAAGCTGAGAAAAATTGTAGAAGAATATCAAAATGGAAAGAGGTTACAAATCACCAATTAGCATAGAAGCAATTACTAAAGGCTTACTAACAAAAAAAATGTACTAAAGAGAGTTAAAAATGAGAGAGTTGTTGGCAAGCATCAGGTTGATGCTCTCACTGATGAAATAGTATGTCTCAAGCCGAGAATCTAGAATACTATGTCATGTACACCACACAGAGCGTATAGAAATAGGCACAACATAACTGGGAGGGCAAATAGAAATCAAAAGGAAAGCAGTATTTTTCTATTTTAGGACTGAAATATCTTATTTTTTTTTATTTATAGTCCTTTGTGTACTTCCAGTTAAATTCCTTAGCAAACCAACCTTCTGGAAGCTTGACCTTGAAAAGGGGAGGTATCTGGAAAGGGATGCAGTTTCATCTGAAATCAAGTTGTGGACTTAGGAAACTGGTCAGTAAATGACTGCCAAGTAACAGAACACCAAAATGTTCAGCAAACAAGCTACGCAAAGCTCCCAAGCTCAATAACAGTTGTTTCCTAGCTTATTTTTATCAAAAGGCTGAATATACTACTGGGCTCACAATGATGAATATGACAAGGGAAAGAAGACAAAAATTCCACAACTGATACTGTCAGAAATATTGTCAAAAATTCATAAATATATGTACATATATTGAATATAAATAAAGATTTTGAAAAGAGGGTGATATCATGAATTTATTCCAGTATTTTATTCCTGTACAAAGCAAGGCGATTCCTGTACAAAACTGGCAATCCTTGTTTTATTTGCAGATTTTTGTAACAACTGCTGCTAAGAAGTACTTAGAAAGTCTTTTATTCTAATGAAGGGTGCCTCAGGATAGTCAGACTCTTCAACAGAAGTTGGATTAGGACCTTACAACCTGTTTTGATAACAGGCTCAGAACCTAGTTTTGTCTTCCTCTAACTATGCTTCTCCAAGTCTTCCATTTACCATATTCTATTTGTATTTATGGGAGAAGACTTCATCAATGAAGCTTTTCTTCTCTTTCAAGATTGTAATATTAATGAAAAAGTGAAAAAAATTTCAAATAAGCTTAAAAATATGTTGTCAGGATCATGCAGAATCAGAGAATAGTTAGAGATGGAAGGGATTTCTGGACATCATTGTTGTGGTTTTGCGTTTTTGATACTGGTATTCCACATCAGAACCCCTGCAGTTTTACTAGTAGGCTCTCATACCTTGGTTACCTCTCCCTTTCCAGACTGTTTGAGTTTGGTAGATTTAGTAAATTATTGTTCCTCTTCAAATCATTGCTGTTGCTTTTTGTCTTTTTTTTTTTTTTTGGTCTTTTTTTTTTTTTTTGTCTTTTTTTTTTTCTAGGCCCATCTGTTATCTTCATACACTTCCTTTCCCCCCTTCCCCCAGGAATGCATGGCTCTACTCAGGCAGCCACGTTGCCACCAAAGGTACAGATTTGTTGGATTTTTTCTCCCTTCCCTCTCTCTCTCTTTTTCTTCCTTGTGTTCCTGTCACGGATAACACCATGACAATCATCCAGTCTGAAAACCCTGCTAAAGTAGACTCCCTAGAGTCAGTTGCACAGGAAATTGTCCAAGCAGGTTTTTTAAAATTTCCAGATAAAAATACTTCACAACCTCCCTGGGTATTCATTTCAGTGCTCTGTAAACTTCATAGTAAAAAAAAAAATTTCCTCATTTGCATACTCCTCTTTTCCAGATTGTACCTGTTACCCCTTTCCTGTTGCTGGGCACCACTGAAAAGAGAATGAAACTGAATCTAATATCTTAAGTCTTTTGCACAGATCCTGGTCAACGTATATGGGCAAATCCAAAGAATCTGAGGACATTTAAAATGTAACATATTTATGGCTATCTACCTATCAGAGACCCAGATGTAAAGCAGATTATTTGAGAGTATCAGTCTGTTTATCTTGCTTGAGTTCGTACTATTGTTAGGGCTGCTTTTGACTGTTACACTTAATAATAACAATATGCATTATCCAAATCTCTACTTCAAGGATTGAGCATATCAGAGAAACATTTCATTTATTGTAGTGGTAGCAGATAATGCACAGAGATATACGACTTCGTGGTAATTTTGATTCATAAGGAGAATAAATAGAAATGGAAAGATAAAATTTGTCACCTAATTTTTATGATTCTTATTTTGAATCAGAGAGTTACAGTTGTGCAGCAAAGTGGTAAACATAGAGGAGTTCTTTGTATTAAACAAGTGAAATTTACTCAATGTTTTAAGAAAGATCAGCTGAAAGATTTAAACCAGAAAAGAAATTGAGCTAGGAAACAGTAATGAAAACATTAATGCTTTCTCAGATGTTACTCAGTATTTTGCAGTAAAAATCATTAGGAAATTAGCATTAACTGAATTAGAAGAGAAATTATGTGAAAAGACTTTGTAAGTAGCTGACAGATCAGATTCGTAAGCATGTCTTATTTCTTTAGATTATTTTGCTAAAAGATAATTCTGCAAAGTGAGGTAGGAACACTAACATATGATTTGCTGTTTTAACAACAAAAGCAGTCTTTATTAGAAAACAGGACATAATTCCAGAGGTATTCTGTGACAAACAGGATTAATGATTAAAAGGTTTCTTAAGACCATAAACAAATGACCTTACACTATGTTTTGTTTACTCCATTACTAGCTTGAAATTATTTTCTTTATCCACAGAAGCTTATACTGGACCAAAATGCTATTACTTTTTTGTTATTGTTTTTTGCTGAAGTCTCTGGTTGTCTAATTGTTAGGCAATTAATTTTTCTGTACAGATTAGAGTTCATGAACCTCAATTACTATCATCTGTGAATGATATTAATGTGCTTGTCGCTGTCCAGTTAAGATATTTAATAATGTACAGGCACAGTGGCTACTGTGTTTCTTTACCAGACAAATACCTCTAGTTCAAAGTTGGAGTTTATTACTATATTTCTTACTACTTCTTATTACTGTATATTTCTTATACGGTGTATAAGAAACTGTTTGGATGGTTGCAATCAGAGAGTTGTGGCCAATGGCTCTATGTCCAGGTGGACGCCAATAATGTACAGTTTCCCCCAGGGATCTGTCCTGGGACCACTGCTCTTTAACATAAGTGACACAGATGATAGGATTGAGTGCAACCTCACCAAGTTTGCTTTTGACGCCAAGTTGATGGGTGCAATTTAGGATGCCATCCCGCAAGATCTTGATAAACTCAAAAGGTAGGCCCTTGTATTCCTAATCTGTTTCAATAAAGCAAGGTGGAAGGTATGCAATTGGGTCTCCAAGATATGTATACAAACTGAGAGAAGAACTAGTAGCCCTGCTAAAAACCTAGTGGTTCAAGGTGAAAATCTCAACATGATACATCAGCATTCGCTTGCTGCCCAAATGGCCAAGAGTATCCCAGATTCCATCAAAGAGAGGTGGCCAGCAAGGGGGAGGGAGGTGATTGTCTCCCTTTATTCTGCACTTGTGAGCCCCCAGATGGAGTACTTCATCCAAATCAAGAGCACACAACAGAGGAAAGATATGGAGCTTTTGCAAAGGGTCCAGAGGAGGGCCAGAAAGATTGTCCAGGGGCTGGAGCACCTCTCTTATGACAGTTGGCAGAAGGAACAGAGCTTTTTCAGCCTGAAAAGAGAAGGCTGCAGGGAAACCTCATTGCAGCCTACCAGTGTTTTAAGGAAGTTTATAAAGATGAGGGAAATCAACTTTTCACATGAGTAGATAGTGACAGGACAAGGGGAAATGGTTTTAAACTAAAGGACTAAAGGGAGGGAGATTTAGATTAGATGGGACAAGTTTCTTACTGAGAGAGTGATGAGGAGCTAGAACAGGATGCCTAGAGAAGTTGCGAATGCCCTGTCCTTGGAAGTGCTTAAGGCTAGGCTGTATGGGGACCTAGGCAATCTCATCTAGTGCTTGATCTAGTGGCTTGCAACTCTGCCTGTGGCAGCAGGGTTGGATGATCCCTGAGGTCTCTACCAACCCAAGCCAGTCTATGATTCTATGATGATTAACTTAGTATTTTCTGAGTTCTGTGTACTTAGAAAACTAACATCTTTTTCTGTTTATCAGTCCAAAAGAGATGTCTTCTTTAGAAAAATGTGCAAGTTGCTCCCATACAACTTAAATAACTACTGATATTGAAATGTCTGTTCTTGCTTTATTTTTTTTCCTTTCAGTAGATATTCCATATGCTAGTCTGGCATTCAGATGGAAAATGGCATCTGTTCAAATGAGAATCATCATGAATAGAAGCGTTAAAACAGACTGTCGAGAGGATTTGCTTTAGAGAATATCAATACTTCCTAACAGTTTTCAGTGTTACATGGTGCCTTCTTAGTACTATTTATAACAAGTAGAACCTTAGGAAACTTTATTTGAATTTGCATTTCCTCTTTTAACTTAAAAAAAGCCTTCATTATTAACAATACATCTACAGCTTACTCTTATCAAACAGTAGTCCTGGTTTCAGCTGCAACACAGAGTTGTTTTTCCTCATAGGCCTGGTATGACTCTATGTTTTAACTTCAGGAGAAAAAAAAAGAAAGAAAGATGGTAACACACTGATGATTTAGTTGTTCCTCAGCAGTGCTGTTCAGAGCTAAGTACATTTCAGTTCTCTAGCTTCTCATACTGTTCTTCCAATGAGGGCATCTGGGATGACACAAGGGGATGGGAGGGGGCAGAGCCAGGGCAACTGACCAACTGGCTGGCCAAAGGGATATTCCATACCATATAGCATCATGTGAAAATTATATAACTGAGGAGTTATAGATAAAAGCTGAGAAGAGTTGGTCAGGGAGAGGGGCATGCATGGGCAGAAAGTGCATGTACATCGCTTGTTTTGTAAACATATATATTATTATATTTTTATCATTATTATTATTATTTCTCTTTCTTTTCTGTTTTAGTAAATAGTTTTTATCACAACTTCTGAGTTCTATTTTTTTTTTAATTTTCTAAATTTTTTATTTTTTTCTCATTTTCTTATCTATCCCCCTGGGAGAGACAGGGAGTGAGCAAAAGGCTGCATAGTGCTTATTTGTTCTTCATTTACAGACATTTGGAGAACTTAGCCAAATTCTTCTAAAAAATTGAACAAGTGACAAAATTCTACACAGTAAGAACAGGTGATGTTTAATGCTTTTTTGTCATCAACACCTGTAATATGTTTGATAAGGAAGTTTTGAAAGGTATGAACTACAATGATAACTATAAAAATAACACAATGTAATTTTTATAAACTCAAATCCAAATTTAGAACAGCATTAAGAAAAAAGGTTTGATTTAAAGTACTAATGTCTAAACTCTAAAAAGCACAAAATTCTGAGTATTTCATGTAGAAGTGCTATGGTTTGTACACCTGTTGGTGTCCTGGTGGGAAAGAAATACAGCCATTGCATTAATGTGGGAGAAGAACAATACATTTATCAGTGCTTTTCCCTTCTGGATAATCATTTTTTAAATTTCAAGGATTAACAGCCTCCCTTAAGACTTTCTGAAATCCTTATATTCTATTGACAGCTAGAAATGTAGGGCAAAAATGAAACCCCAAGAGTTGTTTTAGTGGTTCATATTTATCAAAGTCACCTTTTACTACCTCAGTCATCCATAATTATATCCCATGTGTAATGTGTATACTGTCTTTTCTCACAGAATTCAGAAAAGGAAATAATTGCATGATGTTTTAAAAATATTTTTCTCTTCAGAAGCTTGAATTGTTTTAATTATTATTTCTATCTGTTTTGATTTTCTGTTAAATCTCTGTGAACATTTTAATTTCTTTTTTAATCGTTCTGGATGCAGAAAATCCTAGGTACTTTTACTTCTTGGAACTTAGATCAGATTAGTCACCATTTGTGCACTAAGCCTTTCCATGATTAATAAACAATATGGAAGATAAAAAATGAGCAGGCCCCAAAGTGTTAATTTAATCTTACAAGTGCGTAGATGAGTATGTAGCTCTGGATCTAGCACAGCAGTAATCAAACAGTATCAAATCATGGTATCATGATTGATGATATCTTAAATTTAGCTACAAATACTTTAAGGCTACTGGAATCACTTTCTTGTATTAGTTAATATGATTTGTTTAGTAAAATTTGAAAATATTAGCTTTATAGAAAATAAATAATCTAAACTTATCCAGTTTACGTGGAATATTAATTTCTCTGATTTATACATTTCTTCTAAAAACACTGTTTTAATCAACCCAAGAGTTATTCCAAAACTGATATACATTTTTTTTCTTTAGTCACTGCACAAAGTTAAATATGACTGGTAAAATATGCAATTTTTTCTAGGCGATAAGGACTGTTCAAGTATATAAATGATATGTATATGAAAGAATGATTCCAGAATTCCAGAAGATGAGTGCATCCTAAATGAGTGAGATGAAATTAGGTTTAGTGGACTTGAAAAGAAATCCACATTTAGAAGATATCAGACAAAGGACATGAGACAATATGGATGGCATGGATTTATTTGGCCATTTTTTGTCTTTCTGTAGTTACACTACCTTGAAGGTAAAGAACTGTGGAAGATACCTTGTGTCTTCTTGCTTCTCTGTCTTTCAGCTCTACATCTATCTTTCTCTTAAAGGTGTAAGTCAGAACTTTATTAGTAGTAATTTTTTTCCTTTTTTTTTTTTTTTTTTTTTTTACTTAATGGCTACGTAAAGTAAAATTTAAAGAGGTGACACTTACCATTAAGTGTCTTTAAAAATACACAATCTGGTTTATGATCTGCAGTATAGTAATTTGGCCATGATGTAAATTCTTGTTTAATCTAAACTGCAGCTTTACTGTCTGTTCTTCTTAGGCCACAGAACTGATGCTCTTTAGTGACTGACCATTTAATATTTCAAAAAGCTACACAGAAAGTGGGCTGGATAGTGTTAGAAGTAGATTTTATATATCAACATGGCAGGGTTTTTTTTTTTTTACTATGATTTGCATTATAAAAGCTTTTTCAGCATTTGTTTATCCACCAATTAACTAGATTCTAAGATTATCTGAACCTTCTTTCCCCAGTCAAATTTAGTATAGTGTGGGAAAGCATAGTTTGTTAAAACCTGAGAAAGGAAAGAACAATAAACAGTGATGTATTTTTTTATTTGAAATTAAACCCATTTCTTCTTCAAAGGTTGAGAGAACTGGTATACGCTTCCTGTCATACTAGCAGACTCTGCAGCCCATGGAAGCATACTACATCTACAGTGTGTTAGCAAGCATATTGTAACTGAATATAAAAGCTGATAATTCCATCTGTCCTCTGAAGATTTTTTTCAAATATGCAATGATGCAGTATATATGACTGGTACCTTAAACACTCTTCAGTTATTAAGTTATCTGACACCTTCAGATGACAGAAGAAGATAGCAGAAATAATTTATAAAAAATTGTGTGGGAGTAATGGATTTTTATAGTGCAACATTTTGTTGTGATTTTTACAGATTTTACAGAGGTTTTTTTCCTTGCAAATTTGGTTGGAATCATCAGCATATCATATTGTTTTACCTATAAGTATATCCTCATTCTTTAACAGAGTTAAATTAAAACTTGGCTTTTACAAAGGTCAGGAAGGTAAATTTAGCTTGTAATTGCTATAAAATTTACCAGAGAACTGTAGGTTTTAAAAGCATAGTCAGTGTTGACTTCTGTGCAGGATGTGACAGATGCTTTTATGATGCTAGAGATACAACAAACTATCTGTAAATAATTTGAATAACTGGTGAAGCAAGTTTAATCTGACAACATCAGAACATTATGAACATGAAGAAATACATAGTGTGACCCCTGCAGCTAAGTCGGAGAGAAGATTTTGTATTGTACTATTCTATTTAAAGCTTAGAATGCGTTTTAAAAAATATGCATTTTGTTTGTATAGAAAGAAGATTTATATGATTTCACAATTGTTTGTCATGAGGAAAGATCTCGAAGGAATAGAATGCAGATAAAAAACTTGTGTTTTATTCCTGTTCGCTTAGTTTCTCCAGAACTGATACTAAACATAGATGAAAACGATTGGATAAGATTGGATCTTATCAATATTTGGCTCTGAGCAGCTTAATTTCAAGCAGTTTGTTGACACGCCTATTCTGGAAGTTATGACTCTAGAACAGCATCTGAAATATGAAGAACTAGCTTATTTGAAAATTAACATGTATTTCTCAGACTGTGCACCAGAATGGCACGTCCCACTTTGCCATTATACTGAGCTTATGGGGCATCCCTGCAGAGCACGGTAATTTGCTGAACTGCTTCAGGGAACTTAACCAGAGTTCATCTGGTAGAACTTCTAGCTATGTGAAACCATTTTCATTCAGTACAGTGGTAATTCAGAACAGAAATATTACTCTCTGTACCTTTCAGTGGCTCATATTTCTTCCACACTTCATAGAAGTGTCTGGATACATTAGAGAACAAAGTGCATACTTCTTGTGAAATCCTTTTACTATACAATAGACAAAACTCTACTCACCTTTCTTTATTAAAAGTTGAGAAATTAGAGCAGGCTTTCTTGAAGATCTGTGAAATAGATAGATTTCTGCAACAGTAGTCAGAACAAAACAGCTTTAAGCAAAACAGTGTTGTCAGTTGCTCAAGGCACTGAAGAGCAGACGGCAACAGAATCAGGTAATGTTATGTGGAGATATATGGATTTTAGTTAAAAAAAAAGCAATAACACTGGCAGAAATCATTAATAAACAAATTAAAGATAGAAAATAAACTGAACTAATCCTGCTCAGTTGCTATTGTTGTGTTTGATTGTATGATTGATCCTTATCTGTTTTAGGGCTTTGGAAGAACATTTTTTAAAATATCCAAGTAGAATATTCAAATCCTTCGGGAAAAAAAAAAGCAGTCCATACATCATGTCCTACTTTTGAGTTATAAATTATCTCTCAAGGTTATGAATAATTTTCATCTTCAAATTTTGTCAATAATTTTTCAGTATTTTATTAAGGAATAACACATTTTGGAACATAAAGTTTAAAATTTAATCACAAGACACTGTCTACAGCATTTTTGGCTGGATATCATGAATCACCAGTTTTCTCCCCATAAAAGAACACAATACAGTATTAGTCTGTAATTATTCAAGATTTCCAGAACTCTGTTAAAAACCTTGCAACAACAGTACAGTAATATTGGTTGTTCTATAATGTATAATTAACATATATTAAGTCTTAATGTCCTTTACTTGCAGATATTGAATTTTATTAGAAAGTAACAGATTCAGCAAGAGCTGTGGCCCCTTCAGAACCTCTCAGAAGTATTCCTTTTTTCTTCACAACTATTCCAATTTTATGGAAGATGATCCCAAAAATATTGAGCTCTAGATATTTTTTTTTCCAACAGAAGAAGGAATGGAATGCTTTTATTCGGTGTATCAATTCATATTAAATCATTTCTATGAAAAGGAATAAAGACCTCTAATATGCCCCATGCATCAGTTTATATTATTTCCTAGTAATCAATGACATTCAAATAATATATCTATCAATGTATCTAGCATAATACTAAATTTTAAGCTTTCAACTGAACTAATTTACCTTCTTTCAGCTCATATCAAAGTAGGACATTGGTCACTGCAGTGCATATAATCGGTCTCATTAGTGTTTCCACTTTGCAATTTACCATCTATCAAATGCCATATTATTAATACATCTTCGTTAGCCTTCAGGTTTCAGTCTCCAGTACATACTAATAACTGAGAGAGACGTGATGCACAAATTAAAAGATATGCTTTTATGGAAAGGTGACATGGAAAAATAAATGCTGATAACTAGTTCTGAGAGCAATGATTACATTCATTTCATATGATTAATTCTGCTTCTACTGCTTGTCTATCAAGGTATAAGAATAGAATATGAGATGATCAAAATTATCCAGAAATTTTCAGGCAGTCTCATTGATGATAGTTTCTGTGTAATGATGTGCACGGCTCTCAAGTAATTATGTTTTCCCTGTGTGATAAAACATTTTTTATAACTGTCTACTTTGTTGGTCATGAAGAATGGGAGCCTTAACCATTGGTTTAGTGTTTTTTCCCTCCTCACTCTTAAGCTTTCCTTTAAAAGTAAATTAAACAAACAAGAAAAAACAAAACACCTTAATGAGCTTCTTAATACTTCAGTAGAAGTAACATCTTTGTCAGAAATCTCTCTCATGTTATAATGAATACTTCTCAGAAATCTTCACTAATAACCTACCTAGATGTTGTCCAAACATTACCAGCTTGCACACTATCTTTGAAATAGAAGATAACATAAAAAAATCATAATTGTTGTATATATCTCAATTCCATTTAGTTATCTTCCACTTTTCAAGAGAACATTATCTACTTTTGTTGAATTTAATTGTGTTGCTTAGATTTATTAGTATTGTTAAAAGTAAAGACTGAACAAATCAAATAAATAAGAAAGAATTGCAAAAGCAAAAAACAAAAACAAAAACAACAACAACAAAAAAACAGTGTTTGAAGCTACCTGTGAAAAAGCTGCGAATGAGCTCCTCTGACTGCCATAAGCAAATTCTCAGTAGCTCTACTTTTGATTTTTTTTTATTCCTTGTAGGGTATACCTTTCAAGTGAAATCTTCCCTAGAATATTTCCACACCACTGAAATTCTTGAGGGAAGGATGAATCATTCCTTTCCCTTAATAGTAGTCCAAATCCCCATCCAATATTGATTTTTTGAAGTTTTCTCCTCATCAGTCTACTCAAGCTCTAGAACTCTTGTTCCAAAGGTATCTCAGTCTTCCTTTCATAAGTAACAAAACTGCTGTACAAATATTGTGGGGGGAAAAGAATTACTGACTATCTAGTCCTTTTATTTTCTATCTAACTGAGTCAAAGATAATTATCTTCTATGTTTTCAATATCTTCTGACTGCCCTTTTATAAATAGAAAAGGGTCCACGTTATTAAAATGAAGACTGAGGAATAAAGGCATTAACAGTCTTCAAAGTGCTGCAATTTTTATATTCATTTTGCTTCTGACTTTTTAACTCATGGACACATGATCTATGATAATTAAAAGTAATTCTGCAAAATATTGACTTTTGTTTTGTTTTGTCAAATACTTGAGCTTGTTATAATTGAATTCATTACTTTCAAGTAAAATAGGGAATAAATAATGAAACTGTAACAAAGAAATTATTAATATATAGGAAAATCTTGTTGTGGAACTTCTTGCTCTACCCTTTCAGAGTTTTTTATTATTTTAATGCGGAAAATGATTTATTTTAATTTTCCAGAACAATACTGAACATAAGTAGGCATAATAGAATCATAGAGTCACAGAATGGCTTGTTTTGGATGAGACTTCAAAGATCATTTAATTCCAAGTCCCCTGCTATGAACAGGGTTGTCAACTACTTAATCAGGCACTAGATTAAGTTGCCCAGGGCCCAGTTCAGCCTGACCCTGACCACCTCCAGGGTAGGCATCCACAATTCCTCTTGGCAGCTTGTTCAAGGACCTCATCACAGTCTCAGTGAGTAATTTCCCCCTGACATCTAATCTAAATCTCGCTTCTTTTAGTTTAAGACAGTTTTTTGGTGAGGAGGGGGTAGGCCTCTTCTCCCTGATAAGTAATGACAGGACGAGAGGGAATGGCCACAAGTTGCGCCGGGGAAGATTTAGATTAGACCTGAGGAAGCATTTCTTTTCTGAAAGAGTGGTCAGGCACTGGAATGGCCTGCCTAGGGAGGTGGTTGAGGCACCATCCCTAGCGCTGTTCAAGAAGCGTTTAGATGAGGTGCTAAAGGACTTAATTTAGTAGTTGGGTAGAGATAGTGATAGGAGGATGGTTGGACTAGATGATCTTATAGGTCCTTTCCAACCTTATGAACTTATGAACTTATGAAGACCTTTCCCCCTTATTCTTCCAACACCTACCTATGTAAAAAGCTGATATCCCTCACACTTACAAGCTCACTGTAAGTCTTATAAATCTACTATCTGTTCTCAACTGAGCCTTCTCCAGCCTGAACAAGATCAAGGAAGATGATCATGCCCTTCTTCTCTACACTGGTAAGACCTCACCTGGCGTACTGTGTCCAGATGCAGAGTCCTCTTTTTTAATAAGTTAAGGGTAGTGCAACATTGGAGCAGATCACCCAGAGAGGCTGTGAATGTCCCCTTCCTTGATATCTTCAAGGTCGAGCTGGGCCGGGCTCAACAAGAACAACTTGATCTAGATGTAGATGTTTCTGTTCATCGAGGGGGAGTTGGAGAAGATGACCTTTAAATGACCTTTAAACTTTTAATCCAGTCAAATGATTCCATGATTCTATGATTTTGTTTCTATGGTTATAAAATTTGAGTTAGGCTTTGAATAAGTAAGTCTTCAGAGGTACTCTCCATATTTTTCAACTGATCTTTCCATACTATGAATATTAAATACCTACTTAGAAAGAAAATGAAGGCTTAATATTGTGGTTTCTTGACTGCAGGAAAAGAGCATAATTTCTCAAACAAAGTCCTGATTATTGGAAATATTATAACCTACAGTGTTTATAGTATTAAGCCAAAACTATGTGATGAATTATGAATGTTTATGTTTATCAAGGTAGGATATAACTGAAAAGAGCTGTATATGCTTACTGAAGCTCTTGAGAAATGTTGCTTTCTGAAATTAAAATAACTCTCCTGGAAAAAGCTCACATTAAAAAAAAGTTCAGCAGATTTCTACAATCATTGTGTTGTATGTCCTTCAAAAAGGTCTTGCAACAGAATTGTGTTAACAATGGTTCTGTGGTATATATTCAGGTATATTCAGGGTTAACTATTGTTTTTTATTTATTACATGTTTTATTTTTCATCCTAGCCATGAAAAATTAGCAGTAATTCATGTTGTATCAAAATAATCTCTGTTTATTAAATAATTTAGTACTATTCTATACACTACAAATAAGCACAATATAATAAATACTATATTAAAAAACCTAAAGGATCCTTCATCAATTTTTATTTATTTGTTTATTTGTTTGTTTGTTGTACTTTCCCCTTACGTGATCTAACGCACAGTAGCTTACATTAAACTTCAGGAGAGCGCTCTATCAATATGTTTTAGAAATCTCTAAGGCACTGACTCCTAAGCAGTCAGTGAATGAAAAGTAGATGCATTTGCAGAAGTGGAAAACAAAGTTTCTCTGCTTCTTTAAGAAATAGTTGTTTCATACCTCATACTGAAGTTATGATATTTTGATGTTGAGGAATGCAGTAGAACATTTTAATTGTCTTTTGTTTACTTTCATATTACAATGGTTATTAAGTAATTGATGCATGCATTTCTATTGTGGTGGAAAGATACATCACTGTAAATATGCTGAGGAAACACCACTGCAGTTTTTTGCTGTTATTGTTCATTTACTTCCTCTTTTTCCTTAAAAGTTATGTCTAATGAGCACAGATTTTTGCCATCTGGTACAGAAAAAATCATTATTCTGAAACATTTCATTATAACTTTGATAGTGTAAAGTATCTTTTTAGCAAAAATTACCCAGTAAAACTAATTACAATGCTCTTATGCTTTATGCCTGTGTTTAGAGTCAGTTGGAATTTCAAATAACTGAATATGTTAATATAAATTTGTTCTCTGTGCATTTCCAAAGTCAACTAGCTATATCCTACAACCATGAATGAAAATATGCTTATATATATGGATCTGTGATGCAAGAGAAGTCTTCCTGAGTCATGCTTTAATATTTTGTGAGTATATATGTTCTTTGAAATCTGAATACAGTTAAGGCATTTATGAAATGATGAAGAGTCTTTCTGAAAACATTTATTTAAAATCATAGAATCATAGAATTCTTTGGGTTGGAAGGGACCTTTAAGATCATCTAGTTCCAACCCCCTTGCAGGGACACCACCTACTAGACCAGGTTGCTCAAAGGCCTATCCAACCTGACCTTTAACGCCTCTGGGAGGAGGCATCCACAACTTGTTCCAGTGTCCCACCACCTTCACGGTAAATAATTTCTTCTGAATATCTAGTCTAAATCTATTCTCTTCCAGTTTAAAGCCATTTCTCTTCATCTTATCCCTACATGCCCTACATCCCTTATAAAAATCCCCCCCACACCATTTCCTGTACGCTTCCTTCAGGTACTGGTAGGCCACTATACGGTCCCACCGAAGTCTTCTCTTGTTTGGGCTGAAAACTCTCAGCTTGTCCTCATAGGGGAGATGCTCCAGCCCTCTGATCATCTTTGTGGTCCTTCTCTGGACCTGCTCCAACAGCTTGATGTACTTCTTGTGTTAGAGGCCTCATAATAGGATGCAAGACTTGAAGTGTTCATTGTTGTCATTTTGTCCTCCCACTACATTTCAGTAGAGAAGAGATAGTGTATCTACTACTCAGGAAAATAGATATTGCATGCTAATGTCATAAATGTAGGCATTCAGTAATCACAAGCAGAATTTCAACATAGCATTTTGCATTTCCTTGATTCTTCTGAACTCATTTAACATATGTCAAACCAAAACTGGCCATGAAGTTGGCTGGAGCATCTCTGCTATGAGGACAGTCTGGGGGGTCTTGGCTTGTTCTGCTTGGAGACGGCTCAAGGGAGACCTCATTGCAGACTTTCAGTTCTTAAAGAGGGCTTATAAACAGGAGGGAGACCAACTATTTACAAGTTCTGATAGTAATAGCACAAGGGGGAATGGTTGAACCTAAAAGAGGGAGATTTATATTAGATGTTTACTTTGAGAATGCATGAGGCAAAAAAACCATGACACGTATTTGTGATAAAGGCCAAGTAATGACCAAAGTCAAACGTTAACACGTAACAGTAGTTTTACTTAAAGCAGTATATGAGACCAAATATTTGTGCCAATAATCTGTTGTAAGCTGTCTCTCTGGATTTTTGGAGGAATAAGTATTTTCCCTGCTACTTATTTTGGAGAGCATGTTCTGAGTTCTCTGCTGCTCAGTAAAGATGACTGTAGAGTTTTTATTTTTTTTCTGAGAGTGACTTTGCAGCAGTAAGCAGCTACAGGGATATAGACATCAATGGTAAAAAATTACAAATAGTAATTTTAAATTATTGTAAAAATTTTTTTAACGTTTATTAATGTCTTTGTTGCTTCAATGAACACTGAACTTAAAAGAAGGCATTATCATGTCTGAATAATGATGAAAATAGTAATACTTGTTTTGAGATTAATATATGAAGAAAAATGCATGACAGAATATAATTATTATGACTTCAAATTATGAATGACAGATAGTGTAAATAGCTTTATAACCATTCTTATGGTATATATAATATTTCAGGATAAGTTCCTGAAACTGGCAACAAAATGTATCAATTCAGCAAATAAAATCTATTGCAGTATTTCAATCAATTCATTTAGTTTTTATAAAGGGATAGGCAAAATATTTTTAAATATTATGAAATGAAATGAAAACGCTTCTAGTTTTCAGGAACAATGTATTTACGTGTGTATACACAGAACAGCTCAGCATAGCTATAATTTATCCAGTTTTTCTTTCTGCCAAAATTCTTTGCTGTTTGACAACTGACTTATTTGCTATTCCTTAATATATCATTACATTCTGCTCCAGACACCATGCCATGATTCTCAATTTTCAGAAACACTTGAAGTTTGTTCACACAAAAATTGCTTAATACATAAACACAGTTAAACTTCCCAAATTCTTACATGCTTTTTGTTAGCCATATCACAACAAAATAAAAGTTTCTAGCTAGAAGTAATAAAAATGTCTAAGAAAGATGTGGATGCCAATGTCATATAATACATTCTTCATCCCTGTAGGCCTATTCAGTTCTCAAAGAATATATGCATCCACAGAGTTGAAGTATTTGTTGACTTTGCTGACTACACTTGAAAAGAGATAAAATATTATTTCTCAGTCTGAGCAGAGCACGAAGGTAACTCAGACTCCCGTGTTGTGTCTAGAAAAGATAATTCAGTGCATCAAAATAATTAATTATTCTCCTTCCATGCTATTTTACTCATAGACAACAATGGCTTATTTCTTTGTATGCACTCATTTCCTAAATATAAGTTGTCATCACATTGATTAACTTAAAAAAAAAAGCCTGAAAGAACCTTCATCCACTTTTAAACATTTTAAAATGTTGCTATCAATATCTTTCCATTATAATTATCTTTTGAGTGTTAAAAACAAAAGAAGTCCATGTGTTAGATTTTTTTCTATTCCTCCCCCCTAGAGGAAAAATACAGTAATAAGAATGTTGTTTTAAAAAAGAAGTGAGTGAGGTCAGTGGAAATAGGCATTTTGGCTCCACTGTTCTCAGTGAGGACAGAATCGCACAGAAGTCTCAGCTATCCTATTGCCTTCTCTATAACTTTTCATCAGCAACTATATGTTCTTATCCACTCATACAGACAGTGAAACCTGTTTAAATCTTGAATCTCCCCATTTCAAATCAATCCATTAACTAATCAAATATTCTATCCTTCTCTTGTTTAAAGTTCACATTCTGATTTAGGCCTACATTGACAAATGGTCAGCTTCAAGCACTGCTAGTATAATATTGAGCTATAAAACTTATAGAGTATGGAGCCATATTGACCTTGAAGTCTGATGGGGTTTCATTCAAAAGAAGTGTCAATTAGCAGCTCTGAATTAACAGTAATTTCTATTCATTGGAAAAAAAAAAAAACAACTACCATCAAATGATTAACAGCTGAGGGAATGATAACTTCTGCGGCTTCAGAAAGAGAAGGACATATGAATTCTCTCTCACTATTTAAATATTTATTTTCACAACTAAATAATATCTATCATCATGTGGTTGAACAAAATAAAAATAGCTTATTGCCCTCCTTATCCTTGTGGAATTAAATTATATAAAAATAAGTGAATTTAATAAAGTAAGTTTCTATAACAATCTAATACTGAATAATTATACAGAACCTATAAAAGTTTTTATTATTATCAGAAATGAACAAGAATTCTCAAAATGTTATGCCTTTTGGTTAAAAAACAACAACAAAAGTATTTCATCAAAATATACTCTTTCAAAGGAATTCATTTTGAAAAGTTCTTCACAGGAAAGGCATCTCTGGCACAAGTCTAAATTATCCATGAGACAGTCTTGTCACAGAAGAGTAAATCTGAACACCTAAATGACCTATGAAAGAACAGAGATCTGGAGATTTCCCTCACTAAAACAGTTGTGCTAATCAAGAAAAAACAAGAGAACATTTGTTACATTTTAACGTTTCATGCATTATTTTCACAAAGTTTGTGGGAAATAGTTCTACCATTTCACTAAAACGATATACAGGTAGCCCATGAAGATCTGTGTGTGCTGTTTATAGCTATTTGCAGCAGCAACATTACCTGCTTTCTTTCTGCAGGATCAGCAGAGATCAAGCTGTAGGGAGCATCTGTTTCTTACTTCTACCTTTTTTTCTCCATCTGCTTCTTAATCCAATGGGGAAATGATCCAGCAAAACTCTGTGAGAGAAGCTTTCAGTGAGTCCCAGAAAGTTCAAGAATGAGTTATTAATTCACTGTTCTCTCCCTCTTCCACCTAGTTTAACAACAGTAGCAGATTTTTATGCCCCCTGTCTACGGAGTCAGAGGCTGGTATATAGCTTCTGGTTACTTAGAATGTTGCCAGAAACTATAATGAGAAGGAGTTCTAACTTTAAAAGCTGCACTGAGTTTTTCCCCAGGCCTAATGGAGCAATTTATTTGCTGTGTAATACAAGTAAATCTATTGTTCCACATAATATTCCACCTTGGCACAAGGTCAGAGATCATCTATGTGTCATCAGCATATATAAATCCATGGCCTCTGGTGAGATGCACCCACAAGTTCTAAGGGAGCTCGCAAAAATGGTTAACAAATCACTCTTTCATTTTTGAAAGGTCATGAAGAATGGGAGAGATGCCTGAGGACTGGAGGATAGCCGATGTCACTCTGGTTTTCAAAAAGGGAAAGAATGAGGAGCTGGGAGTCTACAAACTAGTCAGTCTCACCTCTGTCCATGGGAAGGTGATGGAACAACTTATTCTGGATGTCATCTGCAAGCATGTGGGAGAAAAGAAAGTGGTCAGAAATCATCAGTATGTGTTCTCCAAGGGAAAATTATGTTTGACCAGTCTGATAGCCTTCTATGATGTTGTGACCAGCTGGGTAAATGAGAGAAGAGCAGTACATGTTGTGTACTTCAGCAAGGCTTCAGCAAGACTTCAGCACTGTCTCTCATAAAATCCTCATAGATGAGCTTAGGAAGTGTGGGACAGACAAGTAGACAGTGGGGTCGATTGGGAAGTGGTTGACTAGCAGAGCTCATAGTGTTGTGATCAGCAGCACAGAGCCTAGTTGAAGTCCTGTAGTTAGTGGTGTTCCCCAGAGGTCATTTTTTGGGTTGATCTTGGTCAACATTTTCATCAAGAACCTGAATGAAGGAGTGCAATGCACCCTCAGCAAGTCTGCTGATATGAAGCTGGGAGAAGTGGCTGACACACCAAAAGGCTGTGCTGCCTTTCAGTAAGACCAAGACAGACTGGAGAGCTGAGTAGAGAGGAACATTATGTGGTTCAAAAAGGGCAAGTGTAAAGTCCTATATCTGAGGAGAAATAATCACATGCATCACTACAGGTTAGGGGCAGACTTGCTGGAAAGGAGCTCCTCAAATAAAGATTTGGTTGTCATGGTTAGACAACAAATTGTCCATGAGACAGCAGTGTGGCCTCATGGCCAAGACCAAAGTAATCCCGGGATGCATTAGAAAGAGTGTGGCCAGCAGGTTGAGAGAGTTGATCTTCATCCTCTACTCTGCCCTGGTGAGGTCACATCTGGAGTACTATATCCAGTTCTGGGTTTTCTAGCTCAAGACAGACAGGAAACTTCTGTAGAGAGTCCAGTGGAGGGGTACAAAGTTGATTACGCCCCTGTGGTGTCATCCTTATAAAGAATATCTAAGAGATCTGGGACTGTTCAGCCTGGAGAAGAGAAGACACAGAGGGGATCTTATCAGGGCTCATAAATTTCTAGAAGGCAGGTGTCAAGCGGGAGGGAGCAGGGTCTTTATGGTGGTGCTCAGTGAAAGGACTAGAGGCAATGGGTACGAAGTGGAAGACAGGAAGTTCCATTCAAATATGAGGAAATAAGTCTTTACTTTGAAAGTGCTGTGGTTTATTCCAGCAGGTGGTTACATGCCACACAGTCATTTACTCGCTGCCACCCTCCCCCCCTTCCCAGTGGGATGGAGAGAGAATTGGAGGAAAAAAACTAAGTAGAACTTGTCAGTTAAGATAAAACTGTTTACTAAGTTAGAGAAAAGAAAGAGGATAGTTATAACTCTATATATGCATGAATGTATATAACAACTGATGTACAAGCAGTTGGTCATCACCCACTAAGCAATGCCCAGCTAGAACCCATGGCAGTAGAAGAAAGCCAGATGAACTCCCACTCCCTTTAAAATTCCTTCCTCGTGACATCATATAGTATGGAATATCCCCTTTGACCAGTTTAAGTCAGCTGTCCTAATTCTGTTCCCTCCCAGCAACTTGGACTCTTCCTTGGGAATGGACTTGGCTCTGCACAGCACTGCTTAGTAGCAGATATAAACATTAGTGTGTTATCAACATTGTTTTCTTCCTAGAACCCAAATGTAACATCATGCCAGACACTCTAAAGAAAACAATTCCATCTCAGCTGAAACTAAGACAGAAGGTTTCAAGCACTGTAGCAATCTGCCCAGGAGGTTGTGGAGTCTCCTTCTCAGGAAATACTCAAAGACCACCTGGACATTCTCCTGTTCAACCTATTGTGGGGAACCTAATTTATCAGAGAGACTAGACGATATCTAGAGCATATCCCCTACAGTTCTGCAATTGATTATATTATATATATTAATGTATATATAAGATATTAAAATGAAGCAATAGTTGAAAACTGCATATAGAAACATGAGAAAATGAATTTCTCATTTAAAGTTAGATCTTTCAATTTAAGCTTTCAAGTAAAATGAGTTTTTGTTTTTGTTTTTTTCTGGAATTTGCTTTGTTTTGCTGTGAAATAAGAAGGTTAATTGAGCTAGTAATACATTGTACATATTTTTACACTGAAGTATTTATTGGTCCCAAATTGTTAATATTGCACAGGCAAACTAAAGATTTCTAAGGTGATGTAACCAAGATAATACATAATTATGTGTGCTAAATACATCAATGCATTTTCCTTCTGCAAGCTTTATGACTGGCAATTACACCTCTTTTTGAGCACCAAAGTAACTTCGAACTGTAGGCCAAGTTTTAAATCTCTCTTGGTTTTTAAATACTCATATGCAAAACTGCTGCAGTTAGAAGAACAAGAAGTAAACTTGGATTTTCAAATGATATGTGAAAACTAAAGATGTCAGAAAGACTTAAGACAGGCAGAACATAGTAACTTTTTTTGGAAAGATAAACTGCTGGAAAGGAATATGCTTAAGCTAGACATTTTCTGACAGATAAAGAATGAAATTTTCCTTAGCACCTGGAAACCTCAGTAAACAAACAAACAAACAAATAAATAAAAATTAATTGTAGGCACGGACAACCTGTGATTCCAGAGCTCACATGTTGCTCAACTCATCCTGGTGTCACTGCTAGCCCCATGTCATCATGGCATTGGCTCTTCCCCATCAAGCATCCTGGCCTGGTCTAAGGCATGCAAACATTTATCAGCAGCAACCACAGCACTGGGGTACAATCAGAAGTGTCTAAGCTGAAACTGGGACACAAAGTGAGCACAATGCAGTGCTAATTTGAGCTGTTGCAAATAATTTTGATCAAATAAATTTTGATACAGTGACAAAACACAGTCCTGTGAACACTGAAAAATATGCAACCTTGCCTTCCATTTTGATAAAGGAATTTGAGAATAGGTTTCAAGACTGCCAAAAATGCACCATTTTTTTTTTTGGTACACTTATGACACCATTTTCAGTTGACTTAAATACACTATCTGCAAATATTCAAATGCAATTTATTGAGTTGCAATTAGATATTCAACTAAAAAATTCAATAATTTCTCCTTACCAGACATTTGTAATACCTATATTACCATAAAAAAATATAATCCACATCACAATCACATCCATTTCATCATTTTTTAACAAAATGTACCTCAGTGAACCACTATTCTCAAGGATGAAGTACAGGAGTAAAATTTCATTTAAAATCTCTTGATCACCTTGAGAATTCACTAAGAATTGCAACTACTTCCATCAATCCTGTCTGATTAATTAATTAAAAAAAAAAAAAGTAAAATATCCCACTAGCTTTGTGTTTTTGTTGATCTTTTTTTTAATGTTTTAGTGAAAGATATTTTAAAAAGATTAACTACTTATATTCACCAAAAATATAACATAGTTTATGTGTGGCCCAAGACAGTTCATCTTCATTTGCTGCAGCCTAGGTAAGTCAAAAGGTTTGATACCCATGAATTAATGGAAGCTGTCAATTAACTACTTATTTGTGATTATCTGGAGATGTAAAATTATTGTTTATAACATATTATGTGTGCTAGATGCTAGATCTGGTGACAGTTTTATTCTAGGTGGTTGTTTGTTTTTTTTTTTTTTTTTAACAAGTTTCATTGAGAAAAAGTCAGACCGAATAGAATTGAATCATTGTTTTGAAACATGAAGATTGTGTCAAAAACACTGATGAAAATCAGAAAGGCTGATAGGCTGACCAAGCTGCCAGCTGCTAGCTTATCTGATTTTCTGCCAGTCTGCTCACCATCTACCTTGCCAATTGGACCCCAGGCTGGTAGGCTGGCTACAAACCAGAAGGCTGCTTGGCTTCTCAGCTTGTCTACTGCCCAGCTGTCCTTGTTTGGCTAGTGTGAAACTTGGCGAGCTCCTCAACTGGTCACCTGTCCAGCTGGCTTTTTTGAGCAGTCCAGAGAGTTTCTTAGGTTGTTCTGCTGTTCAAGCTATCAGAACTCCAACCTCCTTGTTAGTAACCAAGTTCTCTTGCTGAATAAGGGAAAACCATCTACTCATATGCCTTAAAAATGTCTGCCATCAGAAATTTTGTCCCAATGTCTGATTATGTATCTGCCTTGTCAGTGGGCTAACTCTCCAGATATATAGGTGAGGACATGTTGGCTGATAGGTCTTGAAACAAATTGTTCTATTTTTGTGATGGTGTATCTCTTGCATCCCTTACCCAATTTTGCCTTTATGCCCAGGCTTGTTGTATACAATGAGGTGAAAAAGACCTTGTCCCTGGGACTGATAACAATCAAGGTTTCACCAGATATGGATAAAATTAATGACTACCATCTCAAATTGGGTGCTTAGAGAACTGAACACAGACACCTAATTCAATAGATGCAATTCTAAGTGACTATGAGTCAATCATCTTACCCCATAAAGAGCAACTTCTGAGGGCTCTTACAAGCAGCTGACTGCACACCAGAATATCCCCTTGAGTGGGGACATCTCTCAAGGTTACTTAACACTTGCACAGAGAATCACCCTCGATGCGGTGATGTTTTGCCCGTAGATCCTCAATAACTGATTTATTGTTTTTAAGCTATACTAGCTTCCCTAAGATTAAATCTTAGTTTCATTATGCATCCCTTACCCTCTATATCGCAAATAGTCAAGGATAAATAGCCATTTCAGATCTTGTTAAGTTGCTGTCATCATTATTCTAATTACCATATTTTACTTTTAATATCTTTCTGCCTTCCTCTTACAAGTAAATTTTGCAGTATTTTAGTCTCCGTTCATGACAGTTTTACCATAAGTTCTTTACTGATGACATCTTTCTCTCCTTAGGAAAAAAAAACCAAATAATGAAATCAAGGTCTTCGTATAAAGTAGAGGGAAATTGCTTGTAAAGTAGGTAAAATAATAAAAATCAAACTTATTTTTGTCTGTATAAAGTGAGATAATTTTAAAATGTGTTGACAAAACATATATTCATATAAATAAAAGATAAATATTCTGTAAACCACATTTTTTCATTATTAAGTAGTGGAGTCAGTTATAATCATGAGATTCTTACAATTATATACTGTGGATTTCTTATCAAAAGGAGCTTAATCTGCTTAGTCCATGGAGTAAGCACAATGTCATAAATTATACTCAAGTATTCTTGCAGTTTATTTGGTGTCCAACCAAAAGGTAAGCTGCTTATTAAGATCAAATGTCATTTCAAATAGAATGAGTTCACTTTGGAAATAAAATACTCTATTCAATGGAATATTTCAATTCACTCTCCAATTTCTAATAATGACATTGTTTTTCAAGTGCATACATCTTATACATTTGAAATAAAGGGTGGAAAATAGATGCTATATTCACTGCATTCCATTTGTTTTATCTGTTACTAAAATAATAGAACTAGAACACATATTTTCTACGATCTCCCATGAATAGAGTTGTCACTAAGGAATCTCCACTTCTTGAAGTTCTGCAGCTTTCATTTCTTATTATTCCTCATTCCTCTCAAAACTTCAGTTACAAAGTCAGTGTTAATATAGAAACAGAGTGCAAAGGACTATAGAACAGATTCTGAAATAGCTTATTTCAAAGCCAGGGAGATATAAAAAAATCAGCACAATTAACTTCATATGACACTATGAGAATTATATTTAATGGCCTGGAGAATTAAACACAAAGCTTGTGCCATAATTAATTGAAAAGCATACTACAAGCCTTCTGTACAAAGTAAAAATCAAACCAAAGCAAAGTGTTCTAAAACAAACTAACTAACTAACAAACAAACAAATATTCTTATTCCTTTTTTAAAATATATGTATCTTGCAAATCTGAGTTTTCTGAGAGGTTCATTGCTATGATATTTATTTGCCAGTATTGAACATCTACTCCTAAAATTATGGGAACTGTTGCTGAGAAATCATATTTCTAGAGGAATTTTACATATGATTGCTTAAAATGAAAAAATATACGGCTGAAGTTTGCATATGCTTTAGAATTTGAGTTAATGGATGTTTGCCAATTCTACATAGTAGGTAATTTACACTAGTTTCTTCCAAATAATTAATATCTAAGTAAGGTTTCCAGATATAAAATCTTACATGATGCAGAACTGAAAAGGAAAATTGGAGAGAATTGCATAAAAAATCATTAAGAAAAATAATTAAAAAAAAAGCAGAATAAAGATACTTTCAGTTATATACTAAAGGAAGAACTATTAAGTGAAATCTTATGTATTACAATAACACAATGGAAAAAATGTGTGGTTTGTTCTAACTCTGCTAGAGCAACTGAACTGTTCTATGTTTTGGGTTTTATCTTTGGGTAAAACTGAAAATTAAGTGTTTTTATAAACATATTTTTGGATCCTAACAATAATGGCAACCTGAGATACAATCCTTTCCTTTGTAATGTGACCCAAACTACTTTCCAAAAGTAGTTTGATTTTTCTGTTACAGTAGTGCTATCAGATAGCAGTGTGCTCTTTGGAGACTCAATTCATGCTGAGATTGCACCAAACATTGATTGTACTGCTGAATCAATCTGTAATCAATCTTGTACCCCACCAATCTCCTCTGGTAGTATTTCTTTGATCACTGTCTAATGAGAAACATAATTTGCTAAAGAATAATGAATTTTCAATGTAATTGTATCATTGCTGCCTCTAAAGAAATGGTTCATAACAGTCTGTGTTCATATATGTGGTCTAAAGAAAGGCTATATGATAAATAAGGTTTCTCATTATAGTAAGCATATGTCAGTTTAAATACATTGTTAAACATCCATTTTAGTCTTTGTGAAGTTATTTCTCTGATTTCTACTATATTCATAATTTCTAATTAACAGTTCTCACTTCATCTTTGATGTGAAAATCTTTCACTTTTTTATAACTGTTCAAAGAGACAATCAGAGGTTGCCTTCAGAGTATAAAGTAATGAAGTGTTCTAAAGATACTCTAAGAAAAGAGTATTTTTTGTATCACAAGGTTTCAGTGACCCGTTCACATTTTTATTCCCATAATTAATTATTTTTATACGTGTCCAATGAACATTTGAGATCTATGACTTTTTTGCTTTGCATGATATTTTCTGTTTTTAATTTTCATCCATGCAGATCTCAAGACCTAGACTGTCTAACTATATAAGGATGCTTGAGGAAAATTTAAATATGAAAAATCTGAGCACAGTACAAAAGGGCTCTGTATTCAGTATGGTCACAGAACTAAACTGAGAGGTGCTGTTGACTCAATTGATAGTAGGGAGGCTTTGCAGAGTGATCTTAACAAATTAACAAAGAGCTGGGCAACCATGTGAAGAATTCAAGCAAATTGGTTCTAGAGCAGAGGCTCGTGATAGGGGACATTTCCCTGTGAAGCAAAATACCAGCAAAAGCTCCTAAGTCATAAATGCAAGAAAAGAGGGGGTCCTGAAACCCTGCACTGAACAGGAAGTACAGTCGCCGACAATAGGGTGCAGCAGATTTAGGAACCAGATCATCTTGAAGAATCAATGATTCTGTAATACCAAAAGTGGCATAATTGGAGTTGTGATGATTTTTACAAAATATTTCAAATGAAATTGTTGATTCTTACTGATAAATGTTGTCATGGTTTTATGATTTTTGTTATTGGTAATCCACATCATAACATCATGTAGTGCATTGGGTGTTAAAGAGTTAATCCTCCCATTCTGTAGATCATTGATAGTTCTGGGTATGCCTGTCTCAGAAGAGAAGAACTACATATCCTGGAAGACTTTGTATTGTTTTGTGTTTTTCCGTTTTTCACTCAAAAAGAAAGTTAAAAACTGTTCACGTGTCATGAAGCACAGGTTCTTTCCCTTTCAGATCAACCTAGCAGTGAGTGCTCCTGAGCTGTTTTGCCTTCAGCATTAGTTTAAGGCCTTTGCTTTTTCAGACACACTCACTCACACTTTATATATTGTATTATTCTGTCTCATTTGCATTCCAATATCTTATTCAGTAAATTAGCTTTCCTCTTCAGATCATTGCTGCTGTTTTGTTTTTAGGCCCATCTTCCTTATCCTTCTTCCCTTTCCCCCTTTCCTGGGCTGTGGGTCCATGTGTCCAGCCATCCCAATCGTCACAGAACCAGTCCAAACTGTTGACAAATGTATGTATATAACATGTGTCAGACTTGGAAGAAATACCAGACACTAAACTGTTTCCTCAAGGCTTTTGTCAATTTTATCAACTGATAGCAATTGCTTATCAATATTATTATCTCAATAATCCATTTTGGACTCAGAGTGTCAAGAGTTTATGGGCGAGTTCCATGACTAATGGGGTGGGGGACCCACAGAACCACATCCCAAGAAAGGGGAAGGGGGAGAAAGGGAGAGTAAGGAGATGTGCCTAAAAGCAAAACAACAGTAGTGATCTGAGGAAGAAAACTAATTCACTAAATAAGATATCAGAATGCAAAATAACACAATAAAATACAATATAATTGGAGTTGAAGCTAATAAATTGAATAAAGCAAGAGAGAGAGAGAGTGAATGTTTGAAACCGAAGACCTTATGCTAAAGCTGAAGACGAGACAGCTAGGGAACCTCCACTGCTGAGATGATCAGCAAAATGAGGAAGTCTCAGGACTTGCATGCGGTTTTATCTTTCCCTCTGGGTGGGAGACAGGAATTTTACTTTGTTAGTAATTTATGCCACTACCTATCCTAGCCACCAACCACATCCTCAAAATATTGTACCTTTCTGACACTTCTAATTTTTAATATGCACAGTCTCTCTAAAATAAGATGCAGAATTTTCTCAATTTGAGTAGCAACAGTAACAATAATCTCCCTAGACAAAGGCATTATTTCAGAAAGCTTTCTATATTTTTGGAATTAGTGAAATAAGAGAATGAAATTTTTTTCTGTTTTATTAGGAAAAAATATACTTGTTCTTCTCTGTTACTGCATAGTGTATTTTGGATAAAAAAGCAACCCAGTTGCAATGAACCAGCTGAAAGTACTCTTATTAATTTCTGGTATGTTGCTTGTTAAGTAAATTTAATGTGCAGGCCATGAGTCTAGAAGCAATATTTTTGTACTCATAATTGTATCTAAAGGTACCGTTACCTTCCCTTTTCACTTCGATTTTGCTTTCCCTTTCCTTCTCTTTTCCTTTCCCTTCCCCTTTCCCTTCCCCTTTCCTTTCCCTTTTTTTTTTTCCTTTCCTTTTCTTTTCCCTTCCTTTTCCATCCCTTCCTTTCAGTAGATTCATAGAAAACCAGATCACACAACAGTTTCTTTTCCCACCTCTTTTTTTTTCCTACTTACTACATATTTTTTCCCTGTTTTTCCTACCTTGGCATATCCATAATATCCATAATACGCATTGCTAGTTTTATTTTTCATTTCTTTTTTTTTTTCTGTCTGTTGTAATAAAATGTGGTATGTGGGAGAAGAGAGCACTCCAGAAATTCTTTTGGCTTAAATTAAATTCCTGCTTTATCACACTGGGTACAAAATACTCACTTTGAAACCTGTAGGTGGTTTTATTCACAGTGGTGCCTTGTCTCATAAAATTAATTGCTCAGACATGTACTGTAGTGCACGGAGCAAATCCTTGATGGCTTCTAGAAGCTTTTCAATAGCCCAGGAAATGTCATACACTGCTGTGGTGTATTACGCTTGCAATAGTAGCTTTAGTAGTAATAGAACTATAGCTTTAGTCATTATAATCAAACTGTAATGAGAATGACACTGTGGAAATATATATCTTTGTCCCCAAGGTTAGTTTTAGAGTGCTGTTCTACAAAGGACTCTGTGGACATAACTGAAATGACTGGTGAGCTTATTCATATAAAATACTGAGGCTAGAAGAAGCTATATGCAATGTGTATATATCAGGAATTTTGGAACAGATTTTGCTAAGGTGTTTGTAAGTCTTCGCAAAAAGTTTCAAAGATAACGTTATTTAAGGAAAGAGTCAACAAAGGCAAGTTGCTGAAAGTTCACTAGAACATGATTCTAATCAGTGCCCATACAAGCCAATAATTAAAACACTGAAAAATTTAGCTTCCCAAAACATGGAGGAAATGCCTTCTAACGTGCAACTTGAATCAAGCAATTATTTCATATTTTAAATATAATATTTAAAGTGGCTTCCTTACAGAAGGCTAATCTAAAGATTTTCATGCTTTTTCTTCTAAACCTTATTTCCATTGCGCAGTTCTTCGTTTTTTGGTTCTGTTCTTTTTCCTCCTTTGAAAAGTCAGGATGGAGAACTTAAATACAGGGAAGTGATTTTCTGAAAGGCTATAAGATGAAGTTTGCAAAAATCCACTCCTAAGCATGAAAATGGTCACTCTTTTAATTATTAATTCTCTATCTGATTGTGAATTCTCAAAGTCAGTTATTCACACTTAGGTTTCCAGCTGCCACAGAAATCTTGTTGGTTTTTTTCTTTTTTTTTTTCTTCTTTTCTTTATTTTCTTTTTTTCTTGTTCACAGTGAAACAATGTCAACAAGAATGATGAAGGACACTTTCCTCTTCAGCCTTGCCTATTTGTGATTAATGTTTTTTTCAGGAGTTATGCACTGATAACATTCAAACTGAAAAGAAACCTGTTGAGTAAATAGTTACTGATTTAGCAAAGTAGGAACATTCCAATTCATTTTCATTGAGGTACTGGAAGCAAATAAATATGTATATTTGCAGGATGTATTTGGCATAGCTTGACCACTTGTTCTTTTTTAGTTGCTTGTTTTGTTTTGTTTGTTAAACCAATAGATCTTAACTGGCTTTAGAATATAGATCTGAAGCTGCTCTACTCTGACAAAATGACTGCAAAAAAGTTTTCAGAGTTTAAGCAAACAAATAGTTAAAGTATGCAAGCAGGTCTGTAGGACTGCTGATGATTTTTAAATAAAGCTTAACTTCCAGTAGCACTGAGAACTCTAATGTGTCTATTTTGTTCTGACTCACATATTAGCTGAGGACTCAATGGTGGAAAAAAGTACGTTTTTAATAGAAAAGTTATTCATGTGTGAAAAAATTAAAACACAGATAATAGTGCCTTTGATTTATATTTCCTGAAGTGCCAAAAGGCGAAAGAAAAAAAAGAATAAGATAGAATATATATACAATACAGAATGCAAAATAAAAAATAATGTGAAAGTTCATCGCAGATTTGCAATAAATGGCTCAAACTGAAGTTTTTTTGCAACGATCTGAGAAACCTTAAATGTATGCCATACAAACTTAGGTGTGTATTCCCAAAGCAGGTTTAATGTATGGTAAATACACTGAATAATTGTTATCAGTTATTCTGGTAACATATATTTTTCCCTAACATTCAAAATATTTAAAAATAATAAAAAATATCTGAGAACTGGAAGATGAAACCATAGAATCACAGAATCATCAAGACCAGAAAAGACCTGCAAGATTATCCAGTCCAACCATCTACCTGTGATTTTCTCATGTGTTTTTCAGTGTATTTCATATTGTAAGTATGACTTCACATTCGTGATCTTCAATATAAATTTAAAACAAACAAAAAACAAATAGGTTCTGCAGATGACTCTTTCCTTAATAGAAAACTGGTAGAAGGTAGTTAATGTTATCTACTGACAGAAAGTAGATGCAAATAACTTTCTTTGGTTTATACTAATAACCAATTAAAGAAGTTTCACCTTTATGTGACATGATTATCATGCTTTTTGTAGATAGGAGTACACCATTGCTTTGATGAAACTGAATGCAGCACATTTTCCATGGTTTTGATGCTGCTGTGTATAATTGATGTTTAAAGAAAATAACACTGATACTTTTTACTTTTAAGGACAGTCAATGTGCCCTTAAATATATACCTATTGCCTCAACATGGATTTACAAAACATGAATGTGTGACTAATAATACAAATTTCTGTGATGATCTAGTACTGACTGCTACTTGAAAAATATATTTCTTTGCAGAGTGCACTTTACGCTAATGGACAGCTAGCACTGGAGTCATCAACATCAGTGTCAACAGCTACTATGGATTACAAAGCAACCACATATGCATTCTTTTTTTTTACTGCTATGTGGAAGACTGTGATTACCAATTTAATCATATTCACATTTAAATAAAGACAGTACAAATGTTGATTTCATTCATAGATACTTCTAAAACGAATGCTACTTTCTGCCAGCCTACAACGAATAAGAAGAATTTGCATAATTTCTATTAAGATTTGTTCCTTAGAGGGAGTAATGAGTAACAAATCTCAAAGGTCTGTCTCCTTCTAAACTAAACTGCCAGTAGTCCACAATGAAATGATTTCATTTTTAAAATCCCTGACAATCTGACCTTTCCATTTGAAAATATTTCTGCACAGCAATTCTTAGAATAGGAATGTGAGTGTATGTAGTGCATGTGTTCATCATATATATTAAGCTTTTGAATGATTAATGTACGTTGATAATAATAAAGAAATGATCATTAGCCTCCCATTGATAGTATGAAAGAGGAAAATATACACAACCAGTGTATATTAAAGAGATTTTTGAGACTCACATCTTGAGAGGATTTTCTGTGTTCCCATGGAGAGCTTTGTCAATTGAATGAATACTACAAAGGTGTAGAGATTGGCAGAGAGTCACAGAATGTTTAAGACTGAGAGACCTTTGATTCCATCTACTCCAGGCCTTCCTGAAGCAGGGACACTGAGAAAACAAGTTGTGCATGATCACAACTAGCAACATTTGGATATCTTCAAGGTCTCCACAGTCTTTACAGATTAAGTGTTCCAGTACTACATCAACTGAACAGCATGAGTACACATAAAGCAGGAATATTTAAATCTCCAACACAGGTGTGTGCAAGTAGGTGATCCTGCAGTACCAGGAAGAGAGGGAGCATGTGTAGTCAAAACAACTGCGAAAAAGTATTATTATGGGATTAGAATTTTCTCTGGTTGTCTGTAGAAATTTGTAGATGTTTATAACCATTTTGTATGTGACTGGTACTGTGGGGTATTTTTTTCTGTTATATTGCTTATACTTGACAATGATCACTGTTTTATAACATATTGATAACAAAGTATGTAAATTCTTCATGACACAAACAACTAGCAGAAGTATGGCAAAAATAACGTGTTACTTCTCGTAGTTGAAAGGAAGTGAATGGAGTTGAGAGTATCACAGAAGTTTTGGTAGCTGATTTCCCACTGTAGTGCTAAATTAAAACAAATTTCTTATTGGAATTTTCATAGATCCAGTTTGTGCTCCCATGTACTGCTTTATTCTCAGCAGAATTAAATTTAATATGGGAAACTGAGAAAAAAGTAAGTGAAAAATCTTGAATATTTACTGAATTATCCAGCTCATTTAAAATTATAAAGATTTTACAAGCTCTTGAAAGACTCCTACCTCTTGTTATTATGTATTACTTACATTATGTGTATGTATTCTTTTTTTTTTTTTGTATAGCAAATCTAGTCCATCAACATGTCTTAAAATAAATACGTTCTCAAGGTTTTACTTCTGAATGTTAATTTCACATCTGCTCTCAAATTTAAAGATACTGTCAAGCTTCATGAGTTTCTACAATTATTTTCAGCAATATTTTAACTATTTGAGAATATTTCACCAAACGAATAGCTGATAACTAAGGGACTTGATGACCTAAAGATATACAGATATTTCTTGTAGATGTTTAAATATGAGTTGACATGTTTTGAACACTCGAATCTTATGATTAAGATAAACTGAAGACTTCTGTTTCTACTTATTCACCTACAGTTGAAACTACAGTGCAATTTTTAACAAGTTTTTGATATTTGGAAACACCCAGAGATGGAATAATGGCAACATTTTCTTCTCTATCACCCTTATAGTCATTCCCTACTTCCAGTCTGTACTGGGGAGACTGACCAGGAAGGTGAGGCCAACCCCAGCCTCTTCTAAGGGTGAACATCCCACAGCTTATGGCCATCAGGGAGCCCTGAGAAATTTAAAAAATTTTTTTAAATTTAAAATCAAATATTTGCTGTATCTCTTTCTGTAAGTCCTGCTATAAGAGGTGATCTCATTAAATAAGAGACAGCAATGCCTCATTCTACAGCTTTCACTGGCATTAATAATCATATTCTGGTATGGTTTTGACTTTAATGCCCTTCAGAAGGTTAATGTATATCTCCAAAGCCTCTCTAGGTTTAAGTCCAAAACCTGGGATTATCTAAATCAAAGCTGTGGATTAATGAACATAATTTAAATCTATTCATTTAATTGGAACATTCTGGCACCTGTTCTGTTTGAATTAAAGTTTATGATATTAAAAAAAAACTTGTTTTCATTTGATAAATTTAAATGTTTTATATATATGTATATTTATTTTTATATATACATATTTATATATATATATCTGGTTTTAGGGTGGAGTATTTCAACAGCTTGCATGACCTTTCCAGCATTGTTTTCATTCATTTAATGTATTGAGGTTTAAGATATAACCAAAGTATTGTTTTTATTTTTCTTGGCATATTAGGAAGAGTTTCTTTGCAAATACAATTGAAAATACGAATTTCTCAAACTTTAGATACAACTTAGATATGTTTGAATTCTCATCTTGAAATATATGACAGAATGTTATACAGAAGTGGGGTACATCATATCCTATCTGACATTTTAATAGAGATATTAAAAAAATCCTTCTATTTTTTTCTAAATAAGCCTATAAAAACTGAGGAATGTGCTGCATACAGATGTATCAGTTATATCAATTCACAGAATTTGCAAAAAAATAATTTAAAAAGGACAAAGGGAAAACAGTGTATCAAAAAACTTTATCTTTTAAAAACTAGCTAAAATACACAATTGGTCGAATAAATAAGAAAGAGTATTGAAGGTTGAAGAAAAAGCTGGGAAAAATATATTTTGTATATGCACTCTAGATTTCTTTCTAATTACTATGTAGTCAGCAAACACAATAATAATAATAATAATAAATAAAGCAAAAAATATATATTCTTTTAAGTATTTCCAGAAGAATGACTTCCAGAAAAGAAACTAAAGAGATTAGAAAGAGAACATTCCTATTTGGTGAAATTTTTAGGTATTAGACGATCTCCTTGTAAAACAATACTGTCACGATCCAATTCATATTCTTATGTTTTTATTCTCCTCTAATCCTCTATTACTGATCACTGACAAGAAACACAAACTGTCTTTTGTGTAGTGACTGTAGAAATAACAATGTGTGTGTAACCTTTGTGAACACATACAATTTTCCTCTAATTCTGACTTCCAAGACTAACTGTAATTTTAAACGATATTCAAAGCACAGTTAAGTAGTTCTATAATTTGAGTAGCAAATTTTCAGCTTAACCAATACACAGTTGATGAGAGAGGAATCACTTACATAGAAGAACTGAAGGCATACATAAACATCGTTATGATATTCCCTGATGAACAAACAGAATTTGGTCAAACACTTCTTTGAGTAGAAGGAATGTGCAAGCTTTATTATCTATTATCACACAGACTATCTTCTGACAATTTTGAATGAGATTTCATACGTATTGGAAATGTATCATTAAGCCACACATACCTTTTAGAATGCTTTTTCAGCTTTAAACTGGTACATGAAATATGCATTCTATTTTAAACATTTGTTACTGTCAATGTTCTTTGAAGTAGGTTTAATACTAAGTACATGCTTAAATACTTTTCTTAACAAAAACATATCTATTATATTTGGATACAATCAAAATTCAGAAATTCATCAGCTTGGTGTGAATAACTTCATGTTTCCTGTAACTAGCTAAATGTACATTGAAAAATGGGCTTCGTTTTTTGTTTTGTTTTTTTTCTATTATTATATTGCCTTCATTTCACATTCACAGTAGGCAAAAATTCAATATATATACATAGATTGTATGAAGCATTCACCCCAAATACCTGGAAGGACACCTGACCCAGTCTGGCAGTATAATCTTAAGAAGCACGATTAAGTCATCAAATGTGCAAGGAAAGAACCACAGATTAAGGTATTTAAAAAAAAATCTTTATCTTAAAATGCTATCATTGATTTATATGTTTTATTGTGAACTTTTTCTATTTTTCTTCACATAGTGAGATAACCTCAGAAACAGAAAAACAAACAGGATTTGTAGTTAGTGGCACTAGTGGCACTGAAATTAAATTACAGGATATTGGTACATTAATGTCAAATATTCCAAAAGTTGTATTAGTTTTGTATTTAATTTATTTTATTTTTATAAAGGATTTTGTATTAGCTATGTTCTGGACAGCCACAGATCAATCAGATTTCATTTCACTAAGGGATGATTAAGTGTATTTTATATTCTAAATCTCATTATAACTATTCTGTACAAAAGATATGTACACCGTGGTCTCCACAGAATTGTCCGTTACATTGCAATGGTCAGTTTCCAGATTGCAACATTTGTTATGTGCCCAGTAATTCAGGATCAGACAGTACTACCATTGTTAAACTCTATTATGAAAGAATGTCTTAGTACTTCCATAGAATTTCATTTTTGACATAATTTACCACAGGATATCTCAGCGAGTTAATATGTATTAATTAAATTTGTTAAAATTTCAATAATTAAAATAATTAAGAAATAATAGAAAAAAAAGTTATGCCCCATTTGATGAAGACTAATGACAAAAAGAATCAATTTCAAATAAATTAGATTTGTGAGAAATGATGAAGGTTGGATTACAGAAGTTTGTATCAACAATAGTTTATGGTAGCACTGAACAATCTAATTTTAATATAAAATCACATTAACTTTTTTTCAAGTCCAAACAGGAAAATCATTTTTTTCCTTAAACAAGTGTTTTGTTATTTTTTCTTTTTCTTTTATGAAACGATTAGTAACTTCAATATGCTCATTGTTTTATTAATTCATGTTTTGCTCTGAAAATTTTTTACAAATATTATTAATAATTAATTAATTTTTTTTTTCAATTGTATAGCTGATAATATTTTGAAGAATTTCTTTTTTTTAACAATAAGATACAGGAAGATCAATCACTTCAGCAGGTAGAGAAATAAAGTAAGAAAAATAAACAGTCAAAAAAAACTCCCTTTTTTAATTATTTATATTAAAAAAAATCAATCAGCAACTTCAGTTTTCTTAAGGACAGCAAAAGTTAATGGAATGGCTTAAGTGTTCAAAATTATTTGGTAGTCAGAAAAAATAAGATGATAAAAGCACCTTTATATTGCAAAAGGACAAAGCAGAAATAGAAAGACTGTACATTTATATGTGCATTAGGAGTGCAGTCTGTTAGTCCTAATGCTTGTGGGATCAGTTTCCTCTGTATCTCTCATGGTTAATTCATGTAAATTAACATTAGCTTTAGGAGGGAACTGTGGTGTGAAGGCTGCTCTCTTAGTTTATTCCAATTTACAAAAAAATATATATTTCACTTATTACTGACCTTTGTACATTTCAGACTTCAATGGCTTTCTTTTATTGCAGTCCTTGCTATACTCTAGGCAGGAGCTACCACTTGTAAATGGTGACTGCCTTATTCACAGTGGTAGACATAGAGCCCTGTTGCTGTTTTGTGCTCCTCTTACAGGCTAAGACAGGATATAATGCTTAAAAAATGGCATTATGGAATGTACAAGTTAGCTAATGTAGGCTAAACGCAACTAAACTGAACTTTTTGTGTGGAAAAAAAAAGAAACAAAAAAAAAATTAAATTTGGGAGGAGAATGTGTTAGATCCACAGAATCACAGAACTGTAGGGGTTGGAAGGGACCTCTAGAGATCATCTAGTCAAACTCCCCAGCCAAAGCAGGCTCCCTAAATCAGGTTGCACAGATAGGCGTCCAGGTGGGTCTTGAATGTCTCCAGAGAAGGAGACTTCACCACCTCTCTGTGCAGCCTGTGCACCTCTCTGTCACCCTCACTGCTAGAAAGTTCTGCTATTTGTGCAGAACTTCCTATGCATCAGTATATGACCATTTTCCCTTGTTCTATCGCCACACAGTGTAGAGTATAGTCTGGCCTCATCCCTTTGCCTCCTGATCCTTAGATATTTATAGACGTGGATCAGATCCCCTCTGAGTCTTCTTTGTTCAAGGCTGAACAGATTCAGGTTGCTCAGCCTTTCCCCTTGAGGGAATTGTTCCACACTCCTTATCATCTTTGCTGCCCTCCACTGGATCATTCCAGGAGATCCCTGTCTTTTTTGTACTGGGGAGCTCAGAACTGGACACAATACTCCAGGTGAGGCCTCACTAGGGCAGAGTAGAGGGGGAGGATCGCCTCCCTTGACCTGCTGGTCATGCTGTTTTTAATGTGCCCCAGGATGCCTTGTTGACCACCAGGACTCACTGCTGGCTCATGGCTGAACTATAGTACACCAGGACACCCAGTCCCTCTCCTCAGAGCTCCTTTCCGTCAGACCATCCCCAACCTGTTCCAGTGCATGCATTTATTCCTCCCTAGATCTAAGACTATACTCACTCTTGTTATACCTTGTCCCATTCCTTTCTGCCCAACTCTCCAGCCTGTCCAGGTCACTAGACAGGTTGCTGGACTGTTAGATTTGATATCAGATGAGGAGAGCATATTTAAGAAAGAAATTCAAAATTCTGAACCCCCAAGTTTTCAATTTATGTTAAATTGAGTTGTCCACTTATGAAAAGATTTTCATCACAGACAAGTCTGCTTCAGAACAACAGTGTTAACAGCTCTTTAACTGAACGACTCTGGATGAAAAGATAATGATGGCACTTACAGTTGTAAGGACCTGATTTAAAATAAAATGCAGTAATAACTTTAGAGTAACCTACTTACAGGCCAGAATTACAGTGACTATAATTGGAGGTGATATTCATTCACAAGCTTGTTTTTCTCAATAAATTAATCATGAAACTTTTGTATGATATAATTTATGCAGAAAGTGATGGCGCAGAAAGAACAGAAACTGATGATGATGAGTGAAAGACGATGAGTTTCCTTTCACCTGCTTAAAAAAGGGGTAGAGGAAGGATGTGAAACACACAATTGTACCCTTATGATATTATTGTTCCTTTTATGTAAATTATTATTTAAATGATGACTTATAAGACTCTCTTCTTGGTGCTTTATAATTTGTGATTACTTGTGTTTTACTTCCAGAATACGCTACTAGGCTTTGATAAAGGCTTTATTTAGAATTGTGAACCCTTGCAAAAGATATGATTGAAAAAGATTGAAAAAGATTTCAGGGCTTAGAATTATGGCATAGAATTATTTTTATTTGGAAGAAGTTAGAACAACTTTGAAAAGAATTCAACAAGAATCAAGTTGAAATGTGTTTTCCTCTTTCTTTTTAAACTGAAACTGATTTTAAAATGAAAAAAATTCCACAGTTATGATTCCATTTGCTACATAAGTTTACCAAATCTCTGTGGCTTCTAGGTAATATCCTTTCTTTCTTACATCTGAAATAACTCTGTAAATCTTTTAAATTGTTTTTTTGTTTGGTTTTACGTGATTAATTTTATTTGGACTATCTATAACTACACCCACTTCCTTGAATATGAGAATGCATGTTTAACCAATGTTAATGATAAAAACAATTGTCTATTTATTTGATGAAAAGATGATTCCAGAGTTTTGTTACTTGCAAGTTTTTAATCTTTTCTGTATTTGGGAAGAGATACAATGAAGGAAAATGCAAGTGTAAAATTTGAATTTCAGAAGTCATCTTCAAGTTATTAAATTTTAGGAAAATTTTACTCAATTTTTCTTCAAGATATTCAGAGTCAACCTAATCAGATTAATTATACTTTCATAATTATTGTTTTCAAAACCACATCAAGATTCTTTTATGTCTGCTTTCATTTACTACATAAGAGGAGCTAAGCATAGAAGACATAAAGGCAGTAAATGCAATCATGCTGTTCAAAGAGAAAAAAAAAAAGAAATCTGATCTTTCATTGACTTGACAAAATATATTCTACAGACATCTGTGTGAGAAAATTCACAGGTATTTTTCACAGATGTTGGTGTGAATATTTTCGCAGGATATAATCCTTTAAGCTGGTACCTTCTACCCCACCCCTTCCTCAAGGTTCACTTTGATTTTCTGGTTAAAAAAAAAAAGAGTAAAAATTGGTAAAAAAACAATCAGTCAAAATCTCTAGTGTCATGGCAAAACTGCGAAGCTGACACTTTAAAAGTCTACATTACATTTATCCTTCAAGAACAGTCCTTTAAGAATATTGCAAAATCAGAAGTATATAATAAGCATTGATCTATTTGCTTTTGTTTGCTTGTTTGTTTTGAAGTACAAAGAAAAAAAATCAGTAAATAAAATGTGAGGTCCGTAGGCAATGCTACTACAAAGAGATTTTAAAATCCCACTGATTTTCTTGGTGGCAGCTTTGAAACACCCTTTTCTAGTCAATGAACATGCGAAAAGCTGGAACAGGTTATTAGATAATATTCATCTGAACACTGAAGCCCATCATGACTTGACTACACACTCCTTTTTGTTTTGTATTTCTTTTGGGGCAGTGAACATCTTACTTATTTTACACCCCATTTTAACAATCAAAAATGCAAGAAAAAAAAATAAAAAGCATAAGAAAAGGTAAATTTTATTGGGATTAAACACATAAGTCAATGACTTCTTTAAACAGTGTATGCATTGTTTTATTAGCTGCAAAGTTCTCTACAGTATTTTGCTTTATTATTGCAGTAAGGGGTATCTGCTGTATTACATCTTACAGCATAATTTCAAAGTTATGAAGTGAAATTAATGTGAAGTTTGGAACAAACTGAAAAAAAATTGTGAGGTTGCAATCAATTTGTTCTTACCTTCAATTGTCATTTGTTTCTTTCTCATTCCTTACAATGGTGTATCTTGAATATACATATCTTCTAGATTATTAGATACAATAAGATTTTGGTCCTCCTACATATCACAGGTGATGTTTATAGAAACTGATGATTCAGTTTTAATTAAAATTGAATTATAAGGCAGCTATTATTTTTTCTATGGAATACAGATTTTCCAAAGGTATGCATTTTATTTCACGTAGCTGGAACTTGACTATGATGAAAAATTTAGTACATAAGACTTGTTGTAATGGAAATATCTGTGAAAGATTTTACTCAGCAAGCAGATGATCAAGTATGTACGATTTCTAGGATAGACAGGCCTAAAATATCTGCCAGCCATCTGCAAGAAACCACTGCATATTATAAATAATTCTTAATAAACTGATAAAGACCACATTAGATTTGAATGCCAAGCACACCTGTACATAAACCAAGAGTTAAATTTATTCTCTTCACATGAAAGTTTAAGACGAATACTGTAGATAACAGTCTGAATACTGTGTAAATAGCATTTAAAAATTGGTGAGAAAGAGCTTCCTCATCAAGAAGAGGTGAATACTTCCACAACAACCATCACCAGAGTCTTGAGTTTTGTGATTTTCCTGAGATTTTCTTTTTATAGCCATGACTTCTGACATTCTGTGATTTTTGCTTCAGTGGGTGGAATGAGCTACTATACAGCTGTACACTGCAAGTTTTACAAGGAGCTTTAAGGTAATAATCCTTAAGATTGAAATAAAAGTGAACAAAGAGCAAGGTATCAGCTTCAGTGACAATACTGCAGAGACGCGAAAGGTCAAGTCAGCTGTTTTATGAGACAGGTTCAACAATAGTAGGCCACTTCAGTAAACTAGGATAACTAGACAGTATAAAGGATGTAGAGACATTTCACATTCTAAAATCCAGAAATGTTTTTTACTATTAAAATATTAAAAAATAAATAATCTTGACCTTGTAATTGCCCACATAAATGAAAGAAACACAAAGCTTGTGAGGTCAGTAAAGAAATATTTTAAAGCTCAGAGTTATGATGCTTTATCTGTGATAGCCATAAAGTTAATAGTGATCTAAGTTATAGTCACAGACCTTCACGTTGGTATGTAATTTATTTTCTATTTTGCTTTTCTATATTGAATAATCTAGTTCTCTGCTTTTTTAAAACTGATAGGCTTGAAGATATATGACAAACCTGAAGTCTAAGAAAATGAACATACTTTCTTTTATAATAAAATAAATTCAAGACACTAGATCATGTTTTAAGAAGCCTCTAAAATCCAGAGGTTTTGAAAAAGTCTGTATATTACTGTTTTAAGTAAAACATGAACATTACAGTGCTTTTGGTCAGATATGTGATTGTATTTCCTTTAAATTGTCTTTAACTGGCTTTTTATTAATATAAGCAGCAATTATACTTTTAAATTCTTTTAACTTATACCAGTTGGCAAATTGTGAATTTTAAATATAAGAATTATGTTTGCACTCTAACCTGTCCGATATTACATGATATTAAATAATCTGACAAACAGCTATCTGTTCTAAGTCTTAAAACTATAATGTCCATCTCGCAGAACACTGAACAATGGTATACAAATGATATCAGGATACCTCAAAAGTTGGAGATGGTGTTGTTTTAATGTGACTGTCTTTTAATGACATAAATTTAGTAAGAAATTATCTTATACATAGCAAAGCAGTACACTAGAATTCAGTGTTGCAAAGAAAGTATTCTTAAGGCCAGTTGTGACTCCATTCTAAGAACAAGCTTGGGAAATAAGTCTTATTTCTGCCCAAAAGGTTTGACAATATCAAACACAGAGGATCGGCTTTATTCATTCAATGCTTTTAGGCTGAAATATTAGCATTTTATTGTAAAAACAGAGCCAATTTTATAGAGTACTAAACAATCTTTGTATATTTATCATATGTCTGTTTTTTCAATTGGTTGAAATTAGATTGTTGTGCCACTTATGTGCTTTTCAGTTGTGTTTCTTTCTTCTCAATTCAAATGCAGTTAACCTTTGTAAACTTGTTCAATGAGAAACTCCAATGAACAGCATCAACACACACAATTAATGGTTGAACAGCCTATAATAAATGAAAATGCCATCATGGCTTAGCAATTAGTGCATGGATCATCTTAAAAACTTGCACTCTTTTCTGTCTATGGCATTTAACTTTGCTGTTAATAACTCTGTGATTTAAAGTATATTCAAAGTGAATGGCAATGTTCAATTATTGTAGTAGAGTGTTATGGGAAATTGTCACAATTGTGATTAATAGCCCTTATTGGAAACAATTAATTTCATGTCCTGTTGCTAGGTCAAGTATAAAAGCTAATTTTCTCGAAGAAAGAAATGTGTTTATTAGCATATCTTTTTTGATGTTTTAATCTGTAACACTAAGCGCTCCATTCACTGTAAAAAAGTTTTCTTGCATACATTAAAAATGTTTTTATGATATAAAAAAACTGATTGTAAAGAAATTGTCATTCAGAGTACATATGTGAGGAGAACAAGAAGGAATAGTATTTTAAAAAAACATAGTTTATTCAAATTTTATCATGGGAAACTGCGCACACAGTAACAGTGACAACACTAGTCAAAACTAATTGAACTACACAATTTTAGTACAACAGAAGGACAGTTAAATATTCAAATAGTGACATCAGAAATATTAAGCACTCTTCCCTTAAAACACTTGCTAAAATAAAGGTCTTCCCTCTGTGATCAAGCATGAAAAAGAAGGGTTTCTTTCCAGTCATAAACAGTGAAATACAAAGAAAGAGTATTTATTCTCTACTACCATTCTACACTGCTGCACCTCACCTTTCTATCTTTAATTTCTTTCTTTATTCTGATATTCTTTCCTTCCTGAAGGGCTCTGATTCTGTAAATCTTTGTCAAATATTCACTTGCTAGGCTGCAAATGTCCAGCTTTTTAGAATGTACTGATAATTGCTAGATGATAACAAAATACTACTTATGTCCTTACATGTTTCTTCAACCATTCTCACTTGAATTTCCTAAACTAGATTCTAGAAGACTGTTGTCCAAGTCCTCCCAAGGAGCCAAGACACATTCAATGAAAGCTGCTCATTCTTGTGTGTAGAACTGTCCTTTCTTCTGCATGGCCTCTTAAGGCACTGTGTTTAGAATGAACAGGTTATCTGTTAAAACACATAAACAAAGTGCAAAACTTCAGGTTCAGAAATACAGAATTTCATTGCTGTCTGAAGTTGTTTTTCTTAGGAGATCTTTAGGTAGTCAGTCACAAAATCTCTCCACTATCTAATAGAAATAACAAAGTTATAGAATAATTGCTTGGATATAGAAAGAAAAACTGGAAATTAATTTCAGCTATTAATCAGATATATGCTTTCATGTTATTGACTCATGTTTTGTTGGGTCTTTTTTCTTTCCCAGTTGAATCTAAGTGGAGCAGAGTTGTCAGCTCTCTCAAAGATTACCGAGGCCATCCCTAATTTGTGTAACATTGACAAAATTGTCCATAATAATACTTCGAAGTGTTCAGCAGTGATCTTTATTCTTAGCAGATAATCCTGAAGACTAAAGGTCAAACAGCTTTCTGGTAAGGACTACAACAAAATGTGTTTCCTTTGCTGTGAAGTAAGTTTTTGTTATGTAAGTTTTTCAAAATATTTAAAATTATAACATGAATAAAAGTTCAGATTAAGGAATTATCAAAACAATACAGAAAATAAACAACAACAAAAGAAAACAAGGCAAAGATAATTACAAGCTATTTGAAAAATTATTACAATGCTAAGTATCACATTTATGACCATTGATGGTAGAATGTGTTTACTCACTCTACAATGTTTAAACAAGGGACAGAGAATGTACTTTAAATTATTTTTAGTATTTTCTGAATTTTCTGATTTTCTAGTATGTTTTGGGGTTTAAATATATGTATAAATTCTTTGTCAGAACGATATGTCTGTCTTATATATAATATAGATTGCAACTTATGGAGAAAATATTCAAAAATGGGGTTACAATTCAGAATGTTTTTGTGTGATATTTTGCTTACCATCTTCTGTTGTTTGTTTAATTTTACAAATAGTAGGTATTTCTATAGCAAGTCCTTAATGCGAGATTATCTCTGAAATATGACAAGAAAGGTATAGCCTGGCTACTCCAAATAAAATTTGCTGCATTTTGCTGAAGAGTAACCAAGTTGGCTTTCTAACATAAGCATATTCAGTTCAAGAGTTCATGTTCTACACTGTTTTTCTCCTTAACATAATGGATAATATGAGGGATTCCTTTCTTAAAAAATTGATTTCATTTTTTTAGTCCCTGGTTGCATGTTCATTGCTGTATCAGCAACAAAATGTTGTCTGGGGAAAGAAGTAGATACAAAAAGCGAAGAGAAATTGGGAAAAGGGGAAATGGAGAGTGAAAATAAATTAATGCCTAAGTGATGGGCATTGACCTGATAATGCAGGCCCCCTGCTGAAACCAATCTAAGGCCTGTGGTGTTCTTAGTAAATAGTTGTAAATACTTGGGGGACAGTATCAAAAATAGAAGGGAAACAGGAGTAACAGTTCATTGACAGAGAAAAAAAAAAGGGTATTGTATATTTAAAATGCGTGTGTTCATTGTGTTCCAGAAAAAAATCAAATGTCATTAATGAATTCCTTCAATTTTCAGCCATACTGACAAAAGCATCCATCAGTAGGCTATTAGAAAAAAAAAAAAAAAAGGGTGAAAAAATAACTTTCAGAAGAGGATTTCACGAACACATGTCTGGAACTGTATAATCAAATCTAAATTTCAGTCAACAGCATCTAACTTGAAAGTAACCTTCAGGCTACTGCAAATAGTTTTGTAGTGCATATACCCAAATATGGCTACATTTTAATAGTCATGCTGATAAAAAATACTTGCTAAAAAAGCTGTTATAGACTAAATGTTTCCAAATCAAGATACAAATGTATCTATAAGAGAGCTTACAGCGCTAAATTTGTTAGCAATATGAATTCTTTATTAGTACATCAATACATGGGCTGACCAAACACAATGCCTCCTATTTTATTGTATTGCCCCACAACATCAGAGGAAGATGGTGGTGGTATGGTAGTAGAGGTTGAACATTCTAGCCAATATTCTGTTACATTTTGTTGCCACATGACAGATAGCAGCAGAAGAGCACTATGACAAGATGGTGTCTGACTCCATGTGGAAAAAGTGGCACCTTATTGACATTCACTATGCTTGCTGAATGTTTATGGAGACTAAAAAGTGGATGTCAGCACAGTGAGGCTCTGTGGTGCATTTAACCAGTGACGACAGTGACATGAAAGACAAGTTATGTTCCAGATTGTGATGAAGAGCTGTCATGTGTTGGGGAACGGCTAGAGGAGCAGGGAGGACATGGTAATTTGTACGAGCATAGCCTAAGTGGCAGCACAGAGTGCATAGTTATGGAAACTACTAGATACTGCTAGAAGGTCACAGTATCCTTGGGCTAAGTAGTAAACAACTTAAGGCAAAACCTAGCCCAGGGCAAAATTTACATGAGCAATGGACATGGTTGGATGGCTGCTCAAGAGTAACGTGGCTGCCTTGTTACCTGCTATACCTAGAAACTACTTAGTGTTTGTTGTATGCATCGCCTAGCATTTGCCTAACAATCATCTATGTTGCTGATACCTTGCTTAGCAGTCACCTATGTTGTATGTATACTATGCCTAGCAATTCTCAATGTTGTAGCAATATGCTCAGCAACTATCACTAGCAACTCACTGGCAACCAATGATACACCGGCATGTGCACTAGAGAGAAACTATAGAGAAACCATATAATCCGTGTGTTACCAACAATAAAGTGGAATCTTGATCACTCATATTGAGTCCTGTCATGCTTCCCCGCTCGTGAGCAATTGATGTGGCTCCAGTTATTCATGGCAGTCATGCAATGAAATGAAGAGTGCCTCAATCAGCCTATCTATGCAAGTTGGTTAATGGAGGTGACTGTTGAAAAACTGTTTTTTAGCTAAGAATTTGCTCTATATAATAATGCTATTATGCTCCTTGTGTCTGTTGCAGTTTCGATTAACAGCCACATTACATTCAGAACAAACTACATTAATTTTGCATAGGATCATTTACATTTTAGAAATATATTTTTCTATGTATCAAATTCTTTGTCCAATTTGATCATTTATATGCGACTAAGTTTTAAAGGTCCTATGTATATCAAGCCAATCATTTTGTTTCTTTTCTTGAAAATCTAAGGATTTTACAATTTCACTTTGTAGTTGTTTTTTTTTTATTTAATATCTATTTATTTTACATATGGAAATATTCATATCCATTCTTTGATTTTGCTGTAAGAAAAAATTGTTTGTTAATTTTTACCATCCTGAGAGAAGTCTTAGCATCTAACAAACAACAGAATAAGCAATTGAATGATATTACTCCTTGTATGATGTCTGGCAAACTCAATCTTCAAGGTCTACTTCCTTCTTTCTCTGAAGTATGATTATTACGTTTATTTTATTTTTGCTTGTTGCTGTTTGTTTGTTTTTTATTCTGTGTTTTTCTAAATCCAAGCCATTATTATTATTAAGAATTTAAAGCTCCAAAATTACATTGGGTCACACTGTAAGAACAACTTTATATGGTAAGCTATTAATCTCCTCCAGTTAATTCTTGTAACAAACTCAATAAGTTACACACCTTGCTATAGTGCAGCTTCCAGAAAAATGCTCACTTTGTCCTTAAGTTTATGCAACAATGATGTTACACTGTGAATACTTAATTTAGGTATATATTCATTTTTTGGTACTTGACGTGTGTGCCGTTTTCCATAATAAAATGACTTTGTGCTCTTTCTTTAAACAACAGATATAATTGATTTTTATTTTTTTTCTTTCTACTGTTTTCTTTATTATCATGTCATCATCTTGTGGATGCCCCATCACTGGAGGCATTCAAAGCAAAACTGGATGTGGCTCTGGGCAGCCTGGTCTAGTTGTCAGCAACACTGTTTGTTGCAGGGGATTTGAAACTAGATGGTCTTTAAAGTCCTTTTCAGCCAAGGCCATTCGATGATTCTATGGTCATATCCAATGTGTTTCCTTAATTTTATTAACATTTTTCACTCTTTTGATAAATTAAACATTTGATTTCTTTCTTTTTTTTTTTAATCTCTAACATTTTTGCATCAGGTAACTCACTTTTGGTAGGTATTTATTTTACCTGCCCTTCAAAATTCTGAAAAATAAAAATTTCCTTCCTACCTCCTGACTGCTGACAGCCACAGAACTCTTCTTAAACCATAGCGCTTACCTTTTATTCCTGAATTAATAAATACATTAAGGATAAGTTGGTCGATTTATTATTTATCTGTTTAATATATATTGCAAAAAAATACCAAATAGCATACAATTTAATGAAACTATCAAGTGCTTGTCTTATATCTGTACTTAACATTATGAACCTAACCAAACTTAAGCTTTGACTTGATACATTTCCTTCAGACTTCTTGTTATATGTAAAGTTTATGATTATTTTTCATTATTCTTTTCTCTCATTAACCTAAGCTGGGAAAAAAACAAACAAACCGAGAATGCCTTCTTTCTTCTCTTTTTCTATGTTTTATCGAGATGACCATAGAGCAGTAGTATGAAATGTTTGTGTTCTCTAAACTAACTATACTGTTAATAGAAACTTACTTATTCTTGATAAATATTACAGTTCTTTTTTCTCCAGAAATGTGACTTAATGTGCATATTGGTGAATTCAAGTGAAAATCTTTTTTAGTATTTTTATGGGGAATACCGCAAAGAATCATTATATCTTTAGATTTGGAAGGAAAAAATAGTTTATTTTGTTCACTGGGATCTAAAGAACAAAAAATTAAACATATATGTAACAACAGTTGTCATTTTTTTCTTGTCTGCATTTTGAGATACAAAATTCTTAGATATTAAGAGATAAATCAACCCCTCCCTCTTCCCTTACTTAGATAAAATCTAGCTTTAAAATGTTCAAAATTTTAACCTTTTTTAAAGTAGCGTTCATGGATATTCAGTTCTTTGAAGGAAAAATTATATGAGTGAAATTAATAGTAAAAAAATAGTACCATCAGAAAGCACACTACATAGTACAATCTTTTATGGTATGGAGTACAGTACATATACAGAAAACAGCTCACATCCTAACTAGATAGAGATTGTCAACTGAATACTTGTCTTACCAACCATTTTCAGTACAGCAGCACATCAAGTTCATATTTAGGATGTTCAATGACTACAACACAAATGAAATTTGGAGTGTCAGACTTATAAATGTTGCTGGAGAGAGTTCTATTTCAACATGGTAGATTGTAATTTATTATACTTAGAATGAGAAAATCTTTCACAAAAATATATAAAAAGTAGAACTAATACTCTAAAAATTATTCCTTGTTCATGGAATTCTGACTGGCACAGTATGTTAACAACCATGAATGCAACAGATGCTGCTTCTTTAACATACCGTGTCTCCATTTCTGTAGTTCACTAGAACAGCACAGAGTCATAGTGTTTCTCCAGGTTTTTTCAAAGACTCTCGAGGCAATGGTGCAATAGCTTTACTATAACAGATGGTCTTTAGCTGTAGTTTCACTTTGTGGAACTGGTACCACACAGATGAAGGTTTGCCTTGAGCATGTCCTTACAACACTTTGGTGGCATACCTGTTAGCCATTCATGGTGCCTTAATGGGCATAAAGAACAGTTTAAGGCATTCAAGTTGTTCATAATATGTACCAGATGTCCAGAGCAATACAGATGAGACTGCAGCAACATTACTATTGAGAAGTTTATACTGATGTAAAATAGCAGCATCAAAGATTGAGAAATTATAGAGAGACTAAAGCTATCAGATATATTATCAACCATTTTCTATTTTTATCGAGACTAATGTAACATTTTAAATTAAGAATTCAGATAAATATACCCACTCTTAATTATTTTGATTTTGAAAAAAATGAATTATTTGTATTAACACTAGATATTCCACACACACCTTTACTTAAATATTCATTTCCAGCAAAAATAAGAGGTAACATATATCTGATGCAGTTTATTAAACTTCTAGAGTAGTCACTGATAAATTTATTGACTCTATTTATATACCAGCCTATATTTCAAGAGTTTTTAACAATATTCCAATTTTCCTGAACGACACAGATTCAAAAATTTGTATTTCAAAATTCATATTCAAAACTGATACTACATTTCCAATTTTCTTCTATTTTAATTGTTCGGCAGTTGTGCCAGCAGTAGTGCATTACCCTATTGATTTATTATCTCTGCCATGGTAATTCTAAGGTTGTAAAACTTCAAAGTAGTTGGGAGAAAGGCAATTCCTAATGTGGTTTAATAAATGGATGAAAAAGCTTTCTGCATGTGACCATGTTTTCTTCACCAGCAGAATGGGAGCAGTCATAACAGTAAATATGTGGGAGAAGATGAAATTGTGAGTGAGTGACCAAAGAGATTATCTGACTCTCTGGTAGACCTTTTCACTGTGAAGCCTTGGGAGACTGGAATGTAAACTGAGTCTAAAGATAAGCAGGCGATTCTTTAGTATGTGCTGTAAGACACAGTTGTATGTGACACTGTTGTATCACTTATTGTTTGGGAGAAGCTACGACCAATTAACCGATAAGAGAAACAGTTAAAAAACAGGGATCTATTGTCTGTAAGTGAATGGTATATAAGATGTATCTTAAACACGGTAAAGAGAACCATTCTGAGGGAAAAATTCAGAGAAAAAATCATTCAGAGAAAGAACTATTCAGATGCTAGCAGAACTGAGCTTGTTGATGTGTGCCAACATAAATACAAAAGAAAGTTGTTTTAATAGGATCAAAATTGGAATGACAATAAAGATTCAAAACATCTATGGTAAGGAGATAACCATACCTCTTCAGTGAACAATACTTTGTCTGAAAATTTTTGAAAATAAATGTTTTCAATTATTCTATCAGAACAGAAAAATAATGCTAGTACTTCATTTCCTCTTTTCTTTATGCACCTAGATTCATTCTAGACTTAGACATGAAACATTCCATCTTGGATCCTACAGAAATATGTCATTGATTATTGAAGTCACCTTCTAGCCCTTAAGTTTCCCTTAATATTCATCATACCCAATAGTATCTTCTGAAATTTCCTTGAGAGCATGTACAGCTGTTGTTTCATCATGCAAGGACACTCTTTTTAGATTTTGGCCATGAAAGCCAGGGGGAACTGGTCACAAAACAAAACAAACACAGGATCATCTTCAAATCGCTTTTATAATTCTGTTGCAAATTTAACTGTAAAGCACGATGTGTTTTTTAAGAGGAGAGTGGAAAATTGTGTGTCACAGTTTTTAAACAACTTCAAGCTGACTGCCAGCAAGAACTGTGATCAGAAATGTTTGACAGGCTCTGTGGTGAGATGACATCTGCTAAACTATGTTTTCTTCCTTCAGAGTAGTGTTTCAATAATCATAAAGTGATGATGCAGAGGTGGTTGGGGGGAGAGAACACAAATGGAAAAAAAACCCAAAAAACTGAATTTTAACAACTTGAATTTTCAGAAAACTTCTATAGTTCCTTGGACTAGAAACAAGCATTTAAGTTTATGCAGATTTCTGTGGGGTTTTTTTTTGTTTGTTTGTTTGTTTGTTCGTTTTCTATAACTGACAACTTTTTTTCCTCTAAACTGTGTTAAGAAGCTGTCAGCAAATTCACTAAATATTTCAAATGAATGATCTAGCAATATCAACACTGCTTTCTCATGAAGTTTTATGTTTATAGTCAAAACAATTAAGGAAAATATTTGTAATATTATTGATTTGTATATGTGATTAATGAAAACCATAATGTGGCAGACCACTAATACTGGGAAAAGACAATATAATATACTCCTGTATTTTCATGTTACTTCATTTGGAGGTTTTATACTACATTGTATTACATAACATTAAATTATATTGCATCATATTACATTACATTATCACATAGTATATCTTAGTAATATATTATTAATTAAGTACTTAAAAAAGCTACAAACTTTTCAGTATCTTTCTATGAAGTTCAAGAAACATTTGACCCCCTTAACTACTTCCTTGTCATTAAATAACAGTAGGCATCAGACAACTATGTTGCCTTCTATTAATTCTTGCAAGTAGGACAGTAAGTAAGTAATCATTGTCATACAGGTTTTTTTGTGTACTTCAGCTATTAAAAATCTCTTCAATAATGTAGAATATTGCCTGAATAAAGTAAAATAATATGACAAATATTTAAATGGAATAATTTAAAGACATTTGCATTGTGATGTTTTCAAACAGTACTGCATTTGTTTTTTGATACAACATAGTTTCTTTGGAGTTCCTTTTTGTTTCATCTTCAGCAAAGAAGGATAAAAGTTGTTAACATTCACTACCCCCCTCATTCTTAAGTTGTATCTTATTCTTTGAAGGAGAATTACAGAATCACAGAATCACAGAAAAACAGAATTGTAGGGGTTGGAAGTTCTCTTAACATGTTTAAGTTTAAAATATATGGATTGGAATCTAAAAGATCTGGTCAAATATCCAGACAGTTTGGGCTAGACCTGGGCAGACTTAAACAGCTCATGGTGGAAAGACAAAATATCCACATTTGACAGTGGGTTTTCTCTTATACAAAAAGGACAGTGCAAAATAAGCTACTGAATACTGCAGATCTATGTAGAGCTATGTTCAATGTTTGCTGGCATTAGAAAGCTGAGTCTAAACTTACAAAGCAAACTGTCTGCATAGGAAGTTGATAGTAAGCCTGTGTAATTATATTCTGTCTCAGTAGGGCTTGTTATTTTAACTTAAGAGTTACACTGATCACAGTTAAACTGTGCTGATGCACCCTGAGGCTCCAAGGTAGCAAATTCCTGTCCTAGAAATCATAGCACAGAATGGTCTCCTGAGGATGTCTCCAAAGTATTTGTTAGCATATATCAGGATGTTTTGATCAATTTGCCTTCAGATACAGTTAAAATCATAAGGTTGACTAGCTTTTTGCCAAATAGTAATGTGTCCTTATTTGAAAAATACCCCGCTTTTTATAGTACAATTTTGATGCAGAGAAAAAAAAAATAAAAAAGATAAGATAAATAGTCTTAGATATAACTACTGCAGTGAGTAGAAAGCTAAAAGAAAGTTAAGGAAAAACAATGAAATGAAATCACGAGCTGTAAAAATGGAACGAAATTAACGCCACTGTTTTCAATTGCATTGGTAACCTGAAACAGATCAGGATAATTAATTTTTCATCTGAATTTGGAGTTTTTGAGATACTTAGTATTGCTTGAAAATATTGTAAATATATGTGGCAAACATACAAATTCAATTCTAGATCAAAGCAGACAAGATGAGAAAGTTTTAAATGAACTACAAAATCTTATATCTGTTTTGCTAGAATTTGTTTCACAATCCTTGAATTACAAGTTTTGAAAGACAAAGTGAATATTTTTGCAAAACATCCTCAACTACTGACTTGTTTAGTTTTTGTATTGATGGCATGTGTTACCTCTAAGATAATCTTGATATAAATTTTGTAAGGATTTTCTAAACCTGCTTTTATTGTTCAAGGGTAAGTGGTAACTACTTTATGTAGAAATAGGGATCTATCATTATTCTTTTTCTCTCATGACATAAAATACAGGGTTTATTTGATGTATAAATGTCATGGTTTTATGATTAACTCATTACCAGGATAGGTATGTAATTAATCAATCTAAAATCATAATTTTTTTAAGAATATTCAGATTTTATATAGAGAAATAAAAGGTTTGAGAACAACATACAAGTAGTAGCTTATTTCTATTTTTTCTTTTATGGGGGGGAAGGTGGCACACTTTTAGTGTGAACTTCTGAGTGGTATTTAGTAAGATGTTCTCCTTGTAGCTTGAATAAATTATGGAGCTGTTAATTTTTGAATAATTCTATTTACAAGTGCCATACTATCCTTACATAGCCAAAATGTTACATTTTTAGCAATAAAACTGTATTTCTTACTTCTAATGTTTTTCTTTATCACGTGAAGAAGCAAGAATTGTGACTCACCAAACATAATAAATGAGTCATGTCAAAAGATTGTGTACAATCCAAACAACAAGGCAAGACTGAACAGACCTAGGTTAAGGCCTAGACTGAAGGAAAGAGGATAAGACAAATGAGATTATTAATCATGGGTGATTGTTTTAAAGTGTCAGGTTTCTATTTTCACAAAAATTGTAATTAAAAACGATGTAATAATACCATTTACACATAAACATTAAAAATTTTAAAATCTTCCATAAAAAAACATACTGTTTGAATTAAATTTCTGTTAACATAATTAAAACAAGTCAAATAGAATTTTCCCTTTTGTCTCATACTGTCAATTAAATACAGCATATTTATTTCATTACTATGCCAGTAATGAAATGAAGTGAGGTGTAACTACACTGATAGACAGATCATGCTTCACAGTGGGAAAGCCTGCTTTCAGTGCAGGAAATTTGTCACATTTTTACAGGAATTACAATACTGATAAATACTCACAAGATTTACTGAAAAAATGCTATGTTACTTTCTGAAATAATAAAACCACAGACCAGCAATTCCTAGATTGTGCTGCAATGGCTACTCCTGCTACTATTATGTCTTTCTTTTAAAGCAAAATATAGAAGTCTTGGAAACATCAAGTTAAATTGAATATTTCTACACTACGATATATAATCATGACAAAAGTGCATGTTTCCTGTCATAGCTATGCCTGATCTGAGTAATATCATTTTATTCATTAAAAAAATGTGTTTGCAGTCAGCATGCTCTACAGTGGTTTTGGACTGTGTTTTAATCATCCACGAGCTTATCCTTGATTGAGCACAGTCATTCTTGCTGACATGGACTTGGGCCAGGGAGCATCAGAGGCTAACTAGATTTGTCCAATTTAGGAAAAGTGATTTATTTAACTAGCAGTTGTTACCTTTCTGTTCTTTCTCTTGCCAGGCAGATTTAGAGCCTTATAAAATACACAGGCTGGAAGCCAAGCATCATTGAACTACACAGTGTTGGATTACCCAGTGAAACCCTAACAAGGCAAGTAAATTAGCATTTAATAGTCAAAATGCTCTGCTAGAATATAGAATAGAATATAGAATATAGAAGAGATGAGGGGAAGGGAGGGGAGGAGGAGAGGAGAGGGAGAGGGAGAGGGAGAGGGAGAGGGAGAGGGAGAGGGAGAGGGAGAGGGAGAGGGAGAGGGAGAGGGAGAGGGAGAGGGAGAGGGAGAGGGAGAGGGAGAGGGAGAGGGAGAGGGAGAGGGAGAGGGAGAGGGAGAGGGAGAGGCCCACGGTGACCATTAAGTCCCACTTGTGACTCCCCACAGGACTATTGGCAGCTCAAGAGTCAAATTTGAGCACCAAATGGAACACAAGAAGTTCCATAATTTGGAATATTCATCTGGAATAAGATGCCTAGAGAGTAGTTGTGGAATCTCCTGGACACTTTACACTGCTAACTGCTCTAGAGAACTGCTTCAGTAGGAAGAGTTGGACTAGATGATCTCCAGATGTCCCTTCCACCTCCTGCGATCCTGTGATTCTGTGATCCTGAGACTTATCTGAGAGCATTACTCAAGGCTGACAGTCTTGGTTCCATGACCACTGCCTTGGGGAGTCTGTAGTAATGCCCAATGGTCCTCTTGGCTAATTGTAGCACTCAAAATCTATTGGAAAAATGGTAATTTGAGATTTCATTTGACCTTGACCCACTAACAGTGTCCTTGAGATATCATATCTGGTCTTGTAATCCAAAGGATCTTAATAATCAGTCTATTTGGAATCTTTCCACAATTCAGTCTGAAGTAAATGAGAAAGCATGAAAGATACAAAAGCCTCTGAAAACATGTAAATTATATATAGCTGAAGAAAAATAGTCTACCTGAGGCTTCCAAGTTAGTCGGAAGCCATGAACTTACCATTTGCATGTACTCCAAAGGTAGATATTTCCTACGTACATACAGCACTCCTTACAGAATTTTTCTCTCTTTAAGCTGCAGATTGATGCTATAGTATATATTATATACTATATACATATAAAGTATGTATTATTATAAACTATATATTTCCAGTTCAATCACTTTGCATTTAAATTCAAGTTTTCAGATCATCTAGTAGACATACAAATAAATAACAGATTACTTATTATGTTATCTCTTTTTATAGTGAACAATGCAGTGCAAACAGAAAAAAAAGGTGTAATAAAATGACTGAAGTTCAATTATATAGAATGAATAGAAACACTTAGAAGAAACAGAAGTGTTTACAATAAAGAAACAGGAACTCAAACAGTACAAGAGCACCCCCAAGACAAACAAACAATAAATACCAGCAACTCTAGAGTAGTAAGATTTTTTGTTAATTCACTGCATAGATCTATTTAAATGAAATCTCTAACTGAAAGTAATGTCCAAGTAATTAACTTGACGTTAAATCTACTGAAGACTTATTAAAAATCCTTTCCCTTTAAGCATTATAATTTCAAAAGGGTCAATCTCTGCCTAAACTCTTTATCTATCATTTTCCTGCAATGGTACTTACTGTCTACTATAGTAGACTATCTGGAAAGAGAATTTCAAGAGCAATATCTTACATTTATTTTCAAGACAGCTAAGGATAGGACTTTTGCAGCATTCTGAGCATTTCAGTATTCTTCTAGGGTCTCTTACTGTTTTTTTTGTTTTGTTTTGTTTTGTTTTGTTTTTTTATTGCACTGCAGGACAACATTGATATGTAAGCCAGGAAACAATATAGTTTTTACTGTTGGTTTCATAAAAGCAAACTATTTTGGTTCTGTTTCATTTTTCTTCATTGCTGCAGAAGTTAAAATGCTCAGAAGATTCTAAAGTGAAGAAAAGTTAGAAGAATGTTAGTAACTGATAATAAAAAAGGAATGTATAAACTTTGTATATATTCTACTAATTTAAATTTCTTTCATAATATCTGTATTTGAATAGGATAATAAAATCATAGAATGGCTTGGAGTGGACCTTTAAAGTCATGAAGTTCCAACCCATCTGCTATAGGGGGGAACACATCCCACCAGACCAGATTGCTCAAAGTCCCTAAAGCTTCCAGCCTAATGCAGGAAATCTTCAGGTTGATCACCAGAATATGATTTACTGAAATCTATGCTTCCTAAGAGTTTCTGCATATACTGTATGTAGAAAATAGCATAACCTCTATCTGAAACCCAAAGCTTCTAAATCTTGCACTTATAAAAAACACAGCTTTCTTATATAGTAGTATGTCAGTCGAGATTAGACTTCTGAAGGGAAAACAAACATACATACTCAACCAGCTGAAAACCCAGTTGTTTGTGTGTGTGTGTGTGTTTTTCTTCTTTCTCTATTGATCTGCATTAAAAATATGTATCTCAGTGCATGAAAGTACATTAACTCTGTGTGCTTTCTTAATTATAATCCTGTCTGAAAACAGAACATTTCATTATCTTTTGCTGAATAGTGAACGAAAGAAAGTTGCCAGAAAGAATACCAAAAGTTCTCACAAAGGTTTTCCTGTTGTCTTTGAGGTTTGAAGGTTTTATATGCTTGTGTGTTTTGCAGTGTATTAGTTTCAACAAAAGACAAACCAAAAAAAAAAACAAAACCGAGGAGATAATAGGGAACTATGTGTTTGTTTTTTTTTTCTCCTAAGTGATATACTATTTCCTAATATAAGAAATTGGGATTCTAGATCGCAAATTAGACTGTGCTTTTTGTTTAAGCCTTATGAAATCTGAATCCATGACATAAATTAGAAAGAGATTAAAGCTTTTATGTGTCAGTCTGGAAAAGTGATGTCAAGATGATATTACTGCATAATTTATGAGAAAAAAGTGCAAGAAAGGTTTTTGTGTGTATGCATAAACAGCTCAATCCATCAAAAACCATTGTATTCCCATTCATCAGCTCTACTATGTAGCATGGCTCTGCTAGTCATGATTTTAAAGATTTTAAAATGCCTATATCCCTCTTTGAGGTGCAGACAGAAACATTTTGTATAAATGCAGTTAATGTTATTTTCTGCACTTCCATTAAAAGGTATTCAGGAGTTAAGAGACAAACAATTTGACTTAATAAACAAAACTTGTCCATGGAACAGCTAAGCTACAGTAACTGCAAAATCTCAGAATGACAATCCTATTCAAAAAATTAGACCAAAATAATAAAAAGGGAAGTAGTAGCTTAGATAAACAACAACTGCATATATGTTTGTTTTTCTGGTTTGCTTTATGAAAGATATGTTGTAGGAAAGCCCTCAGAACTTGATGTCATCCTTTTTTTCTCTTTGGTCAGTAAGCCTTTGCCAACAGAAGATTTATTAAGGAATATGATTTAATACCTCAGATTGTCCATAAACATGATTTCTTAAGTAGTGGGTACAGCAATAACAAGGTTTCTATTTAGCTACTGGCTATTTTACACATGATATTTAATTCCTTCTCATTTGTATTTCCTCTGTATCAGAAATATCTTTAGTACTATAGTCTGTAGAATTATTCAATCTACTTTCTAAATAGCCATCCTTCTCTTTATAAAGGAAGCACAGGGGCAGTCTGACAAAATGACATCTGACCATGGAAGTGCATGTGAAGGAATGGTGTGTAACTGAATTCCTTCATGCAGAAAAAATTGCACCCATTGACATTCCTTTTCACTTACTGAATGTTTATGGAGACCAAACCCAGAAAAACTATCAATTTTTGTGAGTGTAGCATGCAGGCTCTTGGTCATTACTGATGAAAACTTATAACCAGTGATGTTTACTATGTTGAAAAATAGTGCCTTGTAACTGAGAATTTGCTCTATCAAATATTGTTACTGTATTCCTTGTAAATTTTGCAGTTTTCTTGGAAATTAAGAAAGAGTCATCACTTTCAGAATGACATATATATTTGCATCTTTTTCAAAACTCTCCAGTTAACTATGTAGCTGTTATGAGGACTAAATTCCAAAGCTATTATAACTATACAGAATGCCAACAAAACTAAGAGAAATGAAGAAAAACATATCAATTATGTTACAATATTTTATATGAACATGCAAATAACTTCTAAATGAGTCAGTAATAAATAAAATATGCATAAAATCAGTATAAAGCTTTCTCAAGGCTAAACTCTGCAACACATATGATATTATATGTGGCTACGTAACATGAGCTATCAACTTACGGATAGTAAGGTTAAAATGCTGGTGAAAGAAGATATTATGTGTTACAGATTGCAAATCTAGTTCACGTCACTTTTTCTTATGTACTTATTATTTTTGATAGTGGGTACGTTCTTTAGAGCTCAATAATATTAATGAATTATTAGATGTGCTCCTGCACATTCACAAAAATCCAAAAAGAAACTTGAATCATCAGGTACATTCTAGATGTTGACTGGCTGGGGAATGATTTGGGGACCTGGTAGTGTTGAATATAAGCCACTACCAAGTTAAGGAAGGTGATCTCTCCCCTATACTCAGCCCTGCTAAAACCAAACCTGGAGTGTTTTGTGTAGTTTTGGGATACCTAGTACATAAGAGAAACGGTCATGTTGGCAAGAGGCATGAAGGATAAAGGTACTAGTGCTTCTCCGATATGAAGTGAACCTTAGAGAGATTTACCCTGGAGGAAGGGCAGCTCGGGAGACAACACTCTTTTGAGCAGAGAAGTTCCATGAGATATCAAGTGTCCCCTTCCTGCCACAACAATCTTGTAGTTCTGTGATACTGCATTAAAACATAGAGATGGATTAAAACATAGAGACATTAACTCATTTCCAAAGGACTGTATTCTAATATCAAATTTACTTCCACAAATTTGAAACTATGCAATCATGCAGATGTACAGTGTATTTCATATTTGTTCAAGACATCCAGCCTGTGGTGTTTAGATATATAAATGATATGTTTAATACATAATCTCCTTAAGAGCTTAACATGTTTTAATTTTTTTTTAAGCCTTTAAGGAAGATATTCATTCAAGAGTTGATGGAAATTGTTTAGTGTGATGTTTTCTGATAAGTTATTTTAGAATAAAAAATGCATAAGTTCTGCATTTGACTGCATGAATCAAGCCAGCCCTTACATTCTTCATCATTGTAGTGCCTTTAGCTATTTTTATAGATAACACAGATTAATAGTTACCTAGTACCTAGCAAAAATAATACAAGCTTAAGTAAGCTGAAGCTTATTTTGTGAAGAGAACTTGAGAAAGGAGTTATACCAAAAAGTCCTGAATTGATTCAGCAACTTGAAAGTTTCAGTAATTTTTTTGCCATCTGCTCATTCATTCAGATACTTATGCAGTATTCTCCTGCACCCAAATACTGTTTCTATCATTTGAAATGGAGAGTAGCTTGTTAGTATTTACATTTTTATGTTTGGTGTAAAATGCTTTTGTGATTTCTTTCAAAATAATGTAATAAACAAAAATAAATCATAAGCATAAAATCTAGTATATAAAAATGTCAGAAAAAAATGAGCCAAGGATCTAACCATTCAGAGACTACATTTTATAATTTATATAGCTAAGACACATAAGGCCCTACACTGATCTTGTTTTTACAGCTTTTAAATCTTAACCACCTTATAACCCACAGGATGTGGTTGAAACTCATGTTTTTTACATTTATTACTATTTATTCAATTATAATTCAGTGATTTCTGTTTAAGATTACACTTCAAAAAGCCCAGAGTAATATTTTTGGTTATTCAGATTAGGGGAGATATAAATATACACAATTTCTTAAGAACAATACAAACATTTACTTAAAAATCCATACATAATATATATTATTTTATTTGTGTACGTTGCTTTTCTGTATTATTTTCAATATTTATGTCATTAAAAAAATCACATTGTGAATATAAATTAGAGTATGAAGATATGAAAAATCCTGCTAGTATTAAGAGGGTAAAATCTAACTAAAAAAAAAAAAGAGATAAAACTCTTAATAGCCCTGTTTTTGAGTTCACCAGTAAATTTGCTATGATCTCTGAATAGGTGATGATACAGCCTTGTTGCACCAGCACATTTAAGAATATGATCTATATTTAAAAGTTTCACAAAATCATATTCATTAGTAATTTCCTTCTAGGTAGGAGCATTTTGCTGCACCATTACAATCAGTCTGAATAGGTGAAGTAAGAGATTTGCACACTAGCATCTCTGTTCCCATTCCAAATCTAAACAAAAAGGAGAAGTAAACAGTCTGGGACAATATCTGATTCAGTATAAGTAACACTAACTTTGTTTATTTTTAAAGGTGAATTAGACAACTGATTACGTGCACAGATGATTAGGTGACAGTAGAGAAATAAGATTCTTCTTTAAAAAAGAAAAAAGCTTGAATTTCTTATATAGTCACTGATGAGCATATGAAAAAGAATTAATGTGAACTACTAAAAGTCTTTCAAACAAACAGTATAAATGAGTTTGAAATTTGAGAAATTATGGGAAAGTATGTAAGTTAGTGGTTAATTTATCTTTCCTTTAAAGAAACGTGAATAATTTTTCATTTTAATAATATAATAAAACATAATGTATGCTACCATAAAAGAAAAAAATCAACAGCTGTACTACTCCTTAGTGGTGAACTAGATAAATATTTACACAGTTCTATCTCAGCTTTCCATAAGAGTATGAACTTCACAGAACTCAAAATACCAAGTAATTAAAATTACTTATTATTACAAATTAAGAGAGTCATTTCTCACTAACCGTCCTACTATGAGGATCTAGTGGATTCTGGGGAATTTTTACTTACCTGTTCAGTAGCTATAAAATAATTCAGAAGACTGTGCAGTTTTGGCAGTCCTGCATTGCAAAAGAAAGGCTTTTCTGATCTTAGCTTTACAATTAGAAGGAGTGAGCAGCTTTCTCTTATTTATTCTCTGGAGATTTTAACAAACTGAAATGTTCTCCCTTGAAAGGGGGGACAATAAACTGCAATATTGTCAGAGAGTTAAAGTGATTATAGAACACACCGTGTGCACAAGTATACTAGAGTATAACATTTCCATGTCCTTTTCTTCAGTAATTTTGTGGAGGGTTTAGAAGAGGAATATCGGAGAGGGGGGAGAAGAGGCACAGGTAAGGGGGACAGTAGAATGTGATAACATAATCCTTTTCTGAATTGAGCCTGTAGATTTCAGAAATAAAATGTACATGATAGAAAATACACATGCTGTGATGACACTAGAATTATCTATAATAATTTAGGTTAGAATGCAATCTTCCTGGGGCAACAGGCTGTTTTTACCAGCTCTTGTCAAAAATCAGAATCCATTTGTACATTTTTGATTAGTGATATGTATTAAAGTTTCATTTTATTCTTTGTACTTAAATTGCATTTTGCCTAAGGCAGTCATTTAAAATAGAGTTTATTATAGTGTGTTATTCCATTTTCGTTTTTGTGTAGAGAGCAAAGAGGGAAAAAATCCTACGCTGAAAAGTGAAAGACTTTGAGATGTAATTTATTTTGACAACTATACTGTTATAGCAGCAAGGTAAGAAAATACATCTTAATAGGGAATACAAATTTTGATTTTAATTTTCTATTCACATTTCAACAAAGCAGAAAAATCTGTAAATGTTTTGTTCTCTCATAAAACAAAATAATATGACGTAGGCTTTAAAAAATAAAACAAAATCACTTCAACTGGATAACCTTTCAATTCGTATTACTTTTAAATATCCACTTAAAAATTTCAAACATCAAAAACTTAAGAGGGGTAAAGTTACTTGTTCTTCTAAGAAATGTACAATTTATTAATTGTTATCAAAAATTGATTTTCTGTGCAACTAGAATATATGAAAGAAGTAAATATCTAAAGTATGAAACAGCTCTGAAATGCAGAACACTGAAGATTGTGAAGCAAACTGGCAATAATATTTAAACTGAAAAATCTCCAGCTCATATAGTTTTATTCTTAATGTTATGAACAGCCACTGCAAGGTTACACTTCATTCACCATACTGAAACATAAAATTAACTGCTAGTATTCCAAGCTTCAAAGCAAAATTTCTTTTGAGAATTCAGAAGTGTGAATATATATACTGTGAAATCTATTTCAAGATTATTTAATTACTTAGCTCCTATGGAGATTTGAATCCAATTTTGTTAATGCTATTTTACCTGTTGCTTTGCTTAATACCTCTAAACTGATAGACTGGTAGACAATTTGTCAGACTGGACATGTATCACATTAGAGCAAAATACAAAGGCTAAAATTCTAGCTATCATAATTTCAATTGAGAGAAAATAGAAAGGCCCCAAGAGAAAAAACAACTCTACGTTACCTGTCAGGCCTAATTTGAACCATTGAGTTCAAGAACTGCTCTGAAACAGTGACCATAATATACATAGATGAGCAATCTGACATGGTTGGAGAAAGAACATTAAAAGCTGAAGATTACATCCAAATTATTAGGAGCCTTCAACATGACTTAAAAATAGAGATCAAGGGCACTGGCCTTGCTTATTCAGAAGGAGATGAAGTTAATGGGTAAACTGTTAGCAGCCTATAGCAATATGAAAATGCCCTACTCATCATTGGTCACACCTGGAGTTCTGTGTCCAGTTCTGTTCTGCCCAGTACAAGGGAGACCTGACTGGAAAGAGCACAGAAGACCGAGACGGTATTAAAAGGACTAGATTACCTTTTGCATCAGAGGCTGAGAGAGCTGAGACTGTTCAGTCAAATGAAGAGGATAATAGGATTATCTTATCAATATGTACAAATACCCAAAGGAAAGGTGCAAAGATAGAGATAGGCTCTTTAAAATGGTGTCCAGTGCCAGGATAAAGTCAATGAACACAAGCAGCATATAAATGTAAGGAAGCATTTCTATACTATACAACTGATGGAGCATTAGCACAGGTTACTCAGGTTAAAAAACTGCAGTGGAGAGGATCAGGCAAAAATTTAGGAAAACATCTTTTTACAAGAACATTAGTGCAACAAATTTACAAAGGACATTGTGAAATTTTCATCCTGAGTTTTTTAAGACTAGTCAAAATCACTGAAACCAGACCTTATGCTAACAATAATCACTTCTGAGGATTGTGATCTAAATGAATTACAGAAATTTGTTACGGTCCTGTGAAGTGAAGAAAAGTCCAACAAACCAACAACCAAGCCAAAACATTTCAGCAACTAAACAACCAAAGAAAACCAAAAGAAACAACAGCAACATAACATGGAAGGACAGCTTAGATGTAACTCAAAGAAAAGAGTTCTCCTTTCCAGCACCTGATCTCTTCTACCAGCACCCTCAGCTAATTGCCCAAATGAAATTTCAGGACCAACTTCTAGAAGTCACTGATAACGAAAAGATTACAGCGCTGTAAATATAATTTTTGACAATACCTGTAAAAAATCTTCTGTCTTTTTACTGAGATAGAGCAGGTTCTCAGCTCTGATCTGGGCTTGACTTGATCTGAGCTGGTTTCATCTGTTTTTAGCAGCTTGCTGCTGTCCAAGTGACCAGTAAAGCTATCATTTTCAACTTCAGCATTATATGACCATATAAGTTCCTTTCACTACTTCTGTCACTGTGCAAAGAGTCGATGAAGAATAGCAAGTTATATACGTGTGGTCATCTCTTCTGTACTACCTGTTTCAGAATGCACAATTGTGTAGCACTATCATTAAATTAATTAACTTGAATACGATACACCCATTTTATTTTTTTAAATAAATTTCATTTTCTTGAGAGTTTGGCATTAGCCATTGCATCAGTTCTTTGCTGCAAGGTTAATCATTACAAAGGTAAGAATAACTTGGTTGTAATTACATTTGGCACTCCCTTTCCTATTTACTGAGGATCAGGTTTGTTCCATGTTTACTCATAGGTCAATGACTTTAGACAGGAAATTCAATTGAGTCACAAAATGAGCTCAAGACAATCAGCCATTTATACCTTGTTTATACCCAGATGCACTTCCTTTGAACTGCATGAGGTAAAAGCAAAGAATTTAAAATATATACAGAAGGAAATGTCTTAAATACTGATTGTGATACTGGTTGATCCATGTTGCTTCCTGAAAGTATATCATCATCATTTCAATTGCAGAGTACAGAGTAGTTTAAGCATGAAATGAGAGAACTGACATCAAGAAATAAAGTTGTCCATCCAGTTGTCACTGCAAATAATGAAGTTCTTGAGTATCTTTTGATGTGATTCATTAAACTGCAAATCTGTGAAGCCTCACATGATCATAGATATACTGTTTATAGAAAAGGAGGAGATCAACAGGAAAACTGAGTAAAATGTACCAGAGCAAGTGGACTGAATACCTTATTCACAAAATTAAAGAATGATTAAAGACACCTAAATCTTCTCACAAATCTTACTAGGAACTTCTTTTTTCTGCCACTGGAAGATGCTTCTCTAAGCGAAATATTTCACATTTAGCAACTACCAAGTATTTGGAGAAGGTACTAGGTTTCCATTATTTTCTGAAGGAAAAGGATAAAATCTACTGAAATCTTCAAGTCTACTGAAATACATACAGGTGAAGTGGTAAATCCTTAGTGACAAGAATCTTTGTATATGCTCTTAATGTAGCAATTAATATCCACCTCTAGCAATAGTCATTGAGAAGAACTGACACCTAAGAAACTGCCAATGAACAAGAGAATTTTGAACATTTACATCTGTAAAATCTCTGACAAAGCTCTGCTAATGACTTGTCTAGTTGGTTTAGTAAAGTTGAATTAAACACTCACTCATAAAACTTCCAATTAACATCTAATTGAACAAGCATCACCTTGAAATTGCAAGAAAGAAATTGCCAGATACTTACTTAGGAATAAATTTCAGCATGATGTCATAACTAAAACACTACATAAAAAGGGGATATTTTTCAATAGGTTTAGAGAGAGTAAAAGTGGGAAAATAAAAAAAGAAACCTTTATTGATAAGATCTATGAAGAACTGTGAGACCTTTGTAAGAGAAAATAATTTTTTCAGAGATTTAATTACTGTGTATCAGTAATTAATTCCTACGGACCACATCAGAAATTCTGCAGAAATCCAGGTAGATGATATCAGTTGCCTTCCCTTTGTCCAAGGATGCCATCACTCCATCACAGAAGGCCACCAGATTGGTTAGGCATGACCTTCCCTTGGTGAAGCCACTGTTCATCAGGAGTTCTCTGGAAGTCAAATTTCTTTCCCAACATAATAGCCTTGGGCAACTTCTTTAGTGCAATTTTCTTAATATCTGTCACCATCTTTTGTTTCAGCAAACAAAAAAGATCCTAAAACCTATGATTTAATTGAGTCATAAAACTGTGTAAAGGTTATACAAATACTTTACAAAATGCTGTCATATATCTGACTCAGAAATTTTATAATTTTTTATAATTTTTTTAATTTCTTTTTTATAATTATATATATATATATTGCATTCATTAAGCACTGATCAAAGCAAAATAGAAATAAAATGAAAAAGGAATAGATCAAATAAACTATATAAAATTAGAAAATAAATACGATTAAAATGTCTGTTTACATGACTGAAGTGAATAATCACAATGAATAATATAATAGAACAATCACTACATGAAATATATTATACGTAACCAGCAGTTATAAAGCTAGAGTAATAAAGATAATGTGTGTAGTCAAATCCTTACATGTTTCAAATAAGATAAATGTTTAAAATTTTACTGTTTTGGATCAGAGGTAATTTAAACTGTTTAAATAATTTCAATCCTGATGTAGGAGTTGATATTCAGGGGTTAGACTTTTATTCTGAAGCATATTTAAAGAAGTCATTTGTTATGAAGGCAAGAGGTCATTTTTAGTAATCTTTAATTTGGGGAATAAATGAGACAATAAATGGATGCCTGGGATTTGCATGGTTCACTAGATACAGGTTACAGTTATAACGGTTACCATTAGAGGAAATGAGCCAAAATAATAGTGTAATTGTTTGCAATTTCAGGGAGAAAAGGAGAAGAATTAAATGTTTTTCATACAACTCTGACAACTGTATGGATTACCCACTGATATTAAAGTACAGTGATTTATACTGATTTTATAAAAAAGGGAAGATGTTTGCTTTTTCCAGTTTATTATTCCTGAAAATTATTCACTGGGATTTCAGGTAAAATATTCAGGAGCACATATTCAGCCTTCAGTCATTACTGATGTTTACACTTCAAAATTTAAAGTTAAGTAAAATGCACTTTCATAGTGTTCAGTAATGCTTTTCTACAGGTTTAAATTTTGTTTGCAAAACAAAGGAAACAGAATGAATAAACTAATTACAGTGAAATACTTCTGTGATTAATATTCTACAATTAAATTTCAATAGATTACTATTATGTACGTATAATTAAAAATCACTAGATTATAAAAATACCTAAAAAAATACTCTACCTATGAAATACCTACAAAAATCTCACACTTTTACTATCTACTGAGCTTTACGTTATAATTTGGTCCCCACTAATATGACTATAATGTATGAACTGTACTATGAATTCTAACTAGGTTTTTGGTCAGAATACAATTCTTAAAGGAAATGCATTTGTAAGCTTATATTCTGATGCTTATAGACAATTAATGAAATAAAAAAAATTAAAGAATTTCTGTAGCCGTCTGATTTCCATTTCAAGTATTAAAAGCTAATTGTCAATAAAAAAAAATTTTGAATGTACAGTTTACCATTTTTATCTTAATAAAAATTTTTTACTCTTTTTTAAACTTTTTAAACTTTTTTTTTTCTTTTTTTTGCTGTTAATTTTCTTGCCCCAAAATAGCTCATCCTTCAGCAAATTCCTTAGAATAAATTCTGTTTCAATGCATCAGAGTTGGCAGAAGTTTTGTATTTCAGAGACATATCTCTTTTTCACTAAATGAAGATTCATTACGATTTTTTTAAATCTTATTGGGATTCTTTCCTTTTTTTGAGAGTTTAGTAATATCAAGTTGTGAATGTTTCTCTAGAATCAGCAAAAATTTCATCCCAAAAGTAACATTTTGGATTAGAATAAACATTTAAAACTTCCACAAATATTGATATAGATTTGAATTAATTATCACTGGTATATTAGAAAAGTTATGTTTAAACATTTATATTTTTGTTTACAGTTTAAGACAAATATGTAGTACTACCTTTTACTCAGGGAATGATTTTTATTTCTGTAGTAACTTAGGACATATTTTAAGATATAGTAAAATAAGTTTATTTGTAATTTTTATCCTCTGCATATATCAACACATAATGATTACAATTAATATACTTCTGTTCTTCTTCTGGAAGATATAAAGTCCTGATATTATATATATAAATGTTTTTCTCAGTATTAGAAAATATTCCAAATTTTAAAACTCAGTGAGTACTATTTAGCATTTATTTTATAAATGTAACATTAAATCTTTATTGTATAATGTTTATCTTAAAGCAACTAAATTAAATTCTACTACTGAAACTTGGAGAAAGTCCAGAACAATTATACTTGGTGGGTAGGTAGTATTGAAATAGTCTCTGACTTCCTGCAGCTACTGTCTTCTGATTAAAAATTTCAGTGCAAAATATTAGTAGGCACCATATTTGATGGTTGCCCAGATAAGGTTTAGATAAGCTGCAGTTCCTGTTGTTTTTCACTGATTTTTTGTCACCTACTTGTACTGCAATGAAGTGAATTGGAAATGAGACATCTAAACGGTTGTGCTATGTATTCATTGTACCTCAAAAATATAGGGCTAGAATACTTGATTTGATATATATAATATATAAATACTTGATTTGATATACTTCTTGAAGAATAAAAAAAAAAAGGAATAGTGCCAAATCAGTAATAATTCAGATCCTTATTAATATTTTTTAACATATACATAGAATTTTTTATACAACTGCAGCAGCAGTCATTTTTTTTAGTGGCAGTGATAAATACTAGCATGACTGTCATGGAAACAGTCAAAGGAAATGTCATAACTATATTTTAATTGAAAGAATTAGGAGCTATAACAAATCGTAGGAATGTATTAGATGTTACAACAGACAACAAAAATTGTTTGGAAGTCTCACTGTTATAAAAAGCTTTACAGATGTCTTCATTTTCCTGTGTCTGGAAAGCTTTTTAGACTTAAGCACCATTTCCTAGATTTTTCCTATTCCAAATCATAAGATTCCTTATTTGTTGTCAGTGGGTATTAAGACAGGAACAGTTCATGAGAGCTACCATTGTAACAAGTTTCATTTCGTTCCCTTGTTGCATTTTGATACGATACATGTATGTCAAATGAAAACGTGATTCCTATAGAATAGTCTGTCGCCTTAGCTCTTCAGTATTTTGCACAGCACATTTTAACAGTTCACAGAAGCTTTAACACGACACTTCAAAAGTACCATCCAATGTATAACTAGAATAATGAGTCATTAAATCACTTGAATAATAACAAAAACTAATTATTCAGATATCATATGGTACTATACTACTGTAATAACTGCATATTATTATTATACAGTGGTTTAGTGAATAAAGCACTATCAAGACTGATTAAATTCTTGATTAACAGGAAGGATTTAGAAGAAAGCATCAGTAAATTAAAGACTGTTTGAATATTGCATATATGAAAGAAAGAGGTAAAATATTTATTTGTTCACTATTCAGATTCTTTTTTCTTAATAACTTGATTATAATTAATTACTTAAAGTCCAGGATTTCTGAAAATATAGATTTCCTGCAACAATGAGCAGAGCATGATGTTCTTAATTTTACTTGTTATGAGTATAGTCCCTAGGATTATGGACTCAAAAATATTCTATTTTAGATTATTTATAACTCTGTATTTGCAAATCTAAGTTTAAGAAATTCTCAAGCTCAAGAATTTTTGCTTTTCATAGTTATGGGTAATAGTTTAATATATACTTTCTTGTGAATTTTGAAAATATGGAACAAGAAGTCATTCAATTTATATATATATACATTTTTAAGATAGGGTTTTGAAGTTAATACTGTGGAAAATCATAGAATCTCACATTGCTTAGAGTCTGGAGGGTCAATAAGGAATATATAGCTCCAGCTCCCCCACCATAAACAGGGATATCTTCCACTACAATTGTCATAAAGCATACTCTATAGAACGTGCATAACTTCTACTAAATATAATTTGACTTGATTTTCTTGCTTGAATATTCTATGTCATCCTCTTTGTTAAAAAAATCTAAGAAATTTAATCATGAAAGATCAAATAAAAGCAAAGTATTGAAAAACCTTGTTTTTCAATGGTTTGATAATTTTCTTCCCTTTTGCTACTATGCTTAATCAAATGATGTATGGTGTATCTAAATATCTGTAGACTTTAGGCACTGTATCTGTTGTGGTTTAACTCAGCAAGCAGCTAAGCACCACAAAGCTGATTGCTCACTCCCAGAATAGAGAAAAAATGTAGAACTTGTAGGTTGAGGCAAAAATTATTTATTAAGATAGAAAAGGAAGATGAAAATAATAGTAACTTACAAACCATATGATGCACAACACAATTGCTCACCACTCACCAAACTATGTCCAACAGTCTCCAAACATTAGCTAAACCCTCAATGACCAACTATTCTCATAATTCCATATGGTAAGGAATAAATCTTTTGCAAGTTTAGGTCAACTGTGCCAGTTCTGCTCCCTCCCAGCTTCTTGCACAACCTTGGCCCTCTCACTGGCATGATAGTATGAGAAGCTGTACAGCATTGCTCTGCAACATGTGAAACATCAGTGTTATCTCCTGAAGACAAAATATAGCATCATACCAGACACTATGAAGAAAATCAGCTGCTCCTCATAAGGCCTGTGCTCCAGACCCTCACAACATCATTGCCCTTCTCTGGACATGTTCCTCAATGTCTTTCTTGCAGTGAGGGACAGGTTTATTTAGCCCATGACTTGAGCTGAGCATGTTGTAATTGTCACTCAGTACAGGAGAGGCAACACATCTTACTGTGTGTCTAAGAAAACTCAGGGTGAGTCACCACTCCCTTTGCCTGGTGTCTTTTACAAGTCTCAGCCTCCTTTGTTTTGGGTGAATCCTGCTGTATGACTTCCTATAACATACAGCTCCAGTCATGGGTTTTGACAGTATAAATTCATCTATTACAACTACAAATGATAAAAAGGTGTTAGATAACAGAACAACCTACAGGAGTTGTAAGAATTGGAGAAGATGGATTAACATTATACAGAGTAGCAGCTTGTCATAGGAGTTCTGAATATAAACTTAAGCTTTTAATTCTACTGTCAATTTATCCTCTTAATGTAGTTTGCTCTCAAAAATTGTGTAATGCTGACTTTCACCTAATTTACACCTGTTTAAGGTAGGTAGCATTTATTTGATTTTTTATATTTGTTATTTTGTTACTGTATTTCTCGTTGTTGTTTTGATTTGGATAGCTTTGTATTCTTTTATACTTATAAGCAATTAACCTATACTGAAAATGAGGTCCATATTAACCCTCAAATCATATTTTTCCTTTAATTTTTTTTCTTCATAGCTATATCTGTCTTTACTGTATATTTTACCTTTTAGAATAAAGCAATGCATGACTCTGGGCAAGAACTGCTTCATTTTCTGAAATAATCTTTGTTTAGAAACAGTTTACTGATAGAAACTATGGCCTGTTTCCCTCTTAAGTTTCTTCTTCTCCTTGCAGACTTAACAGCTATGCAAGTGGAAGAAACAAGTAACAGCTGTATTGACAAAATTGTAACATTTTCTCTTTCATTATACATCTCAATCACTCAAAATGTAAGATAATAGTTAATGGTGCAGAGACTTCCAAAGCAAATGAATTTTGAGGAATACACTAGCATATTCTGTATGTTTTGGTTTGGTTTTGTTTTGTTTTCTTAATTTATACTGTGAATAATGCCTGCTAATGAAAAATTTTATTGGTTTCAAAGTCACATTAGCACTGTGCTACATTTGTTTTGTTTTGTTACAGGAATAGCAGAAAATTAATCAAGAAAATGTGTGTTTGTTTTTTGTTTTTGTTCTGTTTTATGTTGTTTGGTTTTGGGACCTACCAGCACCAGGAAAAACCAAACCAAACCAAACAACAAAACAACCACCTTTGAACTATATATCACATTTACGTTCTAAGACTGTTTGCTGAGTTGTTTTGCAATTTGTTTTTGGAGTCAATTGCATTTTACATTCATCCCTTTGGGATAGAAAAGTGCTCACAAACATTCCCACTGGAGAGCTGAAAAACTTCAGTTTTACATAGTTCAGTGACTGAGGTCAGTAGTGTAGAGACCTAGTTTTGGACTGGATTCAATCACTTAAAACCAGCTTGAAGTTTTCTGAACTACTGAAGTCCACTGCATTTGAAATGCTGCATGTGGCATTCTGATCAATGGAAAAGGAAATATTTTTCTATTCTGTGTAGTGTTATATGAAAGAGATACTGAAGCCCTAACTACTGTAGAACAGCTGTCTCAATGTACCCTTTACATTATTCCTACCTCAACAATGGTCATTTGATCACTTACTGTTTTTCCTACAAAGTAAGGTCATAGGTAAGCTTTTGCAACTTTCTACTACAGAAATTCTGTGAAGGTCTGAAGGACAAAATACAAAGTACCTCGCTGCAAGAAAGCAGAAAGAACAATAAGAGTTATTGGAAAGAAAATGTAACTTGTCAGCTTGTAAACAAGAAAACACCCTTTTGTAAACCACAATGGTATTTGCCTAGTATTATAAGTAAATAATAAAAAGTGTTGTGAGAAGGAATAGAATAATGCAAAATTTCTGCAGCCTTTTAAAATTATCCTACTGTTTTTCTCTTTACATACTTATTTTTTAATCAAAATTCTAAGTGAAAATATATATTTCATAAAAAAAAAAAAAAACCAAGCAAACAAAACTATCAGTCACATTTTATTTCATATTATCTATAGAAAAATACTTTTCTAAAACTGTGTGTATATCTCAGATTAGGTTGATAATTTTAACTAGCACTAATGATCATGCTTATGTACTTTCTTCTGCCAGTTAAGGACTTTATTGTGCTGAAAGTCAAAGAACAAAATCAACTCTCAAAAAATATTCACTATAATGATTTCTTCAAGTTCAAATTAAAGAACTTAAAAGAACTTTTTTTTTTTAATCTTTTATGTTTAATCTTTTGATATCAGTATAAAATGAAAAACTACTACCCAACCATGAGCATATATATATAAATTTGCAGATTCAAAACCTTTCCTCATTTGCAGGTTGCACAGACATATGAGAAATAATTATTTGATTATTGTTGTTTGACTATAATAATTAAAATGAAAAATAGTAATTCCAAAGAAAATCAAAGTAAAGTAATGTGACTGAGATGGATATATACTTAAGGATACCCACAGGAAACAAATAAAATTAGCTTCCAGGTAAAATCAGTAAGGAGTTAAATTTCTTCTGCAAGTTGGTTTTTTATCCACTTGGTAGCTGCTCTGGATTTTCAGAATTTCTACATCTAGGATCTGAAAATTATATTGGCAATTAAAAAAAAATTCTTTATCTTGAGCATAGATTCATAGGATTGTTTAAGACCTCTAAAATTATCATTCTCTAACTTAGCACTGCTAAGTCTACCGCTAAACCATGTCCCTATTCACCACAACTGTACATCTTTTAGTACCGTCAGGGGTGGTGACGCAACTACTTCAATCTGGGGCAATCTGTTCCAATGCTTAACAACACTTTAAGTGAATATATTTTTTCTCCAATATCCAATCTAAGCCTCCCACTACTGTAGCAATCCATACTGCAAACATTGCATACATATTTTCATCAACGAAGTTCTATCCTGTTCAATTGAGCTACTGGGGGTGTTTATGTTTGCACTGAATGCTTTGTTTTCTGTATTAGTTGACTTGTGTGGCTGTTTGCAGGCATATGTGTGTATGTATTGTGTGTATATGTGTACATATGCCAATTTTGCTCAGACACGGTGCCGGGTATATCAGGAAATATTCAGCCTCACATTTACTGGGCCATCTGGAGTTGAGCAGCTAGTAAACATTTAATAAATGTTCCCTCTTTATAAAAATGATAACAGCACTGCAAAAGTTATATGAATATAGTCAGTAATTATTAAGGGTATTGCAGTCTTCAAATTCCACCTGTCTCTTTCATGGAATTTGCTACCTGGCAGGTTGATTGCTTAGAATTCTATTGAGCATATATGGAAAATATATTTTTAGACCTGTAAGTAATGTGTGAAAGAGAAACTGAAAGAATATAATTTCAACAGATGCTGCCATTTTCCAGCTAGTATTGGAAATGGAAATTTGAACTCTATTTGACTGTTGGATGCGCATTGCATTTACAAAATTATTTAAATTATGTCTATCTAACCTTAGGTATGGACAGCTTGATCTCTTGCTATCCAAATGTTCTGAAATAATAACAGATACACCAATATTTAAGAGTGTTAAAATTTGGGGTAGAAAATATTCTCCTTTTAACTTGTGTAAACAATTCACTATAGCATTTAAAATTCAATATGTACCAGTGTACTATTCATATATACACAGATGTTCTTCAGAAATAATTTAAACAAAGTCTGTTGTTTGAAATAGTTCAGAATAAAATTGTAATTTACCCTGAGTAAGATGAACTCAGATAATTCGTGGCTTACGAAAAGTTGTTCTATAGAAATTAATAATTAGGTGCTTTAGAGTACAGTAGGACATTACAGAACTCAGTGAAGCAATGTCAACATGCAGTTTTGAGATTGTGGCCATCTGCACAAAACACAAACTTCAAGAGGCTTACTGGGGCTTACACAGCAAAAGAAGCAGATACAAAGTACAGAGATTACTCCGCTTTAACATCGAACAGTTGCACGAGTATAAGTCTGGAACTTAAAATAACATAGACATCTATTCTCTGTCAAAATAAACTATAGTTTTATGCCTTTATGAACCCCATACATGAGTTATGGGAGGATAATTTTAAGCACCCTAACAAATGGGTAGATTGCAATGCATCAAGAAAAAATACAAGGACTCCTTTGAGATTTAGGTCTCCCTGTACTCCATTAAGGTCTTTGACACTGTCCCACTTAAAGAAGCTATTGAAAAATGGGTCAAATGTACAGATAGTGAGGTGGATTGAAAACCATCTGAAAAGTTTATTTGTAGTTTACTAATAGGTATAGTACCCTAGGGATCAATCTTCCAGGATGTGAAGAGAGATGATTCCCTCAGCACAATTGATTAGGACACATAAGTCCAGTTCTGGGCTTCCCAGTACAAGAGAGATCTGAATCTACTGGAAATATTCTAATGGGAGAACCACACAAATGTTCAAAGGACTGGAACACTTCTCATCTGAGGAGAGGTTGAAAATTAATGCATTCCTCAGAATTTGGATTTAAGGGGACTACAATCATAAATTTACAATTTAAACCATTACAAATTAATATAGAAATTGTAGCAGGAGTGTAAAAGAAGACTCAAACAAACTGACTCATTTTAGAATACAACATTTGGCAAGAATGTTGCTATTAATTTAAGGATAAACATTTGACAGTGAAAGTCAATTTTCATAGGATCAGAATACTCAGATTTTGCATGCATGAGCATAAAAATATTGTAAATTACTATTTTATATCAGTAAAGATAAATTACAGAGTTTACAAGCAGAATAAGAAACAAATTTCAGTTGGAAAATGATATCTAAATATCTGTGTTAGCATCAGGACAAAAAAATTATATCTATTATTCTATTATAGGGTAAACATCTGAGGAAATTGGGATAGCTCTTTTTTGAGTACATTTGTTTTCCTTCCATTTTTCACTAAATACAGACAAAATCATGTTATCATAAACTGACAGCTCCCTACAGTCCAGCCCCTCCATTATGTGAATTTCATAACTTAAGCACTTGTTTATTTATCAGATGGGAAAGTTCACAGTGGTAAAAACTATAAGTAGTACTTAATAAAATTACTCGAACACTGTTGGGAAGATTAAATAGAGGACAAACAAATGCATTGCCATTTCTTGAATCTATTTAGGTTGTACTGAGAACTGTATGCTTGTATATCACAATTTAATAATTTGAATATTGTTAAAAAATATGAAACATCCCATATAATACATACATATTTTTCTAACTAGGAATTTCTCACATGAAAATCAATAAACTTAGTTATCTGCTCAATTACTCCTGATATTCATTTTTCTGTGATTATCTGTACACATTTTTCTATGAGAAAAAGATAATCCTGCTTACGAATATTTGATTTTTAAATGAGAGTTATCTGTAGACAAAAAATAAACAACACTGATTAAAATTTCTGTTGGAGAACACATTTATTTGGTGAATATTTTCATCTTATTCAGTGATAGTACTGTCAGAAGTAATAAATTCTTTTATTTTTCTTATACCTACATTAGGTTATATATTGTATATTCATTCATTTAATAAATTTTTCACTTGGCTCACAACTTAGTGTTTTAAATGATTTTGCTGAAATAAAGACATAGGATAATTTGACTGCTGACTAAATTGTCATTGTTTTTTTCAACATTCATTTCAATAGAGCTTAGATATTTATGCATATGTATTGTTTTATATATTTTTACAAAGCTAGATTCATGACATTGCTCGATATTATAGAAAACTGTGCTGTTATGAAATTATGTTACAAGAACAACAAAACAACAACAACAACAATAATAATAATAATAATAATAATAATAATAATAATAATAATAATAATAATAATAATAAACCCAGCAAAATATTGAGTACTGAGCAAGAAGGGGTAATACACAGATAAGATACCTGGTACGTGGAAAAGACATTTTATAGCACTTTTTATATTGTTCACGTGTTACCTGATGTGAAAATCTTGTTATAATACTGCTACCCAATACTGAGATTTTTCCCTGTTCTCTTTATTGGCGTTGTTATAATTAACTCCTATGCCACCTCATCTCCTTGATCCCAATGAGGTCATTGTTCTGTAACTGCACTGACTTCTAACTCCTCCTGTTTCTTCCCTATTAGTTTTGCCCAGACAAAGATGAAGGCAAGTGTTCTCATTTCTCACAGTAAGTATGAGAGCTTTTTCTATGAGACTGTGCCATGTGCGCTTCATTCTTTATTTACCTATGCTTGAAATAAAAAGCTTTGCTGAAGTCCAGAAAATTTACATCAACTGACTGTCCTTGTATGTAGCTCATATGCTTCTTTTTAAAGTCAGAATGCCATATGAGTTCTAACTGCAGGAAACTCTTCTGAAGTAGTGAAGATTTCACATTCTGCTGAGAAAGAGAAAAATAATCTATTTTTAAATAATTGTAGTATTTAAATTTAAAGCAGTATAAATTGTTGATGAAATAAATTAGTAGTGATGCGAAGAGAAAGAAACTTTACCAACAAAATTGCAAAATACTTTTTAATTCACCTGCTGTGATGAACGAAAATCCCAGTCTACAAGATGTATTAGTATTCCAAAATGTATCAGTATTAACAGAGGAATTCTACATACTGTGAGCTTCATGAGCCTCATAGTGTGATAAAGATTTGTTTTCCTTTAATTTAATGGTTCTATTTCCTAAATATTTGCATAATTCTTATGCATTTTGGATTATGAAAAATGAGATAATTTATAAGATAAAAATAATGCAGGCATTCAACTTTTACATTTTTCCTTATTTACATATGCTATTAAAATAATATGCTAAAAATATAGTTTTGCAACTTGACATTCAGAAGGCAAAATGTGAAAAAAATGTAGTCGCACATGCCAGCTTTATGTCTTCGTGACTTGTTAAATGGCAAGCTTTCAGTATTCAAAAAATGGAATATAATATTTGGTCCTTATTTCATAGAATTGGAGTATCCTTATAGTTGGTCACAGCTAGGTCAGCCTGCCCAGGGCCTTATCCCTGACTCATCATGAAAGTCTGCAGCGACTGGACATTAAACAAATTACTAGGCAACCTGTTCCAGTGCCTCACCGCCCCCACTGTAAGAGATTTTTTTCCTTGTATCTAACCTAAATCTACCTTCTTTGAGCTTGAAACCATTTCCCCTTGTTCTATCACCACAGACCCTTGTTAAAGAGTGTCCCCTTCTTTCCTGTAACTCCCCCTTAGATACTGAAAATTTCCAGTACGTCCACTCTATGTGTATATTCACAGCACCCACTCCCTAAGTGCAGTGTCATACATCCTTAAGTTTGAATAAGAACTCGGTAATCAAATAATTTTGACTGAGGTAGAAACATTAGTGTTCAGATTTACTAGAGATTATATAAGTATTCATTGTTCTCCTTACTACTAACTGATTGTTCAGAAATAGACCTATGAATTAGTATTTGTTAATACTGAAAATACAAGTTGAATCCATGTTGTATATATTGTACTAAAACACTCTAAATACCATAAGTAAACAAAAACATAAAACATAAGTACCACAATATATAACATATAACATATATAACATATATAACATATAACATTATGTAACAATATAATGGAGGAATTATATAACAATATATAACATATAACATAAGTACCACAATATCTAAAACATAAGTACCACAATAAAAATGAATGCTATTGTTAAAATAAGTTGATAAAATCATTCTTAAATAATTGTTAGAGTGTTGTGAAAATAAATCTCCTGAAGTGTTTTCCTGCCCCAGTACTAAGATTAATAATTACCTTCCACTTGGATTTGTTGAACCTCACAGAGTTCACCAGGGCCCACTATTCAAGCCTGTCTAGGTTCCTCTGGAAGTCCAGAGTAGCAAACTTTCATGTTACTCATTACTCCCTCCTCACTGGTGAGAACACGGTCTTGCATAGCACCTTTTCTCATGTGTTCCTGTACCCCTTAGAAGAGGAAGTTATCAACACACTCAGAAATCTATTTGATTGATAGTGTCCTATTGTATTGTCCTTCCAACAAATATCGGGATGGTTGAAGTCTCCCATGAAGAGCATATTCTGTGAATGTGAAGCTGCTCTTATCTGTTTACAGAGGGCCTCACCCACTCAGTGGAAGAAAATGCATCTGAATATGAAAAATCTGCATACAATTGTCAAAAATATATTTTAATTTTAATCATTTTATTAGTATATTATTGTTATTATTATTATATTTTGATTTTTAGTTTTCATACTATCCTTTATAGAGGTTGTAACCATGTCATCCCTAACAGATTTTAAAGCTAGAGCACTTTGTACCATATGCAAAGTAGCAAAGCATGTTTCTTCTCTTGGAATGAGATGTTGTGAATTCAGTAGAAATATAATCCTTTATCTGAAATACTAAACCATACATATGTGAAGACATACTATGGTGTTTTCAGTGCTTCTGCATTTTAAGAATGTAATCTACTGTATCTGAGAAATACTGGCAGATATCTGAGTCGTAAATGCTGTCAGAAAACACGTTTTCCCAAGAAGAAGGATTATACTTTAAAACCACAACATGCTATTTTGCATTAGATACCCTTTCAAAAATACTTCATAGCCTTTATATTTTGAAAAGAAAATAAAATGGCAGGGACTGATCTATATATTTATTTATTTTCTACAGATAAATCATATACTGAAAATGCTGTCTAATTTATGGTTTCTTTCTGCTTTGTTTTGTTTTGTTTTCTCATTGAACTCATAGGTTATGGTGTATTTTAAACAGCTAAGTCCTTCCTGGATACATTTCTGATGATATTAAAACAAGATTGTTTAGTTGCATTCAAACTCAGTTAAGTAGTAACTGTCACAGTCTTTTCTCTTGTATTGCTACATCTTACATTACTACTTAACACTGTTAAAGAGTTCTGTGACTCCAAACTGTGCAATGAAAAAATGTGATAAATAGATGAAAGCGGAATTCCAGGGCGCGATCAAACAAATAATTACAACAAAAACGCACAGTACATCTGTAAGAGCTTTGTAAAGCAATTCTACTTAATATTTCTATCTGTGGACTACTACACTCCTTTGTGCATCAGTATTCAACATTTAACAGTTCAAATTACTCTCAGATTAATGTTCCAATCATAATACATTGATCAACCACACATAGAGAATTACTCATCTGGTTATCAGATGAGGGAAAATTAGCAGTACTTCGTCCACTATCAATTTACAATATTCTCTCACAGAAGTTAGTGTTTTTCTTCACAAAATAACATTTAGAGAACCACAGAAATCTCATTTTTATTATAATCAAATGTTGTTTTAGAAACAGTTCTTCACTATATGAAGTACATACATTTTGAAGCAGAATTGCATACCATTTCTGGGCTGGAATATGCAGCGTCTGGTAGTTCTACATAACTGTGTTTAAACCTTTCATTGCTTACTCAGTACTTTGTCAGTAAGGAGAGAGAGCTGTTTCTCTTGAGTTTATTGTCTAGTCTTTACTTCAAAATGTGCGGATGAGTAATCTATATTTCAAAGAAAGATGACCTTTACTGGATTTAAATGGAATCTTTCTTTCAATATCTGAAATGAGAAAGTGATTAAAGTTTTGGTTGATAGGTAAGATGTATTTTAGGAGTGGATAAGCTTAAAGGTCAGACACTGTCAAATGAAGGGTTTTGACTTTTTAATATTTAAATACTTTTGTAAGAACCATGCATGTCTGGCACTGGTTTATAAGTTCTAAAAGAAGAATTGCTCTGCATTTTCATAAGATTCATCTTTCCGTGTCAGCTATATTTTGATGATACTGTGTGAACAATTACTTAGCAGCGTTTTTCTCCATTCACCTTTATTTGAGATTGGAAATTTTCCTGGCCTTTCATAAGAGTGTTAAAATAGCATATGAAAATTATAGTAAGACCTGGAGTAAAATATCAGCTCTCTTTTCAGAGATTCATTTCTTTTGTTTCTAATGATGACTTAAGCTAAGGTATTTTTAATGTGACTAAGAAATTACTGTCAAATATAAAGTGCCACTTCATTTCAGAGAGTGTAATATTTTGAATACAGCAGCTTGTATGGGTTTTTCAAAAGCAAAACATGGGATTAATAATATCCAGCTGAGGTATGAAACCAAGTTGTGAGGAATCATAAACAAATAGCTAATAATCATTAATCTGTGTAACACAAGAGACCACAGAGTATTCAGAACCATAAGCCATAGGGACACATTCTGAAGGAAAAAGAATAAAAATAACAGTATACATCAAAGGAACCAAGTGGACTTTTTAACAGAAGTTAACTAAATAATTAAAATAGATAAATACAATTAATTTATTATAAAAAGTACAACATACAAAAATTAAAACAACAAAAAAAATCTAATAGTATATGTTCAAATTGGGAAATAGTCATTTTTAAGGTTAAATTAATGTTTTACTCCTTCCAAAAAGGACCAGGCTAACAAGTAACCCTTTCTATCAAAACTTTCCTTTCTACATTACTAAAATATGCAATAAATTATAGAATTACTTACTTAAGACTAAAATGGTAATTTAAATTATAAATTATAGCAGTGGCTACTTGCTCCAAATCTTTAACTAATGTTTTGGTTGGACACTTCTTACTAAGATTAAATTCGTAAAGCTCGCAGTTGATTTGTCAGTTGTTTTGCAGAAACTATCTGCTAACACTTATCTCCCAGAACTAGATGGTGCTTTTCCACTTTATGTCTGTAAAATTAAAAATCCTTGCTGTCATATATGTTCTATATTTGGCTTCTTTATTCTGTTGAGATCACCATTAATAACTGGTACTAGAGATCTAAAATAGACTTGTCGTCTTGGAAATGATGAGTTTTTGCTATGACATGTTTCACACAATTTCTGGTCTTTTATTGTTACTTTTTTCCCTTGTTAAAGAAATAACACATATGAAATGTTTCATTTCAACTAGTTTTATCCATATTTCTCTTTTTCTAATTCAGCTTTTAATAATGTTGGTTCAATTGTAACTGCTATTATTATTACTTTCTGTAAGATCTCATTTCATGTATTGAATCAGAATTGTTAATTCTCCATTTTATTTCCCAGGCTTCCGAAACTAATATGTAAATATCAAGTTTTTGTTTTGTTTTGTTTCTGTCTCATCTAGTTTAGCAGATGAAATATATGCTTGATGTATGTGGAGTGGTCTCAGCTATTTGTCTTGCTTTATATTTATATTAAATCTAAGGACTCAGTGAGATATTCTGTGAGACTACTGCTGCTTATTGCTTTCCAGAATAAATGTATTCATTTTACAAATGAAAAAAATAAAACAAGTTGAAAGTGTAAACCTCAGAACTTACTACAATTTCAAATTATCTCTTTTAATGACTTTTTACCCTAATTTTTAATTTTTTTAAAAAATTCTGGTGTGATCCCTGAGGTTATTGTTCTAGCTCTTCACTCAGTAAAATTAATGTTGAAAAATTAATGTAATAATGGAAGTACTATTGTTTTGTCAGTAATTTATTGTTTTATAGATTTAGTCCTAATCTTGTCTTCCTATATCTGTTGAATCACTTTTATTTCTTTGAGTATTTTCTGAGTTTGTGCTTAATATATATTTAATCCACATAAAAAGTATACTGCAAATGCAAAAATTTTTTCTTTCTACAGCCAGGTTTCTTTTCAACCACAAGAGAATACCATAAATAGTGAGTCCTATCAGATAAGTAATAATAATTTAACATGGTGTAAAATGTTAAAAACTTGATGTCGAAACAAAGACTTTGAACAGTTAACTTCTGCATAATTAACTATTTTAATGGATCTCCATTTCAGTCATTTCCCATATGGCTTACTTAATTAACCCTTAGCAAAAGAGACCCATACTTCATAGACTCACAATAAACAGAGAAGAAAAATGTATCTAGATAAACTGATTTCAAAGATGATAAAAATGGCTTACACAGCTAATAAAATTTATTTTCAATTCAGAACTTATATTTGAAGAGTAAAGCAACTGTTTTTGGGTCACTGGCTGAGACTGGCAGGCTGGTCAAACTGAGAAAATTATGCTTCAATGTGCTAATGTATTAATGTATGATGTATGAAATCTACTTATATTGCAAGAAGGAATAGATAACTCTCAGCATCTATTTTTTCTCACTGTAAGTAAAGAGCTTTTAGCTTTGAAATAAAAATTAGATCCTCTAAATCAGTAACATAAGTAATAAGGTGTATTTCAGTACTTCAAGAACAGAAATAAAAGAAGACAAGGAAACATAAATAATGTACTTCGGAGATTTATGAAACTAAATGCTAAAGCATAATAAATCTAAGGGATGAATAGCAAGTAGCACAATTATTGCATTTATTTTCCATTACCTTATATATTCCTTTTTATAACATCTTTATTTTTTGTCTTTATTTTTGTGATCCCAGATCCCATTTTAGACAGCATGAGTTCACCAGGGCAAAGTCACACTCAACCAACCCGGTGACCTATGATATCATTTCCGGCTGGGTGGGTGAGGGAAAAGCAGTAGATGTAGTCTTTCGTTGATTTCAGCAAGGCATTGAAGACTGGGGGGTGACTTGCTGGAGAGGAGCTCTGAAGAGAGGGACCTGGGTGTCCTGGTGGACTGCAGGTCAGCCATGAGCCAGCAGTGTGCCCTGGTGGTCAACAAGGCCAATGGCATTTTGGGGCGCATCGAAAAGAGCGTGACTAGTAGGTCAAGGGAGGAGATTCTCCCCCTCTACTCTGCCCTAGTGAGGCCTCACCTGCAGTATTGTGTCCAGTTCTGGTCTTGCCAGTACAAAAAAGACAGGGATCTCCTGGAATGATCCAGTGGAGGGCAGCAAAGATGATATAGGGTGTGGAACTCCTCCCCTAAGAGGAAAGGCTGAGTGACATGGTTCTGCTCAGCCTTGAGAAAATAAGACTCAGGGGATCTGATTCATGTCTGTAAATATCTAAAGAGTAGGAGGCAAAGGGATGTGGCCAGACTTTACACCGTGTGGGAATATAACAAGGGGAAATGGTCACAATCTGAGGTGTAGGAAATTCTGCACAAATGTGCGTGGGAGCTTCTTCAAGGTGCAGTGACAGGGCACTGGAATGGGCTGCCCAGAGAGGTGGTGAAGACTTCCCTGTAGACATTCAAATCCTGCCTGAACACCTACCTGTGCAACCTGGTCTAGGGAGCGCTTTGGCAGGGGGATTGGACTCGATGATCTCTAGAGGTCCCTTCCAACCCCTACAGATCTGTGATTCTGTGATGTTTTAAACAATCATCCTAGATCATTTAATCTTACCTCTTATACTAAATCATATACTAGCTTCTCCAATCCTCTCTCTCTGGTTTGCCCCTCTAAGAGTTGAGAATGCAGTTCTTGAAAATTAGTACCTCCTGGTTCACCTATTTTTTAACTTCCCCTTTTCTTACCTTTTAATACAAAGAATACAGAATGCAAATTGCATGAATTCATGCATACACACCCCACACTATAAGCATGAATCCAGAGGGAAAACTAATGCTAACTGCACTAATGCTAACTAACTAATGCTCAAATCTGAAAAGAATTGGCAGGAAAATCATTATATTATTCACCTGTTAATCTGGACCATTATGATATGAAATGTAACATATCTGTGCCTAGTCCTTGGAGTAGACTTATTAGTGAGTACTGTGTTTGATCCATTCGCGTCTACAGCTTTAAATATCTCAAGGAACAGTGAGAGAAAGTTAGGATGATGTTACTGATCTACTGATGATTAAAGGCCAAGACTGTGAATTTTTCTAAATTTGTCTTTTTATGTAAGACTAGAGTTTTATAGTTTTGGATAGCTATAGGTTGACTTCAGTAGCCTGTATTAATAAATAAATATGGTGTAAAAAAGCTTAGTTTTGACAGCATGAAGGTCAATTTAGATTTAGACTGACACAAAATATTATTTACATGAAAGCCATTTTTGGTAAGTTGTATAAGTAATAGCACACCCTTTGTTACAAACATAAATATGTATCTCTCAGAAATACATCAAAGTATGACAATTCAGAAGACAAAATCCATATATCTAGATCTAACTTTCTATAATTAAGTTCTAAATATCCTCATTCTTTACCAGTTATCACTTTACATCTACTCATAGGGAGAAATTTGTACCAAATACTTCATACTTAAAAGTGATCAGTTTTGCTCTACTTTAATAAAAATGATGATTACTAGTAACAGTGATGAACTGCTCCAACTTAGTACAGTTTAGCTAGTTTAACAGTAAAAACAAATATGCAACAGTTACTAAAGTAATACTATTTTGATATTTCTTAAAATAGCAAAAATATAGGTGGCTACATAAACAAAGTGCTGCATATGGTGTCTAAGGTTTTATAATCACAAGCATTTCACATAAACAAAATAAACCAGGTAGCACTTAGTCCTTTGGGAATGCTGACTTCGTATATTCTGTTGTATGGTGACTGTATGTATTGCACAACTCCACAAAATTTGAGTCTCTATCACAGTTAAAATATTGTAATTATAGAGAAATTAAGATTAGAAATACATCTACTTGTCTAGATTATTTCCTTATTTATTGTGTTTTCATATATACACATATCATTTCTGTTACTAAAACATGGAATCATTTACTTACAGATTTTCTTTCTTTTTTGTTTCCATTTCCTCCTCATTTTTCTTCTACCAAAAAAAATAAAGGAAATACCTTCCAGCATTATCTCATTAATGTCAATAATTACTGTAATAACAGAAAACTCTAAAATTGCAAAGGAAACTGACTTTTTGAAATTAAGCACCAGGTAGAAATAATGCAATTCTTCCTGGACGGAGCTATACCCAAACCAGCTACAATGTACTTTAAGCCAGAAAGGTGTGCTTCTAGTACAGAAGGATGTAGCCTTCCTTTCACGATTTGTCACACCGCAGCCTTAGTAAAACGCCACAACCTAGCTACTTGCATTCCCTAGGGGCAGCCTTGTGTACATGCGGAGGGGCTGCACTCTCACTCCTGGCTCTGCCCACTCTGTGTAAGAACATATATTTTAAAATACAGATATTTGTTTTATTCATCATTTTTGTGCTTATTTTGAGTATTGTTAGAGACACTTATTTTTTCATTAGGCACTAATACAATAATCAGTTTCTGAGCTGTTCTGCATTAGCTGGGGAGGAGAAGAGCATGAGAGGAACCGTGACAGTTCCTTTGGGATGTCAGTAGGGAAGCCTTGACAGCAAATAGCATAATAAAATAAGTGTTTTGATAAGGTAGAATAAAAAGAGGAATGTAGAGAGTAAGAAAGCCCTACTTTCTTCATACGCTATGGATCATGCATTTGCAGCTTCAGTTGGACTTCATGAATTTTCTCATAGAATGCTGTAGAGACTCTGTAACAAGGTTCTTCTTTCCTCCTGTATCCTCATGTATCAAGTATTACTGTTTAACATGTCAAATTGTTAATTGGGCACAATTTTTCCCTTGCACTCTTCATTCATATAAAATTTTTACTCCTGTGTGCATTCTATTACTTAAAAAATGTAATAAACAATGTACCTTACAAATATAACATTTAAAATGCAATTGCTGTCACTCATTTCAAAATTCTAAACCTGATTTTCACTGTGATTTGGGCAGAGTATTTTAATATTTTTAAATGAGACTCAAGACGTACATAGCAGAAAATAATTTTCCTGATTTTATTTTAAAATTCTAAACTTTAATCAGAAAATCTGATTTTAACACAGACGCAAATAGAGTACTTCTAAAAGAGTCACAATTGGGCCAATTGGCAAGCAAGCATAAAAAGTTTTCAGTTTCATTGCCTATGCAAATCCATGCTATGTGTTTTTTTGGGAAATAAGTACACAATCTTACTCCCTTGTCCATCAAGCCTTAGTCTTTCAATTTATCAGAATTTTTAAACAGCAGTTAAACAATATTCTGTAAGCACATATTAGTTTTTATTTATCACTCACGTTGCATTCTGAAGAACAGATATAAGCAGAGGCCCAATTCTAAGGATTCTATGATTATACAGGTTTCTACTATTTCTCATTTTAGTCTTTGACAGAAGACATAAAATAAGAGTCTAAATTATTTGAACTGAGGAAGAGTGAAAGAGACTGGGATATTTGTAGTGATTAGCAGAAAGTTTTTTCTTCAGGGATAAAATTTAATCTAAAAGGAAATCATTGAAAAGACAAGATACAGAAGTGAAGTATTTAGATTTCCTGGAGGGTAATGATAGTACAGTTGGAGACAATTATTTTAACACTGGAAAGAATGAACCAATGAGAGATGTATGGTATTATCAAAACGTAAATAAAACTTGCTAACTTATAAATTGATAGGGAATTCTAAAAACCTATTTGATAACAAAAACTAATTAAAGAATTGTCATTGTTGAACTTGAAAACAGGACACTTTTGCCTACAATTGACAACTACTAGGAATTAAAATACATTTGTAAAATGTTTTTGAAAATAATGTGCATGAATTCTCGGAACTTTATTTTGTACTCAAATGGCACAGTACAGTTTTTTATGAAAATAAAAATAAAAAAGTAAAACTTCATCCTGAATTTGTCTGCGAGTCGATTGAGTTAAAACATTTTTTTGGTTAACCCCCAAAAACATAATCTAAATCATCAAAATTTGTGGCGTTTTACTGTAAATTTGGGATGACTTAATGTCGATGCTGACTGGTGTTGATACTTCATCAGTGTTTCTAAATTTTCTTGCTTGCAATGAATTCTAGTTCACTGTTTTCTTTACTTATTTTAAATCAACATTTTCCATGAATTTCCATTAATACTAAGCATACATCTACAAATAAATAACAACTTAAATTAAAATAAAATAATACAGCTCTGCAAGCTGGGTTTTAAGAGTCACAGCTACTGTTTTTTACAACTTTTCTTCTTTTAATTTATTTTTCTATTGATAGCTGGATGTGTCTATGGATATCTTAAGTTAAAATCAAACTCAAATGTTTGTTGACCTGGTGATAACTCTTCACTTTATTCAAATAACTAACTAGTAGTTTTTCATTTTTTAATTTTCTTTTAATTTAATTCTCCTATGGAATTGAGGTGTAGACATCATTTTACAGAACTGAAAGTGATTTTTTCCAGTTTCTACTCATGAATATTTTGTCAACTTTTCTTAGAATTACTATTAGAAAATGAAGCTTGAAGAAAACAAAGTCAATTGGAACATATGACAATTCCTCTAGTGCCAGACAATTAATAAAAATAACTAAGTTATTAATAGGGGATGAATTACTAAATTTAGATTTTAAAAAACAGAAAGCTAATTAAAACTAAACACTGAGGAAACAGAAGAGCTTACTAAAGATATTCACTGCAAAATTTCAGATTGTCCCATAGGAACTTCAGCCAAACATATATAGATGCATACATATCCATATTATCAAGTGGAATTATTTCTATAATACAAATAGATGTTCTAAACATTATAAGAAATTGTTTATTTTCTTGTTCTACTAATAAAGACTTTCTACTTCAGTTCCTCAAAAAAGATATCAAAAAGCTTTCAATCTCAAAGACAAAAGTTTGAAAATGATGTGGCCACTCATGTGAATGATTCTTTTGTTGTACTGGGCTGAGACCACTCAGATTTGCAAATTCTGAGACCTAAAGACAGCATCCATGTGGTATTTTGGAATATTTGATTTAGTGACTAGCTGACTTTTAAGTTATCGAAAACACATGTAATACAGTCAGTTGGAACACTGACATCATTTTCGAGTGCTCTTAAGACAGCCAAGGTTTAAAGACACTAACACCTTCCCTAGGTAAAGGGAAAGATTTGGAAACTACGTAATTACAATAGGGACACTTACCAAATATTTAAGTGGGTTTTTACATTGTTTCACAGATATGTCAGAGTGCAGCAGGTCTGAATAATTGTCATGTTGGTGTTGTGACAGGGTGAGAATTCCCTTCTTGTAAACAAAATTATTTATCTCACACTGCAATCATTTATTGAAAACAAAACTATAATAAACCAGAATGTCATGATTCAATGAATGGGCATTACACTGTGTCATAGGAAACCTACCTTCTTTTATTGCCACTGCTCTGTGCTACAGTGACTCTAAGATTGGATTTAGTGTCTCATAGTTCTGGTTTTATTTCTTTCTTTCTGATGTATGGATGATAAACTCATGCAAGGTCTTTATGAAGAACTCAGCATGGGAAGTCTCACAAGTAATCTACAGCATCTGTGGTGTAAACTCTTATGCAAAAACAAACAAACAAACAAACTATTAAATAAATTAATGAATAAATAAATAAATAGAAGGGGGGAAAATTAACAGTGAATTTTAAATATTGCATCCATACTTATTTATAAAAACAAACAAACACACCCACAGTAAATTCAAATATTCTATCTAGTTCTTCTACTATTCTAATTAATTAATTAATTAATCTTCTAATATTCTATCTACAAAGAACACATGATTATAAAATTATGAGCTGCAATAACAGGCTGAAAAGGGACAGAAAATCATACTTGAACAGATCAAATCTTAAGTCACACTCCAAGCAGTGCAGATCAGCCGGCCTACTTGAACAATTTATTAAATGAAGTCAATAGTTCTTATCAAGTTCTTCTTTCTTGGTATTATCTGTTTTCCTCTATACAGTCTCTCAGTTTCCGGGGTTGATAAGCAATTACTAATTTCTTGACTTTTTGAGCTTCATCCTTAAATAAGTGTTTTGCCATAAAGAAGTTAGTCATGAAATTGCACACCTCTTAAACACACAAAATAGTATACTATGGAGCATTTTGTAAGCATTTTACTGCTTTAAAATGCTTTTTGCTTACAAAAAATATTCAGTGTTAGAAAACGCGCTATGTTTAGTGAGAGCTCATGAGGTGGGGTAGGTAATTTTTATTGAGACGGATCACTTTTTCTGAAAGATAAGATTCTACAACCAGAAACAGAACATTTTGTATGCAATAATCCAAATCCTCTTATTATTACTCTTGAGCCTTTTGTAGACACAAACTTAATAATTTCAAAACCCTAATTCTTTGCAATTATTAGAAGTGATGTAGAGAATTATGAGGGTTGGAAGAAACCTCTGGAGATGGCCTAGTCCAACCCACCAGCTAAAGCAGGTTTCCTAGAGAACATTGTAAGAGACTACTTTCACCCAGATGCATAAAGATGTTCTTACTAGAACAGTCAATCACATTTCTTTATACACAGGCAGCTCCTTCCCTCTTAATTATGACCAATCACTAATTGATCAGTAGAAAACAAGTTGAACAGGAACACTCTCTCAAATGCCTTTGGAAAGACAAAAAGAAGATAACTGAGAAAGGTCCAGGAAGTGAATTGTTATTTGACAATTATTTCTCCATCTTATGCAATAAGCTCTGCTGTTCTTTGTTGTTTGCTTTGTTGTTGTTTTCTTATTTCTTTTCCATTTGAAGGATTATTAGAGAAATGGGCTATTATTCCCCTTGTCATACTTCTAATTGGTTTTAAATCTAATTAGATACTTGAATTCCAATTGGATGTGGGAGGATTAAATCAGCTAGTTTGAATCCTCTTGTAAAGGCAAAGGAACCAGCACAACAGAGATGTTACAAAAGAAAGGAAAATGAATACTCACCCATCTCTGAGGTTCTAGGCTCACAGGCAAAGAACACCAAAAGGAGGGATCTCCAGCAAGAGATCCTTCTCAGTGGCAGTCAGGTCTAAGAGGGGTGGAGCCTAGAGCCAGCCCTTCCAGTCACACAGGTAAATTGCCTTACCTATGCCCCCAGGGCTGACTGGGTCTTTTCTTCAGGTGCTCAGTCAGTAGTTCAGGATATGACTCAGCAGTCCCCCTACACCTCCACATCCAGTAAAACCTGTAAATTGTAAAAAAATACATTTCAAATCATGAAAGACACATCTCTCCACAAAAACAACAAAAAAAAAGGAAAAAAAATACAAAAAAATACCTTTGTAAAAGCACTACAAAGTATGTATTTACAGATGACAGACATATTTAATCTGATCAATGTTCAGCTTTTTACAAATAATTATATAATCATGAAATTTCAATGATTATGAACGGCTGTAGCTTTAGCAGCTCCATTAGTCATTTCAGTACTGTAAATAAACTATTCAATAGTTCTTTAAAAGGACTGACTGTATGAATGCATTATTTTTAATTTAATGTCACTCAATGCAACACATGATGAATGTCATTTATCCACTAAGTAGATAGTCTCACCTATTTGGATTTATTCACAAAATTTTCAGATTTGCTTAAATTAACCAAAGTCATGATCATGAAAGCAGCACTGATAGAATGAAAAGGCTCTCTAATATCTATTAGGAAACGTTACTCCTACTGAGAGTTCTCTCATGTATTTTCTGAAGATGAGATTTCTTCATGATTGATCTAAGATTATAATAGGAAGTTAACTATATTAGTCATGACTGGACACTATTTTAACATTATCATCATATATTTTTAGCTGTAAAGTGTAATAAAAATATTCTCATCATAAATAATGACTTTACTGGTGCTGGATTTTTCTGCTGATATGAAAGACAGTTTTGGTGGAACTCTACATATACTCATTTAAACATTTAATCATAGATGTAGACTGTGCAAATAAACCACTTAATTTACTTTTTTTTAATGATCTTCATATTATACCCTTTCTGATGCATAATGTCCAAGTTACACATTTCATGTGTACTATTTTGGCAATATTAAACATATCATTTTATTCCAGGAAAGTTAATAGTTATTGAAGAGAAAAAAATAGTGAAAATCAAGGTGATATCACTATTTCTTATGTCTTTGCAACACATATTGGAAAAAAATAGCCCTGGTATAAAAATTTCATAATGAACTAATCAAACAGAAGAGAACAGCTTCATAAACTCTGAAATCAATGTAAAGGTGAAAGATTACAGATGTTCCTTCCTCAATACAGTATTTCTTTTAATACAGGTATTTCTTTAAGAAAATTTCTGAATGTCTCTATGAACCCATCTAACAAGTGTAGAAGTCCAACCATCATTCTTTTAAGCAAGAACCATTTGATTTGGCCATGAATAAAAGTATTACAGCAATATAATGAGGATTGAAACAGCTGTGATTATTCAAATTATTTTGGCTTGTTTTGTTTGTTTGCTTGTTTTTCCCACAGAAATGGTTTTTACAGAGAGGATTTCATAAAAGCAAAGGATTAGGATAAATATATGCGCCAGTTTACATAAGAGGCATTTCTGGTGAGATAAGGAAGCAAAGCACTGGAATTCAACTAGTAGGAATTTTCACAGGGCATGAATCAAACTGCAGTTTTCACCTTATCTAATTCATAGCAAGTACTTAAAAATCTACTGTACTTTGTAGGTATGTTTTAGAGCCTAATGTGGAAATAGATTTAGCTCCACCATAAGCCAAGAAGTCTTCCTTTGCTTGAGGAATATTTACAATAACATCAGTTACATGCCACAATATCTCTTCTATATTTTTGGCAAGAGCTTTGTATCACCATAATGTCTCAGTATTTATTTACAATTTGAACTGTACATTTATAAAATGTGGGTTTATTTAATTAGTATTGAAAAATTAATCCATTAATTTTCAGAAAAGATCACATAAATTGATAACATAGATAGTGCCATAATATTTTATGTAGTTGTGTTAAGATACATGCAACTATGTAGTATACACAAAAATAGAAGTAGAACTCAAAGTCCTACTTAATTCAGAAGCAGCTAACCTCCTCCACATTTAATAGATGGTACTTCCTGGTTCTTTTCCCCGGAATTACTGTGATGTTACTGATACCTTTTGTACTGGACTGGCTCTGGTGTAGCTACCATAGCATTTTTTGCGTGGTAATAATCCCTACATAATACAGTAACCTGATAGTGAAGAGTCTCAGAACTTACTTTGAGCTGTGTTTGTAAAATAATTACTGCTGGCCAAATGTCTAACATATCACCTGTTCTACCTGAAGCCCCTTATTGTAATCTGAGATAATAGCAAACAGTAGTCTGCCTTCATGAGGCCCCATCAGGAGTACTGTGTCCAGTGGTCCCCCAGTACAGGAAAGATGTTGATCTGTTGGAGAGGGTCCAGAGGAGGGACACTGTTAGTATCGGAGGGCTGGAACATCTCTCCTATGAAAAAAAGGTTGAGGGAACTGGGCTTGTTTATCTTGGAGAAGAGAAGGCTCCATGGAGACCTCATTGTGGCCTTCAAGTACTTGAAGGTAGCACACAGACAGGAGGGGGACAACTGATTACATGGGTTGGTAGTGGTATGACAAGGGGAATTGGTTTTAAATTAAGACAGGGGAGCTTTAGGTTAGATATTAGGAGGAAGTTTTTCAGTCAGATGCTGGTGATGCACTGGAACAAGTTTCGCAGAGAGGTTGTGGATGACCTATCCCTGGAGGCATTCAAGGCGGGGCTGGATGTGGCTTTGGGCAGCCTGGTCTAGTTGTTGGCAACCCTGCCCATTGCAGTGAGGTTGAAACTAGCTGATCTTTGAGGTTCTTTTCAACCCAGGCCACTCTGTGATTCTATGATTATAAAAAGGAGGGGAATCAACTTTTTACTTGAGTAGATAGTGATAGGACAAAGGGGAACAATTTTAAGCTGAAGGAGGGAAGGTTTAGATTGGATGTCACCTCACATAGAGTGGTGAGGTGCTGGAACAGGCTGCCCAGAGAGGCTGTAGACATCCCCTTCCTGGAGGCATTCAAGACTAGGGTGGATGGGGCTTGGGACAACTTTGTTTAATACCAGATCTGGAAGTTGGTTGCCCTGCCAGTGGCAGAGGATTTGGAACCTGATGATCCTTGAAGTCCCTTCCAGCCCAAGCCATCCTATGATTCTGTGTCATATGAGGCTGAAAATCATACTTAATTATCTCCATCTCCTGGTATAGGCACATCGTTGTACCTCACAATGCACTCAAGCAACAGGCTTCTGCTCCAAAACCTTAGGAAACGATAGGCAATTCCCACAAATATAGTTAAGAGACTCTCTCACGTGCTTGTACAATGCTGTGCTGCCCTCCCAATGGGTGTGTGAATGGCTGAAATCCCTAATGAGGAACAGAGCTGATAACATGGAGATTTTTGCTATAAAGCTTTATGCACTTCTGCTTGGTGAAGCATTCTGTATAAAAATTCCCTGACAGTGTCCCCCAGATTAAATTCTCTTTGGTATTAAGCCACAGATTTTGACAGGCATGTCTGGGGCTCATGCTGAAAGCTTGTGCAGCCTAGGATCTCTTTAGTGTACAGGACAAGAGGAAAGGTTTTCTTTTTTCTTGCCTGTACTTCCTGACTTAATAGCCTGTGACACTGTTTCTGTAATTCGCACCATTTTACCATGGTTTTCTAACAATGTCAAAGTCTTGTGCCTTTATCCAATTCTTATGTGCCACTGCATAGACAAGTAATATAATCCTTTAAAGACCTACCCTTTTAAGCAGGCATGTCAAAGTCCCTCTGTAACCTTCATCTTCTCCTTTGCACAATTTATTCGGTTACATCTGGAATTCTTTTCTCTTAATGAACATAGGTTAAAATATTTTTTTAACTAGCAAGTCTGCTTGCTGGCTCCTCAGTATGGCCATCAAGCTAATTTTGAAGAAAATATTTTATGTGATTGCAGAATTCTTGAGACAGCAAGAGTGCTTTTAGCTAAAGCAAAACTTAAGTATTGCCTTATAACACTACACAATTTCCATACAGGGGAAATCCGGAGATGTTAGCATTTTTTATTTGTCAGAAATATAAATTAATTTACCATAAACCTGAAGGCATCTGCAGCATTGATGGTTAATAGAGTCCTTTGAATATTTTGAAAATAGATGTATATTTTTTCAGTCTGATACATATTCTGAGGTTTATTACTGCTGTTACATGCTTTAATCTTAACAATATTAAGGATGTTTCTACATTCTTTATATACCTCTTTATTCAGAACATTACAAAATTTTTATGTTTTCTGTTTTATTTCTTTTTAATGCAAGCTAATATATACTCACCCTACATCTAAAAACCTTAAGTACATTTACAAACATTTACTTTGAATTTATAACTACTGCCACTCACTTTGGAATCCCTTTTATAACTCATTTATTCTCCAGATCAATTCAGACTTTTTTATTATTGTGTGTCATATTATTGATAATATGGCATATCATATATCCTTATATAGTAGTATATTTTCAATTATTATATTATGTAAACATGTATATATATATAAATAGATACATAAATATATCTAAGTATATATGTATTTACCACTTCCACCTATGTCACTAGTGTTTGTGAGAATATGTGTAACAAATCAGAGACTCTAGAAATCCAGAAATCACTGCACTATACTGTTCATAGTCTATACTGGACATACAACAACAACAAAGTTAGGAAATAGAGAGAAAAAAAGAGAGAAAAGTCTTGTTCAGGAAGGTATAAGGAACAGTTAATAGTAGCCAATAACTGTAGCAATATGGGGCATCACATAAAGCACAGTTTTGGGGCAGGATTTTCAGGGTATTCTATAGTTTACAACAGATATTTGTTCCTTGCATGCATAAGTTGTCTAAAAATAGGTTTATACATTGCTGCTAGGGTGTAATATGTTTCATATGCTACTAAAAGGATGCAATGACTTCGAATAAAGTAACTGTCTAGTAATGTGAAGCTAGAATATCTTCTATCTGTAACTCTCTTAAGTACTTTGAAGCAGAGTGAGATTTTATTGAAGATTAACTTGCTATTTAATACTCTAAAAATTTTATTGTTCCAATTCATTACATCTTCTGATCCGCTTTATAAAAGCATCTTAAGATGACTTTTCTCCCTCATTCCAGTTCCACATTGTTTTATTATCCTGTATGCCATCCTATGGTATGGAACAGCCTTGTGGATGGTTTGGGTTCCCTCCAAACTTATTTGAACCCCCAGTCTCCACAGTGACAGGATAGTATGAGAAATAGAAAAGTCTTTGGCTCCCTGTAAGCACTGCTCAGCAACAATTAAAATATTGATGTGTTATCAAAATCATTCTCATCCTAAATCTAAAACACAGATGCCATGTAATAGTAAGAAAACTCTCTCCCAACCAAAATCAGGACAAGTTCATACCTTCACTTTTCATTTCCTCATTCTCTGTTCAGTTCCAGCACTAATTAACAATATCGTTTAGTCCTAAAATTCATTATTCTGCTTTATTAAGTCATTATTTGTTGTTACTGACTTATTTTTTCATCTAGAAATCACAGTTTTGGACAGTGCTTAAAGTTCATCTCACAACACACCATTATATAATAGAAAATAAAATACATTGAATAGTAGAAATATTAAATTCAGTTGTATATCTATATTATTCATAATTCTAATCTTGTATAATAACCATCTTTATATTCAAATGTTAAGCTTTTTAATCTTAAATTAGATAAATAAAGAATACTAAAACTACTGCTGTGGCAGATTTCATTATTTATATTAATAATTTCTATTCTACCATTGATAAACAAAGATGTATGTCCTCAGCTTCAAAAAAGACCTTGCAACTGAAAAAAAAATTGTTATCAGAAAATTAAAATGTTTTATTGGATATGTAAGATTTTCTTATCTTTGACATGGTCTTAAAATGAAATTCAAGCTACTGTATTTCAAGCTGTCATCTACTGACATGGATATTATAGCAAAATCTTCAAATGTAGATCTTCCAAAGAAACTTTTTATTTCTAAATGCTACATTAGAACTGTAGGGGCTTGACTCAGCCAGCAGCCAAACACCCACTCTTCCTCACACTAAATCCCTTCTCCTAGCCAGTGGAGAAAAAAAATGGAAGGAAAAGACTTGTGGATCAAGATAAAGAAAACTTCTTAAGAAAAACAAAATCTATACATGTAAACAAAGTAGAAAGGTGAATTAATTCACTACTTCTCATTGGCAGCAATACATTCTGTGTCCTGAGATACAATGCCTCAGTGCATATATATTATTTGGGAAGACAACTGCCATAATCATAAACGTCCCTCCTTTCTTCCTTGAGTGTTACTGTTGATTTCATTGGACAGTGTCATATAATATGAAGCAGTTGTTTTTGTCAGTTTGGGTCAGCTGTCCTGCCTGAGTGAGTTCTGGTGCACTCAGTCTACAATAATTGTAAGGGCAAGGAAGAAAGAAGGCCTTGACACTGCACAAGGACTGTCTGACTATACTCAAAATATCTTTGTTATCTATACTTTTAAACTTTGAATGCAGAATACCAGACCATACAGGCTACTATGAAGAAAGTTGACTTCAGCACCTCATCTTTGCCAGGTCCAGTACAAGAATTCTTTCAAAATACTTCTCATTAAGCCTACATCTGATTGCACCTAATAATAACACGACAGATTATAGATAGAAGTGACTTTTTTTTTCAACTGAATAATCTGATTTAGAGTGATGTCATTGTCGTTAATATGAATTTCAAGTATCCATCTACTGGTTTTAAGGTGTAATTTCATCACTCTGCAATTATATGTAAAGTGCTGTGTCAGTAGCACAAAAATAAAGTTACTGAGATAGAATTCTATGTGCAGATAAAAAACATGGCAACAGCAGTTTTATCTAGAGTAACTAGAGTTTAGACTCATTTAAACTCACTGAAGTACCAAACCAGTGACCTACTGAAAAGACCTGAATGTAAGCATAATGCCATACAAACAGATGGATATAGAATCATGCATGAGTACATACATTTAAGACACCATCTATAATCACAAAGTGTATTTGTGAAGGGCAGAAGTTTAGCCAGGAAATACCAGATGGTTCTCTATCCTGAGGTTATAGGAACAGAGCTATGGGAGTATACCATTCTAAATCTAGCTTTTGGTGAGATAAATTTTTTATAAGAAATAAAATGTCACCATGACTGATGAAGAAACCGTTTTACTTTACTTATTTTCAGGAGATGTTTTCATCTTTATAAAAAATAAATAGATTCACTCTTATGTATGTTTAAACTAAATATATAGAAAATGGAAAGAGATACTTCAATGATACTCCTAATAAAATGTAAGAGTTTGCTTTTTTCTTTTCTTTTACATCAGGTAAACTCTACTTTTAAGTAGAACTAATGTCAGTGATAGTGGCCGCTAGTGAACAGGAAAGACATTCTGCTCCTTTACGTTCCAAATGCAGTCAACTCCTGCAAAACATAAAAATACTCAGCATATCTTTATATAAAGATTCACTTGTGAAATTGGTTATATATTCAAATATCATTATAATTTAGGGTCAGGGATTGATAAAATAAGATACAAGAATAAAAGAAGAAACTTCTTTTAAAAGTATGTACAAATGCTCAAAACCCTTGAGTATGTCAATGGCAGTGAGGTTAAAACGAGATGATTTTAAAAATCTTTACCAACTCAAAGCATTCTATGGTTCTATTATATGATTGTTGGGAATATTATCAATACAGTATTGTTTCTATTAAACTTATGCTCCTTTAAAACTGACTTTAACTAAATTAGAGCATAATTCACCTGTGTAAAATTCTAAGTAACACTCCAGAAGGAACAGAAATATCTTATTTCCCTATCTTTACTGACATATATTATAGATATCTGCATCTATGCTCTCCCTCATACATGAATAAGTTCTTGGGAAAAAAAAAAGTAAAATGATCTAAAATACATGTCTTTCAGGTACGACTTTTATAGCCAATGAAAATTTAAGTTAACAAACTTCTATGAGACTACCAGGGTGCTACTGATTTTCTCTGTCACCTGTTGTAGCTTCTGGTGGTTTTTTTTACACAAAGTGGTATTAGATCTTTTAAAATATTAATAATTGTGTGGTATTACATTGAACTTTTATCAGTATGTCAGAAATTTCTGCATTTTCTGCTGTGATCTTCCGCATAACACTTTGTGCTGAAATTTTTTGTCCTTCTGATCGCTAGTTCATCTTGCACCCTTAAAAAAAGCAATCACCCCAACACTGACCAGAAATTCCTACTACGTACGTTTTCTGTGGCACCTTTTGAAAGGTCCTTCTCATTTCAGTGCTCTTAGATTTATACCCATCCTTAGGCTTTACAAAACTTAGCTGACAAATTCTAAGTTCAAGAGTATAATATATCCCCATACGTTTTATTACATAAACATTGAGAAAGCATACAAAAAACAGGTGATCTAAAACATGCTATGATATATTCTCTACACTTCTGTTGGTTAGGAAATTATTCTATACTGTCAGTACATATCATACTGTGGAGCTATCAAGCTTTAACCTTGAAGAATATATTTGTGAAACTTAGAATCTAGGATTTTGTCTCTGGGCAAATACTTTTTATGCCACTTTATTTCCATGAAAATGATTTAAAATTCTTGCAGGTTTTACAAATACTCTGCCACTCTATCAAAACGTTCTTGAAAGATTTTCCTAGTTTGCATCATTCAAGGTCTAATACAACTGACAAGATAATGTCAGAGGCAATTTTAATCCATTTAAGACCTTGCTTTATTAGATCCTGGTCTGTGCTGACTATGGCAGAAATGGAGAAAAGGTGTTCATTATGACAGGGAAAAAATGTTAAACAGAAAAACATGATGCCTGTTTCTTAACCTTCATAATTTAACCTTCTCTAAAATGACAGAAACATGACAAATTATGAGAAGGGGAAAAAAGTAATAAAACCATTTCTGTAAATCAGAAACTACGTAAGAAAAAGTCAGATTTTTATTATTAATAACAATCATTAATAATTAATATTTAATTATTTTAGTTTTTAAAATGTCTTGATATCTTCTCCTGTCTTCATCTTTTCCTATAAATACACATAAAATACTGCAGTTTATGAAAGAACAGACAATATTCAGCGTGCATTAACTTAATCTTACACTTAACATGTTATTTATATATTTCTGTGAAATTGAGATAGATAAAAAAATGAAATCAAGGAAATGTAATTACATATTTGTATCAATCCTCATTTATATCCCTATGTTTTAAATTTGGAACAAAATTGTAAAAATAAAATGAAACCAAACAAATAAAAGAAAATTTGAAACAAGGTGTTGTATAATCATTAGAAATTGTGGATCCAAATCTACTGTAATGTTGGTTTATTTTAAATCAGTACCAAACCCTAAGATTTTATCACTACTGAAAGTTACATACTAGCTCAAAACTAGCTAGATTTGAGGATCCAATCATTTTTGCAGATATTCAGTAACAATGAAAAACACCTCAATGACTCAATAGATTGGATCCTACAGTTATTGACATTATCAGATACCTCTTCATTGACTTAAGTAAGATTAGCAAATATTTCTGTATTCTCTCCTGCTTTTCTACTAACTCTTAATTCCCTTTATTTTGACTGAGTACTGCACTACTGCCTGAGGCTGGTAAGGAATGCATTGTCTCAAATCAACATGAGGTGTCCACTCTGTGGACAGTTTTACATTCAAAAACAGATCTTTTCATTTCTTTGGAGCTGTTTGCTTTTGAATGGGAAGACCCAGAAACTTTTTCTGGCTGACAATTTTTCCTGGGAGCAAGTGTTTCCAGCTTGATATAGGAGACTGGGAGATTATACCATTGTATTCTGTGAAAGCAAGGTACAAGTGGTGTCTCCCTGCTTCCACTTATATGTCTGCTGATTTAAATTTACAAGGGCTGGAAAAAAGGAACAAAACAATTCCTGCTAAAATCCCTGAAGCCAGAAGCTCCCATTACAAAGAGCAGCTCAGCCACTCTGGACTTAAATATATACCTTCCTTGTTAGTGCCAATTTATTACCACAACATTGGATGACCCACCACTACTGAAGACCAACACCTCCAGGCACCAAGACATCACTGAATCAAGGAGTGGTGAACTGATTTGCTTTGCTGAACTTCTACATTTGTGTGTCTGTCTCTCCTTCTATCTTCTTTTACTTTTGTTCTCTTTGTAGTAACCATTGTCTAGTACTGTGAAAGGATAACCACACACTAGAATGCTGTTAATCTGTGAGGGCAAAGTTAATTCTCTTTCATCAAGCAGTGATGACACAAAAGCTGGTATATTTTTGGAGCTTTTGTAACAATCTTTCTGTCATTGCCATGAAATATTTTACTTTATTATTTATATGTTGCTAGTTAAGCAATAAATGCTTGTTCCTAAACTGATTTCTAATATTAAATACATGCTACTACCAATCAATATGCAATTAAAAATAGTAATTAAAAAAGATAAAAATTGAATAGTACTTAGGATATAAGTTTTGATTGTGAATATGAATAATAGGCATATTTAAAATGCAGAAATAATAAACACATTCTCTACTTATATTGCCTCATGCTCTTATGACAAAGCTCTGTTGTAAAAGTGTCAGTAATACTAGGTTAAAAATATTAGGGGTGTAAAAATAATGTGTAATTATTTGAATTTCTAATTAATAGAAATATGACTGTCACTGGCATAATGAGAACATCACTGGCTTTGGAAATCTTGTTCTTTAAATGTACTTGATGGGAGCCTAGTTTCCAAGTTCATATTTTTAATGCCAATATTTGACTTAACACATACTGCCATTGTGAAAAACAACAACAACAACAAAAACACAATATGATGAGCTCCATTATTGTCTGGTAATTATTTACTGCAAGGTAGTGAAAACTACTTAATGATATCTGTATATAGTAATACACATGCTCATTTTAGATTATATATTCCCATGTCTGTCATCCTTAATAGTAACACTGAATTATTATTTTTTCCCAAAGCTTGTCAGACAATAACATAATTCTTCCTACTATCTATTTTTATAATTGTTTCTGTATTAGAACTGTAGTGAGAGAGCTTATCTTTCATGGCATATGATGAAATAGTTGCAGTTGTTTTTATTCAAGACTGGCATAGCAGAACTGTAACTAAGATCTGTCTGAATGTTACTCAAAACCTATAAAGTAAATCTTTAGACAAGAACAAACACTGTATCCAGCAGAGAACTAATTTAATGTAGGAGTTTTCTATGATAATTTTAACACAACTACTCCTTTTTCTTATTTCAATTAATAAGTTATTTTCATTTCCTGATGATGAGAGGTTTATGTTTTCCCCATTAACCTAGAGATATTCTTGAGTTTTTCATTTGTTCAGAGCATATATGCAAACTCAAATATCAGCATTAACACTGTATATCTTACAGTAGGACATGAAGTTCAGAGAAACAGGCTGAAGGGTTATAGAAATCTTTACTTCTCATGAAGCAATAGGCTTATGTTCTGTCTGAGGTTCAGAGCAGTCATATTTATTTCTTAGATTTAAGTGATATTGTGCGAACTGTCAATTTATAATGATATTTTAGAAAACAATAAGAAAATAGAAGTTCTAAATATACACTTTTCATTGTATTTTTCAACTATTATTAATTTTTCCAATATTTTCATCTGTAATCATCTCCTTCTGTCTATAATACAATAAAGTACTGCTTATTTACATAATTTCTACTTCCAGCAATCACATAATCATTTCTATTCAGACCTTAAGTGAGCTAAATCACTCCAGCTAGAGACACCTAGGTTTCTGCCTTGTTTGTAGAGAGTCTTGAGAACTGTTCTACTAAATTGTATAGCTCTGTTAAATGTCTGAGGTTAGAGGGGTGTGAAACAGTTCTTCTCTACATTGTCTAAGCCATTCTTGCATTTACTGAGTCAAATATTGCTAACATAAATGATTTGTACTATTTCAGTGGTATCTGTAGTTCACCATTAGGCACATAATCTCATCATGTTGACCTTTCAGGAACAGTAGAACTTGAGCAAGAATTTTTGTAATTTTTTGTATATTTGTACTGATTATATCATCACAAAAATGTAGTGAGTGGCTACACAACAGTTGCCTAGAGCACCATTTTCTCTAGGCATGCTGCAACCATGATCATTTGTTTTCATTCCAAATGAGAGAACTCCATTTGTTTTTTTAGAATGCTATATTTGAGAAGTTCTTTCCCATTAATGACGCCACTGAGGAAGACCAAGATAGTTTTTTTCTTGAAGGCTAGTAGTAGATGGGATTTATTTATTTTTATTTCTTCTGCACCAGATACCTTGATCACAATCAGAACTTCATCTGGCCAGGAATTTAAAAAAAATCTTAAAATCCACCAAGGCTTGAGTGTTTCACTGAAAAGGAACACTGCTTGTGCTATGTCACACACGTGTTCTCACTTTAATCTGAAACTTTTCTAGGCCCTTGTGTAGCTTGGTTCCTTAATCTTTGTAAGAATCTGAATAACGTGGTAAGGGAATGGGAAATGTAAATAGAATGAATGAGACATAAGTCAAATATGAAATATATTTCACAAGAATAAATATAAAAAAATATGTCAGATCCATAAGTAAAATTTCCTTCTTAAATGATTAGAGTTAAGAATTAAATATTTACAACTTATAAAACTTAAAAAAAAAAAAAGAAGTAAATATTTTAAGAATTTGAGATAATTAAGGACATCATAGGGGTAATTACTTTGTATTTATCTCCTTAATTCTATTTGTGGATCTCTTAATCACTGCACTAAAAAGATTTTAAACTTTCTTCCTTATTCGAAATTAATTTATCTATGAAATATATTTGGATCATGGACTTACCCTAATTGTAAACTTATTAAAGGAGTTAAGATCTTAAACATATACAGAAACAGCGATCCCCTTTAGATCCACTGCAGTCTTTAAGGCATTACTAACTCTGCCTCCTTAATACGTTCAACTTATATAAATTTCTTTTCATAAAGGTAGAGAAAGTAAAGATTTCTTCACTTAGACATATACTAATATTTTATTTACCCTTGAGTTATCCAAAAATCTCTGGAGCATAAAATTAGGAAACCATTCTACTCTGATACATATATTTGAACTTGCACAAAACACAGGATTTATGTTTAAATATTATATACCGTTGTACTGTCTATTGTTAAAACCTGAAACTCTTTTTATGAAGAAGTTCCTCCATACTTACCTTACTTAGCATTCAAAGTTATTGATCTTTAACTGTGTCAAGGGAAATCCTTGGAGAACATCATCATCAACAACAACAAAATTAAGTTGAATACAATCCTAATTAGGTTAAATTTTGTGTTAAGAACACATAAATTTTTATTTCAAGATCAATATTTGAAAAATACCTTTTCTTTTATGAAAACAAATTCAAGATGACATAAAAAGGTCTCAACACAATGAACATGACTTTTGACAAACTTCATTTGTTTTGAAGCTCCCTTTCCCAAAACTAAGATTTGAGAGATTTGAGATAATCTTAAAATCAAAATGCCTGACTGTGAAGAGAATTGAAGAAAAATAATTTTAACCTTGTTTAGTAACAACAGCACAAATATCTATTATTATCTAGATGACAATTATCTAGATGACAGTAGGAAAAATGTTCATAGCATTAAAACAGGTTGCAGAATGGTTTTCAGAACACAGAATAAATTTGAATGTACAGTTTAAAATAGAAATATAACAATGAAAACATACTTCATAATTTAATTCCTCCACTGATACTTGTATAGGTTGATCTCAAAATAATGCCTTATATTTTTAATCCAAGGAAAATGCAAATACTGCAGATACAAAGAGCATAATACTATTTGATAGAGCAAATGTTCTGCATAAGTGGAGCTGGTCTGCTCTCACTGCTGAAATACACCACCCACTCCCTACATAAATATCCAGCAAGCATCTATGAATGTCAGTGAGTGCAACTTTTTCTGCACGGAGAAATTCAAAAAGCACATCCTTGCTTCGTAAACACTTCCATATCAGATGCCACTTTGTTAGACTGCCCCTTAGCTACCATCTATCACATGGTAACAACATTAAATGGAGTAACAGAGAGAAAGTTCAACCCATAGTGTCATACGTCCAACACACTTCCAATGTCATGGGTCAACATAATAAAATATGAGGCATTACTTTCAGAGCAACCTTCTTAGTTATTGTTCCTTCTTTCCTTAATTTCTTTTGTCCTTCCAGAAATTTGACTGGATTTCCCAACAAATACTTATAAAATTATAATATTGTAATATTATAATGTAATATTTTGTAATATTTTGAAACCTGTCAAAGCAGATCAAGTATTTGATATTCATGTTCATCTTCATATTGTTATAAAGTTAGCATTACTATGCTGCAATGGATTAACAACTAAACATAAGTAGGAATAGGAAAGTTTATTTTCCATGTATAAATAAAGGAAAAGAATAATAAAAATCAATAAGCATTCAGATTCCATTTGTGAAGCAATGTTATTTGCCTGAAAAATAAAACTTGTTATAAGTCATGCATCATACATATATAATCAAACCTCTCAAGACAGCCCCAGGTGTGAACTACTTACTAAGTTGCCAGTATTATCTGAGTCAATCTTACTCTAATCTGATTATTTTGCATTTTCTTAAATATCTAATATATAATCTATATATAAACTAATATATTTCTGTTCTTTATTGGACAATTTCTGAAAACCTAAAAGTAATCAACTAGAGACAATATGAATATTATTTACAGCTTTGTTGGAATGTATCTTTATTTCCTACTCACGTAAGCACTAAAAAAATATAAAATCCCCATTAAATTCCATGAAAATGTAAAAAAAATCGTATTTGGAGAAAAATAATGCAAATTTTACAATTTCATAGGAATAATATCATTTTATCCTTTTTTCTCTTAGTCAAATCATGTACTGTCATTTGTGAACTTAAAGTAAACTTATCTTTAAAGTGATCAGAGTAACAGGCAAAGCTGTTTCCATCTAAAATATGAGAATGTAGGCATAAGCAAATTTATCAAAGTTACCATTTTTTAGACTGTTTAAAATAGAAAAGTTATAATATTTTAGCTACTGTATGTGAAAGGTCATAGTCATAAAATTTCTATACTGAAAAATATTTCAATAATTCTTTTGTGGAGAACACTGTTTCCTCAGTGTTTCTAAATAACCATATTTACCTCAAGTCATTACCTCAAGACAAAAAAAAGAAAAAGAGAAGGATGATTGACGTAAGAGATGATTATTGTATCAACTTATTTGTAAAGTGATAGAACTAATCAAAACAATTGAACATGTTTTACCAATTACTCAGAATCTACATAAATAGCTAATGGTAAAATACAACGATGATGCAAAGTTTAGGCAGTAAATTAAGTAAACACGGCTGTAAATTAACAGTGCATCTTCCAATAGGCGTCAAATCAGTATTTGGACACATAAACATATTATTGCAAGATAATGCATTGCTACATTATCAGGTTTTCAGTGGTACCTCGTGTGCTTGCTTTTCTGTTAGTTCATTACTAAACAAAAATATCCAAACTGAGAAAATTCAATATAAAAGCGGGAAAGTTTAGGGATTATTTATTATCTTACCAATATATTCTTGATTTTAACAGAAATTAGAAATTTGAAAATATGTTTCTTTTTTTCTTGTTTATTTTTTTAATTATTTTTATTTTTTCCAGGATGTCAAGCAAGATCATCACAGGGATGCCTTCAGGCCTTACAGTTTACAAACATAAGAGGAATAGCTAGGGATATATGTGATGTTAAAATCATACTTCATAGAATCATAACATTATACACTGATTTGGATTGGAAGGGAACTTAAAAACCAGCCAGTTGCAACTCCCCCAGCCATGGATAGGGCTGCAACTGACTATGTCGTACTGTTCAGGGTCCCATCCAACCTAGCCTTGAATGACTCCAGTGACAGGGCATCGACAGTTTCTCTGGCCAAATGCTTCTCCCTCTGATAAAATAATTTCCTCCTAATTTCTAATTTAAATCTTTCCTTCTTTAAAGCCATTTCCACTTTTAAAAAGTCAGTCTTTCACTTGTTTATAAGCTCCTTTTAAGTACTGGAAGGCTTCAGTAAGGTCTCCTAGGACCTTCTCATCTCTAGGCTGAAAGAGCCCAGCTCCCTCAGCCTTTCTGCTGAGGATCCAGCCCTCTTAGCTGGCCCTGATCTACATCCTCTCCCTCACTTCTTCTAACAGCACTACAGTAGCGAAGTTAGGCATGAACTCAACCCAGTTTCACTATCTGGTTCCAGAAGTAATTTATCAAATTATCCTTAGACATTAAACAGATAAGAAGAGACTATATACTTCATGCATCATCTGTTTCTTCACACTCTAGGTGTACCTTGATGATTTGCAGAAGCCAAAAATAATTTTCTAAGGAATCACACAAATGATCTTAGAAAAATATGCTTAAATTGACGAAAATATAGGAAAATACACTCTATGAAAAAATAAAATATCAAGCATTTAACATATTCAAATTAAAATATTCTTAAACACATATATCGTAACTCCTATCCTTCACAAGTTTGTTCTAAATAATTACTATCACTGGATGAGAATCATTATCGCTCAATTCAGTAATCACTGATATAATTCTAAGAAAAACACCAGGAGATTTTTCAACAATAAACTCTAATAAATTTATAATATGCACATCCCTTTGTGTATGAAGGGACAATATACATAAACATATATATACACACATGTATGTGTGGCACATCATTACATATATTTCATCCTATCTTATTACGTTGTGTGGGGTAAATAACTCCCAAGGATTGTACTTCACAAAGAAATAGTATACATGATAGTATATTTTGAGTAGATCTATATAGATAGGATACAAATAATACAAAAGAGAAGATGGCTCACCTTCAGGATGACAAGGCTTGCAGGGTACTCCACGTAGGAGGGATCTCCAAGAAGAGACCCTTTCCTGGTGGTGGTCAGCCCTTAAATGGGGTTTGGGAGAGGTGGAGCCAGGCTCCACCCCTTCCAATCACACAGGTATATCACCTCCACCTGTGCCCCCATGGCTGACTCAGTGCTCACCTCAGGTGAACAATCAGTAGTTCAGGTCGTGATTCAGCAGTTCCCATACAGTTGGCCTAGAAGACGTTGGTGGCATATCAGCAGAGGTGGAACCTTTGACACAGTATTCCATTGTATTTTGTTGCTGTGCAACAGATGGCAGCAGAAGGGCATTCTGACAAAATGCCATGTGACATGGAAGTGCATATGAAGCAAAAGTGTGGAACAGAATTTGTTCATGTGGGAAAAATGACATGCATTATCATTCATTACCACCTGCTGAACATTTCTGAAGACCAAACAATGAGTGAGAGTATAGTGAGGTTCTGGGTGGCACGTTTCAGCTGTGGTGCGAGTAGATCACCTCCACTTGTGCAGATAGTGAAAATGCATAGATAACGGTAGCAACAGTACTGAAAGAAAATGTTTTGTAGCTGAGAAATTGCTATTAGAATCAGAGCATTACTGTGCTGTTTGTGTTGTAGTTTCCATGAAAATAAATAGGAGACACTACTTTTGGAGTGACCTAAGCACATAGCCCACATCTTTGCTTTACTTTCCAAAGTGTTTCACAAATGCTAGTTCCTGGATACTTCATAGACTATGAAAGGGCCTAACTGTCAATTTTGATGTCTGATCCACTTAACACTTTCAACACAAATGTCTAATTGTGTTCAAAGCTGTTGACAGGTATAAATATTAAATAGCCCCTGTCTGAGTCTGGTAAGGACCGTCTCAAATCAACAGAAGACTACCAGCATCAATTTGTGGACAATTTTACACTTGAAAGCATTTATTAGGAGCTGTTTGCCTTGAAAGGGTGTGCTGAGGAGTGTTAACTGGCTGAAGACACAGCCTGGGAACAAATAACTCCAGCACGATGCCGGAAATTGGGAATTGATACCATTGTACCCTGTGGTAACAATTAGCTAATTTTACCTCCAAGTAGTTCTTGTTAGTTAAGAAAGCTCTCAATAACTTAATGCAGAGTATTCCTCTGCATCAAGGATGACTCCATTGCAGTAGCAACCCCTTGCTGACTACAGGAGGCACAACTCAGGAGACAAAAAGATCCACCTCACTGAGTGGGGCGAGACAGTCCTACTTCCAGGAACAGGACTACAGATAAAGCAACAGGCTCGTAGCCTAACAGGCTGAATAGGTACTAGAAAAGGCAGAAATAATGCAATATCATATGTCTAAATGCCATGTCGTTTATTATACCAAAAGTGCAAAATCTCTGTTTTCATCTCATATCAGTTCTAACAGTTTCACAGCAACTATTCATTGTAACAGAATAATTTATTTGAAAACTCTTAATTTGCAAACAAACAACAACAAAAAAGGAATCACCTTCAACACAAACGCAATTTATGTATAAGAGCAGACACAAACAAACATCTGCAATTACATGTTTATGAGTGATTTGTCCCTTTCTCTTTCAAGAAACAAGCATTTAAGTATATCTTATTGCTGCATATGACAGCATCATGGTACAATTATAACTGAATACTTTTAAAGCTATAGTCCTTATTTCTTGGACTGATTCTGTGGTTCATGCCTTTCTAAATGATTATCAGATATGAGCTTTTCAGGAATACTATATGAAGAAATTAACATCTTCAGTTTCATATTCCTTCAGTAGATCATGATAATGCATTTTTCTCAGCCTTCTTTACAATCGATCATACAAGATGCAGCTTTGACAGATTTTGTTTTTCACATCTTGTTTCAAAATTCCTCTGGACATTTGATCACATAGTAAGACAAAACAGCCACTGTTAGCTCAGAAGTGTAAACTGACTCATTAAAACACCATTGGGCATTCCCAAGTATTTGTGTTAAAAGCATAGGATTGAAACAGAGTTTGGTAAGATTGCAGCACTCTGGGAGTGACACAAAACGCCAAGGAAATATCTAAAAAATTCCCTACTACACAAATATTCTCATTTTTACATAATCTCCCGGTGTTCTTTAGACATTTTCTATAAACTTTACACATTTTTTCATGGCAATATTGCCCTACAGAACCTTTAATCTCTATATCAAAATAATGTATGTTTGCTTCTATAATAAACAGCCATTATAAAAAAAACTTGAGAAGAACTATAATGAAGAGAGGAAAAAACACCTATTTAAACACTCCATGTAAAACTTCAGTAAGGAGTTACACTGACATTCTTATCTGCAACTTCGAATGAATTTTCTAAACGTCATAATCCAGAACCATACTATGCTTCAAAACAGAACAATAAAATTCAGAACAATAAAGTTCATAAAATTTTGTACAAATAGATTTCTGATAAGTAAACAAAGCAAAAATAAAGTAGCTAATAGGATTTATTTGATGTTACTTGTTAATCTTTATCTATTGCTATCTGTCTTTACTAAAAAAAAAATCCATTGCTACTTCTTTGTGATATTTCAAGGAAAATTTCATTCAATGAGATTAAAACATCTAAGAATAATCTGTAAGTATCATGAAGTTCCATGTAAAAGATATACACATTTGTGTGTTTCATAAACCTCTTCAATTCCTTATAATTTTGAAAAAAAATGGTCTGCCCTAAAGAAAGGCATACATCTTTATGACTGTTTCAATTGATTGCTTTTGAGCGGAGAAAAATGAGAAATAATTATGTTCATCAGCAGAAGCCTTCTTTTAAGTGGCAGTTTAGTTTAATTCATGTCACCTTACTCATGACAGCAATAACAAATAAAGAAATGGAGAATAGATTCCTAGGGATAATTAACCAGTGTTGAACTTCCAAAACTTGTCTTTTCAATGAAACACTGATTGCATTGTTCATAATGCATTGTTCAAAACTATCTCAGCATGACAGAACTAATTAGTGACCATCTGAACTTACTTAGTCAAATGGAAACAAAAAGAGAATTAAAAAAGCCATAATTGCTGAATCTACCACTGAACAGCTGGTTATATTGATAAGCAATATAGCAAGTTAAATCTAGTTTGGAATGCAATAGAACTTAATCTGCTTGCTAAGTAGTAATTAGAAAGCAAGAAGAGAATATGAGGTTACTGTTCAGTAGTTACTATGATACAAACTGCTTTCAAAACTTTGATTCCCTCCAACTCCAGAAAATCTTATATATATGTGTGTGTGTGTGTGTGTGTGAGTAAATGGTATCTGCAGCTGTAAGCCTTTTTAAGGGTAGAATAAATCTCAAAAAATAAAAGAGAAAAATGGATGCATGAGCAGCTGTTTAAATAGATTGAGTGTACATTGTCACTGCTTTATTTTCATAAGTTTTTTTAGCTCATTATAAATCAACAGAAACCTTAAACTGAACTGTGTCCTTTAACCTAAAAACCATTGGAGTGATTAATAATTATTGTTCTAAATTTTCCATGCCTATTAAGGTAGGTCTGTGAGATGGTTCATCTGGAGAAAGGTAAATCTCTTCCATAGATAAAATCTTCAAATAGACCAACTGTTGCACATTTCTAAATAAAATTTCACATTCTATTTCACCAGTTATGCCAGACAAGCTATATTTTGAACACATAGCTTTTTGTTGCAGTTTTATCCTGACCTGCTCCTTCTTACACTCCTATATGCCTTCATTCTGTCCCTTAACCTTCTTACAGTTCTTTTTCCTCATTCTCATCACCTCTAATGTTTACCTTATCTACTGCTGGCTTTTTTTGTGTGTTTTCTTTTCTTTATGTATTTATTTTGGCCATTGTGCAAAAAGAATGAATGCATAGCCATTTCCTTAGGGGTTTGTGAATGTCAATAGAAACCCCCAAAAGATAGTGTAAGAGACAAAAACTGTGAAATCTGAAGACCAGCATGCCCTCTCTTAGATTATCAGTCATAAATAGTGGTGCCTAGTATTGGAGGAGACAAGGCACTTGTTAAACTCCAGTACAGATCATCAGGGTAATTATTTCAATTTAATAAAAAGTAATGGTCTCTGACTCTTTCATTGACATTAGTTAGACACGTCTAGAGCAGTGGGATGAATTCCCTAACAAAAGACAAGTAGAGGGATAAGACAAGAAAGAATATGTCATTAAATATGGGCAACAATCCGGATACTAAAGAGAAAGAGCATAAATTCTTATCACTGTCAGGAATCCACTTTTTGCAGAATTCAAAATTGTTGCCTGCATTTGTGTATATATACATATATATACACACACACACGGTGAAAACAATCTTCTCATATTTATGCCATGTTAATACTCTATGGATTAAAATATTAATCTGTAGAGATTTATCAGACAGTTCTGGTAGAATTATATTTTTTTTCTTGAATAGTCTCTGTAAACGTCAAATCAATATGCTGTCTCAATACATCTGACATTTAGGAATGCCTACATTCAGTGATGCTTTCCCTTCCCTGAATTTGGTTTTGTTACTGTCAATATTTTTCTACTTTCATTTACATTATGAAGCTATTAGAAGCCTTGCAGTCAGATTCTTTTTCCCTAGAGAGAGAAAGATGAATTATACCAACAGCAATAATTTAATTTCATCTTTCAACTAATGACAGGTGAATCATTTCTATACATTTTTCTACCAAATCTAATCTACAAATAATTTGAAAGAAAAATCTTGTTAAGACTTTACTGTGATGGGATTGAGTTTATTTTAGTTTGAATTACGTCCTTAGTTTGCTAATGATATACATATAAAACTGCAATTTTTTTCAACTCCCTGTGAAAAAGTTAATTTTTTCATTTTCTTTTAAAGTCAAATGACAACAACTTTTATTTAAAATACCTTGCATTGAGCAGATTATACTATTTCCCTACTTGAAGAAAAATGATATTCTGTTCCCTACTTCAGACTCACAGATTCACTGATGGAATATGTTTCTTCGTAACACAGAAATCAACAAATGACTAAAAGCAGATCTCTAACTTTCACAAAAATCCAGTTGTTATATTGTACAATAGACATTCCTTTTGAAAAATATATTGAAGAGTTGGAACCTTTGACTAGAAACCTACTAGATATGTACACGAAGTAAGAACTCATTTGGGTCAAATCAAAGTCAAAACTTACTATTGTTTAATGGATTTTCTGATGCCACCTCTCATTAAGTTAATACCAGTAATAACAAGGCATTACTGTTGATGTACACTCCATCAGAATCCCCATTTATTTTAGTGGCATCTAATTTACCTTCCAGCTGACACAGGGAAGGAGCAACCTCTGTACTGAAAAGCTGTACAGTAGGAGAAAACAGTTGAGAGAAAAAAAGAAATATTAACAATTACCAATGAAAATACGCTATATCTTTTATTCCAGTTCTGTTACTGATTTCATAATTCTACAAATAAGTTTTAATATTATCCTTTATCACAAATTTTGGAAGTGAGATAAAGTCAAAACAGACTGATATTTTTCTTTTTAAAAATTAAATAGGATTACAAAACGTTTGCAATGATTTCCAGTGTATGGAAAGGACAATATTTCTTTCAGTAAGAATCAGCAAAGCTTCTTACACTGAAGAACAGTATCACATGACCTAGATAAGCAAACTAATGTTATTATAAATAAAAATCAAAATGAATAATTCAGGAAAAAATCTTTAAATTGAAATAGAAATTACAAGTGTATTCAAAAGCTTATGTGGTTTATTAATGACTCAGAAACAATAAAATGCAAAAAGAATTATTGCAGCAACCACCACTTGTCTATGTCCAGAGTTTTGTTGTATTATTAGAAGACAAATGGCATTCAGGATGAGGAATAAATTCAAAAGCCTATGGTGGCAAGATTTCTAATAAATTATATTAGATTATGTTCAATATGCAAAATACTCTGCTTTGGTCATCTGAAAAACATTGAAGATCCCTGAAAACATCAGAGAAATTTGCATCAGAGAAATTCAAATTAAAATTTGTGCTTTTTTCTGTTTCCTTTAACAAAATACGACTTAAAAAAACAATTATCATGATCTAAGAAAAATATATTTAACTAAAAAGTGTTTTAAAAGCAATAGAATTATGTAGTCAGAACGTAGTCAAAATGTGCTAGTATACTAAATATATATTTTATTAAAGTTATAGAAATCATTAAATATAAAATATAGTAAAAATAAAAATAAGTTTTTAATGTATTTCTCAAAACTACATACTACATCTTCTAGTCTTAATCAGTAATCAGAATTCTTACAATGAATATATGTAAGTTAAGACAAACTATCAAATAAAATATTTAGCTAAGTAAAGAATATTCTGATTCAGTGATCTCGTCATGTTTTCTCTGAATTCCTAGCTTCCTGTTTTTCTAAGGTACATGCTCATTCTAAGCTAATTTTGCAATTGCTCTCAACTCACACCATTTTCATGTTGGTACCCCTATAAAAGATTTTTCACCATTTTTTGAACTATATTTAAGATTAGGAGCAAGTAGATTTCAAAGTTTAAGTCATCTATTGTCTATAGTCATCTATTGTCATATAGTCATCTATAAGTTTCAGTCATCTATTCTCCAGGCAACAGTCCCAGAAGTAGTTCTGAAGAACATCAGTAGTCAAGACTGTAGGTCATTGTGTTTTAGCATGATTAAATCCAAATCTCACAAGTGGAAGTGTTGTCTTGTCAGCAATTGCTTGGAAAAAGCCATAAAATTCTTTGTCTTTTTTCTTTTTCCTCTTCAATAACAGAAAAGAGAGAGGTTAATGCAATTTGAGTTTTGAAATTTAAACATCATAAAATTCTATATTTTGAAATAAAAATATTTTAATACAGAACTTAGCTGGTGCGAAATGAACAAGTTTCATTGAAGCCAGTGGTTTAAGCCAGAAAGATATTAATATCAGCTGAAGAAATCATAAATTATAAAATGTATTCAAAGATATAATATATAAATAAAAGTACAACATGACATAATACAGTGAAATAAAGATTAGGAAGAAGTTGTGTTTCTTTATTTCAACTGCATTTTTTTAAGTATTTAGTAATGTTATCTACTCAGCAATACAAATAAAATGTTAACAGAAATGATGCCATTTTAACAGATGGCTGAGAGTACAGAAAACCAAAAGACCATGAATGAACATTATATGTGTTTGCTAAGAGCATAAGTCCCAGTCAGGAAAACTCAAACATCTGTCTGTCCTAAGGTTATCAACCCATGGTTGAAGAGATGTGCCATTACTAATCTATCACTTTAGCAGAGATTGTTCTATGTAAACTCTATTCAATATAATATAAATATTTGGTCCTTGGTTTTCACAGCAATGAATTCTCAGAAATTATTGAAATACTGTCATTGGCTGTCAGTTAAGGAGTTGAATGATTCTCCACGGGAAACTGCTACATTTAGTAATCAATGCTTTTATTTACAACTTATATTTTATATCTTATAATGATATCAGAGCACAGGAGGTTAGACTTCACCTCTTAATATAACTATAAATATATGAATGTATTTCCAAGCCTTGGCTGATTTAGCAACACTGGGGTTACTGCCAGGTGTTGGTCTCACTTAAGTTCCAGTTACAAAGTTTTAGAAGTATTATTTATTTGGGACAAAGTCAGGACTTGAATCCACCTTTTCTGTTATTTCTGAGATTTAATTTAAATGTCTCCTAATGTCAATAGCTTTTAAGTGCATTAATTACACCTTTGAAAAGTATCTCGAAATTCAAGCATGTAGCCCAAGATTTTTTTTTAATCAAGAAGTAGTTAATAATGATACCATTCAGCAGTGCCACAATCAGTTATGGATCTGTGCCCAACTCTTCAATACTACTCAAAATGTATATTCAGTAGCACATTACTATCATCATTCATTGTACACCTCAAATCAACAAACTGAATTATCAGCTGATATAATTCAATTCTTGTATTTTAAATATAATGATTTCTATTACTTTACTGAATTTTTCTAGATTCTGGTTTCAAGCAAATATGTCCATATGTTAGCTATCATATCAAGTAAAACTTAGTGTGATACTAATGCAATCCACTATGTATAAGCTCAGTATTTAGAAACTTAAAATGTAAATATTTTCTTAAATATAATTTATCTGGCTCACCAATTTTTTTTTCAGTGAACAAATGGCACATCAATATCTTTTATAATGAAATGCCTTCAAATACCAGCAACTATACAGCAGATTATTAAGATATGGTTCATTACGTAAAATACACATACTTAGAAAAGTGATGGAACCTTGACCAGAGACATTTTCCTGTATCTATCAGTTTCACTCACAAAGGCAGTGTTCTGACTAGACATTACAACAATATCTATATAGAACCAGATGTTATTTGTAATTACTACTTCTCTCCAGTAAGGCAATTACTCAAGCTGCATGAGTAGAAAAAATTATGCTTGAACTTATTGGCAACAGTTTCAGAGAAATCTAGAGAAAGAAGACAGAACAGTTTAACTTCCAAAATGAACACTTCACCTTATAAGAACTGATGTACAGGAACTTAATATAGCCTAATAAACATTTCCAGAAAAATCTTTGTTTAAAATTAAAATTCAATTCTGCTTGTATAGATATCTGCTTAAGAATAACCTATCTGTTCTATTTCTCTGTTTGGGATCTCCCATAAGATATTTTAGAAATGATAGTGGAATTAGCTTTTTATTATCCCCAACTGCTTGTGTAGTGCAGTAGGAATTTGATGCTATATTCATCTGAAGTGTCAAAACATAACATCAATATATAGAATATCATACAAAAAATATATAAAATCATATAATCATTATTGAATGAGGTATTATATTTAATACCTGAAATACTTATATTCAAGAAGATTTCTTTATGGAAAAAAACAAAAACAAAAAATCAAATCAAATAACATAGAAGGCTTTTATTTTAAAATAGACAAACTCACTTGGGCATTGAGTTATTTCAGTAATGGTGACATTTTGTAAAAATGTTTACTTCATGTCTCATCCATCAATTGAATAGCAAAGTAAAAAAATATTCTATAAGGAAGACAATTACTTACAAATCAAATTTTTCCTTATAAAATTCCTTTGACTTGGTAAACAGAGTGTAGCTAATGGCTCTGTCTTTCTACAGATTACTAACTTAGATTTTTCAAAATAGCTTATAGGCACCAAGCCACAAACTGTAAGTTCAAAATATTGCATTCCTCCTCCAAGGAATTCTGACCAGCTCATTTTCTGTACATTTAAAAATGCTTTCAGCTATAATAAATAAGAAGCTTTTTGCAGTGTTCAGACAGCACAGGATATGGGAATGAGAACAGACTCTTACCACAGGAAGGTATTTATTTTAAAGCAAGCTATATTTGTAATGTTTTGTAATATATATATATTTTCATCAAACAAAATATTCTCTAATGTCTTTGACTCCACCAACACCTTTTTCAATACACATTAGTATAATTAAACAGTAGCAGAAGCTATTTCTCTAATCACTATACAAGATTATCCCCAAACTAAGCTGTTTCTTTCATTAGAAAATTAATTCCAGTACAGCATATGTATAATGTTAATATTCTGTTGATCCATACACATCTCAGGTTAAAATTTATTCTTTTTTTGATGACTGTCATTACACTTTCAAGAAATAACAGAACTCCTAATAAATAATTTTTATTTTAATGATATTTTACATATATCTTTTATTTTGTATTATGTTAAATATATAATAATATTTTTCTATTAATATCAATGAGTTTTGATATATTCCTAAAAATTCTATGTAGACCATGTATTGAGAGACAGTGAAATCTAATCTGTAACTGTTATTATTAGCCACTTGATAGGGACAAGCTAAAAACCACCCAGAATTGATTTAACCTTTCGCATCATTACATACGATGTTTACACTTCCTGAGTTGTAAAAAATTTCCAAGATACAGCCTGTACGAGTTTGAGTGTTTGTTATCCTGATTCTTACAATTCTCTTTGGTCTATAATACTGCCTATTCAGAATATATGAGGTTTAAAAATACATTCTAAAATTAATGTAATTAACTTACATAAAATCAGATATTTGAGATTATAATTATATGAAAAGTAATTGATTATAGCTGTACATATACTTCTATTTAAAAAGTACTTTCAAAATAAGTCTTAAGATTAGTATTCAGTGTTAATGAATATGTATAATCATTAAGATTGCTAGAATGCAGATTAAAATGAATTTGATAATTCTACAAAATAAAGATTCAGAGAAAGGATCCACATAGACATAAGGAGAAAGATGTTTTTGGAATCACTGAGACCAAAAACCAAATGGCATTTCACAGAGCCAAAGGCAATATTGTTAACTTCATCCTCAAATGAGCAAGTGTACTATAAACTTCAGACAGGTGGGAAGGATTGGAATGAAATCAGAGTTCCAATTTTAGTCAAATTACAGATGTTCAACCCAATAATAAGAGGTAGGGAAATTTACTTATATGTAAACATACTACACATCATTATATGTATAATAAATACAGTTATTCATCATTCATTCGAAGCACCTGTTCAAATAGAAAAAAGTCTGTTATAGATGTCTTCATTTGGTCCTTTTTTTTTTTTTGTCCCACGGAGTTTATAGAAAATGTATTACATGTAGTCATGGAAATAACACTTCTGTGAGTTTGTTCTGGAAGTATTTGTCAGCTATCTTGAAGATCATGTGAGATTTTATTCTTTCTTTACATTAGGAAAAAAATTAAGATATGAATAAATTTTACATAGAACAATCTTTGAAGAAGTAGATAATAAGACTGATATTGCACTTTACAAGACAGTTAAAGAATGTAATAGAATTCTTACACTATTTAATAGAATTCTATTATTTCACAAATTGATTGTCATTTTGTGTATGAAATCAGACAAACTATTCTAGGAAACTACAATGCACATATGTAATGCAATATTCTCCTAATTATTTAATAATAAACTTACAATTATTTCATTAATTGATTTCTAACATGACTGTAGACCCATCGTATTCAGTATAATACTAGATGTTTCATGACTATCATTATGAAGATAGGATACAGAGCAGTGTTTCCCTTGAAAAAAAATTATTCTTTTCTGGTTTACCTCTCAATTTGACCTTTCTTAGGCTTTCTTTTTTTATGTGAGCTGAATATATCTTCATTAATATTCACAAAGTTCAGCAGCAATCTCAAGTTTTCCAGGTCTTTACAGACATTCAGTACTATGGCTAACAGATGTGCTCCCATGGGGAAAATATTTTTGTTTATTTCATTTAAATGGAAAATTAAAGGAAAAAAAACCTGAAGTCCTAGTGAGTAAAGGATTTGAAATACTCATTCTGTTCAAAATACAAGAACTCCCATAGCAAATATATATATATACACACATAAATATAAATATATATATATATACATACACACATTCTTCTAGTGTTCAAGTAGCTAAAAAAAAAGCATAATTTTTTTAGAGCATTCCTCATAAATTGTTTGTAGTCTTTAGTTACTTGTTTGGAAATTACATACTTGCAGACGTTTAAGTTGTTCCCCTTATTTCTCATGGTTTGAAATAAACGTATTACACTGACACACAATAACAAGGAAGCTCCTTATTCTCACCCTTTACTACCTAGTTGTGAAAGTCTTCATTCTAACATATTTCACAAATTCACAGCAAAAGCCATGTAGTAGGTTTGCTCAATGTACAGTTTATTCCTGGAAAGTGGCTGCCCTATTACCATCTTATTACTACATCACAATGTGAACAAGATGCTTTATTGCTTTTTATTTGAATTATTCATAATTATTTTGTTTCATTTTTTCAAACACCTATGGGCTGCCAAAACTCATGCACACTGTGTTAGGTAAATAATAACATCTATATGGCAAAGGTCTTTGAAATTATTAATTAACATTGGTTTTCTAATTATGTTACTCATGGTAGTAAATGAAGTGTTTTATCATGGAAATGGATCAGTGAAAATAATTAATTGAAATCCAACTGTGTTTCTCTTTGCAAGGACACGATAACAATTCGGTAGATTTAACCCTCATCTCTCATCTTACCCACAGTAGATGTGAGTACTAAAGTAAATACCTTAAGTAGCTTTCCCACTATGTTAATTTAGGGGCTACTTAGTATCAGGGGGGATATTTTTTTTCTCTTTTCCTAATTTTGAATTCTGTTACTTCTGGAAAAAGAATTTGCCTCTCTTGACACCATCTACTTCTGCACGTCCAAGTAATGCTAAGAACAACTTGGGGAAACCAAGTTCTACTATGATTCCTCAGAAATAATAGATAACATAAGACATCATCTCAGTTATGTCATCATTTTGAAACACTACATTACTGAGTTTTCAGAGGGCTCCTAGAGCAAATGAACGCATATCTTACACATCATAATTTGTCAAGAAAGAACATAGAATCATCTTCATAGCACACATACTATAGAACACACAAATAATAGCACAATCATTCACAATTCTTCCTAAGAAAACTTATTTCCATTACAATGCAGTTATTTACTATATGATATGTAAATAGACAATTTACAAGCATAAAGAAAGAGCAGAAAACAATCACAAACAGGTTAATATCTCAACTGGAAACCATATTTTATGCATTTAGGATAGGTAATAGAAAAATCAGTGATGGAATTGTACCCAAACACTGAGAAATTTACTTTAGCAGGCAGCCCTGATTTTAAACCTTCTCGGGTAGCTAGAAGCTTTCATTTGAAAGAAATAGTGCCTAAGTGATTTGCATCTGTAAGCTTACTCCTTGGAAATAACGACTGTATTGCAACAGAAGGCAACAACAGCGCCTTCAAAGGGAATACAGTGTGGAGCAATAGCAGAAAACAAAAAAAGAAAAGAAAATTGGCTTACCCCTTCCAACAACAAATGACAGCTAAACAGGAATACTATCTCTACCCAGAGAGACAGCACTCCCCTACCTGCTAATCCTTTAATGAGGGTGAGGAGGGGTGATTCCAAGCTCCACCCCTTCCAGTCACTCACACTGCTTGCACCTGAGTTCCCTGTGTTATCCCTGCCTTCTCACCTGTTGCTCATGCAGTGACCTGGCAATTCCACTGCAACAGTGGTAGACAAACTGCTCAGAATAGCATAGGAATGGTAAACTATTGTATTTTTTTAGTATTTGGGTATTAAACTGAATTTGAAAGAAAAGTACTTTTTCAATAGCGGAGATGTGTTCTAAGCTAGAATGCTCTTTAAAGTCCCATGTAGCCATAAAAATAGAAAACAAACAAACCAACAAATAAATATGTATTTGTTTGTCACATTTGAGAAAGAACAAGAAATCTTCAAGGTTGTCAAGAATAAGATATTGTATAATTTTACAATGCTTCTCCCTTGAAAATAAATTAAATTTCAGAGTGAAAATGTAGAAAAAGGAAAATGTCCAAAGGTAAAAGTGATTGTCAAATAACAGAGGAAAAAATATGCAGCAACTGAAAACAGTAGATTGCAAATACATGTATGTACAGATTTATTAACAGGAATAAAAAGAGTTGTAATGAATGCTAATACTTTATTTACTATTGTTCACTGCAGAGATTTGTAAACTCATACATATTATATGATATTGTAAGTTTTATGCAAGTGTTTTCTCTGCAATCCAAATAATAAAACAATAAATATTTTCTGGGTCTATTTGAAATACCTGATATTCGTGTAAGCACTTGCTCTATTTTATTTTGTTTCTGACATATTATATTGAATCTTATATCTATTACTGTGTAATTTAAATAATTCATATCAAATCTATGATCATAAATATTTCTTAAATCTGCACAGTGGGTACTGTGTAATATGTGTTTGCAGTGAATCAAAATTAAAGCATTATTTTCTTTTGTTGTCAGATCAGAACTAAAAGGGATTCATTAGCCAAGGGAATAAGTTATCACAGAAATATTTGTATTTTACAATTTATGTAAACTACTTTATACCCTAGAGGACTTAGAGAAACTCCTCTCCTTTGAAATCTACATATTTCCATGTATGACATACAGTAATTTAAGGAAGAATAAATAATAGTCAATTATTATTCATGATTGTATGTATCATTTAGAATCATAACTCATCATAATTTATTTACCAATTTTACATGGAGGTAAAACTCGTTTGCGTTAAAGTAATGTTCACAAACATTCTGAAGAGAAAACACATGAAAGTAGCGTCAAAGAATAAGATAATTATAATAAAATAATTTAAAGGACTAGCTATGTTTTTGGTTTTCAAATTCATGTATTCAGGGGCTAAGAAGACGTGAATGAAAAGGAAAAAGATTAATCCTGGAAATACGACGCATAACCCTTTACATCTTACTGAAAAACTAAGTTTGAAAGGAAAGTGGTGATGCTATAAAGTGAATAAAATTATAAGAAAGCCTAGTAGGTAACCTTAATGTTTAAGTTATGTTTTGTATTCTTTGGAATAGCTATGGACTTTCAGGGTATTTTTTTTTTAGGTAATAAATTATATACTACGTAAAAGGTTTTATTTCTTTTCCTGATGTCATATTTACCAAAATCAACACATTAAAAAGATAAAGAAAATAAATAAATTGTTATTTGATTACATAATTTGTGTTGATGGTATTCATTTTTCTTTTAGAAAACTGTTGTTCTGAAACAGGCTAAAACTTTTACTACTGCTCATCAATAAAATTCCTATTTTCTTCATTGTACTCAGAAGGGCTTTTCTAAAATAATGCCTCCTAGTTTATTATGTTTATTTTATTATGTTCATTCATTATGTCAGAGATAGACGTTAGTGGTATGGCAACAGAGAATGAACTTTTCTACCAAGATTCTATACCATGCTAGCACAGTGAAAAGTGGACTGCAGTGTTAAAATTTTCCTAGCACATTCATTGCAGCTGTGTAAGAGTTGGCCACCTCCGCTGGTGCAGATTTGTACAACTATGGCATGCAGATTCTTGTTCGCTGAAGGTGAAAATGTAGAGCTGATGGTGATGGCTGTTAAAAAACAGTGCTTTGCAACTGAATATATTCTCAATAAAATAGTATTATTGTGCTCTTTGTATATGTTGTAGCTTCCATGGAAACAAATAGGAGGCATTACTTTAAAAGCTTTTTTTCAATAAACATTTTCAAATGAGAAAAGAACAGATCCAACCTACTTGGTTTTGAAGAATATGCTATACATAATGTTTCTCTCTAAAATAGCTTTTACTCAAATAATTTCTCTTTAGCCATATTATCCAAGACAGAAATTATTTCAGTTACATTTAAAAAAAAAAAAAGATTTTTTTTCTCTTTATTTGCTTCTAGTGTAAATTTATCTAGATAAGAAGTAACTTGAGTTTATCAGGAAGAGAAATTAATTTATCCAGAGGAGTGAAAATTCTTCAAGAAAAAATCTGTAATTCTCTCAGTCTTGAAAAGCTGAGAGTTCTTTCCAGATGTCAATTCTTCTAGCAGCATGTATGTGAGCAAAGACATGAACCATATTTGACTTCTGTATCTGTTATCAATAGACATTCAGAAGCACCCAACTGATGAAGCAGCCTCAGAAATGGAAAGAGTTCTAATGTAAAGGTGAATGAAAGAAAAGCATTCGAAGTCTCATGAGTGAAGTAAAACTACACTATGTAAGGGGCAGAAAAAAAAATATAGAAAAGACAGAAAAATAATAAGTCAGTAATTGATGTCAATGATTAAAAGATTTTGTCAGCAAATATTCTGTTCAAAACACCAAAAGATCTAGTGTTATTTGTTGAAATATATTTATGAAAAGATTTCTAAAAAGCTTTTAAAAACCCTTCTTTGGTGCAAAAATGGAGGAAGGTTAGTGTGTACATAGGAATTATTTGACAATGACATAAGATAAAGCTGAGGTGCTGCTCGAGATCATGAAGTATAACAGCCACAGACAACATGATATTTTTCAGTCTGGTCATTATGAATGAACCAATTCCTACTGAAAAAAAAAATATATATATATGTATATATATAGGAAATGTTCAATTATTTCCATTCAGGCTCTGCTTTTTACTGTCAAAAGATATTTGTGGAGCTGTTTCAGACTTTGTCACTTCTTATACTTGCCTTTTTTTGTTGTTGTTATTTTTGTTCTGTAAAAATAATTCATACAGCTGTAAAACTGTCAAAACAACAAGCCCATTTTCCCCATTATATTTTAATTACCACATGTTGTCTAGCAGAGCTGCCATGTTTTTCTGAGATCTAAAAGAGACAGTTAATGGTTGATCTAACATGTTACTGTTATTTTCTATTCTGTTAGCTAAATAAAAGTAGAAAAATAATCCTATACCAAAATAACTATCATTTATTTTACCAAAATTGTGTATGCAGTCTGATCTAGTGGCTGGCAACTCTGCCCATGGCAGGTGAGTTGAAACTAAGTCTCTTAGGTTTTTTTCAACCCAGGCCATTCTATGATTCAAATTGTTTAAGTCAACTGACAATGGCTGAAGTCATTGTTTACTTCATGAGCAAAGTAATTACAAAGTGTTATTATAGTCAATAGTTAGAAACCACTGCTATTAAACAGTATAGAAAACTTGTTAGCCAGATATTGAGTTGATAGGGTAATTAATCAGAATATACAAAATGAATTCTTAATAAACTATTTTAACAGTTCATAAAACTTGTCTTCTTTCTTAGTTACAAGATGTGACACAGCTACAGATTTGGTTTGGATTGAAATCACAGTTTATACCTTCATACTCTCTTTTACTAACTTTCAAATTTTTGGAGTGCTTTGTAAATAGCTTTTCAGAGAATCAGAATCACTCAGGTTGGAGAAGACCTCAAAGTCTAACCATAACCTAACCATACTACCTTAAACTCTTACAACCCACTGCTAAATCATGTCTGTGAGCACCACATCCAAATGATTTTTAAAAACATCAAGGGATGGTAACACAACCACCTCCCTGGGGAGTCTATTCCAGTGCTTAACTACCCTTCCTGTAAAGAAGTGTTTTGTGATATCCAACCTCAATTTACCCTGGCACAACTTAAGGACATTTCCCCTTCTCCTGTCACCTGTCACCAGTGAGAAGAGATCAACCCCACTGTCGCTGTAAGCATCTTTCAGATACTGGAACAGAGCAATAAGATCTCCCCTCAGCTTCCTTTTCCCTGGACTAAAGAGCACCAGTTCCTTCAGTCTCTCCTCATAGGGGATATTCTCCAAGCCCTTCACAAGCCTTTTTACCTTTCTTTAGAACTGCTCCAGCACCTCAATGTTTTTTCTGTACTGAGGTGCCTAAAACTGAATACAGCACTCAAGGTGAAGCCTCACCAATGCCGAGTACAGGGGCAGGATTGCTTCCATAGTCCTGCTCACCACACCATTCCTAATACAAGCCAAGATGCCATTGGCCTTCTTGGCCACTTGGGCACACCGCTGGCTCATATTCAGCTGACTGTTCATCAGTACACCAAGGTTCCTTTCCATCAGGCAGCTATCCAGATACTCCTCCCCAAGCCTGTAGGGTTGCCTGGGGTTGTTGTGACCAAAATGCAGGACCAAAATGCTTGGACCTATTGAAACTCATACAGTTAAACTTGACCCATCGATCCAGTCTATCTAGGTCCCTCTGTAGTGCTCTTCTCCCTTCTCTCTTCTACTGAGGGAGCACTCAATCCCCTCATCAAGATCATTAATAAAGACATTAAATAGATGGACACAATTCGTGACCAGCCACCAACTGGATTTAATCCATTGATCACAACTCCAGCCAGTGTTTCAACCATTTTCTGCTACTTTTTATAATCAAGAAAAGAGAGGTTTCTATTCATCAGCCCTTTGGCAGCTCAAAATCTTTAATAAAATCTGTATATAAAAGGGAAAAAAGGTGTATATCATGGTCTGTTTGATTAAGTTCTCTTGTTAACCTAACAATGTAATTTCAGTCTGTTATCTTTATTTCTGAGTGTAAGGTCACAGTGCTGGGATACAGCAGAAGGAAACAAACACTTGTATATGCATCTTAGAAAATACAAAGAATGTACGTAAGATAATGAATGAAAAGAGAGTATTTGGAGTAAGTAAAACTGAAGTGTTTATGTTTGCATTTTAATAATGGAAAAAAATCTGAACAGGAACAGAATTTTCTTTGAAAAATGACTGTTAGTGATCTTTAGTTTGAATGAAAAATATGAAAAAAATATCAGTGTCATAAACAGTGTATCATGGCACTATCCAGAATACTTAATACTTCTTTTTTATTTGTTTGCTTTGTTTTATATGGCACAGGAATGAACAGGAACAGCTACTTTTTTCTCTCACATTACAAAATGATTATTTTTCTACTTCCCCTCTCTGACAAATCCAAAAATCTTTGAGCTTTCACAAGAGTTAATGTGAGAGTCTGAACTTATGCTACATGTTGAATGATAATGAATCACTATTAAATAATATAGCAGAACTTGAACAAGACTTCGCAGATATGATCAATATGAAATAGCATATGGTATTGGTGGTGGTAGCTACAGAGAAATAAATTCAAATAATTTTGCTCAATATATTATTTCTGACTTTTCCTAAAAAGAAACTTAGACTTTCCTATTCTTCATTATATTATCGTGCATATCATTTTAGATATAAAGCAGCATGTAATGAGGTGTCACAGTCACTTCCATATCATAGAAAAAAAAAAATTATTCTGGAAAAGTATTGATTTGATATTTGTAAAATGAGAGGTATTTAGTGCCAACAGATCAAATATAGAATAAACATAAGCATGATTTTTTATCCTAAGGTATTAATACTAGGTTCATGTAGAAATTATAAGAACATCTTGAATGAGTTTACAATGACTGGAATAGGTTGAACAATCTTTAATTTCCTTTTGTAACTACAGATTCTTAAGTTGAAGTGCATTTGAAAATATATTACTTGAGCCCTTTCTGAGCCCTCAGAGGAAACTTGTCATTTTAGATTTAATCTAAAAAAATAATAAACTACCAATATAAGTACTTCTATAATATTGAGTGAAACACTATCTTAAAGTAACACAATTTTGGAGTAACCAGGGTGAAATGTATCCATTTAAAATTAGTTTTCAATATATAATAATGGATGTTTTTCCCTTTTTCCTTTCCCTTCCCTTGAAATGTTTAGAACCATTCTAACCCACAAAATATTTCTGGTTAGTTTCATGTAAAATAGAGACAATCAAATTGCAGTTGTAATAATTCAAGCAATAATTGAGAAATGGATGTTCAAAACTGTGACAAAACTGTGACTCCAACTCCTGTTTCAACTAAGGTTCAAAAAAAAAGGGAAACAAATCTACAAAAAGTGCCTTTTCTCTGTCAACAGACTGGAAACCCACCTTTGTGGAAAACATGATTAAGGGTTTCTATTTCCCCTGGGAGTCTTTCTTGTTTGTATCCTAAAATAAGATGTGCTGTCTACATAGATCAGTGATATGGTAAGTTTCCTTGAAGAATATATTTTTATTTCACTATTTAAATGTCAAAACCTTGTCATTGTTATGGCAGTGGTGGTGGATTTTGCTTTAAATCTGTTTGAGGGCATTTCAGCAAACCAATAAGAAACTTTTGAAATAGAAATATTTTGAATACCTATTCAAGAAAATGCAACGTATATTCTTTCATGTTGTCTTGGAATGAAAAACAATTTTGAAACTCAGTCTACCAAGAGACAGAGAAAAAGCAATTTTGCTTAACTCTAACTTTAATATGTAAACATTAGCAACAATGTTAACAACTGATTTCAAACTTCATATACAGCCCTATCCAAACCCCTGCAGATTAACTAACCTTTAAATTATAATGATTTCAATAGTATTGCATATATAAAAATATATTTTTATAAAAGTTAATAATTCTATATATCCATACAAATTTGTTATGCATATTTGTGTGACTTAAATATAATGGAAGTTTTCAGTGTCAGTGTTACAGGAATGCTGTTGACTAATCTCTAATGTAACTAAAATCTCTGTTAATGTTTTTCTAACCATATGTAATACTTCTACTATGCTGCTTCACTACATGAGGAGGAAAAATTTTTACTGCCTGAAATTGGATTTTCCTTTTCCATCATTATTGCTTTATAAAATTGGACTCCAGAAACAGAAGCTGAAGTTCTTATCTGACTTATGAAGGAAAATTCTATCAGAAGTTTGACAGATCTGACAACTCCTAGTAGCATTCAATGACACTGAACTAGAAATACATGCACATATAGCCAGAAGATAGACAAGAGCCCAAGCAGGACAGAGAATGCACAGAATAATATTAAAAGTAGTGATGGAGAAGAAAACATAATGTGACTTTGAAATAATTAATTAATTGATTAAATGGAAGAGCAAATTAAAAAAAATACAATGGCAAACTGTTGATTATTAAAGAACATGTTTGCATTCACTGAAATACAGTCCTAAACTTAGTAAACTGAACAAGGATTACTGAACTGACACAAAACACATTTCAAAAATACATTTAGACAGTACAGATGCCAGAAATTCTTATTAGCCAAAATTGCCTCCCAGCAGGCATGTGTCCTCTACAGTAAACATGCTTTAGAAGCGATTCCCTGTAGCTCATACCAAAGAAAACAGATAAAGCTCTTCCATCTTTGACATTTTTAATTTTCCCTGATGTAATGGATTATAAACTCTCCTGTGTCAATGTCCAGTTTCAGTTATTTATATATGATGATGGAGTTTTTATGTGGATATTCCTTCACTCCTAACCCCACCCTCAACCGAAAAAAAAAATGTTCTGCAAAGCAATATTCGTTTTCAAATTCGGAGTAACTCAGAAGCATTTGCCTACTGAGTGGCTCTTTGTTTTGAAACATGAATTCCCTTTTGAAGTGAGAGACATTTTAGCATGACCTATTTTGTCACCAACATATCACTTCTTAGCATCTTTGCAAAGACTGTTTTTATATGCCCTTCATAGTGTATTGATTGCAAAGCATTTATTTTATACATAGTCTCCATCATTCTTTTAACTCATTTATATAATTCCTGACCATTCCTGATTGTTTTTAAGGGTAGGAAAATTGATATTAAGAGGACTAGCAGAGAGAATAAAATTGTATGGGACTTCAATCTTATTTCTTTCAAAAGAAGTGGGTAATTTTTTTAAGTGGCTAGGCTGATTCATTATTACTTACTTTTCATGTAAATATGAGCTAAATTCAAAGAAGAAATGTCATTTTCAAATTTATCATTGAGCTGTTTTCAGGGAACATACAGATAATGGATGAGAAATGGGAAGAAAAATGCATAATTTCTGAAATTTCAATTATGAAGAATTTCAGTTATGTTAATGAAGGTATTTCTAATGGTACATAATATTGATATTTCCTGCAAAGAGCTGTTATTCTATTAATTTATTTTTAACTATATTTTTGAATGCTATAGTACAGAGCAATATTTCAGGGCCATCTTCATGTTGTAAAAAGTTCCTACCCTGTAGAAAAAAAAACAACCTAACAACCTCATGATATTTTTGGCTTTCTCTCTACCCTCACAGAGGAAGAAAAGAGCCAAAGCAAAACAAACACCCCACTTAGATATTTAATAGCTACTTAGATAGCTATTAAAATGTAATTCATTTGTACACACGATTAACATCTTTGTAACCTACCCAAAGTGGTGAACAAATATAATACTTGCATTAAGAGGAAGTTTTATTGCCTTTTTAAAATTTATTATTATTTTTGTTGTTATTATTTTAAGTCAGGCCAGTGAAAGAAGTCAGGGAATCTTAATGTATTTATTCTGACTTCAACATTAGAAGTTATACTTACCATAAAACATCACATAGTAAATTTGCTATTAATATGGTAAAAACATTTAAGATTTTGTCAAAAAACTGGTTTCTACTTAAATATTAGGAAGCAGTTAGTTGATGCATATGATTTTTCTAAATAAGTTGTCTTTGATCACACTCTCAGTAAAAGATCCAGACTCCTAAACAACATTTTAAACATTCCTTTTTTTTGTAACAATAACACTTAGATTTCTCATTTTTGATTGTCAACTTTCAAAAACAGTGAAAAATAAAATAAAAGGTTAAATTTCTTTGTTACTTTGAAACTAATAATGCCTTCACAGCAAACAGTTGTTCTGGTATGATCTGGGTACTGATTTAAAATAACTGTTGATGAAAACATATGGAATAGTTACCTAATATGTCAGTTTATTCCTTCGTATAATCAGGTTCTTTCTGCAAGATTTACAGAATAAATTAATTTACATGCGTCACATCCCAATATAAAGGGGAGAGATGAGGTTCTTTGATTATATGTATATGTATATGTATATCCAATGGCATGATTAAGACAACGGGTCAAATGTTAGCCCAACCAGTTTATTACAAATACTAGTTGCTTAGGGATACAGGGAAGGAAAGGTGGGCAATAGAAAAGATAAAAAGCAAGGAGACTTGGCAGAAAGCAAGAGAGAGAGAGCATCACCACCGTGGAATCCAGCAAAGTCTGCAGTAGGTCTGTTGATCTCAGGAACACTTTAGTCACTACGGGTGATGGGAGAGAGCCAGGAAGCTTCACAGCAAGCAGGCCCCAGGGGGGTTCTTCCACAGGGGTTTTCCCCTCAGGGAATTCTTCAGGAGTTCTCCAAAATCCTTGATTCAGTGAAGGCCTTTTATCCCCCATTTCTTAGTTGTTTATTTTTTCTTTTCTCTCTGTGTGACAAATCTGGCCCAACAGATAAGCCAGCATGAGATTGTGCCTTCACTGCCATGAAGAAACATCATCATCTTTTGTGGTGGTCAGCTTTTCCAAGCCGTACCCCAAAAAAGACTATTTGTCCCTATTTCGGCCTATCTTTATAACCAGAAGCAGAGACAATGAGGCACCATGACACCCATCTAGATAATCAGCAGTTATAGTATACAGACTATAGATAGTCAGAGTCTTATCTCCAGAAAAGGCCTTAAGAAGCAAGCTTTAAGACAACAAAAGTAGAAACAGTTTCTGTCCTTCACGACATGGAGATAGGTAATTGTTGTTTTTTTTTTTTTTTTCCAAAAAAAGAAAGACAGTTAGAGAAACCTGGAAATAAATATAGAATATTTACTTTCTTTCAGTATAATGGTGATAATCCACATGTTTGGGGTAAAAAAGCACACAGAAAACTAAATTTCCCCATGTAGCTCCAGAATATCAAAAGGAGAGAGTTCATTTTAGCAATCAAATGAAGGATGGAAATCTAGATGGGAAGAGCCCTGTGGCACATCATCTCCATTACTGTGCTGCCTTACAGATCTTCTAGGCCCCTTCTACACAGACTGATCCCCAGGTGCATGGGTGTTCAAATATTTGATTTGCTAGGGCCATACTGAGTCAGGAGGAATTGTCTTGAACTGCATATAAAGTATACAATACAGTTAATACATATAAGTAACAAAACTGTTTTAATAAAAAAACATGTATTTTAAAAAAAGTGAGCAACAAAAACATAAAACTAAGGGATGATCTGAACTTTTGTGAAATGAAGCATCAGTCTGGTTTAAGGAAAACAGCTGAAATTCTCAGTGAGTTCTCAGAGTGTTCATCAGCAGCTTTTGATGAATTTGTTCTATTCCTATATTGGAAATGTTCACAAACATTCATACTGCCAAAAAACAATGACACATATAAGGCATGATATACACAAATTCCTCCCTCAAAACAGAAAGCAAAGCTGCATAGTTTTTGCTGTTTACAGGACTACATTTAGCCAATGGACAAGAAGGCCACTGTTCCTTCAATTGTGAAGGAAATGCAAGTAAAACCTCTTGGTCATAGAATTATACCACAGAATAGTTTAAGATGAAAAGGACCTTCAAGATCATCTAGTTCTAAACCCCCTTGATGTGGACAGGGTTGCAGTGGTTGACCTCAGGTTGCCTAGGGCATCATTCACACTGGCCTTGAACACTTGCGGGAAGTCCACAACTTCTCCGGGCAATTTGTTCCAGTTCCTCACCACCCTCTGAATGGAAGATTTCTCCTAACATTTATCTTAAATCTCCCCTCTTTTAGTTCAAAATCCTTCTCGCTTATTCTATCACTATTAGATAGTGTAAAAGGTCACTCTAATAGCTGCTCATAAGCTTTCATCAAATACAAGAAAGCCACGATGAACTGAAGCCTTCTCTTCTTCAAGCTAAAAAAGTTTAATTTTTTTCATAGGAAAGGTGCTCCATCTCTATGAGTTTCTTCATGGTCCCGCTATAGACCTGCTCTATTTCTTTCTCATACTGAGTGCCCCAGGACTGGACATAATGCTCCAGGTAGGGCCTCACAACAGCCTGGCAGACTGAGACAATCACCTGGCTGGTTCCTCCTCTTTTGACACAGCCCAGAATAACATCGACTTTCTGGGCTGCAAGTTCAATCTGCTGGCTTGTATCCAGATTTTCATCTACCAGGACCCCGACTCCTTCATCTTAGGGCTGTTCTTCTCCAGTCTGCACATATGCTATGGGATTCCTCTGCACCTGGCCTTCATGACCTTTAATGAAGTTTTCATGGGCCCACCCATTCCTTCTATTGTATCACTAACAAGTCCTTATTTTGGATATGTTTTTAATGTTTCTAGAGTTTATTTATTTTACCTTTATCCCAAGACTTACCTTCAAAATACAGCTCCTACTGATACAGCTCTGGGATATCTTCTTAGCTTGCTTGAGAAAATAAACATTTCATAGCTTCAAAGGAAATCTATTCTAAGTATACTAAGAGAATAGAAAGTATGAAAACAATTACTCAGAAAATAAGAAAAGTCAAAACAGGCTTCCAGTGTGACTTCGGTTTGTCCTGACATGTCTCTGCACTTTAGTTCAGTAATAAATTACCTAATAACACTGTGGTTTTGCACATACATGCTTAATCATGGAATACACTTATTTACAGTTCTTCAACATTTTCTTTTAAAATAATTGTTCATAATAATCCTGTATAAAATTTTGTTTCATGTTTTGAAAACAGTGAATGTAACTGTAATTTTCATTTATGTTCATTATTTTTTCATTTTGTTTTAATATTTTAATTTCATATGTACACATTGGAACTGAGAATAATAATTTGAATCAAAATTAAACAATTCAATTTAAGTATTCAGTCTACCGTTTTCAAAAGGAGAACATTTCTGGTCACTTCTGATTTGTGCTAGCATGAGAAGAAACAAAAATATCATGAGTAGTCTTTCCATGACTATGCCTCACCAAAGTACTTACAAGTTTTATTTCAGCTTTGTTGAATATAAAAATTCTAAAAATTCCAAAGCTGTCGCAAATTGGAATTATACTCCAAATTACAATTTATACTGTGACAAAGTAGAGAAATACAAAAGTGAGATAAAGTACATTACAGATTTTTTGAAGTATATTCATTTTTAAATGATATTCCAGCTCTGAGGCTGATAAACTGGTAGTGGTAAACTGTAAAATGAAGCATTCCAGTAGTTATCCTAACCTTTTATCACACATATGACAGAAAGTGTTTTATGATATTTTAAAAGTGCTGGATTTAGAAATTTAAAAGGCCCTAGGGCTGCTTAGAACTTGCAATAACACAGACACACCTGTAGAACAATCACAACATTTCTAGAACTCAGAATTGTGAAGAATTTTTTCCAAATGTTATATGACTACAAAATAATGTTATACTGGGTCAGTTGCAGACTGAGAGCCTGAGGCTTGGTTTATATTACAAAGTTCTGGTGCGATAGCTATATCAGTCTGCAGTTCAGCAACAACAGAAGAAGAAATAACAAAAACTGTGCTATACTTTTATACTGGCAATCCCTTCCATACAGATGTAGCTATGATCATAAGTTCATAAGTTCATAAGTTCATAAGGTTGGAAAGGACCTATAAGATCATCTAGTCCAACCATCCTCCTATCACTATCTCTACCCAACTACTAAATTAAGTCCTTTAGCACCTCATCTAAACGCTTCTTGAACAGCGCTAGGGATGGTGCCTCAACCACCTCCCTAGGCAGGCCATTCCAGTGCCTGATCACAGAAGAGCATTTAGTGTTGTCCATACTAATGTTAATTAGAAGAACATGTGAGAAAAGCTACATGCATAAATAGAATGAAGTTCAGTGACACAAATATACAAGCAATTGTTTCAATATAAAACCACAAAAAAATAGACAAAAAAGCCTCAAATCTAGTCTTTCTTATCACTATGGAGTCACGTTTTTATATTTGTTCTTTCTATAGATGTTTCTCTCTCAGTATAATAACAATAACATAGGAGGACAACATTCTTATACATTCATTATTTAATTTTCTATTAAAATAATTGAGGCTGAACTGGAAAGGACAAAAATGCCAGTGTACTTCTCACTTGAGAGTGGATCAGGGTATGCCTTGCCATCATCAGAGGTTTCTTGCTACTAGATAATGAACTGAGGGTTCCCCATATCTGAAGAATTTCTCTAAGCTATCCTCTTTTTCCTTCTAGCATTAGCTCCAAGAAGTTGTACTTGTTTCAGAGTTCGTCTGGCTATTTTATTGGGATCATAAGAAGCACTAGCCCCACTATATTACAGTGATCACAAAGAATTAATGATAACATATTTCTGTGCAACAAAGAAAATAGTTAGATTTTTTTATTGTAAAAACAAATATATACTATAAATAATAGCAATAATATTGCAGATTTCAATTCTATGTTTTGATTCACATATCTTACAGCATTTAAAATGTATTGCTAGCTCAGTATCATTCTTAATTTCTACAATAATTAGGGGGAGAGAAACAACATTTCCTGCTTTAAAGAGATGGATAATTTCCTGCTCCTGTTCTAGTTGTATTTCCTTTCCTAAGAACTCAATTTCTGTATCACTTCAAGGCATATAAAAAGTTATTTTTCATACTGTCTTCTAAGCTCCAGGCAAAAAATATTTTTTCAGCCTGATTTTTCATGACATAACTGTCATGGTTTTATGATTTTTGGTACTGGTATTCCACATCATAACATCATGTAGTGCATTTAGAGTTAAAGAGTTAATGCTCCAACTCTGTGGATCATCGATAGTTCCAGGTATACCTGTCTCAGAAAAGAAGAACTACATTCCCCAGAGGACTTTGCGATGCTTTGCGTTCTTACGTGTTTATGCTCAGAGGGAAAGATAAAAACTGTCTGCGGTCACGGGACACTCTCTTTCCTTTGGGATCGACTCAGCAGTGGGTGCTCGCTGCCGTTCGTCTTCAGCATTAGCGTAAGGCCTTCGGTTTATTGGACACTCTCTCTTGCTCATTTTATTTGATTTATTAGCTTTAATTCCAATTATATTGTATTATATTGTGTTATTTTGCTTTCCGATATCTTATTTAGTAAATTAGCTTTCCTCCTCAGATCGTTGCCGCTGTTTTGTTCCTAGGCCCATCTCCCTTTCCCCTTCTCCCTTTCCCCATTCCCCTTTCCTGGGGCGTGGGTCCATGGGTCCCCCGCACCAATCGTCACAGAACCGGGCCGAACCTGCCCGTAAACCATTGACACATAACAAACAAAAAGTTATCTCAAACTCAGTTAAGTTTTCAAAGGGTTACTTGTGAACTTTCTGGTGAGGAGATCATGTTGCTTTATCTTTAATTTTCAAAGACCAACATAAATAACATCCATTTAAACCCACAGAGAAGGAAAAACCCTCATATAGACGTAAAAAAAATAATTCCTTACTTTGAATGAAAATAAATAATTGCCATCAGTTCTCCTTAGATTTTGTTTAAGGCGCAAATGCCAATCAAAATAAAAAAAAATATTCAGCATAAATTTGATGTTCTGCGATACCTTGAAAACACAGTCTCTAGATGTCTTTAAAATGCAGAAAAAAGATACCATCATTATTCCCCCTTATTTAATGTGAATGCTTTCTCCTCCAGCTATAGTTAGTAGATTATTAAAAATAAAAATTATATTTGTCTATGCTTGTCTAGGAAGTTCAAAATAAATGCACCATACTAGTTCATTACATTAACCAATTCATCACTATTTTCATCTGGAAAACACAAGATAAAGTCAGCAAACATCATGTCCTGTTTGAGTAGAAGGGTTGTTATTTAATTATAATTGTTTTCATACTGTTGCATGGAGCTATCTCAAGTCGTCAGTATCTATGATTCTACAATAAAACTCCTTAAAAATTGCATAAAATTAGACAAAACTCAGTATAAGAGCTTGTGAAAAATAAACAGTCAGAATGTGTAAGCAAGCTTTGCTAAGGCACTTGGAATACAGGGAAGTGATACAAGACAACCAGCATGGTGTCATCAATGGCAAGTACTGACTGACCAACCTATGATGATGCAACTGTGTGAGTAGACAGGGAAAGAGACACTGAAGTCATCTATATAGACTCCAGTAAGGCCTTTGACACTGTCCTTCAAAACATCCTTCTCTCCAAAATAAAAATAAATGGATTTGATGGGTAGACTGCTTGATAGAAGATGTTATACACAATTTTTAAATATGTTATTCCCTTCTAATAAAAATCTATTGAAATTGATGACATCAACGTTTTATGTTTGAGCTATATGTAGGAACCAACACTCCAAAACAAGGAAATTTACATTTTCTTTGTCACTTGTAGGAACTTCAAAGGTTTTAGTAAATGAGCTCTAGCTTTACTATCTGACAAATAGTAGATATTTCGTGAGGCTGTAGGTAATAAAAACTGATAAAAGCTTAGGTTTATGCAGGAGATTGCCTCAGTAGAGTCTAATGTAGAACCACATCTGACATGCCTGTAAATTCTAAAAACCGCAAAAGAATGAAAACCATTATCACATCATTCTGCTGAATATCCCAATTCATTGTTTGAAATCTCCCATTTCTGTATTCTAATCATATGTAACATCATCCAAACATAAAGCAGAGTATCACAAACCCCTACGAAATTTCAGATAGACTAACAGAACTGTATACCATAAAATCATAGCATCATAGGAGTTGGTAGGGACATCAAGAGATCATCGAGTCCAACCTCCCTGCCAAAGCAGGTTCCCTACACCAGGTGATGCAAACTTTAAAATAGATGAAGCCAAATTGTCACTATTACAGTAAAATGAAAGAAAACTCTTTCTCTATGAGTTAAGTACACCATTGTTTCTTTCCTGAAATTGAAAGACTATGATGTTTATCAACATGCAGTGGTGTTTGTTCATTATGTTGATTTTTATTACAGGTTTCCACAGTTTGGAATAATTACAAAAAAAACAACAGAAAGAGATTTTTGATTGTTCATTGTTTGTGGCATCTGTAGGAAATGTGTTGGCTTGACATAAACCATTAAAAGGCTGTACTTAAAATTAAGGGAAAAACAGTTGTTAATTATAAACATTGTATATAATGAAGCTTTGTAGTTTACATAATTATATTTTGTGAAAGAAAGGAGGCAAGCTTGGTCTGACTTCATTTTTCTATTAGAATGTCTTCATCCCATGGTACCAGCTGCACTGTGCTTTGTATGAGATCACTGTGCTTAATTTCAATAGCCTGCAGAAAGAGTTTATTTTTTAAGTGCTGTCTCTTGCAGATGTGCCAAGGGAAAGATAATTTTGGTCTCTCTAATCATATGCAGAAAGCTAGTCCTGTTCAGAAGTTTTACTTCACATGGTGCTTACAGAGTAGCCTTGTATCTGAAATGATTGCTTTAAATTAAAGAACATTTTAAGTCAGTCTGTTTCCCATAAGGATTCTCCAAAAAATACTTATTAAACATGCATACTTTGCTATTCAAGCACAGTACTCATTTGCTATTAAATGCTATTTGGAAAGAAAGCATTATAAAAAAAATTTGTAAATATGAGACTGATATAAAAAAAGGTATTAAAAAATGACACCAGAAACATAAATTGTATCTCAACAAAACTTTGAGATTCAAAAGCCATTGTACTCTGAAAAAGAACTTTGGGCACTGAGCCCAGCTCTACAGTGAATATGAAATAATAAATTCTCCTTCTGCGAGGTAAGTTGCTATTTTAAGTCAGGTTAAGTACCTATGGAATGAAGTCTAAAAATGTATAAACTTATTTATAAAATCCCTACCTTTCTAGATAACCGGTACATAAAGAACAATACATTACTTTTCCTGATTGGAGATGATAAGCAATAAGATTTAGGTCCTGTAGTTTCAAGTAGTGTTTTGTGAAAATATCTTGTACCCTGTAAATTTTAGATGTAGGTTTCAAACTACTTTAGTGAAACAGATATTCAGCAAAGTAACTTTTACTCCTGAAATTCATGCATTTTTAAATTTAGCACCTCCTTATTAAACTTGTTAGCTGAGTTAGAAAAATAGAAGCAACTGGGAAAGAATTTATAATTTAAATAAATTTTGAGTGATATTTTCCTAAAACAAATTTTTAGAGTATGCTTGTCAAGAATTTGAAATGATCTAGTTAAGATAATGGAAGTATCATTTCAGTAATTAAATAGACAATGGAAGACTCACTCGGTGTTACAGCATAGATTAGCCAGGAGGTCAGACCTGCACCTAATCACACAAACTAAAACGTTGCAACAAAAGTAAAAGTAACAGAAGTAAGAATGAACATACATAATCATAAAATTATTATGTGAAAAAACTATGCTTGATTCTGCAATAGCAAAAGTAGGAAACAAAGTAAGCTTTCTAATCATCAAATATTATTTGTGCCTTGAAATGAAGGAGCAGAGAAATAATGAGACTTTTTTTTAATGTTAATCTCTTCTTAGAGGATTAGAAAGTAAAACTAGCAGAGCAGATCCTGACTATTTCTTAAAGCAAGCCTTTAATCACATTATAATGTAACTGAATGTAGCTTGGTGTGGTGATTGTTTAATTATAATTGAATACTTTCAACATGTATCAGTGACAATATCCTTATTGCTAGGCATCAACACTGGGATACATTTATAATGATGATTTGAGACTGAAGCAGTTTGAAAGTGTTCTACACATGGGCAATATCCAGAAATAAAAACAAAAAGGAAGAAAAGCTTTTATGGGAAAACGAGAATCTTCTCAGTATAAAAATTTTTGTTTATAATGTTCTAACTTAATAACAACAGGTAAGTTATCACATCAGTCATGACAACTAAGAGAATTTAAATTCAAAGCACCAGTTTAGGTCAGGAAGAAACTGTATTTTCAGTCTGAATCCGATGCAGATGTAACCATTATCATCAGGTTATCAACTTGGGTAAGAAAGAGTTCAATGAAAAACGGAGAGATAACTTCTTTAATGTCAAGATAAATAACATGGTACTATGCTTAATTTGTAAGAACAGTGTCAGTTTTTAAAGATTACAATTTGCAAAGACATAATATGCAAAAACATGCTGCAAAATTCAATGCATATCAAAGAAGGTTTCATAAATACATAACAGAATAAGTGAAAGCAGTCTGTCAATTTTTTTAGAAATAAACTTACAAGTGAAACAGACTGTTATAAATGCTAGTTACATAGTAGCACATAATCTAAGCTTTTTAATTTTCTAAATTTTTTATTTTATTCTGAGAATTCTACATCTGGAATTACAAGGAATGGCAGAGTGTGATTTTTATATCTGGCCATCTTGTTTATCAAAATTCTTAAAGGCCTAGGGCAATTACTCATTGAAAAAGGGACAAGAATGAAAATATAAAATAGATAGGTTTTTTTTTTTCACTTTAATATATTGAATTTTCTCAGATTTTTCAATTCTTTAGGCAAATCTTTTATTCTTAGGCAGATAAATAATATGGAAATGCATATTTCATTTTGATTAAATAAAATGAGGGAACTTTTCACAGGAAAGGTAGCTGAGTGTTTTTAAAACAAAAATAGCATATCCAGAGAAGCATTTAAAGTGATCATAGCATTGAAGTGTAAGGGTCCGTTTCTTTTTCCTTTTGTACTAGCTCCTTTTCCTTTTGATATACATCACCAGTGCATAGATCCATGTAACTCTAGTATAAAACCCATTCTAACTCCTGTATTTTAACCTTAAACACTTACACTTGGTCTGAATGTATTTAAATCACAACCAATGCAATTTATGAAAGAAGATTGTTACATTTACTTCTCTCTGTTCTAAAGTATTTGTAGAGTCATCTGAACACTTGGAAGGCTGTAAAAAATACTCTAAGACTACCTTATACATATCTAGGAACATTGCCTTCTATTTTTAATGCTGGCTGGATATCAACTCGATCTCTCATTGTAATTTCTCAAACTCTTTGACTACTCATGATGTGCACTTTTACTTCCATGCTTCTTTCTGCTTTAACAGTGCTAGACAGAAGCACTGGGATCACAACAAACAGAAAAACAAGCAAACAAAAACTTCACCACCACCAACCCCAACCTGAGAGTTCGTTTATACAAGGGATGCTGTAAAATTAATGCAGTGAGACAGTGGGTGGTGTGTTTCACTGGAAACAGTGGATCACCTCTACAGATGCTAATATTAACAAGTGCAGCATGCAGACTCTTGTTCATTGCTGGTGATAATGCATAGCTACTGGTGGTGACTATCTTGAAAAACAGTGTTTTGCAGCAAGAATTTGCTCTACCTAATAATGTTATTGCACTCTTCGTACCTGTTACAGTTTCCATGGAAATAAATAGGAAGCATTACTTTCAGAACTAGTGGAATTTGTATCATTTCTTTTTATAAAATCATCTTGTGTTATTCCAGGCACCCACTTAAAGTAAATTGCTTGGTTGAGCTTGTTGGCAAGAAGAAACAGGAAAAAAGACAAGATATATGTCCTGGTTTCAGTTGAGATACCAATGATTTAGTCACTTATAAGCAGTGGTCACAATAACTCAATGACTATTCAGTTTCTCACAATGCCCTGCCATTAAGGAGGCTAAGGACACACTCAAGAACCTGGAAAGGAATACAGTTGGGATAGCTGACTCAAACTGGCAAAGGGATGTAGCGCTTAGCTGCCTGCCATGTTAACCTTTCAACAATATCTAAGAAGAAACTAGGTATCTACCAAAGACTGGACAAGTTTTCCCAGATTTGACATGTTTCACCTGCTAACTATGGATAAAACAGATAATTAGACTTCACTGGATATACAACATGAATGTTAAGTGATACAAATGCTATATAATGTGTTTTCAGCTAGTCTATTTTTCTCTAGGATCCATGTACAGAATAACATAGTAAGAAAAACATCTCTTAGAGAAGACAGTTGTATCTAAAATAGGTGACATAAATAATCTTAACAGACTGTAGAGAAAACCAACATGAAGAGATTTAACATTCTCCTTAATTTTTAGATTGCTAAAGTTAGGTAAGATGAATCTCTGCTCCTTAAATACTTAAAAAGTGACAAGTGCCTTCAAAACATAGTTAATCTCAAAAATGCAGCTACCTGGATGTGTGTTAGTATTGCATAATTAAATATTTCTGGGTGAAGATAACGTAAGGCACATATTCCAGTAAACAGAACATCTCACAGGATAATTCTGCTTTCCTGCCAATAGGTCTGGATCTCAAAAAAAAATTTCACCATAGTTATCTGGGTGAATTCATGCTCAAATTACTGTATTTCAGGACATTTTATGAGGATATGGAAGACATGAGAAGAAAACATTCATTTCAGAGGAGTACAAATAAGAAACATGCTTAGCTAGAGCTTTTCCAATCTATTGTTACTACATAGAAAAGGTGAAAATTATGAGTGTTGTTGTCCTAATTTTTATTGGCATGTGCTGTTCTGTTGAGTTCTACACTAGGTGCCTTTAGGTTTAAATTTACAGTAAATGCAAGCTGCTGAAATAGGCACTGAATGTGTCTCTGAATATATACCTACAAGGATCTATGCACACCCTCAGTGCTTACAAGACTGATTTGTAGCTTCAAGCATAAGACAAGGGGATCTGAAAGTGGGACGGCCATACAGCTGGCATGTTACAATCCTAGTTGACTGAACAGAGTATCTGTATGCACTTTTAGTGCCCCCTGATGGCCAACTCATGAAACTTAGACATTGTTTCAGGTCACATATGAATCAATTACATACGCATGCACTTAGGATGACAACAGAAAGTTTTAAATAACCTTAAAAATTTGGATTTAATTTTTTCTTTTAAAGACTGTTTGTGTGTGAGATATTAAAAAAATGAATAAATTGAACTTTGGATTAAGCTTTCTGGTTAAATATATATATATATATATACACACACACACACACACATTAAATTACATATATACACACACACACTTTGGTATAAAGACCAAAACTTGCTGTAAGAGTGAGTAAAACAAAGGGATAAATTCACCAAACTGGGAGGCAGGAGAAGCAGAAGACCTCATCATCACCTAAAACCCAGACACGCTTACTCAAAATAAGAGAAAAGCTGATCAGAATTCCAAAGTTTACAGTAATAGTAACAATTTTCTTTGTTCAGGTGTTTAATATCCATCTACAGTTACTGGGAAAAGGTGATCTGTATATGTCTTCCGTTGAAACAGTACTATTTCACATATAAAATTAAATGATTCTCTGAGAAGAAACTCCCTGTCAAACTTCCATTTAGGGAGTTTGCATATTCTGTGCAAAGAGGAAAGACTTTTAACAGATGCAATTTACCTCAGAATATCCTTTAAACCAAAATAACTTTTTTTCCAAAATAGATCACATAACAGAATATTATTTTTTGCGTTATTGTCTCTTTAGTGTTCTATACACTTTAAGCCTGAATAGCTGTTTCGCTAAAGGCCCAATTCTGCAAGTATTATTGCATTTGATTCATTTCACTTTCATGTTCAGTCTCTTTGAAGTCAAATGCATCAGAAAGATGAATGCAAGCAATCATATTATAGACACTTGGAGAATCAGGTCTTGAATCTAAATGTAGTGAAGTACGTTGGTCAGGTCATTCTAGGAAATATTAATTTCTACTTGAAAACCCTAATTTGAAACTTCAAAATTGTTTAGGGATAGGGAAAATGAAACAAATGACAAACAGCAGGGCAAATATTCTTCAGGTGCATGAGAAATTTCCGGGTCTTTAATATTTCAGTGTCTACTGAACATCTTCTCCAGCTTTCTTTGACATGAAATACAGCTAGGTATATTATCTAAGAGAAAAACACCAAACCAATCACCCAGGGCTTGATGTTCCTTTATTTTTCATTTCAACTCAGAAAAGAAATCTGGCTTTTGCATTTGATAATTTCTTTTTTAATGAGCAATTAAAGTCAGTAAAATTTAATGCAATTTCCAGGTATGATACATTCTTTTTTCCTATCATCTTCACAGGTCTAAGATATTTAGAGAATATAACATAGATTTTCCTTCAGCATTTCAGTCACAGCAATCATATAGTATGATCTTTTGAATACTTTTCAATTTCATTTTAACTCCTAGTAGGCTAATTCATTAAAATAGAAGCTTAAAAAACTTTAAAAACTGAGACAAACTATTTGCTTTATTGTGTTGCTTCCAGTTTAAGTATTACATACTCAATACCTCCAAAAAGTGTACTTCATACTGGCCCTGTGTTGTATGTATATATTTGTGTATATATATAAAACATGTACATAATTTCTAATCCATTCACACCACTCCTAACCAGGAACAATTGTGGAAAAATGTAAACAAATTACATATTGACATCTTCTTCATTCCTTTCATAGCTTTATTTATTTTAATTCAAAAAATGACATTTTCTGCATAGTTCTATTTTTAACCTGTTCTTCCTGTGATTGCTTTTTCAGGAAGTGCATGCCTCATAGATCTTAAGTGTAACTTATCTGCAAAGAATTGACTTCAGGAAGCACCTACCAGTACTGTGACAAGCAATCAGATAGTGAGAGACTCTGAAGTAAACTCTGACTAATCTGATGCATCCATTGGGTAAAACACAGGAATATTCGCAAAGATCATATTATGCATGTATCTGAGCTCTGATGTCTCTGCAGAGAACTTCACATCAGTTAATGAAAATTCACAGATCATACAAAACTAGGGGAAGTACTGGATTTAAAATAACTTTGGTTACTCTAAGTACAGCCAGGATGTCAAGGGAAATTGTGAGTTCTTTTTATGTGACATTTACTTCACCTAATCTACAATCTTGTCTTGAATCCTTCCATTCATAAAAGACATTAATAGACTGGGACAAACTCAGCAGAAGACCCATTAGCTGGCAAAGTGCTAGGGCACTCATCCTGTGAAGTAATGCTGAGAAAATGGGTTGCTGTGCCTATCCAAGCTATTGCTTTGGGGAAATCTAATTACAGATCCTGCCAAGCATCTACTGGGAGCTCATCAAGAAGGTAGAGCCAGGCTCTCAATGGTGCAAGGCAGGAAGATGAGAGATGATGGATATAAGCTCAGATTACCCAAGTTGTCTATGTACAAGAAAAATTTTTCTTCCAAGAGGACAGACAGTGGAACAAAGTAACCAGAGAAGTTGTGAAGTCTTCATTTTTGATGCTTTTCCCATAACAGCTGCACCAATCCCTAGGCCACCTGGTCTGACTTTTGAGCTGGCCCTGCTGAGAACAAACACTGAATTTAGATAATCTCCCAAGGTTCCTTCCAAAACTCAGTTTTCTATCATCCTGTGAGCCTGTGGTATTTATAGTATAATTTTCCTTTCATGAACCTTTTAAAATTACATCTGTTTCAGAATGAACTTATATAGAACAAAATTTTTTTTTTCCAGAAATAAATCTTGAGATATGCAAGTTCCATGCAGTTCTTTTTTTTATTTCTGTCATTGTTTTGTGTACTTTGTTTTCTTTTTCAGTGATCCCACTGCTTTGTGCTGTTTGAGTATGTTATTCCTTATTCTATGTCTTCTTTGAAAATAAGTAGACTGGTTTTAGTTCTTCAAAAGACGTCCTGACATCGTCAGCCCTTTTCATAATTACTATACTCATGTAAGGCTTAGGCTGGAAATAGAATAGTAACCCCTCAGAACTGTAGAGATAAATTGATATATAATCTAAGAAATGAGGGCAAATTTATGCAGGAATTAGTATGTGTGTGCTGTAAGGATAAAGCTGATTGACAATGTGTAGCTTTGCTGGAAAAGTATCTACTTTCTGTGAAAGAACTATCAGTAAAATAAATTTCACTACAAATAAACGCTTTTTGAAAAGAAAAAATAAACTACCATTTATCAAAAATTGAAAACAGAATAACTGTTCATTATTTCCTTCAAAACATCTTTCAACTTAATCTAGATAAATGCTATAGCAGCACAGTCCAGGTGGAAGTATTTGAACAAAAGTTACAAATAATTGATTGAACAACCTTGTGTTGAGCAAAGCCAAGCTTCTATCAATGAAGTTCTAAGAGATTTCATATATGCAAATGTTCTAAAAAGGATTACAGCAACAAGAAAGACAAAGTGAGCTCCTTATCATTTAATCAGATTTCTTTTTATGACAGCAAAGGTCTGAGTAGCTGAATGAAAATAGAAGAGATTATACAAATTATTTGAGAACTGTAGAGAGGAACAAAGAAAACAACTCGTAAACAGAATTTTTATTTGTATTTGTTTCTTTTCTTGGTTCTTCTGACTTTAAAACTTGTATAAGTTTACAGACAATGCAGAATAAAAGAAAATAAAAATAACTTATGAACAGATTTATAAGCCATGCAGCTAAATCCCAAGGCATTTCCATTTTAATTTCTTAAAAATATTTATCTAACATTGTCATCCATAATGTATTGAGGTCAAATAAAAATTAAATCACAGATACTTAGTAAATTTCTAAGATCAGTGAACAATTTATATTCTGGTGTGGAGAAATGTTTTCATTATTTATTTACACAAATTGCATTTCTAAGACCCCTATCTTAGAAAGCACTAATACAGCTTACTCATATATGCAGATACAGAAACAACCTTTTAATATTAATAGGAAATGTACTTTTAATATCTAGGTTCTTGCATTATTCCTCAACCTTCTATTTAAGTGGAATTTCTATTGAAGAAATAGGAATCGATGAATGTAAAAGTTTTGTTATTCAAAGAAGTACTACAGACAAAAGAATATCTAGAAATTTAAATTTAAAACCAGCTAAATACAGATCCTTAAATATTTTCAATGTTTTAAATATAACATTTTGTTTAAATTACAATGAAAATAAGGCTTTCATGGTGACATAGAAGGATGGACAAATAGCGATAAACAATGAAGGCTGAGAGAATAGAATCGGGGAGGAACAGACGAGAGAAACAGTTAAAAAATGGACAAGCCACATGTAAAACGTAGCCAGAATATTTGCCTGACTATCTCTTTGTCTTACATTCTTATTAAATCCTTCTTTAACCACATCTCTTTGTAATCTTACTCTGTCCTGTGTGTGAGCTCTGCAGTGATAAACTGTGAGCCAATTACAGACAAGGCCAGTGTAACTAGATTTAATGCCATCTCCTGAAGCCTGCAGCATGGGCACCTCTGGTCCATGGTGTGAGTGTGAGGTCAGTGAGGTCTCACTATCAGCTACCAGAGTGGGGCATTCAAACTCCTGACACAGGGACAGGAGTGGTATGCATCCTCAAAATCAACCACTGGGCTTTAGGCTGGTGTGCCAGGAGAGAGAGACTGGGTTATTACTCAGGGGACTTGTGAATGTGGATTGCCTATCTGCTGAATGTGTCTGTGTGCAAGTAAGCACCAAAACCAGATACTTATCAAAGCACTTAATGCTAGTCCATGCTTTCCAATTAAAGAGTTCAAGATCACAATAACTATTATGATAACTGTCTCAAGGCCTAGGGGGAAATGAATGACATTCTTGATTTTATTGCATCATTTGCTTAGAATTAAGGAGGTACTCAAATACGTTCATAACCTCAGACCTGACACCAGATACTCCCCTGGTGTCTGCTAGTACTCAAGTGAAGTCAGTGAAATCAAGATGATAGCATCAGCAGAGAACTAGAAGAGATTTCCCCAGAAATTTTTCAAAACTGATAATTACTTGAGTCCTCTGATGGTAATTTACTAGCTAATTAAATGGACTCCCATAGATCACACAAGAAGATTTGTACATGCAAATATTATAACTTAGATTTGTATATGCTAATGCAGTAAATAAAACTTGTTAGTATTATTCTGAGAGAAGGAACTGTGTTGATACTATTAAAGATCTCTTTATAATGCATAAGATGTTCTCTCAGCTTTGCCAGTATCTTTTGTAAGTTACATCAACCCCTTATTTGTTTGGTTTTAGTTATTAATTTAAAAATCATATAAAAACATTGGAGGACAACATTATAATTTAGGTCAGATGCTATTATAATGATAATCCTGGAACATCCAGTCTGTTTTTATAGATGTTGGTTAGAGAAAAGGTAAGTATTTGTTTGAAAATTTATGCAAAGGAACTTTTCAGCCTAAATGCTAGATGCAGAAGAATACATGCAATATTTGGATTTCTCTCCCTCTGAAAGTGTGGTATTCTCTATTTTACATATACACATATAAAATATTCTATGATAGGGTATTCACTTTCTGTATTCTAATGCCTTCTGGAAAGAACTGGAGACTGTATCTCATCTCTAATTTAAACTGTACTTCCTTGCTTGCTCATAAGAAGGACAATTTCACATACTTTAACAAGTTCCTGATTTAACAACTACTTTAAAAGAGAACAGTTTCCTAAGAATATGCAACTGGGACCTCTTAGCTTCTGTTGTGCTATTCTTTCACACTCTCTATACTTTTTGTTTGGGCTGTTTATAATACGGTTATACAATAAACACTTTTCAACTTTTCTTTTTCCAAGCAGTACAATTTGCATTGACTTGCATCAACTGCTCGTATACATTTCCCCGCTTACTTTGGGCAATAAAAAAGCATGTGAGGAGAAAGTACTCAATAGTTCAATGGTATGTCTCTGACTCAGTGCTTATTACAGATACATTTTCTGATCCTATTTTATGTATAGACTGTAAAGGCATCTTTCAAGCTACACAGAATTTAGTACAGAATCAGAATTGCTCAGTTTGGAAAAGACCTTCAATATCTTCAAGTCCAACCACAACCTAGCCATAGCACCCTAACTCTAGCAGCTCACTACTAAATCATGCCCTTTAACATCACATACAATGAAACTGAAACACATTCCAGGATGGTAGCTCAACCACCTTCCTACAGAGCCTATTCCAGTGCTCAACTGATCTGTAAATAAGCTTTTCCTTACATCCAACCTAAACCTTCCCTGGCACAACTTGAGGCCATTTCCACTTGTCCTGTCACCAGTGAGAAGAGACCAACACTGCTCCCACTACAATCACATTTCAGGTATTCAAAGAGAGCAATAAAGTCTCCTCTCAGCCTTCCGCTTCCCCAGATCCTTCAGTTGCTCCCCATAGGTCATATTTTTCAGGCCCTTCACAAGTTGCCCTTCTTTGGGCCTGCTCCAGCAAGGTTATGTCCTTTGTGTATCGAGGTGCCCAAAACTGAACAGAGTACTCAAAGTAGGGCCTCATCACTGCCAAATACAGAGGGAAGATTACTTCCTTACTTCTGCTCACCACTCTGTTCCTGATACAAATCAGGATGTCTTAGGCCTTCTTGGCCACACTGCTGGCTCATATTCAGCTGACTATCTACCAGCAAAGCCAACTGCCTACTAGCACCGTAAGTTTTTGATTTGATTAGAGTTAATACTCAATTTAATTCCAAGTCTAGTATTGTCTGTACAGGCTTCTTTTGATCACAGTCATGAATCTGTCTTTTAAAACAAGCAGAGTTTATGGATTACTGTAATGCTATAACATGATGGACAGTACAGCAATAACCAAAAAATAGCACGACGCTAGGCTATGGCAAATGAGAACTAGTCAAAACAAAATGCCATAAGCCCAGAAACAAAGGATGAAAACCTGCTTACCTTCAGAAAACCTCCAGTAGGTAAGGACCAGTTACTCCAGTTTCTCCAGTTATCAACTCATTATGTATACATATAGGCACAGATTTACAATTATTCTTTATAAGAGTTTCTAGGTCATGAAAAAGAAGATCTAAACAGAAACAAATAGGTGCTAACAAGCTATCAGAAATAACATTATTCCTGTACTTATGATCCTCCATTTCTAATTTTTAACTCTGTTATTTCTTTCTTTAGCTCTGATGGAAAGAAAAAAACAGTGTTATTTTTAATCACATCTTGCAGTTTAGGTTCTTAAATATTCTGATCTATAGCTTATACTGTCACATGTATTTACATGTAGTAACTGACGTTTTCCTTATATTAATATTCATAACTGCCAGGAGTAAAGAAAATGATATTTTTTCACATTCATGGTTTGTTGAAATCAACATCCTTGTTAAGGGGTTTTAAAATTTAAATTTAAATAGTATAGACTTTTTTTTTTAATTAAGTCCAAAATTTACATACAAGCAGTTATTCCTTCCTTTGTGAGGAAGGTTTGTTTAAAAAAAAATAAATCTAACCCTTGCCAAACTTTTTCATTCTACTTTAAAACTAAAATATTATCTTGATTGTTCATTATTCCACAGTGCTGCAATGACACTTAATTAGTTCAAAAGATTTTTTTCCCCATACAATATAGCACATTATTGTGAATATTGAATAAAGAATATCGCAAAGGATTTGCACTTATCACTGTGTTTAGAAGAATATTGAAGACAAAAATCCTAGCTCCTTTAAAACTTGTGCTCAGAATTCTGCCTTACTGGTACAGAGGACTATATTAATCAATATTTAAATGTTTAAGTATTTTAATAATATTGAAATAATTTTTACAAGACATAGAAAGATGAAAGAAAACTGGTGAAATTTCTTCTGTTATGATAATTCTTTTACAATTTCTTCATTAACAAGGGATCATTATGATCATTTATTTTCATATTCTGTACTCACAGAAATCCAGTCATATCTTACAGATTGCAAGTAGTGACCAACTATCCCTTATGAAATTGAAATTTCATCAAAAAAAACCCTAAAACATTTTGAAATACATGTATTCTATGACTCTACTATTATTTTAAATGAAAAAAAATACTATAATTCTGCTTATAGGACAGTGTACTTCAATTATTTGCAAAAGAAAAGCAAACGAAGCTTCTTTCTCTTGGAAAATTATGACTAGGAAGGGAAAATACATTAATCCCAATAAAACTAAAACTATTACTGACATCACAGTGAACACTCTTTCTAGAACAAACTGGGCAGTATGTCCTCAGTCACTACTGATAAGCTTTGACTTCCTTTAGTGATTTGTTAAGCATTTTTATTTTATTTTATTTTTGTAATCAGTACAGGTGTTCCTTTTACTTGTGAGCTTTCTCACCACTATTTGACTGCTCATCCACTGTGTTCAGCTTCCAAGGCATATGCCCATGTACTGATCTTTTTTTGCAAGCTCATTTCCTCCATTTCAATAGCATACCCTCAGCTAATAAAATTCAATTCACAACTGCAAACAGAGCAATATATTTCTAATTTTGTTGGTTCTTTACTGATTCACTTAATTGAAATGTTCTCATGCTCTGTAACACTGGTGGACAGATTACTTGCTGACTGTTCTCTCTCTTCCTTCATGCTGGAGACAGTCCAGTGCAATCCAGTCTAAGTCTTGCATTGTAATACTGCTCATCATCAACCACAAAATCTTTCAGCTCATCAAAAGTTTACATTTGGCTACATCCTCAGAGTGGTTTTACAGTACACTATTTTCACTGTTTTGCCTCTCTAGTTTATGCCACTGTTGGTCAACATTACTGAGAATCCATTGCAGCTCTTCCCAGTGTGGATTTGAAATAGAAATAGTGAGTGATTTTATTATAATGATCAGAATGAAAATGAAAAATAATTTTTTTTTTAGTCTTTAGAGCAGCAATCACTTTCATTAGCCTAAACTATTAAGGATAGCTCCAGAGAAGTTCTGGTACATCAGCTTTTCACATGGCACAGCCTACAGCACTGTGTGTCACTTACTAAACATCCTATGAACAACCTGTAAATTGAGACAAGGAAAGTTGAAGTATATTTATTTTTAATTTTCTAACACTGCCCAGAAGGATGTCATGGTTTTATGATTTTAGTTATTGGTATTCCACATCATACCAGCATGTAAGGCACTGAGAATTAAAATGTTAATGCTCCAGTTCCATGGACTGCTGAATTTCTGGGTATCTGGTTCTCAGAAGAGAAGAACTACAAACCCTAGAGCACTTTGTGTTCCTGTTTTTTAACTCTGAGGGAAAGATAAAACTGCACTCAAGTACCGAGTCTTCTCTCTTTTGCTGGTCATCTCAACAGTGGAGGTTCCATAGCTGTCTTAAGCTTTAGAGTAAGGCCTTTGGTTTCAGACACACTCTCTCTCACTTTCTTTGATTTATTATCTTCAAGTCCAATTATATTGCATTATATTGTGGGTTTTTTTGCATTCCAATATCTTATTTAGTAGATTAGTTTTCTTCCTCAGATCACTGCTGCTGTTTTGTTTTTAGGCCATCTCCATACCCTTTCCCTTCTTCCCCCTTTCCCCAGGTGTGGATCCATGGGTCCCCTGCCCCATTAGTCATGGAACTGGGCCAAACCAACCCATAAACTGTTGACAAAGGAGTACTTTATTTTTCCACCTTTATGTTATCTCCCATTTTGAATGTCTTGAATCAATTACTTTTATGTGCTTATATTCACAGAGTAAAATTATCAGAAGCTATAGTATTATTTGTGTTAGTATTGGTATTACTACAGCAATAATCTATTATTCTTTATCTCCAGTGAAGCTATACAAAAGAACTCTTCTTCCACATCTGCTTTCATTTTTTCTTCCTTCTATCCCACATCTTATTTCTTCTATCCCTGTATGGCCACCAGGATTTTACCTGGAAATCCTATATTCTCAGAAGCCACACTTCCATATGATGAATTATTATCTTGTATAGTCCACATTAAATTGCTTTTCTTTTTCTTCCCCCCAAGAATCACACTTCCTTACTTGCTTTGGACATTATATATTGTCCAGCTAGTTCTTCTTAGTTCTTCTCCAATGTTTTTAAGTACCCAGAGAAAAGTCCTTCTGTGTAAAATAAACAGATCCTTCAAGAAAATACTTCTTTACAGATGGGAAAAAATACCTCTTTACAGATGGCTCCAGCCATATGCATGCAAATCAGCATTCTGCTGCCCTCTCTGAGCTGTTCTACATCTGTTTGACTGCATCTGCCAGTCTGTCTAAGTACACACATGTGTTAGTCAGCACTTGATATTCAGGCATGGGGTCTGAAAACAGTCTAATAACTCAATTAATACATGTCTCAATGTGAAATTGTCATTAGCCTACAGCAAAATCTGTGCTGTTAAAACTAACACATTTGCAGTAGATAGAATTAGACATTACATTGTACAGGACTGTGATCATTCATGGTAGGAAGGAAAAAATACATATATTTCTAGCTGCATGGATGTATCTGGGAGATAAGGTGACAAAAATCTCTCTTTGGTGATAGGGAAATAGGGAAATCCTCTTGCACATATAGTGCTGTTCTTCCAAAAGTCATCATGTTCTTAACAGGAGGTTGAATCCTGCTATTGTTGCTGGTATGAGTCAGATACAAATTAACTGAGGGGACAAAGACCAGCCATTCTTCTAGCCTTCTTCAATCTACGCCCACAATTGCAATGACAGTCAGCAGAAGAAAAATTTTATGTTCTCCACTATCTTATGAGGGTTTGCTAAGTGATAGAATGGTCTGAAAAAGCCAAAGGATATGTATCACTCTAGCTGCTGAATGTCTGTGCCCTTTCTTAACATACAACCTGATAAAGAGGATGTATCAACTCTTCAATTATTTGAACACCAAAAATAGGTCCAGAATGTTACATGAAAATGACAAGTTGCCACTACACTTCTATCCTTTCTGTTCCTATTCTATCTGTATCTGTTATTCGTTTAAGCCAGCAGGATTTTAGTTCAAGTGATGATAATATGTGGTTGATCTGTTCAAAGAATCTTCAAAAAGTGAGTAATTTTTTGTCTGCTCTCTGTCCAACCAGCCCAATCAGCTCTCTTCTATCTTCCTTGGCCAAACACTCTTTTTCTGGGTTTCCTCTTTTATCCTCTCTCCCTACATGGAAACTGACAGCATGATAGTTTACTCATCCAGTTCTTACAGTTACTAAAGTCCAATAACTTTTCCATCTAGCTTTGATTCATGTACTTTTCTCTCCACGTCCTACTAGGAAGTGCTGTAAATGCAGATACTCTCAGTGCTTCACCTGGTGAAATGCTTACCTGATGCTGTCAGAAGCAGAAATTGAAAGAAATCCTGTGCAAACGTAGAAGGAGAGTGTCTGACCTTTTAAGAGTAGATGGTTAAGGATGCCTTACAAGGAAAAAAATGCAGGAAGCGTAGGGGATCAAATCTGGTCAGCTGCACTGATTTATGAGAGCATTTGCAAATGTAGGAATGTTTATTCCAGTAGGATTTTCTGATTGAGAACTTCTTAGGTGGGAAGTAAACACAAGAAACAAAAGCTATCAGTCACACTAATTAGTGAGCTAACAAGATACAGGAATCACTACCAGGATAAATGAACATTGCAACTGATAAGATTGAGAACTGGGAGGGTGAAGAAAAAGCAGAGCACTGTGAATCCGTAGTGAGTTTGCAGTCAAAGGAGTGCAAGAGGAACAAAGAGGGGGCAGGTAGAAAAGGGTAAAATAGGGCCAGTTGCATATAAAACAAAGCCAGTCAGAAAAGTCTGATCACTGCAATTTTTCCTATCTTCTTATATATTTACTCTCCTTAAATCCTTTCCCTCATTATCTCTCCATGTATTTGAACTCCTTCCTGTGTGTACGTGAGCTGAAAAGATTAAGTGCCAGCTACTGGAGAGACCTGGTTGTGGATGATTGAACCTCAGTGCCAGACTGAGTTAGACTGGGGAACTGCTGTCTGTGGTGCACGTTACTGAAGTGTAAAGATCTCAGAATCAAGTGCTGGTGGTATCTGTGTGCGTGTGAGTGGAACTGATGCCAGCTACATGAGTGAAGCTGGAGATGTAGGCTTGCAGAATTTTGTGCCGACTACTGAAACTAAGTGTAGATTCTAGCATCAGTACTCACAGGAGCTGTAACCCTCTGTATCTAAGAGTCTTACACATAATGAGCATAGAGCTCTGGGGAGAGCAACATCAGTGAACTGGGTGTTAGATGTTGGAGCTAGATCAGGGGTGTTAGCTGCTGGAATGTCAGCATTCATGGCAATAGATTCTGGATAAAGTTTCAGCACCAGGTCAGGAGTGGAACGTGTTTGCAAACCAGACACTGCAGCAGAATTAGTGTGACAGTAGGCATGCATGTGTAAATGTCAGCTACTGAGCAGGGAACAGTGTCCGTGAATTTAGTGTCAGCTCCTGAAGCCAGGTCAGATGTGCAGATACCTATGGACTGTGGTGTCAGCTACCAGAGTGTGCATCATAGTGGCATTAGTTAGAATGGTTGATGTTCTCTGCATCCAAACAGGGACCTACAGACTTTGAGCCTGGTTAACCAGATGACGGCTATTGGAGTCAGAACTGGGGTGGAGGCACAACCAGTCTGTGATGTCAGATACTGGAATAAGGCATAGATTCTAGTGTCAATTGCTGGAGAGCTCTGCTAGGCTTATAGAGAGACCCACAGACTCTGAGTGCTGAGTGCCCACTCCTGTTCTGATCAGTGTGAGTGAACTGAGTGCTAGCTACCAGAGTCAGACCAGAAGCGTAGGTACCCCAACCTGTGGTTCCTAGCTGCTGAAGTGAGCGAGGAACTTCTCCCAGTCTCTTGGGCAGGAACAGTTTGTATTTCCAAACCTGCAACTAGGGGACTCTGGCACAACTGAGGCAAGCGTGAGCCTGCATGGCTTGTATGGGGGACTGAAGGCAAGAGACCTTGGACCTGGTGGAGGCAGCTGAAAGGATAGCAGGCACTGGATGCTCCCTAATTTGATATAGCTGCTGGGATATGAATGTGTTCTCAAAAGCAAACTTTAAGCTGGACTAGCTGGCAAGTAGCAGCCTCAGGACCAGGCCAGGGTATTAATCACACAGTAAGTCCTTGATAGTATACACAGGGGGACCTGTGAACACAGTGTGTATGAGGGACAAATGGGTGCATCTGCAGCAAGATTCAAACTGAAACAGTGGGCATGTGCTCAGGGCAGACAGAGGAGCCACAAAATAATTGAGGGAGCTGAGCAGGGGGTGCTGGAGAAACAGGACCATTGAAGTTGTTCAGGCCATAAACCTGAACAACTCACAAATGTGAGTTTGCATGTGAACCTAGAGATATTAAGTTAAATAGTGAAAACAGATACATATTACTACCAGTCAGAAAGGAGGATGGAATCTAGGCTGTACACAGTACTTTGCCATTACATTAGAAAGGAAAAATAAGATAGATAGATACACTTAAACTGTTGGGAAACACAGCTGGGTTTTGTTTGTTTTTTAATACTTGGCTTAAAAATCACTCAAGTTTTCCTTCTCATTTTTTGTCCTTCCTTAAGAAATTTCCACAGATGAAAATTAAAACAAAAAAATGAACAACATTTCAAATATTCAGATGCAGATAACCACTGTAAAAATCAATTCTTGGGCAGTTTTTAACAATTTCAATGAACAATGAAAATTTTTAATTTACTTTTTTTTAAAACTAATCAACATTTTCCACAAGATATTGCAATAACTCAATTTATGTAGGCAAACTTGTTCTTGTTTAAAAATTTACTTAAATATTTTAAAATCATTTCTGAGATTGAGTGCATTAGCTTTTACAGTCAGATAATACATCACAGAAAACAAAAGAGCAAGCAAACACCAGAATCTTCCATATCAACAAGAAGAACCTTTCATAAACACATTAATGGAAGAGATAGTATCTTCCACTCAGTATGCACTGAGGCATAATGAATTTAGGGGCCCAAACCGATGCATATTTTCCTCTGGAAAACACAGTCACTTAAACAACCATTGATTTGTTACCTGCTGCATTGACATTTCACAGTGAGTTTTCTTCAAAGCCAACTCATTTCAGATAATAAATGCACAAAGGAAAGAAAAATACAAACAAAATGACTCATCCTTTTCTTTTAATAGAATAATATACTTCTTGAATTCTGAGGTTGGTTAGGTGATAAGAATCAGAAAAATGCATTAACTTGCTGTTCAAGAATTACAAGTCATATTAATGCAGGTATGTTTTAATTTTCATGATTAACATAGCCTACATATCAAGAATAAGCAGTTTTCTAAATGTAGATACATGTCATTGAAAGAAATAACAGACAAAAATAGTGCAATTTCAGAAATAAGTGCATTTCTTACATATGTATCATTAATGCTTATAAAAGTTTTCATTTCAAATATTTTCTTTATTGGTAGGGATGTAATCTAACTGGATTTTCTAGAGTTACTTATAATTTTAATACTTAAACATCATTGATAAATGCCATAAATAAAGCAGTCTGTTACCTAACTAACTTAGAAAGTCTTTCCTTTATTATAAATACATCACCAAGGACCTCTAAGTTGTTAGTGAGAAATAGTACTCTTCCAAAAATTATGAAAGACCTTGAGCTTTTTGGCAATCTTTTCTCCAATAGACGCATTTCATCTGTCTCTTGAAGAAGCTTCCTCTCATCCTTCGATAAGAGTGATCTAAATAACATACACAGTTTAGAATCCTAACTAAAGATTAAAAATGAACAAAATTAAGTATCCAGGAAAGATTCAGAATCTGATTTTTCTTTAACTTTTCCCTATTACTTTGTACCACAGATCACACTGAAAGACAAATACATACTAAGGAAAAGAATGCACAAAATATCAGGCAATATTACACAACAGCTCCATCTTAAAGCACAGGAGAAACAATTCAAGATCTTAAAATATTCACAAGTTTCCACTGCACCAAAATATGGCTGACCTCAGCACTTGTGCAATGAACTATTATCTTGAATTAAAATCCAATAAAATCATAAATACACAAACTTTCATATCATTTGTGTGTGTGCATACAAGCTCAAATTATATTTGGCTTCAGAAGCAACAGTTTGATTCCAGTTTTGGGGTTTTCAAGATAGAATAAAATGTGAGTTACACTAATTCTACACACTATTAAAAAAAATATATAGCCCACAACTCAACAGGCTACTGGAGGAAGATATCTTTTAGGCTATAGAGAAGCTTGCCTAGAGCTCAAACAAGTGAGTAGCCAAGACAAATTTACTGAATTCTTCCTGTTCTCATGTTTGCAAATTTGAGTAGAGATTTCAGGAAATAGCTTTCTGAGATGAAAATAACATTTAAAACAGGATAAGGAGTTACTTCATGCTATTACATCTTTTCTAATTAGAGGTTTTTTCCACATTTTTCTCTTCTCTTCAATCATTTTTCTCTCTCCCTAAATATCTTCTGTCATTCTACTCTTCTTCCTAGATACTCTTCTCAGTGTTTTCTCTTTGGCTGAGCATTTTGCCCTGCTGCTACTTCTTTTGAAGTCAGTGGCAAATCTCTTATTGATTTCAGTGTGAGAAAGATCAGCTTTCACTCTTTTGCTTCTCTCTACTTTACCATCCCTAATAGCTGGTAGCAAAATCCCACTGACTGCAGCTCTGATCTCTGAAGTGCTGGTACACTGTGCTGTTGAGTTTTGATCCCAGTCAGATCCCTTTTTATTTTTTGACAGCCAGTACTGTATTAAAACAGAAGTACTAGTACATTAGAACAAAAACAAGCAAACAAAACAACATCACAAGAAAAAAAAGGGATTAAAAAGCTGTTTCAATATTTTCAATTAGTTCTGAGTATTAAGATTTCTTACATCACGTGATCTTTCTGATCTGTTCACCTTCGTTCAGAGATCTTGCCTGGTGTTCACTAATTCAATTCATAATACAAGCTGAAAAGGAGGCAGAGTAAGCACCTCTTTCATTTAAGACATGGTCAAATGTGACACTGTGGTGATACTGAAAGCTAAAATCAGCATATATAAAGTAAATTTAAGTATATTTGATTAGTACACATGTGACAAAATGTTCCTCTTATGCAGGCATTATTATACAATATAGGAAAACATGAGAAACATTTTTCAGAAAAAAAATAGACATTGATATTTTTACATTAAGATACTAGATAAATAATCAAGAAAGGCAATTTTAACTGTTGAACCTTTTACTACACTATAACATGTCAACTGTTGAATTGAATTATCTATATTAAGTACAGAATTTTTCCATAGTCATATTGCTGAGATTAATGAGTAAATGGGCTCAAGTAAAACTGTTAGACTGATACATCTTTTCAATACTTGCATCACTGTCATCTTCAATCTCATTTCTTCAATCTTATTTTTTGTGATGTCCTCAGTTTGAGAACAATGTCAATGCATTGTAAATAAAAAAATCTCTAAGTATTTAAACATTGTTCTCAAGGTTATGATTCCACTTTAAGTAATAGCTGAAATGTAGAAAACCACTTTTTTTTTTATTTCTGACAGAAGTGTAACAAAATTCATTAGTTAGAAGTTGACAAGTTCAGCTGAAAGATCTGTTTATTGTAAGACTGAACTCAAACCACTTTGCAGAAGGATATAGCAATTGGATATTACAATTAGTGTTAAAGATAGGAGTACGTACTTTAAGAAGAGGTTTTAAATTTCAGTGATATTTATCAAAAAAATCCTAAAGATCTAGGATATTCAGCACATTAAACAAGAGTGTCATTTTAATTGAGTAGAAAGTCAAGACTGAAACATTAATAGTTTGTTGACAGTTTGTTATACCTTTGGTCCTAACTGAAATCACTTCCTATAAACACGCAGCAAGCATCCACAAATGTCAATTGGTGTCATATTTTCCACATGGAGGAATTAAATTCCACCCCCTGCTTGAGGCATACTTCCCTGTCAGACAATTTTGTCTGACTGCTGCTCTGCTGCCATCTGTCACACAGCAACAAATTGTAATGGGACACTGGCAGGAAAGTTTAGCCCATACTGCAATACCACCAACATCCTCCTCCAACATCGTGGACCAAAATAAAACAGGAGGCATTACTTTCAGAGCATCCTTCATACAATTGCTCATTTATTGATTAATTCTTCACCAAATACAGTTTTTACTAGCAAAGAATTAGGAGGTAGAAAAAACAAAGACAAAAAAGAAGGCTGGTAACTTCAAGGAAGGTCTATGTTTTGGAAGCTTTTGGAGGACAATACAAGACAGTTTATTAATGTTCTATATGCTTATACTATACGCTATCTGTGAGAATTAATTCTGAATCAAAAGATGTATGAATTCTTATCCCCATTAGTTGTCTGTTGATTATGTGACAATTGTATGCCTTGTACTATTTCTGCTGCTGTTTCCAGATCCTGTGAATAACTGCTTTTCTTTTAGTCTAGGTATTTACAGCAATACATTCATTTCACATAAGGTATGTGTAACAACACTGAAGACACAGACTCTGCTAAAAAGTTTTAAATTAAATCAGGGTTAAACAAATAGGTTATTTCTGTAGCAATGTTAAAAAAAAGCAAACAACTGAGTAGTTAATCAAGACTATAGCACTGCGGTCGAAGCCTAGCAGAATAAGCTAAGTGATATTGTTGCTCTAGCTTAAATACACAGTTATCAATTTGATTCTTAAGAATGCTTTCTGAATAAAATTTGACCTGACCTCTCATGAATTGCTATACCTCAACACTTTTGAGTTTTGTTCATTTGTTGTTTGTTTTTTTTTTAAACTCATTACTGCCTATTCTTCCCTATATTATTCTTTGTATCATGACATCCCACTTAATTTGCCTACAATCAAGCCTTATTTTAATAAATGTGAATCACAGAATGGTTGACATCAGAAGATATTTCTGGCAGTTATCTGGTCCAACAAGAATACAGACTTAGACCTTTGCATTTAGGAGATGGCTAGATTTTACCTTGACTCCTGTCACAATCAGGGTAAGAAAACTGAACAAAAGATTATAGACTTCAGCTGTTAAGATGATTGAGGTATAAATAAATTACTAGATGTTTTGTTATTTAACAGAATTTCTTCAGCATCTAATTGATTAGATTTTCAGAATTGAAAATTAACACAAGGGAGTAGATGTTGATAAGTTCTCTACAATTAAGTGTAGCTGCTATATATAGCATGCATAAATTTTGTCAAGAGTTTCAGGGACTTAATGCTGTCTGAATCTAAATGCTATGATATATATTAGAGTAGTACACACAGTTGTAAAGAACTTAACATGATGTAATTAACCTTGTGCTTTTATCACTGCAGCTCTATTAAAGCCACTAATACTCATACGCTATCGCAAAAGAGGACATTTCACCAGGTCTCAGATTAAAAAACTATTCATAGCATAGAAAAATTGTTGGAAGCTAATTTTAACCTACTGAGTAAAATTCTTAAAATATGAATGCTGGTTATATTAACATTAAAATCATGCATACAGGCACATATTTGTGACAAATTAATTTATTTGGAAGTCTAAATGAAGTATAACAAGTTTATACCTTAGTTTTAGTATTTATTCCCATATCAGGGAAATTTAAGCTTGTAATAGTTCATCTACACGTGACCGTATTGTGCTCCTTGTACTACAGCACGCATGCATCTTTGATATTTTAAGTTGTAATACAAGGCAATTCTTCAGGCAGCTTAACATCTGAGAATAGCTTTCATGCTCAGTGTCTATTACTTCAAAATTAATGAAAGAAAATTCACTTAGTTCTAGGTGGATAACTAACACCAGTCTGCACTTTATTCAAAATCCAAATTGAAAGATTTGATCATATATCTTATCTGTAGGAAGCGTAAAGTGGAAGCAGGTAAAATAACTTTCTTCTCAGTTGTATCTCAATGAAGAGTCTTTTCCTCTAATCAAATAGGAGAATAGGAAATTGATAATAATTAAAAGTGAGTGTATTTACTTATTTTTTTAATCATTATTGACTAGAAGCTCGAATCATGGAAGATTATTATACTGTAGACTTAAAAACATCTGACTTAGACAAGAGAATCTAATTCTCAAATTAAGACATTTGATTATAGTCCCATGTATGAAAGACAAGAAACTAATTAGTTGAGTTCATTTTTTTAACCATTAGAAGAGAAACTGTACAGCATAAAAGGAATATCAAGAATGAAAGACAGCTGGAATATTTTTATACTAACACTTGAAAAATATATTTTGATAAATCAAAAAGGATTTTATAAACTCACTAGTAAAATTCACCGAAGTACTCATAGTAGCACATTTAAAGCAAAACTTGCTTATGGTGATTGAACACTGCAGGTGTGTTTGTTTTATAAATAGTAACTCTTTCTATGTATAGTTTCTGGAGGAATGTAGTATGTTTGCTATTGCAGACAGAAGTGCAAGAGCTTTAGTATCTTTCACATAACACCACTATGAGGAGAGGCTTATAGTGGAAGGCTTTCGTCTGACTGACTGGACCCATTAGAGTTAGGAGACAGACTCCTGTGAGCTGTTGTTCTCTAGTCTCTAAAACATTCCAAGAGTAATACTGAATTAGATTTAAAATACATAGGAAAGCCTTTTCAAATTTAAAATTAAAGAATACAGAGTTGAGGAACAAGTTCTTAACTCACACTTTGTTTTCACTGTATTCCTACTGAAAAAGTAGAAATCAGTAAGAAACATTCACAACCTATACACTTGAGGTAGAGAGGCTTTTTTTCCGCTTATTTTCTGCATTAGCAATAAAAACCTTTTACCAAAGTGCAGTGTTTGTAGCACAGACAAAATGGACACCTAATAAAATAAGCAAGCGAGTAAAAATGCTTTCCAAAAGTGGGTCTTAAGAGTAGGTCTTAGCTTATATGTTATTTGTAATTTGCTACCCTGGCATTTCACCTTATAAAACACTTCTGCTTGACCTGAAACCATTTGTTTCATGTCCAAAATGTGCATTACAGTGTATTGTGATTTTTCCTTCAGACTGTGCCTCTTTGTGAATTTTTCCTTCTAACAATAAGTGTATGCTATAAAATTAAAAAATACATAATTGTATTTCATATTAATAACTACATCTGTAAATCCATGTTATTTAATTAAAAACTTGCTAAGTGATCTAGTTCAGACTGTAATAGTAGATATTCTGCAGCTTGCTTCTTCTGAAGAACAGGTCACTAAAGCATGTTCTGGGGTTCAGAGCATGTTCACTACATTAGTGCATTAGTCTTCTAGCTGCAACAGTTGTGTTCATTTGTTTCAGTGGCATATGTGCTCACTCACTAATCATTTGGAAAAAGCAAATTAGATTGTTAATTCTGTTCCTGGAATTCTACTCTTTTACTTCTGTGCATTCATTCTATTAATGCAGGCATTGAGAAGCTTTGTGCCAAGATGAATACCAAGAATAAATGAAAGAGCTCTGCAGTTCATTAAACAGGCAATAAAAGGCAGACTGTGGTAGGCAATAACAGCGAGTCACAAAGTAAACAGACAGTGCTTGTATTGGTGGAGTACTAGCTGTTACTACAATCCTTATGCAGCCTTTCCAATTTGTCAAATAATCTCAAAAATTCAGAAATTAAATCTACATTTAAGAAATTGAACACTGCTCCCCACACTATCAATAGCCATAGATGACAAGAAAAAAACTATCCAACTTACTTCCAAATTAGAGCAGAACAACATTTAGTGTAGAAAGCTTCTCCATGAACCAACAACATGTTTGTTCTGAGCACATTTCCTTATAAAGGACAGGTGACATCCTCCATCTTTAATGAATTCACAAATTCTGTTACTCAGACTAGCACACAAAGTCATGTTTGCTAACTAGGAACACCTACTCAGAAAACTGCTGATAGGCAGGATTAGGGCACAGGCTTGATAAAGTGCTCTGAAAGGCTGCAATCATCCTGGAGACTGGTTGGATATGTTACAACTCTCATTTTATAATAGGGGAAAGTAGGGCAAATAACCCCCAAGAATGGCATTCAAGGAAAATAGAGCAGAAGATGGTATATTTTTGGTAGGCTTATGTAGATGGCATACAGATAACTAGCAAAAAGAGAGTAGCTCACCTTTATGATGGTGGAGGCTTGCTGTTGAGTCCACACAGGAAGGATCTCCAAGAAGAGATCCTTCCCCAGTGGTGGTCAGCCCTTAAATGGGGTCTGGGAGAGGTGGAGCCAGGCTCCACTCCTTCCAATCACACAGGTAAATCACCTTCACCTGTGCCCCTGCAGCTGACTCAGTGCTCACCTCAGGTGATCAATCAGTGGTTCAGGTCATAATTCAACAGTTTCCATACAGGGGAAAGAAAGGGGGGAACACATTCTCCAGTAAGTCAGGAAAATATTATGCTACAGTATAACAAATATTACAATTAGTCTGACACAGTAACACTTACATTCACAAATCAAAACAGCTAATCAATAGAAAACAATCAGTATTATTAGTACAATTAAAAACTGTAAAGCAGAAGATTCCTAGAGTGTTATGTCTACTGCCCAGATCAACGCCATCAGTAGTCTGGAAGAAGAAAGGATGATGGTTGCAACAAGTTGTAAGCAACTTCCATTTTTCATCAGTAGAAGTGTGATTTTATCAGCAGCATTTTCTTCTTCCTCAGTAAAGAATTCACTTGGTACTATTTGCATGCATTTTCTAACACAGTTTTACATCTTGTTTTATGTTCAATAGTATGCAGGTCCACACTACAGCTGAAACCACTGTACTGCTATGCATAATACTTTTCTTAAAATACCTGCTCTTTATTCTGTACTCTCTACAAACTGATTTTCTCTCTGCTACAGAGAAAGCGTGCCTAAACCCAAACATGGAAAATTTTAAAGCATGTATTTGAATTCTGAACTGTAAATCATAAAATCATAGAATATGCACACCGAAAAGAGTATTGTAGAGGTTCAAGAGTTAACAGATGAAATCAGAAATATTAAATACTTATATTAATGCTGGAGTACCAATGCTATCATGTGGCTATTATAAATTCCTTAGTACGCAAAATAATGCAACTTTCACAGGCAACCAGCACATTAAAGGAGAAATAGTTTGTGCACCCTCTCTAAGGAAGAAAGCTGCAAGGAATAAAAGGTTTTTACTCTTCAAACAGTGAAATAGACAAAAATCAGTAGAGAATTTCACCCAGATGTTTCTCCTCCCCCTCAAACAAAAATAAGACCACTTCCACCCTTAAGCATCAGAAAGGATACAAAAGGAGAGAAAGGCAGGAATAGAGCATCTGCTCAACCCATGGCTGATGTTAAGGAACTATTTATTATTACATCTGTGGAGATACCATGACTCAAGTAATGTCACACATCCCTAGGAAAAAGCATACTGTCCTTGTACGTATCATTTTTAAGCGAGAAAAATTAGAAAGGTTCAATCACACAATCTTGACCAGTCTAGAAATATGCTTCTTTACATATGCTGGTGACTGTAATTACAAATTAAATCACATAGGAAAAAAATTAAAATATCCCTTTAAAAAGATGTTGAAACAAATAAACATTAACAAGAGTGCCTCTAAGAAGACTAAAAGTGGAATTTAAAAGAAGAAATAATTCTGCATTTGGAATACCCACTTTGAAATTTAATGACTTGCTACAAAAGGCAACATCTGGTTCTGAGCAAAAGCAGATTAATTTGTATCCCTTGATATCTTCAGAGCAGGTGTAACAAAAATTGAAAGGAAATATCAGGGCCAGATTCTTTCTGGTTGGTATTCAATTGTGTCTGAAACTCAAATTAGGTCTGCTTGATGGTTAATGAATTCCTGACGATGTCTGGAGACATAAAATAAAATATTAGTTTCTGTAATTATATCACATTTCAGTTTCTTGATAGTATTGCAGGAATCCTTACATGCACATGTGTCACCTGCTATCTCCATTTCAACCTGCCATCCATTAACCTTTGATTCTCAACATATATTTTTAAGGAAGTAAATGAGGGAGAGAGGCATTATATTATTAGTTAATTCATCTGAAATTTGAACCAAGAAAGAGTTCTATGGAAAAAAAGTATCTAAAAATATTCATACTTTTCAATGTTGCCAATGGCTTGTCTTAAGCACCTGTTCATTAAGCATGGTTACCAGCTGCCTTTATTGTGATTAACCTTGCAGATAACCACAGAAAATGAAGAATATGACTATTGAATATGACTATATACTACTGAATTTCACTTTTTGAATACATTCAGTAAAATTAAAAGTTACAAGAGTAAGATGGTTATCTTCTGCCATTTTTATCCTCAAAAAAGAAAAATGACCAATTTCAGAGGCTTGTAACCATCTACGCAAGGGTTGTAGAGTGTATTAGACTGTTCTTATCTTTTTAGGAATGAACAGTCATGGTGATAACATGACACGAAATACTACAATGAACTATAAAACAAAGTCAATAGCATAATTGAAAGGGAAGAGACTTAGTGCAGAACCAATATCAAAGATGTAAGGTTTCAGATTATTAGCGCTCAAAGGGCAGAACTGATGCCAATCCAGAGGACTGTAGTTGAGCAATACATTTCTCAGAACATAATGGAAAGCAGACTTGAGTAACAGAGAAAATGAACATGCTGAACAAATGCTTTTATTTTATGTCACCAAATCCTCAAATCACTTAAAATTGTTGCTTTATTTTTACCCATCTTCTGTCACATAAGTTCAAATAATTGAAAACAAGCTCTTATCACTGGCTGACAAAAGTCATACTTTCAGTCTTACTGCTTTCTAAAGGTGATCTCAATTCATAAGTTGATCTGAAAATGATTTGCTATGTCACACAAAAATTGCACTTTGCAATCAATAAAATTCTCTACTTCAAAGAAGTCTACAAATAACAACATTGAAGTCGTATGATGAATACGCACTGTATAATTAACATCTGTAAGTTGCTAAGGAAAGATAGTTGGAAGAAAAAAAATAGGCATCAATTTCCTAAAAAGACAAAAGTAAACTTCTGCTACACATAGAAAGACGACAAACATATACAAGTTAAAACCACATAAACGCAAGTCGGGTCATGATTTTATCTGATAGAGGTATTTTTCTCAAACAAGGCTCATACAGTACTCGGCTTTGAGTTTTTGATAAAAATAGCAGTGATACGCTGATACTTTAGTTGTTGTTGAGTACAACATACACAAATTCAATGACTTCCCCGCTCCCCTCACTGCCCCATCTACAGAGAAGTAGAGAGTGCCCAAATGGATTAAAAAAAAAAAACAGATCATATGATGCTATGCTGTTACAGTTTAAACCAGCAAGGAGCTAAACATCTGCATTAGAATGGAAAGCACAACAATAATACTTGAGTAGCAAGATCCCAGCCTACAACAACTGAGGATTTACACAAGCACAACCACCACAGGCAGAGAAATAATGATAATTAAAAATAAATAAACAAACAAACAAAAAGAAGCTGCTTACTTTTAGAAGGTTTCAGGTACAGAGAGATCTCCAACAGAAAGCCTTACCTCTGCTGATGACCCTTAAATGAGGTCTGGGAAGGCGTAAATCCTGGCTCCACCCTTTCTCATCACTCAGGTGCACTGCAGGCACCTGAGCTTCATTACCTTGGCCCTGTCTTCCTACCAGTTGCTCAATCACTGTTTCAAGACATGACTTGGCATTTCCACTACAACACCACATGGCCATTTGCTCACTCCCTCTCCCAAGGGGGAATGAGTAAAAGAATTAGAAACAAATAGAACTTTTGTTGAGACAAAATGCTATTTACTAAGACAGAAGAGGAAAACATAAACAAAAATGCAATTATAACTATTCATATATAGACACAATGTAGTTACCAACCAACACACAGCAGTGAATACAATTTATGAATACTCTTCAACTGATGCCCTGTCATCAACATTTCCCACCAGCCAATACACAGCAAACCCTGGGCAGCAGCTGTTGTTCCTAGCTAACTCCCACACAGCTTTGTAGCCTTCCACGGTTCAGAATAATGGGTGGCTTAATTTAGACCACCTGTCCAAACTCCAGCCCATCCCCAACTACTCAGCTCCAGGTGTGTTCCCATCACTACACAGTGAGAAATAACTAAGACATTGGTGTGCTATTACTGCCTTTTTTTTAATTTTTCTTCTGAAAACAGGACTTAGGGTCTGGGGTAAAGATTGAAAAAGAGAAGGAAGTTTAAAGTAATGGTGTTTGTCTTTCTAAGAAATTGTCATATGATGAGCCCTGTATATTATTCTTCGCTTACAGCGTTTCTAGAGCTTTTTCATGAGCTTTGAAGGAATACTACTATTATAATTATCATTGAGGTAGAGATCATCTAATTAATATTGTAAGCAAGACTTTCAAATTAGAATTCATGAATAAATATCTGATTCAACTTCAGGTTATGGCCCTTTTGTTTTTTGACACTTGTGCACTGATCTATTACATCTGGACACTATACCTATATGTTGCAATGTAACTTGAAATGAACTTACTTAAGATACTGCAGAAATATGTTTCAAATGTTTTTTTTTTCATTTCAGTCAGTTAAATTCATTGTTATATAACATCATTAAATGAACAAAGAATTAAACAAACAAACAAAAAGCAACAGGTACTCAATCAAGACAAACGTAGGTTTTTTTATTGTTACTAATTAAAAGATGGCATTGAATGTGATATCTACTGATTTTATGTTCATCTTAAGCAAAAATATCTTTAGGATGAAATGAAACATTTGGTAACAAAGATAGCTTTATCTCTCAGCAATGCCTCTAAAGACTGGCACTGCTACACTTTCAATCAGTTACTGTTAAAGCTTTACAACATTCTATCAAGGTTTTATTTCTGAAAATTTTAGGATGTATTTCAGGTACTTTCAGTGTTCAGAGCTATAAACTGTATAAATATTCACTCTTACACATGGACAATATTTCCAGTTTAGTGTGAGTGAGACAAAACAGTGAGCCATTCCTTCTTGCATATCTTTATTTAGGTTCAAATTCCCATAGTGAACTTATATTACATACTTCAAAAGAAAAAGTTCAAACATGAAACAATCATCATGTCTTTTTTTGCAAGCAGTTGAATAAAGCTAGCACTCCATTAGGAAAAATCAGATAGGTAAGTTCAGGATATGGTGGATCACTTTTTCTAGGCAAGCTAAAGAAGTCCATTTGACAGCTAGTATTGCCATGCAAGAAATTAAAATATTTTTCCTTAAAAGTAAGATATTTGGGAGTTAATAGTTTATTATACAGAGTAGAAGTTTATTTTCATTTCAAACTTTCCTAATTGACAACTTTTCATTAGTTTAGTTAGGATGTCAATTCTCTTTTTGCTGATCCTTTACTGGTGGCAGAAAAAGCACACCAGATCTATCCTAAAAAGTTAGCCATAGAAATGATCAAATCAACAATAAATAAATTGTTTTGCTTCAAGTTGTTTTGATCAGTAAAAGAACAGCTTAAGTGAAAGTGCTGAGAAGCCCAACTATACAATCTGCTTTACCTTACATATTTTCTTCCTCAAACATAATCAGTATCTGCTGATTATATTTTGTTTTGAATACATATGCAGACGAGAACATTAGAAAGCTTAAGATTGGAGGCAGCCTGGCGGTAGTGATCATGGAGGAATGCAGGTAAAAAGTATAGTCTCCTGAATTTCAGGAGAGCAAACTTGTGGCTGCTCTAGGAAATGCTGGATGGTATCTCCTGGGAAACTGTCCTGAAGGGCATAGTAACAGAACAAAGCTGGTAGCTTTTTAAGTTCCTGGTGGACAAGAAGCTGGACATGACCCAGCAGTGCACATCTTCAGCCCAGAAGGCCAACTATATCCTGGGCTGCATTAAAAAAGGGGTAGCCAGCAGGGAGAGGGAGGTAACTGTCCCTCTCTACTCAGCTCTAGTGAGGACCCATCTGGAACACTGCATCCAGGCCTGGAGTCCCCAGCAAAATAAAGATGCAGAGTCCTTGGAATGAGTCCTAAGAAGCGCCACCAAGATGATCAGAGGGCTGGAGTATCTCTGCTGTTCACCTTGTTCCACAGCTTCTGCTCTGAATATACTTTTTTATACTCCCATGCATCTCTCTTAGGAAGAAAGGTTGAGGGAACTGGGCTTGTTTAGCTTGGAAAAGAGAAGGCTCCAGGAAGACATTATTGTGGCCTTCCAGTACTTGAAGGGAGCAAACAAACAGGAAGGGAGAACAACTGTTTACATGGGTTGATAGTGATAGGACAAGGGGGAATGGTTTTAAATTAAGACAGGAAAGTTAGGCTAGTTTTCCATTCAGAGTGGTGATGCACTGGAACAGATTGCCCAGAGAAGTTGTGAATGCCCCATCCCTGGAGGCATTAAAGGCAAGGCTGGATGTGCCTCTGGGCAGCCTGCTCTAGTAGTTGACGACCCTGCCCTTGGCAGTGGGGTTGAGGGCTTATTTTCTGAATGGCAACTTTCGAAAATAGTTTGAGATTTAGCACTTCTTCATTTGGTGTCAACTATAGTCCTTCAAAGGCCAAATTTTGCTTGAGTGTTAATTTCATAGTCTGTTAAGTCTGTTAAGATGCCTTTATAGGCAAAATTTTCAGTGGCTTTTTAAAAATTTAAATTCTTGAAGGACTTCAGAAACCCTGCCATGGGTGGGTCTTAGGATCTTATTATAACTAATTGATCATGATAGTAACTATAACTAACTATAGTTACTAGGAGTTATGTCTTAAATTTTTGAGCAATGTAAAGACTTTATTCCATACCATGATAAATTATCTGAGCTGCTGGCAACTTTCTTTATTCTTTATCTTTCATATTGGACTTGGCTGTAACATGTGACTTGGTCAAAGTCAAATATCATCAGTGATTTCTGAGAATGAGCGACTGTAAAATAAAAAAGCAAAAAGCAGAAAATTTCAGTTTTTCCTGTTATTACCCATTTACTGAAGAGGAATGTTTTGCAACTCAAAATGATAATTACATTAAGAAAAACAGGAGTACTGCTAATTGTGATAAGGCATTCTCTAGAAATGCTTTTACATCTCTGTATTAAAATATTAACTGAAAAATATATTTAGTATTCTTCCAGGAGGCACAGTATGAATCATTTACTCCATTAACAAATAAGCTACTATCAAACTGTGTGATCATACTTAAAGGTTCTTACCACAATGTTCAATGACATTTACATCTCCTTCCTCTCCTTAAATATATTTTATTGTTGATAAACATTATTTATTGAGACAGGAAAGGAATAAGGAAAGGTATTTTTCTTACATTAAGAAGGAATAATGTATTTTAAAAGCTATATTTAAGAGTTTTAAGGAATAAACTCAGACAAACATTTTAAAGCTCTAAGCATGTGTACAAAATGCATAACTAGGCTACAAAGTAATCGTTCTTACTGAAAATAAAAGACCTTAGCATTTTTTCTAGATTACTTGATGTGAATACAGAAGTGACTCACCCACCACAGTACAGCTGGTTGAAGATTAATGAGTTGTTTCTTTGGGTTCAAGCTTTCTACTTGTTTCAGGTACACATAAGTGGTGCAATTAATTTTACAACACTTGGGTTTTGTCATCCAGCACTTCCAATGGAATTCTGCTATGAGAAGTATTCTTTAATTAAACCTTTAAAAATTTCACCAATGTTGAACACTGCAGTTGAAATACAAAAATACCACTGAGGTCCATGATAGCTTTACTGTTCAGTGAGGGAAGTACTACCTTATTTTTAAGACTGTTTAGCTTGAAAGTTGTGAATTTTTTATTTATTTATTTTTTACATTCTGACTATGAAAGCTTAGGCTTGTAGAGATTGTCAAATTGAAATAAAAATTGTTTATGCAGCCTGGAATATAATCACATTTACTCAGAACATCACATTCTTGGTGTCGGCCACTATCAGATAACTTAGATTTCATCTGGAAGTCTAAGCAAATAGCTATTCCTCTGCATACCACTGTATTCCATAGTGATGACTAAGGAAATGAATTCCCCAGCACACTGTGTTCTATTGTGTATGTAACATATGGTATTTTTACACAAACATTAAATCTCACATATACATCTGTATGTCAAAGATTGCAATCTTAACTTGGAAGATATAATCAATTTCTGTTTTGTTCAAACAAGGAAAAATAAGAATATTATCAGCTCTCCTTTCTTTTTCTACTTCAGGATCTGACTGCAATAATGAGTATCATTTGATTAAAATACTTCTGTTAAACATTTCTATTTAAATTTTTCTTTGCCTTAATGATTTATTTCCTTTGGATAGAATAGAATCATACCAAAAAGTATTAAATTCATTCTTGTTTTAAGAACCATCTACTTACATGTTTGGTTGCATATCAAAGATGGGAAACTGACTATTGGAGATAAATTTTGTTATTTCATTTTGTACTCAAAACAAATTTGTGTATGTCTTGCATGATGGAAGAAAGGTCTTTTCTCATTCACCTCCATAAACTGTTTCTAATTAAGCTAGTATAAGTTGCCATGCAATTATATGTGATGTAAAGAAAAGTGATAGAGTTGGGTATAGTGTTTAGATCTAATCACAGAATCTCAGATTTGTAGGGGTTGGAAGGGACTTCTAGAGATCATCAAGTCCAATCTCCCTGTCAAAGCAGGCTCCCTACAGCAGGCTGCACAGGTAGACACCCAGACAGGCCTTGAATATCTATGTCCAGAGAAGGAGACTCCGCAACTTATCTGGGCATCTTGCTCAAAGGCTCCATCACTCTCACCATGAAGAAGTTCTTCTGCAAATTGGTGCAAAACTTCCCATGCTCCAGTTTATGACTGTTTCCCCTTCTCTTGTCCCCACAGACTACTGAAAAGAGCTTTTTCATCTCCCTTTGACTACTAAACTTAAGATTCTTATGAATAAGATCCCCTGTCTGTCTTCTTTTCTCAAGGCTGAACAGACCCAGGTCATCCAGCCTTTCCTCATAGGGGAAATGCTCCAGGCCCCTTATCTATTTTGTGGCCCTCCACTGGTCATCTTCCAGGAGAAAGCTGCATAGGGGAAAAGGATCTAGGGGTATTAGTTAACAGCCAGCTGAACACAAGCCAGCAGTATGCCCAGGTGGCTCAGAAGGCCAATGGCATCCCAGCTTGAATCAGAAATAGCACAGCATGATTAGGGAGGTGATCATCCCTCTGTAGCAGGCACTGCTGAAAAGCTGGTACAAGTACAATGAAAATAGAGAAAACTTAAACATAATGCATAATCAATTGTCTTAGACCAGAGCTGTTTTAACATTGTCTTCAAGCTCTTATTATCAGGCTGTTGTTTGTATTAGTTCTATGGTATCTGTATGCACTTGCAAAGAAAACATTTGCTAAACATGTGGATTTAAAAATCTGCTGTTAACAATACAGCCTTAGGTAAAATAACAACAAAATAAATCTAAATTAAGAAAGTAATTTAGAATCTCTATCCTCATAGCTATATTTTATCCTTTCTATACATCAATTGTAGGCTCTGTATAACTATTCTTTTCTTAGTTCCAAAAAACTCAAGTTTCAAAAAATTCTTTGGAACAAGTCTTTGAGATAACTAGAATAACAAACTTTTAGCTAGTTAGTCACTGAAGAGAGCAAAGTGGTCACCTTCTATTTCTTATGCCTTCCTTTTCTTTAGTTAATATTTCAAAGTTTGAAATACTGTTCTTTTTTAACTTACTGAGTGAAACATTTGTGGCTTTCCTTTGAACGATATCATTAGTGATACAAGAAAAGAGTGACTAAGACAAAAAGAGAGAAAGTTTCATGGGGAATAAAAAGTCATTGTAGTCATAAACTTTTCTAATCCAAAAGAGTACCTACAGTACCCTACAGAAATGCTTGTGAAGTGCTCAGGCCAATCATATCTCCCCATGGTTTTCCTTTGAATTCCTTATTTCTTGCTTCTATTGCATACATGTTTAATCATATTCCTAACTTTTGTCCATGCAAAGGAAATTTTGAATAAAAATGCTCTACAGAAAGGAAAAGATCCATTAGTTCACTTCCAAAGCAGATGATTAAAAATTCAGAAAATACCTCATCTGGAGTTGATACTGTCCTGTAATAAAGATTCACTACAACCACCTTATTTTGCAGAATGACTCAAAGCAACACATAGAACCCTGTAGTTAAATGTTTTTCTACAGAATTACTCAGTATTTTACCCATTTTTAATTCATCCTCATTATACTCTGAATTTGATTCATTATTATTTGAAAATAGCATAAAAATACAGTTAATATAGAATGTATAAGCTTTGCCTTTAACATAAAGAAGAGTTGAACAGGACTATCCTTTCATCTCCAAGTTGTGGATCTGAGCTAAATCTTCAATATATGAATCTTAGGGAAATATTCCTTTCCCTATCATGTTTGAATCAAGTAAATGTGGAAGCCCAGTAACACCACTTATCTTTCACAGAAAAATGACTAGACCACATGGAATCATCTGGAGCACTGTCCATCCGTTTCTCTTTTGCACATTTGCACTAAAAAAAGGATTTTCAGCTCCTGTCATATATCATCTTGCATCAAATCATTACGTTTCTTAATGGATGCTGGAGGGTGATAAGATGGTGCTGTTCATCCTGGTTTCTCAATTTTGCCTTTTAGCTATATAGCTATTTAGGATCAGAAAAGATTTCTCTTCTACTAGTTTCTGCCTGGATTTTCCTCTCCAATAAGCAGCTTAGAAAGTTAACTTTGAGGATAGAGCCATAGTTAATACTTCTCTGACCATGCTGTCACAAATGTAAGAGCAAGTATCCATGAAAGACTCCTGTTGCACATCACTGAATATCACATACATTTAAAAATGGAAGAGACTAAGACTTAGTTATATAAAGGATAGAAATATCTCGTTTTTAAGCATGGAGTGAAGTACTCTTCATGACCTTCACACTTCTAGACATGAAAATAATATTAACTTGCTTGGAGTTGACACATTCTATGGCTACGGAAAGAAAGGAATGGGGCAAAGGCATGACTATTTTTTCAAGCAAAACAGCCTGTACAGCAAAAATTTGCTGATATTGGACCACTTTATGGTACATCAGTTATTTTTGTAAAATCATAAACTTGTAGAATCATATAATTGTTTGAGTTACAAGGGGCCTCAAAGATCATTTAGTCCAAATCCCAGCACCACATACAGGGACATCTTTCACTAGATCAAGTTGCTATAAACCTTCTCAACCTGTCTTTGAACACTTCTAATGGTAGGACATTCATCACGTCTCTAAGCAACCTGCTCCAATGCCTCACTACCCTATTTAATACAAATCTTTCTGTTTCAAACTGTTTCTTACCCTGTCAAAAGGCCCTGATGAAAAGTCTTTCTCCATCTTTACTCATTAGCATTGAAAGCTGCAATAAGGTTTCCCCAGAACCTTTCTTTGGGCCAGCACTCTCAGACTTTCATCACAGGAGAGTTAGTTCAGCTCTCTGATCATTTTTGTGGCTGTCTTCAAGATGAAGTTTCTTAGGTCCATGTTCTGAAGTCCTGGAGACTCCAGGGCTGAACACAATATTCCAAGTGACCAGTATGGAGGTGATTTCCCCCCCCACTTTTGGTCTCACATGATCCCATCTGCAGTATGGCAATTACTCTGGAGTTCCCACCATAATAAGGACACTGACCCATTGGAGTGAGTCCAGAGAAGGGCCATGAGGGCGACCAGAGGACTGGAGAACCTTTCCTGTAAAGACAGGTTGAAAGAGCTGGGTATGTTCAACCTGGAGAAGAGAAGGCTCATGGGAGACCCCACAGCAGCCTTCCAGCGCCTTAAGAGGTTCTACATAAAAGATAAGGAGGGATTTTTTACAAGGGCATGTAGTGATAGGAGAAAAGCTAATGGTTAAAATAAAAGAGGGTAGGTTTAGATTAGTTTAGGAAAATATTCCTTAGCATGCGAGTGTTTAGGCACAAGAACAGGTTGCCCAGAAAGGTTACAGTGGCCCTCTCTCTAGCAGTGTTCAAGACTAGGCTGGATGGAGCTTTGAACAACCTTGTCTAGTGGGAGATGTCCCTGTCCATAACAGGAAGTTGGAAGAAGATGATCTGTAATGTCACTTCCAATCAAACCATCCTATGATTCTACCATTAGCCTATTTTATTTAAACATCTAAATTATTACTACAGTTAACAATACATTGCACAAAACAATTCAATATACTTTCACAGTTTTAAAATGTTGTGGTTTGGATTTTTGTGCATGCATGTTTTATTTTATTTTTTGTGAGGAATAAAGGCATATAAGGCGCTCTCAAATCCCTGTTGTGGCTAAACTCAGCAGGTGGCTAAGCACTATACAGCTGCTCACTCACTGACTTCCTTCTCAGTGGAATTGGGGAAAGAATTGAAAAATAAATGAAGAAGTACTTGTGGATTGAGATGTAACTATCTGCAGTTTACGAAGATAGAGAAAAAAAACAGTTATTAATAGATATATTTATATAAAGTGATGCACAAATACTTGCTCACCACTCACAGACTGATGCCCAGCTCTTTCCCAAGTGAGTGGAAGGGACTAAGATAAAGTACCACCTCCTTCAAAACTCTCCTTCCACATGATGTCATGTGCTATGGAATATTCCTTTGGTCAGTTTATGTCAGCTGTCCTGATGCTATTCCCTCCCAGCTCCTTGCCAACACTCCACACTCTCCAAAACCTACATTAGCAGGAACTGAGAAAATTGAATGGTTTTGGCTCTACACAACGCTGCTTAGCAACAACTAAAAACATCCATGTGTTAGCAACACTGCTTTTCTCCTAAAATCAAAACATTGCATCATACCACATATTCTGAAGAAAAACAGTTCTGTCCCAGTTAAAACTAAGACATCTCTCAAAGATAAACTAATGAAGTTGTCTTGAAGGTGACTATTTTTGCAACAGCATTTTTTCATGTGCCTAAAGTCATTATCAATTTGTTCTTCATATTTAAGAATAGCATACTCAGATTCATCATGTATTATGGATGGCATCTATTCTCAACTTATCTGTTAAACAGTTCATTGTCTACTCAGCTCTGGCTGTTGCAACCTATGTATTTAGTTCTTAAGAAGAAAAGTCTGTACTGACTGGAACAGTGATTAATACGACAAGGAAGACTAATGAATTTTGCATAAAAGCTTGACAGGTATTGAATTCAAATACTAAATTCAATTTACCTTTATTCTCTTATTATTATTATTTAAGTAATAAGCTAGACAGTTGTGAAAAGCATTCCTTTATATCAAACTAGCTTTATAATTCATGGTTCCTGTGTATTTTACAGGGGAAGATATTGCAATCTGTTCTATCAGACATTTCAAATTATTTCAGAACACTCATTCATTGTTGGATAGATGTATATTAATATCATAGAATATAACCAAAATTATTTTCTGGTATACACAAAATTAGAATAATAAGAATAAAATTAGAATTAGTATTAAAATTTAATTTATAAAGAAAATTCATTATTAAATAATTCTACCAGAGCCTAAAATGTATACAGTTCTTTAAATAATATTTCTATCCTTTATTCATTTTTTATATACATATAATAAATCACTTTCTTAGCATCATCTACAGGAAAAAAAAATATATATATATTGCATTTGCTTGTATGTACTTTGTACAAAATGGATCTACTTGTTTCAAATGTTGACCTGAAATTTAACTGTAAAGACATATTTTGAGGAACAAAAGCTAAGAGTAACATGCTATTTAGGTCAAAGTTTTATGTCAGCTTTCAGCCTCAGGCTAAATCTCCCTAGAATAATTTCACCAAAATGCTGAAATGCTTCTAGAAAAAGGTTAGTGAATTTAATATATGATGTTAGACTCAAAATCCTGCTATTGGCAAAAACTGAATACATTTTGTATGTGGAGGCAAGAATTATTTATTGTCAGTCTAACTCAAAATTTAATCAAAATACAGTGAACAGTTATATTTAATCCAATAATCCATGTATTTGTAACATAGATTACTACCAAAAATTACACATCTCTCCCACTCAAAAAACAACAAACAAACAAACAAACAAAAAAAAACACAAAAAACCCCACCATGCAATACTATTAAAATTATCGTACAAGACTTAAAAACAGTTAAATCCATTTGGCTGCCCTTCATGAGTGGAATCCCCCAGGTATTGGGGACACTCCTATTCAACTTTTTTATCAGTGACCTTGATGAGTGCATCTTGTGTACCCTCAGTAAGTTTGCAGGTGACATCAAATTGGGAGGGAGTGTTTTTTCTGCCAGAGGGTAGAAAGGCACTACAGAAGGACCTGGATAGACTGGATTGATGGGCCAAGGTTAACTGTATGAGTTTCAGTAGGGCCAAGTGTCAGGTCCTGCATTTTAGTCACAACAACTCCAGGCAATCCTACAGGCTTAGGGAGGAGTAAATGGAAAGCTGCCTGATGGAAAGGGACCTTGGTGTACTGATGGACAGTTGGCTGAATATGAACCAGCAGTGTGTCCAGATTTCTATACCCTTCCAGCAACATCTCTGAGGCTTATAGAGTGTGGGTAGTGTTCTTACCATGTACTCAAAGACAAAAGATAATCGCATCTGTTGACCAACCTACAAGACTCATATTTAAGCACGTCTTTATTATAGCAAATTCACTGAAGACTGCTTGAATTGTATTTAACACAGATTATATTATATTTCTCTTTTTATTTCCTCTGAATTGAAAAAACTATTGAAATACCAAGGCAAATTTAAAATATTGTTACTATATGAAAAGCAATCATCTCAAACACATTTTTTTTCTTACATGTTCTGTAGTGAGAAAATTCTTCTCTATGGGAAAGACTTTAAGACATGTCTGAAGCTAGAGTTGCATGAGCACGCAGGTTACAGGCAATCTAAAACATAGTTTGATCTTAAATGGAGAACAAAACATAGACAGTTGAGATAAAGTTCACATCTCTGAAACTCAGATCATTCAGCTCCTGCCTATGGTAGTACCCCTGAGAAACACTGCTCTTAAAATATAAATATTTATCTCCATAGGGTAACATAGCTATGATATGGTAGCATTTCATAAATATCTTTTTTTTTTTTTTGCATACATTTGGCCAAATGTCGCTCCTTCATACAGTAAAACTGCAGATTTAAATAGAAGCAGCTTGTATTCCATTTGCTAAATGCAACTGAGGAAAAAAATATACTGTTGCTGTCCAAGTTCTTTTAGTCCAGAGTTCAACATAATTTACTCCAACAGGAATTTTAATTTTGAATGTCAAAATCTGCCCTATTAACATAATCTTGTAATGTTCAAACCTGAAATGGCTGTTGCAAATTTTAAATATGCTGAATAGGAGATGTACGAGACCAGGTGGGCTTTCAGCATCAGGAGGGAAGAAAGGAGAAAAACAAGTACAGTTTAGTTTTCTACTGAGATTTTTTATAACTCTCTGAAGTCAGCACCTGTATTTTTATCCTTTTCAGCATTTACTGAAACTTCTGCAGAGCTAGTAAAGGTAATTATTTTATTTGAAATTATTCCACAATCTCGAACACTGTTACTGTTATGTAGACACTTTTACCCCACTCAGCTCTGCACTATACAGTCTCTTGCTTATTAGACAGAAAGATCTCTTCTAAAGGTACAGCTAAGAACATCCTTCCTATGGTACTGCACTAAATATTTTAGTTTCTTTAGTCTTTTTAAAGTGACTTTGTTTTTGTACTCCTAATTGTTATGTATTTAGAGCTGTGAATGTTGTTACTAAATTTATCACAACGAGAACATAATGGAAAATGTAGAAAGTCCTGTCATTAAGAAATTATAAACCTTTATAGAGTATAATGTGGCTATAGTGATTTGATAACATTTTTGCTTTATTCCACTTGTTTAAAGAAAGGGAAACAAAACTGCCACAGATGTCAAAGGATCTTTTCTTGCTGGTGAAAATAGGATCTACTTCTTCCAAATGAAAATGGTGAAGCAGATACAAAAGGGGAATAATCTTAATCATTGCCTCTAAAAACCCTAAAACATATTAGTCTAGAGATGTAAGGACAGTATCAAATATATCAAAATAAAAACCTAGAGCATTCATCTGCATTTATCAGTGAAATGTTCCTTTTTTGGAGGTAAAAAAGCATGTAACATCAGATTTGAAAAATCTTTTCTACCTAAGTCAATATCCTATTCCCTATGTACGTAAGTCTATGTAAAATAATCTGTAGGCATAAAGTTTACACATTAGCATCAGTCATAACCAATTTGTGGTGTAATGTGAAAGGAGTCAGTAGATATACTTTGGTAAAACAAATAAATATATATTCTTGGATCACAAGCATAATAGCTTCATAATATACTATTTCCCAATTATGAGTAAATATTATTACATTTGGATACTTCCGCATGTGGAAAACGTTTTTATATAAAAAAGTTCTTACTGCACAAAAAACAGTTTTACATTTTAGCAGCCTTGATTACTAAAGAGGGTTTTTTTTCACAGCATTTTTTCTTCATTCTTTTAAACAGTGATCTGATCTGACAAAATATTAAAAATTAAATGAAAACTACAATGACCATGTAATATTTAAAGCATCTCAGATAAGACAAAAATTAATGTTTTGACTACATTAATCATAGTACTCTTTAAACAGATTTTCAAAAGTTTCAGCATAGTTATGTGAAAAGCTCTTAACATTAAGTAAAACTTAAGATTTCTTATTAATGCTTTTTTGCCCTTCAGACATCTGTGAAACAAAACACAATTAAAGAGGAGCAATTTTCTTTTCCTTTGGAGACTGAAGTCTTTGTGTTTGAACTATATGAGCAGACTAGATGAATTTAATAAACATATAAACTGAGATTTCTACTTCTCTAGTTCTCAATTTTTATTCAATGTTCACATTCAAAAAAAAAAAGATAATGAGGAGGATGATAAATAAATAAATGATATAGGTAACTAAATATAGACTTCCTTACAGACATATTCTTGGAAGATAACCTGACAATATTTATATTATCTTCTATTTCATCAGTAGGAGGTAATAGTAAGGGAAAATTGTTGGCATTATTTTAGCTATAAGCACAAACTACACCAGCTGGTACGGTCTGTTGGGAACTGATATGTGGGTCAGCACATTGCATTGTCAGCACTTTTCTTCAGCAAATCCACCTGCTTGTGTAAACAGACAATATGGGGCCCCAGTGTAACAAATTACATTATTAAAGAAACATCTTTCTGTATTTCTGGCCTACTTAGCCCTCTCTTCCTGATATCTTCAACTATTCTTGAATAGAAGTCCTCTCTCATTACTCCATTAAGCTCTTAGGCTTTTTAAATATACTATAAAAGTAAAATACAAGTGATTAAACAAACAAACAAAAAAAGCCAACCACTTTTGCTAATATAGCTACAGTGCAGTACAAATCTATAAAGAGTATAAAACTTTTGAATTTGATTTACTTATGTCTTACCTTCTATCCAGATAACTGACAGCTATTTTACTCTCCTAAACACAGTCTGGATCAGATATTAAAAGCTTAGTTAAAAGTTCTTCTATACAGTAAGCCTTTTAGTGCAGTATGTCCAGAGTTTGATTTAGCATGTAGACAAAAAACACCTGAGATCTCTTCCATATAAACATGTAAGAAATAATTATGCATTTAGTTTTCCTGCTCTGCCTTGGAATATGTTTAATTTCAGGGGAATTAACTCTTCTTCATCTGAAAGGACAGCCCTATAAAAAGCAGAGAATGATACCAAAATAAAAACAATAACAAAACATATGCAGTAATTGGAAGCAGATGGGATAAGCTAAATACAGCATAAGCATAAATAAAAACTAAAAGATCACATTAAAATCTGAAAGTCAAATCTTGCCTCTTTGGAATAAGCTGCTACGAATTGGCCTTCAATGAAAGCTCTTGATGTTTAGAAGGGTAGTTCAAGATCTATGTCTTGTGAATAAATCAGCATATTCACATTTTGGAAAGGTTATAAAAGGCATAATGTTGGCTGAACACTGATTTCTGAAAAAAAAAAAAAAAGTCACTACTTTTTCCTGGGAAATGAACTGTTTCATTTTGAAACAAAATACATTTTAAATCTTGATGAACAATTTAGAGGCTATTGAAAATATTCCAGCAGTACTTCTGTTTTATTTTTCATATAATTTCTTTCTTTGCATTTGAATTTGCATGTCTAAAATGCATGTTGATTGATGCTGTAAATATTCAGCAGTCTAGAAAATGTTTAAAAATGTTTTCTCAGTTATAATATACTATGTAATTTTAGACAAATGACAAATATTAACTGTCAGTTTTCTGAAGGTAATCTGGGAGAAGTGCCACCTTGTAGATCCTGCTGATTTGCATGCTATACATAAAATAACTAGATATTATATTTTCTTTTCTGAAGAAATTACAGAGAAATTGCTTTTCTTAGATTATATTCACATATGCACGCACACTCACACGTGGTCAGAAAATATGTTACCTCTGAATTCATTCACCAAGGTTGTTGGGCTATTTAAACCTAAAATGTCAGCAAGTAAACTCATAGTAGAACCAGCAGTGAAATTCAGATGAAGACTGAATGTGATTTTTTTACTACTGGTCGTCCACAAATCAGAAAACTGTGCCAAGGGGTGCAGCAAGAACAGCACTGCTAAGTCAGTGTAAGGGAATTTCCTGATCTTCTCTGTGCTGGTGTAGTCTAACCTCGAACACTGTGTGTAGTTCTGGGCACCACCATATAGGAAAGAGATAAAACAATTAGACAGCATCCAAAGAAGGGCTATGAAGACAGTGAAGAGTCTAGAGGGGAATATATATGAGAAGCAGCTGATGTCCCTTTTTTTGTTCAGCCCTAACAAGCACAGGCTTACAGGACACATGGTGGCCTACAGCTCCTCACAGGGGAACAGAGGGGCAGTGCTGACCTCTGGTCTCTGGTGGCAGTCACAGAACCAATGGATTGGTATGGAGCTCTGTCAGGGGAAGGTCAGCCTGGCAATTAGGAGAATATTATTCACTGGAGGGTGGTTAGGCACTACAACAGTCTTCACGATTGAGTGGTCACAGCACCAAGATAAAGGAGTTCATGGAATGCTTGGACAGTGTTCTCAGATGTATGGTTTAATTTTTAGTTATTCCTGTGTGAAGCTATGAGTTGGGATTACGGCTTCCTGCTAACTCAGGATGCTGTATGATTCTATGATTTTGATACCCAGACTTCCTTCAACAAGATATGGTTATTTAACCTTCCAAGAAAATGTTTTATGGGAAATTTTCATTAACAAATCGCAGCCTAATAATATCTAGACAAAGCTGACAGTATTTTATTAAAAATATAAATACACTTTGGATGATTTCAATATTAATTCACAACATTTAACAAATTTCTGGAGACCTCTTTTCACATTACTCCTACTATTAACCAAGGCATGGGAAAAAAAAGTGACCACATTCTTAAAAGTGTTTCTACCAATATTAACAATAGATATTTTTAGTTGTGAGCAGCTTATTAAAACTGAAGTTATCAAAATTAGAAAATGCGTACCAAAGTACTGAACAGTTCCGTAAATTCCACAGAAATTTTACTGTACATTAACATTTGTTCTCCACAAATATTTGAAACTGAAATACCCTCAAATCCAAGGACATAATCACCAGTAGATCTTTAGGCAAGGAAGCAACTGTGGTCTTGCCATTTTAGGAAATAATGCATATCATCTACTTAAAACAAATACCCTAGGATGAACAGAATCATGTCTAGAAACATCATAGATGTTTCTGTCCATACTACGGCAGTAGTTTAGTTGATTAGATGAAATACATCTGTACAGGAAATATAGAGTTATAAAATTTAATAATATAATTTATACACAGTAAATTTCAGTGAATGATCATGAGATTTTAGGCAATTATGATCACAACTATCCAAGCTTATTTTTTGGATAAGAACAAGAATAATTCTGAAAAAACGTTAAAGTATGCTAATTATTATTCTTGTAAAGATTTTCATATCCTTCTGCTTTACAACTGAATACAATATAAAAGAAAAACAACAAAGCAACAACAACAACAAACACAAAATGACAGATCAGATTAGGAGTTTCCTAAGAAATAAAATCCCTGATATTTCGAATCATCTGCTAAGGGGAGATAGTTTTTTACTCAGTTGCTGCCATAGCTAACTCAAAGGATCTGTTCTCATCAACTCAAACAAATACTTTTAAACCCATGGAAAAATAGACTCTAAAAATGCTACTGATGAAAGGTTTCCTCTTTTGCACACAATGGGAACATGCTATCTGCAGTTTTCTTGCTTTACCTGGGTGTAAGCATTGAAAAAGTATCAGTACTAAAGAAAAAATTTACATTTTTCCAATTTTGAACACATTAGTACTTTCTGGTTTTCAAACAGCTTGATCTTTTCTTTAGCAGTAGTTGTTGGGCTTTGATAACACATTCCACTCTTAGCAAAGGAAAAAAGGGATAGTATATTTAAAGGAAGTTACTTCTGGTACTTAATTGATACTTATTACAATGATATGATTTAATGGGAAAAATGTACTCAGTTCTTACATGGTCCTGCTAGCCAACTTCCTATGAATGCCACCTGCATATTAATTATGACACACTGCTCACCTTTGTTTAACATTCTGCTCCATTTACAAAAAATTAAAGAGAGGAACTGAATGTGAGAAAAGTTGAAAGTTATTCATGACAAAACCACAGAATCTTGCTCTAAACCTGGTAGAGCCATATAAAGCAGCAACAAGAGTGAGCAAACTGTAAGAACAGATTAGTGCATCACTTACTGCAGACATCTTTATTCAAATAAAGCGTTCAGGCAGAATTTTCAAGGAGGATTCATGGAGGGAAATAGAGAAAGGGAACTGAGATATAAGTAAGAGGTGCATTCAAGCAAGACAATAACTAGGGTTTGGGGGGTTTGTAGCTATCTTCTTAAGGAATCATTATGGCAACTGATTTGCCTTTGCAGACGTTGAGCAGTCACACAAAATGAAATGATTTTCAATGGAAGAGAAATATGAGCTTTCACTTAAGAAGGAATTGAGGTGTTGGAGGAAACATCTGTGAACATGAAGAATTCAGGAGTTAGTAAAGAAATGAGTTTCAAATAACAAATATCATTGGTGTAATTCTAGTTCTTGAAAGAAATATTCTGGAAGTTGATAAATACATTAGAAACAGGTGCAACATCTGCACTGAGATTTGTACCTCCCAGATAAAAAAGAGCTACTGAAAGAATGGGGAAAGAAGTATTAAAAGTAAGGTGTTAAACTGACAGCCTGATATACTGTTCAGAAAGGAGGTGGAGTTTTCTAAAAAACTATTTCACTGTGACGTTTCCAACTTTCTATTCTGCAGATGTCAGCCTGTGAAAAAATACAGTGTTATTTCTGCATGCATAGGAAGTAGTACTATAACACTTTTGCCTTGTGAAACCTCTTTGCTTTTTCTATTTAGCTGAAAATTAACAGTCTCTCAGAACTTTTCCAATTCACTGAATAATAATGATCTTGAGGTGAAAAATCTTAGGAAGATGTGAAGTGTATCTGGTGGATATCCCTTATTTTCTTCTGGACAGAGATCTGGTAAATAAAAACTGTTCTTTCTTGTGCCTCTGTTAGCAAAATAAATTGCTATAGTTTGGAAAACTCTTAAGACTTATAGAAACTAAGTTCTGTAAATTTCCAAAAACTATGAAACAATGGAAAAAGGAGGGTGTCAGAGAAGAAATCTTCTAAGAATACTATACTGTTATATTCTAGAAAGGTAAAATCACATGTAGATCCTCTTTAGCCCTTTAAATATGCGTACACCTGTCAGCTCAACAAATAAGGCATTTAACAACTCTTTTTTGTAAATTTTTGTTTTCCTTGAGTCCATAATATTGAACTACATTTCCAAGCTCATTTATAAAATTAAATTTTCAGTTAAAGTGATGCCACCTCATCATTTCCAGAAGGCAAATTGGAATGCAGGACATATGTGCCACTACCGATATTAAGGTAGTATTTTGTAAACAGTGTTCAATTCCTTTTTTCATTTCTACATTTTTCTATTCTCTGAAAATGTCTTCATTTTCTAGGCTGTTATGACAGAAGGATCCCAGCTACACTTCAGATGTACAGACAGAAGCGCAGCCACAGTTACCTCTCTTTGACCCTGATTCTTCAGTAACTTTCCAAGCACATAAAAAAAATCTTCACATTGTCAACTTTGCTGAAGTATACATTCTTATGTTTCATTGTAGCATTTACCACACATTTCATATTCTTGTTTTGCATACTGATGGATGTCTCATAGATACAGACTGTCATAAGATTTCTGGATGCTCAAAGATCTACGTAGTCTGGAATATAAGAGTCGATCAAGATAAGCCTGGACTGAAAGAACAGATGTTATTAAATGTGATAGAGAAACTTCACAGAACTCATATTCATTCATTCATTAATTTTAATTCCTCTGTCTAATAACTGGGCATCCAGATCTAAACCATCATGCTTACTCCAATCAGAACACATATAATTGAACTTTGACATTTTTAGTTTTTACCTTCCCCGTCCATTCCGGTAAAGTCTGTAATAATTGCCCTCAAAATCAACGAGCATAAAAACTTCATGAAGAGTATACGCAGAGCATCTTTTGAGAGGAACTGAAGGTGTTGAAGATGGTGTACACAGGGAGAAAAAGAAAAAAAAAAGAAGGAAATCTTTCTAGTTGCATATGTTGAATTAAGCTAGACAGTCAGAAACAACTGATATATTTTTCTTATGTAACTCATAAAGTGGAGAATCAAGTTGGGTCGCAAGTCAGTCCTCGGAGCTTATACTACCTTCATACTTCAAACTGGTTGTAGCCAAACTATAGAGACTAATTGTCTGCAAATAAGGCCTGCAATCAGAAAATTAGTATGGGAGGAGATTAAGAATTAAAATGTTGGCTCGTAAGATAAGGCATTTGATCTAATCAGCTGTATCAATGGCCCCAATCATACTTCGAAAAAGGATGGTACTGATTTACTTATATCAAAGAAAAATAATGATTTTGCAAGTGTTATGGTTTTATGATTTCTGTTGTATTATTGATATTCCACATCATAACATCATGTGGTGTATTGGGAGTTAAAGACCCAGGATCTCCTGTTTTCCTGTTGGTTCTCTAAAATAAGAAATGGTATTAGCTATGTCCAAAGTTATCAGACAGTCCAAGAAAGAATAAGATCATTATAACCAACTGCATAAAATAAAATTATGAAAAATCTCCTTGAACTCACAATGGGTAGAGGCATACGCATTTGAGATTACTCGTATTTCTCTTAATCTCTTTTAGAAATCCTTCTATTACTGGTAGAACATTTAGTTTTCCAATCATAAATCTTTTTTACAATTCAGAGTTTAAAAAAGCCCATTCTCTTGCACCTTTTCTCCCAGTGAGCATAACAGCCTTGGAATTATTCTGATAGCAATGAGATCAGGTCAGAGCTTCTTATTCACTTTTTTGAGTCTTATCTCATTCATTTAAAGGAGAAAGAAAGTAAATCCTTTTCAAAGACGTAAGTAGTTGCATTACTGAACACATTTTTAATTTTGAGGGATTTATAAAGAATTTAAATCTACGGGTAAAAAATATATCCATGAATTCATGAAAGTACAGCATGGTATTCATTTTACTGTAGAAAATTAAGAAAAGTTTAGATGTTATTTCCTAAACAAGAAGCATATAAGAATGCCAAACTCTTAAAAGTCTTTACTTAACATAGATCAGCATAACTCCACAGAAATCAAACTCACTAGAAATAAGACTTACACATCTACATGATCTGAATGATGTGAGCTTTGCAAAAGATTAAAATAATAATAATACTCATAACATTGCTTTCTAAATTGCCTTCTATTTCATAACTGAATAGGCAGTGTTAAAAGGAATCTTCAGAAAAGAACAGTGGAGCCCTGCTAGTACTATGTCAGTTGCTGTTTTGTTTACTCAAATGTATGCTTATGTAAGGCTAGCTTCTGGTACTCATCCACAGATCAGATCCTTAATAGTCTGTAAAGCAGAGGATGTGTTTATAAAAAGTATTGCTAACAACTATTCCTATAATTAAACGTAAGTCAGAAATATATTAAAATATATGTATATAAATATATATATAATCCTCCTTAAGAGAAATAAAGATAAGGTTTGTTCTGAGACTTCTATGTACTTCAGCTGTAAATACTAGAAATACCACAGAATACTGCACAGATGTGCAGCTCTTAGTACAGAAGAGACACAGACCTGCTGGAGCACATCCAGAGAAGGGCTACAAAAATGATCCACGGAATGGAAAACCACTCCTATGAGGAAAGGCTGAGAGAGCTGGAGCTCTTCAGCCTGGGGAAGTATCCGAGGTGACCTGATAGCGGCCTTTCAATATCTAAAGGGTAGCTACAGGAAAGAACAGAACAGGGGGACACTGCTTCAAGCTCAGGGAGGGTAAATTAATGTTACATATAAGTAAAAATCTTCCACTGTGAGGGTAGTGAGGCACTGGAACAGGTTACCTAAGTGTTGCGGTTGATGCCCCGGCCCTGGAGACTTTCAAGGCAAGCCTAAACAAGGCAAGCTGATCTACTTGTGGTGTCCCTGTTCACTGCAGGGGAATTGAAACTAGATGGCCCTAAGATATCCCTTCCAACTCTAATGGAGGGAGTGCTGCTACACTAAACAACTGAAGGACAAAATCAATTTTTGGTTTCTATCTTTTATCGTGTTTTGTTTTTTTTCCTGTTGTCATTTGTGTTATCCTTTTTTCTTTTTTTATAAATACAACTTACATGCATTTTAGCATTCAAAATTACTTTTCCATATTTAACATGCTGATTAATTGTGTGTGCACTGTAAATGATGGTGTCCAATATACTCATCCAGATGAGATGACAAAAAAAATTATACTTAAAAAAAATTCAATTACAAGGTCCAGGTGCCATATATTACATGCATAAATTGTTTCAGGTTGTGTACTAATAACATAATCTAAACTCAGATGACATTTTCAAAATATGAACACTTTGAATCAAAGCATATGAGGGTGGGCAACCCGGTCCATGGCAGGGAATGGAATTAGGTGATCATTAATGCCCCTCCCACTCAAAGGCATTCTCTGATTCTATGACTCGAATTTAAACACAAAGTACTTCAGGAACATAGTGTTTCCGTCAATGACCTTTGGTCAAAGATCTTTCTAAGGAATTAACACCATATGTAGCTAACTTAATTGGAGTATAGCTAACTAAACTGTAATCAATGGTTTTCAACTTCTATGCCAATTTGAAAGCGGCTTCTATTCTTCAGTAAGCTTTTCTTTCAGATCTGAAGGGCTTGCAAGTCTGATAGTTGGCCTGATTTTTCAGTCATGAAAGCTGATTTAACAAAAAACATTACCTCTGATTAAAAACATATCATGCCATGTTGTTAGAACATCAGGAATACACTGACTTTGCATTAATCATGCACTTCTGCAATTCTTTCTTTGCATTGTAGCTAAAAGCAATCTCTTACCTTGTAAACAAAGAGTAATTTATGGCTTCTAAGATATAAATAGAGAAATAAATGTTTGTAGATAGAAAATAAAAGCTCTATTTTATATATTCCTTATTAAAAATAGCATATCTAGCTTAGATTCTGTAGAATAGTATGGCAGAGGACAATAGTTTTGCATAGCTATAAAGCAGAATCTGACCTTTAAAATTCATTTTCCATTTTTTTGGTTATGGAACAAATAGAAGTGAAGTGTTTATAAATCAGAAACAGATCATTACTGGAACCCAAGTTACAAACTGTTTAACTCAACTATCATTTACTATCTGGAAAAAAATAAAATCTCTTAGATCTTCTAAGTACTTATCTCCTGCTGCTCATATTAATTATGATTGCATGCAAATGGATGGATAATTTGCCTGGTTTGTTGGCTCTGCAGTTTCTGTGCACAAAATTCTGAAGTGAAGCTAAAAAATGCTGAAGTTATTCAATATCTGAAAATATGATTCAAACAATTTTAGTTATCTAGGTCTGAGGACATGCAAGCAAATTGCTAATACAGGCCAAACAACCTATAGCCAAGAGACTTTGCATCTTTACATTCTCTCAAATTCAGCAGGCTGTTTCTGACTACAATTTACAGCTGATGACTGGACTTATAGTGACATTTCATTACTGATATCTTCACAGACACAAGAGCAGAATATGACTGCTGATTTTTCTCCTTTTTCTTCCTAATTTTTGATATATATATATATATATTTATTTTGCTTCATTTTTCTCACTTTTTTTTTATCCTTTTGCTAAAACTTTTTATATCATCACATCTGTCTGGCTCTAAGTCTCTATATTTTTTCTTCATACAGTAAGTCTTTAATTCTATTGTAGAAGCATGAAAAAAACAGCATTGAAACCAATTACATTATTTTAGATAGAGGCAGAAACATCCTTTATTAGTCTTGTTTTCCCTAAGCAACTTCTCACCATACTAAGAGTCACCTATTTTAGCAAAACTAAAACAGACAAAATTAGTTGTTAACAGAAACAGAGTGATCTTGTTCTCCAAAAGATGTACTTTTGAGTTAATTCTGAAACTTGTTCTCCAGTTTTATGACACTGCATTATATTTCCCTTTGCCCATCTGTTGTCTCCATAGTGACTGCAATTGCTACAACTTGCAAATCAGAACTTTTTATCAACAGTTTTTTGGAGTGTTTTTTTAAAGTGTTTTTTTCTTTTCAAAAGACTTTCTGAAAAGAAAATAAAGAATAATTTCTTAGAGATCTGAATATTTAAATGTATACATCTAAATGTGTCAACTTAGTTCTGTAATGCTTAAACTACCATAGACAACAGATGGTAGATGGAGAATGAATGGAAGAACATACTTGATTATATTGTAAATTCACTTAGATTTGAAAATTTTTAAAATTTAGCAAGAAAGCCAAATATTTCTGGGCACAACTTCTTGTATTTAAAAACTTCAAGCTCTGATACTATCCCACAGTTTTCAGAAATCTTTACATCAACAATACCAAATGAGTGACTAGCTCATTTTAAATGACCACAAAGAGACCAGTTCCTGTTAAATGAACAGTACTGTATTCACAAATGCCAGATAAGTTACGTTTCTCTTCACACTGAGCATAAATGTACATTAAAGACAATGAAAAGGAGTACAACTCCACTACAGACTCCACTATTAAGTCAAAAAGGAGAAAATACTTTTAAAAACACGTGGAAAAATGATGTGAGAGATCTTCCAGTAAGGAGAATATTAGAAGGGTATTTTTTTGAGTGTTTCTGTTGTGGGTTTTTTTTTTTTTCCTGTTCATTTGTTTCTGAGATATTTTTTATTTTGGACACAATTTTGATTAACCTCTTTTTGTACTGAGCCATGAAAAATATAAATCTAGCTATCACTAGCTAAATTGTGTTAAAAATAAATGTTGATACCTGCATTGTATGATTGATATATTGTCAGTGGTTCCAACTTTAAAAACAGCATGTTCACTAACATATTCTGCATACACAGCTTGCTTTCTACATAATTTTCAGCTTACTTCACATATCCGTGCAGCTATCTTCAGCCATTCCTTCTGTTGTTGAAATTTTTTTCTAGCACTATGACTAAGAAGAACTTCCACAATCATGGGATGTTATTTAACATTGGCAAAGGCTAAACTGACAGCTTGGGCAAAATGAAAATCAAAACGAAGTTTGTGATAGAATTGACTGTAAACAGATGGCTTGGAGTGAGATGAAGTATTGTTGATGATGGAAGAACTCCTGTTTGAGATATTTTTTTTTTAATGTAAAGAAGTAAAATACTAACTTCAAAATATCTGTAGTATGCTAGACCAAGGGAGATGAACGAACATTTTCTGAAGTTTTACATAAAGCATGTTGCTAAGATCCTGCAGCTGGTCATGAAAGCCTGAGTCCTTGCATCTGCATGCAGCACTCTGAGGTTCTTTAGAAATCTGGAAGGAAGTACCATGTTTCTGGAGGAGAATAAGTAAAATCAGCTAATCTTTGCTACTGCCCTCAAACACATTATCTCTGTTTTCAATAAACATTCACTTGAACTTGGAAATCTTTTTACATTCCTTGAAAACTAGAAAATGTTTAGCATAAACATTTGTGCTGTTTATAAAAATCATTTCAATAAGATTGGATTTTATAGAACATTATACATTTCAAACATGTTTCTATTTAAGGCTGTAATATTTTGTTACAATTGTGTACAATATAATATTGCTACAGCGATGTTCCAATTTTTTGTAATTTTCTAGAAAATTGCTTAACATGCATGTACAGTCAATTCCACTGAAATTATAATCAGTTCAGCAACCAATTTCTTTTGGGTGCCTAAGTGTACAGACCAATCTGAGACATAATAGCCTTTCATTTACTGTATTGTAATGTACTGATGTTTCACAGAACTAGGAGTATTTCTTTGTCATTTTCCACTCTGAATAATTGACTTCTAAATAAAATCTAGGGATGTAGGACACTAACTGGTGTTGGGTCTCTAAAGTGTAAGCTGATTAGAATAATGCAACTGATCCTTAACACTAAAGGAGAAGGAAAAAAAAAATCAACTTGTGATTATACTTAGGCAAACAATAACTTTAATCAGGATGAAGATGCACAGTTGAATACAGCTAAAATTGCATTACATTTACTTCAAGTATTATTAAAACTCTTGTTCTATATAAAGAAAATCAGTTTACAATACTATTTAAACCTGTTTTAAACGTAGGAGTTTAACTTCAGAGTTCAGTTAAGTAGTCTGATGTGAAGTTAACATAATATGAAACAATCATTATGTTTATCTTTTTAGGTTTGGTATTATTTATTAAAAATAACTTCACATGCATTTTCAAGTCCCTTTGAAAATTCCAAATAGCTATTCATCTCTGAAACAAATGAGTAGGTAGAAACCTATGTAATAACTTCATAGGGATGATGGAACTTATGCCTTATATTTTAGAAGCACATCGACTTCATAAATATTTATCTGTAAAGAGTATTTTCATTGCAGGATACCAGTCTCTTTCATACTGTAAATATTCTTATAAACATCCCTCACTGATTTAAAGTAGAGCAATACAGAAAAGAAAAACAAATGGTAAGTGCTATAAAATCACAGAATCACCAAGTCTGTAAAATATGCACAAGATCATTCAGTCCAACCGTCCAGCTATCACCAACAGTTCTTACTAAACCATGCCCTTCAATAGAATGTCTAAATGCTCCTTGAACAGCTCCAGGAATAGTGATCCACCACGTCCCTGGGCAGCCCATTCCAGCACCTGACGACTCTTTTGGAGTATTATTTCCTAATGTCAGCCTTAATTTCCCCTAGCACAACTTGAGGCCATTCTCTCCAGTCCTATAACTAGTTATATGAGAGAAGAAACCTATCCCCAGCTTACTATAACCTCACTTCAGATAGTTACAGAGATTTCACCACCAATGGAGATTCCATGAATTAGAACTTCTCCTTCAAAGATGACACAAGTCAGGAATAGAAAGAGTAGCATCTAAATAGCGTAAAAGCACAAGAGTCTATTGGTTTAACCATTTCTTGACATCAAGGCTTTTAGTTTTTATATCCTGATTATCATGTTATGGAAAACACATTGGTACCCAGTCCCACAAATAGTGAATCTAAATAACAGTGAGTTATATTGCGTACAATTTAGTTAATTCCAATATTACAGAACAATACCAACACAGTTCTCATTTCTACCTTTTTTCTAGTGATACTGGATTAAGAAATAACTCAAAACATGATTACAACTGGTATGGCCATCTAGAGCCAAAAATTACAAAAATGATGTCCAGATGGCTGAGAGAATATTTTTCTCCTATGTAGTGGGAGAAACTCCACAACCTCTAGGCAACCTGTGATCAGTCACCTACAGAGTAAAGTGTTTCCTGACGTTCGGAGGAAATCTCCTGCATTTCAAGTTTCTGTCCACCTTCCTCACAGCAGAGATGCTCTAGTCTCTTCATCATCTTTTTATCTCTTCACCAGACTCTCTCCAGTATACCCACATCCCTCTTGACATGGGGACCCAGAACTGGAATCAGTGCTCCATGTATTACCTCAATATTGCTGAAATAGAGGAAAAGGATTAACTCCCTTAATCATGGCAGATACTAATCTATTTTACATGCAATGCCATACTTTCTTTCCTGCTTCTACTACTTCTCATGTGTGTGTTTTGTGTTGACATTAAATATTCACTTTGGAATCAGGAAGTCTGATGAGTTTTAACCCATCAATCACGCACCTCCTACCATTAATTTGCAAATGGATTTTAGGCAGAAGTTTAACTAAACCTCTAAAAATAAATGGATAATATATCTTCATGGTCAGAACATAAAGGTAGTTTCCATTCTCTTAATATGGTACATTGTAAACAAGTTCTAAAAAAAAGAAACAACAGATAAGATGGACAATTTGTGATAAAAATATACAATACATCAAGGTTTTTAACTGGAAATTCACTGTATTGCACAAGGCAGAAAACATATAGCACATAAAGAGACAAAGGCTTTGGAAAGATTTAATGAAGTGAACACAGAAAAAGCAGTAAACATTGAGAAGTACAATGTTATGAGTAGTATGAGAGCAGAATATTAGTCGTGAAATTATAGAATGCTGTCTTTCTCCTTCCATTAAAATTATCATTTAGCTTAGATAAAGAAGACCTGAGGAAGGGAATCTGAATATCCATTTCAATTGATTGATCTTCCCTGTCCTGGAAGAAAGTTCCTACTTGGAAGATGAAAATAAACATTCTGAGTGCATTATCTCAACCAGTTTTCTGTCTCATTCACTCAACCATGTATTGGACATTAAGTTTTAAAATTATATACTATATTTTGGAGTGTTTCTTTGCTTGCTTGCTTTTGTTACTCTAATAGCAGCCATCACAGAAATCTACCTCTTGCATCATGACTGTTGTTATTGACATTTTCAAAAAGTAACAGGTATTTCATTAATTAGTTGTCTATTTTTCAAATTTCTGTCTACATAAGGAGAAAAAAATTAGTGATCGCCTTTCTTGTACTATTTTTTTATGAATTGAGAGCTACCCAAACTCTGGTAAGTAATCCATCGTACTGCAGTCATTCTATTCATTATGAGCAGCTACAGAAATTTACAGAGTGGTTAGTGTTTACAACAGCTATGGCAATATAATTGTTAGAAAAGGCTAACACTGAAGATTTCTTAGGTGAAAAAGGAGAGGAGAAGGAACAAAATGTAGCAGAAAAAAAAAGAGAAAAAAGGAGCAAAACAATAAAAAAAAAAAACCAATGTACCTTTTAGGGCCCAAAATGCATTTTCTGTTTCAGTTTCAGTATCTTACATGATACAAATAAAAAACATGCTATGAATTCCAATGTTTTTAATTAGATCCTTTCTCAGTTTTGTAATGAACTATTACATAATAAAGTAATGAGAGAATTTCAATTACCAATCAAAGGTCAAAAATCTTATGAGGTGTATCTGACCAGTGTATTCCTACATTTATGGTATGGTAAAAATAAAAGCAAAGAAAGCTTTCCACCTTTGAAATACTGTATCGAAGCGATACTCAGAAAAGCAGCAAGAACACAATATCAGTACCTTTTAATTTGAAATGTGCATGTAAAATTTAAGAGCTATTTCTAATATTGCAAATAGACTCAGAAAAGTTATACGCTATGTTAGTTATACGTTATGACATAAAACACAGTGAGCCTTCGATAGTACTGCACACACACATATCTGTATCTATATTTGTATTAAATATTTCTGATATCTCAACAAATTAGATATTTAGGATGCTGCTGACAATTCTGTCATATTCTGCCTTAATTGACATGCTACAACTGAGACAAACTAAAACTTTGCCTCCTAAAATTTGTGTTACATTTTGCAAACATTTAGTTCAATATGCTAATCTGAGACTGATTTATCAATTATTAGTATTTGTAAGTTATAATTAACTTGGTTTGCCACTAAGTTCTAAGTAACTGAAAAACAAATTAGAAATTTAATAGTGAAAAAAGCTGATTACAGACAACCTGTTTGGGTGAGATCAGGTAGGGCTGAGCTACTGCTATTAAAATTTTTTTGAATTATCTCAGAAGTTATTTATCTATTTTTTTATTTTTTTATTTATTTTGAAGTTAGAATGCCCTCCGTGGCTGATTTTACAACAGTTTTTACAGTTAAAGAAGTTATTTATAGATAAATATGTATGTATATCATCTATACTATAAAAATGTAGTATTTCACAATTTCATATTAAGTCGAAGATTTATATACAAAATAAATTTTTATCTGAAGCTTTGCCAGTTTTTATAAGCAGCAAGAACTAGGCTCAATATAAAAGTAATGGAAAAGGAACAGAATTTCAAGTATTAAAATTTAAGTCTTTTGGCGTGAGTAGCTTTGTTATCTTGTAGAAACTTAGTGAGAAATAAAAAGTTACTCTTTAACTATCTAAATTACTATATTTGAGGGAATAAAATGAGAATAAAGACTACATACTTTTCCAAAAGATCCATTTCTATGGATAGAGAAAGACTGTTATCTGCATTATTCATAATAGCAGTGTAACTACAAAGGTTTTATAATTCTCTGAATGTACAATAAATAAAAAGATATTTTAAGGCAACTTCTGGTGATTATTTTAATTCTGATATTAACCTTATAGGACCCTAATTAGGAAGATCTATGTTTGTACACAAACACAAATACCTGTAATCACTGTTGTTTATCAGCTTGGAAACACAAAATCCAAGTGATTAGATGTTTTTAATGTATCAAAAATATCAATTTGCTTTCTTTCTACTTCGATATTATACAACCACTGTATTTCAGATTTTGACAAGAGACAATCCAAAATATTTTGTCTACCAATTTTTTTTCAAGCGAAAAGTAGTGACTGAACAAATGCAAATGCCTACTGGCTTAGTGGGGAAAGGAATGTCACTGTCAATCCATTACTGCTTACACTTGTAGAGAAAACACTTACAGGAATAATTTTCTCTTTATCAAGAACATCTGTATAAATCAGTTCTCACCCTTGGATAGCTAAAAACAATGGGGTGTCTCTTTGCAGATGACTGAACATTAGCAGGAGATTGTCATAAAAGGAAATAGAAGCGCAAAATGATGGAATCTTCATAAGTTGTACACTTATGACTCCTTCCCTACAACAAAACATAAACTGTTAACACAAGTTTGCTTTTGACAGAGTTATGTCACAGCTATGGTAGTTCCAATCAAGCCTTTAATGAGGATAACAGCGTAAAGAACAGAACTATAATCCAAACCAAAACCAAAACAAAACACCTCCTAAGGAGCAAATCATTAGTTTGCACTTTCCCCTCCCAAATGAATAAGGAAGGCACTGCTATATCTTGTTACTCAAGCTTCTGATACAGCTTTAGAAGCAAGCACACTAGCTATTCAATTAAAACTTTGAAGTGATTCATCACAGTATGACAAAATGCAGTATTCCAAAAGCTTTAATCTTAAAATGCCACTTTCAGTCAAGAACTCAGCTTATGTATTTATTTGATAATCTCATTGTCAAGTCAGTCATCTAAAAGCATAGAACAACAAGAAAAAATTTTCATTATTTCAGAATAAATAGTGTAATGTGTTCAGGCTTATTTGCGCTCCAATATATTATATTTATACACTGTCAGAATTTCTCACAGATATGCTGAGCTATAGCACTGACTGTTATTTTTTCCACACAAATATTCAGGCAAACTTTAAAGCACTGCACCTTACACTTGGGAAACTGAGTTCACCAGTGCCTTGATGGCTCTGATCACCCTCATTCAGGCCTACTCCAAGCCCTGCTTATGGTCCTGGTCTCTGTTTATGCTCTGCCTCTCTTCAGACACATCACAGACTGAACTAGAACTCACTGGTGCTGTTATGGGACCCCAACCTGCAAAATGATTTCTGTCTCAAAGTGGTCCATCCCTGCCCACGTGAATCTACCTGACAATGACAGGGCTTTGCGATAATATGTGTGTCTCCACAAAGACCTATTAGCACAAAGGAACAATGGCAGTGAGAGAATCTAAATAAACTCCAGGTCTGGCTAATACAAGGCCCATCACAGGAAAGTATTCAGTATGCTCACTTTCATTAGCACAAAGCAGTACACAGGGAAAAAGGGCAGGTAGAGGAGACCAATTACCCGATCAGCAAGACAAGCCCGATCCCAGCAGTCAGATGCATGAAGGGAGCAATTCTCCAGATCTCCCTAGAAACAGAGAGGTGACAATGTCTAGGGTGATGGGAGTAACTACAGAATGCAGGAGAGAAGACATATGGGATTGCTCAAGACTTACAGGATGTTTATTGGAAGAACCAAAGGTGGTAAAAAGGTGGAAGCAGAGTGATTTGGGGATGAACAGAATGGGGAAAAGGAGGGATAAGGGGTTAAAAGTCACGTTTAAAGAGGTGACTGATCAGTACATTTGTCTGGCCAAGTTATGTGCCACCACTCCTGGGGTGCTTTATTCACATTTTGATCTCATACTCTTTTATTTAAAGTTATTACGTAGATTATTATGGACTTAATAGCTGTAATCACAAGATTTCCAAGTGTCTTCAAAATACAACCTATGTGATATTCCAAAGTACTCATCTCAGGATTTGCATCCTCTAAAGGAACTGAATTCCATGAAATGAAAAATATACACCAATTTCAAGACCTTATTCATGCATATTTGTTATTTTATCTGTCTGAAAAGTCTTATTTGATTAATGACTATGCTTCAGCAGTCCAGATCAGTTAATACAATCTTTGAAAAATACTGAAAAGAAAATTGCCATATCTAATCCATAAGCATTCAAAACCAAATAGTTATTTACATTATAGATCATTGAATTCATTTTATTTTCTAAGGCAAAAAATTTACTGTAAAAGTAAAAAAAGCAAACTAAGTGGTAAACTGAAATGCATTAATAAGACGACATTTATATCATCTCCTCAGGTTTATAATCAGAAGAAAAAATGATACAATGAGAAGTGTAACATCAACAAGATGTCATCTTTATTTCTTTCCTGTGGCTATGAAAGGCCTACAGTAGGACAGAACATAAAACATTTTGCAGAAATCAGAAACTTCTTATCAGTCAGAGAATGAAAAGAGAAAAAGGGAATCTTGAGAAAAGGACAAGGGAAACAGGAAAACTCACTTTCACAGTTATCCAGTACCAAAATAAAGTAATACAGAGATTCAGATTATTTTTTTTGCCATATATAATATAGTTTATAGAAACTATACCCTACCACATTATTACTGTACAACACTGAAGAAACTAGAGTTATAGCTATATTATCTCCAGTAATAAAGGCATGACTTCCTTTAGGTGTTACTGAATATTTACTAAATGAAAAATAACTAACATAAACTAGTGTAATGAATACATGGCAAAAGAAGAACAAATAATTACACCAATAAAATATATTGTTTTTGCGGAAATATTTAGTACTAACATCAAGTAGAAATTAATAGATGCTACAATTGCTAAATCATAATGCTATTTAATGGATACTTTCTAGGAGAAAGAACTGATTTTCTGTAAGAAATTTCAGTGCACTTCAGTAGGACACATTTAAACATTTACTTATCTTTTTTCATCATTTTCTGCCATTTATAAATGTAGCAAAAAGTTAATGAAAATACTTGGAAACTCACTCGCAACTCCCAAAAATGCTATTTTAGCTGATCAAAGTATTATTTATACATCTTCAAAATGCAATTGTTAATTCCCTGAAGTTCTACTGTCTCTGGAGATGTTTGGCACTAATACAAGGGCTACTCTGAAAGTAATGGCTCCTGTTTTGATATGTTGGGCCAGCACTTCACCGGTTGATGCTGGTGGTATGGCAGTAGAGTCTGAACCTTCACATCTGCATCCCATTACATTTTGTTGCCATGTGAGAGATGGCAGCAGAGGGGCAGTCTGACAAAATGGCATCTGACACAACACAAAAGCACAGATGAAGTAAAGGTATGAAACTGAATTCCTACATGCAGAAAAAATGACACCCATTGATGCTTGCTGAACATTTATGGGAATCAAACAGTGTCTGTGAGCACAGTGAAGCAGTGGGTGGTGTGTTTCAGCAGCAGTGACAGCTGCAGTGGGTCGTCTCCTCTGGTGCAGATTTTTATGAATGCGGCATGTAGGCTCTTATTCAGTGATGGGAAAAAGGCACAGCTAATGGTAGTAACTATGTTGAAAAATAGTGCTTTGTACCTGAAAATTTGCTCTATCAAACAGTGTTATTGTGCTCTTTGTACTTGTTGCAGTTTCCATGGAAATAAATAGGAAGCATTACCTTCAGACCAATCTACATATTTTCATGAATGTCTGTAGAATGTAGACTAAAAATTTCTTCTGTCTTTGTATGTGAAATGATGCTATAAGTCTCATGCTTGGTTTGGCACTTCACATGTTAGCATTAAGCCATATTATTTAGCAATAACCATGAGGAAAGAAGATAAATATGGAAAATAAAAAGGAATTAATTAATCCTATGAACCCTGAAAAAATTAGGCTAAAGCCTTGTCCATCAAAATACATAAATGTACCAAAGTACATTATTAAGAATTGTCATGAAAATATTACTTCCTAACACAACTCCACAAATGCAGAAAACATTGAACTACAATCTAAACATAGCAAGTAAATGTTATTAATTTTATTTTAAAGAGCTTATGTTCAAAATATTTTTTAAAGAAATGTATAAACAATTAAAATAACTAAAGCCTGACAGTGGCAGACCTGAATGAAGCAAAATGAAAATCTCATGACACTTGCACAAAGCTTACAAGTATCTAGTCCAAACTGTCATAAAATATTACATAGTTTATTATTTTATTTATTCTTGACTAGATACTTCCTTAATTTTGGCATTACTAGCATTATTTTCAAATAATAAAAATAATAATAAAAAAAAAAAGAACAGGATAAGTACATATGTACAGTTCAAATAAATCAGAAATCATTGTAAAGTTTTATAAGGCCTTACAGAAAACCTGAAATTTTGAAAGTGCAGTTAATTGTTATGTATCCTGTCTCCTTATATATTCGGAACAGCATCAGTAAGAAGAGTTAAAGATGTTTATGTTATGTCTCTCAGATGTATTCTATTTGTATTATAGCTACTTAAGCTTTCTTCCATATTATGAGTTTAGTTAGATGTTTATATATGATACTTAGAGCTATACTGAAAGATTTTACCTATCTTTCCAGTTGATACTTCTCTTTGTGTTTTTTCATTTTTATTTAATTCCTATTTTTCAGATTGTTACATAAAATACCACTAGAAAAAGTTTGTCCATGTCACTGTAAGACCTGTTGTTTTAGGCCTAATACAGTAGTGTGGGCACTGGAATAGGGCATGGGATATGTTTCAAGCCACTCAGTAGATACTTCCACCATGGTAAGCACATAATGTTTGCTATTGTGAGTTCATGGTAGTGATATAATCAATCTGCCAAGCCTCTTCACATTTATAGTTCTACCATTGCCCTTCAATGCCAGAGACATTTCATTCTCTTGGCTTAACTGCAGCATGTTTCACATTCAAGAAAAACTTGCACAATAGTGTCCATGGTTAAAACCACCCCTTGATCTTGATCCCAAGGTGTAACATCTCTTCCCTGATGGCCCAAGGTGTCATGGGCCCACCAAGGTTCAAATACCTTACCCCTGTGCTGCCAGCCTAAATATATCTGAGTCACTTCAAAACTAGTGGCCTGATCTACCTGCTGGTTAGAGGTTTATGTGCTGCAGTGACCTGGATCTTGGGTACATAAGCATCTATCCAACACATCTTTATGGCCATATGCTCTATCAGTGTAGTAATGTCTTAGGTATGGCACCTGGCTGCCTTTGATTCCAGTTCATACTGAAGTTCCAGCATGTCAGGTACAGCAGCACTTGATAGTGTAACTTTATTTAGGTCACAACAAAAATCTTATTACTTTCAGAAAGGAGGGAAGGGCTTAAGAACTTTGTCAAATTATTTATGTACAGACAGACTCACCCTTCTGTCTTCCAGTCAATCAGTGCCATCTGCTTTGATCCTTTCAAGGACAGCTCCGCATATAGTTGCAAATTTCCATCCTAAATTTTTAGAAATGTGATATCTTACTAAACAATCTTTTTCAGAAAGACATATCACATGGTGGTTTGAAAAGAGCAATTATTCCTTTCTAGCCAAAACTAAGGATTCTCTTTAACATAGAAATCATTTTTAAGCAAAAATACTCTTTTACATTTTATTTCGCCCAGTCAAAAATAAAGATAGCGAATACAGTTCTAAATACAGGACTAGTTTTGATTAAGTAACATTAATTCCCATGGGAACTTAATTGTGTCACTGTAGTCTGACCACATTGTCTTTGTCCCTGCCCATTCAATCCTGAAACCTAGACTCTCTTTTTTCTATTTTTCCTTAGTGCAACAACTTAGCATAGTGCAACACAGTATAGCATAGAGTAACATAACATAACATAACATACTTGTTATAGTGTAACAGTTTTCATTACTGGGCATTGGCAGAAGGTGCTATGCCTTCATCAGAGCAGTGACACTTTGATAAAGCACTAGTGCAATACATCATTGAGGTGCTGCATAGGGTGATGTATTGGTGCAATACATCAAAATGCCACTGCTGATGAGAGGTTTGATCCTGCTCCTGTTGAAGTCTGTAGAATATTATCATTAAGTAAAATGAAAACGGATCAGGATCATAATGTGCTTTAGAAAGAAAGGATTATATTTTTTTTATATTTGAAAAACATTTTTAGATTTGTCACCTTTAGTATTCTAATTTAGTATTTCAGTGATGATTTGTATTACAGAATTTAAGAGAGAAATACGTAGGAGATGATCAAATGTGTACACGTTATTCTACCTCTCTATCACTGGGGATTTATGGGATAATAAACTGGAGGGGTTTTGAGTTTGTATGGCTTGCATTTCTAGATGCAGTGTTTGTTGCTGTGGGAGTAAAACCTTAAGCGCCGGCAAAGTAAAAAATATCTGTTGTTAGAAACACCATAAGAATCAAAGACTATAAAAACAGTAATAATGGACTAGGTAACAGGTTGCATTTATTAACAGTATCCTACCTCTGACAATATTTAACTGACACTTGCTTATATATAAAAATAAACAAACACAGAAAAAGCCAATTGTTCTACACAGTGTTTGGCACATTCAATGTTTTTGCACTTTTCTGGGTACCTGTCACATTTGTGCCCAGGCACAATGCTTTCTGTCTACCTTTTTACATATTTCCAATACATACTAGACAGTCTTGGGTCAGATATTTTTAACTTATGCAAAGCTTTTGAATTCTGTACCTGGTACCTAAAAGTATGTTACAAAATCTACTGAAAACTTAATTCATTTTACAGAATGACCACAAAATGCCTTGCTTGATACTGTTGTTATTCTGTTCAGTCACAATTGTATCAATCTGAAATTACTGAAATTACTGAAAGTGACAGTTCCTGTCAATGAATGGCAGCTGGTTCTGCCTTCTTGAGATCAGTTCAGCAGGGCAGAAGGTCAATGCCTCTGTTAACACTGATGACAGAATTTTAAACCACTATAGCACCACTTTAACTGAAGAAAGGCGTGTGATTTCAGGAAAGAAATTGAGAGGCTGAAACAATTAAGAGTGTGCAATGAACAAGAAGAACAATATACAATAGTACTGAAGTTAACCATTACTTTAGCATTATTAAAGATTTTGTAGTAGCTTAAAAACTTTCTAGGTTTCTGAAGAGTCATAGTATCTTTTAAGTCTACTGAAATACAACCCATGATCAATCGTTAGTTTTGATAATTTCAGATACTAATTTAGTATTAAAGCATGATTAATCTCCATGCCTTCTTAAATAATTATACTTTATAATAATATTACACTACAGAATCATTACTACTTACATGATAGACTCTGAAAAAAGTCTTTCCAAGATATTTCTCTCTGATTGCATATGTTAGTCCAGTGAATAAATCTCTCCTATCCTTCCATCCAATACATAGAACAGTCACCTATCAACAACCCAAAATGTAAAATATAAAACCATATTTTTAGATTAAAGAGTAACAAGAATGCAAACACAATATAAATATAGTTGGCAGAAAAAGACCACATAGCATACATGTCTCTAACCTAAGAGCAGTAACAAAAAAAAAAAAAGTGAAAATTTGAGTTCCTAGTTGTTAACAAAAAAATAACCTAGATATCTATAATTTACAAATAATCTATTTGATTTACTATTCAATTTAAAAGATGCAGCTGAGTACAAACCTTGTTTGAAATTTCAGCATTAGAATTAATTTAGTGTAAAGTAAAAAGACTGACAAACTTCCTTCCTGTTTGCTGAAACATAGCTTGACTTTGAGGTCAGTTTTGGATTTACAACACCAAATCAATTCATACACATACATATTATTTCATGGTGTTTGCACAGTACAATACATTGGCATGGTATATAATTGGAGATGAAAGAAAACTGCAAACTGACACAGCAGTTAATACAAAATAAGTACTTTGAAGAAAAATCTTATTCAGGAAAGCTATGAAAAAATCCACTTACACTTTTTCAATAATTTTCCTAGCAAGAAAATACTAAACAATGAATTGATAATATGGAAGGAAAATAACAAGGAATTAATGAAACAAAAAAAAACACTTCGTTTTCAAATGTTCTTTGATGAGCATAATGATGAGGAAAGGCACGAGGTACAGAGACCAAAAGTATTCACTTCCTGGTATGTCAAGTACTGGCATTTCAGCACAATGATTTTTTAAAACCAGCTAATATACATTTATGTCTAGGTGCTGTAGCACCTGAAATCATGAGGTAACAATACAGGGATTTTAGAACAGATCCCTAAATTACAAAGCATGATGACTTTAAGAGCAGAAGAAACTAACAAGTCAATCTCTGATTCTTCAACAATCTATTACTCACCTTTTAAGAAGTACTGCAAAAGTAACAGTATTTAGAGTGGCCTAAAAATTTATTATTTCTCCCAGAAGCAAGGTCAATATAAAATTATTAAGGTATTAAGTTATTAATACATGTTTCTCATTAGGTGCTTATATTAATATGTTAAAATGCATGTGTATGCATCACATACACGTGCAGTTCAAACCACATAATCCTTTTCACAGGATCATTTCCACTCTCATGCGGTAAACTACAGTACACAGAAAATACACAGTTATTTTGAGATTGCCTGTGAGGTGACTGATTCTGATTCAGACATCAGACAATTGCAGTTCTGAAATGCAGCCCCGATGAGGATTTTCAGGTCAACAAGGTAAACTACATACTCTGTACAATTATTGCAGGTACTTTCCTTTCTTAGATAATGAGAAATCAAGTATCTGGACAAAATCAGGAGACATTAATTAACCTGCAAAATAAGTTCAGTGCATAAGCTAAAAAGACTGTGCTTATAGCTGTCCACCTACACTACGTTTTAAAATGGGAATAGAATAAAATGGGTTCTAAAAGCAAATTTACATAGAATACAAGACATGATCATTAGCAATAATGCTACTTGATCTCATTTAACATCTTCCTATTTATGTCTTTGTACATTTTTTTTCAGCTATGTAACCACCACTTTCCATTGTGTCAGTGGAAATAATTTGAACCTGTTAGGCTTGGCTCAGTCCATGACAGAACATTACACATTCGATTTCTTTCAAACTCTATTTCATAATGGCCAGAGTTCTAAATCTATAGCTTAATTTCATTTTTTTTTTCCGAAGTAACATAAATAAGCTTCTGTCACTGAAGAAAAGAAATATGTTTTTATAAGTGTGATAGAGGAATACCTATTACCAAAGTGCTATCTCAGGACTACTTCTATTGTTTGTATTATCCTGAAACATCTTTGCTACCTGAGGAGGGGATGTTTAGCAGTCTAAACTAATATTCTAAGGCTTTTAAAATGCAGTAGTCAAATTTTTGTCCTATTCTAATTCCTATTATAATAAATTAAGTGGTTTGCATAAGAAAATAAATAAAAGTCAATACTGAAATCAGATAAATGCAGGTTTCCATTGCTCAGTGATACAAATCTCCTGAAGAGCCTGTTGACTGTAATCGTCTGAATGACATTTTCTAATTGGTCTGATGAGGAAAGCAGATGTCTAGATTCACAGATAGTACTCAAATGGAATAAAAAAAAATAAGAAAGGAACGGTTTTACTAAACTAATAAAGTAAAAATAATCTTTTTTTAAATATCTTTGTGGGTCTCATGAGATTTCAAAAATACCTTAATGAAGGAAAACAAGACTTTGTACAATAGGTGCATATCTCTAGATGCACATTAGTATTTTAATCTTTTCCATTTACATCCTGTTACTTTTGAAAACATTGAAATCTGCATGTACACTGGACAGTGAACTGAAACAGAATTAATATTTTTTTCTCCAATTCTAAAGAATTTTTTTTGCACAGTATTTTTTCATTGTTAATAAACACTTTCTAACAATTCATAGATAAATCACATTAAGGGTATTGGCTTCACTGTGTCTTAAATGGAAAAAATCCAACATAATTCTTCAATTTAATAAATTTTAAGCACTTCTGTTTTAACATTATGAATGGATTTAGAGAATGATTTAGAGAATGTTGTAAGAATGGAACATTGGGAAAAGTCTGAAGAACATAGGCACATGTGATAAGAAATAATTTAGAATGAAAAATCAAAATTTCCCTGAACTTCAACAACATAAATCCCTAAGGACAGGTATAATTGTAGAATAGGAGATACAACACAATTCCTCTTAAAAATGATAATAATGTAAGAATAAAATACACTAGCATTAAGTAATTCATGAACTAGCTGCTGAAACTATAAAATGCTATTAGTCTCCCTGTGAAATATCTATTAATAAAAAACATTAAATACTGTGCATCTGTTGAGCTTTTCCAGCAAGATGAATCCTAAGAGTGATATGATATGGACTCAAACCACACATCAGAAGTCAACTAGCAGAATAACAAGTGGGGTTTCGTGCCAGGGAGGAACAATCAAGCAGATGTTTATTCTAAGACAAGGAACTAACAGAGAAATTCCTTGAGCACATAGACAGGGAACTACATAATGTTTTTATTGATTTTAAAAAGGCACTTGATAGAGTGTGTCAAAATAATTATTCTGCATCTTAGAGCATAACACTACCCCAGAAAGCTAAAAGCAATTACCCCTGACTTAAGAATATGGAAAGCACAAAGAAAGTTAACGGTTCACTCACCAATTTTCTCTCCTCGGACATTTCTTTTCACCTCATTTTGTCAACCATACTTTGTGATTACATCTGAGATGACAACTAAAAAAGAAGTGTCAGAGCTGATCTCTGCATTCTTGACTGTATTAACCCAGTAACCTGAGCTTCTGGAGACATCATAAAATCCTTGAAGAAAATTTAAGATTTAGATTTCATACTTTGAGAAGAAAGAAAATACAGTCCGAAAAAAAAAGAATTCGCTAAGTAGAGAGAACAGTAAATTTCAAGTAGAAAGACACGAACTGCTTCAAATACCCAGAAGTAACAATTGCTACAGCAATACTGATAGGAGTCTTGTTTTAGTCAACATAGGAGCAGGGAAAAGGTTAGGAGAGATAGAAAGTCATACCAAACTCACAATCTGCAATATAAGAGAAACACAATAAACCAGCAAGTTACTTCTTTAGACTTCTACTTACTTCTAGACTAGTTACTTCTTTTAGACTTACATATGCTTATCTAGGAGAGAAGGCAAAAGTAATCATTAAATGTTTAAGCAGTCTGTCTTGAAGACTGTTCATTATGAACCTTTCAATAGGTGCAAGTCTGGTCCTAAGAGAAGACATAGTAGCTGACAAATGTCATTGTTTTGCAGTAGAATTATCTCCTAATAAAGAAAGAGCCTGGATATGCACAATTGTATTTATGCAATGCAGTTTTAATTCTGCATTAATGTGAATGAGATATTTGGGATACAGAATGATCTTCACAAACCTACTATCTCTTCACAAAATATTTGCATTCTTCAGGTTATAGATTGGGCAGACTGTAGATCATTGTAATCTCTCATGTTGGCATCTCTGTATATCACTGCATGCTTATAAAAAAGAATGGGACCTGAAGGAGAAAAAAAGGGAGTTGAAATCTACACATTGATGGTCTGTCTTCCTGCATCCACAATGACAGACTTTTTAGATAGATTGATTTTATATTATATAACTATTGAATCTAAAACCAGAAAAAAAAAAAAATGAATGGGCACAATCTTCTGTGTAGATCTGTTTCCTCTACAAATGGTGCCAGGAGAATTTGGACCAAGCAGCAATCTGTTTGTTTTCTATCTTCTTGTTATTCTAGGAATCAGTGTAAATCTGACCAGTTGAGTAAGGGGAAAATTCTGCACTAATGTACTATGAACATTCATGTTGTTCGGACTACCATGTCTTGCACATTTTGACCTCAGAATGGGTACCTAGAAAGGCAGATAAAGGCTGCGATATAACTTTTTAGCTCCTATTGTGTCTTCCAGTCACCCATCAATGTTCATGACTCCCATCCAGGTTTAAACAGTGGAATTCATGTTTAATTAACTGCATGTCCACTGAAATACTGTCAGAAAGAAATGCAAAAGGTATTATTTTTGAAATTAAAATTAGATTTGGATAAGAAAAGCAGATCCCTGTGACAATCATGTATAAGCTAAATGCAAGAGAAGTGATGCAAAAATTGATATAATTCTATAATCAACACTTATAACTAGGGCTTTAATTTCCAGATGGGAAACATGCAACAGTCAAAGGACTAGTCAGACAATTAAATAATATTCTACCTTCAGAAACTTAGGCTATTCTTAAAAACAAGAGGTTGAGGGAGAGAGAAGGAAAAAAAAAAAAAAAGAAAAAATGGTAAGGTACTGAATAAAGATAATCTAAATGTAGATCATAAACTGAAAGAAACACATTATTTCAGTTTTAGTTAGAAAAATGTTAATTGATTGGAATGAAGATGCAGAAGTAAGCAGATCTCAGCTTACTATTTTTTTTCAGCAATAATAGCCTATATTTTACTGTAATGTGAGTATAAAACTAAGAGAAAATGCACATTTTTTGAACATTTTTGCATAACTAAAGATAATTGCACATGACATCTGTATTACATATGAAGTACTATGAAGGAAGGAGAGCATCATTAAAGAAAGACCAGGCAGACAAGATTATCTTTAAAAAACTTCCTAACAAACTTTGACACAAGGAATAGCAGCAAGTGACCCTTTGTTATCATTTCTCCTAATTCTATGTCCCTAAACTCAAAAGGCATAATTTCAGAAACAATCTGATTTTTATAACTAAAGCTATTTCATTATATGCAGAGGAAGAATCGTTAAGAGTAGACATTTCTGCCATACTACACATTGTTTTAATCATATATATATATATATATATATATATATAGTGTATGTTCTATAAAAAAAATCATACTGTAAAGCTTTTTAATAGAAAACTGTCCAGATCAGAACTCAGAAGATATTAACTGCATTCTTGAGGTTCTTATCTTTCTTTGTTCTCTTCAAATTGAATGCAATGGTTGCTCCAACATGACATACATGTACTTACACTTTCCTCTCGAGATAAGCATGATATCACTATTTTTGCGCTTACTGAAATTTATTTTGCTTTGGTAGGACATGTACAGCAGATATACAATAACTGTACAATAGACATTAAGAGAACTAGAGTTACAGTAAGGTTCCATTAACCTGACTCACAAAAATACTTTTGTGGTTGTGAGATTAACTATACATTAGTACAAGTTACAACGGTGCAATTTACAGTTCTACAGATAGGGGCAAACAGAATAATTCAAACGAAAAGAGACATTGGGACTGTGTGACCCTATTTGTTCCATTTGTTATGCATATTTGTATTTGTTTATATCAGATTTACAATTTTAAAATATATGAACAGATCTAGGAAGCATAGAGTACGATAAACAAATTTAACAGGACATCTATTTGCTTTGGTATTTGTTTTTTTTCTGGTTTAGAACTATATGACCGTGTAATGTGATAAAACTAACAATGAATATTGTTGATCTATTTATTTATTTGTTTGTTTGTATGCTGTTCCCTGTAAACTCTTACTTCTAATTAAGTGAAGAAAACAATGAAAATGTAAACATGGCTAGTTCAAAACAGAAATTGGCATGATAGTGATTATATATAAATTAAGTCACTCACACCATGAATGCCTTGCATGACAACAAAGCACTAAAAAAGAAATAGTCTGGTTGCTAGGCAATTAGTTTGCCACTGGGCAAAAGGAAAAATGCACAAACACACAGTCAACAAATACTTTTTAGTAGAAATTGTCTCATGGCAAAGTCTTGTATCCAAGGGAACCACTGTGAAAGATTTCATGGAATCTGAAGACATTTCATTGTAGTCTGAGGTGAGAATTAAATTTGTTCTTAAGGCTTCTCACCAAATACCATAATTAGCTGACAGTAATTGTTCATAGAAATATTTAGCTAAAAAAAGAAAAAAGTAAGAACCTTCTAATGGTCAAAATTGGAATTCTATTTCACTATTCTTTCATCTTTTTCCAGAAAAGTGTTAATTTCCTGTCTGTTGTTAACAAGAACTGAACAGTGTAAGTAAACTGATGGGGCAGAAAATAAATACCAACAGATGGCATGAGCATCACTTTATGATTCTTTTGAGAATGGGAGGCCAGAAACATTGTACAACTAATGTAGGGAAATGTTTGCATTCAGATTCTTGCCAGGTGACACTGTAAACAGAAACTGCAGTGCACATGATATGAAATTAAAAGAATAAAAGCCAGTTAACCTTACTTTGGTATCTCCAAAACATTTCAACACAAACAGCACGCTATACAAAGAAATTACATTTAATTTCCTCAAAAATCAACAAAAATCTCTGCTCTTTTGGATGCGAGTAGACCAACTTCCACAATTACTCATATCCTGGGTAAGCTAACACTAAAAAGCGTTTAACATTTAAAATGTATTGAAACAATAAGATGAAGCAAGCACAGGAGAAGGTAGATTGTTATTTAAAATTTGTAGAAAACCACCAGAGCAGACTGTAGCAGTATGTGGAGTCTGTGCTGAAAAATAGCAGAACTTTGCTTTATAACACTAATAATTTTGAAGTGCTTGGTAATATAAATGGCTTAAAATGCATTTAAATAACCAAAGGACAAGTTCTTTAGAGCATTTTTTACACTAGGACACTCTTTCTGAGTATTGAAACAATATGAAATCTGTAGCAAGATGCTTTCTGTGCCATAGCTTCACAATACAAAATAAATAAATAAATAAATAAAAATCTAACTTTCAGATGTTAGGTAATTTTCTCCAGTTTCTACAGAAAATCTTACTAATAATGAGAATTGACAAAAGACAAACAACTTATTTGCAAGCATCAGTGCTACTAAGTTAAAAATAAAAATAAATCAGGAAGGATAAAAAAGATAGATTTAGAAATATGACATAAAATCAGAATTACGTAATTATTTTAACACTGCCTTGGAAGATAAGGAATATAGGAACAAAGCAATGAAGCAATAAGATGAAATAAGAGATCTCTGTCGCCTGAGAAAAGATTGCACTAAAAAATTTCAAAATTTTCCTTTTCACCTCAGTTTTGGAGATTCTGACCAAAAGAAAAAGAAATATTAGTCAGCAGGAAACTTTTGCTTTTAGAATTTTTATATAGCCTTTATATTCAATATTCTTAAATTCTATTTGGGTTGGCATATTTAAATGAGAGTAAAAAAAAATAATTTAGGTAAAACCACCGTAGTGCTGTGGTACTTTTACACATAATCTCATAGATATCAATAACTCTTCTGGACAGTGTTCTGTTAGCCAAGTCAGAAAATAGCAGAACTAACACCCTGTCCGCAGAAAAGGAGATGTTAAAGTAAACAACCGCTAATGACGAAACATATCCCACATAGATGAATTCTGAAAGAACTTCAATTGAAACTCCAACAGAAAAACAAACCATCAACTTTAAAGCAAAATACAAAACTTACTGACAAATTATCAGAATAGTTAATTTTTAACTAAAAATGATTTGAAATAGTAGAATTTGTTTCATTTGTTTGTTTTTTTTAAAATCAAAGTTAGGAAGGAAGTCCCAGTTATGGCAATTGTATTTCAGTTGCTACTATCTTTGTCTGTAACTCAGTAAAGTGCAGTTTAAATTTCAGGGACTCCAGCTTATTGAAGCCTTACATTCTTAAGCATTATATTCTTATCCAAACTTACACTTTGTAAAACCAAGGCTGATGGATTTATATTGCAGTATGTGTCACCTACAATCTTTAAGTCAGTACCAATGACTCTCAGGTCAGTAAGAACTCCAAAAGGACATTTATTTAAACACATTACTGATAAATGTATACCTTTGAATAAGGTTATTTCACATCATTCATTTGAGTCTCCTATTAATAAGTAAAAAATATTAAATTTTCTCATAACAGCCTTGATTGTCTGCACCCTCTTTTTGCTCCCCATCCTGTCCTCATTTCAGCCCCAGACCCATCAGCTCCTGCCCCAGCATGAACCAGCAAGGCCAGTCTCTAGCCTGTCATAACTGAGAGCTGTCAAGCAGGCCCACACCCTTACCTGGCCCCAGTGAGGTGCCCAGTAACTAGAGCAGCAGCTGCAATCCCATGCTTCTCCATGGCAAATTGTTTTCAATTTAAGCAAGTCAAACAAACAAACAAACCTTTACCATAACACCCAAGCCAAACTTAACCACCTTAACCACATGGAAGTAACAGAGTACTCTACAAAATACGAAAAAATATGAAAAGTGTTATGTAAGTTTGTGAATTGTAGTTCTCCCTGAAGAGAACCTGCTACATTTGTGTTTGTTAATTCAGCTAACACAAAGAGGCACACTTTCTTTAACGTAATTCTTATAAAATAACAGTTTAAACAGTTTTAAAAGAAAACATACATGAAAGCACAATAATTTACTTCATGCAACTCAACTGATACTAAATACTCTGGATTCTTCTTTTCAAAACCTCAGTACATATTTATATTCATTCTACCCTAGATGCCACCTTACTATTTTGGTCTCCATGTTATTTAAAACATACTTATCCTCAACACTCTTTCCAAAATGACTGTAATAGGAATAGAAAAAACACAAGTGGCAGTCATTTCACTCTCTTTTTTTCTATCTGCTTCACTGTTTGGTTTAAAACCATGTTTTAAAAAACATTTTCAATTACCAAGTAAGGTAAAGAAACATCTTGTTAGCACATCAGTTAGCTTAATCTCTGATGCAATATTTTTACACTACAGTCATATTAATGCAGTAGAATATATTAATGGTATTTAGCTGAGAGTTTGTTTCATCAAATATTTTTATTCTGATCTTTTTAACTTTTGTAGTTTCTTTGGAAATAAATAGAAGGTATTACTTTTGGAGAGACCTATGTATTTCACATCTTAATTATCTGCCAAGCATTTCCATTTATTCTGACTGATGTGTACACCTTTGGTCTCCTGATCATCAATGGAGTTGTGATTTTAATCCCCACAGTCTACCTTGTGTGCAGGGGATGCCACATGTAGAAAGAGTTCATTTACTTGAATCCAGATTCATCACTAATATTCAGTAAAATAAACACCACCTAAATAATGCTTATGATGATTTTGTCTGTTTTCAAACAGTCTTACTTATGAAAATAATGTGTAGAAAAGTATCTTTCATTTTTTACAATATATTATTAGTTAAATAAAAAATAGTAAATAAACCAAATCTTTTTTTCCCTAGACTTCAACATTTTGGGTGAATAATAATACCTGAGATACCTCTACGAACCTGATTTTCACTGAATATCATAATATCACGAGTGTTTTAATGTTTCTATGTTCCTCAAAATCAAGAAAAAGTAAAGCACATACTGCAGAGTAGATTTCTCATAGACATGTTAGATTCACAAATCTGTCTCCTCTGTTTACCAGGTAACTGTCAAGAGATTATCATTAACATACAGTAGAATTTCTCAATATACTGGAAGCAGCATATAAGAAGGAATAGTAGATTAACACTGATAATGCATCATGGGTAGAGTTAGGAAATACCTTATAACTACTAATGAAATACATTATGAGTGACTGAGCTTTCACTGCCTAGAGACTTTTGGTTTCAAATAATTAGCATCACAAGCAAATAAACAAGGTATGTGCACTGAAGGTATGTTTTAAACTAGTAACAGGATAAAAACCCCAGACTTCTTCCACAATAGATTTCATATAGGTACACATTATGTAGAGCTTATTTTATGAACTAGACATAAATTTTGCAGTAAATGTTGAAGAAATTATCCTTGAAAAGATCTTTCAGAAATCATTATCTCACAACATTTTAATATGATATCCCCTCTTTAATAATTATCTTAACAAAACTACGCTGTTCTGAATTAAAATAAATACCAGTGGAAAGGAAGAAAATCTTTAAAATCTAAACTCTCAGTGTTCTCCCACATCTCTCTAGCTTCTGATTTCAGTGGGACGTATAGACAGTCAGGATGTCTGAAAATTACGGCATTTACATTGAAGTGCTTAAATATATATTTAGAAGCTTAGTGCTAGGCTTCCATTTCTAAGTTATTGAACCAATCTAATTTGGAAGAACAGATATCTTTAGAAAGTCGCATTCCTGGGTACAGCTCTGAAGAAGCAAAATATGAAACCTTACACCTTTCCTTGTTTTCTTAAAATTTGTTTTAAGGACATATGCCATACGAATACAAATGGCTGCATTAAATGATATGTATGTACACATACATAATGTATATTTATGAAATTAAATAGAAACATGGGGCCATTACTGCTCCTTAGCCCCTAAATCCAGACAGAAAATGAAAGCATGTAAATGAAGATAAGTTATACTCAAATGCTGTCATTTGAGGGACCTTTCCCCAGCTAAGACTAAAGAATACCTAAGGACTACAAAATACCTAAGAAATAATAATGTGCTTTTAATGACAATCTACTGGCTTGTATATGTACAAATAAGTACGTTACCTACAGTTTATATCAATTCCAGGATGATTAATGAAGTGGCAGAACATAAAATATATATACCTACACTGACAAAACTATAAATCTTAATGTAATAACAAATTCCTTTTTATGCTACTTCACTCTAAAATGAGACTACATCTATAAGAATATACAACTGATTAAAATTTTACATTAGAAAGTATAAAAAGAAGCTACTTACATGTAAAGAGCAGGAACTAATTAGACAAAGATAATGAAGACAAAAGCTTGAATATTTGATTTCCTGTTTTCTTGATACTCCTACTTGGAAGATGTACAAAAGATGAGAACATTTGATATTATGGCACATTTATTTACATTTGAGGCACAGGAAATAGCACTAAGCATGGTCAAAAAAAAAAAAGGGGGGGGGAAACTCTACTTACCTTTTGAAATTGTATTTGTCTCTTTAAAAATAAAAGCAGAAATGCCATTAACATTATTGTGAAATATTCGGTATAGTGCACAAATATATGGCTACCTCAAAAATTTGGAAGCTATTTAATTTAAATTTACTTTCATTCTAATATTATTATACCAGTAAACAAAATGTGACAGAAATCAGATGACCTCATCATTTTTTACACAGGTTGCCCTGAAAGTAGTAATGCCTTCTATTTACTTCTATAGAGACTATGTAATTATTCAAATCTGATATCTTATTACTTGTAGTAAACATATAGTAATTAATTACGTCTGAGAACTAAATATGTGTTGCTAATAAAAGCAATTACTAAAGTTTTGATCAAAATTTAAGACTGGTCTTCATTAACAATATATCTAACCACATCCATCAGAGACCACTAATTCCCTGATATGCCCATAGATATAAGTTTATTTGGAACACATTTACTTGTGACACTCAAATTTCTGAGTTAGACCATCAAAAATTTGATTCAAATATCTCAATACTGAATCATCAAGTTTAAAAGATAATTCTTTTCTCTTAAAGATATAATATTGCTGCATAGTTTTCTGATGTTTATAAGATTACTATGTCAAATATAGAAATATTTATTAGATTTTATATCAAAATAAACCTTGGCAAACTCAGCTTTATTAGATGGCCAGCTTTGATAAACCATTTTCCATACAAGAAAGAACTGTACTTAAGCCAATCAAAACTTTTAGTTCCTCATACAGTCACACACACACAAACATACGTGTAACAAACAGACATAGTTTGCATTTCTACTAAGAACAGTCAGCTTTTTCCCCTGAATATTAGATGTAAATTGAAAAGGTAACAACCTTAACATTCAACTGAATTTGTGTCATCTGTGCCTCTGTAGCATGACCTGCCATCCATAAGAACTTGAACGTGATGGAGAAATGGGCCACCAGAAAGTTGATGAAGTTCAGCCAGTACACATAATAAGTCCTGCTTCTGGGAATTAAGATACCTTCTGCAATGATAAAGGCTGTGACCTGTATTGCTGGAGAACATATCAGGTGAAAAGACTGGGGGAGTGCTTGCAGGCTGGGCATGAGCCAGAAGAAAGGCCTACCAGCAAAGAAAGACAAGAGCCCAGGAGCATGGACAGAAGGTCCAAGTAAGTGATTATTTCACCCCTTCCTGTTAGACATTTTTGGACCCTACAATGGAGGGAAAATATTAACTAGCAAGAGTTATAGCTGGTAGGTCATGAGCTCTCTTCTCAGGTGACAAGTGATTGGATATGATGCTGTGCTGCCATTCACTAAGACCTGGACAGGCTGGAATGCTGAGCAGAGAGGAGCAAAATGAGGTTCAACAAGAGCAAGTGTAGAATCTTGCACCTAGGGAGGAATAACCACATGCACTGGTACAGGTTGAGAGATTACCTGCTGCAGAGGAGCTCTGAGGTGAGGGACCTGGGTGTCCTGGTGGATGACAGTCCAGTCATGAGGCAGCAGTGTCCCCTTCTGGCCAAGAAGGCCAATGGCATCCTTGGGTGCATTAAAAAGAGCATGGCCAGCAGGTCGACGGAGGTGATTCTCCCCCTCTACTCTGCCCTGGAGAGGCCTCACCTCAACTGTGTCCAGTTCTAGGCTCCCCGGTACAGAAAAGACAGGGATCTCCTCTGAAGAGTCTAGTGGAGTGCTACAAAGATGATAAAGGGCATTGGAATGCTTCCCTTATGAAGAAATGCTGAGACTTGGGTCTGTTCAGCCTTGAAAAATGTATGCTCAGTAGGGATCTGATCCAAATATCTAAGGTGCAGGAGGCAAAGAGACAAGGCTGGACTCTTCTTAATGGTGCATGGTGATAGAATCATAGAATCATAGGGGTTGGAAGGGACCTCAAGAGATAATCGAGTCCAACCACCTGCCAAAGCAGGTTCCCTACACCAGGTCACACAGGTAGGCATCCAGGCAGGTCTTGAATATCTCCAGAGAAGGAGATTCTACAAATCCTCTGGGCAGCCTCTTCCAGTGCTCTATCACCCTCAACATAAAGAAGTTCTTGCACACATTCGCGCGGAACTTCCTGTGCTGCAGTTTCTGGCCATTAAGGACAAATTAATCATCAAATCATCTGTCAGACAAATCGTCTGTTCAATAGGACAAAGGGAAATGGCCCTAAACTGAAGCACAGGAAGTTCCCCACAAATGTGTGTGGGAACTTCTTCATAGTAAGGGTGACAGAGCACTGGAACAGGTTACCCGGAGAGGTGGTGGAATCTCCTTTTCTGGAGACACTCAAGACCCATCTGGACAGCTACCTGTGCAACCTGGACTAGAGAGCCTGCTTTGGCAGGGGGGTTGGACTCAATGATGTCTAGATTGTCCCTTCCAAATTCTATGAGGAAACAGGCTCAAGGTGCAACAGGGGATAATTAGAGCGGACATTAAGAATTCCTTCAAGATGACTGCTGTAAAGCTCTGGTATGAGCTCCCATCCAGGGAGACCATCCTAGCAGGATGCAGGACTACAGCACACAGGAGGTCCTTTCTAAGATGAATTTTCTTGAGATTCCATGCTTCAATGAATGTCAACTATATAGAGACAACTATAAAGAGGTTGAAGACAGAATCCATTAAATAATAATAGTAATAATGACAATCCATAGCAACTGAAACTCAAATGACTTAACAGAATTCAATGAAATTTAATTCCATTCTACTAGAATTGAGATTACATCAATGCTAATTACTATGAAAAAAAAAAGATTGCTTATCTTCTTTCTATAATATATTATTAAGCATTTATAATAGGAACAGTTCCTTCTACTGAATACACAACTCTTTTAGGCAAAAGCATGTAAATAAATATTCCATTAACTTCAAGCCCTTTGTGTTGTAAACTTCTAGAGTTTCTTAGTTACTTCTGTCAACAGCAAGAAACACACTTGAATTCTAAGGTTTTTTGTTTTTTTTTTAAGGACTTATTGTATGTTACATAGAACTATGATTTTTTTATTTATTTTTTTGCTAAACTTCTAATAGGAATAGGCATCATCAGTTTTCATTCATCAATGAAATCATTTAGCTGGTCAAGTTTGAATGAATTGTACAGGATTCAGTGAAGAATCAAAATCAATAATTTTGGCACCTCAATTAGAAGGAAAAAAGTCGTTTTTTATGATTACCCTCTTATAATTATATTACATTACATTCAGCAATGCAATCACTAGTAATCATTACAGTTGAACAGCAGTATCTCTATTATTATGTTAACTAGATGCTTTTGAAAGTACTTAGTCTGAACTGTTGTAAATATTTATTAAGCCCCCTTTATCAAAAACTTATTCAAAACTCATGAGAACAACCTAAGTGTCTATCTCTCAAAGGTAATCAGAATGGTTGAATAATATTTTCATTTTAAATGTCAAGTGAGTGAAATCTAAAAGGCAGTGTTATTCAACATAAATATAACAGCTTTTTCTTTTTAATGTCACCTATAAATATATTAAACATAAAATTTATTTAAAATTCTTATTCTGCAAGCATGGGTCAAAAGTTGCAGCTGAAATCCTAGTAAATTTCTGTACTGTTTTATTTATAATTTGTTAAATATATTACTTTAATTCTGCTAACTGCTGAGTTCATATTTTCTCCAGTGGCAGTTAAGACACTGTTCATACTAAAGGAAAAATCCTAGAGACATCTATACACACATGACTTCAAGTTTACCCACATTTATAACAAAGGTAATTAACTGAATTTGCCACACTTCTCTGACATTTTGATGTTCTTTACATTACAGAAATATAAAGATCAATAGAATATTTTAAGTGGACTGAAATATGGATAAAGTTTCCAAGTAATTCTTACACTGTAAAGAGCAAATGTTCTTTTTTTCTTCTTAGAATTTACATTAAACTAAATCTTTAATGGATTTTTTTTAGTCCCTCTGCTAAATATTAGCACTGAAACTTTAAAAAGGGGTATAAGTAGGTTCCAGAAAATTTTATCAAGCATAATTCATGCTTTTAGAGAAGTCTGGGTTTGTAAAGTCTGTGGATGTCATGGGGGATGATGGGTGTCAATGAATTTCCAGAACATATTGGTGCAAAAAAGGTCATGATGAGGTTTCAAAGCCCAGTGTAAGTGCTGAGGAAGTATAATATTGCTAATGCCAGAAGGGACATAGTTAGCTTCCTCCAGCTTGTCAGATTTGCTGTTAACTCAACTGGGCTGAAATTCAGGTCAATTCAATGAATTAAAAACTTTTCAAACTGTTTTCAAACTTCATGAAGACAAATCATTTCAATCTCTTACGTTATTAAAAATATTTGGGAAAAAAGCAGAACTAGCCTGGCAATTGTTGCAATGATAAGCAATCATTATTTTAGAGTTCCAGGCAACAAAAATAACGGAGGTTGCAGTCTTTCTATTGAAAAAAAAAAAAAAAAGAAAAAAGAAAAAGAAAAAAAAAGAAAAAAGAAAAAAGAAAAAACCTAATAATTGTATGAGGCATTTTTTGATAAGCTAACTGTTTGGCAGATCTAGAGATCTAAAAGCTTAAGATAAAATAAGGCATTTTCTTCTAAAAACAAACAAATGCACCAGTGCCATATCATTCAAAGAACTACTTGTGCTCAACAGAACGCGAAAAGACATTTTCTCATGGTAATTCCATCTAAAAGTGATCCTATAATGTAAGGTCAGCCTCCTAATATCAATCCAAAAAATATATATCACGTTTGAAACAAATAATGTAGAAACATCTATACTACGATGATTTTGTCTTGAACAAGTTCATGAAAGTCTAGGGATAACAATTTTTACCTATGTTTGTTCATTCTCATCCTAGTGTTTTAATCACAGAAACAAATCTTTTCAAGGAAGTCAAGCATTAGTGAACTAAAAATGTATCTAGCCTAATCCGTACTAAAATCTTAAGACAGAAGTAGGTACCAGTGCATTATTTCACAGTCTTACAATCAAGCTGTAGAACTGCTGCAATTGTGCTTTCTAAAATGTTTTATTGACTGCCCTCAGGGTGCATATAATGAAATAGTTTAAAGGAATACTCTAGGTTGTTTTCTATAAAAACCATACAGTGATTTTTCAAGCAAGATATTTTTAGAGCTGACTTCTTTGAGGGATAGCCATATAGTCCTACGTTTTGTCAAATTTGGACTTGACGAATTGTTAAAAGTAAAAATTCAGATAATTTTAACTGACTCTAGTTGCATCTAATTAATCTCTTTCACATGGTGTGCGCAGGACAACCAGGGGATAAGGCCAAGCCCACATGGGTTTATGAAAGGCAGGTCCTGCTTGACCAATCTGATCTCCTTCTATGATCAAATGACTCACCTGGTGGATGAAGGAAAGGCTGTTGACATAGTCCACACAGACTTCAGCAAAGCCTTCAACACAGTCTTCCACAGTACTCTCCTGTAAAAGCTGTCAGAGCAGGGTGGCTTGAACAGATATCTTCCTTGTTGGGTAAACAACTGGCTACATGGCTGGGCCTAGAGAGTGGTAGAAAATGGAGTCACATCCAGCTGGCAATGGGTCATGTGTGGTCATGTTCCCCAGGAGTTGGTAATGTGTCCTGTCCTGCTCCCTGGATGAGGGCATTGAGTGCAACCTCAGTAGTTTACAGATGACACCAAGTTGGAAGGAAGTGTCAATATGCCTAGGGGTAGGAAGGTTCTACAGAGGAATCTTGACAGGCTGGATAGCTGGACTGAGGCCAAGGGGATGCAGTTCAACAAGACCAAGTGCCTGGTCCTACACTTTGGGCACAATGACACCAGACAACACCACAGGCTTGGGGCAGAGAGGCTGGAAGACTGTGTAGACGAAATGGACCTGAGGGTATTGGTCAACATTCGTCTGAACGTGAGCCAGCAAGGTGCTCAGGCAGCCAAGAAAACCAATGGCAGCCTGGCTTGTATCAGAAATAGTGTTGCCAGCAGGAGCAGGGAAGTGATCATTCCTCTGTACTCAGTGCTGGTGAGGCCGTACCTTGAGTACTGTGTTCAGTTTTGGATCCTTCAATGCAAGGCCCCGAAGCGTGTTCAGAGAATGCAACTCAGCTGGTGAGGGCTCTGGAGCACAGGTCTTATGAGGAGTGGCAAAGGCAGCTGGGACTGTTCAGTCTGGGCAAGAGGAGGCTCAGAGGAGACCTTATTGTTCTCTACAACTACCTGAAGGATGGGTGAGGTTAGGTGAGGGACAGCTTCGTCTATATTTTCTACACCCATTTAGATTTCAATACAATACTTTAAGAGGACTGTTCTTATATCTACAGTATGCTTTAAGTTACTTGAAGGTATGCTGTAGAAAAAGTATTTTTCTAACAAAAAGATTGTTCTAAAATAACTATCATTCATTACTTTCCTCACTAGTATTAACAATTACTGTCCACTTAGATTGAATGCTCATCAATACATATAAAGTTAATCTCTGAACTAAATTACTAATTCTTGTCAATTAATCTTGCACAACTCCATGAATGTTTTCATTCCACAGAACAGAAATAAAACCAGAACAGTTTGTCCTCAAATACAGAAAATTCACTTCAATAAAAAAATACTTTATCCCTCTTGTATAGTTTACACAGTGGTACTTTGGGTCTCAGTAGCTCACATGGTTTGTGCTTACCCATGATACTGTGAGAAGACTTAAGACATTTTCTTGCCTTTTTAACCAACCACCTTAGCAGCAGTTTAGAAACGAAATGGACTTGAGACAGAAGCTCTTTAGAGCACTCACTCAGGCTATGAAACAATCAGTAAAGTGATCCTGGACTTTTTTTTAGCCTAAAAAATATTCATTTATCTGTGCAAAGCTGAACCAAATAAGATGCTAGTAGGACCACCCTACAGTAAAGTCAATTGCTCCTTAATGACAAGCAGGCAAGAAACTAAAACTCATGAAATGAATCAGAGATAACACAGATTTTAATTTCTGTGTAGTTCAGTAATTACTACAAGAAGAAATATCTTTTGTTTAGTCATGTACTCCACTGTAAAACTGAGATTTTTTTTTCTTGAGCTTGTGTCAAAGGTTTATGAGATGATTTGGCCTGGTGGGGGGAGCCATGAACCCACACCCTGGGAAAGGGAAAAGGGAGATGGGCCTAAAAATAAAACAGTGGCAACAATCTCAGGAGGAAAGCTAATTTACTAAATAAGATATCAGAATGCAAAATTACACAATATAATACAATATAATTGGAATTGAAGCTAATAAATTAAATAAAGAGAGAGAGAGAGAGAGAGAGAGAGAAACCAAAGGCCTTACACTAAATGATGAAGGTGAGACGGCTAGAGAACACCTGCTGCTGGGCTGAGCCGAAAGGGAATAAACCTGTCTCATGACACGTGAACACTTTTTAATCTTTCCATCTGAGTGAAAAACGGATAAAACACAAAGCAATGCAAAGTCCTTTGAGGTATGTAGTTCTTCTCTTCTGAAACAGATATACCCAGAACTATTAACGATCCACGGAACTGGAGCATTAACTATTTAACTCCCAAAGCACTACATGATTTTATGATGTTGAATACAAATATCAAAAATCATAAAACCATGACAGCTTGTCATAAAAAGTTTTCACTTTCAGAAACATACATCTTTCAACTAGCTTTTCTATGTATGAACTTAAAACTTCAGTTGTAACCTCCCACGTGGAATTTTTAGTTCCAGTTCTCCTAAATTGCTGAGTTTCTAAGAAAGTTGAAAACTTATTCCAGATGGGATGCAATTCACATTTTCTTTTATAATGCCAGACCAATCATTCACACAGAAAGCAATTCCTTACGGTAATTAATTGATTGCATAACTTATCATAACCCTATTTTCTTTTTCTTGTATTCACTAATATATCTAGAAATGTAACACTGTAACTCTTTGTCACAGAGTATAAAAATTAATCACCTTCTAAAATACCTAGGAGCCTAGCATACTGAAAGCAGTGTGTAATTAACGGTGTTATATCAATTGAAGTTTCAGCAATTATTTTTTTACAGCAAGGAGTTCAAAGCAAATTAATGATGTAGAGCTGAAAAGACAATTACATTTCAAACTTGGAAATAACAGTTCTGTCCATTAAATATTGACTATCTTTAAACTGCTTTCTTGTTGGAGCTATGAGTTTATTCTCTGGGTAAACACATGATGAAGACATCAAGGACCTGAAACATGTCCAGTGAAGAGTAATGAAGCTGATGAAAGGTTTGAAGCACAAGTGATACAACTTCCTCAACTCTGGAGTGGCTGACAGAACTGGGATTGTTTAGTCTGGAGGAGGCTCAGGAAAGATCTTATAGCTCTCTACAACTACCTGAAAAGAGGTTGTGGTGAGGCTGGTGTCAGCTTCTTCTGCTTAAGTAGCAATATGCCCAGAGAGAATAGCCTCAAGTTGTGCCAGTGGAGATTCAGGTTAAATATTAGGAAAAATTTTTTCTCTGAAAGAGTGTTCAGGCATTGGAAAAGGCTGCCAAGGGAGGTAGTTATCACCATCCCTGGAGGTGTTCAAGAAATGTTTAGATGTCGTACTAATTGTACGATTTGGCTTAGAAAGGAAATATTGGTTGTAGGTGGATGGTTGGACTGGATGATATTAGAGGTCTTTCACAACCTTAGTGATTCTATGATTTTTTGAAGATGAAACCTGTCTTCTTATTGCCAGAAATGACAAGCTTTCAGCTTCCATTCTCCTCTGCTGCTCCTGTCCAACACTGGCCATACAAACCATTTTATGCCAGCAGCCTTAAGATTCTTGCTAATGAAGTATTTATGAATTTCCTTTTGTTTTCTTGTATATCATTTCAGCTGCAAAAAAAACCAACAAAAAACCCTCTTTTTTTTTTTAATCTTCCTCACCTTATACTGTACTACATCTACCAAAGCACATCTTCCCAAGCATGAGACACCCTCACCATTTCAGTCTTCAACAAGGAACATCAAACTTATCTCTCCAAGACCTAGACAGTAGGAGCCATCTTAGAAGTTACATTTGGACAGAGACTACTGCAATACCAGAAGAGCTGATTGCAGCAGCTGGAGCAGAAGAATTCATCCTGCATTTTGTTATTGTTATCTGTGGTTAATTTTCTTACAAACAACATCTCTGGTCTTCCAATACGGACATGTTTTGCTCCTGTTTTACAGTCTATTCGGAAAGCACATCATGCACTAAGGAAGTCAAATACCAGTCTAGTTCCCATCTTCACATAAGTCAGAACCTGACAGGAAACTTCTAACTTTGTGTGTGAGATTCTGTTCACGTCTCATTCAACCTATAAATGCTGGGTACATTGCTTTCTCCCATGCCTTAGCATGAAGAACTGTGATATTTTTGGTTGCTGTTATTGTCAACCGTTTATGGGCTGGATTAGCCCAATTTTATGCATTTGCATTATAGATTTATAGTATGCTTATAACATAAGTAGAAATGACAGTGAGTATAAAGTATATAAGAATGGAACTAGAAATATCTACTAATCTTTAAATTCACTGACCTAGTACAGAATTTTTTTTACCATAAAAGGGAATTCTAGATTAAAAGTGTATCTTTTGCTGAGAAATATATTCTGTCATTTACAGCATCAAGACATTATCTGAAAAGAACACTGAACTTACTGATTAATGGCATCGTAGCGATCAACTGCTGTGCCACCTCCTTAAGCTTTTCCATAATTTTGATATGGAGAGAAATATTTCCTGAAATGAAATTACAAATGATTAATAATAATAATGAAATGAAACAGCAATCCTGTCTAGCTTCAATTTATAAGTGTAACATCACTTCTAGATTTGCCACAACAGTTTTAAAATATGTTGGCACTTCATTTATTTAGCTCATACACTTTTTCCTGAATTACCTATTGGATGTGTATATGTGTGTTTTTAGAGTCCTTTCAGCTATTTGTCTTCTATTCTGTATCTCTCTTCTCTGTTCATTTTTGAATCTGTACCCCCTGTTTTCTCATCCTGTTTTGACAGATGGAGTGATTTTCTGTTGGCTAATTTTGTCCCTAACTACTTTGTTTTTCACTTAACACTTTCAAGTGACCTATCAGCATTCTTAAAGCACTTAAAGTAGGCTGTTTTTAATAACATTTACATGATAATTTGATTATTTTTTTTTCTAATTTCAAGCTCTTGGCTGGAGATTATGTCTCTCAGGCCACTTTCAGTAGTTCAGTCAGCACAGCACTAGCAATGTATGTATTGCAGATCATCTGCTCTTTGCCAAGAAACTTCTCTTTATGATTCATCTGCACTCTGAAACTGTTAGAATGATATATAAATTACATGGAACTGAATATATCCTAGAAACATACTGAAACAAGAGAAAGATTAAAAAACTCCTACAATTACTAATTCGGCTTAAAAAATTAAATACTTTAACTTATTTCAATATTGCTTTTCTCTTCTGAATGAATATCTTACTAAGATTATACCAATATTAAGGAAGCTGTAATTATGAAAATATGTACCAAAGAACTGCTCAACAGGGAAAGAATCAACTTGTGGTCGAACCTAGCAGGCAGCTAAGCAGCATACAGACATTTGCTCACTTCCTCTCAGTGGGATAGCAGACAGAATAAAAAACTGGTTGGTTGAGATAAGGGCATTTAATAAGGGAAGAAAAGAAGAATAAATACAAACAAGTGATGCTTGCCAACAGTAGCTTGCTATCAGCTGATCAATACCCACGTAGTCCTTGAGCAAGAGCAGCTCCTCTGGAAAACTTCCTCCAGTTCTACTGTTCAGTGAGATGTCATCTGCCATGGAATATTTCTTTGTTCAGTTCAAACTATCCAATGCCTGTTTCATAGCAAGAAAATCAGTTCTCAACCTTTTCAATCAATTCCCCACAGCAAATAGAATAAGACCTGAAAAACAAAATAAACAAGAACTTTATTAAAGTTTAAATTTTAGTCAAACTTTAAACTTCATCAGTTATTAGACTAAATTATCACATTAACTTCTGGATAGAATCGTTCCATTTAGAAGTAAAGAGATGCAAACATTTTTTGGTAGAAAATAAAACAGGTTGTCACCAAAATATTTATAAGAAATACAGATGACCACAACCTCTTCTAGTGAGAGAGAACAACTTGAATATGTTCAAATGAAAGTTTATGAGTTGTTCAACTTGAATTTTGCCAAATTTTTGTGTGTATACATGTTCAATTAGCATGAAATATTAAAGGACGTCTTTACTAGTTTTATCCTTCAAGAACAATAGACAATATTTCACTGTCTAAGTAAAACAGATTTAATTGCTAAACAAGATTTCAAGGAACAGAACTTCATTTTAATCACAAAGAAGCTGCAAGGCAATTTTCAATTACAGCAAGCTTTTTATTTTTATCCAGCTGTGTATCCCTGCTGATTTTTGAAATTACATGTAAATTGTCCCAGATTTTGAAGTGCTACACCTACTGAGGTTTTTCTTTTGTCAGCTGATGAAGTATCTGTGATTAGAAACTCACCAAATTGGCATTTTTAAGTTTCATTACCCCACCCTGCATATTTTTGGACTAGAAGACGGAATAAGAAGAAGGTTTTGTTGTCCCAAGGGACATTACTCTTCCTAATTAGGCTGTTGGTAGTGCAAACAGCACACCTATCCTAAAACTTCAAAAGGTAATACAGAAGCAAAGCCTTTGAGAAGAGTCTATAGGGTATTAGTGAATCAGGTCAATAACATTCTAGTTCTTAAAAAATATTCAGATAAATCCACCCTAGAACAGTTGCATAATGATAATGCATATAAACTTTTACAATTATTCTACTAGCTTTCCATACCTGAAATTTAGAAATACACACCTGTTTGTATAATATTTAACTCAATTATTCACATTTAAAAAAAATGCATGTGTACTAATGTGAAAAGAGTATTTGAACTCACATAGTTCTCTTCACATACTATTATTATACATGTTAACAGAGAATCATAGAATCACATAGAACTGCAGTGGTTGGAAAGGACCTCAAGAGATCATGAAGTCAAATCTCCCTGCTAATGCCGGTACTCTACAATAGGTCTCACAGGCAGTCTTGAATATCTTCACTGAAGGAGACTCCTCTGTGGGCAACCTGCTCCACTGTGGGCAACCTCCATCACCCTTATTGTAAAGTTCTTGCACATGTTTGTATACAAATTTCTATGTTCAAGTTTTAGGCCATTACTCCTTGTCCTATTGCTATGTACTACCAAGAAGAGAACGGCCTCATCCGTTTGCTTCCCAACCCCCTTTAGATATTTATAAAGGATCAGATCCCATCTTAGTCTTCTTTTCCCCAGGTTGAACAGACCCAGGTTACATTTCTCACACAGGAGATGCTCCAGGACCATTATGAACTTTGTGGCCCTTCACTGGAATCCTTCTAGAATATTCATGTCTTTTTTGATCTGGGAAGACTAAAACTGGACACAGCATTTTAAATATGGCCAGACCAGGGCAGAGAAGAGGGGAAGGATCACCTCACTTGACCTGCTTACCATGCTCTTATTAATGCATCCCCAGACACTTTTGGCTTTCTTAGCCACAATGGCATACTGCTGGCTCATGACCAATCCATTGTCCACCAGGACACCCATGTCCTTCTCTGCAGATCTCCCTTCCAGCAAGTCATTCCCTAAGCTGTACTGGAAACAGAATAATAAGAGGGCTTGTTTTTACACACAGCTAATCCATGTGCATATTCAAATACAAATAAAATACTTTTGGAAACTACAGACCTACATATATTACAGAGCTAAATATATTGTGAGAGAATAAGGGCTCTATGTAGCAGGAACATTAAAATGGGCTTGTACAGGTACAGCATAATAGACATTGACAGCTTGTAACACTGCTATCAGGAAGTGAAAGGATTTTTCTCAGTATTTGGTAAATATAGCAGAAAGATTGGCAAAGTAGTGAATTAGAGATATTTTGCAGTTGAAACAAATAGAAACTCATTTCAAAGAAGACAGACACTGAGTAGCTCAAACTGTGGTCTTTTACTAGACATTAAAATAACTCAGACATGCTGTTGTAGATGGAAAACAACTACACTATACTGCAATAGTAGAAATGAAGCCATAATGTATTTACTGATATAATATAAATACAAGTAATCATTATAAAGATTTAACAAAGCTTATTTGTATCTAAAGCAGAGACTTAACAAGATTAAAGATGGCTGGATACACTTGATTACTTACTGCATAGAGAACAGTTAAACACACATTTACAGGAGGCCCACTCATTGAGTTATGAGGTTCAGACTGGAACCTATTGCTTTCTAAACTCCTTGAAAGATGGAGGTAAGATTAGGTGCAGTTGAATCCACTTCACGTCTAAGGGACTGTATGGGCAAAGTCAGACGTCTAAGACACAATCTTAGCAAAGCTAACAAAGCTTACAGTCAAATATGTGATCTTAGTGAGGCTAACAAAGCCTAAAACAATTAGTCACTTACCAAGGCTCCATATCACCAAGGTGTAAGGGATCTCTGCACAGCTGTAACCTTGAGAAGCATTCCCACTCAAGGGGAGATCTTGTGCAGCCAGCTGCTGTGCAGAAGAACTTAAAGGGTACTCCTGGGCTGCTCACTGTTTATGGGGGTAAATACACGTACTCTTGCCTCAGAGGTCACTATAGAGCACTTTTTGCTTTGGGGTAGGATAAAGATAAATAGCTGTCTTGATTTTCCTGGCACAGAGTTACTTTTCAACACAGATGCTCGTATAGAATCAAGCAATCATAGGAAGGAACCCAGAAGGATCATTAGTCGAAGAAGATGATTATGTGTTTTCAATTTTTGATTAAAACAGAGGTGGTAATAAAACAATGCATTTAGTTATTATAGAGCAGTGCTTACAGTAAGTCAAAGACTTTTCCTCTTCTTGTAATTCCCTGCCAGGGATGCACAACACGGTGGGAGGAGACGCAGCCAGCATAGCTGACCCAAACTGGCCAAAGGGAGATTCCATATCATATGATGTCATGCCTAGCAAAAAAAAGCTGTAGTACAGAAAAAGAAGTGGGGTTTGGAGTGATGACATTTGTCTTCACAAGAAACAGCTATGCGTGATGAAACCTGATCTTCTGGAAATGGCTGAGCATCTGCCTTCTGATGGGAAGGAGTGAACAAATTCATTGTTTTGCTTCGCTAGCATGTGCAGCTCCTATTTTACCGATCACCTGCCTTTCTCAACTTGCTAATTCTTGTACTTTAAGCTTTCATAGTTTCTCTACCATCCATCCTCGGGGAGTGAGCAAGCAGCTGTGTGGTGCTTAGCTCCATACTGTGGTTAAACCACAACAATAGTAAATTAAATTATTCATTTTTTGATACTGTCAAATTCAGAAGTGTATTTCTACAGAAGCTTAATGCTACTAAGATTAGCTGTCTTTCAACTAGAGCTTGAATTAAATTAGTAATTAAAGATACATTAATATTAATTTCTGTTATGAAATAAAGATTAAAATCTGGCTGTTATACTTATTAGTGTTAAGAAAAATTTATTGGTAGTAATCTGAGGTTTTTAAACCTCTAAATAAACTTTTATTCTTTTATGAGATGTTATTACTCTAAATTTTCAAGAGTAAGTCATAAAAAAAATTATTACTCACCTTCATTTGCCTATTAATTGAATTCATCCAATGCAAAATTTTTCAGTACTATGAGAAGAATTCATCATTGGACTTAGTATCAGACACTCTTTCAAAAATAAGAGGAAAATATCCTGCCCTCTCAGAGCCAGTATTTACATCCTTGATAACCAAACACATAATTACAAAACTGGAAATTGCTGTTCTCTTTGAATAGCTGTGCTGTGGAGTCAAGTCCTGAATGCACAATGTAAATCAGTGTGCAATACTCGATCGATCTATGCCAAAACTTATATTTTTATTTGCTCATGGTGCTCAAAATTAATCCCACTGAAAGAAAATTTGCTAGACTGAATTTAAAAAAAATGCAAATTATTTCATCTTTCCTGTTATTTTTATCATTGTATATTCCTCTATCAATATCAACCCACTATTGCAATTGAACACACATGGCACTTTTTTTTAATCCTCTCCAGAAGTAATTTTAAACTGGCTGCATTTTATCCTACAGCATATGATTCAAAATATTTTATTACAAAAAAACAGAACTCTAGAACTTTTGACAATTTTGAAATAAGGTAACTGCACTGAAATTGTACCCTAAGGAGAAAGAATATAATGAAGTTGAATTTATTCACTTTCTGTTTGCAAAATAGCCAAAATAGCTTTTTCTCTTCTTTCCTTTTTTTTTTTTTTTTTTTTGTCTTCTTGAGTTGATCAAGGTAAGGCTGCTGCTAAGAGAATACTGCATGTGATTATCAGATATTCTTTAACAGAAATATTTTTGAATGCCAGGTATAAATATAACATCAAAAAAGTTATCAGAGCCACACTTTGTTCTCCTTTCTGAAGTTAACTGATCTACAAATCTAGCATTATCCAGTTGTGCATTATTTTATTTTTTCTTTACATCTGTCAACTGTCCTTTCCATTTACAGTGAAAATAAGAAAAGATTTTTACTGAGCAGACTAGCAGGCTAATAGTTAACAGCATCTTTTATGTTCAACACTGTAAATTTAAATCAAATTATGCATCTTATTTCATCACAGAAATGGTTTTATGAAAATCTCAAACTATGTACAGCAGTGTGAACACTATCTAATCATAAATCCAATATAGAATAACCCTTTCTCTTGATAAACTGCAACCAGTATAGATTCCTGTGGGTTCATTATTAATGGACATATAATTAGAAAGATATAACTTATTTTATGTTTTACCATTTCTGAAATCTAATATAATATCTAAAGTAATTCCAAAATTATGGATCCCGATAGACTGAAGCAGAAAAATGGATGGACAATTAAGCAGCAAATACATAGTACAGTTGTCTAGTGAAAATAGTGAGAACACTCAAAGGCACCAGGTCTGCTAAATACTCTTCCTAAAATGATAACAGTACTAGATACAGGGAAGTCAGAAGAACGATGTAAAATGCTAAAATTGTGAACTCCAGGCTGGATGTAAATCATAAATGAAAATTACTATGAGATCTTTCTGATTTACCAAGAATTTCAGACATCATTTTTCTTGAAACAGTTATTTAAATTACCCAATAGATATAAATTACAATGGTAGTCAACCTCATGACTCAAATGACAGAGAAGACTTTGTATATATCTAATTTGTGATTAATCACAGCCCACAGATACATAAAATATACTGTTTACCCCAGAGTTATTCCCAAAGCTCACTACAGCTGCTTTAATACACCAGTCACAATCTAGATCCTTGTAAGAGAGGTGGGAGTGTGGGCATATGCCTGCTAGGCAAACATGAAGGAAAGAAATGTAGACATGAAATCTGAAAATGCAACAACTGAGTTGACAAAGACTTTAGACAGCAAGAGACAGAATGCTCAAGTGTTTTCAAAAACATAAAGATTTTTTCTGTGTGTGAATGACCCTGCCAGAAAGAAAACAGCTTTAAGCAAAGATTTTTGTTGTTTATTCCATGGTGCAGTTAGACAAATGTAAAACTACACAACAGCCTGTAAGCAATTTAGAGCTCAACTCACAGTTGCCTTTTTGTATCTGTAATAGTAGCAGATTAGATTTTTCATTACACTCTGTTTGAAAATGTGAACTTTGAATTTTCCTTTAGCGCTATCTAATATTAAATGTTACACAGCTTGAATTGTAAGATGAAAATTAATAAAAGGATTATTACATAACTTTGTACTGCTTTAGAAAAACAATGTTGTTTTGTAAGTTTCTTTTTTAAACTTCTATTAATTTTCAAGAAGTGAAAGGTTCTGCTTCAGCTGGAAGCATTTATTTTGACAGCAGTAAGGATACTACATCACTCTAAACTGAGCTGTGCAAAGGGTTATACTGAAATAAAACTTTTTTGGATTTCTAGGCAGAAGTAAGGAAAGTTTTAACTTCTCCCTCTAGACCAAGAAAACATCCAACCAAACAAACAAAAAGAACATTTAACAATCTGAAGGGCAAAGCTTTAAGGTGGGAAATGTTATCATTTGTATCATACCTTGAAATGGCAAATGCGTGGCCTGGCCTTCGTTAATGAAGAAGTTCTCTTGTAGGTCTAAACTATTAGCATACTAATTTAGCCTAAACCCATACTTCCTTTTTTTTTATGAGCAAGACTGTGTCCTAATTGGAAAAAAGCTTCATATTGTCATGGCTTTATGATTTCTGTTGTTGGTGTTCCATGGATCATCAATAGTTCCAGGTTTACCTGTCTCAGAAGAGAAAAAGAACCACCTACTCCAGAGGACTTTGCATTGTCTTGCGTTTTTTTTCCATTTTCCACTCAGAGGGAAAGACAAAAGCTGTTCATGTGTCACGAGATGCTGGTTTCTTTCCTTTCGGATCCACTCAGCAGCAGGTGCTCCCTACCTGTCTCGCCTTCAGCATTAGTGTAAGGCCCTCAGTTTTTAGACACTCTCTCTCTCTCATTTTATTTACTAGCTTCAATTATATTGTATTATGTTGTGTAATTTTGCATTCTGATATCTTTAGTAAATTAGCTTTCCTCCTCAGATTGTTACTACTGTTTTATTTTTAAGCCCGTCTCCCTTTTCCCTTCCCCTTTCCCAGGGTGTGGGCCCACAGGTCCCCTCATCCTATTAATCACAGAACTGGTCAGTAAACCCTCGAGACATACCCATTTATAGTCATTGTAATAGGCGATATATTTTTACTGATATTACTGATATCAGTGATGTTCAATGCAACTCAAATAACATCTGTAATAGCTACTTAACAACACTTGGCCTTTAAAAACAGAATAAAGGGATTGCAATGCATTAACTGTTTTCCAAAAGTATAGGAGATTTGGGGTTTTTTCTTTGCTAATTACTCTCTGAAAAACACATTTTCCTCTAAACTGTATCAGGTCAAAAACGTATGGGACAAAATCAAATTGATTTCAACATGATTCTGTTATATATTTGTTCATTTAATTATTTCTTAGTTGTAAGCTGATGAAAGCTTGCCTCAGGCTTGATGATCTGATGGAAGAGTATATTGGATCTGCATGGTATTTGCCAAGCTCTGGGGACATATCAGCTGATAAAAAAAAAACAAAAACAAACAATGAAACAAACATCACCATCTTTTCCAGCTCAGTTGACAGTTTTTACATAAATGTGCATGCAAATATTAAAATGATTCAAATAAAAATGAAACACTTTACTCCATTATCCACTGTTTTCTAATGTAGTACAAGTTTCGTCAATCTTTTCCCATGCTTGAGATTTTTATTAAGCAATTAAGTAATTTTACTAAGATACTCACAGGCTGCAAATAAGATTGCACTTTTTAAACACCAGTACTGGCCTTTCTGTTACAATTGAAAATGCATTCCCATGTCCTTTTTCTTATTTAAACACTGTTTTCCTTGATAATAATTAAAAATAAATTGTGTCAAGAAAAGGATAAAGGCAAATTTAGCATGATATTTACAGGGGATTTACTCTCATATTGGATGCTTTTTTGCAAGCACATCAAAAATTATTTCAATCCATCTCTAAAACTGATGTCACAAAATTTAAAAATGTTTCAAGTTACAAAACATTTTTTTTTAATCAAGAATATATCAGAGTGGACAAATGCTCAGCTTAAGGATAGCATAACACGACACATGATGTGAAAATACATCATAAATATCACATACAGACTTGAGAAAAACATTTCCAACTACTTCACACTTGAAAGCTAGCTACTTCATTTGCAACTTAACCTCTATTTATTTCCATAGAAACTACAACAGATACTGAGTGAACAAAACTATTTAATAGAGCAAATTCTCAGCTACAAAACACTATATTTTTCAATATAGTCGCCACCATTAGCCAGTTCACCTGGATGAGCTGATAAAGAATCTCTCCATTTTGTGGTGTGACACATACAGCATCACAGAATGGCTTAGGTTGTAAGGGGCCTTAAAGATCACCTAGTACCAACCTCCCTGCCATGGATTGGGCTGCCAGCTATTAGATTAAGCTGCCTAGGGACCCAGCCAATCTGGCCTTGAACACAAAGATGGAACATTCACAGATGTTCCAGTGCCTCATCAATCTCTAAGAATTTCTTCCAAAAATCTAATGTAACTCTCCCCTCTTTTAGTTTAAAATCATTCCCCCTTACCCTGTCACTGTAAGACCAGGTTAAAAATTTATCTCCTTGATTACAAGCTCCTTTCAAGTACTGAAAAGCTGCAATGAGGTCTTCCCAGATTCTTCTCCAAGCTAAACAAGCCCAGTTCCCTCAAACTTTAATCATAAGGGAAGTGCTTCAGCCCTCTGATCACCTTCATGGCCCTCCAACAGCTCTACATCTTACTTATGCAATAAGACAAAAATTGTCATATACGTGCGTTATTTGTCCCTTACCTTCTATGTTTGTTTTTCCTCATCTGGTGGAATTAGTTTTACTTTTGTCTTTATTCCACATGGATGTTTTCTGTAAGCACTTTTGTGAGGTCAGATGTTATTTTAACATTTTATCTTGTCCACTTGTAAAATTAAGCTATGAAGATAATTAACAATTAACAATTAAAAAAAAAACAAACAACAGTGAGTAGTGATAACAAAAAAAAAAATTAAAAACAACACAATACTGTTGTTTCAAGTAAGATTTTTAGCATAATTTTTTTTTTCAGCTAAGTCAGGCTGTTTTCTTCCTACATTCTGCAAGAACAACTTAGGCTGAATGAGATAATAATTTGAGCAATTGAGTACCACATATGGTGTGTTTCTTGCTGTCAGCATGAATTCTTGGCTTGGAAACATTACTATATTAAACCACATGTTCTGATCAAAACAGGACTTTCTTGCAGTCACTTTGGAATCTGTACGCGTACAGTTCTAGCCCTGTGCAGACTTCATATAATCTGAACTAATTAAAGGACTTCAATACCTATAGAAAGGTTACCTACAAGAGTGATTTGATACACTCAGTTCATTCCGATGTTCAGTAATGATCTAACATTGAGTCACAGGCATGGTTTTTTGAGGCATGGTTTTTTGCACATCAGGAGTGCAAGCAGTGACTATTTAGACAAAATGAGAATTCAAACATTTATAGTTATTGTTAAGTTTATTTGAATTGTAGGAATCTACATTTAGAAAGATTAGGATTTTTGTACCAAATTAATCATAATTTTAGTTTCCTTATTAAATTGTTAAATTGTATTGACTGAATTGACAAGCTGCCACTGCTGAAATGAATTACCCACCACCTCACTGCAATCACATCTGCTGTTTGGTCCCCATAAATGTTCAGTAAGAATCGATGAATGTCAGTAGGTGACATTTATCTGCACAGAGGAATTCAACTTCAGACCTGCGCTTCATCTGCACTTTTGAGACACCATTTCCATTTTGTCAAGCTTCCCCACTGCTGTCATCTGTCATATGGCAACAAAATGTAATGGAATATTAGTGGGAAAGTTCAACCTCTACTGCCATACCACCAACAACCACCTCTGACAATACGGGTCAACATAACAAAATAGGAAGACTTTCAGTGCGGCCCTCACAAATATTTACACACATGTAATATACAAACACACATACTTGTTAGCTCCGTACGTTAGCTACGTTTCTAAAAGCTATATTTTGATACACATTGATACGAATAAACATAGAAGTATACCATAGCAGCATTGAAAATTAGATATTTAAGGACTATTGAGAAAAACAAAGGGAAAATACATTTTTCTTAATTGTCTAATCTTACCTTTTAATTAAAAGTTGAGGAAGGATCTGCTGTGGACCTGAAAAATGCATAGAGAAATATAAAGAAATTAGTAAATAGGATAATTAAGTAAGCGATTTGAGCACACTTGTTAGAGATCAAATCAACTTTTGGCCATTGTTACTAGGATTTGACAGGGTTATTACTGACTTACTATGATAGGCATTGAGTAGCTATCAAAATCAGTTTCTTTAAGAATATATACAATGAATTAAGGCAGGCCCTTTTGTGTTCTGCAATACAGAAGGTTAAGTACTTGTAAAAACAACTAAATTCTTAAGTGAAAAGCCTAAATATTGGCAACTGCCTGTTTGGGAGAATAGTTCTACTGTTCTAAAACGTTTCAGGTGAATCTGTTCATAAGAAAGGTAAGCTAATTAAAAGGAAAAAAAGATGATTTTAACCTTCTTTTAACTATTCACTGAACTCTCTTTTTTATGTTATGAAACATTTGTCCTTTTTTCTTGCAAAGATTTTGACACAGGAATCTTCCTTAGCGTCTCCACAATATCCATCAATACAAAGAATTAAATTAATTTTTCTGCTATCACTTTGTCCTTTGAGTAGTACTTTGAAATGCAAAGAGGCTCCAATTATCTTTCTCTCCATTGTCAGTACTCTGGATGGCACTTGTTTCACAATGTTTTTGAAATTTTTCTTACTTACTGTTATTTATCATTAACTTTACCAGTTGGTTCCTGAATATTTTAATCTTCCTACTCTATTACGGATATGCATATAGTTTCTAAGCCAAATTAAACTAATAATTGCATGTTTAATGTGTTTATTTTGTGGCCAGTGATAGACTGATTTTAAGTTAGAATATATCACGTAAACTGCAGAGATTTTTCAGATTGTGATACCAGTATCCTTCAGAATCACTAAATACTCATTGCTCCTTCACTTATTCCCTAAATGTTAACACACTGACATAAATATATAAGTGTATAATAACTTTATGTATATATATATAATTTTCTTTTGTCCAAAAACTATTCTGGTATGCAAACACTCACGGAAATAAAGAGGTTTAATGTAATAAAAATTAGTAACTCCAATCATGCAAAAGTAAAGGGAAGTCTGTTTTCTTTGTTGAGCATTCACTTAACAATAAAATAAGCTATAGAGTTCTACAAGTAAAGTAAAGAGACTGCATCCCACTGATAGTAAAGCATTTGTAGTGATAATTGCTAACTTTCCCAAACTAGGACAAATTTTAGTTGCCTGTTTATTGCAGCTTTAAGTGCACTTCTTGAGACAAAAGTACATGGGAGACAATCCCTGATGTTATTGCTCTATAAAAGTTAATGGAGTAAAAGTTAAGGCTATATATCTTAAATTCCAGAACAGTTGCACAATTAAGGAAAGAGTATAAGACAAATGACGTTTAATCAAACAAGCTAGTGAAAAAATAAATTATTTTTATTAATCTGAAGTGTATAATAGCCAGAGGTGATTCTTCTGAATGAAGTATAATTTATAACGAAATTATTTGTAATATTTAGCATTTTTACTTAGTTCCATACAAGTTTCTCTGCATAATAGCTAGAGATTTGCTAAGGAAAAATATTGATTCATAGTGGAATGGTATAAATGACTGTTTTTGTCTGAGGATATTGAAAGGAGAAATAAATTGAATAACACATATGAAAACTTTTATGATCAAAAGTAACAACTTGTTATGCATTGTTTTCCAAGTAATAATGATGTTTTGACTATAGAAAAGAAAATAATGGGCTTACAAGTTAGAATTCCTGTAAGTTTTTTCATTACTTTTTCTGTTTGTTAGTTAATTGTGTATGAAAAATCAAAGGTCACCCTGAAACAATCCTCTTAAGGCCAACTTACTGAACTATGAATCATTACTCTCCACATTTTCTTTTTTGTTTTGTTCAACAGCAATCAATTTCAAGTGCTTGTCTGAACTGAAGGTTCAGTGTTATGAAACCTGAAATATAAAACATGACTTTCAAAGACAAACAATATTTGTTGCCAAGTTTAAAGTGAAGTAAAACTTAGCACACATTTTTATGACATTACTTGAAATTCACTGTTATCAAAAATTTATCAAGCAACTCTTAATGAAGGAATTAATTTTACATGAATAACTAAGATACATATCTCTGACAATGTAATATCACAAAGAGCTGTAAAATGAGGAAGAAAAGGAAAGAAAATTTTGGAGAAGACAAAACATTTGGAACAGTATCTTTCTTATGCTGGTGGACCCAGAGCTAGATTTAGAATTCCAAATGGGGTTTCACAAGAGTGAAGCAGAGGGGGGAGAATCATCACCCACAAAGTGCTGCCAACACTTAAGTACGTATATACACAGACACATATATACACATGATAAGAAGAAGTATGTTCCAAATATATGAAGGTAACAAAAACATGCTGGAAAAGAAATCTGAACTGAAAATTGCATTGGCTTTGGTTGGAATACAGCTAATTTTCTTCATATTTGCTGATATGGTGCTATGCTTTGGGTTGGTGACCAAAATAGTGTTGATAACATACAAGTGTTTTAGTTACTACTGAACCCTGCTGACAGTCTCACAGACCACTTTGCTTCTCCTGCTGTCTGTCCCAGCAGTGGATGGGCTCAGGGTGGACAAAATGTTGGGAGCGAACTGTCCTAGTTTCAGCTGCTAAGCTCTGGTTTCAGGAGAAAAACAATCACAGAATCACAGAATTGTAGGGGTTGGAAGGGACCTCTAGAGATCAAGTCCAACCCCCCTGCCAAAGCAGCTCTCTAGACCAGGTTGCACAGGTAGGTGTCCAGGTGGGTCTTGAACGTCTCCAGAGGAGACTCCACAACCTCTCTGGGCAGCCTGTTCCAATGCTCTGTCACTCTTACTGTGAAGAAGTTCCCATATAGTTGTAGGGAACTTCCTATGCATTAGCTGGTGGCCATTTCCCCTCGTCCTATCACCACACACTGTTGAGAAGAATCCAATTTCATCCTTTTGTCTCCTTGTCCTTTGATATTTATAGACGTGAATCAGATCCACTCTGAGTCTTCTTTTCTCAAGGCTGAACAGACCCAGGTCTCTCAGCCTTTCCTTATAAGGGAGGTGTTCCACATCCTTTATCGTCTTTGTAGCCCTCTGCTGGACTCTTTTCCAGGAGATCCCTGTCTTTTTTGTACCGGGGAGCCCAGAACTGAACACAGGATTCTGAATGTTGGAAATCGTGGCATCTGTCTTCCTACATAATCACTACACATGGAAAGCCTTGCTTCTCAGAAGTGACTAAACATCTGCCTGCCAACAAGAACTCATTATTTTGTTTTGAATGTACAGCTTTTGTGTCATCTTATCTCAACACACGACTTTTCTTATTTTTGCCCTTTCCAATCTGCTGTGTTGGGGTGAGCAAATGGAAGAGGGGGACTTAGCCACCTGCCAGGTTTAAACTACAACAGTAGTCAAGCTGGATATATTCTATATTCTGTTTAGGCAAGACAGAAACAAAGGTAAATGTAGTGATATAAAATATAGTTACAAAGATTATATTTACTAAAGAAATGGTAACATATATCACAAAGAATGAAACTGTTTGAAATTGCTTGAGATCAAAGTGATATTTCATGATTTCTTTTCATATATACTTTGTCATACTGTTCAGTCTTTAGTTTGACCATCCAATGTTCCATATAGGATTTACACATTGTAGATTATTTGGCTACTCTGAGAAAGAGAATAAATGCGAGTGCAGTAAGCCTATTTTCAGAAGCAGACTAGATTTTCTACATCTTCACCCTACCACTTCCTCCGAAGAAACTTCATTATGGTCTAATTAAGATAATAGACATCTTTCTTCACTCAGTTTTAGTCAGCAGCTTCACAGAGCTATGGGACAAGCAGTAATGGAGCTGACCTCTCTTTCTTGTAGGACAGAGTCATTACATACAAAGTAAAGGACTTATGTGTCCAAACTGATAGTAGGCTTCCCAAGTTGTGCAGCTTAGAAGAGGTCACTATGAAATGAAATGTACGTATCATGATTTGTTGCATTTCTCTCATGGCACCTTGTAGAAGGAAAGAGCAGATAAATCCATTCCCCTTCTGTTCAGTTTCTACCATTTCCTTTTTGGGCATTTCAGATAGAGAAAATTTTACTTGCTTTTTTTCCAAATGAAACCAAATTATGAAAGGGAATATCACATACATACTTTAAAAAAAATGCTATCAAAGCACAAATACATAGTATAGTTCTGAATGCTCAGAACAAAGTGGGCTACTCTGGATTTTTTCCCCACTAAAGTTCCTACACCAAAAATAAGCTACAGTATTGTGAGACAAATTCACAGGGACACAAATAGAAATGTATAGTGTAATACACTATCAGTTGCTCATATTTGGAACCCAACTTAATGTAGCATCTCTACATTCTTAGAAATCTCACCATAGTTCACTGACTTTGGATGAACTGTTTCCAATAATGATTCATCTAAATTCAAAGTTCTGTGGTTGCAGGGTCTATCACCATTTTTCTCATATGCATTAATCTAAAACAAAAACAAAAAAGATGAGATTTCAAACATTATATATTTAAGCCTCTGCTTAGAAAAAAGGAAAAATATTCTGAAGTTTTCAGGCTTTCCTACTTTCACAGATGATTCTAAACGTATTATTAATTTATTTTTACTTGACACTTCTGTCCCTGAAGAAACTTATTTTCCACATCAGTTGATAATGCATGCTAAAAAAAATATATATATATATCAACCAAATACTTTTCTTAATGTACTGACTTTCTTGAGAATTGTATTGAAGCAAAGGTTTTAAATTTGTCATCTTAGCAATTCTAGTCTTTTTACTTGTCTGGGTCTTTTCTCTGCATAGGCAACGTTTGATGTTTTAAAATAGAGATGGTCCACAGAATGGGACAGAAAAAAAAGCTGCAATATGTGTTTTTCCCTTGAGTTAAGTTTTCATCTGGCTTTTCTCCTGATCATCTTGCTGCTTCACTGCAGTTACCATATCTAGATTCAAGTACCCCTGATCATTTCTAGCTAACTGTAAAATCAAAATTTTTATTCCAACATACGTAGAGATAAGCTCAGAGCAAGGCTGAGCTGTACTAGTGTGAAGATATCCACTTATGTTATAACAATTCAGGTCCAAATATGAAAGATTTATTAATGATATTAGCAGGTTAAATAGAGGCACATACCTGGCAGTCTACTATAAGAAGTTAGGGAAGTGACAAAATAGTTGTGGCCATGGCATCTGATATCTGTATTACCTTTGCTTTTATTTTTTTTAATAATGAAATAGGGAAAAAAAAAACAACCTAAGCATCACTGGTCAAGGTAGGTAGAAATGCCTTAAAAGTTTATGACAAATGTTTTAGATCGAGAGAAGTAAAGCAACTACTGAGCTATAAATCATTATAAATGCATTTGTATCTGAAGCACATTGACTTTAGAAGCTGAATTTGTATCAAACTATGCTGTAAAGATGAAAATTAGTCTCTTTCAATGACAACAAATACAGATTAACTGCTTTAATCCTCATGATTACAGGACTTCTTTCCCTCCTGAGAAGGCCATCCTTGTTCCTAGACAATATTACTTAAGGTGATTGTTTAGACATTTTGGTTATGATTCAATGTAATTTCACTTATTTTATTGCAGAAACAACAGCACATAATTGCTGAAAAGCTTCAATTAACATTGTTTACCTATGTATTCCTATTGGAAGAATATAAATCAAATGGGTAAGTTGTAAAACAAAAGTTTTTTGGAGAAATACATAGAATTTACATTAATAAGTACAAGATGCAATGGGTAAACAAATTCCAAAATAGAACTGGGATGAGACTAACAGAGCTAGAAGGAGTAAAGCAAGAATTGTAGGAGAAAATATTGATGCACTGAAAACCTAAAAGGGCTTTGTTATGAAAGACTCATGCATGAAACTAAATTGAAAATTGTAGAACCTGGCATACCTACATCAAGACTGTTCATAAACTCATCGTAGGGTGCTGAGAAGCCCTCTGAAAAAAAAGTATTTTCTAAGAATTTTTTAGTTCTGGCTACCTACTGTTGCCTGGTATATGTCTTAACTGTACATCTTACCTAGAAATAGTGAAAGTCAGTTAAAATAGTTGTAATCACCCTGTGATCCCTGCTCTGCATAAGGAAAAAAACAGAGAAGGAGCAAAAAAAACCAAAACAAAAATTCCCTCTTTCCCCTCAAAAAACCCAAAAACAAACAAACAAACAAAAACACTGTTTTCTATTGCCAGTGCAAGTTGCCACTTGGGGTCTCATCTCTGCAATCAAACAGAACTATAGACTCAAATGGCACAAAATTCTTTAATATAGCACTATATAAAAGCCTTCTGATTTACTACACTAACATGTCTCTTTGAGATATCTCATTTTTCCTCACAATGCTAAGAGTTCATTCAGTACTATATATTTTATGGTATCAATACCACAACAGCATTCCTCAAAATGCATTCATTGTATGTTGGATACCTGTTTCCTTTCTCCTCCTTAAATATTGTTTTCTAGCATTACACGGCCAAATGATTTTCCTGATATTTCTCAAGGTCTGTATCTGACCAAGCTTTCATTTCTCTCATTCTTGGAAAAAGGAAATCTAAATGAAATAAAGTACATATTTTTCCATATGTTGGAAAAAGAATAAAGCACAGAATGCCAATAAAAGAGCATTAAGTTTAAGAATGGGCCTAACGCTTCCAGCATCCAGTACTGACCATAATAAATGATTTCAGTCTTAAGTAAGTTATTTAGTAATACAGTTCGACCAGAATAGTGATATCACATTCTTCCTCAGTTGTATGTAAGAGAATATCTGCTTAAATAAATTATAGCACATACAGTTTTAAACTTATTATATTACCCTGTACATTTACTTTTCTTATTATTGCATATTACTCATAGTTATCATTTAAAATACATAGAAGTCAACCACATATTAATTCACCTTATTTGCATAATTATATCACTGTTAGCTAAGCACAGGCAATTTCCTTTGCTTTTGTCTCATACTAAAAAGCTGACATCTTTTCAACTGCTGATTAAGATATATTCAATTGTAATTCTTCACAAGAATCTTGTGCACTTTTATTTGTTAAATACTAAGAAAACTTTAACGAAAAGTTGTTACGTTGGTAAAGTTTAAAAATCAGAAGAATATATAGGATTAATCTTGCGGTTATAAACAAGCCTTAAAACATACATTTCTGTAAATATTTTCCTAACATGTAGAACACATGGTGCTTATGGAGAAAGTTTTTTTCCCCACTAATAGCATTTTTATGTATGAGAGAAAAGTACACTTGAAAAAAAAATTGTGTACATCCTCTTAACAGAGAGACTAAGTAGAACAGAAATGTATAAATATGACAGACCATACACCCAAACAGCTGTGGAGGCAGGTGATTTGTGTTGTGGGGAAATACCCACTTTCAAGGCACCTTTAGAAAGAGGAATCCCTCGAATACAACTTAAGTAGCATCTGTTGAATTAAGAAATAAACTGAAGGAAGGATATGTGACAAATGTTCTCATTCTCCTGTAATATTTGATCATATCACAAAATGTTTTACTTTGATATCAGTGATACAGGAAATTTCAAATAGTACCATCAACAATAACAATATCTGGAAACTTCCTCCAAAACAAATCAATTACTGTAGTATCACTGTATAAATAAGGGTACTGTTATTAGTTATTAAATAGTTCTATTATCATATGTAAAACACAAGTTGAAAACCAAGATGCAGATAGTAAGGTCAAAAAGAGTCAATAAATTTAAGTGTCAAACTTCACATAACCTAAGCCTGATTTTTAGATAATATAACTATATAGTACACCTAGTAAATTCAAAGCACAGCTCTAAATTGCTAATGATGCAGTTACAAGTGTCTAGCTGTTCTGCAAATCAGACCACAGGGAATAAAGGCAGTCACCCAGAAAATAAAGAATACACAATTACTGTCCACCTGTGAAAATGTTTTTTATGTGACCTACCCAGAATTACATGGGAATTTTGAAGCAGAGATCTAGATCCAGATCATTGCCCTGGACACTTCTCTGTTGCCTTCACCATGACTCCATCCTTCTTCTTCCTGCAGGTCTCTGCCTCATTTACTTAATGTATTTCAACCTTTGCAACATTTGAAGGAGTCCTGCAGACATCACTCTCCCTTATCTTACTGTGGAATTTTTAATACAGTAAAGGCTAATCTGCACACCCACAAAGGAACCCAGGGAGACAACAGCAGAGCAAGGGAGGAGAATAGATAGCCCTGCTTGGTAGCTAGAGTACACATCACAGAAGAGTCATCAGCCCACCAAAGGCCCATCTCCCCAAGGACATAGAAGCACAAGGCATTATGACAGACAAGAATCTGAATTCATGATTCAGAGGAAGGAACATCTGGTCTCAGTCCCAAGATTAAGATAATGATAGAAACTGTACAGATCACATTTCAGACTGAGGAGAGTTGCTACCAGGAAGTAGAAAATCTTATGGAATGCCAGGGAAGATTTTATTTTATTTAAGATTATACATGACATACTATGGGACATTGAGGGGATGAAGCAAAAGTAGAAAATGAGAAGAGTTCAGGTGATTTGGGGAGGAAGAAGCATGAGACATAGAATCATACACTGATGTATACATAGGGAGAAGGCCAGTAGCTTCTCTAGTCATGCCCTGCCCCTGATCACTGGGGTATGTTCTATCTCTTCCTTAAACTCCACATTCAACTAAGGGTAAGGGCCACTCTTCTTGATGCATGTGTGAATCGGAGTGAAGCAATTAGAGCGAGTGGTGTGGGTATGCTAGGAGGCATGCCACCACTAGCAGAGAACAAGCCTAGACATCAAATAGATAAGAGTGACATTAGCACAAGGGAGTGAACGGATCTCTGAGGGCCAGCACTGGGTGAAAGGCACCTGTATTTCTCAGAGGGAAGAGCACAGGTGGGATATCCTGTCTATGGGACCAGCGAACTCTTGGATACCTCTGTGTATATGTATGTGTGTGTGTAAGTGTGAGATGGTCTGTACTACCAGCTAGAGTAGTGCTACGGGCTCAGGGACTCCTATGTCAAGCCACCATTAAACTGGGAGACTGGGATCCAGGGGCTACTAGGCACACTGCACGAATATAGCTGCTGCAGTGACTGACATTGTATGTAGGTACATATATTATTATTATTGAAACTTCTGTCTTGCTCTCAGTCAGAGAGGGGGGCAGAACGAGGCCATAGACTGTGCTGCTTTGTGCAAGCGCTTCATGTGTCTGCCTGTTACTTATGTGGCTAGCCATGTATGTAGGTGTATATGGATAGTTTATGCTTGCTCTATGTGTGTGTTTACTGGGAATTCAAAATGGGAATACATTTTCAGCCTTGCTATGGATTTGAGCTGGGGGCACGGAGCTGTAGCAACCTCAGCTCTCTCAGGCTGTCAAATCCAACATGATATATTTTCCTCTAACAACTGAGATTTATGTTCTGAGTAGTATGTTCTGTAAATTCTGTAAACTTAATGGATCAAGGAACCCTCTCAGTATAAATGTTGTGTCTTAAATAAAACAGAAGGTGTGCACATAAAGTGGATCATATTAATGTGTCAGTATGATGTCAATCATAGTTTTTCCTCACTTTAAACTTTTTGGTTCTGTAACACACTACTATTTTTCTTTGTTAATACTCTATTTTTTTTAAACCTAGGTATGTCCGTAAAATTTTCAATAGATGTAAAGAAAATTGAACTCAAAAATATGGTAAAATTCCATCAGAACACCTCGAATGTGTAAAATCAAACATCCCAACAGGAAGACTAGAATATTTAACACTGACAAAACTGTAGGGGTGCAGGGAGAACAGCGTGGCTCTGCTAGTACACGAGGGATCCATGAGCGCATGTATGCTCATGAAGCTGTGCATGGGTCTGTGCCAGGTTACACTGCCTATGGTAGTGGAAGCGAAGGAAGGGGGGACTGCCTGTGTGTGTTTGTGTTTTACACAATTCTGAACCATTCACACAAACCTTCATATATGTCAGAAACTTATATGTGATTTCTAGTCTGTTACGTGCTGGTACCATATAAAATCTTCACAGTTTGTTAATGAGTGTTATGTTCTCTTATGCTCTTGAACAGGAAATTATAATCTGGTCATCAAAATGATCCACTGGCTACAAGTACATGAAAACAGTTTCCTTTTAAAATGACTAATAAATATAAATTGCAACAGGCTGCACATATTAAATGTGCTTAGAAAGGTTAAATATTTTCAAGCTAACCTTTCTGAGCCTCCATAAATCCCGCATCAGCAAAATATGAAGTATTCAAGTACTAACAACAAGGCTTAAAGACTGATGGGGAAATAAAGAATTGGAAAGGGAAGCAAGCTTTCTCTGCTGTGTAAAATAACAGAAAAAATGCTTCCCTCTTTTTTTAATTTCCCTTGACTTTAAATTGCTTTTTTTTCCCCCCATCATGATTTCTGCATTCTAACTGCAGTATAACTGGTGTTAGATTCTATGTTTTTCTATGTACGATGACAAATGCGTTTACTTTGTAACAAAAAACATGCTAAAACTGGAATTCTGTTAAAAGAACTGCAATACGTTGACTATATCTTTGGTGGTATTTAAAATGATTAGTACAAATTTAGTATACAGCTAATGGTATTCTCACTCCAATTTCTGTATTAAAAAAAACCTCTTCTCTCTCCTATGTATACTCGATGGTGAGATTAAGGTACAATGGGTCAAACATTAGCCTGACCAGTTTATTACAAATCCTAGTTGCTTAGGTATATGGGGAAGGGAAGATGGGTGATAGAAAATAGATAGGAAATAAATAAATAAATAGGTCTTTGTAGAAAGCAAAGAGAAATAGTCATCACTGTGGGTCCAGCAACGTTTGTAATTCAGATGCTGATCTCCAGTAGTGATGGGTCGTTGGAGGTTGTGTTGTTTGGTTGATGATGACAACTTCTTTCTTCCTCTACATTCTCAATGAAGGTACAAATTTAGAAATAACTCCGAAGTGGTCGAGTCAGCTCCTGGCTTTTGGATCTCCACAGGATCTCCTTTGTTCCCATCTTCCAGGCCTTGCCAGCAGACAAGAGGGAGAAGGGAGATGCCAAATTGTATCTTGCCTTCACAGGATATAATGGTATCATTCCCCAATCTCCAGAACCAGTTATCCAATCACAGGCCAGAACTTCAGCCACTTAACACTCCCTGAGCACCCTCCTTCAAAGACAAACACCTCCAAAGAAGTGCTTTCAAACAGTAAAACTGCCCACTAAGTGTTGCTGGCTGCATGACACCTACCACTTGCCCCCTAGATAAGCCAGAGTCTTATCCCAAAAAATGCCTCAGAAAGCAAGCTCTGAGACTTGCAAACAAACAACTGTTGTCTTTCACAATGGTGACCCAAATTTATAATTCTTTGTTACTGTCAAACTGATCTACTGGTCTTGATTGATCTACTGATCTAACGTATCCCTAATAAGTCCAGTTACTGCTAATACACCATACAGTGGCATTCCGCATGCAGAAAGGGCTGTGTTAAACCAGAATTGATTGAATATATTAAATACATCCAAATTAATCACATTTTGCAAAATCTGTTTATAATTTGGAACACCCAAACCAGTGAGACAGCTAAGCTATGAAGAATGTGGGCAAAATCATTAAATTTATAGAATCTGTTGTCCCAGAAAAAATTTCTGCTGCATTGCATGGCATTTCAGATGCTTTAACCTTTGTAATATCGAAGGCCTTCCTCTTTCAGCTCTGTAGCATGCTGTTCACTTGTACCCTTGCAACCTTTCATTACACATCCTGTGGCTGCTATGGCACTGTCTTTACCCAATATGTCAAGTGCTGTCATCCACATGACCTTGCACTGGCAGACTCTGAAGTATAGTCATGTCTTTTATATCAGGTGTCTGGTTGAAAATGATTGCCATTAATGTTTAAAACACCCTTTTCTTCCTCCCCACTCCTGCCTTGTAGCTATTATTTTTAACTCCATAGTATAATTTCATCAACCACAGTTCTGAATTTTCATCATACCGGGGCTATACATTCTACTAATTAGGAAGCAGTCAACAGCTCCAAGGAAGCACAGCATTCAACACTTATCCTCTCCTGTTCTGAGGACCTATTTCTGATACAAGTACTGGCATAAAATACACTTATTTAATGATTAATTATTCTAGGAGCTATATATCCAGAGAAAACAATCCCCCACTAAATACAGAAGAATTCTTCTCACGCCCTTATTAAGGCACATAAACACTTGGTTGTGATCCAAGTGTTTTTATCAGCATTAATTGATATCGTAGATATACACTGGACCTAGAAGCAACTCTCAACACCCAAATCAATAAAATTTGTTTCTTTTCTCCAGTGTTCGATCTTCTATGTGATAGTGGCTTATCTCACCATTCTAAACCACTGATAGAAGCTGTAATTCCTAGCAAATAATTTAAAATACCATAGTTTATAATGCTCTGTTCCTTTAAATTTAGGCCTGCTATTTATCTTTTGCAACGGCATTGATCACTACATTGAAAAATTTATAAATATGGAAAACAGTATGTATCATCATTTTCTATTTATCCTATTACACTACAAAACTTAGCTAACTTATTTCATGTCTTATATCTTTTCTCAGTATTTGTAATCTTGAAAGCATACTGGTCTTCCACACCCCTGCAGTAAAGCACTATGATGTGTGATTGACAGGCCCAAGAGCTGGGCAGAAAGGAACCAGATGAGGTTCAACAAGAGCAAGTGTAGAGCCTTGCATTTTTGGAAGAATAACAACTTGCACTGATACAGGTTGGGAGATGACCTGCTGGAGAGGAGCTTGGAGGAGAGGGACCTCATTGTCCTGGTGAGGCTGGCCATGAAACAGCAGTTTGCCCTGGTGGCCAAGAAGGACAGTGGCATCCTGGGAAGCATTAAAAAGAGCATGGCCAGCTGGTCAAGGGAGGTGATCCTCCCCCTCTACTCTGGGTCTGTTCAGCCTTGAAAAAAAGACGACTCAGAGGGGATCTGATCCACATCTATAAATGTCTAAGGAGCGGGAGGCAAAGGGATGAGATTGGACTCTTCTCAGCAGTGTGTGCAACAGGACAAGGGGAAATGGCAACCAACTAATGCATAGGAAGTTCCCCACAAATACATGGGTACTTCTTCACAGTAAGGGTGATAGAGCACCGGCACAAGCTGCCTGGAGTGGTTATGAAGACTCCTCTGGAGATGTTCAAGACCCACCTGAACACCTACCTACCTGTGCAACCTGGTCTAGTGAGCTGCTTTGGCAATGGGGTTGGATTTGATCTCTAGAGGTCCCTTCCAACCCCTACAATTCTGCAATTCTGCGACTGACAATTGAGGTGTTTTTTACTTATTTATTTTTATTATTTATTTATTTATTTTAATTTAGGTGACCACAATATCCGAACATCATTCAATTTTTTTTTACCTGATAAATTAATAATATTGTCAAGTATCAATTCTGAATCACTTTTAAATTGTCTAATACATGCTGATGAGGTGTTGCTTTGTTTTGGTTCTTCTCCCTTGTTAAGGAAACAGATTCATTTCACCTTTTTCAGATATAGTGAAATGCTACAATTTTACATATAAAGAAATTCAAATAGATTTGTTATTTCCCTTTGTTGTATTTTTTATACATTTGGGTACAAATACATCTTATATGTAAAAAACTGGTAAAGGTGTTATCTTCAACTAGAACATCTGACAAATGATTAAAAGCAACATTAATCAGCTAGGTCATCTATAAAAGATGGCATCTGAGTATAGGTAGAAAAGGGTGGTATCATGTATGGGAAAAAGTAGGTAATCTATCATTTTCTTAAATAAACCAGGACAATACAAGAAGTACTACTGTTAACTGTAGATATAACTTCTTTACTTATAACAGCAGGAAGAACAATCTAACTAGCAGTGCAGACAACAATATACCACAAGATATGGTTAAGTTATGATGTTCTAGAGACCCAGGAAAGAGGACTACCACATACAGTGATTGACCTATCCGCAGTTTTGTATAAACAGCTGACTGTAAAATTCCTTCTTGCAATATTTTAGTCTTTACCTATTAATTCAGCTCCATGGATTATGATCTCTTCTAGCCAATGAAAAAGAAACCACAAATCACAAATACGGAGTTGAGGTTAAATGTCTTTTGATAACACTATATTCTGAAAAATCTCCAATCCTGTCCCAGTAGAATGGCACAGGCAAAATAACAAGATTGAGACATGCACTTAGAAACTCTAGAGCATAAGAGTATAATAGACAGAAACTTAGCTGAGAATTTAGCTCATATTTTAACAACAGAATCTTTCCTACTTCTAATACCTGTTACTGGATAACGTCTCATTAACACTGGAAAAATAATTCTCATTCTCCAGTACTATCGACTTTTCTCCATTTTCTAAATCGAATGATACTTCTAATTGATTTGTAATCAAAATACTAAAATATGCAACTTTTTTCAGTTTTATATAAAAATTACATGTTTTACACTGCATAATTCACATTTGCATTTCTTTTTCTATGTGCAATTATTATTTATCCTTTTGGGTGGAATGTTTTGATTATTATTTAGAGCTACAACGTCAAAGAATGTAGAATGGAGGAATAAAACCTTCTAGCATATTATAAGCAGCTGTATTTATGAAACATTCATCCATAAGATGACAACATAGTGAAGGATTTTTTCTTTTTCTCATTTGTTAAGCTCTTAAACTATCATGATATTTCCAAACTGTTTCATCTCAAACTACAAATACTGATTAAAAAAAAAATAAAAAACCTGTAGAAATAATAGTTGCATCAAGATGTTACAGCTTGTTCTCATTTAACATTCTGAGGAAGAATTAAAAACTACTTTAAATCTCATCATTGTTTACTTCAATTATAAAGAAAGTTTCTTTAACCTTATCCTCTTAATAAAAATTTCTGTTTCTGACAAAAATATTTTCAGGATAAAGATTTAAAGAATGTGTTTATATGAATATAATGCAAAATATATAATTCAAAATTTTTCCATTTTTTTCATATTGAAATAATTTTCCCAGAGTATTTGACTATAGTAATAACAATACTATCTTAATTACATGCTGTAAAAGTCAATTGGCCATAAGTTGCTAAAGGCTTTGTTAGCTACCCATAAATTTATCTCCAAGCAAATGCAAAAGATTATTTTCATCCAACCTGAGTAAACTGTAGATTTAAACTGTAAAAATTACTACACATTCACACTGAACTATTAATAGAGAATCTCCCTTCAAAGTCTGTGAATACTTGTTGTGAATGTAGTTCTATATAAAGAAATAGCTAGTGAATTCTTAAATGTAGCCTGCCTTAGGAAACAAAAGACATACACCATTGTGCAAATGCAAAGAGATTTGACAGAATGCTTCAAACTTGTGACTTCATAGTGCTCAAATCTAGTGAAATATTCCAGCATTGTTGCTTCCCTTTTTGTCTTAACTGTGCAGTTTTAATTTCAGAAAGGTTAATGTTGTTGTAAACAAACTATTAATTGCAATTATGGATTAAAGTCTTTTATTTACATGGGTAAAAAAATATTTATACACTGCATTGGTCAAATGCAATTTGTAGTCCTACATGGTGAAAAATATTTTTGTCTGAACAGGAAAAATGCTTCTTTCAATAAGCCGTTTTTTGCTTCTTATTTTCTGTCAGAAACAGCAGTTACTGCGTTACTTTTCTTGTAATAGTACTTGCTATTAATTTCATTGCATACTGCACAGAAATAAAGTACCACACGTACTCAGACCTACTTTCCATTTTCCCTCCATTCTTATTCCTCTAAATTTTCATCCTTAGAATTATAACCATTATTTTAAACAGGCCTATCTTAAAGTATGTTAAAAAAGAACTCTGAGAATTTTGTAAGCTTATTTAATGGCTTATTTACGAATCATTTGCAAAGTTAGATCCAAACTCAAAAAACTTTCCACTCCACATATTCCAGTGATACTAGTCAAAGTTGCTACTGCCTGATTCTTAGTAAAACCTTCCAAATGGGTCTGTTATCAGATATGATATGATTCCTTGTCTCTTTCCTGTAGTAAAAACACAGACTTAGCACAGTTCTGACTATTGCTGAGCCATAATAGGCTCAGCACTATATTTAAAGGTGTCAGAACTGACACCTATCTGAACTTTTCTCAATTTTCCTGTAGTGCCTTTTTTCCCCTATTTGGTTTAACTCTAGCAACTGTATCTCTGATAGACCAGACATCAACAGCTAATTTCTTTTGTTTATTTACGTGTGGTATAACATAAGTTTTATAAAGACAACAATAACCCCCAGCCAACAACATTAAGATTCAGAAAAACAAATAAAGCACAGAAACAATGGAAATAGCACCAGAAAAACAAAATAGAAGGCTTTTAACCATTTATACTACATTCTTATACTTTCTTCTCCCATGTGTTTGGGTGGTCCCCAGCAAACAGAGAAGCCCACCACCCACTCACTCCCTTATCAGGATGATGGAGAGCATTTGAAGGGCAGAAGAGAGGAAAAAAAAAACCTTTACATCCAAAATAATCCATACAAAGAACTAACACAGAAAATAAATCCAAGAACAAATGCCACTAAAGCAGTCACTCACCTCCAGCAGACCAATGCTAAGCCAGGCCTTCAGCACCAGCTGCTTTGGAAAATGAAGTATTTCTTTGGTTAGCTCAAATCACCTATCCTGGCTGTGTCTCCCACTCTCCCACAACACCCCTGCCTATTTGCTGAGGGGACAGAGTGAGAAACAGAATGCCTTGATGCTGCACAAGCACTATTCAGCAAGAGAAATATCAGTGCCCCATGAACACTGTCTAGTCACAAAACAGCACCACGTAAAGAAAAACAACCACACTCCAGCAAAACCTAGCACAATTGCAACATCTTATTCCATATCATTTACATCAGTGCTCAGATCCTACCATATTGAACAAGTCTGCATAAAAAGCCTCTCCCTTCTCTTCCCAGTCCTTTCATATAGATATAATTTCTTTAGTCAACAGGCCATTCCCATTCAGCTCTTGGTTTAACTTTCCATTCAGTTCATTTGGCCTATGTGTTGGGCTCCATCTATAGAAATGGTCACTTGGGACAGATTAATGGAAAAAAAAAAACAAAAAAAAAAAACCCTTATTTGATCATCTCACTAATAGTGTCCCAATATCAAGGGAGAACACATCAATTAGGTCATTTAAGAAATTGCACCAGAAAGATTCATGATATTGTACTTTGGATATTCCTTATGAAATGTTGGGGAGAAAAAGTATCTTCTTTTTGAAATGTCAAACCACAGTGCAGGCGTAAAGCATCTCTGAAACAGTACATACTGGGGAAAGGCTGCAACAATTCCATACAGGAAATCAGGATGCAGTTTCCTTACTTAGCAGAACCTCTACTGAAAACTAGATGCACCACTCACAGCAACATCCTCTAGGTTACATACATGGTGGAAAAAATATTAAAAGTATAACTATTGCACTAATAAAAGTATCACTTCAAATTTTTTACAGTCTATAAACCCTGAGACCAACAAACCTATATAGGAATTTGTTATCTGAGCAAAAAGCAGCAGTATCTGGTTCACAGAATAAAAGTTTAGAATACCAATGGTCAAACACTTAATTCATTTTTCTTATCTTAATAACCTTTTCCTGAAATGAATGAGAACAGAAAGTAATGCCAAGTTCATTTGTGACTTGCTTTTGGTAATGCACTTATATGGTTGATAAATTATTATTTGCTGTATTTCTGCTAAAATAAATTTGGAAATTAAGTCTTCTGTGTCGTTTTCAAATGAACTGTATCTCAAGTCAAGAACTTTTACCTAGCTTTTCTTATCATACTTCCTTAGCTACAGCACAACAATGTATAGTTCACTCAATTATTTTAGTATCTACTTTCCCAGAGTCCCAAGAAATAAGTACGGAATTTTTCCATAAAAGCCTCTGATACTTTATCTTCTTTTTTAATTGTAGAACCATTTGAAAATTAGAATTAAATGTTCCATTTTATTACTGATAATAAAGCATATTACCTTAGTGCACAGGTGAAACTAGGAAACAGGACCCAGCATTGCATTTCAGATTGAGTCCAGGTATCCTTATTCACCGTCTCTAGTAGTAGGGATTTTGCCCACATGAAGTCTGCCAAAAGAAAATTATATAAAATTCAAAAGACGTGCTATTTTACATAAAGCAATAAAAAAGGATACACTACCTTCAATGCAGTCATCCTAGATATATACTTAGAGCAGAAGAAAATCAGATGAAATTGTGCCACTTCTCAGGCTTAATAGGGATATCAAAGTATTATCATACATAATTATTACCCTTTCTACAGTATATAATTGATAAAGCACTCTGTACTGGGTACTAATATTGCATTACAATAGCAAGACAACTTTCATCTGAGTAACCACACTGACTACCCAGAAAGCGTGCAGTACAGTATTTTAAAACTGTTCATAGCTTTTTTCTTTTTATATTTACTTGAAGTGTGCTCCCTGTTTCTTGCATACATTTATGACTGTTGTTAGGAATAATGAGAATGTTTTACACCTTTATGATTCTTTCTGCTTCATTGTACATCATAAGGAAATTCTTTCTGGAAACATCCTTCTAGAGGACAGAAATGATATACATAGCAGCACATTCTTTCTGAGGAATTTTGTGGAAGCACAGCAACTTTGCTTTTAATTATGTGTAAATTTACCATAAAGACAGCTGAAGCCAAAGTATATAATGGATTTTTTTAATTTGTTTATACAACCTTTACTGCAAATGGAAGTTTCAATTGTTTCGTTTGTTTGTCCAATATTGTCTTTTTTTTCATATTTGTTTTATATTTTAAGAGAATCACCATTCATATATAGAGGACATCTCATATTACAGGATACTTCTGTAAACTTTCATAGAATCATAGAATGATTTTGGTTCAAAGGGACCTTGTCAATCATCCAGTTCCAAGCCCTCTGCTATAGGGCAAGGATGCATTCCGCTAGATTAGGTTGCTCAAAGCCCCATCCAGCCTGGCATTGAGCATCTCCAGGGTGGAAGCATTCAAACCACTTTGGCCAACCTATTCCAGTGGCCCTTCAACCTCATAGTAAAAAATTTCTTCCTAATATACAGCTAAAGCTACCCTTTTCCAGTTTAAAGCCATTTCTATTATTCATTTCATCACCTTGCTCCTGCAGTCAAACACGCTAATATTTTGAACTAAACATTTCTCCAATTATTTTACCATTTTCTGTATCTGCTAGAAATTTCACAGTCTTGGTATTTCTATTATTTGTGCTAATGTCTTGTTTTGAACCATTCTCTCCCGGTTAGCAATAGATGTTTGTTCATGACTGTTATCCTACCATTTTTGGCACTAAAAGAAACAGAACCTCTACTGGAGAGGCTGACAGCCTCAGTTCTATCAGGAGGTTTACTTCAGAAAGAGGAGATATTTTTCTTATCTTTTTGAAGAGAAACTTTTTGAAAGCCCTTCTAGATGTAATTTCATTGAATGTGTGCCTCATCCACAATAAAATAATCAGAAGTACTTCTGCATCATTAAAATTTCTCCACAACAGTATCCTGAGGTGCTGGATTTTTCACCTCAAAGCATTAGAAGACTTGGAAAAGCATAAATAAAGGAACACTTATTCATCTGAGAGCTTAATATTCAATTATAATATTACTTAATTTAAAATTGTTCAGTAGTTCCTGACTCCTCCTGGAAAAAGTGTTTGTAGTTAGTTGTAGAGCATTTCTTAGACTGTATTTTGCACCCCTCTATGACATGCAAAAACAAAATGATAACATGAAAAAGTATCCCAGAAAGAATTCCTTTGATCATGTTACGAACACTAGCTATACTGCCAAACAATTGCTTAAGGTTATTTCTTCACTGCATAGCTACTTACTTCCCCCTTCTAAAAATCCCTGAAGTATTTAGAAAAAATGCCTGCAGTTCAACAACTGTGTGCAGACACAGCTTGTCAGACACACATGAAATAAACCTGGCCAGAAGACTTCCATCTAAATTGAATTTCCACATATTTTGCCTGTGCTTCAAAATAAAAATTATTCATGGTGGAGTACCACTGTCTGTCACCAGCCACTACTTTAACAGCAGCTTGAAAAGAAAGATCCCAGTGAGTTCAGTACTTTCCTGGAACATTTTTCTGTTCATCAGAGTTGTTGCCCAAAGGAATGGAACCGAACTAGAAAGCTCCAGTAATAAGAAACTGTTATGGTTTTATTATTTTTATTGTATTATTGATATTCCACATCATAACATCATGTAGGGTATTGGGAGTTAAAGAGTCAATGCTCCAGCTCTGTGGATCATCGATAGTTCTGGGTGTACCTGTCTCAGAAGAGAAGAAGAACTACATTCCCCAGAGGACTGTGTGATGCTTTGCATTTTTACGTGTTTCCACCCAGAAGGAAAGATAAAAACTGTCTACAGTCATGGGACGGTCTCTCTTCCCTTCAGGACCAAGCTCAGCACTGGGTGTTTGTTGCAGCCGTCTCACCTTCAGTGTTAGCGTAAGGCTTTCAGTTTATCAGACACTCTTCCTTGCTCATTTTATTTGATTCACTAGCTTCAATTCCAATTATATTGTATTATATTGTGTTATTTTGCTTTCTGATTTAGTAATTAGTTTTCCTACTCAGATCATTGCCGCTGTTTTGTTCCTAGGCCCATCTCCCTTCTCCTTTTTCCCTTTCACCCTTCCCCTTCCCCGGGGTGTGGGCCCATGGGTTCCCTGTCTCAGTTGTCACCGTACTGGGTCAAACTGTCCCACAAACCGGTGACAGAAACAGAATGTTTTCTATGTTCTATTCTATTCTTTTGATTCTGTTTCTTGAGAGGGTTTGTTTGTTTTTGTTTTATTTTTCCCCCACTTCTCCTTTCCCTAGTTTGTTTAATAAAAGAAAGGCTGACTATATTTTTTATGACTCAGTCCTGTTGACCTGCATGATGCTCAGAAATTACAGAAATGCAATCTTCCATGTGTAATGGCTGGCATATGCTATACTTCCATAACCACAGAGTAAAGAACAATTTGTTATTTAGAAAGACAAACTTCTTTCAAGTGTTTAGCTTACCAGGAAATGTTCAAAAACTTGGTACAGCTTGATCTGCCTGTTCTTAATAGTCAGGTAGCATTAAACAAATATTTTCATTAACCACACAGATGGAAATCCCAGTCTGAAAGTGGCTGAGAATTTCATTTTGAACCTAAAAAACAACAATAATGAAACAGAAAATTCTAAAAAAAAACCAAAAAACAAAAAAAAAAACCCCTCAAAGATATGAAAAATTAAATAAAGCCATATGGGATGGAAAAAAATACTACTTACTCTTTGGCTAAAGACACTTCTATTCTGGCATTTTCCAGGTTATTATTCTGACTTCCACAGATTCGATTCTCAAGTTTGACCTCGCACTCTCACCTCACCCATATACTACAGCCTTAGGGATGTTAAAGTACTTACCTCGCATTTAGTATAAGCTATGAAAACATAAGGGAATTTTCTTGCAAGATCAGCATTCCTTTCTTCATTCAGTATAGTTGCATTCAGAAGACAAGTACAGCACTGATGCCAGAATCCGGACATCCTTCAGTTTTCATCAACTAATGGAAAAAAGAAGGCTAAAAGACAAGGAATGAATTCAGAATCAAGAACTGTAATGAACACAGCAATGCTAAACATGAATGCTTAGAGAAAAATTTTAATAGGAAATGCCATGTCCTTCTTGGACCAAACAAAAATCAAACATGAATTCCTTTAAACCTGTCAATAAAAGCTAAAGTGCAGGTCCTTTTACTGTAATATTGCTATGCATGGAAGGAAATAGAAATTAAATTTTCTTAGCTCAGTTTTCCAGCAATCCTTCAATTACTATATATAAGCACAGAAAACAGACAAATAGAAAGTGCAGAATAAAGACATGTATAATTCACTTTTAAGTCTCAAGTTACACATTTACACAATGAAATATATCTAACTGCTGACACTCAAGGAACAACTGAAGTGTTACAAAGGCTTACATTATAATACATTTCCATCCCTATATATGTAGATAAAAGAGTTCCCTGCCTAGCCATCCAATTGCTGACATTTCTGTGTGATTTGACTCAACAGGTTATGTAAAAAATAAAGTACAGTCTTAAATCTCATAAATGGAGAAATATTCACAATGCTAATGGATCTTTTGGAAAAAAGATTTTAAAATACATTACAAATAAAATCTGAAGTGTCATAAACATGTATGATAAGTACTTTCTATAACCACAAATGTTGGTTTATAACAAAAAAATTATTCTGTGGAACAGAACATCTGGAAATGTATGACGTACTTTCAATCACTGAAAAAGAAAATGGAAAAGGATAAGAAAATTGACAAGATATGGATGTAAGTTTCGATTCAAAGACCACGAAGGAAAAAAGCTTTCTTCTCAGTCTCTTCACTTGGCTGTGTATCAAAGCACTACTGCCTGTTAATTAAGAAAGAACAATATGGAACAAATACTTTGCCAATACAGATGTCTCTGTGAGATAGGTAAAAAACTAGGTTTTACGTTATTTTTTTTACATGAAAGCTTTCCCGCTGATAGTCAAAAATTGCATTTATTTTTCATTATTTTTCTGTGTATTCTTTCTCTGATGCAAAATTCTACATGCAGAGATGAACTACTATGGAAATAATATAAAACACCATATATTTACTGTTGATTAAATAACAAATAGCTCAATACATTCAATTTCTCCCTTTTTCCTGGAAATGTAGAAATACAATATTCCGGGGAAATCTTAATCACATAGAGATGAATGGTATGTTCTTTACAATAGATGAATGTGGAAATCTATACCCAAATAAAATTAAAGGCAAAATATAAGTAATCCAAATAATTTAATTTAAAGTAGCAATATCCACAACTAGAAGTTATTTTACCATGCAGGCTATTTCTGCATATGCTATAATTTAGTACATCACAGGTTTGACATATTCTAATAGGTTTTCTGACCTTATGAACAGCATATATGATGACAAAATTAACTACTGGTCCTACTATGTAACAAATTAAAAAAAAAAATCATATGACAGTCAATTGTAGCACACAGCATAAAATACTCAGTGGAAGTATTTCATTACTAGTGTACTTTTCCAAGGTACTGAAGTACTATTAACTGCTACAAAATATTTTAGCATTTATTAAGAACTTATATCTGATATTAAAATAAATGAATTCTCTTTTTTTATTCTTCTGGCTCCTCAATTTTGTTTCAATACAATTTCATTGCCACAATTATTCTGTATAAATCATGATACACTATGGAGAAACGTAATTAGACTCTCCACAACTAAACAACAACAACAAAAAAAAAAAACAATCTCTCTAATCTACTTGATTATTATTAGTATTTTTTTATAAGTGTCAGTTTTGGCCAATATGCTCTTGAGCTGCTGATATGTTAGACCTCAGTATCGCCTCAACTTTCTCATCTGAGTTTGAAATAAAATGATTTACCATTCTAAATCTAAAACTAGCTTTATTTCAGTTCTTAACAAGAACCAGACTTCTTCTTCACATTAAAAATACATCAATTTTCAGTTACTTGAGTGTTTCTAAACTGACTTAAAACACACTACAAGATAACCACTTCTTCATACAACTGAACTTGATCCTCTGCATGTTGATAGATGAATGCTTCTCACAGCAGACTGCAGGATCATTAACATTTCTATTATTTCAAGAGCAACTAGATTTATGTTTCCCTTTGGACTTATACCACCTACTTCTTCACTGTGAAAACCACACTGTATAATTCAGCTTCACACTAATTGCTTGGTACAGAATATTACAATAGTTTGAGAAAGAAGTATACACTTGAAAAGAATCCAGTTAAAAATTACTTAACCACACAAGTGCAAAACAGAGACATTGAAAGCACTTTTTTTAGCCACTATTTATAACACCAAAAGGCCCAAAGGCCTAATTTATTATTATTATTATTTGGAATTTTTTTCCTCACAGTACTCCAGGTGACTGAAATTCTACTGTACATAGAATCATAGAATCACAAGGTTGGAAAGGACCTACAAGATCATCCAACTCCAACCATCCACCCATTACCACTGTTGCCACAAGCTACTAAACCATATCTCGTAGCTCCTCGTTCAGACACCTCTTGATCACTGCCAGGGACGGCAACTTGACAACCTCCCTGGGTAGGCCATTCCAGTGGCCTGAATACTCTCTGATAGAAAAATGTTCTCCTTACATCCAATCTAAACCTCCTCTGATACCACTTGTGACCATTTCCTTGGGTCCTGTTTGTTGCCTGGGTGATGAGGCCAATCCCCTCCTCATCAAAGCCTCTCTTCAGGATCTTATAGAGTGCAATGAGGTCTCCCCTGAGCCTCTTCTCCAGACTGAACAATCTCAGCTCGCTCAGCCGCACTACTTAAGACTTGTGCTCCAGACCTCTCACCAGTTTCGTTGTCCTTCTCTGGACATGTTCAAGGGCCTCAACATCTTTCTTGTAGTGAGGGGCCTAAAACTGAACACAATACTCAAGGCTGAGTACAGGGGGATGATCACCTCCCTGCTCCTGCTGGCCACACTATTTCTATTGCAGGCCAGGATGCCAGTGGGCACCACTGTTGGCTCATGTTCAGCCAAGCATCAGCCAACACCTCCAGGTCCCTTTCCTCTTCAGTCATAATGTAAAGAGAGGCTTCAGTCTAAAAGTTAACAGGCTATCTCATGCCGACTAGCTATTTTTCCTCTGAAGTCTGTGTGATGGGTATCAGTCAACACATGCACATGTGATATTCAGCCAGCCTCTACAAAATACAACCACATCTACCACTTCTTTCAAATCGCGTATAATTATGATAATGGTACCACATCTCTTTTTGATCATTTAATTTAAAAGAAAATAAAAATATATCACTGTGTTAATTTATAGCACGTAATTAAAACTGAAAAAGCAACTTCAGTGCTGGTACTCCCACACCTTTGATTGGAAATATAATTTCCTACAATCTCTCTTATAGTCTCTGAGATCTCCATTTCACTTTCATATGACCTTCTATGAAGAAACAGACAAAATGGAGCATGGATTAAAATAAAATAAACTTGGTCAAAGTACAAATGTATTAAAAAGATGCTACCAATGATTCTATAAAGATTAGCATTGTAAGTAGTCATTAGTGTAATAAATATTTACTATTCCCTTCACTGTCTTAAAAACATCATGTTTGCTAAGAGTCACTATTGCTGGTATGCATCATATCTACTTAATTTGGTGTAACTCGCTTTATCTAGTTACAAAACCCCACAGTTTGTAATTATTTATAATTATTATTCAAAGTGAAGGAATAGTCACCTTTGCTCCCTAAGGTATGCTCTGATGAAGTGAAACAGGGGAGGTGGGGGAACTGCTGGGTAGAAAGTAAATGGAAAATAAAGCACAGAAGGCAGAAATAAACAGAAGTAATAGTTGTTACACCTGGAAACACAGGAACAATAATTCTATTCCAGCAGTTTTGCAAAATAACTTTACTATCACATTTAAAATTACAATAACACTAAAGCAACACTAATTTCTCCCATTTGTCCTTATACCACATATATTTGGGCCTTACGCTTATAACCTGTAACTAACAGAGCTTCAAGTGGTACAATATTCTAATGAGCAAACTGATGGCCCACTAATTCAGAAGAAACAAAGCAAGGCAGGTGAAAGGCCCACCCTGTAAATACACAGAAGACTGAACCAAAATTCTAAGACACTATGTATATTTCATAATTATTCATGATTTCCCTGCACTTCTAAGTTCACATTCATTGGAATATTTAAGAAGTGTTTGAACTAAACGCAATTCCTTTTAAGGTCAATGCAGTATTCGCTATTAACTAAAAGAAACAGATTTAGAGCAATGCTGAGTGCCTTAGAAATTCCTGCATGAGAAATGCAGTGGGAAGGTACGTGCTGGTAGGGTTCAACAACCTACTGTTACAAATGTAGCAGCACCTGAAACAACGTGATTTATAAACCAAATGTAGAATGATGGGTGAAAAAAGTACCTTTTGTTACTTCACTTTTAACAGGACAAGAGTATCTAGTTTTGACATTTAAAATTCAAATGTTCAAACAAACTTTTGAATTGTAAGCCACATAGTTGAAGAGTTACAAACACTCTATCTAAAGAAAGTGGCATACTCTCCGGAAAGCTAAGCCATTTAATTATAAAATAGAATGCTTAATTCTGAATAGCAAATGCAAATATTTTACTAGTAAAAAAAAAGTCAGTATTAATGATAATATCACATACACATGCATGTAAAAAATCATAGGATGCTTAGATTGTGTTCTTCTGTAGACTGCTATAAAATCACTAAATGTGTTTACTATGGTTAAAGCACTTCTTAATAATTATATTGAAATATCTTTTCTTCACTAATGAACTGAGTCCTTCATGAACAGTTACAAAACAAAATGTAGCTTTTAACCTCAGCCTGTATTCAAATGACAGAATATCCTTCGGCATCTACATGAGATATGCCACAATTAAAGAAAAAATATTTCAGACATTGATTATATTGGTTATAACTATTGAATAGAGCACGTTTATTACTAATGGTCACAAGAATATACATTTACAGTTGGATTTTTCTGCTGGGTTCTACAAACCAAAAAATAAGAAACCAAGTTAACTGCATTAACAACTAATAAGAAAAGTATGTGTACTACAGTTCTAATTCCAGTATTTGAGTTAGAAACATCAAGATAGAACAAGGCTAAATCTCTCTAAACCTGAAGAAAAACAGCAAACAAACAAAGAACCACACAAACAAAAAAAATCCCACAGACTTTCCAAGCACATAAACCACCATTCATTAGCAATTTATAATGAAACATTCCAGTATCGTACACTGTCAGAGGGACAGAGGAGACAGAAAGTGGAAGTGGAATTAACTGTAATTGCCCTTATTCATTAAAAGGGATTAAATATCTGCTTTGTTCTAAAGAGGGTCTTATTTCTTCATTAAATATACATGTGAAGATCCTTTTTTTAATTGTTATTGTTGTTTTGATTTAATAGGACTTGAGTTGTTTGGTGGTGCTTTTTTTTGTTTGTTTGTTTAAGGTACTGTTCTCCTTCTTTCCATGTATTTACCTACGAAGACAGCTCCTTTGTCTGTTAGTAGTCTAGAGAACTCCAAAGTTTGTGACATGCTACATCATATTAAGTATACTAATATACTCCTTACATACAGATAAGGACATTGAAAGAAAACCACATTTAATTATTAGCTACATAGATATCAGAATTTGAAAATTTTGCCTAACACTCACTAGTAACAGTTTTATAAGAACCTATTTTATATGGTTATTTAGGTCATACCTGAAGAACAGGCTTGTGAACTGTTACTTCCATTAACTATATTTCTTTCATATATATTTTGGAAAAAGACCTCTACATTACTCAGTTCATCGACATCAACACTATCAATTAGTACAATATAAAATAAACAGATCACATTGTTATTCAGAATCTAATGTGCAGATGATGTGGTTTTACTTTATTTTTTTTCTTTAATTTTAATCTAAAAATAATCCAGATCTTGGGTTCAGTGATCAGCCTTTGTGGCTAACTGAAGGATGATATATAAGGACAATTTAAAAGAACACCTCAAATCATTCTGCTCACACAGGCATAACCAGATACTTGTCTTGTAGAGGCTGGTGCTGCCCTTAACTGATCAGGGTAAGGGAGAAAAGAAGGAAACTATGCAGCTACGATTACATCTTGTAATGCTTATGAGACACAGTGCACAGTTTTCCAGTCAAATTTAAAATGAAGTTTTGTCACTGCATTTCCCATCATACTCTCAGCAAGTATACACTTAGAGTCTTAGTAATGGATGCAAAAAAGCCAATGATGAAATAAAATGCTAAAACTAAGTAAAGGCAATTTCTGAGGATATAAAAAACAACAAAAACTTCACAAATATGTGAGTTTTGTATGTATACATAATAGCATACATAGAAGTTCATCAAGATCATTGCAATAATCAGAAGATTGCTTCCACTAAACATAAGGCAACTAAATAGACTTAAATTTTCTAGATGCAACATCCAACAAAATACAAGTAACAATCATGGCAAGAGAACTTCGCATAAATTATAGCAAAATAAGAAATTTGAATAAATTTTCTTATTCTATAATAGATGTTTGATCATTGAAAGAATTTGTAAAATCCTTCTACATTCTTTTTATTAACAAATGTGGAACATGCAACAGGTAAATATGTGACTCATTACTACCAGAACATGAAAAGTAAAACATAATAGAAATTATCTTCCCTTCTTTCTCAATCACAAAATAACTTACAAGAAGATAACAGGAAATAGTGCAACAGTGTCACATAGAGGAAAAAATAATTGAACTTCCTATGATTCTGAGTATCAATCTATTTTATTCTTATAAACATTCATTATATTATGAAAGCAAAACAACAGAAATATGTCAGACTAGGAGGACTTCATGGGATATCTCTGCTATAGGAACAACACAAGTCAGCTACAGATACCATATAAAATTCTGAAAAAAACGTGAGAAAAAAATTAAATCCACCACAAAATATTATTGTTCCCTCTTTGTAGTTCTCTCAGGCTATATATTATTACTGGGAGTTCTGTTGTGTGGATACTACACAAGCACAAAAGAAAAGCAACATTTGCCCCTACAAACATAAAGTCTAATAAAAAAAACAATATATTTGATCACAAAGATGGGACAAAAGAAAAGATGAAACAGTACTTTTCCTCTGATAGAAGCCATATAGCACATCAAGCTGAACATCTGTAAAGCTCCTGAAGAGAGCATGTCAAAGAAAAGTCTTGAGGAAGGTAAGAAATGGATAGATGCGTTCATGTATTTATTTAAAAGAAAAATATCTTAAACTATTGACCATTATAGGAAAATGCTCATGGCCATAAACTTAATTTTTCATATGTTTCATAAAACTTGTAGAGAGATTCACCTAACTTAAACTGCAGCAGTATAGTCATAGCAGAGAAAGTCACACCTAGAGTGAAACAGGGATATTAACAATATAAATCTTAATAATTCAGATATATTAATGCTAAGACAAATATCTAAGACTTATCTTGTACTGATATGTTTAATTTTTTTCAGCAACTAAAGATTTCATTAGGTGTGTCATTTCTCTGTATTATCCTATTTTTCTCAATTTCACTAGCCATTATAAATGCCTATGAAACATAGTAACAAAAAAGGTGACTTTCATTTTGTGTGTATAATCTTCATTACAAATCTATCCACTATCTCTAATTATCCCTTAAAGCAAATGAATAGAAATAAAGAAATGTTGAGCCTCTTCCACAAAGGGAAATTTTTCGAAACAAAACATTCATGTTAGAGTATTTCTGAGCAATTTTTGTATGTCTGTTTCCCAAATTAGTTTGATTACAGCCATGATCAATTTTGCAGAGCAAGCAGAACCACTAAAATATTCATTTACTAATTTTACTCAAGGGCAATCTTTTAACCGGCATTTTACAAATTTGAATTCATGTGGCTTTCTCCAAATGAAAAGTTGCTTCTTCCTTTGGTGAAAAACTATTTGCTTTGCAAAATGATCAGCTTTGATGTCCACTTGCTAACAAATATGAGTATTAGCTAGACCATTGGAATACAAAATAAGTAATCAGTTGGCATATATAGGACTGTTGATGTTATTTCTAACCCCTATGCCGCAATCAAAGATGGACAGCTTATTTCACTTAAGACATTTGTCAAAATTTTACTGAAATACAGATGATGAGCTTTTCTTTTTCTTCTTCAAAAAGACTGGTCAGAAGACTAAGCTTCACATTTCCACCCAGAATTTTCTTGAACTTCTCTCAGTACCTAAAATGGTTTTCAGGATTTTAACTCTAGAATCCTATTGTGTTTAAACTTTTAATTTTAGTTTAGGATACCTGTTGTGTTATACAGTATATAAATCATGCTCAGATAAAAAAGAAAGTACAGTTGATTTTGCAAAACCAGTTTTCAAAACTAATTCTGCTGTACTATACTGTTACTATATTTTACTATATATCTATTATATGTTACATATTATTTATACATTATATATAATTTAAATATTATATATAAATTATATATTGAATGTATTACTATATATTCTATTATACAATATATTTCTCGGTTCTCCAGATAACTGAATAACTCAAGACAATAACTTGTTTGGATTATATTCACAGTACCCTTTCCTTTATGCTTTCAACACTTTTTATCAGATTTTAAACACAGCAGAAAACTTCAGAAAATCTCATTGTTTCTGAAACATTATTTCATGTTTAACTTTTAACATTAAATTCTACTGGCTATGACCTGGTAAATTTTTCAGGCAATTTTCAATTTCAAGCAGGAAAAAAGATTACAGAATTGCACAATTATTCAAATTAAGGCAGAACTGAAGGACAGAACACTACATTTAAGAAACAGAATGGAGAAATAAAGTGTAAGAAATTAAGACAGAATGATAGGCAAGGAGGCAATTAGGAGTCTGCAATCCAGAGACAGAAGACAACGCAAAGGTCAAAACATAACATAATATGATAGGTGAGGAATGTGCAGGATGTTACTACATAAGCAAAACAGAGTAAGCAAAAGGATGAAAAGCATGACTATTTGCTGACTCAGATGAATATACCAGCATTCCAGGCAGGTCTGAACTAGATGAAAGTGAAATACACATGTAAAAAAGGGTTTTTTTTGTTTGTTTGTTTGGGTTTTTTTGTTCCTTTGCTTTCATGGAACAGAAAGTATAGTGGAAAAAGAAGAAAGTTTAATTTTCTTTATTTCTATTGCATGCTGAATAGTTTTCATTTAATGAAGCTCAGACATAACATTTTCCTTTTTACTATTATTTATGAGCTATTTATTTAGTAAACATGCATATTCTTGATCATTGATGAGACATAACCAACACATTTTTGTAGTCTTTTCTGCAAGTACTGTTAATTAGTGCACTAGAATAGTTTAGTTTTATTCTGTACTTTACGAAAGTCTCCAGAGTCTTTAATAAATGTAGTAGGTGTCTGTGAGTCTAAAATTATTTAGACCCAATTACCTGTGCTTTGCGATTCGCCTACTTTAAATTAGGAGATTGTTTCATTATATTCCTGATATACTGCAAAAATATTACACTGGCAAGATCAAAGACTGTTAGAAAGTTATGTATGAAATAATTCAAATAATGAGCAAAGCTAGGAGCTTCTATGTTTCATACTTCAGACTTGACCAAAATAAAAATTGAGCCTCTTTCTGTAGATATTTTTAAGATTAAAGGGTGCACTTACTTCATAGGAAACAATATCAGAAGAATTGATAAACTGAAACTGCAATACTTCAACAGACTATACACAAAATTGATGAGTAACAGGCTTTGCTCCAAAAATGCATAATTTATAGCCTCATTGTTATAAATTGTCATTTATAAATGGATATTTCAGATTTATGAAGCATCCCAATCATACACCACGTGATGAAAACCAAAGCAAAGGCTTACTGCATTGACAAAACAGAAGAGCATAAAAACAAACAAACCAAAAACATCAGCATGTTTGACTGAAATCCAAACATAATCCCTCAAAGTAATAGTCACTAAGTCCAACAAGATTTCCCCAACCTCCAGTGAGCAAAACAGGCAGGCTGCTAATAAAAGACTAGGAGAAGCCTGAGGTACTCAGTGACATCTTTGCCTCATTGTTCACTGGCAACCGCTCTTCACAAACCTCTTGATATCCACTATCTGGATATCCACACTCAATATCAAAAGACCGACTTTTTTAAATCAAAAAAAGTCAATTGCTGGCTATTCAAACAGAAAGCTATAATCCCTGGAGAGGAAGTTACTAAGATGCAAACTGTACAAACCTAGGAAGGTACAGTATGAGGAATATATTTGCCTTGCAGTTCTACTTTTTGCCTTGAGTGCCTATACTCTCAGAAGAGTAAGACTTCCCATTCTAGAGGGGCACTGATATAAGATTCCTTATATGCAAAAAGACATCTAATGTTGATATTATGAGGTTTATGCATGCTTCGGTAGGTTAAAAGCTAGGTTTTGATTTAGGAATTAATATTAAAGTAATCCCCTACAGAGACAGAAAAATAATAGTATTAAAGAAACAAAGGCAGAACTTGGCAGTAAAACCAACATTTAAAAGATACTGCTTTAACACTCTTAATTGTTAAAAGATAAAAAGAGTAGACATTCAGGTGACCCACAATGAAATTCTGCATCATCTGTTCTACCCAGATGGTAACAGGCTGCCAATAGTTTGTACAGCACAAATTTTGTTTAGGCATTAAGTTAACTTAAATCTTCTGTATTCATCTTCCTATCCACAAATTTCACAAAGAAGTTCTGAAATTTAAAGTAACTACAAAATTTCAGTGATGCTCTGTATTACATTTCGTGCTATTCTTCTTAATTGCAATGATAAAGGTTATAAATTGAGACAGAACTTCAGAAAGCTACATATTTCGTTATTTTCCGCAAAGCAGAAACAGCTTGCTGTTATTTTAACATTGTTTAGACTATGGGCTGGGATCCACAAACGTGGGTGTTGGTGAAACGAGAGCGAAAGTATGCTTATACGAGCACTCTTCAGTTCCAAACAAGCAGAAGCCAGGCTCATCAGTCTGTACTTATGTTTCAGGTGAGCAGACTTCAAACTCTTGCAGGACTTCCTAGAGCTACAACATGGACTAGGGTGTTAGAAGGCAATGGGGCCTGTGAGAGCTGGTCAGCATTTAAATAGTGCATCTTCCAAGCCTGAGGACTGGAGCATCCCTGTGAGTAAGAAATCAGGGTAGGGTAGCAGGTAACCTGTGTGGATGAGCATAAACTGAAAGGGAACACACTCAGCAAGTTTGCTGATGATACAAAGCTGGGAGGAAGGGCTGACACTCTGGAATGCTGTGCTACCATTCAGCAAGTCCTGGACAGGCTGGAGTTAGGCAGAGAGGAACAAGATGAGGTTCAACACAGGCAAGTGTAGAGTCTTGCACCTAGGGTGGAATAACTGCATGTCCTGGTACAGATTGGGGGATGACCTGCTGGAGAGAAGCTCTGAGGAGAGGGACCTGGGTCTGTTCAGCCTTGAAAAAAGAAGACTCGATGGGATCTGATCCACGTCTATAAATATTTAAGGTACGGGAGGGCAAAGGCATGAGGCTGGACATTTCTCAACAGTGTGTGGTTATAGGATTAGGGGAAGCGGTCCCAAACTGGTGCACAGGAAGTTACCCACAAATGTGCATGGGAACTTCTTCACACAGTTTGACCTTCAAAGGGTGACAGAACACTGGAACAGGTTGCCCAGAGAGGTTGTGGAGCCCCCTTCTCTGGAGACACTCAAGTCTAACCTGAACACCTACCTGTACAAGCTGGTCTAGGGAGCTGCTTTGACAGGGAGGTCGAACTCGATCTCTCTAGAGGTGTAAGAGACTAATATTTTTTACCATTGCCTCAAAGGTTGCTGATGAACATGTCCGAACATGTCCAAGCTAGTCCTGGGAAAGGGTTGTGAAATCCTTTGTCTTTGGGACAAGCTGATGGGCATGTCCTGGGGCGGCCTAAGCTGCAGCTCAGTGGCCATTGAACACTCTTTTGTGGAACTCACCTCCAGGGGAAGATAACCATCTCAGGTGATACTCCCCTGACGCTGCAGCTCAATGGCCGGAGAACACTCGTTTATGGAACTCATCTCCAGGGGGAGATAACCATCTTAGGTGATACCCGCCTGATGCCCAAGCAGGAGAGGTTCGAGGGGTTCGTCACGTAGACTGGAGAAATCTGGGAGATAAATTGAGGGGTCCTGCAGCCACGAAGTTGGAGGGTTTTCTCTGGAGTGGCTTTCTCTTGGAGAAGCTTTCTCTTAGGAGAGACCTCCCGAGCTGATCACTGCCTGCTGCTTCCTGGAGAGGCCTTCTCTTTGGAGAGACCTCACGAGCTGATCACTGTTCGCTGCTGCCCCTCCGGGGGTTGACCCCTCGCCGCTTCTCCCGTGCTGACCCCGCACCCCTCCTCCTGTGCTGACCCGGTGCTGCTTCTACGGACAGCTGCTTGCTGCTCAGGGCTGCCCGTCGCTGCCGCTGCTCTCCCCGCTTCTGCCGCCCCTGCTCTTCTGCTTCGGACCGTCGGAGCCGCTTGCAACCGGACTGCCCCTGGGATCCTGGCTGGTGACTATCCCTGCTTTGTACAAATCCTTGCTTCCTTCCTATCTTTCCTATCGCTCGCCTTCCCTTCCCCATCACCCTAACAGTGTCCGCCTTCCCCTTCTCCCTGGTTTATAGTGGTAATAAACTGGTCGGACAAACATCTGAACCGTTGTTTCTTAATCTCACGCTGGGTATATACATAATCTAAGAACCTTCGTCGCCCTCCTTTATATTGGAGCGTGACAAGAGGTCCCTTCCAACCCCTACAATTCTGTGATTCTGTTTTATGTGAATTCCAGTAGTGTGCGGCACTAGATATAAGTAATGCTTTTTTGAGCATTACTAATTTAGTTGTCTAAACATTTAGCAAGTTCAGTAATCTGGGAAGAAATACATTTTGTTTTTAATACAATATTTCTCTTATGCTGTCATGAAACAGAATACTTAAATACATTTTCTTAACATTACCTACTTTGTATCATGTCTCTTTTTTAAGAAAAAAATCATATATACAGATTCTCTTCAAAAATGGTTTTGTATCTTATCAGATAAGCTAGAAATACATTTTTTCCTCAAGTAAAACTATGGATCTCTTCAGGCAGGAAACTGAAGACGTGGGACATAACAGGTATTTTTCTTTGAGCTTTCCTAACTGAAAAAAGGAGAAATACATCTTGCATAATAAAACTGCTTTGTTCTGGAAGTTATTACACTTCACATTTTCCACTGAAGGGTTTGTCATGTTTTAACGTTAGAAGATTTTTACTATGTTAGGTACAGCAAATATTGAAATATCCTCAAAAGTATAGATAGCAAAAGAAAAGATATTTATGGAGCTGAAAAGAAATGCACTCTTTCTTCCTGATCTTAGTGCAATTGGACACGTGACAAAATCTTCCCTATGAAATTTTCAAATCTCTGCAGACTTGATTATTCTAAATGACTACCCATTGTTTTCAAATTAGTCTTCCTGACACTGTGCTAAATGCAATCTTTTAGTCCAAGTAGATACCTTGCATAAATACTGCGTAATTGAGCTGTTAATTATACTTGCAGTGATTATTATTGATGAAATAGTATTAAAGTGCAGGACAGAGTCAAATAGGGTTCATTACATTTAAATAAGACTATCTGAAAATAATTGGTAATTGCAATAAAATGGTTTTAAAGTTGACAATTTCAAACTAATGCTCTTTCACACAGATGAAAAAATGTACCCCTCTCATCCCAAGAGAAAATCAGATATGGCATTTTTATCATTACTTAGTCAATTGCAGGTAGAAAATATTTGTTAAAGAGAACTAAAAATTGTTAGTTGCAGCGCCTGCACGTTAATTTTTAACAAGGGATAGCCTCATATCTAGTAGCAAAATTGCTTGTTTTCAAAATTACAGTCTAATAAATGCCTGTTTTTTTTTCCCATTGTGATTTTTTGAACTGTTACTGTGAATATTTGTTCAGTTGTTCTCAAAATTCAGTGCCATGTGAATTAGAAACTGAAGCAGAGTAACTTTTTTGTCTAGTTTTTACAATATACTATGCATAGTTTCAGTGCTCAAGTATGCAAATATAATAAAAATTCCACAAGACCACCTCCAGGACACTATGCACAAAACTTCTGAATACTTTTTTCAGTTTCCTAACTCAAGCACAACATTTGAATTTTGACTCCTCTGTAAACCTTGCAGAAACTACTGGAGGTTGTGTCAGAATTAACTGCCACATTTCTACTACAGGAAGGCTTTGTTGTTTTCTTTTTAAATACAGTCATAAAAACTAAAACATGAAAAGCTACATGTGTATTAAAATACACATTTTTTAAAATCCGCTGTACAATATTCAGCATAGAAGTAAAACAAAGTTTTGTTTCTAACACCTAGAAATTATTTTCTCCTCTATATCAATTGGAGATACTTTTGAAGTATCTTTAATAGCAGAAGAAAGTAGGTGGTCTGCAATTGTGGGAGTAGAACTGAAAGTGTTCAACCATTTTACTGACAAAACTGGCATTGCAAAATTTTTCAACAGTTCAACAAATAATGCAACAATATTTGCAATGTTTAAAAATTAAAGTATTCCCAAAGCTATCCTCATTTTTCTTGAAGGAATACAGAAGTAGTTTTGGTGATTGTCATACAAAGTCTAAATTCTTTTCTTATTTGAACATTCCTGTCTCAAGCACCTGTATTCATAATGTATTTCTCTCTCTCTCTCTATATATATATATAGATGTACATGTACTTATAACTAGATACATAACTCATTATTTGTCAACAGAAAAACATATGTAATTATGAGTTTCTTTTTTTTTTTTTTTTTTTTTTTTTTACAAGAAAACTATAATCAGCATCAGAGAATAGAAAACCAAACTTTAATTATTTGAGGGCACATACGTGATACATAAATGCAGTTTATGTGGAAAATTTAATATTAATAAGACTGGTAACATTTCATTTTGAAATCTCTATTGCTGAAATAACGCACTGCATTTTACAGTACAAAAAAACAGGCCATATAACTTTGCACAGACTAAGTATCTTCACAGTTTAATCAAGCAGAAACAAATCAGGTCTAGCCTGATTTCACAGCAGTGAATGCTCTTCTTCCCGTGATCAATTCTTTCCCCAGTGGTACAGATTTTATTTATTTCTAGTATTCCATAAAGAGACGGAAAAAAAAAAAAAAGACAATGCCTCTTTGGCAGAAAATCAATGTCAGTTTTCTCAAAAAAAAATTGTTTTTGCAGAATATCACTAAGTGTTTTTCAGGTTGATCACAAATTCTAATAGCTAGATAATAGAATAGCTAGATCATTCTACATCTCATTCTCTGCTTTAATGTACTAACATAAGGCAAAATGCACACTTGACTGAGAAAAAGTTACAAATGAACATTTTTGGTGTACTGACCACAGTTAGGTTGCTTCTTATGATATTAACAGTGGCGAAAACAAACAAACAAAAAAAATCCTCCAACACAGGAGCTCTCCTTGAAATACTTTACAGATTATTTAAAATATAGCTTACATTGCAGACTTCTGTATAATTACCAAAGGAATAAACAATCATATATATATTTAACATATTCTAATCTGATCAAAATCTCTATAATTTCTTCATAATTTTAATCACTCTCATTCTTTGCATTCTCCCTTTAACTGTGCTCTTATACACATATTTACAGTAAATGCTCTAGCTCAGAACAGCTCCAGCCCTCCGTTATTAAGAGCTTACTTGAATTCCCTGGCACCACTGCAGTATAGGACATGAACACATGAAAATGTATCACCAGACACCAGCTAGAGTGCAAGAAATCCTGATATTCAGATAAGGTTCTTCTGCTGTCAGGAGACCAAACAGCAGAAGGAAACTCAAGGAAACAGGTTGGTTTCAGGATCTCCATTCTTGAAGGTGCACAGAACTCACCTAGACAAGGCCCTGAACAGCCTACTTCACTTAATATCTGAGGAGGAGGTTAGGCTATATGAACTCTGAACACAAAAAAGAACACAAAAAAGACCAACTCAGTGACTAGAAAAAAGTACTCTTTCTTCATTTTTGGTCATCTCTTTTACTTATTCCAAGCTTTTGTTTATATGTCTGTACACTATATGTCTGTACATATCAGTGCCTTATACCTACATGGTAACTTCGTACTCTGATACCTCTCTAGATGGTGTATTTCAAACAGAAGCTATCTATAATAAGCTTATCAACTCCTACAAGACAACACTCATTCTTCACTTCAAAATGTCTCTTGAAACCCCAGCTGTGCTCCAAGGAGATTCCTAACAGCAGTCGCAAGCATGAAGAGTAATTCAGGAACAAAGTGAAGACTAATTTTTTAGACGAAAGAAGAAAAACAAAGAAATTTATGAAAGCATTATGAGAAAATTCTAAATTTTTGGCCTTTAATTCATAGGTTGGATATAGGAAGAAGTCTTCTTCAGTGAGGGTAGTGAGGCACTGGAACAGGTTGTCCAGGAAGGTGCCAGCTGTCCCAACACTGGAATACTTCAAGGCCAGGCTGGATCAGGCTTTGAGCAATCTGATCGAGCTGTGGATGTCCCTGCTCACTGCAAGGGAGTTGGACAAGGTGACCTTTAAGGGTCTCTTCCAACTAAGTGTTCTACCATACAAAGTAGGGTGTAAGAGAGCACTTAACAAAATTTATCCTAAGATAGCTTAGATTCACCTGAAAAATGTTTAACAAACAGATGTGAAGTGGATTCCATTACTAAAGTAAATGTGATCGCTCCGTTCAATTTTTTTTTTCAATCTAATAGTTAGGGACACAGTCAGACAACAAGGTAAATATTACTGTATTAAACAGTAGTAATTTAGATTACTAGCTACTTAAGAACATATGGTTCTATTAGAGTTATTTGGTTACACATTCCACTGGATAAAACACACTAATCATTCTCTCATGAGACACTTTAATTAAGAATACACAGGGAGACTACCCAAAATTGTCATAAACTCTTAGGTCATAGCATTGAAAAGGGCCACATCAGGGCCACATGCTAAACAGATGGAACAGCCTCTGGTAACTAATCCACAAGAAGGTTTAACTACACACCAAATATTCAAAGTGTTAAGATTTTTCTACATACCAGCAATGAAATAGTTCTCTAGGATTTAAACAGCTCTTACTGATTTAAAATAATGTAATATTTTATGTGAATAATTATTTAACAGAACCTCAATGTACACTGGTGGATGAGTATAAGAGGACTTACTCCTTCCCCTCATCCCTCCCAATTCCACTCAGTGACTGCCTTCCTTCATTTCTCTGTCCATAATCTTCCACATACACACTTGCAGCCCTGCATCTGCATTAATAGCGCTGCCCAAACCATGCTATGAACAAATAGTGCAGAGAAGTCCTTGCTTCTGTTAGCCAATTATCTCAGATTGTGACACAAAAAACCATACTGAATGACTGTTGTAAGTTTTTGTTCTTCTAGACATTCTACCATCAGTCCCATTGCTACTGTAGATTGAAGTAGTAAAAGGAGAAGTAGGATAAGCACCAAGTAAAACAAAAACTGAGGAAAGCTGGACATTCATACTCATATTTATGTGCACTATTAAGAAAGACTTCAAATCTGCAAGTTATCTCGTAAGTCAAAAGAACAAATAAATTGCATTCAGTCATTGGTTACCATTTGATGCTAAGTTACATCAAGACTGTATGACAACACTATGACACGTTCCTATCTTACCAGTTCGTATCTTCAGCTAGCTTTTTAGATAACAGTTCTAACAAGGAAATTAGATCTACTCATCTTTTCCAGATCAAACTCATTTTCATCTTCCATGATTTGAAAGTATATTTTTGGAATTACGGGAAAAACGGAAATTACTCTCAGATGAGGGACATATACTACTGAATTATACTACAATACTGAAACTGCATAACAGACCTGGAAGGGTGGTATGCAGACCCATCTTCCATGAGCTTAAAGTTGACGTTATCTTTGGCTGAGGCCAAAGTTTTGTTCCTTTAATAAGAAAAAGGATGGAAATTTTCCAGGACTTGTTTACATTGATAATAAAGAAAGCCAATAATTGTAGACCTAATCCTCCTTCATCACCCTCACTCTCCTTCTCAAATATTTTCCTTTCTACTTTCAGAAATAGGTTTCTTACATTAGCACTTACAATCATGTAAACATCCAAGAAATGACAACACAAGCATGAACTTCGATTAGTTTCAAATACTTGTACTCCAGAATATCTTCTGAGTGACTTCAATCAGATTTAAGTACTGAAGAAATCTAAAGAGCTACTAATAATCACTTTTTCAGTGAGGAGGTGAAAAACATTAGACATATACATGTATTGGTCTGTAACTCAAAAACTGTTTAATAACCTTCCCCTTTCCCCACTTACAAATGTTTATGAAAAAGAAAGTCAGACTAAATGTATTTGGAGGGAGTAGGCTTATAATAAGGCTGGCTGTATGAAATCAATTCAAGATTTAAAATGAAGAAAATGCCTTTTATAAAAAAAGCACTGTGCAGTAATTCAGACACACTTGTACACAATGAAGCTGTTAGCTGCATTTTTACACTGCAGTCTTTCTTTATCCATTCTTAACTGACGTGGTTGGTGAATATTGTTAATAATTCCCACTTTGATTTAAGACTCTATGTGAAGAGAGAAATATAGTTTCCACTCAATCTAGTAAGGCAGACAGCTTTGTGATATCTAAATCCATAGGTTTTTTGTTTTGTTTTTTTTTCCCCCAAGTAGTGTCACTGACTAGTGCAGAGTATTTTAATCTTGAATAAATTAAATCTATTTTTAAATAGTTTTAGGTTCAGGTCTGTCTCAATCATACTGGTAAATTGGCAGAGGAATACATTCGCACTAGTAAAGTCAACACAAGCTGCAAAATGCAAACTAAGAGGTTGTCTGAGAATACCCATGGCAATAAAAAAAATAGAATAAAGGAATCAGAAAACTAGGGAACAAAACGAAAAATAATAAAACCTACCACCTAGTGGAACTATATCTTCATTCTCACATTCTTAAGAGTATGTGTATACTTATTTTACTCATCTGAGAGACCACTAAACTCTCCTGTGGTAGGAGAGGAACTCACTGTTTTATTTGGAAAACTGTTCAACATTGCTCTAATGCATGTCTGTAAACTATAAACAGACATCTTGTTTCTAAGTAGCTGTAAGACAATTATCTTACGAAGAAAATAATGTTTGTTTCTGAGTTTTCATAATCTGTTTTCAATGAACACAAAACTTTAAGAAAGGCAAAAAAAATGACAATGTACAGAGTTTTTAATAGGATAAAATAAATATGATTTGCAATTTCTTTTCAGAAAGTTGCCTAACTAAAAGTAGTACTGATACTAGTTTAGCATAAGATGGTCAACTGTATAGGAAAGTCAGTTTTGGAAGTCAAGTGGAAATTGGTGTACAACATACTAAAAGATAATTTAGAAGAAAACAAAAGTAATTTCATACTTTGAAACTTCAGCTACAGATAGAGAATCCACAATCTCTCTGTATAGCAGGTCCTACTGCTTGACCACTCTGACAATACAGAAACATGTAAGGCTTTTTTGTGCTCAGCTGGAATTTACAGTTTTTAAAGTAGCATCCTTTGTTTCATTTCCCATTTGTGCACTACTGAGAAGAATTTGCCTCCCTTTTCTTCATTCCCTCCAGTCACATAATTTTCATACTGATAAACAATGATATGTATTTGTTCTCAGTATATCATCAATATACCAACATACTGATAGAATCATTCCATAGCCTACTCTTCCGCTAGCTGAACACTTTTCACTCTCGCAGCTTCTCCCCATTTGGAAGATGCCTCACTTCCTTAACCACCTTCATGGCCTAGCACTGGAGTAACTCCAATAAGTCTACAACCTTCCTGTACTGGGGACCCCAGAACTAGACACAGAAATGTAGCCTTGCAGAGAAAAGCAGAGCTAAACACACAGAAATACACCAGCATTCAATAGTCTACCCAGTGAATAAATGTTACATGCAAAACAGGTTTGTTTAACTGTATGCTTTATTTAGTGAGTTTAAAGTTCCCAGGTTTTTGCTCTCACGACGTCTACTTCCATGTCTCACATCCTTTACACTTAACATCTTTTTGAGAATTAGTTCTATCAAGAGGAATTGCTGCAGTAATTCAGTTTATAAATAACTCTCCATTAAGGGTGGGGAGAGACAGTACTCACATAATATGGAATATCACCATGTGACTTTGCAAGTACTTTAGCATATAGCACAAAAAAAAAGAGAAAAATTTTCATGCCAAGTTAGGAATATTCTCAGAGGCTGACAGCAGCTTCATGTTTGATGCTCTCTGTGCCTTGGAACAATCCTCTAAGGAATTTTTTCTACAATGGAAGACTATGCCTATAGACATAACTTTCCTATCTGTCTTCCAATTCTATCAAAAATCACTTTTCCTTTCAACTGCTTGCCTTAAACAGAGCATATTAACTTATTTGCCCGTGTTTCTATTTTTAAATCTAATAACAGGTTCTAAACAACACCTAAGCAACTACATAAAACTACATCTTGCACTTTTTCTTGATGCAATGTCTGGTAATAAGGACCTTGTGAGGTAAGCTTATATCTATTTATGAGGAATGTTAAATCAGTCTACTGGAAAAAATCTCTAAGGATCACTCAGACTGAAAAGCCACTCTGCACTAAGTTGGCAGCCATGAGAACTTCTTTGGCCCTTGACAGATGTTAGGAAAGTTATCTAACAGAGCAGGAGAGACATCCTAAGCTCACAATTTCAGCTAACTTGAAGGTTGCATGCAGAGGATATAAGAATGCTACAAAGGTTAGTAGGAACCAGAAACTCTGCTCAGTAGAAACTTTGCTCAACAGAAAAACACAAATCTAAACTAGAATTTTCCAGGACCAATGAAGCAAAGACAGTATTCAGGATCTAGAATGCAGTAGTGTCTATAGCTTTACAGTTAATTGCTTACACTAGGGTGGGAAAAAAAAAAAAAGGAAAAAGATTAATTCAAGAACTGATGTAAAAAGTATCCTGTTTTGAAAACAGATGGGATCAGATAAAAGAATTGGAAACCCCCAGATAAATAAAATAACCTCAAGATGTATATATACCATTTTAGCTGTGAGAAAATGGCTCATTAGGATAATATGCGACACAACAAACTAATACCTGCTAATTAGGGCAACCTCTCCTACCTAGGGCCACTATCACTGAACCAATGCTTACATCAGATATATTTGATCATTTTGAAGTGAGACTAACAAGTCAACGTAACTCTAATCACTTTCATGGGATATAGATTTTAAATATGTGACAAAATTCCAGGTAAATTCATATTAAGCATTTTCTTGTGTGTTATAATCTGTTCCACAGTCTTGGTCAGAAAACGCTAATAGCTAAATTAAATTCGGTAGTATTAGATTGCTTTTTATGCAACAACTGCTGTTAAAAAAAATGATATTTACAACATTTTATAGCCCACATAGAACTTGCAACAACAGTTACATAAGCACCACAAGGTGTGTAATTTCTGGAGGCAATACATACCAATTTCTAACTCATCTGCTTTATCAAGTCTTTTAGCCTCATGTAATGACTGATAATACTGTAAAGACCTTATCTCTTTTACTTCAGTATTACATAAATTGAAAGTTCTTCTATGGGGAATTTTCTGAAAGAAATTATGAGAATCGTCTCACATAAAATTACAGATGATATGAAAAGTACAAGTTTGATACAAAACATGGTAGCGTGCTCAACTAATGTCATTACAATTATCATAACCTTTGTAACTGGAGAAGAATGATTAGTATGTACTCCAATAATATGCATTTCTCTCTAAAAACTCATCATCTGATAGTCCTCTGTAGGGAGGACTATCAAAGATATTGGAAAAACATTTATTAACTCAATTTAGTCTAATCCTTAACCAGAACGCTTCACTACATTCAATGAAGGCTTCCTTTCAAGTTTAATAGATTTACGTGTTCCATTACTCATATAATTAATTTGGTAATACTACTAACATATAGTATTTTGAGAGAAAAAAAGTGTTAATTTAGTGTTTCAAGTATCAAAAGCTAATACAAAGTTCTTGACACATCCCACTCAGACAATCAAGTCTGAGTAAGAGTAAACAAGTGACAGTACCAAGTCCTGGAGTTGTGGGGAAGGTGTACTACAACTTTTCACAACAACTTGACACAGACTACAGTCTAACAACTTGTGTTTTGTTCTGAATAATAAAAGGCTTCTCAACCTTTAATTTTGCCAATCTTCACAAGATTAATTGCATATTTTTATTTTATTATCTCAAAGCTGCATCAAATTCAGAAAATTCATCTGTTGTAAGCCAGCAACAAAGAAGTCTATGATGTAAAAATATAACATTAGCATTAAATGATGGTCCAAGCACAGCTATATATTTCTTTTTCTGCTCTTGGCATAGCCTATCCACTGCTTATGATTTGCACTGAAAAAAATTTCTTTTTTAATCCAGAGTGTATATAAAGCAATAGTTTGCAAAAACAAATCTTGTCTACTATTACAGTCACATTGCAAATATCTCTGTTCATATATTTTAGTATGCACAAGTATGCTGTTAGGTGAACATAAGAAAACATGCACATACTGAATCATACGCTACAGTACACAAAAGCAGCTAGAAATGAAGGGCTGTTTTTTTGTAGAGTGAAATAAATTCAAAATTAGAAAACTGCAAAGAATACTGTATAATTAATATCCAGAAGTCCACCAGAGTTCACTTACATGTATCCTAGATTTAGACCTCAAAAAATGAAAGCTGTTCTTAAGATGTTTTTATTAAAACCTTGATGTCATTGATAATTAACAGGCTGTTACAGACCAAATACTTGCTACATAGTAAATTCATTATTTACTCAGAAGTTACATTCACAAACTTACCACAGAGAGTATCTGAAAATTAATCAGTTCAGCATGCTTATGTAAGTTTAATTCTAGGTATATAAAGTGATCCAACATTAATTTTTTTCTTTTGAGTGAAAAAGTCAGTGTAACACCCCCTCATACAGCCTTTTCTTCAAACTTAAACTTGAAGGAAAATTAAATTTGTAATTTATAAGTGCTGTTATATATATTGGATAGATAAATTCACATCTGTTTTACTACTTATAAGAACTTTCTACACAGTATATCATATCTAGGAGTTTTGTCACTATTTGGCATGTCTCATATTTTAAGCTTGATAAGTGCTTGGACCATTTCTACTTAGTCACTTAGCTGCTTCTGTATTTCCTACACATTTTTCTTCTCTAAACAATTCTGGCTGCTTCACTTCTGGAGAAAAACAGCTAGGTCCCTCCCTGATTCCAAACCTAGTATCCAAGTTCCATATTTTACTGACAGTATCTGTAATCTTTCAGAAGTTTCTCAGTTTACTCCAGATTGTCTTAGAGCTCCCCTTGCTGTTGGATGTTGTTATGTGGCAGTGAACCTTACACTGAAGCTAATGCATGTTATGAGGCAGAATTCACATAAAAGATCATAACACTGTAAATGGTTATGTAAAGTGGAATCCCATTCTTAATTGGGCAACATTTTTTAAAATGCTGCGACAAATACATTAATGCATTAAGTTTAATGCATTAATACATCAACTTGTTTTCTCTAAAGATTTGTAGATCGCATAAACTAGTTATAATATACAATTAATTCTATCAAAAGATTATCATTGTGAAAAATATTACTTTTAATTCCAAAATAACTATATTAGTGTATATATAGTATAATATAATATATATATATATATATACTATAACTATTATATTGCCTAGCATGGCAAAATACTCGTGTTACAAATACAGAATTAAGCTAGAATAAAAAGATATTAGTTGATAAATGATAATAGAAAATACAAATACATTTGTGGAATAACACATCAGTAAGTATAATTTTATTTTAGACTTTTATGAAGTTATTCTCAGTTCTTAAGACCAAATAATAAGACCAATAAGACCAAAGTCATCTTATTCAAATACTGAATTGCAATCTTTTTTAATCATTCAAATAACATTCTTAATCAAAAGGTTACTAATATATAAGTGTTTAAGCTCTTACAGTACTTTTTAAAACAGAAAAACAATTTTATTCCACAAAGGCTATTTTTTTTAGCTTTATAAAGCTATTAAAAAGCCATTCTTAATTTTTTTTTTATTTAAACAGGTGCCTAAAAATATCATCATCTGTGTGGCTGGATGCCATTTAAAGTTGCTGCAGGTAGTTGTAAATATTAAGTCAATAATATTATATATTAAACAGACAATATATTTCATATATGATTAATACTTTTACAAGTAATATATCTGACATTATTGAAACTGAAGTTTTGGATCTGGATAAATGTTGTTTTTGAAACTACCAAAGGAAGTTTATGATTTGACCAATGCTATAGTAAAAATGATTACAGTAGATATAGGAGGAATTTAAATTTATGCCTTCTTGTAAACAAGAATTTACATTCACATTTAAAGTACAAGGTATTGAGATGGAACTTTTAATAGAAACATAGATGGTCATTATAATTTGATGGAGAGTACTGCCGCAAAGAACAGCTTTCAATTTGTTTCTCTTCAAATGTTGAGCCTTTTAAAAGTGTGGCTTTTCATATAAAACAGAAATTGAGTTTTCCTCTATCAGAGATGGGGGAAAAGAAACCCAGTTCCTAAAACATTGAAAATTCTTACCACAGAACACACAAAAACCATCCTTATGTTTTGATCTGAGGCACAGAGACAGAATACAGTATATAGTAAAGATAATAAAATATATAGCCAGTAGATTAGTTTATGGTTGTGATTATGTTAAAATAATTGGACTTTAATTAAAGCAGTGGTTTCAATCTGCTTGATCTTTTCTAATTCTCCACTACTGAACTGGCACTGGATAAAAAGTAACGCAAAAAAAAAAGACCTCCTCTTTTATCCACAGAGAGTGAACCACCAAAAGAAAAGGTAATAGCCCTTGTCATATTTCATTCAGATGTCATGGTATAAGAGTATTTTAATTTTTATGAACGTACAGTCACTTCCAAAAGAGGTTTTGCTCCTTGTTGCTGTATGGCACAATGGTAAAGAAGTATTAGGAAGCCCCACATGGTATGAAATGATCTGACCCTTCTAGAAAGGTGAAGTGAAAAAAGCATCTTCGTTAAAGGCTGAGAAATAAAGCAACCTCACTAAGACAACCAGGAATTTAAAATCATATTGTTCTGTATTACTCAGACAAGTTCCAAAGTTTTACTGCACTTGGAAAACAAAAATCTTAGGACTGTAATAACAAATAACCTCTGTCTGAGAGAATCAATGCAGTCACACAACTGTATGATGATTACACTTATGATACTTGTTGCAACAGTAATGAGCTCAGCTTCCCTCGTAAAGGATTTTTCCTCACTCCACTCTACTGGTATTGAGATTTTTTTTCCCTTTATCGTTTTTAGCTAAGTTCCTAGTCTCAAGATAAACATTTTGAAATACGTAATATTGACAGATCTTTTTAGGGAATGCGAATTTCAAACAGTTTCCTGGGGCAACATTATCACTATTAGTTTGCTTTGTTGTTCTTTCTAAATCATTTGTACTATCTCATTGGTTGTCCTTCGTTCTTAGTTGTTTATTCAAGCCAGTTTTCTGTGGTTCAGGCCTACATAGCAATGCACCAGATTACAATAAGTTCTCAGAAATTCCAGTATCATTCATGTAAGTGAACAAACGGATCAGATTGTTTTAAACAACTAAAATGTTGAGTTATAACTGTTTAAATGCATCAGTACAAATTAGTTAGTAGTCCTGCATACAGTTAAAGATTTTTTAAAAATTTAGTTCCTATTATTCACATCATTTATGACTCTGCTTAATTAATCTACTCGCCCTGGTTCAGAATGCATTCTCTTCAGGATCAAGATAATAACTAGGACTAACAGCAAAGTGACAAATGTATTCTTAATAATTAAGCTTATAATAAATACTAAGAGTTACAGAAGGCTGAAGACAAAAAGCAAGACAAGTATGCTGTGGGCCACTCTAACAACAGGAAGACAGGATGAGTTCCTTGAACTAACCTTTGTCAGTAAACTAGGTAATGTTGAAATACTGAGTTAATCACACAGCTCCTACTTCAGAGTCTCATTTTATGCTTGGGAATCCTTGCTCGATTGAAACAAGAGAAGGACAAAAAAGGAGAACCAAAGATCCTGTCCAGAACAGGAGACATTAACATATTTTCTACCTTTACATACAAGGTGGAGAAAAAAAAAAAAAAAAAGAAGAGAAGAATCAGTTTAATTAATGCCTAATGCATTATCCTGCTGTCTAGCAAGACTAATCAGGAAATACTAACAGTACAACCATATACCTCTTACTCATGCTTTCAGAAGCTGATTGAGACCAGTAAAGGATTTCTTCAACAGTATCTTTTCATTCTGAACAATTTTAATAATCAAATGAAACTCCACTACTTTTTGTTGAAGATCAATTTATCTACAAAAAATTAACAAAACTATCAAGAAAAGATCATATTTCATCTTTTTCACATACTTTGTCTCCTACACTTATTTCAACAGATGCTCTCTAACCTATAAATCTTCTAGAAAGTTAGCCACTAACAACTGCTGCAAAAAAACACCAACAGTTTATAGGTTCATTAGGTTGGAAAGGACCTACAAGATCATCTAGTCCAACCATAAAATGATTTAAAATGGTTTAAAATGATTTGGTTTACATATATATTATGCATCTATTATAAAGGCATATCACACTATTGTAATATTGCTACTTGACTTTTTTTCTTTTAGCCCCTGGAACCTCAATCCTTTCCATAACTAGTTGCATTGTCTGATTACTGCTTCACATTTGCAAAAAATAGCTTTTTTGATAGTAGCACACAGGATGGATCCATTCCTTGAGCTGTTTCAGTGCTGTAAGAACTCATCACTCAGCACAGGCTGATTCAAAAAAACAAGGAGGAAGATTCTTGCATAGGCTTCCTTTAGACAAGAGCATTGATGCATACAGGAAACACAACAGTACTCACATACGTTCTCCTAGTATTGCATTTTAACACAGAAAATAAATCAATGATACTGCATTAGAATAACTTCATTTTCCCCCCAGCAGCCACTCTGAGTGCACACGGTTGGGAAATACAACATAGAATTACTTAAAACTTAAAACAACATAGAGTGACTTAAAACTAGGCCTTAAAAAAATCTAAATTATCAGATACAGATTATTCTGGAATCACACAGCTAAATTCATCATCCCTATGTACTTCATGAGAAAAAGGAAGAAAATTAATCTACTTGAGATAGCTGGAGACCCTAAAAAGATAATTATTTTACTTCTCATATTAAAACCTTAATTGATGTAATCTCTACATTGAGAACTCGACCGAGACACTTTTGACTAATTTAATTTAAGAAAGCACGTATCTGTGGTATTCCAAAACAATATTGTTTTCTACACAGAAACAGAAAAGAAATGCAGTGGTGTTTTTTGTTTGGAGACACCTTCAGAATGCTCATATGAAAAAAAAAAAGTCTAAATGAACAGTGTAAACAGCCTTCATTTATTGTCAGATGCACACTCATTAGAGTGCATTACATTTCTTTGACCAGAAAGTCCAAATTTGTTAATAACTGAAAATGATAAAAAATATAAAAAAATAGCTTCTAGTGCTGGAAACTCCTCATATTGATTTGTTATGAAAGCAACATAAGAGTTTCCCAAAATATATAAACACATTGTCTTCTCTGGAGGGAAGAGTTCCCAGGTGGAGGGTTTTATGCCTTCCTCACCACCTCAACAAAAATAAAACCAAAACAAACCAACAAACGAAACCTAAACAACTCCTCACTAAAAAACACCTTTGGATTTTTAATGCAGGCAATTTCACATAAGAGAGGCCAAAATTAACAAGTCATGCATTCTGTGTACACCTAATGAGACCATTAACAATTTGAAAGCTTGTAACCAGAGACGGAGCACAGGTTTCCCCAGTGTTGTCTTTTAAGTCCCTAAGGCATCAGTCACACATGCCAGACATTGCAACTGATGAACCTTTTGCTCCCTTAACACATGCACAAAGTAATAGCCAAAGATGCCATGTGAGAAACAGGATTTCACCTGCCAAGATGATCTAAGCTGAGATATTAATTATTCCTTTGGGAACCAGCTACAGTGAAATGCACTCTTTAAACACTACCATGAATATATCAACTTGAATTTTTAAGATCCAAAGCTAGCAGAATCCACAAAGCTTCCCTAAGTAATCATGAAGCTATGGGCAAATTAACTCCAATATGTATTTTTAGCTCTTTGGCTATACTATAAATTCGTAAGATCATACACTAATTGTTAAAATAGTAGTTAACTTCACAGCACTAGCATCTCTAGTTGCTTCCTAAGTGCACCATAAAGGAAAAAAAAAAGAAAACAAATGGAGAGGAAAAAAGCCTTTTTTTTTTTTTTTTTTTAAGAAATTCGCTTGTTATTATGAATCAACAAGGCAACTAGAAGCTTGTGTAAGGACATAAAGAGAAGTATAACTTGAAGCCTCTGTTGATGATTAGGGAACTGTACACTTGTGCTTTAACTTGCAAAATTGTTAGTTTTTAAAAATAGGCAATCTTGTTATATTAAGACTTCACAGAAAATACTTAAGACAACACAGGATATCTTCAAATACTTAATAATACTAAGCCTACTAAACAGATTGCTTTCACCGCTCTCCCATGCCACATATTTTGGCAGACTTTCACAGAATTGTATAGGGTTGGAAGGGACCTCTAGAGATCAAGTCCAAGCCCCAGCCAAAGCAGGCTCCCTGGAACAGGTTGCATTGGTAGGCATACAGGCCCAGAGAAGGAAACTCCACAATCTCTATATGTAACCAGTTCCAGTGCTCTGTCACACTCATGGTGAAAAATTTCCCACACGCATTTGTGGGGAACTTCCTATGCATTAGTTAATGGTCATTTCCCCCTGTCCTATCACCACATACTGCTGAGAAGAGTCTAGCCTCATCCCTTTGCCTCCCACTCCTTAGATATTTATAGATGTGGAATAAATTCCCCCCGAGTCTTCTTTTCTCAAGGCTGAACAGAACCAGGTCTCTCAGCCTTTCCAAATAAGAGAGGAGTTACACACCCCTTATCCTCTTTGTAGCCCTCTGCTGGACTCTTTTGAAGAGATCCCTGTCTCTTTTGTACCAAATGGCCCAGAACTAAACAAAATACCCCAGGTGAGGCCTCACCAGGGCAGAGTAGAGGGGGAGGATCACCTCCTTTGACCTGCTGGTCATGCTCTTTTTAATGCACCCCAGGATACCATTGTCCTTCTTGGCCACCAAGGCACACTGCTGGCTCACGGCAAGACTGTCATCCACCAGGACACCGAAGTTCCTCTCCTCAGAGCTCCTCTCCAGCTGGTCATCCCCCAACCTGTACTGGCGCATTTAGTTATTCCTCCCTAGGTGAAAGACTCAACACACTTGAGAACACACTTGAACCAGATGAGGCTCTTGTTGAACCTCATCTGGTTCCTTTCTGTCTAACTCTCCAGCCTGTCCAGCTCTCACTGAATGGCAGCACAGCCTTCCAGCGCATCATCCATTCCTCCCAGCTTTATATCTTCAGCAAACTTGCCAAGGGTGGACTTCATTCCCTCATCAAGGTCATTGAAGATGTTGAACAGGACCAGACCCAGCACCACCCCCTGAGGAATACCGCTAAATACAGGCCTCCAACTGGACTCTGTGCCACTGATCACAACCCTCTGAGCTCTGCCAGTTAGCCAGTTCTCAACTTAACTCACCATCCATACAGACTGATGATATGTATTCAAACATACAAAATCAAGAAGAAAACTGAGTATTTATTATACTGTATTATAAATCTGCAAACTGAGTAATTATTGTAAAGCTGTTTTAATTTTTTTTAAAGGAATGCTTCACATTTACATATTAATTAATATTACAAATGCTAGCAGAGAGATGAAAAGATTTATAGAAAAAATGCAGAACTGTTATTTATAATACGCATTTAGAACATCCAAACTGCCCATTTTAAATATATTAAGGGCACACTGAGGATGCCTGTGTGTTTTTATGTTGGATGAGCATATTCAGTTTACGCTGACATATACGGTTAGTATTGTAAAAACAAGAAACACTAAATTAGTATTTTAATATGATAAGTCAAAGGCACTCTGACATGGTTTTATGATTTTTGTTATTGGTATTCCACATCGTAGCATCATGTAAGACACTGGAAGTTAAAGAGTTAATGCTTCAGTTCCATGGACTGCTAAATTTTCAGGTAGCTGGTTCTCAGAAGAGAACTACATACCCCCAAGGACTTTGTGCTCCTTTCCCACTCAGAGAGAAAGATAAAATTGCATGCAAGTCCCGAGACTGCCTCTTTTTCTCACTGCTCACCTCAGCAGTGCATGCTTCCCAGCCATATCACTTTCAATTTTAGAATAAGGCCTTCCATTTTGGACACTCTCTTTGGATTCTCTCTCACTTTCTTGGATTTATTAGCTTCAATTTCAATTATATTTCTCTTTCGCATTCTGCCATCTTATTAACTAAATTTTCCTCCTCAGATCATTGCCACTGTTTTGATTTTTCAGGCCCTTTTTCCCCCTTCCCTTTTCCTCAAGTGCATGTCCACGGGTTCCCCCACCCCATCAGTCATGGAACCTGGTCAAACTGACCTGTAAACTGTTGACACAACCATAGAAGTGAGCCATTTTGGAAAATACAACAATGTACAAAGGAAAATTAGTCAGCAAGAAAAAAAATGCAGGCGTAACTTAACCTGACAAACAACACCTTCCTCACCTTTAAACAGTACAATGATAGTTAAGAGGAAAGAGTTAAATATTTATTTTAATTCTACAATAAAAACTCATGACAATGATAGTCACATTGACTGATGTGCAGTTTCTTCAAAAAAGAACTACTAGAGAATTCCTGTATTATCTCTAAGCAATTTTATGTCCTCCCCTTCGTTTTGTTTCACTTGCAGAAACTATATACAACTACAAGTATTCCCATTTGTTATAACAAAATCTGCTGTTTACTATTGATTTTATTCATAGCTTCTGCATGCAACAGCAACCTTACTTCAAGAAGAATATACATTTTTAATGGCTTCAAAAAGAAGATTCACGGATCCAATGCTTCAATCTATTTCAAGACACTTCTGCTCATCTTTTAATATTTAAAGGTCAAGCAACAAATATAATTCAGAACAGTCTGTATAGACAGAATACTCTCCATTTCTTTAAAGCCTCAGAAAAAGTAATTAAATTAAAGTGAGAAGAGTCAATAGAAAATATTGAATAGCCTGAGGAGATGCAACTTCAAAGAATAACAAGCAGCTGCAAAGAAAAGAAACAGGCTTAATAAAGTATTCCTAAAAATGAAGTAATAGGAAGAATACTCAATCCTTTTTATTTATACATAGTACTGCAGTAGAACTAAAAACAAAACCAGAATTAGAAACAAAAGCAAACCATTATTTTAGAGTTTATATTTTAAGAATGTTTACTAATATTAAAGGCTTTTAAACATACATGACTTAACAACTGACAGGAATAAACTGTAAACACTAAATTTACAACTAATCATTTACTAAATCAATGATGAGAATGAAGTTCAGAGTGTAGTCTGAGCTTCACAACTATTGGATTTTCTTCTTTTTTTCTTAAATCTGATAAACAACACATGCTAGCTAATGTTCCCGAGGTGACTTTTCCCTAGATCTTACATACATGAAGAGGGTGATCCAGGTGCTCCCAGTTGTTCAACTTCAGTGATACAATGCAAGGAGGGTAACGTCAGCAGATCACAGATATCCAAAGAGCCTTTCACAAACTCCTTTGCCTGAAGGTTCACACATTTATCCACTACTTTCTAATACTCATTTACTGTAAAGTTCTACTGCTTCTTTCAATCAGACCACATAGTTTTGTTGAAAAACACCCTGTGGAGAACATACTAAAAAAAAAATTCAGAGCTCTTGGTAAAACGCTGAAGTACTCATGTTTTATACCTACTACAGTATGCTACTGTATTTTATATCTACTACCAGATGCTACACACATCCCTGATTTAAAACAACAGCAAATAAAATGAATGTTAAAATTTACTACTCATAAAACAAACGGTATTGTCAGAAGTGTTTTTGAAAGAAATATGTAAAAGGAAAAGAAATTACGTCAAGGTAAATATTATTCCTCAAAGTCTGATATCTTGCTGTGGATTCTTTTTTACTCCCTTTAATCACACATTCTATCTTAGTGAAGATCATGTTTTATATCACACTACTCAAAGAAAACTTTCTGGTTAAACAATCAATCATGCCATCAGCATAATTCAGCTATGATCTAGATCCTGTTTTCAAATCCAAATCTCCTCCTTCCTCCCAAAAATAATTATTTATCTTCAGTTTATTTAGGATAGTCCTAGTAACCACCATACTAAAAATAAGAATGAAGTCACAGGGATTGCTTCTTCAAAAGATGCTATGATAAGGTGACATTTGAGCTGGAAAGAATCCTTAAAGGTCACCTAATCCAACTCCCCTACAAAAATCAGGGACATCCACAGCTAGAACATATTGCTCAGAGCCTGGTTCTACTTGGCCTTGAAAGTCTACAGGGACAGGGCAGCCATCACCTCTCTAGGCAATTTGTTCCAGCACCTAACTACCCTCAGTGTAAAAATAATTAAAAAAAAACAAACAAAAAAAAACACAACTTCTTCCTTATACCCAGTCTAAATCTCCTCTTCCTTAGTTGGAAACCATTTCCCCATGTCCTGTCACCACAGGTAACAGTCTGTCCCTTACTTTCTTAAAACCCACCTTTCAATATAGAAAGGTTGCTACCAGGTCTTCTCCAGGCAGAAAAGCCACAGCTCTTTCACAGTGTCCTTACAGGGGAGGTGTTCCATCCCTCTGGACATACTTTAAAAAGTCCACAACTCTCCTGTACTGAGGGATGTTCACCTGCATACACAACTCCAGGTGAGGTCTCACCAGCAGAGAGTAGAGGGGCAGGATCACCTGTCTCAACCTGCTGGCCATACTTCTCTTGACACAGCTCAGGATTCAGTTTCTTTGCACCAGTTGCCGAGTTCAGTTCCAGTTGGACTTTGGCCTTCTTGAGCCCATCCCAACACAGCCTAGCAGCATCTCTGTACAACTCCCATGGTACCTGTCCCTGCTTCTACTGCCTGTGGATTTCCTTGCTTTCCTTGTTTGGCCAGTAGGCCCTGGTTCAGCCATACTGGTCTCTTCCCTGCCTCTCCCAAGTTCCTACACTTGGAGATGGAAAGCCCTAAGGAAAGCTTCCTTAAGGTCTCCCATCTCTGCTCTGTTCCCTTGTGAGGATAGTTTCCTCAAGAGGCTTTGCTGACTAACATCCTGAAGAGCTGGAAGTTGGCTTTCCTAAAATTTAGCATCATTCTCTATTTGACTATCTAGTATAATTATACCATCAATGAATGAAGGATAAATGCAGGTCTTCACAATTCATTGTAATGATTCCTTTGTTGCTCCTTTTGAATTATCTCCACCCACTTCAGAGCCTTTTATTTATTTATTTTTAATCAGCCAGTCCAGTGGCACATATATCAAATCACGCAGATATCTAATTAGGTAAAATGAATATTGTTTATTACAGTCTCTTAAACCTTCTACAGTAATCAAACACCTGGTGAGGTTCAGGGGCTGTAAACTCAAAATATCCTTACCAGTTACTGAAATTACAATTCTGAACTAGATATGCTAAAATCCAGATGTCAGCTGACAGCTCTGAAACTGAAAAGCTATGACTATAATGTTATAAAGGAAAAGTCCTACAGCTTTACAGCCTCCCAAAAAAGCAATGAAATCATATTTCAAGAATTTGCAACTGGATCACTTAGTTCTATCTTGTTTCCACAAGCTCAAATACTCAGCAAATCAAAGATGATTGGGAAAAAGAAAACATGATAGGAAGCATTTTGACAGAATGAGTTCCTAATACACTAGCACATCTGCTTCTTAACATAGAAGTTGACTTAAATTAACTTCTGCTTAATTACTTACATTACAGGTCCTCATGCTATTAATATCTGGAAGTAATTACATAGAGACTGATCAGTTTTGATAAGTCTATAGATTCCTTATCAGAAAACTTTAGAAAATTTGTAATTTTGCTCTTTAACATTTTTTGGCATTTTCATCCATATATTAGGCTCTGAATATTAATGAGCAAGTAACAAACAACCAATAGGAACAAAAAAGAAGGTATAAAGAGATTTAAATCGTCAAAATTATGATTCTCACATAGCTTCTTTTCCAAGTATTTAAGAGTGAGATTCTTGCAGTGACTGAGACAAAGGTAAAAGTCTTCATTCTAAAGACCAAACCTGATGGTTTTTAAAATACTTGGATTAACCTTTTCTTTCTGACATTTACCCTTATTGTTAGAAATACAAAGCGGTCTACAAGAACAGCAAGAAAGAATTCATTACATTAAGAAGGGTAAAACATTCTATAGAAGTGCTCTATAGTAAAATAAATAAATAAAGAATTAAACCATCAGCAAGTGTAACCTTCCTCAAACACAGCCTGAGATAGGTGCTGCTCCTGACAAAGCTCTGCATGCCTATGACTCCTAATTCTATTTATTGAAGTGAGTCTTTTTTTCCTCACTGACTCTGCAGTGTACTTACACAATAATTAGTTTAAGATAGCCTCAAAAGTTAACCCTTGTTTCTCACCAACGTGTCCCATTGACACAGCATGATGAAGCTCACAGAAAGAATCTGTGTTATTGTGAAAGACAGATGAAGAACACAGCAAAGAGATCCGAGAAGACTTTTTTGACCTAGCAGTCAAAGGGAAAGTTTTTCCTAATACAAGCAATTGTTGCTATCCTAAGTAATTTAATTTTGCTTTTTCATCTTATTGAAGAAAGAGTTAACCAACATCAATACTAAAATATTCTAATGTCACTGTCCTCTGGTGTGGAAACAAAACTCGACTATTACATTTATTTGAACCTCACATTTATTGATGTATTTTTAGAATTAAAACTTAGTTTGATTGCTGCAGTATTCCATCTGTAATCTACATGAAGAAAGGTGGTGCCTGAATTGCCTACTAGAGGAAATATTTGTTCACTTGCAATTTGAAATTATATTTTCGATGTGCTACCAACTTTGTAATGTTGCAATATGGGTCACTAATTCTGATAGAGTAGATAACCTGGTATTTCTCTTTAGCACTTAACAGATTTCTTTGACAAAAGAAAAATCTTTAAATTTCCAAAAACTATTTCAGACAAAAGTAAGCTATATATGTACTTATAATTTCAAGCCACCGACAGTTCAGTATTTTTGCAGCTGTAAAAAAGGGAATTAAAAAAATAATCACTCAAGTTTCTTCAGTAATTGCTAAGTGAAGCCTCTGGATTAAACTGAATACACAAAGGAAATAACCTGGTGTCATGCTTTCCAAATAGAAAGTCAAAACATTGAAGGCTACCACTTCTTATCTCTCTGGATAACGTGGATCTTGAAGTATGGTCTGGAATCCAAGACTACTCCTTTCTGTGGAAGTTCTCTAACTTCTGATGTACAGAGTAATACCCTCATACCTTCTCTATAGCAAAACCAAACAAAAAAGTCCTAATTCTTGCATGAAAAACTGAACAACTCAAAAACATTTCTCCAATGCCAGAATAATCCCTAATACACTAATTGCTTCAATGCAGGCAATCTGTAGCACAGTCCACCACAAACACAGTAGCATATCTGTTAGACTACATTTGTAAGACTGTTACTTATTTTACTATTTCAAAAAAGTGAATTAGAAATATGAGCATCAATGATTTTAAAAAGAAAAGGGTTATTTTCTAAAAACATGTTTTCCTTGAAAGTAGAAAAACTTAAACCCACAGAGACTGCAGGAATCTTTCTCCTTCATGCTGATGAGACTCTAATTTACAGAGTTGAAAAAGCAGCATACGCTTCATTTCCATCACTTTCTCTCTCACTTTGATGTTGCAGCCACTTCCCTCCTCTAATGTATTCACATTCACAGGAAGAGTGCAGGACTATAAAAGGCTGCTGCTGTTACTTCTGCTCTTACCTTATAATCAACATTTTGCCATCGGTCACTCCTGAAATAAGTTACTAGACATCACTATTTTAAAAATTTTCCCTTGCAGTTTGCATCTCCTCTCCCCCAAAGCCTGTTAAATTTCCACATGTGAACTACTACAGCATGAAATTATGATAAACGATGCCTGTAAATACGGATATTTCATCAGCTATCAATGCTTGCATTCTAAAGTACTAATATTTAAATTCATTGCACAGGGAAAAATCAATGCAGTACTGCCAAAGAAATCTTCCTTGTCAAATACTAGCTAGCCCAGCTTCTTCAAAAAGCCTCAGTGCAAAATGGTATATAATTCCAAAAATCATTTACTGCTTTAAAAAAAAAAAAAGATATTATTAGAAAACAATCAACTTACACACTATCAGAACTATTTTTAAATTGGCATTGAAAAAGACAAAATATAAAACTGCGCATGCAGAAGGCAGAATAGGCTTCATATAGGTCATCTTATACATGTCTGCATAATTATGCACTAGACTGTTCGGTCACTCAAGCATAGAATAAGCTTACAGTCAATGAACTGGAACATCCTGATTCAGGTAATGTTTGACTATGTAATTTCCCTATTAGAGCACAATGATGTTATTCATTTCTGAAAGAACAGTGGAATAATTCTTACAGTGTGGGTGTTTGTTCAGTTCTCCAAATTCTAGTTCGTTATTTAACCTTAGCTAAAAATAAGCATCAGATAAACTTCACTGATGTATGTATTCAGCTACGTGATGATTTTACATACAAACACAGCCAAAGTAGGAAGGATAGTAGCCCAATAGAAAAAAAAACAGATGAAGAAAATTAATTATCTAAGTTAGTGATCACATTTTTTTTTTTTTAAAGGATACAGAACAGCAATTAGACAGAAATGCTTGGCATGACGTAAAAGCACTTCTCCACAAAAATATCCATAAGCATCTGCTTAAGCTTTGACTGCAGGTATCCAAAAGCAGGTCACCCAGGATTGTCCAGATCTCTGAGTGTACAGATCTCTGCTGATTTCAGTCTGCCACAGTGCAAGCAGAAGTTTCTGTTAACATGTGTTAAAATGTCAAGATTGGACTGCAATTTAGATACTTGCACTTCTGGGAAGGCCTCCAGAAGACACAAACAAAATAATGAAGACGCAAACAAAACTAATGAACACTGGAAGAAAATGATGACTATTTTGTCCCAGCAGACTCAGGTTTTATAATCAAGTTTATGTTAGACTTCAAAGTTAAAAGAAATCATACTTCAGGTCTGTCTCAGACATTCAAAAATAATAGTGCTGCCTGGATGTTGCCAGGCTATTTCTGCATCAATTAACTACTTTCATTAAATTAAAACACCAAAGGGGACAACTCAGCTGATATAAAAATCTAAGAATCAGAGTAGCTTTCCCCCACAGTGATTTATCTACTACAACTAGAGTAAGCTATTTCTGTTATAGCAAGCTCAAGAAAACAGCCATTATAAAAATTACAGCTCTGAAGTCTTCTTCTATTTGTCTAGCAGGCTTGCTGTTAAAAGAGAAGCCTTCCACCTCTCTCCCAAACAAACCCCAAACTACTTGAGAATCATAGAGGGGAAAAAAGGACATGTATAAATATAAAATCCATAAAGAAATGAGAATACTAAGAAGAAAACGTTTCACATAACTATGACTAAGAAAATAACATCAGAGAACAGGCTTCTGAAGATTGCGGTAGGTAAAATGCAACAGGAATGATATTTAATTCTCTCAGAGACAGCATGCTAAGAAGTAGGTTGATAAAAAGGAAAAGCAGTAAATATCAGCACAGAAACACACAAAATGTATTAGAATCTCATTTGAAGGTTTACACTTTTACCTTTTAAAATGACATTAGAACTCTATGTTGAAACTTTCAGCTTTGACATTGAAGAAACACTTGATAAAATAAAAATCAAGAACACCTCTGGCTTTTGCATGTCTACATTTTAAAAATACTGAATATTAAATCAGATAAAATACAAATAATGGTAAAAATCCATGATATGCCTGAAATTCTTTGGTGGAAATATGCAACTTTTAAGTTGTATAGGCAGCTAGCTAGAGCAGCTTCACTTCATCTAGAACACTGGAGTTACAGTCATCCTGAACTCCACTCTTCTACTGCCATCATGCATTTCTTCACTGTCCAAGACACATTCCACTTTCCATGGAATTGACACAAATGAACATAAAAAGCCTTTTATAAACCTTTATAATTATAGTGTTGGGGGAACAGAAACCTTGATGCTCTGGTTAACCTTCTAATTAATATTTATCATGATACATTTCTTCAGTGAAGCAAGATCAGCTATATCTCAGCAGAACAAATAAGTAGTAAGTGATCTAAACATGGATTGAAAAATCTTTTCTTTTCCAAGAAGAATACAAACAACGGGAAGGAAGAACAAAAAGTTTGTACCCCTTAGGAAACACAAAATGGAATGTGGTATCGCATTTTGGGTTTGATTTGTCTGCCCAAATGTATTTGCTACTAGTTTGCATTTACCAGTTGTCAACTATTTATGGGACAGTTCTGCTCAGTTCTGTGATGAATGTGGTGAGGGGGACCCACCAACCCACACCCCAGGAAAGAGAAAAGGGAAAAAGGAGAGAAGACAGGGAGATGGGCCTAAAAACAAAACAGTAGCAACGATCTAAGAAGGAGAACTATTTTACTAAATAAGAAATTGGAATGCAAAATAACACAATATAAACAGAATTGAAGATAGTAAATGAAATAATGAAATACTATAGAGAGAGTTTCTGAAAACCAAAGGCTTTACTCTAACATTGAAGGCAAGATGGTCAGGGAGCACACACACTGCTGTGATGATCCAAAAGAGAAACAGAGCTATCTCATGACTGGCCAACAGTTTTATCTTTCCCTCTGAATGGAAAACAGAAAAACATGAAGTCCTCTGGGGTACGTACATACTTCTCTCCTGAGACAGATATACCTGGAACTATTGACAATCCATGGAACTGGAACACTGAATTCCTTAACTCCCAGTCTAATACATGATGTTATGACAACGAATATTGATAACAGAAAAAACACGACACCAGCAATTGCTACAGTTTTACACAGTTCCCATTTGCTGATCTGCAGTCTTATGCAATATTTGCCGACTGCACATCTCATCCACCCTTTCTATACCAACTGATATTAGACAGATGTACAGAGCTGGATAGTTTATTGATGAGAAAGGAGATTATAAATGGACAACACAGTAAAAGCAGCTAGTAGCTTACAATTCCCAGGCAGTCACTATTCCTACAGAGAAACACGTCACGAGATATCTTGCTCCTAGTGGCTAATGGCTTAGATATGCAAGAGCTTTTAAATGCATTATAGTACATATACCATAATTACAAATTTTTAGGCACTAGTTTGGAATTTGGTATTAAGAAATTATAAGAAAAAGCTACATAAGGCAGTAACCCAAGAAATGTTTCTGAACTAACAGCTTCCCAGTAAAAACAGTGGACCTGAAATAGTCTTTATAGAACAGAGAACATCATTTATAATAGTTTAATAAGCTGTTTCTTGCTAATAACATGGGCAATGTAGTTGATAAGGTCAGAGTTTCACTCATTGGTAATAATTTTAATCTGATGTTCTCAGGAGAAAAACACCAGTAGTGTGTACTCTATCACTCCATGTAATGATGGAGGCCAACAATGACTGACTATCCTTACAAGTCTTGTCAGCTCACACTGCTAGTTATTTCAATAAAAATAAACATTATGGTCATGCAAAATAATAAAAAATTAAAAAATGACCCTAATACCTGGAAAATATAGATTTAATAAGTTGACTACTTACTTTTTCTTAATTAGATAGTCAGCCAAATTATTAAGTTGTCCTCCCAGGGGAAAAATAAAGAGCCTATGGAATTTATGTTTTAAAATTAAAATCCTTCTTGGAGAAGTAACAGCTATGTATGTTGCTAAAGACATAAGTAATGCACTACTATCAAAATAAAGAGACTATTTCATCTTTGCAACGCCCATTTGTTTACAAAATAGATTCCTAAGCTACCCAAAGAAGCTAAAGTCCTAATTCTAGTCTCTCTTGAATATAGTGAACTGAAAATTAAACAGAAGTTCTACTTTGCTGATTTAAAAGAGATAAAGACAAAAGGATTACTCTTAAACTTAATCAAGTCAGGCTGAAAATAGTTGACTTGTAACACAGCACAGACTTTCAGCTAAGGCATTCTTCCATGTTAGAAACTATAAGAACTTCATTAAATTTAAGCAGAACAAATCAATTTCATGGCTTTTTGTTCTGTATTAGTGATTCAAACAGTATATACTATATATAAAAGGAAACTTCATCACCTTCTCTCTGTACTTTAAGGCTTAACAACATAGGTGTCCTCTGAGATTATGTATTGGATCACATATTGAGTAGAAATAAGTCTACGGTTTTTGTGTATTTAATTCCATGCTTAGCAATCCACAGTAGCATACTGAGAATACGTTCCAGGGTGCTAAAAGCAAAGAGGACTGCTATATGGCCTCCATGAGAAGGAGATTCCACACAAAGTCCATTCAAGCCAGTTCCAGAGAAGTTTACAGACAGTACCCTATACAGCTGAGTCCACCAACCAAGTAATAACTCTGCAGAAAAAAATACTTTTTAAAAAAGGTAAGAAGCATGAGACAGAAAGGGGAGAATGGAACAGAAAGCGAGAAACAGACTGAACAGCAAGGTTAGAGGACAGGAGATGTTCCAAACACCATGGCAGATATCCACACTTAGAGATGAGCAGCAAAATACTTATTTACATGATCTAATTATTTAACAAAACTTAATCATAAGTAAGACAGCACCTTCTGATTCAAAATAGCATAATATACTTGATCACTTACTACATAGAGGGTAGGGTTAAACATGCTCATACAGGAGACTCCCATTGACTCACAACGTACAGAGCAGACCACCTTGCTTTCTAAACTCATGCAATCACAAAAATAAGGAACCTAGGTACAAATTAATATATTCCTAATTCCAGACTCAGCCAGCAACTTATACACAAAGGATGATATGAGTACAACCAATATAAGAAATAATCTTAGCAAAATTTAACACAGCTTTAACAAACTATTAGCAACTTACCAAGAACTAATCAATCTCCTGACATTAAGATGTAAGTGATCTCAGCAGCATAACGTCAACAGGCAACCCTACTTGCTCCATCTCACATTCACTCAGCACAAATGAAGAGCTGAACAAGCTTTTGGGCTGCTTACTCTTTATGATATAAAATGATTGACTCGTAGTCCTGGTATTTGTGCATGCTCAATTGGCTTTCAGCTGTTGGACCAGGTGTCTGCCATCAACTCTCTGAGCACACAGTTTGAGAGAGATTTGTGGTCATTATCTGCCTTAGCAAGGCAGTAAATGTTTTCAGTACTGTTATCATTCTCTGCTTGAGCAAGGCTCTGGATATAAAGGCCACGCTGAAAGAGGAACGGTAGGGAAAGTCCACACTAAAGCAGAGGAAAAGTGTGAAGAGGAAAGAGTGGTAAACTGAAACCACTATATACACTCATCAATTCACTCAGTCCTCTGTTCTCTACACTGATTGGCAGTGAGGGGAGAAGGGAGTGAAGGCGCACCTGTGAAGGAGAGAAGGGAAGGTGTTCTTTTAGTGTTTGCTTTCATTTTTCTCTCTAAATGAACCAATAATTCAATTAAAATAATTCTATTTTAATTGAGAATGAGTTAACAATGAGTTAATTTTCCCCATGTTGTCTGTTTTACTCACAATGGTAAATGAGGATTGATCTTCTAGTCGTTTCCATAATTCTGTGTGCTTTTTGTTTCCACTGTTTCTTTGTATTTTCCTCCTGACTCTACTGAGGTTAAACAGTGTGCAAGTGGCTGGATAAAATTCTATCTGTTAGCTAACATACCACGCATGGGAATTAGTAAGCTTGAGGCACATCCAGACCATATATGGATATGTAATAAAACATCTACAGAAAAAGTGGAAAGTAGAAGCTTCATTATATTTGTGGAAATGCAAAAACTTGTGTGGATCTATGGTACAGTACAAAAACAGCTCTACTATCTACATATGAAATGTAGGTAAATGTAAAGTGTCTAGATCTTATGTAAGCATGAAGTTTTAAAATATGTATTAAGAGGCATGACAACACTGCACACAAACACTTTTATATCTAGTATCACCTAGATGGAGAAATTAGTTCATTAGAACATAGTCTAGACTGTAAGGAGTATGAGTCACTAAAATGCAGTTATATTAATATATTGGAAAATAAATACTTTTTTATCATATTGACAATTGCTTCAATTCACACAATATATTAGTAAAAACTGATTTTGTACTTTACGTGTCTTTTAATAAACCTGCATCCAGAGGAAAAAAAAGTACAGTTTTAATTAACCCTATTATAATATAGACTTAAGACAATGTCAATGCCATCAAGGATTGCCACTGAAACTTTTAGTTGATATTGTCTCACTTTAAGTTATATATAACTTGTCAGACGGACTGTTTTCCTGTCTCCGTGCTCACGCTTTGAGCTGCCATAACTGTCAGGGTCAAGTCTACATTATATAATACTGTAAGGTCATTTACTCTTGAGAAATTGTACAAGCTGCAACAGAGGAAAATGAGCAAAATGTCACATCGTTCATTCTGCTGCACCATCACAATTAGGTATGTGCATCAATGCCAAATGGATCATATATTTCAATTACATTTATAGGTGTTCTGTCACATGACAAGGATACAAATATCCTTGCTTCTGGACTGTGTTGCCATTCCTTAAGTTATCCACCTATACCTAAAATTAGAAGGTTAGCACTTCAGTGGCAGATAAACTTGTTTATGTACCATACTAATTAAAGTTTTCAGCTGAATTGCCATTAATTCTGAATCACATCATAGCCCATTCATCATTATTCATCTGCCTTTTACATTGCTGGCAAGACAAAGCAATCTTAAATCAAAACCTAACAGCCATGACATGAAATGTATTGTATAGTTTCCTAGATTACTTAAAGTCATACAGCATTTTCTGATTTTGCTTCACCTGTATAAAGGTCAGCACTGTTATAAAATATTTTATTTCTTTCAAGAATGTTTATATTGAATTGTTTAAATTGAGATGTATACATTAAGGTTATATTCAGGTCTCAAAAGCAAACAGAAATAACAAAGTTTAAGGAATCCATCTGCATAATAAACAATATATAAAATATTATGAAAGTCTTCTGATGTATTAACGACATTTCAAATTTATAATTAACTGTCAGTAAGCTATTGGAATGTAGTTCTTCATGTTCTGACTAGAGAACTATTCTATAAAAACAAACAAACAAAAGTTGTTTTTAATTAACTTTGAAAAGTTATTTAATAAAGATCACTAAGAACATGCAGGCCTCACTTCAGCTGAGGCACAGAAATCTAGGTGCCCTCCAAGCCAGATACTTAGAGATTACTCTGTTCTAAAACTCCTTGGTGAAGTTGGAAAATATAAAACAGCAATGATTTTAAAAGGGACAAGAGGATTTTAAATCTGTCATGGAACTATGGAAGGGGTTAAACTTTATATTCCTCCAATATTTTATATATTCCTTTGCTGTACTTTGAAAGTGCAAATTTCTGTAACAAGAAAATAGTTGAGCTTAAATGTTAAAAAACATTTTTAAATGCTTTGATTACTCAAAAGCTTATATTATTATATTTTGTTGCCTATCAGCAACAAAACCATTCTGCAAGTCTTAGATCTGTCTATCTAACAAGGAATTTATAATCACCTCTGGCACTAATGGCCTAGTCACAAAGTGTGTAAAAGATCTTGATCTTTGATATAATTGTTTGATATTTCATATCTAGCTCTGCAAGAATACATTTTAATGTTTGAAGCCTTTCCTTTAATTGAAAATCTTTGTATTTGACTCAACAACAGCTATTCATCTTTCCACTTTCACAGAAATGGAAAGCTATTTACTTTGCTCTTTGCCAGGGTACCTGACAATACTGCTGTTCAGGAGAGATTTCATTTTCCACACTTGCCTTTGTCAACTGAAACTTCTTTTCCTCTTTTGTTCTCATGCTCCATGATACTGATTATTTTCACCACAACCCTTTTACAGTAATTCAATGAACCAGAAGTATATTTAACTTTGACTTATCATTAAATGCTGAATGTAATTGTCTGAAGTCAGCAACAAATACGTTTTTTCAAGTGTTCAGAATCTTAGCTGAAGCATCCTATTTGCACTTGTATTAATAAAAACTTCATATAAATACATGGAAGCATACATTTGGGTGACATTCTAACTATCTGCTGAAGGGAAGAATTTAAGAAACACATTTAATTTCCAAAATTTTAATTTTATTCTCACTCAAAATACTTTATCTAGTTCTAGAAAGGTAATTAAAAGGAATCCTTTTCCATCGTGTGTGATACTTCTGACATTACTTAAAAAACAAAGTATTAACGAAAATACATCAGTAATAATTCCTAGGCAAGTTGTTTAACCAGAAGGCTGCCAAGTCCAGCGCAAGCCTCAATTTACACATTTGTTTATATTATAGCATTGTAGTGTTGATGGAGTAGTATTCAAATGCAGCATTTCCATATTTCAAGATCACAGGTTTTATGGGATGCAGCTCAAAAGGTCTCTGGTAACTCTATTTTTGTGTGCGTGACCTTTGCATGAGCTTCTGTGTTCAAGAACTTGATATTAACCTCTCCATACAAAAAAGCACATCATGAATTCTGCATCTTAGTAGGGATAGCTCCACTTTCAAAAACTGATTACTTACATCAAACCTTTTAAAATGAAACTTACTTTTGCCAGGTATGTTTAAATATTCTTTTTGATTCAGGCAACATTGCCTTCAGAAGCAACTAAATCATTTATGTTCTCACCATTTCTAATTTGCAAGCCCTAACAAATTTCAGGAATTTTTTTATTTTATGCCCTATTTAGTAACATGGAAAATCAGATGCAGTGTAGAAATGGACAGGATTGTTTCCAAACATTTGACAGAAATCCAAAACCTCTCAAGCCTAAATTTATTTGGCAGGACAGACAATAGAAGAATAGCACTGCCAAGACCCTGCTGTCTATTCCCTTGTGTGCTTAATTATTTTTGGTAGTTGATTGCTGTTGGGATTTCTTTTGGCCTGTTTGTGGATGGCTTTTTTGTGTTATCTTTTTTTTTTTTTTTTTCCCAAGGGCAAATTCACCAAAACAATTGCTTGAGTTCACAGAAAGCTATCGATTTCTGATACTCAAATTGGGTCAAAAACAGCAGTAATTTGCCATTTAGCAATTTCAAGTGTCATTTTCATATTTAATGTAGAAATATCATTAAAAAAACGTAGTAATCATTTTTCTCTTGCAGTCTTTCACTGTAAAATTGTGGAGACTTAGATTCTCATACATCTATGTATTCTGTTCTGCTGGGCAGCAGCTTAGGATTCTTTTCAGAATCCATTGTCAGGTGAACTAATAGAAATGGCAGTGGAAGAAAATCTTTCATTATTAAGTGACGAGAGCTCAATACTTAGGAAAAACAATTCAGGTTAGACTACAATGAATAGCACATACCTTTGTAGTTATTGTGAGTCTTTGTAACAGAAACACTAGACTGAAACATCACCATCTGGAAAGGAAGAGATCATTAATTTTAGAGAGAGACTTTTTTTTTTTTGTGAATACAAAACCACTTTCAACACTGTATATCAGCTGCATCTCTTTTATCATACTCTGAACAGTCCAAACAAGAGTTGATCTTTTCTAAAGTAGTTACCTCTGTTAGTATAATGGCCTTTCATAAATGCTAATTTTACATGGGAAGAAAAGACACTGACACTTAGCATAGGAAAATAGGAGATCTGCATATAGACACTTTTTTTTTTTTTTTTGGATCACTGTCTTGATGTTGATATCTACAATGACAGGAGTTGAAAAGAAGAAAATGCACAAAGGCAATGGAATTAAATCTGCAGAGTGAAATAACAGCAGTAAGAGTGATAACTACAAGTTGCCTATCAACTCTGCTATGGAAAAATGAAGGTAGATGTGGTTCGCAAAATGCTATCTGGTCTGAAAACTTTAGATGGCCTTAGAGAACGTTTCTTAAATCTTTGGGAACTCACACATTATGAGGAACTTCTCGAACTGTTGTTGGCTATTCCAAATGTGAATTGTGAGTAAGAAGTGTCTGTTAGTTTTTCTAGTTAGTTTGTCTGACTTCCTTCATATTAAATGAAGAGAAAGTCAGACTGCTGCAGGTGCTGCTGTGGGCAGTAATGGAAAATACATGATGAAGGAGGAATTAAGTTCAATTACAACAAATTATATGTTGTCTCATCTCACTTCAGAAATCACATGGAAGAAAACACTTATTTTCATCAGATTTTTTCCTTGTGATTGATGAGTATCTTTGCTCTATGTAAAGAGCCTTGAGGCAAATCTCCTGAGTCTGGTCTATACTGGCAACAGCAAAAGCCTGTGGAAACAGAGGCAAAAGATGGTTTGGAATTTCTGGTAGGATTGAAATAGTATGCTCTGTGTTCATGGTAAGCATGGCCTGAAACCAACTAGAAGAAGATTATCATTTTTTAAAAGAAAAAAAAAGGGCCTTTGATAGTGCTTTTAATGATGTGTATTTCTGTTAAAATGTAGCATGGACTGTAAGACTCAGTTATTTTCTAACAGTTTTCTAAAGAGGATTTGTCTCCGAGTGAGACCTGTAAATCTCTTACTGTTTCAGAAGGAAGTGAAAGCTCACACGTTGTATTTAAAACATCACAGAAATTTTCTCCTTAAATCTAAGTAAAATTCTTATTGAATTCCTCCATGTGGAAAAAAATGGCACCCACTAACATTCATCAACACTTGGTGAACTTTTAAGGAGACCAACAGTGTATGTTGGCACAGTGAGGTGGTGGGAGGCATGTGAAAACAGTGATGTGAATAACACAAAATAAAGAACGTCTCAAACATCTCATCCTAACAAACTGGCTACTGGTGGTGACTGTTGATAAATACAGTTCTATAGTTGAGACTTTGCTTTATCAAACAGTGTAATTGTGCTCTTTGTATCTGTTTTAGTTTCCACGGAAATAAATAGGAGGCATTACTTTCAGAATGACTTACATATTTTTCTATAATAAAATTTGTAGGTAACATTGCAACTCTGTATTTTTAGAAATTTATATATTCATATGATGTATTTAGAAAGTACATGAATCTGACTTTAAAATATTTTATCTACTTCAAAAATTTTTAAGTGTTCATTCTCATAGTTTTTCAGGTACTTTTTTTTTAGGCGTTATCTATGATAGCTTTATCTACATATGTGTATATGTGTAAAATAAAAAAGCAGTTTGTGTAACAGCTTAATCTTAATATTTGCCTTAATATACTGAAGTTAAATATGATCTGAATATTTCAGTACTTCTGCATATTATATATGAGAATGAGTGCCAACATCCACCATTTTAAAAATGTATATTCAGGCTTCTTATTCATGGGCCATAGCAGTGTAGCATATCTGTGAATGTTAAACTAATAAGAAGAAGGAATAAGATACATGAATATACTCTCAAACATACAGACTACTTCACAGAACTTCATACATAAATTATGAGCAAGTGCCTACCAAAAATTAAATGGAAAATACTTGCTAATTAGTTGAGTTTAAACTTGTGAATTCACCAGAATAAGTTAGAAAGTCAGAAAAAATGCATGACAAACAAGAGTTCTATGAGATTATTGGCAAAGGATACTTTTTCCCCATCTTTGCTTGTATATTCAATTTCCTAATGCATCTAGTATGATTTCATTGTCTATATATCATATTTTGTACTTTAAAATGTCTTTTATATAACAGTAACAGTATCAGAGAGATATGACAGAATAAATTGTGAAAGAAATGTAGAAACATATATATACAAAATATATATACAAAATACTTTTTAAGTAGTTTTTTCAGTCTGACTCACACTATTTTTGGAAATAATATTTACCAAGCATAGAGCAAGAACTCAAACATTTACAGCCAATGAAAGTAAGAAATACTTTTCATTCCATTTGTCACATGTTAGTATTGAGTGAGGATTATACAAAACAAACAAACAACAAACAAAAACCACCACAGAACAACTAAGCAAATAGCTCATACTCAGCCTCTGTAGTAAAATTCATAGAACTTTTTAATCCACTCTCCCCCCCTGTCAAAAAGTTGATAAAATTTTAACAAGATGCTTCCACTAGCACCTTCTATCTTGATGGGATGAATAAACTATTTGACCAATAGGCTTTGCGAAGTTATCTTGTTAAATATCTTCAACTAATATGCTATGTTATTTTCTCCAGGATTCAGAATGTAAATTTTTAGATTGTTTCTGATTATTTAGCAAGTAATAATAACAAAATAATTATTTATAAGTGACATGAAAATGTGCAGTATTAATCTTTGCAAAGTACTTAAAGAGAATGGTTATGAAAGGCACCGTGTAAATAAAGGTACTAATTGATCTTAATGGATTCTCACAGAACAGAGAGACAGCATGTACTGTAATTCAAAAAATTACCTGCTGTTCTGAAATCTATGTTGCATTGGAGTGGATGGATAAGCTTTTAGTGGAAACCAAGTCAAATATTATTCCTTGATTAACTATCAGGGGACAGTACGATTATTTTATTTCAGAGAAATATTCTTCAGTGGCCACAACACAGGCTATCTGATCTTCCTAAAAATTATTGTCAGATTATAGCAGTAGTAACTACATACTCATTTTGTTAATACCACAGGAAAATACTACAGCTATGAAGAGAGGGAGGGAGGATATTTGTACAATAAACATGCTAAAAATTGTTCAACTGAAAAACTTTTCTTAAGTTTTTATAATCTTGGCTGTAACATAATTTCTTGTGTGCCTCCCTCCATGGAAGAAATGTTTGAAAACATTACAGACAAGCCTGTTATCATTCTTTGTATTGCTAATGTATCCTGCCTGATCATTTCAGGAATTCTCTTTTTTTTCTTCATATAAAAATATACAGGTAACTATACAGGTAAATAATTGTCAACTGATCCTTAGATAACTCTCATTACAGATAAATATTATAAAAAACAGCTCCAAACAGGGAAGGTCAAGATCTAAAAGTTTTATACGTCTTGTGGCCTATGCTGTTAGCTTAATGCAGTACTACATTTTGCTAGACTAAACATGACTATGGGCATGTGAGCCATTATATTTTTAATGTTTTTAAAGTAATATCTCCATATGCAACAAGCTGACATCAAAAGACATTACAGAGGACAGAGGAAACAGAAGTAAGAGCACAGATGGTCTTACCAGGTGCCAAGATAATTTTTCTCAAGGACCAAACACTTAACCTGAAGGAAAAGATTCTTCTCTGATGAGCAGTAAAGACTACTACTCTGCTGTTTCAGAAAATGTTTTCTTCTGTTAGCTTACAAAACACAAAAAAAATTTTACAGTTTCTCTCTGTTTAAGTCTGTTAATTGTGGAAAAAAAGTAGCATAGTTTCCCCAGTAAACAAAGTTTTAGAAACAGCGCTGGATTTATTGAAAAGGTTTAATCTACTAGAATAGGGAATAAAATCTAGGCTTCAAAAAGCCTGATGTTTGCAACATTCCCAGTTTCTCAAGAATTTAGGTTTTGTATATTTCATTTGTTTGAGTGTCAGATACCTCCCCTCCATATATGAGTTCTTGCTGAAATCAAGAAACATTAAGATTTTCAGATACTATTGTGTTTTGCTCACAATTAAAAGCTGGATTTTTTCTAATTTTGGTTTGACTAGCAAGAGGAAGTATTTTCCAGTTTTAATGACCCTTCAAAGACAGTGACACAAAGGTATCTCAACTCTTCAGAATGTATTTGTTGCCAAATTACCCTAATGTTCTTTCTCACTGCTCCTTACTAGTAATTTCCTATTGAAACTTATGAAAACAAATAAAACACCTCTACGCTCCAGCAAAATGTGTGGCAGAATTATGAATGAAAATTAAGACTTTTTTTGAAAAAATAATGGGAGGTAAGATTCTTGAGCAATTTGAGAAACCAATCAAGATAATAAAACACAAATATTGTCCTTCCATGAAATAAGACTACAAACTTATCAATAATTTTCACATTATCATTACTGTTACTATTACAAATATGACTGACTTAATGGGAGTGAACGTAAAGGTTTTCTACTATCAAATCATGAGTTTAAACACCTTCATGCCATTAAAAAAATAAAAATATAAATAAATCTTAGGACTATGATTTACTAATTGGAGCGCATTTTAAGTTTTGTGTGTGTTGAGATTAGCTGATTTGCTAAAAGATTTACCTGCAGATAGAATTTAAAATACATGTTCCTGTTTGCAAACATATTCCTGTATTGCACAATTTTTCCTGTTGCTCTATTTGTTTAGGTAAGTGTTGTAGTCAAATCCATTACTTTTAGTAAAACCTGCTTCTTTGAAGATCACCTGCATATTAGAATAGACCTCATATCAGATCCTCTGGATTTTTACAAATGCCATTTAAATTTCCAATAACTTTAAATCCAGTCTGTCTAAATAACATGAATTCAGTTCTATATGCCTCAGGGGAAAAAAAAACCACACACACACACACACACACACACACACACACACACACACACAGCTGTCTTCTATTAGTAATCTGAAGTTCAATTAAAGGTATTCTAATAATTCAGGATGTAATACTTCAAAATTGACAGTATCCCCAAACTTATTTTAAAAAAATAGTCTGTTATAAAATTCATAACTGACAATCTTCTATTAAGCATTAAACACATCCACCTTGAGGTCTACCTAGATCTCCTTCATAGTTACAAAGAACTTCTCAGCACAGCGGAATTGTAGACTTGATAGTTATATGATCTCCATCTGGAGAATTACAGTTTTCAGATTTAATTTTGAAGTATGGTTATATTTCTTCGATTGCCTATGCTTTACTCTCCCCTCAATCTAACTAAAAGAGTAATTATTTGAATACAGAATATCAGTGCTTCACACTGTGACACTAGGACACTCCAGTCTGGGTAAGAAAGATGAAGGGCCCAGAGCATATGTGAAACAACAAGAGGCTGAGTGAGATGGGACTGTTCAATGTGGACAATATTCAAGAGGATTTTGTCAGTGTGTACAAACACCTGATGACAGTGTCAAGGTGGAGAGAGACTCATCTCTGTGGTGCCCAATAAAGGAACAAGAAGAATTGAGAAAAAATTGAATTGCCATTATAATATCAGATGGTAGAAAAATATACAGTGAGTATGGCTGGAACAGCTTACCCAGGCAGTTTCCACCTTTGGAAATATTCAAAATCTGACCCTTTTTGAAAAGGGGGTTGGATCAAATGATTTCCAGAAAATTTTCCAACATCACCCATTACTTAATTCCACTTGCTTGTACAGGTGAACACTGCTTCTGCTAAGGGAAAGATGAGAAAAAATTTTATTTTGATGGTGACAGAGCACTGGAACAGGCTGCCCAGAGAGGCTGTGGAGTCCCCTCTGGAGATAGTCAAAATCTGCCTGGATGTTTTCCTGTATAACCTGCTCTAGGAAAACAGGTTTAGCAGGAGATTGGGCTAGGTGATCCCCACTGGTCCCTTCCACCATCTATGATTGTGTAATTATGAAGAGAAGACTTTGAGACTTTCAGTGTAAGAGTATGTGGAAGGAGAGAGTATCTGTTCCATCCTTCATTTGTTTAGATTATCAAGGGCATTGAGGGCATTTTTAATTTAGAGGAGAAAATAAGAAAATAGGGAAGACATAAGCAAGACAGAAACACAAATCTGACAAACAATAAGGAAAGCAACAAAAGGAAGCAAACCTTGATGAACGAAGTTTATTTCTGTAAAATCATCTGATCAAAGACCTTGTTAAAATAAGGGTAAATAGAAAGAAACATGCAGAAGCACAGAGAATAACCAGAAGCAAACGTGGTCAGTCATGCTAATTGTGGGTCTAATTGCAGGTAAACAAGGACTTTACAATTAATAAGGATGAGAACCTTAGAATACAGAATGTCATTTTGCCTAATCTCACCTTTTTCACATTTTAGAAGCCCTATTATCTAATTTGTAGACAACCTTCCACAGTAATATACAAGTAGTACAAAGTATTAAAGGACTTTAAACTAGAATTTGAACCACAGATGGTTAACGTTTTAAACAGAATTTATGTTAGGTCAGGTATGTATTAATCACTTACTGCAATTTGTAATTAGCTGTTATAGTTTGTGAAATTAAATACATTCCTGCTGTTTATATGAGGGAAAAAAGCTCATATGGCATCAGTGAGGAACATTCATCCCACAACTTATGAAGTACCCACAGAGGGATCTACTGTTTTCTCATTATGTTTCATTTGTGCTCTATAAAGCTCATACAAAGCAAAACATAAAATACTGTATTATTTATGATTTCCACTCTTTGTCACTAACAATCAAGTAATTTATAGACGAAACACCATTTTCTAGACTTACTTTTCTGTTTTTAATGTTGTTTATGAATTTTACTTTTCTGACTGAGTTTATTATTTCATTGCGTAGTACCTCTAAACACCTTGAAACTAGTGCCCACCTGACTTACAATCAGGAGCTCTGGTTTTTTTGACATTGTGTATGACTGACTGAAAAACAAAATATTTCATCCACATTCCTAATAAAAAAAGCCTAGATTCCCTTCTTGGGTCTTAAACAGTGGCAGAGGAATTTCATTAAAACTTTGGGCTTTCATGGTGACGAATCAAGAATAAAACGAGATGGTTGAACAGAAACTGATAGTTCTACTGAAACCGTAAGCAATGTAATCTGTAGTACTAAGTCATATGGAAGCACAAAGTTTCATCAGTAACAAATAGAACAGTTTTGAATATTTCTTACCTAACACATGTACAGAAGACCACTTCACTGCCAAACAAGGGAAAACATGCACTGGAGTCAGGAGAGAGCTATATTACATTTCACAGATGAACCAAAATCCTGTGACTGCAGAAAAAGTGCTGAACTCCTCAACTGGATCAGTTTCAGTGAATCTTTAGCAAAGGAACTGCAGACTTAAATTGCAGTTTCAAACCCTTTAACATAGAATGCCTGGAAAAGACCAGAACTGTGCAAATTGTTACAGAATGCTTTTACTATTTTATTAAATAAACAAAGGAAAGAATCTTCACTTGAACTAACAGAACCTAACACATGGTCCCAAAATGAGCTAACAGAGCCACAGGGAATTTGTATGAGAGCTGCTCAGAAAGCAATGTCTCCTATTTTATTATGTTGACCAATGTCAGAAACAGATAATGGTAACATGGCAGTAGAGGTTGAACTTTACCACCAATATTCCATTACATATTGTTGCCATGTGATAGATGGCAGCAGAGGGGCACTCTGACATGGAAATGAATATGAAGCATATGAACACATATGAAGCAAAGGTGTGTCCCTGAATATCTCCATGTGGAAAAAAATTAAATAGACTCAAGTTGAATGCTTCTATTTTGATACTCTACTGAAAAGGTTGTTTTTTTTTCTTCCCTTTATCAAATCAGGTTAAAGTCCAGTAAAAGTGATACTCAGAACACATTTTATGATTCCAGAATTAAGTAAAAAAAAAATACCTTTGATAGGAATGGAATATTAAATGAGTAGTTATAAGTATTGTATTTGTATTTAAAAGGTAATAAAAGAATCCTAACTTAGAGCAATATAAAAAAGGAATCTCTAGGTCTATATTGACTCTTTTACACACTATTACAGAGAATTGATAATGAAGAGAAAGCCAAACATTTCCATATTCTGCACAGTAGGCCAGATTTTGCTAAGGCATTTATATGTCAGAGAAGAAAAGGCAAAGGAATAATTCAAAGCACAAGGAATAGTGTGGGAAATTAGTGTAAACTGCAAACTCTGACCTTGGGGAATAACGACTGATCCATCTCCCTAAGAAAAGAAAAGAAAATCCTACTTGAAGTTGAATAACTGCAAAAACATTAAACTGAACAGATCCACAAAAGGATGTTAGCGCAGAGAAAAAATTTCTTGACCTGGAAAATTGTTGCACAAAATGTGCTAGGCACATTAAAAAAAAACAAAACTATAAGTAATGCATAAAATTATGCCAAAGCAATATAGTACTGCTCCCTATTTATTTACAATCTATTAGTGTAAGACTAATAATATTCTCTGTGCATTTTGTCTTTTATTCCATTTGTGCTATCTGTCCTTATTCAGCTTTTCTAGACAAAGACACATACATGACTAAGGAATCTCTGGCATTAACTTTACATACCACTTAGTTCTGTGTTAGTATGTTTCATTTTCTGCCCTTTTCTCTTGTCTTCTACCCTATCCATAGCTAAATTAACATTAACATTGATTTGGTAAAATGTATTCTTCCTTGTATGTTACAGGAAATAAAGACAGAAGATTTCACACCTCTGTATATTTGGCACCACTCCATAGAGAAGGAATGATACAGAGAGTAACTTCTCCATATAACACTTATCATTTAGGACTAGAGGGAATGGCTTCAAGTTGTGCCAGGGGAGATTCAGGCTGGATGTTACAGAAATACTGCTACTGTGAAAGAGTGCTCAGGCACTGGAATGGGCTGCCCAGGGAGGTGGTGGAATCATCGATCCTGGAGGTGTTCAGCATATGTTTGGACACTGTGTTGAGGGACATGGTTTAGTGAGAGCTATTGGTGATGGGTGAATGGTTGGACTTGATGATCTTACAGGTCTTTTCCAACCTTGGTGATTCTGTGATTCTGAATCTGTGATCACTAAGTGGTTCAGCCCTAGTATACATTTGGACAAAAATACATTCCATAGGTACTGCAAGCAAGTGTGGAAATCAGGGAATAATCAGTTATAAACATTATCTGTCTTTGATGGGGCTGCCAGGAGTACTCTTCTGAAGTGCAGGTTAAACTTCATCTTTAGAAAAAATAACTCTTGTAGTATAGAGAGTTTCTGATAGAATCTCCTGTTTCCTACTGAGAATGAAAGTTTTAAAGCTAAAATTAAGATGTTAATTACTGAATAACCACATGAAATGTAAAGTCTCTTTAATACACTTTAGTAACTATCCATTCATAAAATCCAGATTTAATGAAGCAAAGTATATCACCTTTCTCTGAGAAGTAGAGTTTATTAGAAGTAATAAGCCAATGTAAAATTTGTATGTTGGTTTTCAGCACAGCCAGTGGCCTTATGAGACCAATATTAGGACAGAATATTAATGCAGTTATGGTTATATTATTAAGGTAATCAGAAGGCAATGCCCTGGGCCAAAATATCTTACTTTGCTTACTAATGGATCTATTTTATTACTATTTCTCTTGGTGCAACAAATAATTAATCAGTTAATAAATAAATAGAGATTTGCCACTTTAAGTCAAAAGTATCCCAAACGAATAAAGAAGAAGTTTTAAGTTCATTAATTTTGCAGATCAAACATTAGCTTTCCATTCACCTAGTTTTTGTTGAATTTATCTTGGATATTTCAGTACTTGTGTTTCTTCAGTCAGTAGTGCAATAGAAAATTAATACTTCTTTCTTTTTTTCATGTTGGAATAGAATTTTACATTTTTTAAGTCAGCAGTTTACTTTTCAAATATATGAATATGGATATTATCTCCCAATTAGAAATAATCTTACCAATAGAGGTAATAGCAGAAATAGCGTATACTGATATTTCTTCTCAAGAAATACACACTTTAAAAAATGAATGTGAATCAAATATCGTATAGTCAGTCCTGTGTTTTGGAACATTTAAATGAAACATATTCCTATCACTACCAGTCTCTGATTTCTACATAAGCATTCCATTCCTTTCTCCACATCCCCTCACTTTTAGAATTTTCAACAATCAAAAGTTACAGTAAGAGAGAGAAAAAGCACATTGTACTCTAAGTTTTTCTCTAATATATGAATTGTAGTCAATCCACTTTCATCTCCTAAAGGGATGGATATATGTAAACCATCTCCAGCATAAATCTGAACAAAAAATGGGAACACCAGCCCATGAAGACAGGTATTCATTCCTAATGTCCAATTATTAGCTTGATGAGGTAGCTCCTGGTATACCAAAAATATAGGAATGTTTAATGCTACTATGAACGAAACAGACAAAAGAATACTGCAGTACACATGTATATTTTTATCTTCATATAATAGCATAGCCAATCAATATTTTTTCATGTATTATCTTATATTATGTGAACTGACATGCAAACAATATGACACTGATGAATAAAATTTCTAATGATAATTTTAACAACCAAGATAGCCAGCCTCAAGAGATAAAATCTGAGCAAAGTTAATACAGAAGAGAAACATGAACAGCGAATACAGATGATAAGAGAATCCACTCAACATCAGATCAGAATACATGGAGTTCTGCTTTGTTGCTTTAGAGCAGCAAAGAGGAAGGAAACTGTTTTTAAAACTTAAGGGTACAATTTCCCTAGATAATATGATTGCATGTAGAAAAGTCTATGGAATAAATCATGTTAAATTTCTGTTAATATATCAAGCAGGCAGATTTGAGAAACTCTCAATAAAAATTAGTAGCATAACATTGAAATGCGTGAATGTGTATCTCTACTGTAAAACTAGTCCTCAACAGCTGTAACTTATCTGAAAATGCATAGTTTAGTCTTTGTTCCTCGTGGTAAAGGCAATTCAGTTCCTCTGCTCAGATATTCCACCTCAATCCCAAAAATACTAAAGTTTATCTTCTTTTTCTGTGATAGCAGATATTTTCTGTTGCTGAAGAATAGTCAAAATTCACGTCAAGTTATTAAGCAGCCAGCTGTAAGCTGAAATGCACAGGTGATGGAAACAGGGACAGCCTATTTAGGAGGAATGTAAAGACATTGCCCACTCATGTAGGAATGGAGTGCAGAAAGCAAATCCTTGTCTAGAGCCATGAAAATGCCAGGAAAGGATATAAACATGAATGTGACTGTGTGGTAAACAGTTCTGCAAAAAATGCACCTGGTTATATTGATGGAGAACAAACTAAACATAAATTAGCAGTGTTCCCTTGGAGCAATGGCAGTCCAGTGCACTGTGGACTGTGTTAGCATGAATGTAGCCAGCAGAAACAGTCATCCTTCCCTTCATTTGGCACTTGTGAAACAACATATTGAGTATTACATTCAATTTTGAACTCAAAAGTACAAAAGAGATATTTATACACTGGAGTGAGTGCAGAAGAGGTCATCAAAGTTGATGAGGGCTGGAGCACAGGGCGTGAGGGGAGAGGCTGGGGAACTGGGTTTGTTCAGCCCCAGAGAGGGAAAACTAAGAGGAGACCATATTGCTGCCTATAACCAGCTTCCTGGAGTATACACAAAAGATGGAGACGGAGAAGAGAAGTGCACAGTGACAGAAAGATAGGAAAGGGTAAATCTTTTTTTTAACCTGTTGACAATATTCTTTCAAAAAATATATGGGTGAACTTTCAACACTGCAATGGATCACTGCGGTCTCATGTGCCTCCTTTTTGTTCCTGCGCGTTTGCTCTGTAGCTGGCTGTCACAAGCATGTGTGAATACAGGTGGAAATTTATTTGCTGAATTTGTAGACACATCATACTTTGTTTTCTGACTGATTTGAAAATAGCTGGATCTCATCCAGTATCTTGGAAGCAAATAAGAAAGGAAACAACACTGCAAAAATGCTGTCAAACGCACAATGAAATAAGTAACACATTCTGAAGGTTTATGAGTAGATGCTTAAACTTTGCTTATACAGAAGTAGTTAGAAAATAAGAAATCTGAATTTCAGTTCAAGTACATAGAGTGGTGATTCAAATTGGCTCAAATAGATGTACGCTTTTCTACAGTACTCTTTAAGATTCAATAGCATGTGGGTAAATTGCACCAGCATTTTCCTCAATTTGCAAATTAAATCATACTAAAATCATTGGCAAACTGCCTTTATAATATTTTTGCTATCTTGGCTTTTTTTCCCTTTTCTCTGTAAATGTTTTCAGTGTGAAGCTATGTTGTTCTGTGCCAGCACAGTAGTTCCCTCAATCCTCAAAAAGTATGCACATGCTGGCACCTGTCCATCTCTACGTTAGTCAGAGTACTTATTTTCTCTTACAGTGTTCCAATGTTCTTCCTGGCACAGATCTTTGCCAGCAACTGACAAAATAACAAACAAAATAAACAAGCAACCCCCACAACAAACAAAAAGACTAGAAAGGAAAAAAACACATACTTTCAGGGGCAATCCCTGTGACATAGTCAATTCTACTTGACTATGATCTTTGCCAGAGTTTGCTTCTTCTGCCTATAGACATCTACATGGGAAACTGTTTCTTCTCTTTGTTGCTGCCATTTATTTCAGGGTCCTAGTCACCCTTAAAGAATATCAGTCAGAGCCAGTTGTTTGTATTAAACTAGTTTAAAAAAGCAGTACTCCTGCAATAAAAATGGTTTTTACTTAATTTTCAGTTTTGTGCAGGCATGCAAACTGGTATTTTATGTGTAGTACAAAAGTTGGAAAAATATACCATTATTGCAGTAAAAGATTATAAAGTATGAATGTATCCAGACCATAAGAGATGTCGTTCACATTCTGTTCTATTCTGTTCTGCTATCAAATGCAAAGCTACCAGAATGTCCAATGAGTTACTTGTACATAATGATGTTCTGCTCTAACAAGATTTTTCCACTTTTCATTTGAAATAGATGTACTTTAAATATTCAGACAGTATTTATGTCAATTTTCTGCTTAACCATTCTTCCGATTTTGGAGTTGGCTTATAAGTTAAGCTAACATTTTAAGAAATAGAAAATAAAGTACATTAAATGGTTTTTATTTTCAGCAGCAATATACAATAATTTATTCTTGTCTCTTAAGTGAGGTATCACTGAATAACGATGTGTCACATCATTTGGAGTGCAAATAAATGGTTCTGAACTTGGGAAAATTGTCATATTCAACAATCTGCAACATTCTGAAGAAAAAGGGTTTTTTTAATACATATTTTATTATTAAATGTTTGTATCTACACTGGAATTAGTTACTGCTACCTATGATTTTCCTTAATTTAAAAATCAAATGATGGAAAAAATAAAATAGAATTGCAGCAGTGGCCAATAGTAAAAGTATCTTCCTTTTAGCCTAAATGATAAAGCATGCTGACTAAATACAAGGTATTCATTTTAAATATAAAATCTCTCCATATGAATTTAAATGTCAAATAGCACAGTACAAAAATGATTAAATAGTACCAAATTAAACTTATGAAATTCTAATAATTTAAACTTTTTTTTTGTCAGCTCGAATGTTTCGCCTGTCATATCAAGAAATAGATATGTATTTATATGAGGTGGTGATACATATGTAAAATCCAGTGAAGTTGTGTGGTGTTTATATGTAGATTCATAGTAGTTTTCTCTTTCTAAACATTTCCCCATTTCTACGTAGGCTATCAGAGAAAATTTTAAGTGCACATCCTAACTGCATAAACAGCGATAACTATGTAAGCATGCTTTAGATGTCCATCCACAAACTCCTTTGAAGAATAACATCTATTTGTTTATTAATATCAATAGACACTATTGAAAGAACCACAAAATGGTTGAGATTGGTTTTGAGTAAGAGGAAAAGAGTGTTTCTTAAAACAAAATCTGAGAGCTATAATTTGCATAACCACATTACAAAATAATAAAAAAAAACAACAGCAAAAAAAAAAAACCATTGTTTTTCAGTTCCATTCGACCAAGGATTAAAAAAGAACAAGTATGAGAGCAATACGAGACACATGATGTTATACTCTTGTAACTCAACAGAAGTAGCAAGTTTGCATGCAGGTATTCTTAGTCGTAAAACGTCCTTATTTACAACTTGCCTATCATGGCTTAATCATTTTGAAAACTTTAAAAAGAATTCAACTTTCTCTTTGATGTTCAAACTTAGTCAGAAGATAGTATAGATTATGCAGTTAAATAGTATACAGACTTGAAATTTCTTCTGACATTGTTTTTGAGTTGGGCATTTTGGTCACTACATTCTCATCAGATACAAAAACTTTAAGTAGTAAGCATTCATTTCATAAATGCTAAAGAAACCATACATAGCAAATATCTCCAAAAATACGTAATCTGTAATGTTCACAGACATTTCCTGTCTATGTTTTTTATTATTATTTTCACATTTATTTTATCCAAGCCTAGTTGATAGATTCCTGAAGCATTTCAAGATACAGCTACCTTAAATGTCTCTTTTCCCTCTGAGTATTATTATTTATAATAAACACATTTCTTGCAGTCATCTTCTTACTCGTGTAAGAGGGTCTTTACAAATAAAAGCGAATTACTGTTTTCATTGAAAACTACCAGATAAAGTCATGAGGCATCACCAAATGATGCATCACCACATGAGGCATCACCAAATATTAACTTAAAACATTAATGCATCAGCCTAATATACTCAAAAAGCCCTTTGAATCTGAGCAGCTTTATATTTATATTTCAAATGTCCAGTGTGGAAAAAAAAAACTCCCTTTCTAAAAGGAAAAGACTGGGATTTTACATCTGTGCAACACATAAGCATAGCCTCAAAAATCTTGTTATATATTAATAGTACACAGTTTTTAGATTATATTTCTACTTAAATAATAATTTAATTAATGTAATTAATTTTATAATATGAAATGGAGGATAACCATTCATATTGATAAACATGAGATTTTAAAAATTACCTTTAAATGGAAATAATGGAAGTTGAAAACAAGATCTTCCATTTGTATCAATAAGGTAATTCTAGAAAATTTAATATATTTATCTGATTTTTGTATTTTTTTTATTTTTAATAGTGAGTCTCAAAGTCAATGAAATCAGAAAATCTGCTCTCTTTTTGCAGTGTAAGTAGTATGAGTATCAGCTATATTTTTGGCTCTTCATGTACAATCAGATAAAGTAAGGATTCCACTTAACTAGAACACACATTTAAGTGAATATATTGTCCTGTAGGGGACAATTTTTTTTTATTTTGCAAAACTCAAAACCACTGAACTTTCTTTGAACATACTTAGGTATTACTGGGGAGGAAATACTGAAAATGCTGTCTGTGTTTAGGAAAACCTCAGACACATAGATTAGCTCCACTGCTAGAAGAGTGTGGAAGTGGCTTTCTAAAATTTTGTTGAGATTCTGCAGTCAATCATGTCATCAGTAGAATGGCTCTGAGTAATGGGAAAAGATAGGGGAGCTTACTAGGACCCTGTCTTGACTAAAAGGGTGGAAAAGGCAAAAGAAAAAGAAAAAAGAGAGAAGTAAAAATCAAATCCAGATTATCTAAAACTTTTTATTTAAAGAGTTGCATCATTTTAGGCATTGACATAAAAGGAGTCCTACATCCAATTTTTAAACTTCTAGACCAATTTTTGTCTAAAACATTTTATTAGCAGATATAAATACTTGTCAACATTTGTTCTGAAGTTCAATGGGCCTTCCCCATCAGTGTACACTCGTTAGAAGGAATTGCCATCATGTTTTCTGAAAAGTCCTTTCTGAAAAGATCCAGTTCCATTGGTAATTTTATACAATAGGCAAAAAACTTATGCTTGATATTGTATTTGAAAGATGAAAGTCCACATGTGGGAGGAAACAAACAATCAAGAACTGCTGAAATCATAACCACTGACTTATCACAAGAATTCAAAACAGCCTAGCTGACATTACATGATGTCCAGTCTGTGAACTTCCCTAAAATCTTCTGCCCATAATGTCAGAAGAATTTTTTTGTTCTTGGTGATATATTATATGGTTCATATTTATAATCAAAACCATACAAATGTGCATGTATTACATAACATTCTTTAGCCAGTCTTATAAAGGAATGTTTTGGATTTTTTAAAAAAGTACTAAAGTACATAAAGTCTTAAAAATAGAATGTTTAATTTTATAGTTTTAGATACTTCAGTATACTTTTTGATACATAAGTGAATTCTTGGTAATAATATTCACAGAGCAGCTATAATACATATGCTTAGTACTTTTCACAGTGTTATGATTCTTTTTTTATTTTGATAAACCAAAGCAAAAATCAAGAGTTTGGATTTTAACATTCATTTGTGTATCTGTACTATATACATTAACTGAAAAAACAGTTTTACATTGTTTGTGGTATCTGAAATCACTGTATTTTTACATACTTCTAGAAGTATTATTTCAATTTAATCTTCTTTTACATATGGTACTTTGAGATTGCTAATTCTTAAGCTTTCTTCAAAAAGTAATTCATAAAAGATCTCTCTCACTTTCTGCTAGACTATTTTTTCCCATTTGATATTTGTAATAGATTTCCTCTTTAAATAAATGAACTTTCTCAGAAGAAGAGCAGCTTGTGTCCAAATGCAGTGTTACTTTAGAGCCATCTGTGTTCTTTTAATTTAATTTAAAATACCACAATAATGTTCCAAAGTAACCAGACTTCTCACTGCAGTTAAGTCACCATCTAGCCCTCAAAAGCAGAATTAGCTGATCATAAAACATTCTTGCTAAAAGATTAGCTTAAATGCACATTGCATAGTGGCTTTTTTTTTCATGTTTAAATCACTTTGATATAAGTTAATCTTTTCCCTGGAAACTTTTAAGCCTATTTTTTCTTCTTTCATGAACAAAATGTCAGAAGTAATGCACTGTCTCTCTTTGTATAAACAGTGAAATGAACCATTTAAGGAACTTATCTTATGAAAATTCTAGTTTTCTATTCCTAATAGATTATGAAGCTCACTCTATCTCTTCCATTACTATCTAATGAATAAAGTATGATCTCTGAAAAGAGTATGTTATAAAAACCCAAAATACTTTTTTTCTGTCTCCAGAATGTGAAAAAGACTAATTTTTGGCGATGATTAAATTTTATCTGTTTCTACAGCTGAACTCAAGTAGCACTCCCCAGTAGTAGTTACAGGATCTAAAGAAGCTTCCTCCTGATGTACTTCATTTCCATTAGTAGAAACAAACCCTAAGGACAATCCAGATAACACAACCAAAAGAATGCAAAATCTCTTCTCAGTGGATGGAATTCCATTGCAAAGTGAGAAAATAGACAGAATTCAAAGTGAAAAACATTACTGAAGACAGGTCTCTTACAGATGGACCAGACAATCTCATGTTTGTCACCCCTCTAATCAAAGTAGGCAAATGATGATGTAGAAGAGTACACAAATTGGATTTAAATCACAACAAAGGAGTAATTAAATGGCAGTACTCATCATTTACTAACAGTGTATCCCCTAGAACATCTCCTGTCTAACATCATAAATATAAAAGTTCCATGAATATCAGTTAGGGACTGTGTCATGGTAAAATAATAATTGGAAAAAAAAAAAAGATGTGAAACTTTAGAACTTCACTTTTCTCTCAAAGCCCTAAGTCTTCACCTTTAGAAGGTGTCACCTGTCTTCATCTGCTTGAAGACTTCTTCACGCAGACTTCAAAATTTATCAACCCACGACAAAATATTTTCTACGCAAAACAATTTTTGGACATTTTCACAATAGTAATACCTGCATCACAGAAATGAAATTATTCCAGTTCTTTAATCTTTGTTCTTATATGAGCTTGGAAAATACTTATGCTTTGAAGGATACTAAGCATTTTTGGCTGTCAACAATAACATATCCCCATAATTTTTTCCTTCTAAAACATACAGCTGGGAACCATCCAACACCTAATTAATTCTGTTTGATTGATCCACATATAAGTACTAGTCTCACTTGACTATTAGTTCCAGGCAGAAATTATCGAATCTCATGAATTTTAAAAGCACCAAAACCATTTACTGACTGCATGTTCTTCTAGCCTACTGAATACTCTCCTAGTCTATCCTCAAATCATTCTTCCAAGGAAAAAACAAATTATTCAAACATGCAAATATGCAAACAATCAAGAGGGGATATATCTGAATGTCACTTAACAAGATACTATTAGATCTTTGTGAATGTAGAAAACATATGTGTCATACACTGTATAAGAAATGCATTAGAAATGTACATATGTACTGTTCTCCTTTGTCTGAGACTGTAGCTCATACCAGAGCTTTGGCTTTGTGCATTCACAATTTAATTTTTTTTCTGGAATTGTTGGCTAGCTTGTCTACTTTAGCAGCAGCTATTGTTTCTTCTGAGCACTGCAGTAGATAGTATTTGTACTTATTTTTAGTCATTAGAAATTAATATGAATGTAGGAACAATTTTCTCCCTTAAAAAATTATATATATATATACATATATATATATAATTCATACGTGATTCTTTTTATTTCATTTGAATATTTTACTGTCAAATGGTTTATTTGGATTCATTAAATAACAGATTATTGTAACATTTGAATACGCAGCAAAAAAAAGTATCCTTGGAAACTGTAATAAGCATAAATTAAACATAGCTGAAAGCAAAAGACCACTACTTCATATAATTCTTGTAGTACTTTAAAATGATAGTCCAGATAATCAATACTGTGTTACAGTGCAAATCTTATTTTAATCCTTCTGATGTACATTAATAATTAATTGGAAACTTGTGATGAACGTTACTAGAATAAGTACCATGAATTAATGAATAGGACATTATTTTTTTGACCAAATGATGGATTCTATTGATTAAATAACCTATCAGTCCCTCAGTGTTGTGGAGTATTGTGCACAGTTAAAGCATAGTACCAAAGTGTATTGTTTACCTGTGGTTTTGGCATAATTGTTTTTAGTCTATGAAAGTTTTGTTGTTTCAACTGCTCCTTTCTCACATATGGAAAGTAACAAGGGGAGAATAAAAGAGAAAAAAAAAGAGGGGAAGGAGAAAGGGAAACAGAAAGTAAGTAAGGAAAAGGAGGAAAGGAAAATGAGAGAGAAGCAAGGAAAAACTAAGAAACAGAAAGGAACAAGGAGCAAGGAAAGACCCTTGCTCCTTTTTTTTTTTTTTAAAAAAACTTCAAGGAACTTTATATGTAAGAGCTCAGTGGATTTTATTTCCTAAAGAAAATAAATCTAAGCTTATACCAAACTTCACTTTTTTCTGATATGAATATATTAAAACAACAACTTTAGTCTCTAATTCACACCATTTATCTCAGAATGACAGATTGGAAATCTTATAAGCAGTATGATCTGAAACTGTTTCTACATGGCAAGGTGGCAGACAACATCCCAGTAATAAACAGTAGTAACAGTAAGGTATGGTCATGAATGATGGAGCATGTTCCTGGCCCTGGCTTCTAAAAAGCAATGTAAGATATTGCTAGCATTGCTGAGACATTACTTAATTTTGTGAGTTACTGCATGGAAGTGAAATTTGCAGGGTTACATTCTATAAAAGCGAGAATATCTCCTTTATCCATAGTATGTAAAAATAATTCAATTAATAACTGGAGATTTGTTGTGAAAATGTAGACCTACTTTTATAGAATAATGTTGAGCCTGTAACATTAGCCTTAATATAGGCTTGTGCCATGGAAACATAATCTGAAACTGAAGTTTCCATCCCAGAGAGATTATGATATCCTTGTTTATAGGCACACTGACTTCACAAATTCATTCACAGTTTTTGATTTTACATATTTAGTAGTCTTGTGTACAAAATGTCAGTTTGCTTCTAAAACGTATAATACTGTTTTTCTTAGACACTTATCTAATTGGTATCTTTATGCGTGCTTGTGTTTATTTTTTATCTCATTTTCTAGCAAGATAAAGGACAGTAAGCAATCTTTTTCTTCTGAGGAAAGGTTAAGTTATAAAAGAAAAAAAATATATGCATGAGAACACAACAGAATAGAGTGAATAGTGCAGTTGGAAGCAGATTAATCAGCAGATTGTCAAAATCCCTCTTGAACACTGATGGGCATGGGACATCAACCACCAGGCTAGGAAGCCTCTTCCAAAGTTTGATCACATTCACAGTAAAAAATAAAAATAAAAAATAAAAATTTCCAAATGTTCAGACTGAACCTTCCCGGGCACAGCTTTCTGCCATTCCTATCCATGCTGTAAACAGTTACAAGGGCGCAGAGCCCAGTACTTCCCTCTCCATCTCTCTGTGTGAAGAATTTGTAGAAAGCAATGAGGTTGGCTCAGCCTCCTCTTCACCAGACTAGACAAATAAAGTGTCCTCATAAAAAAAAAAAAAAGTAAATATGTATTAGAAGCATCATTTTTTAAAGACCATATGAAACGATTAGGACACAGGATATCTTGAATACATACAAGAGCAACTGGTCTAGAAAGGCTGGGCTAATGATCTCTCTACGCTAAATATTAACCTTTTGGAGTGCCTCTCAAAGGGACTTCTTAGTAACAGCTATTACAGAATTATATAGTGAGTCCTTGAAATGCAAATGATGCATTATACATATTAATTAGTTAATGTTTGTAGAGTGCTTTGAAAAGGAAAATAATAATGTATCAGTTAAGTGCTAACTATATTATGCCACAGCTGTTCTTAAATAGATCTCTGATGCAGTTATGGCTCGTTAGTGATCACTATTATTTTGAATTCAAGTACTGTACAATTCAGGTTCTGCAAATGACTGAGTTTAGCACAGTCAGATTAAAGAATAGACACAGAATCACTCCTGGTTGATGGAACATATTACTGTATGCACCCTTGGCAAAGTACAGAAGTGCACAGGTCCATTCTTACACTCAACACATGACACCTGAACACTAATTTTTAGAAATGTTGAAATGACTACTCATTTCAGGACATGGTTTCTGAGAACAAATCATTTCCACACACAAGCAAAAGATGCATGAGATGTAGAAACTGTTGAAGTCACAGAGAAGTCAGTGACATTTTTCCCTGATTTGTTTATGGAAACCAAGTTCTTTGCCAGGTTCTCCACGTCACCTCAGCAGCCAGTAACTGGTGATGAACAGACAGCCACTTGAAAACAGCTGCATTGTTTAATGTAATGTTTCTGCACTGAACAATATAGTTCATTAGAGAGGTTTTACTGTATTCTGTGGATGATGCAAAAATATTCCTGCATTGCATTCTTCATCAGCTACTGAACGCCAACTACTCCAAACTTCTACGTATTTTAAAAACGTTATTTCCCTTTTTTGTAACAGAACTGCATATATAAAAGGTGTACAAACACTGATTTTACTCTTCTAAGCTCCAGATTCTACTGATTTGTTTAACATTTATTACTTGGCCATCAACATCGTTTTTCAGGATTGGTTCAGTTTTCCCATCTCAGAGATGGATAAAGTCTATAACCGATGCCATAGTATGTGTAAGACCATCTTGTAAATAGTTTTTCTCAAATATTCTTAACCCAGAATACTTGTATTCAACATTTTTCCCTATGCTTTCATAGACTGATATCCCATGATTATGCTAAACAAATTTTAAACAAATGAATATGTATAATTATCACATAACTGAGTAGAGATTATTTAAATAGAAATTTCTAGGCAAGTGGAAACTTGTCTTAAACAGAAGTGAAATGAAAAAACTTTCAGGGCAAATACTTGTTTTTCAAAACCAGTTTATCCTAATAAAAGAGCAAAAATAAAATGTACCAGTAGAAAAATATGATTATAATGAACCATTATAAAGCACTAAAGCACAGCTGTCAGTTTTTACTGAACTATTACAGAATTCCAAGGGGACATTGGCAATTACTAAGTAAATAATTTCATTTTTTTCTTTCTGAGATTTTATGGAACTAAACACTATGTTCCTCAAAGTCGTGTAGTTTTTAGAACAATTATTAATGAAAAAGATTACAGAAAGAATTAAATTTCACAAAAGCTTTAAATTTCAATATCACCTCTTTACTTTTGTAACTGGCTTCTAATTTTTACCTTTCACTTTCTCCTATGGTACAAAAACTACATGCTGAGCTATCATAATAACTGTATTTATCTAATAGCATAAGATGCAAATTGCTTTTCAAATAGAGAATAATAATGGAACTGGACATGGTGACAGTGTATTGCAGACTGTAAAAAATAGGAGAAATTCCTTCTTAAGGAAGCCCTTGCCCACTATTACTTTTGATTTAAGGGACATATAGTATTCATATGGAAATACATGTAAAATTATTTACGGCATATATGAACAAACAAAAGATGACTCTTATGGACAAAGTTCCTTGAAATTCATGCATCCTGCACTAGCAGAAGTATAAAAAGTCAAAATCAACATGGAAATAAATTTAAACATTGTCTGCAGCTTGATTTCTGTCTATTACAGCTCTGCAGTTTCCATTACTAAAAAGGTCTCCTAGAACACTATTTTACTTGTAAACATGTGTTTTAATATGGAATTTTTCAGACTACATATACACTACTTGTTTGTTGTTTGTTTGTTTAATGGCTAAGTTTAGTATTATCAGTTTGTTAATCACCATACACACAAGATCTGGCCTGCCAGAACAAAATAAGTGAGTGATACGTCACTTCATTAAAAAAAATCTCAACATATATACTACTCAGCATTTTGACTGAGGAAGAATATAAATCAAAAAACATAACAAGCAGAATTGAGATATTTGGAAAAATTCTACTGTTGGACTGGCTGTTTAGCTAGTGATCAGAAGGTAAGAAAACCGAAATGTACTTGAAATTTTTAACCAGACACACACAGCAGAAATAAAATAGATGTCTGTCAAAAGACTCGTTAGCCTGAAAAGATAGTTACACAGAGAAGTTCGTTCATTTTTTTGCCACTAGTAAGAACAGAACCTTTGAGGGAAAAGTCTCATCTTTATTTTACAGAATCACAGGGGTTATATAAGGGGACCTCAAGATATCATCAAGTCCAAAACCCCTGCTAACTCAGGTACACTACAATAGTTCTCATAGGCAGGTATCCACACAGGTCACAAGAATCACAGGTACAAGACTCTACACTTGCTCTGGTTAAACCTCATCAGGATCCTCCTTGCCCAGGCCTTGCTGAATGGTCTCACAGCATTAGTACTTGTAGGTTTGCACTCTCAATAGAATGTAATCTTTTAGAAAAGAAACTCAATTTTAGGATTCACCAAGAGAGACTTCTTAATAGGAAAGCACAAGTACAGATGACAGCTGGTTGCTTTAATGCTGTTACTAAATCTGGCTCTAATGTCTTAAGTTCTTGCACATTATCATAAGCCCTACTGCAAACAGTTACCTGTTCACTTGCACTGTAATTCACTGCCTCGCACAGAAGGGATAGATTTTAATGATGGGCCATATCTGGTAGGTTTAATTTAAGCGTGTCTTGAAATGCAGAGTTAAGAACAATAAAAAAAAGCATCAGTGAAGAAAATAGGCTTGTTAGCTTTATATTACACGTCTCTTAGCTTTTTTTATTTTTTATTTTTTTTAAAAAGGTTACTGAAAGATGAATGCTATAACAAATTAGGGTGATTTGTATGCTGACTATTTTTTGTGCATGTCATTTTTTACTGCCTTATTCCTTGTCCAATCAACACAGTTTTATCCTGCTCCTTGTAAGCATGATTCAATCTCTTAGGAGGGGAGACTCATTTATTGTAATTCATTCCTCTCAGGACTTTTGAATTGCTTGTGGCTGGCTCTGAATTCAGTAGCAGAGTTGTCACTGGTTGGAACAGGCATTGTGCTTGCTGTGCATTCTTTACATTGCTACCTACAGACTGATGGATTGATTTGAAAACGCCACAGGCAGTTTTAAAATCCCTTACTGAGATTGGCCTGGGACTGGTCTCAGCAAGATCTGAGACTTACTGACTGAAACTTGTGCTGATGCCTATCAGCACTCAAATATAACTATTTAGTGTTCCAGTTGCATGCCCAAAGTCAGCAGGCAATCACACTTTTGCTGCATTGGACCATATGCTACAGAAGACAGTGCCCTCTAAAAATCCATTTAATTTGTCCTTTTTCCCTTTCTACAGGCATCTAAAATATTTTCCACTATTCACACTGCATCCTTCCCCTTCTTCCCCTTCCCCTCCACATCGATCAGTCTATTAAAACCACCCTAAGTCTTCTGCTATCTCTAGTTTCCAGCTTCATCAATGAGCCCATTTCTGCCGGTACTACTTGTGTGAACCTTGGCTAGCACATCATCAGCTCCTCTTTTTTTTTTTTTTTTGCAACTTTCTGTTATTTTCAGAAGGGAGAGAAATTTTATATTTTACTAAGTGTAAATAAAAAAAAAATGAGTACAGTTGTTAGTGATGAAATCTGGTTTAACATGATTTGTTGACCACATACATTCTCACCCCTGTTTTTACTTTAATAGTCGATGCTTGGGCACGTCATAGGTTGTTACAATTCTATTGCTCTGTGTGTCTGTATACATACACACTTGTAAGTAATACCATTTCTAAGCAAAAATTTCTAAAAAAAACAGCAGGAAAACAATTAACTATGGTTCATATTAAGGACATACTACAGCATCTTAAATTATAATTCCTGTATTAATAGGAATTTTTACTGTGCAGTCTTATTGACAGGTGTCCTACATCCAGCAGAATAAACTCCTGTTTAGTGGCGTCTCTCTCTTATTGGGAGTAAGTTTACAGAGAATTTCTATATGGTTTTTGAAATGAAGCAAGATTTCCAGAAATATTTGGTTTAATTTGAGCTAATGAATTTGCTTCTAAACCTTAATCTTGCTAAGGACATAGGGTTGCACTAGACCTCTTTTATCAGAATAGCTGAAGCTAGCTGGGATATCGTGAAGGATTACTCCATTCCCATTTTGTCAGCTGCCACCATATGCTACAAGGTCTTTCTTTCTCTCAGTGTGAGCCACTAGGACTCTGTAACAAAGTAAGGCAAACTTCATCTAATTTTCACCTTCAGAGTGTTGCATGATGTTATTACCAGAGAAAAAGTTCTGTTCTATAAAGCCTAACCTACTTAGAATAACTAGATCTTCTTACTGATTAAGGACATAACAGAACAATAGAATATACAAGGAATTGCTGCTCTTTTCCAGTTACTGTCTTGGTTTTAAGAGCAAGGACACTGAGATCAGTTTTATAAACACAACACTCAAAAATATTAGCTTGTCCATTCAATACATTACAACAGGTTTCATAAATCTGAATTCTTGGCAGCTTCATTTCATGGTGTTGCAACACTTGAGTCCCCAGAGGATACTGAAGGTAAAACTTAGTTATTTCGACATGTTCTAAGGTCAAAACACCTACCCGCTCCCAGAAGGCAACAAAATAGTAAATACAACCACAAGTTCTAATATGGTAGAAATAGCACCAAGAGAAAAAAATGTGTTAAGCAAACAGAGAATATGCATCAAGCTCTGCTATGTTCTTTTCACACAGTGAACAGCTGATATACTGTTGACATTGTGTTTTATGTTGTAACATGCACATTTCTCACAGGTAATGAGGAGTATAGGCTTCATTTTAGGCTCTTATGTTTTTTTTCCTGTTTTGAAGTTTTAGCACAGACACAGTGAAAGCAGTTGTTAGATTCTTAATAGTGTTTGTTTTCACTCTTCAGTGTTTGTTTGACTATGAAGCAGTGACACCCCATAAACAGGACAAAAGCTTCCTCTAATTTGTTTTGTTGTGTGTTTGTTTTTTTGTTTTCTGCTGATCATCCAATGCATTATAAGGAAAATAATCTGACTTAATGGGAAGGTATCTAAGATCATCTTGAAGTACATCCAAGAAAAAGAAAAGCAGTGATCTCATGTATATTAAATGCTATATCCCCATGCAGATAATAAAACAAACTACTCTGGAGAATAATTCCTCCCTTCCTATAGGGGTCTCCATCCATGGCCTACACCATTTTCTCCAATGACTGTAGATTAAACTGAAAGATGAAATTATTTCAGCCTGTGGAAATTCAATAGTTCAGATATATATGAAAAGGGCTAGTGTAACATTAAATTCCTTAAAAATGAAGGCACCATTGTATTTAGGTCTATAATGCTGATGATATAGCTCAAACTGAATAGCAAGTAAGTAGCACAATATACTATTTCATAGTATTAATTTGAAAATCAAGAAAAATACTATGAAACAAACAACAAAAATATGCCTGCAAATATTCATTATTTGTGATATCATTATTAATATCAAAGAAAAAATCTTATTCAGCGAATAGCAGAGGGATTGTTTGCAGATAAAGTAGGAAAGCCAAATGCTTAAAATATTCTTATAAAAATCAGAAAAAAAATGTAATCAAAAGTCAGTAAAAGTTGCTCTGTACTACTCAACAACAAACTCATTCCATACAATTTCTAAGTTTACCTAATATTTTCTTAATTTAAACCTGGGAAAAACATGGAAATAACTGGAGAGATATGCCCAGAATTTTAGAAGAAAAACCTAAATAATGAACCTCTGTGAAATACTAGTGAAAGTATTTTTTTGTCCATAAATATATTTCTTTCCTCTAGTGAGATGTAGTTCTAATGTTAAAAGTGTGAAAGGTAATAATAATGTTAGAAATTTCTCTGAATTTCTATTTTTAGGACCTATGATGAAAGCTTCCCAGTACACACCAAATATGAAGCTACTAAATGGAAAATTTTCTATTTTTTCATTCCTCCTTTAACTGTGGAGACATATCTGAATAATTAGACTAAAGGTCAGAGCTGAAAATTTTTCATTTAAGTGTCTGTCACTATGTTACTAAAACCAAATAGCCTATATTTTCTTTATGCAATTTATTTTTGAGTATTAATGTTAGTGGTGAGTTCTTCAGGAATGGCTTTTGGTCAACTAACATATTGTATATGAATATAATAGCATTTGAAATTCAACCCTTGGGTCCTGATTCTGGCATATTGTGCAGCTACACCTACTGTAATATATTGTTGCATATAAAAACATAAGAAACAGTCCGGAAAACTACCTTTCAGGACATCAAAGTCAAACCCCTGAATAAATTTTACAGTATTTTCAAAAGATATTATGTGTACTGTTTCACTCAGGGATCTAAAATATTGTTTCTAGTCACAATGATATTCTCATATGGCTACTGGAGAAAGGCACACCGTAGGACTACGTGTACTCTCGTCATAGCTTTATAGCATCAGTGGGTTATAGTCACTTGGTTGACTTCAGTCATTGGGCTGAATGTCAACCAGATCCTGGTTCCATTTCTCAATTATGAATACTCTGTAATGACATCAACAACAATTTATCAGCACCTCTAAATTGCAAAAATTAATATGCAGGGATAAAAGTTCTAAGTTCAAATTAAGGAACTAAAAATGACCCAGTAAACTTCAGTCAGTATTAGCACTTTTTTTTCTTCACATCAGTTTCTAATTCTCATTTTCTATTCCTCATCAAAACTCGTCAGCTAATAGTCACATTTCCAAAAACATTATCTTCTCTTCTCTATGGAGATTTTAGAAGAAACATATTAAAAAGCATTTTCCCATTAAGCATTTACATTGATATTGATCAGGACTCTTATTAGAAAGCACCAGCCCAATATCCAAAGAAGACACTTCCATTCATACATTGAAAGTAAACAGAAATAGCCCTTTTAGAGCACAATCATTATTAATGATGTCTTGCAAACCAGTCTTTGAGTTATAAAAAATAATGTGTAAAACTTCTAGTCTTTTTGGCTGAAAGGGAAACATAATCCTTCCAGACTAGAATTTAAGTATGTCAACATGAAATCTTGCCTTCATTTCTTGGGCTTACAAAGTTATAATTAATGAAATTCTAATGTTCTGATTAGAAACAGCCATCTTTTTGCATTAGACTGCTCTATGGAAATGTCCTGACTGTGCACAAATTTGTTTGGGATAAGCAGGAAATCTGGATGACTTTTGGCCCTTAAAGTAACGTGCTTCAATATTCTCTTCACGTAGGAAAAGACTGCAAGAAGATCAAAAGTAAACCCTGGTCCTACATAGTCAACTACAGGGAAGCCAAACCAGCAATTCTGGTGATGCTACAGCTCATTAAAGATGTAAATTAAAAGTACTAACAACACAGAGATTTGCTCAACCTTTTACCAGTATGCAAATCCCTAATCTGATCCTTATACAAGGTTGGTTGATTTATTACAAAGTTTAATAAAGAAGTCTCTTGAGGCATTAAAACTGAAAGTTCGCTGTCAGATACATTATTTCATTACTGTAGATTAGAACTGGTTTCAGTCTTGGTTGTCAAATAAAAATCTATTTTAAGAATAAATTTACTGGATATGTTCTTAGATGGTTCTGCACAAAATTCATAGGTATTTAACTGTAGAATATAAACTTGAGTAAAAAGTATATTCTATGGTTAAAAGAAGATTCTCTCACAGACTCCATTACAATTTCATCACAGTAACTCCAAATTTACTGGAAAGTCAATTCGCATTTTGGTTGTATCTCTTTCCTGTTTCTCTTAAAAGATTTATGAAGACACCAAATTTCCAATAGAGATTTACAAAGAAAAAGGATGAATTTCTAGGTCTGGTGATTTTACTCCAGATTTTACAGCATTAAGATCATTGTTTAAATATTATGATTTCTTCACAGAGCTGTCTGCTGTAACTGAAAGCATTATAAATAAATGAGTGAATGAATAAATAAATAAACAAATAAATAGCCACCCAAAAAGATTAAGAGAACAAACCAGGGTTACACAGTGACACAAAATTGGCAATATAATCAGTATGAGCTACTGTACTGCCTGAAAGATTTCATTAATGTAATTAAACATAGAAATTGAGGTTTAGTATTTAGATTATAGAAGCTCTTTCAATATTTGTTTATTAGTATAACAGAAAAAGCTGAACAGATGGGAAAATAGGAATATCTCTCATATCTTATACTAACATTCTATTCCAATCTCAACTTCAGAAGGTTAACAATTGTTGATCCTAGGTTTTCCTTCCATTTTTTACCAGAAACTGCCTACATTATCAATATTATTCCTCACAGTGTGTGATAAGGTATGCAAAATCATATGCTGCAAAGTAAATACCGAAAATTAGTTAAAAAAAGAAGTTAAATAATTACATTCAATTCATAGTTTGTTTGTGGGGGTTTTTTTTTGTTTTTTTTTACAGATGCTCTCAGTATGGCAGCGCCATCATACACACAGCAGAGCACTCTGTACTTCTTGGGTTTATAGTTACAGCTTCCATTGAAATTCAACTAACACAACACTGTAATTACTCCAGCCTTGCTGCACTTGAAGTAACTTAGAGAGTACAGTTTGGAATCACTTTGTCACATGCCAAACAACAGGCAGTAAATCTCTGGCAACATAAATTAGTCACTTACTGAAATAAAGAGTAACAATTAATCACCTCAGAAAATACCTGGCACAATTGCCAGCCCCTAGGACTACTATTACTTACTGACAAACACTGCACCATAATTCCAGCACATGTTGCATCACCTCGCGTTTCTGAACATGTACTCCATATGAAATGAAAAAAAACAGTTATGCCTAATTTCACTTTGATTGTACCATGAGAGATAAAATCCCCTGCTAATGTACATCTGTGAAAATAAAAATTTAATTTTATTCATGACATGCAATATATGTGAGTGACCTGATCAAATAGTACTAGATTTTATTCATACAGATGATGCAAAGCTATAATTCTCAGGGTAATTTTATTTTTTCTCATACAAATTCTGATACATTTTATCATCACTTTTTTAAAATTAAATTTCTCATTCCTAATACATATTTTTTTTACTATTTTCTTTACCTATGTATTTGCAGAGCATTTTATAATACATTCATAAAATATGCTACTGTGAAGAATATGAGATGTACTGACGCACCTCAAAAGTCAGGAATCTCAGCTCTAAAGCTGTTGCACTAAGAAGAGCACAATTTAAGTATTCATCCAGTATGAACAACATTTTTTTTTCCTTGTTTGCAGGAAAAAAAGAATGTAAACCTATTATTATGTACATTTTAACTTTTAAACTTCCACCAAAACTGAAACCGTATGTCCAGAAGTTGAAGTGAGAGAAAAAAAACACCACTTACTTAAAAGAGTAAATGATCTGTAATACAGTTCAGACTCACTCTTCGTATAGTGTGTAGATGTGCCCAGTGCTGCCTTGACCCTATGCACAGAATGTGAACACAACTGCAGTCTCAAGAACAATTTAACTCTCCCCAGTGTTTTCATTGCATTGATCTTCATCCATGAAACCTATGATTTTTCTAAGTTGTGAATGCCAGTTTCCTCACTCTCTGAAGGTACTTCATACTGACAATATGCGTATTTTGCTCAAATCTCAGGCTGAATTGTGTACGTTTATCACACTTTTTTTTTTATAATTGAATTTTTCCACCACTTTAATGGAGTATTATAATGAAATGAGATTTTTTGTCAATTAAAAATAGCTATAACACTTAATGATAGTGCCAAATAAGTTTCTGATTTGCCTTTTGAGGGGAAAGAAAGGTACCTGTGTACCTTACAGTGAGCTTAATAGAAAACTTCTTAGTTAAACTGATACATAATCGCTGTTTATTATATACACAAACTTTATTTTCAATCAAAATATACATTATGAAAATCCTATATTTAATAAAAATATATGATTCCATTATTAATGTAAATTTCAAATTGATTCCCATATTCATAGAGATTTCTTCTGTTCTGCTCTGCAGCTGCATCTGAAAGGACATTTCTTAGTTTCTTTCTTTAACAGTTTATTTTCATAGACCTCAGTTACCTTTTGTCACTTTTTCCTTATTTCTGTCTACTAACTTAAATGCACAGAATTGATGTTTTCATTTTAAAAATGAGAAAACAATTAGGAGATACAGTGCTGCATATGGGATTAAGTAGGGTACATTTTAGTAGTCTCTTGAATCAGTACAAGTAAAAGCTTTGTTCAAGGACTCACATAACGCAGATCAGTCTGAACTCAAAGTTGTTTGAAAATATTGCCTATTTCCATTTTCTATTTATACTTGAACTAAATCTACATCTCTGTATTTACATCTCTATCTAATGACTAATAATGCAATTCCCACCGTTTTAGCTTAGCCATACAGATCTCCATCATAGATGACACTGAAACCTCAAGTTGTTTATCAATTTTGTCTTCACATCTGTGTTTCCATGACTCTTCTTGACTCTATCATAAAATGATTGATTCTTCACAAGTTGGTATAAGACATGAATTAAATGTGTATGAATGCTTCAAAAAACAATAAAACGATTTTGAATGGAAAGTCCAGTCAAAAGCTGCTACCTCCTTAAACATACTAGAGAAGTCCACCTATTACAATATTGTTTTCCTTATCAACCAGCTAATTAAAAATACAAATACCACCCCCTCCCTCCCCCTCAAAATACACAGGGCTCTGTCACTTTTCATTACAGCAGAAGAGAATGAGTGATAAACACTGATAGACCATTCCTTCTTATTTTGTGGCTTTGGAGACTCTTTTCCTGTTGATGCAAAATACTGAGCCTCTTCCTCCACCCCTATGCAATAAAAAACACAGCCAGCTTATCCTCAAATTTTCAGAAATGTAATACCATACTAGACCCATTAATTTTAACTGAAATACATAATAATGACATTAATAAGGACAAAATTGGATTTTATGGATTCATCGCTGCAAAGTATTCATACTGATTTTACTTTGAAAACAGTAACCAACTGACACCACTTCAGTGAGTAAACACTGGGTGTTGTGGGTCAGCGATATCTGAGAAAACAGTAAATACACTGTTGAAATGCATAATTAGTACCTATTCTCAAAATTGTTCATTTTTTTTCCACAGTAATAGAAGTGATTGTAAGCAATCAGCACATATTTCAGATGCATTTAGCTTCACTAAACCTACTGAGTTCCTGTTAATGCATACACTGTTGCAGAAACTCAGTTATCAGTTCACCAGTAAAAAGTTAAGAAAGTTACAAAAAATGCTGTCTTAAAATATTTGTTATCAAAGAAGAACACTATGCAGTGCACTACATACCCTTATTGTCAATTAAGACAGTAGGAAGCAAAAATGTTTAGCATTTTGCAGATTTAAGGTTGTGCTTTGTCAGTTTACAGAACAGCTTTAGACATTTTTTTTCCATGTATCGTAATTACAGTAATGACATACTTTTCCACTGAAATTCAGCATAAATTACCTGGACCATTATAGTAACATGTTACTTGTTTTCCACTTCATCAGTGATAGTCTGGTAGCCAGGACTACTAAGTAAATATTTGGTAAGCCTTGTAAGCAATAGTTTTTTATTACTGAAATTTATAATTATAGTTCTTTTCCTATGCAATAATTGAATATATCTAATTGCTCCTCCTTTTAACATTAATGCTAGGTTTCAAACTGGTGAATGGACAGGAAAGCAACATTAGAGACATTATTCTACTGTTGCTTTCCCTCCTCTACAATGATTTGAACTCAAGCAATAAAGTTAAATGGAAAAGGCACTATACTAGATTTTCAATTACAGCAGAGGCAGGGAGCCACAATTATCCCTTTCATTACTGAAATACTTCTCATAGCTACACAGGCAGAATCCCTGCTGCTTCTACTTCTGCTATTCCTGTTGCTGTTACTGCTGCTCTTAAATTGAAGTGCCCTTGAAAAGAGATGAGGTTACAGGTCACCAAGTAGAATTTAAAATTGTGAAAAACGTATATTTAAAGGAAAATGGAAAAATAAATAATTTTTAAAAAAGGAGCTGGAACACAGATATTCAGATGTTTCTACAGATCTGTAACAAATTACAGTAGTAATAACTGTGCCACTGGGTTGTCCATCTGGAAAAACACGAGCGTGAATTGTATATGTCTTCAAAGAGACTTTCAATTCAGATTTTTTTGAACCAAGTATGCACTGCCTGTGAACAAGTAAATGCACTCTATCTTAAGTGTATCCATTTTTAATGTATTACAAATTTCCAAGAAGAAATAAATATATTTTAAAATTTTTAGAGCATCATTGTAAGCTTCTGTTTCAGATAAGACAAAATACGTGTCAGGCAGACAAGAAAATCCGTCTACACAAGACTTCCTAAAACAAACTATTCATACCTGTGTTTTAGAGTTAAAATAGCTAAAATGCATTCAGAAAACTTTTATAGCAATAGTCCCTGACAAAATAAAACATCTTCATCACCCAGCAAGAGACTCAGAACTCATCTGCTAACATACTTGCTAGAAGTATGTTGCATGGAATACATTGCATGTCAGTGTATCACAAGAGAGCTGCTATATGCATAAGTCTCAGTGAAAATTTCAACACCAAGAAAGAGCTTTATTTATTTATTATGAAGACTTATTGACAAACAATCTAGTATGGAGAAGATGTTGCATATAAGAAACATCTGCATACCTAAGAAGACCATTAAACATTCTTCTGTGAAAAAACAAACAAACAACCTTCTATATCATTTTACAGTATACTTTTCAAAATATCATGCTTTTCTTATGTATATATACTTTCTAAGTATACTTTTCAAAATATCATATCTTTTCTTCAACAAGAAAAGAATTACATACAAATGTTTCTGAAATATCAAAACAGTTCTTTTTGTTTTGGTTTGGGTTTTTTTGTTTGTTATTTTTTTTTTTTTGTTTTTATTTTTCAAAATCAAATGAAATAATTTGCTTCTTCAAGCTCACAATGATTACACAAATAAAATCATATTATGTTAATAGATCATATCTCATTAATGCCAGAAATTATTTACTGCCCAGATTTTCTATACTCACATATATAAAAGGTGAGGGTGGGGAAAATGCAGAAGACAGAAGGCTAAAGTGTCAAAGTCTTTCTTATTATGGTACTGTAATGGCAACCACTAGTGTGTGGTCCTTTTCTGACTTTCTGCCTATCAGGTAAAGACACTCCAGCTCAGAAATGCAGGCCTTTGTCTCTGAGGTGAATTGTCTTTTTAACTCCAAAAATCTTTCTTGATATCTTTGCAATTCACAGTCTTGCTGAACTCTGTAGTTCAGTACAAGTCACTCTTTCTGTCACTGTATGATAGTTTCTCACCCCAGAATTTTCTGTGGTAAAATAATTGCCTGTTATTACAGAAGTAGAATGAACAAGTATTCAGACCAACCACAAAGTATACATCTTCTCGTGCATGTAATCTTATGTTGCCTACCTGGGGAAAAGAATTCTTATGTGCAGTTTTAATAACCATATAGTCACACTTTGTACAGTTTTTATAGAAAACTAAGAACTCAATTTCTATCCTTTTATTTTCTGTTCCTCAAATCTCATCCAGTTTCAGTAAACTGGACATTAAGTGCAATGAGTATTAAATATTTTGTTTGTTTGTTTGTTCATTAGCCTACAAAGAGAACAAGAACCATTAGTACCTTTGTATGGAAAGATCTGTTTGGTTTTTTTTAATTTTTGTGAGTTGTGCACATAATAGTGTTCCCTTTATCCCATAAAGGCCATCTTAGAAACAACATAAGTAAAAAGAGGGCAACTAACACGATGAAGGGCAGCTCATTCTCCTTAAAGGGAGAATTTAAAAAAAATAATAATAATAGCTACTCTTCAGTTCTCAAAAGAGAATAATGATTGAAGGAGAGCTTCAAGTTTTCTAATGGAGTGGCTAAGAGGAACACGGGATCATTAGTTGCCTAATTCCCTGACCCTCAAACTCAGGAACACTTGTTGAGATAAGCAGGAGATCAATTTAGAAAACTGAAAGAACACACCATTTTTTAAAATGGTGGCCAGAAAACCTGCAATTAGATGAATTCATAAACGACAGTCCTGCAAACTAAATGCTGAGCTGAGCAGTTAGGATAATTAATCATATGACTGAAGAAATATAATGAAAATGAATATCCAATATTAGTCAAATTTGTGTGCCTTCCCTAAACATTATTTCTCACTGTCACTGAACTTGATGGATAATTTGATCTGATCCAGAAGAGCATTTCTTATATTTTCACACTATTTCAACATATTAAGCATAAGAATTATTCTTAATCATATTAAATGGATTAATTTCAGCATTTGCTTTAAACACTTTTATGCCCTCTTACTTTAATATAAACATCAGAATTCAATACTAAGGACAACGCAGAAGTGTTTGTAACATGTGCTGTGATTTGCTAAGCACATACATAAAGGAAATTTATAAAAAAAATCCAGGCATCTGGAAACATAAATATATGATTGCATTTTATTCATTATTCCCTTCTATAATCAATGCTATTTAGTAGATTCCACACATTTCAGAGCTGAAACAACATCCGTGGATTCACTTCTCTGAAGTATGCACCAAGAGATAAACTCTACTTTCAAAAGCAAGAAAAAAAAAAATAATAATTAAATCTGCTCATGTTAAAGCCAAAGAAAAATAAAAGAAGAACCACATTAGACTGCCTATTAGAAAACAGTACAAATTGCAAGACATTATATTTCCGTCTCTTCCCATTTAGGAGATTAACTAAGTAGATCTGTTGTTTGTTAAATATACACATAAACTGAAAAAAGAGAGTATCACCAGTGCTTTCATGAGTACTAAATAAAAAAAGATAACAGACATAAGGAAACAACACTGAAGAATCTTTTTCGAATAAATTCTTTCTCCTTCACCATGACATCCCTAACATCTTCACAGAGAGGAAGTCTCTTCCTCTGAACTTATCAAGCAGAGTCCTTGTACCTCCCACGATTTTATGAATATCAACCTCTTTAGAACACTCTCTTTGGTTTCTACCTCTCAAATTACTACTTGCTCTCTTCTTCTTTGCTCTTTCTCCAGAATCTTAGATTAACCCAGCTTTTCTCACATATGTAGGTGTTGCCTACCACACTGAGTTACTGCAGACCTAGAGAAGGATGCAAACAAGTCTTTGAGCCAGCTGCCTCTTAGCAACTCAGACAAAGTAAGGCTGAATGCCAGGAAAACAACAAACAGGAGGTGGGCGGGATATAAAATACTGGAAGTGTGGGCAGAATACCTAATATCTGCAGCCAGGAATGAGAAGAGAAACTATTACTGCTCATGCTACCTTCACTTTTCCTATATCATTTTCTCACAACAACTGATATGAGTTTTTTTCTAATTTTTATTCCTACAAAATGAAAGGTGATAAGCCAAGAATTGATCCTGGAAAAGATTCTGTAAGACTGCAGGTTCCTAGACATTAACTGCTTTACTTTTTTTTTTTTTTCTTTTTTTCATTCTTCTACTACCCATAGGTCAGAAAACAAAATGTTACAACAAAGGGCAAAAAGAAACTTGAGTTTATTACTTAGGAGCAAAACCAACAGCTCACAGTTTAAGGGCAGAGGTTCTAGAATCTTTCTCTAGAAATGGTACCGTAGAAGTTTTTCCTTCTTACTGCCTCTTCAAAGACACACTATGCAACTTAAAGAGACTGTGGACAGAATTTGATCTTAAATTTGAACAAACTTGACCCAGCTTGAATTAAAGCTTGAATGAAACTCAGTTTCTCTAGCTTCTGACATCAACTGTTGGCAATTCAGAAAAATAGAGCTGTCAGTAGGCGCAATGATCCATAACATATGATCACTTTGCAAGGATTCATTCTTACAGTTAATTCCAACCTTTGCTGCAGTAGAGAACAGAATACAACACGCTGTATTCAGCTACTGATGTGAAAACAGTAAAAAAATACTTCAGGATTATTGTTAAGCTTATCATAGGATACTTAAGGAACATACGCCACTTTGCCATTTATATGCCTAGAAAATGGCAGACCACGCTGAACTGCACTGTCATTAAAATTAGCTAACATATCACTTGCTAAATATTTAGTACGTCTACACACTTCTGAATATGAACAAAACATTTGATCAAAAATGGAAATATGATACTTTTCCCTGAATATTTCCTTTGCTATACAGAGAATATAATAAACAATGCTGTGAAGACTAATAAATGTATGCTTTGAAGGACTTTACTGTCCATAATTTAATTTTCATTTAAGTGGCATCTAGAAACACAGAAAACTGAAGAAGAAATAATGTATGTCATTTAAGTAGAGAAACTATTTTCTCAAAGAGTAGCTTTCCTTCTCTTCAAAAATAATGAACAAGCATATGTATTTGAACAGTTGTTTATCAAATCAAAAGCGTGTGTATGAAAATTTAACTGAGTGATCATTTTTTCCTAACTTAGTAATGATTCACCATCAGAATCTAATAGATCTCTCTCAGGGGAATCCCAAATCTTTAGTTATTGGTATAACTAAAATTCTCAGTTGCAACAGTGTGCTGGATGTGGTGTTTTCAAAAGAAAAGGTTCACAACATGTGAATTTGGGGCATTGCAGAGTTAACGTGTCACTTTCGTAAGATGCAATAAGCAGTTTCAAGAATAAAATTAGGACAAAGGGAAGTAATTTATCAAAAATTATTAATTTCTTAGAGCTTATTGTTACACTCGTCTGACTATTCCTCTCATGTGTACTTTATATTACTTCTTTTAATGGTTTTAGAGTGAAATACTCTATAACATTACCATATACATTACCTTGCCAACAGCTGTTGTCCATTTTTCAGGATCTTCAATATTATATGGCATTTTAAACAAAAAAATGTCTTAGTGTCTTCAACAACCTTGCTTTCGACGCTCGTGAATCAAATACAAAAATGCAAAGGAAAACCAAAACAACATTCACTGTAGCTCAATTTCAAAGCTCCATCTCTCAACTGTTTTAAAGTTTCTGCACAGCTATCAGAAGAGGCTTTCAGATGCAAATGTCTGTGATAGCAGTAACATAGCAATGACACCTAATATCCATTTTTCCTATTGCTGACAAAAGAAAAACTTTTTTTTGCTCCCTAAAACCTAGGCTTGAGTCCTTCAAAGTATTTCCCACCTGATCTCTGAAAATTGAAACAGCCTTTCCCCACAACCGATGTTATAGGTAACAAATAGCCTAGTGCTCACGTAAGTATTATCTTCAATTGATTCTTTACATTGGTCTTGTTTGAAACTTCAGGTCGTGATCCTATCAGTGAATACCTGCAAGTATTCACTGATCGTTCTTCTGAAGATTTTCCCATATTTCTTTTCATGTATTTTTCTATTTAAAAAAGTAGAAGGAATAAAATACTTTATTACAGTTTCACTACACTGTCAATTAGTAATATTCCTAGCCTATAATGAGTAAGATAGGGACTTCGTGCTCACACTCCGTAGCTACTCTATTTCAGCTCTTTGTGGTATACTTTCTCTCTCCCTTTGTTCACCTTCATTTTTTTTAACTGTCCCCACAACACAACATCAGTATTTAACAGAGTAGAAAAACATCAAAATCTTGCAAATTTTACTAGCAAAAGAAAACCATTCCCTGCCAACTCAAACGCTTAAAAAGCTGTTAATATTTTCTCCCTTACTACAACCATACATCAATATTGCTTTTAAAGAATCATTTAGATCCAGAACAAAAACAACTAAGAAGTCAGGTAGTTTCAAATAAATATTCACACTCTGTGTGTTTATCTAAATCAAACCTCCAAAGCCTTTAAAATTTGTTCATTCCAACTGTAAAGCCTCCTTAACAGATATTTAAGAACTCCTCAGATCATTTTGGTCATTCAAGACATACTGTGTAATAAATAAAATATGATATAAGGAGACTGAAGAATGGCACACACACAAACTGATTTATTTATTCAGTAATTCTTACTCCAGTCAGTCATAGTCACAGTAATTCACACTGTCAAAATCTATACTTCTTGGCATAGTTCATCAACTTATACATTTTTTTGAGTTCTCAACTTATATATATTTATGCACTATTCTAGTCTTCCATAAGCTGGCTTCAGAGTAATAGCTATCTTTATATAACATGCAATTTTCTGGCTTTTTACTAAGATAAGTCACTTTTTCATCTGTATTCATTGCCAGTTACAAGACTCATCCTTAATTTTAGCTCTTTACATTTTAGGATGTTGTAGACCACTATCTGGAGCATTCATAATGCTTTTCCTCACCTCTCTCCCACGTGACACAGACACCCACTGAAAACATGAAATATTTATTTTGTTTCCTTAAAATTCATGGAATCCCATCTGTAGTACTACATTTATCTCTAGGATTCCTAACATAAGAAGGACAAGAACCAATTGAAACAAGTGCAGGAGACATGAGGATGATCAGTGGCTGGAGAACTTCTTTCATAAAGAAAAGCTGAGAGCTGGAGTTGTTCAGCCTGCAGAAGGTACCAGGGAGACCTCACAGCAGCCCTCAGGTTACTAATGGGGACTTTACAGGAAGGCTGTAGAGGGACTCTTTATCAGGGTACTTGATGTACCAGTATACTGACAGGAAAAGGGGAGAGGGCTTTAAACTACAAGGGGGTAGATTTAGATTAGATTTTAGGAAGAATTTATTCACCATGACAGTGGCACTGAAACAGGTTGCCCAGATAAGTTGTTGATGCCCCATCCCTGGAAGTGCTCAAGGCGAGGCTGGATGGGGCTTTGAGCAACCTGGTCTACTGAAAGATGTCCCAGCCTGTAGCAAGGGGGGCAGCACACTGCCTTGAAATAAAGCAATAATGTCTTTGGAGTAAGTTTCCTTTCTAGCCTGATTAACATCAGAACTAAATGATTCACCTTTGTGTTAAACTTAACAATTTAAGATAAGAGTGCCTCTAATTTTATTAATTTGCATGTGAGTATTGGCTCTGATTAAATAGTTACTGTTTCTAAAACATAAATGAGTAGGTTTGTTTTCCATGAAGAACAACTGTCAGGATAAAAATTCCCTCCATCATTTGGTGTTATTAGATCTTATTTTTTTAGAGAGAATCACTTAATACATTAATATTTTCAAGCAGTATCCCATTAATTCTAGTTCTTTGGAAAATAATTGCTGGACTATAGTTCTTTAAAGAAATCACAATGGAAGTGGTGCTAACTAATTTATTTAAAACAGTGCCCAGATAGAAATAACAGAATAAGCAACAATGATGAAAAAAAAAACCCTTTTTAAAAAATAGATTTCATTTCAGCTACAGCTGATTTTGCATCTTCTTCCTCCTTAGGGTGTTACAAATCAAAAGGCTAAGTTTTCTCAAAATGGTAAATTGTGTAGCAAAGGATGCAGATAAAAGGACACTAGAATCTATTGGCATTTCTAGATACAGAAGGACAACTCTGAGTCAGTGATTCAAGCCATTAATCTGACTAAAAAGAGCTCTACTATACCATCAATTTCTGCAATAAGAATCACCTTCCTTGTCACCTCCTCATGCTTCACCTTTATCCAGATGCTCAGTGGTATAAAAGCGAAGTGAAAATATAACCTTAGGAGTGAAAGATGAGTTTTAGTGGTTCTATAACCTTGAAAAGTAAATAGCTTAAGGCCTCTTTTCGAGGCAGTAGTTAATTATATTGAGTTTAAGGTTAATTATATTATATTTCTTTGTTCAACAGTTTCATTATTTCCTTATGAAAGGAAAAAAATGATTTAAATATAGAAAGATAACTCCTTGTTCCTCTTCATAATAATAAAAGTCATAGTAAAATAACAGAAGACATATTCATATAGGCAGAGGAATAAATGCAAGAATGTTAGCTATCTCTAGTTTGGTATTAGTTTGGAACAGCATCTCTGTTTACTCCTGCTACTCCTAATTATTATATTTTCACTCACAATTACGATGCCTGTCACTACCAACATAACATAAGCGGTGGAAATAAAAGCAAAATAAGGATATTGAAGGAAATTAAGAGGGTTGCCCCAAAAGCAGTGCTTCATATTTTATTATATTGAATAACCATGTCAAAGGCAGATGTTGGTAGTATGGCAGCAGAGGCTGAATCTTTTGAACAATATTCTGCTACTTTTTGTTTCCACTAATAGCAGAAGGGCAGTCTGGCATGGAAGAGTGTATGAAGCTAAGGTGGGATCCACTGACATTCATCAACACTTGCTGAACATTTTTGGAGAGCAAACAGTAGATATGAACACAGTGAGGCAGGTGGGTGGTATGCGTCAGCAGTGGTGACAGTGACAATGAGTCACCAACGCTGGTGCAGATTTTTACCAGCACACCATGCAAGCTCTGCTTCATTACTGGTGAAAATGCATAGCTAATGGTGGCGACTGTGTTGAAAAATAGAGTTGTGTAGCTGAGAAACTGCCCTATCAAATACTGTTACTGTGCTCTTTGTTGCTATTTCCATTAAAATAAATAGAAGACATTGCTTTCAGAGCAGGGAGAATTAATTCAAAACTTTTTTCAATAAAAACTTACATAGTAAAGAAGATTTTGTAATAAGAATATTTTTTTGCAGTCGGGTCAAATACATTATTTCAGTTAATGTTTCAAATCAAACATTTTTATTTTTAATGTGAGACAGCTTGTTGAGGTCCCTTTCATTTATTTATAGCATTTAAAAGAAAATAATCAAGACTGAATAAACGTGTTTGCTTCCAAAGCAACACCAGAATTACTGAGCAGGAGGAGAGGACCTTAGACAATACTTCACAATCTGTACAGTTATAGGCCTACAAACAGAAGTCCTTAATTTTTTTTTTTTATGATTTTTGATGGTTTCTATTTGAAAAAAAAAGTGGTAGAGCAATCATCGCAGAAAAATAACAGAGGAAAAGAAGTACTTGGGGCACTGAGGTTAGCTCACAGGCTCCTTCAACAACCTTCCAGAAATCAGTTGCATAAATATGGTGCACAAATACAGACATAAAGACATTCTGCTCACCCCTTCTTATCAGTTCTGTTGTCACAAAATAACCACTTGCCTGTTCACCTCTACAGCGGGAATTCATGTGTATCTGAGAACGTAATGTGGTTGTCAAAATGACAACAATCTTGTGTTTGGCGCTTCAACATCTGAACAAAGAGCTAGCGGAAAATGTGTGAAATGTGTTTAAAAAAAGTTCTTTGGATGCTAAAGTAAAATTCCCTCTGGACTTTAAAGAACAGCAGGAGGTCAGCAAGGAAAAAATATTGGTGTTGCAAGGCTTTTGAATAAATATCAGTAACATCAGATGCGATCTGTTGACTTGAATTTGATATTACAGCCTACATGCCAGACAAATCAGTTCTATTTGAACTAAAATTAAATGAGGCACTTGCTGCAAAACATCAATGCATACAGCAGAGAGTTTTCTTATCAGTGATACTAGTCCAAATCCTCACCAAGCATAAATTGAAACTGCTAAAATGTAATATAGTCAGCAAAAATCTTCCAATAACACCAACATTGCTTGTCCACCATCTTTGTTTTATGATCCTCACTCTACAGTTTGTTTACTCTAAAGGATATTTTCAAGTCTTCATTTTCTTTTCAATCTTTTTACAGAAAGATTTATAGAAGTTGTTTCTGTATATCTCCCCCATTGGTACTGTAGTTCTGAATGTTAGGATATATTCCCAGGACAACTCTGAATTGCCTAAACAAATGTCAACTGCAAAAGTACCTAACTTAGAGGCAAGACATCCAAGCAAAGAAAATCTGAAGTAGGGAATAAGCGACAATTTTCTTACTGATATAACATGACTACACTGCTAAAAGTCTCCATCCACCTGCTGTATGTCTTCTGCCAACTATGAACTGTAATGGCAGGAAGAATCATTATAACCTTATTAGCTAAAACGATGATTGCTCTTTTGGGCCAACACAATAACAACCAACACCAGTTTTTGGCAAGTATCACTTTGTCACCCACTAAGCCTGTGTGTGATACTGAGAACTGGAGGAAAATGCATTCAGAATAATTCTGGCTCTGTATCTTTTGATGTTTCACAGTAAGATATGAAAACAGTGGATGCTTATAACTTGCATGCTATTCATTCAATTCATTAATCACTTCCTACCATACAATAATAGGAAGACTGTTGTTAAGTAACGACTTCCATTTTCCCTCTTCTGAACTGCCTACATCTACGTAGTTAGGGAAGTGCTCTTTTGTCCTGGGCCAAATGTTCCTCTTGTGGAACTTCACTGATAAGTTATAAAATCTCCTTCACAGAGCAGTAGGAATGTCATCCAAGTAATTAAATGCAGCAGCTACAAAGGGATAGTAAAGTGTAATCTACAACAGTTCCCTTAGTATTGCAGCAGGCTGTATTACTTTTGTCTATTACCATAATGGCAGGAACAGCAGTCATTTTTATACATCTGTTTCTGTGGTCAAAGCAAACCATAACGCAGGAGACTTGCTGTTAAAGGATTTCCATTCAGTCAGAAGATTAGGCTATTCCACTTTGATTATACAGCACTACAATCTAAGGAACGGGAAATAAACTAATTGTAAAGCATAAGGTGAAAAGCACTGAAGGTACTGATAAAATACATTCCAATGATTTAGGTTTATTTTTAGTTCTTTGTTTGGATGGCATGCAAAAACAGGTAACATTAGCATATTCTGCTTCAGACATCGCCGTATGTGTCACTAGCACTTCCACTTTATCCAAACTAGGGAGTTTTATTCCATGCAGCCTACAGAGAATTAATCTAACCAAATTCTTTCCATAATTCTCTTAATCATTTTACTATAAAAATGCTTCAGTTTCTGAATCTGCTGGAGTTATAGCCCTTTCTCATCATTACTTGAAAGCTCCCAGTTTATAAGAACACTATCATACACATAATGGTAACAGAAAGAACAAGAAACAAAAGCAGACAATTACGAGAAGACAAAACATTGGTAGCCTTTTGCTAATACATTTTTTTTACATCAAACCTATTTTTTTTATTATATTGTCCCTTCAGCTTACATATTTATATCCTGAGGAATATTCTGATTGATTTGAAATTGCATGATCTTCCTTACTAACTGCTCCAGTAAGATCTATTCAGCTGTTAGTGTAAGCCTACTAGTAGATACAGAGGAATCCAGAACTTCCTACATCAAGAAGTCAAGTATGCCAACTTCCTCTGCAGCTCTTGGACTCAGATATGGGATGACAGTCACCACTTAATCCAGAAGCAGTGTCTAAACCTAGTCTCTACACATTTACTTGATAGTAGAATTACTTAGAATTACCTGAACAACTGAATTCAACTTGCCAGTAATATGAATTCACTGTCAGGCTCTTCTTATTTTCTAGTTTTCCTCTTATACCTTGCTGTGTTTATGTTCTCAATTTTTCTGTATTATATGTATTGCCTCCAACACATACATGTAACTTTCCAACTATAGACATTCTTTTCTTTCTGATTCTTCTAAGGCACATATCCATCCTTTTTCTCACATTGCTGTAGAAATACAAGATAGATACCATGCTGTTACTTTGGCTATACCTTTTCTTCAGATGAATAAAAATGACTCCGGTCTCTAGGGTCTTAGTCAGACCAGCATATTTCATAAGCAATACATTCATTCAGGGATTTTGTTTGTTTTTAATAAATTCCACCTTCTGAAGAAATTTTCTAGGCTTTGATCTACTCAGTGTTAGCTCACCAGGACTTAGAGAAATCTGTTCATTACACAGAACTTCAACAGACTCTGGTGGGTTGATAGTCTAATTCTAAATTTCTTCTCATCCCCAAAAAAGTCTGTTTGTTTAAGTACATGAGAAAGGTATCACAAAGAAATGACTTGATATTTTGAGTGCTGAACTGATTAAAATGTACATTTTTCTGTTAATGAAAGCTGCAGCTGTTTCAATGTCCTAGAATTACACAAAATCTGTTTAAAATAGAAATGAAAGCTTCTGAGTTCCTTTTCATTGATCTATATACAACAGTTAAATGACTGCCCCTTCAGGTAGGTGGCTGATTCCCCTCAGAATGTTACTGCACCTCACCTGTTACAGCACAACAAATGAATAAGATAAAAAGGAAAAGAAATGGGAAGCAAAAAGAAAGACTTATTTTGAGTTCTGGCTTAGAACACCATAGGACAGATATATCATGAAATAGAAATGCATTCTGAAATTGTAGGTACAGGTTAGGGCATTTAAAAATTTGATCTTTAAAGAATTTTAAAGCAAAACTTGTCTGTAAAGTATTTCTGAATTATTTGACAGGTTAATACAGAATAGGAAATGGAAAGTCTACATATGTTTTGTTACTTGACAACATACGTCCAGGAAATGCATTTTTTGGAAACCAGTCAGATTCTACGAAAACTGTAAAATTAAATATTGTGATGGAATTAATCAGATGAATTCTAAATTTTCCAATTGATAATATGTTGAAATTCAATTTTAAGTAACCACTACATATTTCAGGCAAAATGAGGATCTGAATTTTGGATGCTTGATCTATCTTGGTCTATCTAGTTAGTGTTGCTTTTCCTCAAAGTATTTGATCATCTCATTTGTTGAAAATCTGAAGTGGAAACTTGACTTAAAATCAAGTACACTCAAAAGCAATTTGGGAATGAATCAGTAATCTTTTGGTTTGTGATACAGGGAAAACAAAATAACAAAATAAACGTCTTTCAGGAAAGAGGAATTTAGCAGTAAAATTCAGAATTCTCCATGAAAGTATATAGAGCCTTCCATCAGGTTGGAATTATTAAGAAAGGAATCATGAACTTCACTAAATATGAAATTATTACAGGTAGTTCCCACAAGAATTATCTTAATAAAGCTTCTGCCTAATTAGATAGCATTTCTTGCATCTTCTCTTTCTTTTCATGTGCCTGCAATAAACATTACTCTTACACAAGAGACATTTTTTGTTTTTTTGCACCTGTTATTTGTTTAATTGAAAACACAGACAAACCTTTCACTCCAACTACTATTCCCTGAGATCAGTGGCAACAGAGTATATTTGTTCTTGGAGAACAATATGTCTGTTAGGTTTTATTTATTATTTGGTTTTGCTTATTGGTTAAGACTAGGAGTCTATCACTATTATACCATTTATAAAAACAGTAGTGAGATATTTTAAATGTGCTGATTCCACAAAGAAACCAGGAGCTACAATTTTATGTACCTTTCCACAGAACATAAAGCAAGAGAAGTACAGAAGTATCCTAATTTTTGATATATGTATATTTTTTGAGGCTATATCAAGCAAAGTAGGAATAATGAAAATTCAACTAGTTTTTCAACTGGTCTGCTATGCGATCCCCATTTTGTGACTAAATAAGTTCTAACCAACTGAACTTTCCTAAAATTAGCTTTAAATTTTCATAATATTTTCCATGTTTCATTAAACTATTATCATACTGCAGTTTTCCGATATGGTGATTATTATATTTTCTCTGCAGTCATTAACATGACATAAAAATCACTGATCTGAAAATTGCTCTGCTAAAACAAATATTGTATTGCATTAGTATTGTTATTTTAACAGAAGAAAATGTTAAAGCTCAATGACATGATAACCCCAAGATATTTTAAAGTATCATTGTATTTTTGTTATCACTAACTTATTAATTCCTTAAGTATTGATAGCCACTGTTGTATATAAAACAATGGCTTTGTTACCTTTGTTCACTACAGTACAGCTATTCCTAAGTTATGATTTCTCATGGACATATAGTCATACCTATTCGAAGGTAAACCACATCTTCACAAAATATAAAACCAAATGTTCCTCTTAATAGCTGATTAACTCTATACTTGTATTTTAAAATGAGATTAAAATTTATTTTAAGAATATTTAATATAAGCAGGACAAAACATTGACTAGTGGACTGACAAGTAAAATCCTTATGCTATCATAGAAACTCTCTGAAAAACCTGACTTCATTAGTAACTTAGAACAAGACAATTCAGGTCTGATTTTCAAGCACAGTTTTTCTAAGCATATTTCCCTCTCCTAGAGTCTTGGGATCCTTTCAGACAAAAGCTGCACCATCTTCTTTTACATATTACCTATATTTCCTAATTTTCCAGAGATCCTCAGTAAGAACCCAGCAAAACAACAGTATTGGCAGTTTGTTATAGTACAGATAGAAAACAGCCAGTACTGCTTGAAAGATAAAAATTAAAAAATAGACAAAAAAACAACTCAAGAGAAACATCTGGTAATGAACAGTAGCTTAGACTTCATATAATTAGGTCATAAAAAGATAAGTGTGATAACAGCTGGAGAATAATGCATACAGCCTGTGACTTTGCAATATGGATAAGAGTAGCTTGTACATTGTACATCCACCCTGCAAGCTCCTCACCTCTGTCATGAAAACTCTCTTCTTACAGATGACTACTGTAGATACAATTGTAAAAAAAAAAAAAAAAAAGCAGCATCTTACACACAAGTAGAAATGCTTGTAAATGAAATATGGTCTAATGCCTCCACCTACAGACCTGTGTCCCTAAAAAAATATTCCAGTTAATTGTTGATTTTTTTTCTTCGGAAAAAGAACACTTTTCAATTGACATAACCATAACTATCACAAACTGAGAATAAATCATAGTATATTCACACAAGACTTGACTAACAGCACATTGTACATTTGGATTTTCATTATAAGCAAAAAAAGCAATTCAGGCCACTGCCTCTTTTAAATTGCACCACACAAGGGGAGAGATCAAAAAGTGTAATTAGGAACTGTCTCCTGGAAAACCTTGTAGCAAATGAGTATGCACTAACCATATCTCACACATGATAAACTGAGGTATTTTAAGCAGGAGTGACATGCTAAAAAAACCAACAACAAATAAATAAATAATAAAAAAACAACAGGGAAATGGAATGTAGCATTTTGTGACCCAACAAGATGTCCTGCACTTAATTTCATTCTTGAATTGCATGTGTAAACTTAACAGCAGTCATTTAATCTGAAATTAAGTTATCATTCTAATTCTTGAAATTAAAGTAAATACAATCCCATTTGCATTAAATAAAGTTAATAAAGCAATACATTTTTACTTAGTAACTGACAATTCTGGCCCTGACTATTTTGTGGTACAGAGGTCACCTCCTTCACTGACCGTGATCAGTGATTCAGCTAGAAATCCAAACCACAAGACCGTATGAAACAGCAATGTAAAAACTGATAGGAAGTACTGCAGAATCACAGAATAATAGGGGTTGGAAGGGACCTCTAGAGATCATCTAGTCCAATCCTTCTGCTAAACCAGGTTCCCTAGAGTAAGTTATTTGAACAGAGTAGCATCCAGAGTATCTCTAAATAAGGAGACTCCAGAACTCTCCTGGGCAGCCTGTTCCAGTACTCTGTCATCCTTACCATAAAGAAGCTCTTCTGCATATTTGTGTGACTCCAGATAGTGCACATTATACCTTGTATTCTCACTGGAAATCACCAAAAAGAGCCTGACCCCAGCCACTTGTCATTCACCTTTTGGATGCATTTCTAAGTGCTGGTAAGATCACTCCCTGAGTCTTGTTACTCCAGGCTGAACGGTCCCAGGTCTCTAAGCCTTTCCTCGAAAGGGACATGCTCCATGCCCCTAACATCTTCCTGGCTCTTCAGTGGACTTAGTCTAGAAGTTGCAAGTGTTTCTTGAACTGGGAAACCCAGAACTGGACATAGCACTCCAAATGTGGCCTCAGCAGGGCAGAGAACATGGGAAGTAGAATCTCCCTTGATCTGCTTGCCATGTTTTTCTAAGGCACCCCATGATACGATTGTCCTTCTTGGTCACAAGGCCACACTAATGACTCATGGTAAAGCTGCTGTCCACCAGAACACCCAGATCCTTCTCTGCAGTGCTTTATTCAGCAGGTAAACTCCTAACCTATACTGATGCATGCAGTTACTCCTCCTCAGATGCAGGTCTCTTCACTTGCCCTTTTTGAATCTCATAAGGTTCCTCTCTATCCAGCTCTCTACCCTGACAATAGCCCTGAAGCTGATATTCCAGAAGTGAGGTGCAACTCATTGTGAAAAACATTCCTCCTCCACATCTCACCAGAGATACACTCAGCATTTGACTACTTAGCTAAAAACAGGAATGAGCCATTCATTTTCCTTCTTAACATTTGCCTTCTTTCTCCTTGGGGTAGAGGTGTCTGCTTTCTCATCTTTTCCTATAAAATCAACAGTCTTCAAATGTTCTATGTTAAACACTTGCTAAATTTATTTCAGTTAATTGTACAATTGACATAAAAACTTTTGCCATAAAATGTATAGCTTCAAATCAAACGATCCATAGACAAAAAGCATAAGTAGTAAATTGTAGCAAGTAGAGCTAATATAGCTTATCTCCTATCTAACCTTTTTTTTCCAGATAATTAAATAAAATCATGTCCTCAATGTCACTTTCACCATGCTATTTCTGTCACTTACAAGTACAGTTTCCTGTTTTATGCATAAATTGGGTAAGAACTACATAATATACAATATAAACATGTCATGGTTTTATGATTTTTTGTTATCGGTAATGCACTACATAATGTTATGATGTGGAATGAGAGTTGAAGAGTTAATGCTCCAGCTCTGTGGATCATCAATAGTTCTGGGTATACCTGTCTCAGAAGAGAAGAAGAACTACATTCCCCAGAGGACTTTGCATTGCTTTGCATTTTTTGTTATCCGCTCAGAGGGAAAGATAAAAACTGTATGTCATGAGACACAGGCTCTTTCCCTTTCGGATTGACCAGCAGCAGGTGCGCACTAGCTGGCTTCACCTTCAGCAATTAGCATAAGGCCTTTGGTTTATCATACAATCTCTAGCTCATTTTATTTGATTTGTTAGCTTCAATTCCAATTATACCATATTATATTGTGTTATTTTGCTTTCTGATATCTTATTTAGTAAATTAGCTTTCCTCCTCAGATTGTTGCCACTCTCTTATTTTTAGGCCCAGCTTCCTTTTCCTTTTTCCCCTTCCCCTTGGCGTGGGTCATGGGTCCCCTGCCCCAATTGTCAGGAAGTGGGCCAAACCAGCCCATAAAACACTGACAATGCTATAGGCAAATTGAAATCTCCTTAGAGCCAATCAAAATTGCTGGATACTCTTTGAGTCCTCAACTATACAGGATACAGAAGCATCTTTTTGTTTAAATATAAACCAACAATAAGCTAATAATTTCAGAGCTACGTTAGAGAAAATGACAGCTGGAATATTCATTGCCTTATTTGTCTGGCCAACATGTGAAGCGTCCTTTAAAACTGAAGCTTTCTTTTGAGGATTTTCTTTGATACATTTTATGTTATTGCTAGGAAGCTTGGAATAATGTCAGGTTTGAAAAAATGTATTCTCCCTAACAGTTAGATTTATTCCATAATGTCACAGACATACTCGGGGTTAACACGAAGCAGCCAAGTTATTTTATGCACATCTCAATAGCCTTAATTGAAACATTTATCATTCAAAAGCTGAAGCTGGCAGGAGAGTATTGACATTAAGAGAATATATGCAGATTCCCATAGGGATTTTATTATCCAACATCATGGAACACCTGCCACACAGTGGTCACTGTCACTACAAGCATCTCTGAGACATAATAACAAGTATGCCAGGGGCAAAGAGCGAAATTTCCTTGTATTATGTGCACATTTGTTCTCGAGCAGAAGTGCTGCACTAAACTTTTATGAAAGCTTTCCAGAAAAAAAGCTATTGTGAATCATAATGAGACCTCAAATCATAGTTATTACTTTAAGTAAGAATGCTTTTAGGAGAATATATTAAAGAGAGTAAGAGAAATAGGGGGAAAAGAACAGTGGTATTCCATGCACACTGTAAATAACTTGAAGCTTGGTAACCATCAAGTGTTAATGTACTATTGTTATTCTGCTTCACTATTTTTGACCTCAGATTTTTGCAGTGAGGTATGTGGGTCATACAAAATCTGTACAGTATTTTTTTTTTAAAAACCTAGAATGAAACTCAATGCTACAACCATTGTGTCTATCAGATGAATGGCTTTCCCTGAAGAATAGGGTTACATCTTAGAGATACTATAATAAACCTAGCCCTTATGAATCTGAAACTCAGAAGCAGAAAATAATGCAAACGTATAACATAGGAAATAAAAAATACATCATGCTTAAGATAAAATTGATATGTGTTAAGCTGGTTTCTTGCATCTATTATTTATGTGTAAGCAAATGAGGGGAAAATTATGGAGTATTTTATGCAAAAAGAATTACACTGTCAAAAAAGACCCAGAATAACAAGAAGATAAATAAATGTGATTTTTTTTTTCCTGCTACATATCTTTTGGTGGTTACACTCTTCAAAAGTTGTTGTTTATTTTATAGAAATACTGAAGCTACACTATGCAAATACATGCATCATTCAATACAGGATTTGTATATACTACTCAAGAGTCAAATGAGTCAGGGGAGATACACACATGTATGTTTCCTCCACTCAGACTCCATATGGATTACTAATGTCCATAAGATAACCACAGCATTGCAGCCTGCAGTGTGGTGCTGCCCCTTAGAGTATGTGATATTGAGCAACCAGAGAGAAGTCAAGGCAGCTTGTCTGCCCTCAGGATTTCTACATTATTGCTACAGACTGCTGCAGGAAATCAAACTGTGGTACACTTGACTCAGCAGACATAAGTACATTTATCTTTATCCTGCTCATATGGCAGTACACAGTGCTTTTGGTTCTAACTGAAAATCAAGGTTTTTTTCCTGTTTTGTGCTTCACAGCTTACACAAAATCTTCTAGACAAACTTATGTTAATTATAAAATAGCAACATAATTTATATTTCTTAAAATCTTTTTATTTTCTATATTCATATTTTAATATACATATTTTTATTACAATATATGTTTTATTAAGATAATTATTGACAAGTACTCTAAAACTAGAGTTTCCCTTGATTCTGTGGTTTTGTTTTTGTTTTATAACAAAGAAATCAAATGCATGTTCTAACATCTATGACACATCATAGGTCCTGTTAATTCAGTCTAGGGATGCTCAGGACTTTTCCAGTCCAAGACCTCAGAGAACCTGTGTGAATACTGGTATACTTTGGAAAACAAAAGTTAAGCATAACTGAGCAAAACATGAACACAATGTTTTGGTTTATCAAGTCATAAAACATCACTTCAGATGATGTCATTTTTTTCTGTTCATCACAACAACTGCATCTTTAACATTTTTTAACACTACTTTGAGTTTTTATCAGATCCAGTGTCTCTATACTACAATCTGAGAAGACATTATTACTTATTCCAGCATTGTAGTTCTGTGTGGGGAAAATAAATAAGGTAGAATGAAACAATCTCTCTTAAGATAAATGAAAAGCAAGGGAAAAAATAAAGGAGGTCACAATCCTGAAGTCTGTGCAAAAAAAAAAGTTTGCTGCAAAAGGGTGAGATATCATTTAGATCTGTTCCTTTTTCTTTGCATATTCTATGCATATTTTCTTTTCATATTCTGTGCAGATATTCTTTCACACAAGTACCTTTCTCAGCAAAAGCTGGAACCTCTTACATTTCTATCTACACTAGTACTCCAACTCCAAAAATTATCTAGCAGGGTTGTCCACCAATGCACACAGGCAGAACTGTTTTCCCACCAGAACACCAGTACTGTCTGACATGATCCTTATCCTGACATTCTGACATTCAATTCTGACATTCCAGCTATTGCTCTAATTAAAAACAACTTTTTCAAGAAAAAAATATCTAAAAGTACCAGATTAATCTTGACATGTCTATTAAAGTAGTCATTACTTCAAGAAACCAATACAAATGCAGACAAAAATGATTCCATGTTGCTTTGTCAATTCGGTTAAGTTATTTCACTTAGGTCTGCCATTATTGTTTAAAAAATAAACAAAAAATAAATAAATTTAAAAAAACTTCAAGCGCATGCTGGATTAAGTAGTCTTTTGCTGCATTTTTAAGCTTTATGGATAGAGTGGGACACAAATTGCTCTGCTTTAGGAATATGGAGATCTTAACATTTGTTCAGAGTCCACCGACTACTTCAAATTATTACCAAACTGTGGATAAACTGGTTTTAGTGTTATTTAAAATCGACTCATGAAAACTGTGAGGAGGAAAAAAGAGGAAAAACAAAACAACAGCCTGACTGCCAAGGTCCTCTTTCTTTAATTACTTTATTTTTCTATTCAGAATTCTTTCATCTGCCTTCCTAGTGAGTGAGCTCAAAGAAAGAGAAATAGGAAACGTGTCAAAGGAAAAGGTGGTTAAATCAAGCATTATGCTAGATCTAAAAAGCTTTAAATTCTATTTGCACATTTTGTCTATTTAAATAACAACCATCAAGAGATAACAGCCATATTAAAAACATTTGCACTAATTCAAAGGAATATCTTCCTTAGCTTATTTTTCAAAAAATCTATTCTTTCTGAATGACAAAACAGTGGTCAAACAGTTATATTCAAGATGTGATGCAGAATAGATAGGTGAATAAAGCCATTTTGTTTGTCCATTACCAAGTGAAGAGACCAAGCTTTGGTGCGATTTGGGAAGATGATCTGTTTACAATATAAAAATATAAACCTTATTTCTATGCATGCTACTGACAACATAATCTAAGCTTTAAAATAAACCAATAAAAGACTGGATTATCTGACTCCAGAAAGTATTTGCATATGTCATAATTACTTAAAGCCTGCATATTCCAAGAATAGCATTCATCAGTTTCCATGCAGCTATTCAATTATGCACCACGAGCATTTAGTTGTCTAGCTGTTTGGTAGTTTTTTGTTGCTTTTTTTTTTTATAATGCTTGAAAATATGCAGCATAGAAATGGAAACTGAAAACACTTGCAATTCTACACTCAATACTTCCATGGTTCTTCAAAGCATAACATTTTAAAAATGCTGAGAGTTACCAAAAAAAAGAGGTGTTTAATCCAATTATTGTTACTGAGATTATAGCATGTGCCTCTCTCCCTTCCACATGATTTAGCACATAAAGAAAAGAATTGCATAGCAAATGAAAAAATGACAGCACAGTGGTTCTGAAGATTATTTGATCAATTCATTTCCAGTGTTTGTAAAAGTCACTGAGCTCAAGACTCTCAAAAGCATTCCACAGAAAAGAGACGGAATAACTTTTTTAATTATGCAGATAGTGACAGAGTCACATATTACTCTGTAAGCCAACAAATCCTTATGACACTGTATAATGCGTATGCTTAAAAATCTTTAATCAAAACTAGATGTACTATTTTTTTTCAAAGAAAATCTGAATTCATGCTAATTTTATTCTACTCAGGTTTTCCAGTACTCAGATCTACCTCAGAGAATAAAATAGAGGCTCCTCCAAATGCATGGAAGCACCAGGTTTTGCAAGTACCTTAACACTTTTTGTGTGGCATTCTTATTACTGAAAATTAAGCTCCATTTGTATTCACAAATGAATGTTGATTATCCTAGACTGTTTTCCAGTGATTTTTACACACCCAAATCTGCAAATCTATATTTAAATATACACAACAAAATGCAGTAAATTTGCAAAAGATTTTCCTTTCTTTTCTTGTGCTATCAGTCTGCATACCACCAGGTAACATTTTAATGGGTCAAAATTGTTTTATACTACTTTTAATTATTTTGTCTATACGTAACCAACAAACTACAAGTAGTTTCTTACACCTATATAAAGAGCGACACTATCTTTGAGACTGGTTCTTTTCAATCATCCTTTCTTTGATTTCTAGGTTCCTCATAGTTCTAATCTATTCAACTTCATTAGGCTTTTCTAAGACAAAAACTGGGGGAGTAAAAATTCCCTATTCTTGTTGCAGACACAGCAAAATTTTATTACCCTATTAAAATACTCCAAGATGAATCTTCCCTTACATTTCCGCAGTATACAGAGCAGTCCGGTGCAGATGCACCAGTATCCTGACAGCCTGCTCCAGCAGCTTTATCCTTCTTCATGTATAATTAGATTTTTTTCTAATAAAGGTAGAAATAAAAACAGAAGGCGTACATAAATGAAAGTCTATAAACAGGAGATATGTGCAGTCACAAAATTGAGGAATTATTTTCACCCAGAAGCTTTTGATGAGAGGCTAACATTTCATCATAAAAAGAATTAATAAAAGTAGATCGTGAAGTTGTATTCTGTTCTACTCCCTTTTCTCTCTATACATACAAGGGATTTGTATGTAAATATCTCAAGCAAAACACATTGTGTGAAAGTCTGATCTACACTCACAATTTTTCCAGCTTATCTCTTTCTTGTTAGAAATTCTCCGCAATTCAGAAGTTACAGCATTTAAGAAAAAAACAAGTCTAATTGAAAGTAAGAAAAGAGACTTTTCTTTGATTCCTGCTTTTAAATAGAATACTCTAGGTATTCCATTGTCTCTAGTGACCTTTACTTTCTACCATTCAGTTCAAAGACAAAATTAAATTTAATTTCAAAATTGTACTAAGAAAATCCTTTAACAACAAACTACCAAGAAGGTGCTGTCATGAGTACATAACTTGGTCGTTACACATTTTCTGTCCTTCCTGATTTATTTTTGGTGCTTACTGTTGATTAAAGTCATCATTTATCTTACTGTTTAGAAAAATAAGTGAGCTATCACTCAAATTTTAGAGCAGCTTTGATATAAAATTGTATCTTTGAGGGAAAGCAGTTTGGATTTTTTTGTAAAAAACAAAACAAAACAAAAAACACCCATCTTACAAGTCAGTTCTATACTAATTCTGTTCCTGACTCTCACCTTAAGAGAAAATTGCCTTAAAAATCTCTTTGAGTTATAAATACTGAGTTTGATACCCCTTATTCTGATATCTGCTTAGCAGCGCAATAGACAAATAATATTTCTTAAATAGGCAACCATTATTATGAAAATATTTACACCATAACCTCATTGAAGAGAGAAAGCAAACAGGAGAGAAGGAAAACTGCAGTCATGTAGTTCTCCGCCAATCTTCAGAGACTCACAACACACTACCCTTCCAATGAACAGTCTACTTAATTCGAATTAAATAAATGCATATCATTCAGGTATCTAGATAATCTCAACATTTAAAGATAAAAACAAAGGCAATCATGACTTTTTTGAAGCTGGCACTTCAAATTCCAGACTTATAAGCATGAAATCAGGCATTTTGCATATTCTTCATTTTTTCATTTAGAAAGAAGGCTAACAATGTACATCAGCATAAATAAAAATACACAAACAAGAACACACTCCAGTGGAATGAAAACATTAAATGTACATTCCACTGTAAATTACCTTTTGAATCATTAGAATAACTCCACTGGTCTCTATTTTGAGCATTCTTTATAAGGTAAACAAATTATTCCTATGCTAGAGAAACAAACAGCCAATTAGTGATCAAAAAGACTTGTTTTCTATATATCTAAAGCAAATTCCTTCTTAATAGAATCTTCTTTTCCTATACTTGGATAAAAACACATATCTTAAGACCCATTCCATTTTTGAAACCATAAGGCAGAATATGAAATTATATTTGTGTGCAAACTATCATATTTTTCTGGTTCATTTTCAAGATCTGTGGTATTTACATATGACCTTTCCATTTTTATTAACAGTTTATTGGATTTTTGCATTCCAGCCAGCAGAAGAGAAAGGTAATTTACACAGAGATTTGACAGTTATACACACAGCTATAAACTTCAGTCTATTAACTTATTTCTCACGTAACCTTTACCTGAGTCTACCCAAACACCCAAACAAGCAGTATATTTTGCTTTTCTTTATGTTAAAAAGCCCTCATTGTAAGTCCCTATTTATAGAGCATCAAGCAGAAAGAAAAGCTCTGCACAAGCTTTTATTAGAGCTTTCCTTGGCTCTTAGTATGTCTCTATCTCAATTTAAATGATGCAATTCAACATCAAAGGTGTTTATAAACCACTGTTCTTGTCTTGCCTTAGTACAGCATGGTAAAATATTTCCCCCATCTTCTTTTTTTTTTTTATCCAGATGAGGTCATCAACAGAGCTATCCACTGTATGCATATTTAATTATGTAATTTAACAGATACATATTTTCCATGCATACATTCAGATATTACATAAGTATATGCATGAACAATATGCAGACAGGAGTGATAGGCTCCCTTTAAGTTTTCATTTACAAAGGATTTTTGCAAGATTTTTTGAATTGATCTCCACAATACCAACATCTTTCAATAAGGCAGTCATATGGCTTAATTAATACTGATACAGAATGAGATCTTGTGGAAGAAATCTGTATTTTTAAATGAACTTACATTTAATAATAAAATTGATATTTATAAAAAAAACATACTATCAAAGCATATATAATTTGTATATAATTGTTGCATATAATAGGATGTGATAGTTGTTTTAGTCTACTTTATATTCATCCATTGCAGAAACACAGACGTTAGACAATTCTACCATCAGGGAAAAAAAATAAATTTTAGAATATTTCTAAAATGTAACAATCAAACTGAATGCAAATCAACAACTTTTTGTCTTTGCCTTCACAATAAAAATATTTAAACACAGGAAGTATACCAAAGCTGAATGAGATTCAAATCTTTTAATGATCACAAGAAACACTGGATGTACCTCCATCTTAATTGGGCAGATAAGATCACAATCCTTAAAGAGTGCGATGAGTACAAGAAAGATAAATTGGAGGCAGAACAAATGTCCTAATGCTGTTCAAAACATCAAATGAAATGTACTCTATAGCAAGTGCTCCTCAACTAGAGAGCATAAAATGAAATTACATATACCTATACACACTGTACCTGTCTAACTTTTAGCTCATCTTTTATGGTATCAGATTCATTATCCTCATTAAGTTAAATAACATTCAAAGTGTGGTTTACTTGGGTGCATACAAGACATTACTCAATAAAATTATATATAGCAGAAGAAACTATTTGAAACAGAACAGTAATTGTAAGGAGGTATTACATAATATAAACATTATGAGGCCACCTTTGAGGTAACGATCAACCACTGAACTGAAAAGAGAATTACAATCAGGGCTAAAAACTGTTTTCACATTTAGATGACAATCTTTTCTTATTTTTGATATTAAAGATAACATACACTTCTGTTTATCCTGCTGTTATTGGCAGAACTCTGTGAAGGCACAAGCAGAACAAACCAGCTACTATGCTCTACTTTATCAAAACCTCAATAAATATGCCTTGTCTTTGGAATAGCTATGTAAAATGCATCCATTATAAAGAAAAATGAAGACTGAAAAAAAAATACATTGTAGAGGGAAGGTCCTAGAAATCATTCTTGATATTTGGAAAGTTCTAAGATTAATATTCAAAGATGTGAATTAAATTGTTGCAAAGGAGATATCAGGATTCAGAATACTTTATAAGTCTCTAAATGAGGTGGAAGAGGAGACTAACCCATCATTGTTGCCATCTGATAATTAAACATCTGGTTTACACTACTTAGGATGCATTTGTCAGCACTTGATCAATAACACCTTAAAAAGATGCATGAGAATGATTCTATAACATAGCAAATGAAACATGTTACTAGCAAGACCAATGTACTTAGTTTAATATAACTAATTCTTAGCGTGTTTCAATTGGTAGAATGCAATCAGACTCCTAAGCCTACTCTTGCTAAATGAAATAGCATGCTAGTGCAGGACTGACTGACACCTTGTGAAACAAGATAAATAAAACAGTAGCTGGAGCTGTTAATCAGAAGCCCTCCAGACCAAAAATAAATGAAATACACGATCCACAAGGTAGTACAAATTGCTACTGTAAACTTCTTGTAAAATGTAATTTGTTGGAAAAAAGAATAATAACTAAAACATATAAAAAATTTTTTAGAAATACTGTAATTGAATGCAAGTATTTCAGGCAAGTGGATACTCATTCTAGTCTCAAATGAGCTGGTCTAGCACCACTGCAAAATGCAACGCTAGTAGAGATACTAACTCAACCCCCAGAAACACTTTAACCATGGTAGTTATTCTTCTCTCCTGACAGCTTATTAAAAGTATTGCATTGGACATTTCTGTAAAGTACCAACCTGAACAAGACAGACTTGAAAGCTGACGTATTAATTGTTGAACTACAGTTACGGGTGCATTAGTGGAATACTCAGGTTCTCCTATGATATTCAGTACTGCTCAGTCTCTATGGCTTTCTGTTCGGACAGAATGTTTTCAGATCAATAAGAAATGTGAAGGATTCCCAATATGTTAAGAATGATCTCATTCTTACTTCTGAAGGACCATACCAATGCTGTACCTCATTTTTCAATACACTTCTGCTTCTCTCTGAAATTATTGCCATACACATTTGTTCCAGAGAATAAAAGAAATCAGAATGAGAATAAACTCTCATTAATAGTCCCCTATAAATAGATAGTTCCTGGAAATGTATACATCTAGGTTCATCTATGATAAATACATTAGAGTACTTTACAATTAGCCTTCTACTCTGTTGTAACCATTACATTGCTAGAAGAGGCAAACAGCTCAGATGCATCAGCATGTATGCCAAATGCACTGCAGAACTTGTTTGTCTGGAAATGACCACAATGGATTCAATGTGGGAATGCAGATGCAGACAACAAAGCTAAGGAAGTTATAGCTTGTCCCTTAACTAGGGAGAAAAAAAAAACTATATCCTTACAAGCCCATTAAAGGAGCTTATATGGAACTTAGGGGAAAAAAAAAGATTAAGTCCAATTTTGTACATAGTCTGACAGTGAAAGGAAAAGAGGGAACAGTTTTAAAATAAAATTAGAGAGATTAGATTAGATAGTAGGAGGAAATTCTGTATTTGGAGGGTGGTGAGATATCAGAAAAAGACTGTCCAAGAAACTGTGGATGCTCCATCCCTGGATGCATTCAAGGCCAGGCTGAATGGAATGGGGTCCTGGGCAGCTTGGTCTAGAGGAAGGTATTCTGGCCTGTAGTAGAGAGGCTGGAACTAGATGATCTTAAAGATCCATTCCAATTCAAACCAGTCTATGATTCTATAATCCCACTAAAAGTGGAATGAAAATTAACATGTTTAGTATTAAATGAATATTCACTGAGGCTTTATCGTCTTTAGGAAAGATCTTCAACTAAATTGAAACTTAAACTGAAGTATTGAACATTGGCTTTCTCTTGCATTTTAATATTTGTTCAGGAATTTGATCTTTATAAATATCTCTGCTACCTACAATGAGCTTAAAAATCAAGTCCATTAATAATATTAACTAATTGTCTAATTTTATTAACCGAGCAAGAAACAGAAATAATATAGTCTCAGAGGCATTTTGTTGTCCATAAGCATTTAAGCATATAACAGCAGACTTCAGTAAGCTTGAGTGACACAATAAAACTTTGTATACTATTGTAGTATCACCCAAAGACCAGACAACTAATAAAGCTTGTCTAAGATGGGCATTATCAAGTAAACACAAACCAAACAAAAATGATTAGCAGATGTAACAACACATTGGATCTAAGGTCAAAGACATTTCACATAGACATTTCACATAGACATTTCACAGAGCAAATTACAAAACATGACCAGAATGACTGACTGCCTTGGGAAAGCACAAAATAGTACACAAGAGAAACAAGAGAATAATCAGAATTAATGCAGGGAAGATAATACACAACAAGAAACAAAGAAGTTTTCCCAAAGATTATATGCTGCTACTTTGAGAAGAAGCAAGAAAAATATCAACATCTGAAAGGCAGATACTTGCTAGTACGTATTTAAAAGAATACTTAAAAGAAAAATGAAGTTGAAAAAAAAATGTAGCTAAGAGCTTAAAAAAAAAAAACCCTGAAACTAAATTAAAAATAAAGCTATCTACTGCAAGAGAACTGCTGAGCAATATTCATCAAATCACAGGTAGTTCTCTACAAGGAGTAGTAAGTGAAGATGATTCCATAAATTCTCTGCAAAATGAAAAATAGTCCAGAGACTGATGTTACTTCAAAGTCTCATTTCGTTTTATGGTTCTTCAAGATCTTTTTCTGCACTGTTTGAATGATCCAGATTGCCAAACTAAACAGTCATCTTAAAGGCATCAAGCAAAATAGATGTAACTGCTTCTGAAGGCTAGTATGGATTATAAAAAAAATTAAAGTTGTAAATAATCAAAGACCAAGCACAAGTAAAGTAAAATTAATACAGACAGCTTGTTAAGCAGCATATGGAAAAGGACTCCGAGATTAACAATTTAGTAAAATAAGTATATCTGCCTTATGATTAATAAATTATGTCCAACCTGTGCCAACTCATAGAGAACAGGGAATTCAGGACTAATAAGCAGCAAGGGTAAAGGAAGAAGGAAAGACTTAGGCTGTAGGAGTTCTCTGGTGGAGCTGCAAACAAGGAAGAACTGTAGCATTTACTGTAAAAAGGCTAAGCATGCAAAAAGCAGCAGACAATTTTCTGTAAGTTATCTAGCACAGTTCAGGTAAGCATAAATGCTGCTATTGTTAGTGAAAGGCCATATACTGAACTGGCATGACAGCACAAGATCCTGAGCTTGCCTTGGCTTTTGCTTGGCTTTTTGATCCTGAGCTTGCCTTGTTTGAACAACAAGCTTTTCTTGGCTAAGTGACCACACTGCCTTACCTACTTCATCTGTAGATCTGTGAATTCATCCTGACTATAAAGGTCAGATAAAAACTTTTTATAAAGAATTACTCACGGTGGTACAAAATATGCAACTAGATCAATGAGCTGAAATTAAATAAGGGTTAACTTTAGATTAAACTTCAGGAAGGAGAATTACTTCCATATATGCTAGTATTTTGTTTGCAGAATAATAATCTAATTGGTTGTTTTCCTGCCATATTCTGCTTCTTTAATCTTGACTCTTTGATCTTCTAGTCAAGTCAATACTTTTTTTGTCGATATCTCTTTTTTCATATAGGTAACTAAGCTAACTACCTAACACAGCAGTAATGAGAAATCAAATTAAAAAGAGCAGTTCTATTCTTAAACACTTTATAGTTCTTCAAAAGAGATCGTGTTAAAACTGCTAACCCCCTCATAAAACTAACATCCATTTGTGTAACATCAGCAAATGCGTTTTACTGGATTTGTTTTCCACAGCTTCAATTTCATTTTTATTGAGGAGAAACCATAGTCATTTTACATGATTAATTAGATATATCTTAAAGAATTTGGAACTAAGTCTCTAAAAATCATTTCTCAGATGTTTGAGTTTTATACTACAAATAAAATTAGTTAACAATGAAAATAATCTTCAGAGGATTTCATTCTTTCAGTCTGTGCTCCTACCTTCCTTACAAAAAAAATTAATTCTGCAGCTGAGAATGAAATATTATGATGGAGATATTTCTTGAAACACAGAAGCCAGTTTTCCATCTCGGTATTCTAAACACTGGTGCTATCTGCTTGACAATAAGCACGTACAGTAAACTTTAGAAGCTAAATGTTTTATTTCTACCAGGGTCATGCACATCCTTAACTTTGTTCTGGTCTCCAGTCAGGGAAGTCTGGTTAAGAAAGTGTTGTTTTTGTCATCATTTCTCTATCACTGATTCCTTCAGCATAATTTATCTACCCTTTCTCCACCATGTGACATGCGTATTTTAAACGATATGACCAAAACTAATGAACTATGTCATATAATAGTCTGGTACTAGCCATAATCAATCTCCTTTTCCATTAACCAATTTTTAATTTACTCTCTAGTTTGCTTTAAACATTTCTTATTCTTACTTTTTCATGCATATTCTCAGTGTCACTGAACGTCATCTTTCACTGGAAGGATGCATGCAATAATTCCCTTGGGGAAAAGCACCAATTTCGGTAACATTCTATTAAGTAAAACTATGAAGATGTAGAGGACAGCTTATTTCACATGTCCCAGTCCATCCTCCATATTTAATTTATTTCTGCACCTGCTTAAAGTGGATGTGACTAAAGAATGTATCCATTTCTCTCTATGAAGTTGTCAGATAAATCATAAGCAAGCTAACTCATTTGAGATATGATAAAGTACAAACAACCGGGAAGGAATCCAGCTACATGATAGGAACAGATCCAGAAAAACTCCAGCTGTTTATGCAAATGCTGATCCTGAGTGGCTGGCACCCTATCAAGGACCAGATGATCAGTGGCATATTTGTGTACTCTTTTAATGTATAATGGATGTTTACTGCATCAAACAGGAACGACCAGCAAAATTTCCTTGCAACATTTAAAGGATTTGTTAAACTGGGACATGCAATAGTATCTTACCTACTCTTTCACAATTAAACTTGCCCAGAGCTAATATCTCACAATTACTCTCTTGTACTTCTTCAAACGTTAAGCATTTTATTTCTCTCAAAGTGACTTGTGAAAAAAATCCACTTATGGGGTACACGCTGTGAACAGATCACCCATCCTACTTTTTCCTCAGTTTAAATATTTTTCAAGTATTTTTCTGCACATCTCTCAATCACTTTTCTGAGCTTTTTTTCTGTTCATGTAACATAGGTAATAGATTTTTATTTTATTTTACACATCACCTGTTAGTAATAATTTTATATGTTGCAAAACTATTTACATATTAGTTATCTTGGAATGTTTACTTTAATCATCTTGGAATGAAACCTACTGCATATTGATATGTAGAAGGTGAATTGTTGAAAATCTTTCCTTCACTCAGAGCACTTAAGCACTGAACACAGGTTGTTGTAAATGTTCATGCTATCTTAAATGATTAAATTATCTTCAAAATATTTACAGGTGCATATACAGTTCATACTTGCACAATAGATCGTATCACAAAGTATACTTAGTTGTAATAACAAAATGTTAACATGGGAAGAAGCTACAAATTTTACTTAGAAATGGTTATCAGGTGAGATAATAGTTCCAAATATAAAAGCAATGAGATAAATTCTTAAGTCATATTTTAAAAGAAATATCTTAGATTTCATTGTAACTTAAAAACTAATAAAGAATATTCACATACTTCTTTAATAAACATATTCTGTGTTAATCAGGTAAATCATGCTTTTAGAAAATTCAAAATTATGAGCAGTAAAACATAACTTCCCACTGCCAACTTCTATACTGGTAAAACTTTTTCATCTTATAGTGAATTTATCTCAGCACAGTTTTTTGCTGTAGTCTTCCTATATTTTATAACTTTAGAACATCATTTTTTTTCAAAGCACTTTTTACAGAGCTCTCTTACTGGTCTCATAGTGCAGCTATGTTCTACTGACAGTAATGCTCAACAACTACTGAAACATCTAGAAGCAGAAATATCTCTGCTCCTAGAGTGAAAAAAATCTGACCTGCTGATTATGACCTGTAGAAACTGAAGAGAAAGCAAAATTAATTTCTTCGTGAAATTGGAAGAATTTTACTAAAATACTTATTTTTTGTAATTTATTTCTTTGCAAATAATACAGCAATTTTCTGGAATTAATTGGATCAAATACAAATATATTATTGCTTTCATCCAAAGCAATGCATCTTCCATTCTCTTTTCATTTTGAAATCCTATAATCTTATAATCAACATGGTAATGTGTTAATTTGTATTAGAAGTGGAAGACAAAAGGAAAGCCTATTTATCTGTTTTGATTTGTTTTTCTCCAGTAAGTTTGAATCACAATGTTTTCACAGTTTCAAGAGAATGACAGTAGTACCTATAGTTACAATACACAGTGTATGGAATGTCATACCCTGATAACTAAAGTTTTACATCATCATAGCCAGTTGAATGGGAAATTTCATCTCAAGAGTTTGTTTTTCTCAGCCCAAAGGTTTTAATGCAGATTTCAGTTCAGTGGAGAACGGCAATGTCTTGTTAGCTTAGCTCTACAGTTTCATTGCTAGTTTTTCATTGCTAAGGTGTGAGAAAGTACAGAAGGTAAAGTCACGCAACACAGGGGAAAAAAAAGGATATGCAATTGTTGAAGAAACAGCAGAGGACCATGTGGGAGAGGATATGGAATGCTCTAAAGTAAAGACAATATAAAACCAATATAAACATTACAAATGTACTAAGCATTTAGAGAAATTGAGTCCAAGCAATACTCCAGCCTGATCTTTCAGCAGCTGACCACAGAATGCCTGGTGAGCAAATACTCATCTGGTGACTCCTTGGATGTGATGAGCACATCAATTAATAGTCTGGTAGCTTGCTAGTGTTACACATCTACTGGCTGTATTAGCCAATACATTACTTATCTGTATTTGTAAATTGTATATATCCATGCACAAGCCTCATTAGGCATGGCAAAAAGTATCTAAACAAAGTTACTGGATAGGGACAGTTGCAGGGGTGGCAGAGGAAGGGATATATAAAAACTCTGTAAAAAACTTCTTGTGATAAATCAACAGACGTTATAACAAGGATAAAAATATTACATTCAAGCAACTGAAAACTAATTTACCTTGATTCTGTAATATTATCCTCCTTATCTGTAAGAACAGAGAAGAACCTCAAAAATAAGCACATGAAACAACCACCATCTGAATATAAAATGCTTCTAGCACAAAAAGTAGCTCATAAAGCACTCGCTAATTGGCAAAGTATTTAGTGTTTACCCAAAGGCATCAAAACCAAGATAGTAACACCTGTAGAATGACAATGTTCTTTCTAGGTATCTCAGGTGCATTGTTATAGATATTTCTCAGCAGCAAACAATACCAACTGAGTTTCAAATAAGAAACTACAAAGAATGCTGCTTTCATTTCGAGCCATACTGTGAAATGAGAAGCGTTCAAGCAGATATCATACTCTTCTGAAGAGATAAAGTTGTACGAAGGATTTTATTTGCTGTAGAAATGAGGATTTGATTACCTTCCAAATGTCCCTGTTCATGCCAGTGATATATATACCAAGATAAACATTCAGATAGCTTTGACAACATGCAATTTCATCACAGCCTTTTGGGCACATATTTACATTAAACTTATCATTGTTGGGTATCTAAAAAATCATGAATCCAAAATGGTCTTGGTATTTTTTAAAAAATCTGAGCACTAAAATACTAACCTAGTTTTTGAAATAAACTTGCAAAGAAAATAAAAATTGCACGATTCAGACTACTCATCAGCTGTTGCTTACTCATCTATTAAACTTAGACCTTCACATAGATTAACAAGCATTCTTTCATCTGGCAGAAAAACAAGGAAGAGAACAGAAACATTTCTTTTTCATGTCAGTTTAAGACATTCTTCAGTTAGCCTTGTATATGATCAAAATCATACTCTTAACATGTTTTTCATGTTCCAGAAGAACCTGACAGGTTTTGCTTTCAAATATTCATTTTCCAAGTGGAAAACAGTTTTCATGTTCAGTTTTGCTGTTTTGCTTTTGTTTTGTTGTTGTTTTATTTGGGTTGATATTCCAAAATTTCTTTGTTTTACACACCTTTCAGTACTATTTCTGGCACATTAGATGGGTCAGAAAATGACAACAAGACATGAAAATTGTCAGTAGTTTCTGTTTAATGTTCTTTTCACCATGTCTTAAGGATTGGACAAAAGAAAGCAGTAATGGAAATAACCAAGTTTGGGTGACAAAGGAGAACAGTTAAAAGATTTCACTTACATAGCACACAGTTCACATAATTTCCCTCAGGAAAAAAGAGTATTTTTCAATATCGTGCTTAGCACAATAAAATTCTTGATTATTAAGAGAGCTATGTATAAATATTGCTATAAAGGAATAAAAATATGTATTTGACTTGAGACACCCCTATAATACAAAGAAAAAAATCAGTATTTGTTACAATAATTACTACAATAATATTCTCAAAAAGGGAAAATATGTGAAAGAATATGCATGCTTCTGAAACACTTTTCCTTTTTATTCCTCCTTGCTGCAATATAATCACCATCTGGGGGACCAACTTGTAGAGTATAAAATTTGTATTCATGTAATACCTACAAAAACACTTTGAGCTACATATAATTATGCAAAAAATACGTATATGCTTGTGTTCTAAATTCTTCCCCATTTGCCCTCAAGAAATGAGTACTTATTTTTCAGTCTTAGTAAATTACTCTCACTCTTGCAAGGCCTTCAGGAAGATCTTGGCTTATCGTTCTGACTTTCTGATTTCATGGGTGACTAGCTATGAATTCAAGTTTAATATGTACAAAGAAATGAATCTCAGTGTTTTCACCTCTGGAGCCTACTCTACTCCCTCATTCTGATTTCTGCATAAAACAGGAATCTCTCAGTCTCTTAATTAGGCTATCATCTTCCAGTCTGACTTTTCAGTCATGTCAAGACCCAAGCTATGACATTTTCATTGTATTGCTATAAGACTTTCCCTATTGACTCAATGGCAAAAACTGTGGCCTAAGTTTTTATTCGCCTGTATCTCAATTTAGTCAATATTGTTCACATCACTGAGAAATGCCCTTTTTCTCTTTTACGTGTCTTTTCAAATTAACAGAATCTCCCTGACTTTGATTCTTATACAAATGAATTCCCTCATTAATAACTACAAATTTTTCAATAGTTTTCTACTAAATGAAATATGATCTACTTATCTACAGGCTCAAAGCTTCACACCATCTCAATTGTCATATAATATTTATTATCCTGAGGTCAGGTCTTTTTGAAATTTGGCATCTTAAAGCTTATCAACTCAAAAATAAATAAGTAAATAAATACATAAATAAATAAATAAAATTCCTTTCATGTTCCCAGGCTCAGAAAGAGCCTGAGAAGCATTTGCAAAGCTGCATCATTACCCTTCTTCCAATCCATTCTTAACAGCCTATTAAAACTCTCCTCTTTGTCTGAGGAAAGCTTCACAATAGCAGCACTACCTATATACTGTGATTCCTGCCTGTAAGGCAGGTAATCAGTGACACCTCCCTTTTGATATGTTTGGTAACTACACATTCTGATTTCCCTTCAAGATAACTTATTTGTAGCATGCTCTTTTTTTTTAGTATTTAGCGCCTGCAATTCATCTGTTACTAGAAGAGTTACTAATAAATCATCAGATGAAAAATACATGAAATATTTTGTTAACTTGTTTGCTCTAAACAACTGCTGCAAATATCCTTTAAAAATCTGTATCTATTAGGGAAAGGCTTGGGCTACTTAAATTTATTTTTAATAGAACTTAAAAGGTTGGACCAACAAGTATTTGGCTTCATTGCGGCATAGTGCTACCTATGCAATAAGGTTCAGTACTCATGTTGGGCCTATCTTCAGCTGTCACATTATTTAAAAGTTGAAATCAAGCAAGTAGAGATAACAGAGACATGAATGCAGTAATCGCTTACCTACAAAGCTTAGCTGTTAGTTCTCATTATATTGAACCACAGATGCTATTTTTAGATGTATTTTTAATAGTCTATTGCAGGATTAATTCTTTGAAAACTGAATAGGTAAGCATATATGAAAATAAAAGCAATGTAGAACTAAGACTTGTCCTGAGAAGCTTCTGTAATTCTTCTCCAAGTGTAATACTTGAATTTCATATCTTTGCAACAGACCACCACTGCCTTTTCACTACTGGGAATTGGTTTACCGATCAGCTCCATCTAGCCTTTAAGTTCCCAAAGTGAGAGAAAAGCCCCAGCATCAATATTCAAGGTAGGTCCCCTAGAGATGCACACACAAAATACGGTTTCCCAGGGAGAGTTCTGCTCTACATACTGCACTAAATACATCGACCTGTTGACCACATCAACCAAAGGAAGCATCTCAGGATTTCACTATTATAAGATGTCTAGAAAAACAGAATGATCAGAAGATAAAATACTACTTCAGAGAATCCAAATTGTATTTGTTTAAACTGATAGATAAATCCACTGATTTTAAGCCAGAAAAATACACACTCCTCCTCTTACCCCAACTCTCCCCCATCCCCCCAAAAATAAATAAGCAAGCACAAACCCTAAAGAAGCAAATTTTATAGTCATCTTTTTAGTATGATTTCTCATACAACTCAGCAGTACCTCCCCATAATCTGTTTTTGTTGTTTTTCCCCTTCTTGTCCTACATTCATTTCAGAAGCCTAATTGAAAAAAACAACATATGCTCTGAAGTACAGAAACTAAGAAATATATCACAATGACCAACAAAGAGTATGGAAAATATGGTTAAAAAAATGGTTAAAATTCCACATGATTAAATGGTTAAAAAAAACCACTAAATGGTTAAAATTCCACATGATTAGAATTCATTCACAAATATACCCTATGCTCTGTTTTTTTAGATTACTGCAAAAAATATGAATAAAACAGTGCTAATAGGAAGACATCTTTGCCCAAAATTAATGAGGATAAATGTAGAAGTGCAAAAAGTTATGACTGCAATCCATCCAGTCCCAGATCAAGGTTCAAAAACATGGCATTTTCTGTTTTAGAAGAATTTATCCTAAAAATTATTTCCATACCGGAAATATTTATCATTTTCATTTATTCTACCATTTTTTATTTATTAGTTATTATTTATTTACTTATAGATGTATTGAAGGTTGTTTTTTGTGAGTGAAGACAGGACAATATTTCTTTTATTTTTAACTCCCAATTCTTGTTTCCTTTGTACAGTCATTCAGAGGAATCCAGGCATACAATTTTAGATAAGACTGATACTGCATAGAAGATCATTTCAATAAATAAACACACTCTCAAGGTTGGATTTTTCAAAAGGTTAATAGTAAGAAAGTAATTAATGCTCTAATTCCCTTAGATATTTGGGACATTTCCGTCTTATTTTTCCATTTTTGAAAACTCACAACTACGAGATCTGTTCGAACTGTATTTCTAAGTCTTAAATTTTGTTGCAACTATCATATTTTAGTATTAGAAACTGAAATCTATTACTGTCTCAAATAAATATTTAAAGGTTAACCATGGCTAGGAATTCCAAATCATGATTATATTAAGCTGGTTGAACTTCTGGCACGTTGTTGAATGACACAATCCTATTTAGTACTTTGTATTGAAGCAACAGAATAGCTTGACCTTTCAGTAGTTAAGATATCGACCTGCCACCAGGCTCCAAACAACACTTGTGAACTGCATAATTTCTATTTAAGTCTTTGACGAAGATTTCTGTCCCTGTCCCAGGAGATGAATTCCATTCTTACTGAATGCTTAGAAAGCTTTTCCTTAGTCCTCTGGAAGTGAAGGACATGACAAAAGACAACTTTCTGTACAAATATGAGAATCCCGAACATAATTCTCTTTGGTTGTTTGATTTCTTTAGAACAAGATGCTCCTTTTTTGGGGAGTATAGATGAGAGAGCAATTAAAAGTAAATATTTCTTTCTCCTCCTTTGTCTTAACATCTAAATTATTCTATTGTGCTTTATTTGGTTTATCTATTCCTATCAGAAAACAGCTCAATAAAGTTGTTGGAGATGCTGAGTTTTGAAACCTGCAAAATGGAAATAAAACGCTCACAAGAACAGACTTGCAGTGTCGCCCTGGCCACACCACTTATAAACAAACAACAGCTACAAAACAAAATAATTTTTGTCATGTGCCAGCAGTTTTGATTCAAAGAAATCATAGGTTTAGAATGAAAGCCTGCAAGAGGGTAAGGAATTTTGCAACCACACCAAATACATAAATGCATTCCTACTGAATGTTCAAATTCCATTAATGATCAAGCAAATGCTTCAAAACTTTCTTAAGAGGGAATTATGTCACCTGTTTTTTCACAAAGATATAACCCATTTCTACAGTCCATGTTTTGCACATACTCATTTGTCTTAGCTTTTTTTTTTAAAAAAAAGGGCTATTTTCAAGGAAAATGCACGTGTATGTACATGTGTTAGAAAACAGACATGCATTTATTGCAGCTATGGATTTTAGGAACATATTTTCAAATGTAAGCATTGCAGAAAGGCTACTGAGTTTACCAAATACACATCAGGACCCAAAACACATTCCAGGAATTAACATACTGTAGTACAGAAGGAAAGAAGGAAGCTAATTGCTTCAGCAATTTCCACAGCAGCAGGCAACAACAACGATGGTGGTATCAGCAGGAAAAAAAACACTTTTTTTTCCCCACTATTTAAAAATGAGATGCAGCATATGGATAATTAAGGCTATTTCACTAGATCAGACTAGAGCTCTCCAAGCAATCACAAAAAAGGTTTTCTGTGCATATCAGTTTATTCAGGATTCTTAAAACAGCCATTAATACATCAAAAAGCAAACACTCATCTTGAAAGAACACAGTTCTACACATGCAGGGTTTTCGCACATCATATATATTATCTGAATTACTTTCATTATTTAATGTGCAATATTTAATGTATATTATTGCTGTCGTATTCTTCTCCATTATTCAGTTTTGAACTTCCATTCTTCTCAATTAAATTTAAATTAATTTAATTTAATCTACTGTTTACCACCTTTTAAATGTTGGCCGAGTGGGCAAGATTTCCTTTCAACTCTTTATCAGACAAGATTTTCCAACCAATTCAGCTCTCATGCAGGTGCCTAACATCACTTCCAGTCTCAGAGCTATATTAGACCCTCATGTATGTCACTTGAGATAGACATTTCAAAAACAAAATTTCACATGAGTGAAAAATGAAAATCTTAAGAAATCGCGTCCCATGAAATTTAAATCACAAGACATAAGTTTGCTAACTAAAGACTTCTAGCTTATACCTTGCTACTGACATCTGAAGAGAAATATTAATTGTGGAAGACTGAGCTACCCACATGTAGAAAGCATCTTTTACTTTCAGTAATCTCATTATACTTGAAGTCATCCAGGAAAAGAGGTATTTCTATGTTATGTGTAAGGTTTTCCAGATATATGGTTTCTATAGGAAACAATATATATAATATGATAAGTATGTGCAACATTTTTAAAGGGACCTCAAACTCCAGTTTCATTTGAAAACTACTACTATCTCTAAAATACAGAATTTCTGAAATCACAGAAAATGAATTAATCGTATCAATTAGCTATAAGGACTGCATAAAAATGAGAAGACATGCACTAGAGAAAAAGACTGGAAGCAGAAGTGGTGAAATTGGTTTTAATATTAGCCAATAGATAAAATACAGATAAAGTTTTATATATATCTATATATAGATGTACAGTATCACAGAACTGTAGGTGTTGGAAGGGACATCTAGAGATCATCCAGTCCAACTCCCCTGCCAAAGCAGCTCCCTAGCCCAGGTTGCACAGGTAGGTGTCCAGGCGGGTCTGGAATGTCTCCAGAGAAAGAGACTCCACCATCTCTCTGTGCAGCCTGTGCCAGTGCTCCATCACTCTCACTGTGAAGAAGTTCCCACATACATTTGTGCAAAACTTCCTATACATAAGTCTGTGGCCACTTCCCCCATTCCTATCGCCACACACTGCTGAAAAGAGTCCAGCCTCATCCCTTTGCCTCCCATTCCTTAGATATTTATTGCTAAGATAAAGGTAGACTACACCCACTGCTCTCCTCCCACCCTCCATGCCCTGAAACTCCAGTAAATTATAAAGATGTATTGAGTTATTAAATCAATCTTTTTAACATCCTCCTTAGTACATAATATTACTTTTTATACTGACAGCTTTTTGTTCAGCTTACTAAAGGAGCTAGAGGGGAAATGTAGTGATAAAAGTTGGAAATTATATGCAGGCTTCTGTTTAAAATCAGGCTTGTAGTTCAATTGGGAATTCACTAAGTTCTATCCTTTGAAGGACTCTGCTGAAGTTCATGTTCATAAGCATACTCTTTCTCCAGAAGTATCTAGACTTCTGTCTTGAAGAAGCATTAACAAACAATTTATTTCCTCAGATGATTCACAGTGGAACCAGTAATTTTGGAGTGGCAGAAAATGGTCTTTCTTGCTATATTACCTCCCTTGTGGTGCAGTTAACCCTTAGCTTAAAACAACTACTATCAAATAAAAATTAAATTTTGACCTGAAGAGTTTCAACATTTCTTCATGCTCAAGAGCAATGAATGAGTGGTTCTACTGTTCGATTGCTCTAGAAAAGCATGTTACCACAACTGAGTACAATCACAAATGAAAAGTTTGACAAGTATCTCAAGACTATCTTGAAAAAGACTGAAAAAAAAAAAAACCCTCAGACTTCTGAAAATTTCCCTCAAAATATAAATGAAGTTTCAGCTTTGTCTCTCTGAAATTTCAAAGACTGGACACTGTCTTTGGCCTGGTATATTTAAGGCAATCAGGCACTGAAATATGATGATACTAGAATTCTCTTGTATTACTAGAGAAGGAATTAAATGTACCATAGAGAGGTACATTAATGAAAAAATACACTTCCTATTATTTTACTGTTTAGTTCTTCAACAACAGTTTGTCAGTCACTGAAGAACCTAAGAACCTTACAAGGTTGTTATCTTCATCTGCTGTTGAATTAGAATCACAGAATCATTTTGAAAGGGTGATGACCTTTAAAGGTCATCTACTTCAACTCCCTTGAAATGAACAGGGACATATGCAGCTTGATCAAGTTACTCAGAGCCCCATCAGCCTGACCTTGAAAGTCACAAAGGATGGGGTACCACCTCTCTGGGCAGCCTGTTAGCCTATTCCAGAGTCACCACAGATCCTGCTAAAGGGTCTGCACCCTTCTTTCTTATAACTCTTTTTTACATACTGAAAGGCCACCATCAGGTAACCTCACAGCCTTCTCTTCTCCAGGCTTGAACAGCCCAAACTCTTTCACAGCCTGTCCTTGTAGAAGATGTGTTCTGTGACTTGGAACATTTTTATGGGCCTCCTCTGAATGCACTCCAACAGGTCTGTGTCTATCCTGTACTGAGGACCACACATCTAGATGGAGTACTCCAGATGAGGCCTCACCAATGCAGAGCTAAAGGGCAGGATCACCTCCCTTGCCCTGCTGGCCACACTTCTTTTGATACACCCCAGGATATGGGTGGTTTCTGGGCTATTAGGGCACATCACAGGCTCATTTCCTGCTTTCCACCTACCAGCACCCTCTAGTCCTTTATGGCAGGGCTGTGCTAAATCCTTTTATCCCCCAGTTTATATTGACAATGGGGGCTGCTGTGACTCAGCTTCAAGGCCTTGCACTTGAATTTTTTGAACCTCGTGAGGTTTACCTGTGCTCACCGCTCAAACCCAGGAGGTCTCTAAGACTCTCTAGGATGCCATCCCGTCACTCAGGCATGTCAACCACACCACATGGTGAATTAGTGAAGGTACAACTTGTGGTTGCCACTAAAAAGGAAAGATATTTGAAATCTTGATTTTCCCAGTTCCTGCTCCTAGTTCTGTTTTTATTCTGTCATTTCTGAATGGATTGCTAGTCTTGAAAATGTGATCATTCATTTCACCACCCAAGATTACATATATATTTGCTGCATAAATACTGGACAATGTGAAGACTTCGCTTTAATAATTTCTTCCTTCAGTGACTGCTTCCTTATTCTAGATAAGGAATTACATACAGAAAGATTCTTTATATCAGCACCAGGTGACATGTCAGAGTCTCACAAGAATTAGAGAACATCTCCACACCTCTGAGGTTGCAGACATTTAATCATTTCTTCACTAGTCTGGGCAGCTGCACACTGACCTCCTCACCATCACCTGCTCCTGGGCTGTCATACCCAACACTGTGTGATATAAGGGCTGCTTTGCATGCAGCTTTACTTAGAAGAAATGCCTCTAACTGTGACAACAATCCTAATTAGATGTTGAAATACTATTGTAAAGATCTGTCACCAATGATTACTCATCTCTTTAATGGTTCCTTCACACAGAGCACTGTTTCAGCTATTTAGAAAATGGCCAATATTATTATCATTCCCTCGGGGGCTTATCTAAGCACTCTGAAGGATTACTGTCCAATTTTACTTATAAGCAAGGTTGCTAAAGTCATGAAATAGACACTTTTCAAGGGGAAAATAAAACGTCTTTACAGCAAGAATTTCAGCCGCAGGAAGCTGGAAGTATTCACATACCTCTAGGCAATCTCTAACACAGCAATTATAAGGAAAACATCCTCTTGAGAGGGAGCAAGATTTTAAGAGAACGAGACCAGTAAGGGATAAGAAGAAAAGGATTAGATTCAAGACTGGAAATAACACTTTTGAATCCCCAACCTTCCTATTTGTATCACAAGATAAAACTACATCACTAGACAAAAATGGCATGACCCAGTTTCCACCAACAGGGTAACTGCATGCTGTAACACGCAAACAGACAGACATTTGTGTTCACAAAGAATTGCTACCAGATATAACATTATCAATCCAGTTAAAAATAGAATAATCAGGATTAGCTTTCCAACATATCTTTCTTTGAATCTTCTGTCACTCCCTTGCAATGCCTAAAAAATCTCTTCCATTCTGCTTACAGAAATGGTTAGCCCCAGCCAAACAGCCACCCTAAAACTCCTAAACCCAGGCAGAACTCAATTCTAGCCAGTATAGTAATGCCTAGAGGATGGACAAGAATTTAAATTTATCATTTATTCTCTCTTACTAACAATTTAACTGGAAAACCTGCAGAACTTCTATTCAATCATATGAACACTTCTTGAAGTGTATCACACAAATAATAAGCCAAATTTTATCTTACAGTTGCTGTCTAGAAGCCAATTCTTCTGGGTTGTCAACTAGGAGTACTGACCATTAGAAACAATTACACTTGTTTTCCCCTAGGGTCCATAACTTCAGCTTGCCTTGAACTGTGAGCTATGGATTTTTGCTTTTAGTCTGTGTATTTCATCCTGCAAAAGTTGCCAATAATACAGATAAGCACTGTCTGAGGTTGATTGTTTTAGAATTTAGCATTATCATCTAACAGGCACTAGCATCTGACTGAACAAATACTCCTTTTGAAATTAGTGACAGAAGAAATTATTTAATGCAGTAAAATTAATAAGAGAAATCTATGAAATCTTATTCCCTGTGGATAATGGAATAACTTAAAGATTATTTTTCCCTGTAATTGTGTTAGAAATAGTAAATAAATTGCTACAGTATTTAATCAAAAGCTTGAAAGAAGCTAGGAAAAGAGAAAAAATTGTTTGTTTTTTTTAAAGTTCACGGCCTGTTGTAGAAACATTTTCTTTCTGACTGACAAACATGTTCATGTAGCAATAGATATAGAGATCTGGAGTGACTAGCAGCAATCATTTTAGAGGATGTCATTAACATATACAAGATAATAAATAAAATCCTGAACAAGTTACGGCTAACTCAGTCAGAGAACAGTGTTACTGACATACGAGTGTTTTACAGCGTTTCTAGTTCTTTATAACCTTATGTTATGCTTATAGGGTACCAATGAGCACCCTGACCTTTGAATTCCTTTACTCAATTTCTTTTTACTAATAGAAGTAAATAATTTTAAAATACTTTGCTATCAGTAATGGAACTTTTACAGAGAGAAATATTTTAAAAAATAAACTTTGATTCTGAAACATTTTGAATTATATTCAGCAGTAGCAGTTGTAAGAGGAACTCGATGCTTAAAGAATGTCAAGCATGAGCAAGATCAGAACTATTCCATAGAAAATAAAAGCTATATTCAAGAAAGTCTAAATACTGCTTCATTTAAAATTAAAAGATACGGTAGATATATGAAAATAATAGTTTGTAGCTTCTTTTGTTTTTTTTTAATTTCTTATACTTCTTTCAATCATTTTAGATTATAATGAAAACTAATTTATGCATGGTTTATGTATTCTGTTGAATTTTGACATCTACTTCTACGTAAATATCACCTGCAATATCAAACTCCTGTTATTTTTAAGCTATCATCAAATGTATGGTCCACACGCATCCACTGGTAATTTTCTGGTAAGCTGTGACTACAATTACCTCAAGATTAAGCTAATAAGTGCATGCTTGTTCACTCGGGAAAATAAATCGGGGATTAAAAAAAAGACAGGGAACTAGAAGCAGCAGATATAAATGCTCAGACGTTGTGTTACATACACATTCTACATTAGCATCACTGAACTGCACAACAAAACAAGAAAGCTAACTCCTAAAGTTATGTAATACTTTTGAGTTCGGTGGGCTATCCTAAGAATGGCATGCAGCACATTTGCTGTTGCTCTGAGCAGAATTCAGACCCGTCGATTCCTTTTGCAACAACAATTTGTTTGTAGTATGCAATAATATCATATAATAATCATTCTAAACAGTTCCTCTTATTCTCTTAGCTACTGGAGTTAGATTTCCACACCTAATATTATTTTCCCAACTCTTCAGACTTCTCACTCCAGTCTGACTCACTCTTAGAACTTCCAAATCCTTACCACTTGTTGCCAGTTCTTGCCTTTGCCTGTGTTATCTCTCATCTAGTTTTCCCGTTGCCTATCTCATTCTCTTTCCTAGGCCACACTACCTGTTCAAAGTAACCTTCTGACCTCTCCCAGTCAGCATCTCTCCTGCTGCCATTGTTAATTGGCCAACATTAGTTTTTCACAACTTCTTTTCCTTTTCACCTCCATTGAGGGTCTCAGCCCTAAGTAGTCTTGGTCTTTTTTGCAGACAGCTTCCAGCTCTCTTACACTGAAGGATTGTTCTGGTCTCCTTCCTCAAACACACTTCCACAAGGTACCTCTTTGTCCACCCTCCAGTTCTTACTCCTAAAATCACAGCTAGAGTTTTCCAAGTCAGAATGTATAGTTATAAGGAAACAACTGGAGAAGACGTGAGGTATCTAATCCAGTTTCAGTGTGGCCTGTAGCACACAGGTGTTCCATCACTGCACTAACAAATGTGCAATGCCACTAAATTCTGTAGCATAGTCAAGCAACATAGACAGCCATGAGTTTGGAGAGATCGGAAAAATTAGAACCATGATAGAGATCATTCCTTGTAAGAACTTTAGATCCTTTCTCTAAACAGGGAAATTGCACAGTTTTGCCAGCATCTGAATTCAAAAAAGAATTACATATTTTCTCCATAGCCTGGTTTTTAGAAGTTGCATTGTTCTGATTAAATATTTTTGCATAAATTCTCTACAACTATTAGGACATATTTGTATATATAACTCAGCACTGGTGAGGCCACACCTTGACTACTGCATTCAGTTCTGGGCCCTTCACTGCCAGAAAGGCATTGAGGATCTGGACTCTGTTTAGAGAAGGGCAGTGAAGCTGGTGAGGGGTCTGGAGTACAGGCCTTATGAGGAGTAGATGAGGGAGCTGGGGTCATTCAGTCTGGAGAAGAGAAGGCTCAGGGGAGACCTTATCAGTTTTTACAACTACCTGAAGAGACGTTATAGTGAGCCAGGGGTCAGCCTCTACTCATGTAACTAGCAATAGGACCAGAGGGCGTGGCCTCAAGTTGCCCCAGGGGAGACTGAGACTGGACATTAGGAAATACTTTCCTCCAATAGAGTTGTCAGGCACTGGAATGGGCTGCCCAGAGAGACATGGTGGAGTCACTGACTCCGGAGGTGTTCAAGAAACTGTTTAGATGTGCTGAGGGACATGGTTTAGTGAGAACTATTGGTGATAGGTGGATAGTTGGACTGGATGATCTTGTAGGTCTATGCCAACCTTATGGAGATTTCTATGACTCTATGATCTTAATAGACTGAGGGTGGAAAACATAGGAATGGGCTGATTCATAATCCCATGTTATTGCTAACCTTCTTCCCTGAATGCTAATAAGCAAAATAACAGTTACTTAAATAATATCGATATTTGATCAGAAAATAAACAAGCAAGCAAACCTGGTAAAATAATCTAGCAGGTTAACTGTAGCTGCTTTCCCAGACTCATTTGAAGAGCTAGGAATTCAAAGAAATCCAGACATCAACATCTGATGTCAGCAGAAAGCACTCCAGTTCCAGGCATGCAGGAAGTATAATAGTGGCATAGCTGACAGTAGCAACTGAGAAATTGAGGACTGTTATTATGTAAGCCTAGTGGAGTAGAGATTGAAGCATTATTTTCTAACCATCTAGTACAAGACTGATATCACCTGCCACAAATTTAATATGTCTGGCAGTAGTTCATGTCATTCCTAGAACAGTATTCCAGTGTTACTGGATTAAAGACAATATTTATTCTTCGTTGACATTCTTTTTATTTCTTTTTTTTTTTAACAACAATATTTATTATGCTTTGCTGATTTTCCTTGAAGGGACTCATTGTTCCTTAGTATGATGACTGAACATTACAATGCCTAGTATATACCCAATATTCAGTGAACACAGTTGCATGGTAGGTTCTAAGGGACTGCTGGGATTGAGCTTGATGAGAAAATATTTTTCTACACAGTACCAAACAACATTACTTTTGTTCAATCAAATGCAAAGAAAAGCATGAACAAGAGAAAATTAATCAAACCATCATACAAAACCTCAAGCCAAAGAACTTGACTTTAAGAAAAATAATTACATTTTATTTATTACATGAACAACCCCCCTCGCAATTTAAGAAGGAAAACCCAAGTAATTGTATTTTCAGCGTTCTTGGTATTATATAGCTTTTTTTTTTGTCTGATATTTGTCAGATTTGATCTCTTTTTGGTCTGATGCCTTCAAATCCATACCTTCACATAGTCCAAAAAGAATATTTTGGTTAATACACTGGAGTACCTCTTTCTATTGGTGTTTTCCATTTCTTCATTAATTACAAACAGCTCATATACCTTTCCTCTGGGAAACATTACATACTATTAATTTATTTATTACTAAATACCACTCTTCTTTAAAGGGAAAGAGAAAAAACTATCTGATATAAACTCTTTCATTACTAACGTCTGTTCTGTGGATATTTTTCTGTGAAATAACCTTAAAGCAATCATGAAAGTAAAAATGTCTTATACTTTTGAAAAAAAGTTGTGAAGGATAACACCACATAAAATGAAAACACCTACTCTTACCCAGAACTCTCAATCAGAAACCCCTTAGGGTTTGGATAACGAATAGGGAGTTCTGATCAGCATGGAATGGACTTGCATCTGAGGAGCATATCAGACTTAAATCTAAATGAAAGGAGGCAGGCAGCGGGTTTGTTTGTTTTTAAGTAGTTGCTTGACTCTCATCTCAAGATATCCCAGTCACACAATTTGTAAATCCAGTTGTTAAGCCATAGAAATGCTGAGACTTCTGAAGCAGAAGTTACTTAGCCATATGGCAGACAGGAATGAATGCTGCAGAATCAAGCTTCTCCATTTCATTTCAATAATATGTAATATAAAACAAGTGAGCAGGGACACCTTGGCATGTAAAGCAAGGAGTTTAGAAAAACTCATAATTTAGCAAGCAGATGAGGAACAGCTCATCTCATCCAGTGACAGCCACAACAAAAGAATAAGCCTGTAATGGCTCTTTGACAGTTTATTTTCCATGCACACGCTTAAGCAGTACACACTGTTTATTTTCTAAGCAGCTTAGCAGATGGGAGGTAAGTAGGATGATGATTATAATTCAATATAAAATACATTTAAATAAAGTTGGGGGTCTGACTTAACTTACATATTTTGACTTCTAAGGGCTTAAGACTTCAGCAACATCCTTCACTCAGCTGCTATTCTTATTTCCTAAATGTGAAACAGTCTCTTATCACAGGCTGCCACACTGCTGGACAATGTAGAACCGGTATAAGGAAAGAATTAGTTCCAGTAGCTCCAGAAGAACAAGATTCTGCACTACAGGCAATTTGACACAACCTTCACCAGACTGCTTTTTTCATTGTTTTGTTTTTTTTTGGGGGGGGTGGTAGTTGAAACTTTAGTTTGTATTTCCATTTCTTTTTCTAATATCTATTCTTTCATAACTACCTGACCCAACATACTACTTTCCTTGGTGAGTTTTTATCCCAGCAAATTATCAACCCTAATTTTAATAGGTGAGGAACAGAAGCACTATGTAGTTTGCTCAAGCTTACCCAGAAAACTCATTGAGATAATATGGTATTTTCCTAGAGTCCTTTAATCCGTGATAAAGGTTCTTTAAGATTTTTGGTGTTGCCAAAAAAAAAAACAAACCATACTTATTCAAGGAATACATTTCATTGGAAAGGTGGAAAGAGACTTGTTGCTAAAGATGAAGCCGGAATATGGTTCTCAGTGTCACTGATAAATTCTGGATTGAGTATCTGCCACTACAAATATTAATTTAAGGATGAAATGTCTCAGACATCTAAGACACCTGCAGACTACTGTTTATTACCCACTGCTACAACAGGAAAAAAGTAGGCAAGTTTAATGCAGCACATTAATGTTTGTAGGGCTTTTTTAAAATAGATTTTTAATTGCTTAGTTAATTAAGGGCAAGTATGCCTCCGAGTATGCACCTCAGAGATAAAAGGATTGGGGAAGGCTTAAAAGGGGGATACAGAATACAGCTATGAGGAAGACTGGATTTTTTTCCAGATGTGTGTATAGTACAAAGAATAGATGAGCATTTCCAAGATCATGGACTACAAATAACACTGCCTGAAAAATCAATATCACATCTTCTGCCTGTCTATAGAAAGAACATTCATGAAACACTCATTTAGATAAGGTAATGGGAGATTTGATAAATGCATGGAAGGAAATTCCATCTGAAACATAGGAAACTCAAGCTAAGGAAGAATTAGGGCTGCATGATTTTTGCACTGTGAGTACTGGTGAAATGTCAGCACGTTTGCAAAGCCCTTGTCCAGCGAGATTCCTTCCAAATGTATGAATTAGGCAGCCTACTGGTATTCATGCCCATTTGATTTCTAATACATTGATTTTTTTAGAATATACCAAAACTGGATGTTTTACAACAAGATTAGAAAAAAGCACCATGAAATTACAAAATTACTAAAAAAGATAATACTAGTATTTCTCTCCCAAAGTTCATTAAGTCTGTATGACATCTGAATTCCAGAGAATTCAGGTTTATTGAACATTTTCATCTTCCTGTCATTCCCTCCCCCCCCACCCCCCCAGTATGTTGACTCAAATAATCTTACTATAAACTCAAGATTAAGGCCATCATGTCACAATGACATCTGTGTATGACACTGAGATATAAACTGTTACTAAAAGACACAAAGCAATTCAGCAAAAATGAGGAATAATGTATATATAGGAAGTATAGAAAATACAGTACCTCACTGGTATCTTACTGTCCTTGTAAAATCTGCTCACACCACTGGACCTACCACCAAGTATATTTCTCAAACAATAAAATGAAAAAAAAAATGTTCTTAAGCCCAACCAAGGATCTTCTCATTCTGACCAACGTTTTTTATCTGGTTAGCTTGAAACAAAAGCATACAATTCTCTTTCCAAAAATTACATTATAACTTAAGTCTTGGAAATGCCACTCCAATTACATCAAACTCTAATTGATTTTCCCTGTTACTTTATTATTGCTGCAAGCACAGACAGGCTTTTATTCTGTTTTATGTATTCTTTACATCTAGGTAAATTTCAACTTTAAAATTAATTATAGCACCTCAATATTTTTTCAATTCTCTCATTCACAGGAACACATTCTTCTGGAAAAGCTGGTTTCCTACCATACCATCTAGATTACGACTATCTGTGATCATCACAGCAAAATACCAGTGTTCAAGGTGGTACATCCAATCTATTTTAAGAAAAGCCTAATATAAACAAACAATCGCTAAAGAGAGAATACCAGATGCTATAACAAAGCCATAATATAGCATAATAGCCTCTTCCTTTTCTATACTGTTAAATCGAAGGGATTTTTTCCCTGATAACTTTTAGTACTACTACAAGAATAAATCCAACAGCAGCTACTGACTTGCACGCACACTTCGCTATTTTTAAATAGTCATTGGGGGTCACACTGAAAAGTTAAAAGATGGACAAAAAAGAAAATGCTGTCACAAATAGCCAGCAATTAGACTTGATTGAAAGCGTCCATGGAGAGCCACAAGGATGATCCAAGTGTTGCAGCACTACTCCTATGAAAACAGAACGAAGCAGCTGAGCTTATTCAGTCTCTAAAATAGAAGACTTTAGGGAGACCTCAATACAGCCTTCCAGTTTTAAAGGAAGATTATAAACAGGAGATAAACCAACTTTTTACACAGGTAGGTAGTGATAGGACAAGGGGGAAAGGTCTGAAACTACAGGAAAGGAGATTGTCAAGAGATGTCAAGAAGAAGTTTTTTACTCAGAGGGTGGTGGGGCACTGGAACAGGCTTTCTAAAAAGGTTGTAGATGCCCCATCACTAGAAGCATTCAAGGCCAGGGTGGATGGGGTCCTTAGCAGCCCAATCTAGTGGTCAGCAATCCTGTGCACAGCAGGGGGATGGAACTTGATCTTTGAGGTCCCTTTCAACCCAAGCCATTCTATGATTTTATGATAGATAAAGGCACTGGTTACTGAATTAATTCTCATGTCATCAAGCAACAAGAGAGAGTTCTAACACTTCTAACATCTATGAATTAGGAAACTTCATGATATCTTCACTCCAAAAACAAGAAGTTCAACTCTTAATACTTTGTCAGATTTAGTATTAACCCAGCATAGGGCATGCAGTTTCACTCTGATCTTAGTACTTCAGGCTCAGCATCAAAATTTTCCTGTACAGTTGAACTATATTCAGCAAGAGACTCAAAAATACATGGCTAGTGGATGCAACCATACCAGCTTCTGTCTAAAGCAAACCCAGTTAACTGAAACATTAATGTATCGGTTCATCTAGATAATAAAACTCAAATTTGAAATACCTACATCTTACTATTAGAGGGGATGAAGAAGAAAATTAAAGAACATTAAAGAAATAAATTAATCAACAGAACCAAGCCATGTGTTACCAATACAAAAGAAAGAATATGCCAGTTCAACCTGACTAATGTCTTTATGCATTCCTGTTAAGAAAACATTTGCATATAAAACACAAGAGCAAGAGGAACTATGAGATCCCATCAACAGTTCAACATATGGTAACTACTGCAAATAAGTCAAATAATTCAACAGGGAAGAGTTACAAACAAGTCACATGAGAGGGAGACAGTGACTTATAAAATAATTGGAAACAGTGAAAGGAAACTATCTCAAACTCCAGCAGAACACCAGCTAGATCTTTCAATTACAGAAGTGTAAACTGAGACTATCTTGAAGTGCGAAAAGTGGAACAGCTATAATTTATGTCAGCAAACATGGCTCAAAATCTCAACACTTAAGACACTTAAATTTGGTCAGGCATACTCAGAGTGAAATGATTAGTCTCGGATAACTCAGTGCAAAAAAGCCTCACCAACAACACCCAGTTCTACATTTCTCACTTCTCCTCACAAAGTCATAGATACATGCAATGCAGATACACCACAGTTTTCATTCCCTGGAACCAGAACCTAAGAAAGCATACTGTAGAGTCAGTCAAGCTGGGTAAACATCTGCTAAAAGAGCTCTTTAATGAAAACTAGGCATGTTGACTGTGGAATACATCTGATACAAAAGTCTGCTTGCTCATTAAGCCATTTGAGGTGATAATGTGACACAGCTATCCTTTGTCTAGGCCACAGCATTAAACAAAAATGGTGCTGTGCTTTGGTGGCAAGCCTAACCAAGGTCTCCTTCACCAAAAATCTCCATGTCCTATTTCACCAGCTGGTTTGTCAGTACTGAATCGTAATTTGAAGGGATTTTTACTCACAATTTAGATGTCATTTATGATGACTTACAATCACTGACTGAGTTTACAGCTTGTATGTATGAAGCAGCAATCTCTATACATGTTGAGCTGTATATAAGCATTGCTTATACGTATTTTGTATATATTATGCACATATGGCTCCATGTATTCACACAAATATATACCTCTTAATGAAATGTAAGATTTATTGAAACCTGAAAAAGTCAAGTATTTTATTCTGCTATATAATTCAGCCAGAAGTATCGAAGCAAATAGACTTAACCAACCATCCAAGCTACTCTGAGGATCTAAAACAATGGAAAAACATAATGATGTCCAACAAAATACAACTAAACTGTCTCAAAAATACAAGGAAATCATTCACTAAAGGTTGCATTCTGCACTTAATCTGATATTTAACAGTTTTACACTCTAGTGTAAACAGGACAGGCAGAGTTCCTGGAAAAATAGAAAGTCTCTGAAACAGTAACTCCATAGATCTATCATAAACAAGTCTATTGTATAAATTTAGCTAAGGCTCAGTCTGAAGAATGTTTTCTGTGAAGAAAATGATTGAATAATGCTCTGAAATGCCATATTCCATTTCAGCATGAAAGTGGAATAATGGTTGTTTCTTCTGACCCTGCCTGTCTTGCTGCACCTGATGCAATGTGACAGCACTGTAATCTGTACCATACTGCTTTTGGCATACATTCCCCACTTCACTTTCACAGAAGTGTATCAGGGTTTAAGTTCTTTTTTTTCACAAGACAATACCCAGACAGACCTCTGCCCAAGTTCAGTGTCAATCTAGCACCATCCTAGTAAAAAACTGGAAAGGATTTTTCTCAGAAGTGAAACTCTTTCACTGTCCTCAAGCACTGCAACAATACAAACCATATAAAGTATTTAAAAAGGGGTGACAACTTTTTTGTATGATACATTCGTTTTATTCTAATTTCTTTTCCTTCCTGAAATCCTTTCACACTTTCTGAAGTGATTTTCATCTTAGCAGTCTTAAGACCAACACAACACAAAAACACAGGTATTCATGCATTTTTTCCTCTAAGAGCTTTTAGTGGGTGTACATGTGCTTAAGAAAGTAAATTCTCCTTCATGATTTTTTTAGTGACAATAAAAAAAATGTATTAATCCAGAACACTGTTCAAAACAATTGAAATCCTATTAACTTTACATTATCTCTTTGTTCTAGCCCTTGTTGTTAAAAAGCTTTTTTTTTAACTAAATGAATAATATACTTTAAAATATCATCTTAGGAAGCATGATAGAGAAGTTAGTTCTCCAAGATTAGAGTTTAAAAAAAAATTAAATGTTTGACAACAATGTTCTTGTTACCCTCACAGGATAAAACTTCCCCTTTTGTAACAATATCCAGCCACTGAAGTTATTGAATAGCACAGACATTGGTTTCAGAAGCACTACAAATTCAAATAAAAACTCAAATTTAATTGGAAATATATTTCTGAAAAAAAAAACCTGCACAATTACATTTCACCTATCAGCCAACATCAATTCAGACAAAAATTATCACAGTATATGGAAAGTATTTCTGTTTATCAGTGACAATAGTGCTGGTCACGAGACAATATCCCCGTGGGACTTCTATCTCCTACATCCCATATAGCTCAGTCTTATTTTTATTTTCTCATAGCATTTAATTATTTGCTCCCATCTAAGAAATTCAAATGGCAAATTTCAGAAGTATTCTGATTCTAAAACTGACCAATTATTTTTAAAGAGAGACTATCTAATTTTTGAGAAATATTTTACCAGGAATCAGCAATTTTGAGTACTCCAACTACCCTCCATTCTTTTTCCACCTAAGAGATAAGTTTGGTGAAACAGTCTGATCAGGTAATTGGACAATGAAATATCACCACAATTATTATTGTTTTTTAAGGTGAACAAGCAGCTTAATCACAGTAACAGTACCCAGTGTCATTCACTGTCTCTTATGTTAATGGTAAGAGCTACTATTTGAGCTACTATTGAAAAAAAAATAAAATCTAATTACAGATGCAGTAAGTGACATGTGAACACAAATTCACAATCATTCAACATTTTTCTCACAACTCAGTGCAGTTATTTGGTCTTATTTTCAAGTCATGACTATATTTATTCTGTCATTCACATTACCTTTTAAAGAAAATTAAAGGGAAGAAAAATGTTATGTTATTCTGTCATAACATGAGAAAAATTATTTAAACGTAAACTAAATAAAAAGTTTAAAAGAAAAACAACATTTTGAAATTTCTGTCATAATGCATATGAGAGCTGCCTCAAATTGAAGTAATAAAGAATATCTTCAAATCGGCTAAATCATAGCAAACAGCGAAAAATGTTCTACACCACTGTTCAAAAAGCTCCTCAAGCCTGAATTTTTAACAGCAGGAAAAGTCTTATCCTTCACTCTCCCCCCCTGCCAATTCCAACCACTTTCTCTTACCATAAAGCTCTTTCTGAGTGCCACTGCCAGTACTTACAGAGCTGTTCAATGACTTGGAATAACAGAACAATATATATTGAAAAATAACTTATTCAAAAATGTTCTAACCCAAATCCATTCCCACAGTAGTGCATGATTGTATGAATGCCTGTCAGTACAAAAGACATGATATTCATTCATGGGAACATACAGCAAGACCTACAACACAACCAATTTACGCCAATTCAGGCTGCAGAATAACTGCATCATCAGTCACTGGCCTACAAGAATGTTGAAAGCCTCACTGAATTTTCATAGTCTGTGAGAACTTCCACCTACCTGACACTGAGTAAAAAACTAAATTCAATGAAGTAGTAAGATTTTAGCTAAAGATACTCTAATGACAAGGCTCTAAAAATCCCAGGTAAGCATGGATCACCTAAATCCTCTTCACATTTCTGAAAGTCTGTCCCTATTAATTTGTAAGACTTCATACAGTGGATACTTTGTGGTTCCAGTGTAAATTTCCTTATATAAAACTATTACCTGTTCCTCAGCTTTAGTATTTTTCACAAATTATTTTCACAAATTATGACTAATTCAGCTTGATGTAACAAGATACAGCTCTGTCAACTGACAAATTACACCACAGGTGATTATGACTGTTGGGATTTTACTAACCTGACCTCTTTAGGTTTTTTCTCAGTTTTTCATTAATATAAAATTATACAGCTTCTTTCACCTAAAGAACTATTATGAGACACGTAGATAAATTCTCAAATGCCTTTACAGATAACACAGCTGTAAGAAGCATACAGATAAATAGAGTCCATTTCAACTACCTGCAATCCATTTATTTTGTAATTCATCACAATTTACACACTTTCAGAAACATCACAATAAACTGCAGGTGTCTGAAAAAAATTAAACTATTTAACTGAAAGCATCATTGTTTTTACTGCTGTAGAAAACCTACTTCTCATACTGTTTTTGATGACTTCTTTTAGACTTAGCATATGGTCATTTTAAATGCAAATATAAGGGAGATGAAAAGACACATGAATTCTGGATGCCTCCCAGGAACTAAAGTGGCTTGATAATATGACAGAATCACGTTAGATGCCCAAGAATAAATTTCCCCTGACCATCCAAATACCAATATGCATTTGGTCAAATCTCAAATACAGAGACTTATGAGTGAAACTGTTGCCACTGTCCCTAGAGGAGGAAAGAGAATGAAGTATAATGGACAAGTTATAAGTTATAAACAGATTGATATAAGAAGACTATTAATGGCATGCTCCATTGATGGTTTTTGAAAGAAAAAATCATTAGAAACCATCCAGAAATTCTCTCTGGTCATGAATAATTAAAACTGCCTTGGCTAAACAGACTTGAAGGGGAAAAAAATGCATACCTGTGCCAGAGCATTTCTGTTCCATTTGATGAAACTAAAAAGACATACTAACTGAACCATGGAAAGGTGGATGACAATAACAAGGACTGAATACAGTAACTATACACTGAGATGCGGATTAAAGAAAAAAGAGAGAAAGACGAAAAATGCTAAGACATAAGGTAAGGAAAAGCACATTTTGTATTGCTTTGGTTATTGAACTTTTTTGTGTGTGCAGCCCAAAGAAAGCACATCATAAAAGACTGTTAGAAAAAAATCACATCAGATCTGAAAACAAAGACACCATATAACAAATCTCTAGAATAAAAAACCTCCTTGCCCATCTCAAGTTGCCCTCAGGCTGAGAGAGAATTACCTAGCTAAACCTAAATTGCTCCCAAGCTCCTGGTTCTGTGACTATTCCCCATCTGCACTCAGAATTCATCCTGAAGTCCTTGGGAGTGCACAAAGGCTCACATCTCAAGCTCCTCTCTGTGCCAAAGTTGCCATGTGAATAGAAAAAGGAAATAATCCTTTCATAATCCTTTCAGCCTGACAGCAGAAAGGAGAGGGGGGCAAAGAGGAGGTAAGATTTTTTTTTTTTGAGGGGAATATATTGTTTTGTTCCAAATGACCTTTCTGAATGTAGCATTATAAATGTGACTCAGAGTTGCACAGATACTATAATTCATTTAATTATTATACAGGTAGATATTGTCAGTTTTTTTCTTTTTTGCCTCAATAAAAATATTCCCATTAAGTTTTAACAGATTTGCAGTGCTGGAATTACATACAGATGCAAAGTATGATAATTTATATCTTTCATCCTGCATTGCTTTGTTCTATTGTTGTTCTGTGGGTTTTTTTCCCCACTCTAATTCTTCATGCTGTTGTCCTCTAAGTGTTTTGTTTTCCTTTCTAATAAGGAATTAGAATTATTTTAGTATACTTTAACATGGTATATTTGTAAATATAAAATATCTATCAACAGTAAATAAAAGGTTAGTCTAAATTTTATAAGGCTCATTAAGTTTTCTATGTTTTGACTTTCTTAATTTAGGCTTTGTTGAAAATGTCACGCTATACAATGGTGCACCAGGACATAATTACATTTTCTACCCTCCTTTTAAGACTCCAACACATACAGTACAAACCAAAATTAGATTTAAATATATTATATTTGAGCCTTTCACTTGAAATTATAAAACAAATCTATTTTTAAACATGGATTTAGTGTCTACAGAAGGTATGAAGGCTTACATAATCCAAACTACTTTAAAATCAAATGAATACTTTAAAAGATACATATATGCCTGTTTGCACAGCACATACATGAACACACTAACAAAATATATGCAAATTAATGAGGAAATTTCCTTTGGACCTTACAAACATTCATCTATATAATAGCGTGACTTTCACGTGCTGTGTCTTGAGCTTTTATTATATATTTAAATCATATGTTCATGGCTCTCTGTGTACAAAAATATTCTGTTCATTATTAGTTAAAGAACTTTCGGACTCAGGAATCTCAAGGCACATGGAAAGCATCTGCCAAAATTTGTCTAGAACCTCGGGAATTGTAATGTTTGCACAGAGATAGAGAGCAAATTTGTATAGGGAAAGAAGATAAATCTTACAAAAAAAACAAATCAGTAGCTCTTACCTTCTACCTGCTACAGAACTTAGAGACTGGATGTAGGTTATGATTTAGCATATGCAGATATTACACAACTTAAGTTTTCTGACCATTTCTAATGTCCACTTCATTCTGACCCCAATCAATGACTGTGAGGCTGGCTTCACTTTCTCTCTTTGGTTGTCTCTGATGTAATAGAATGATATGATTTAGGCTAACTCTACACATTTGCTTAGAATGGAAATAGTATAGAATTGATCTGTCCTTAAAGATATCCTTCTCCTCTGCCTGTCACTGTTATGATATTGATCACCACAGATGGGTCCACCTATTCTGATTACTCTGAACTCATGGTTAATTTACTAAATCCCTTTTATTACTATATAATAAACAGTATATGCTGTTCAATTGGATATACCTTATTTGCTAACAGAATTTAAAGCCTCTAAATTGTTTTTTCCTCACAAGCACATCATTAAAACTACGGGGTTTTGTACTTTTTTTTTAAAGCAATCTTGGAGGGATGAAAGACAAAGAGAACATTAATAAATCAAAGGGCATCCGGAGTTGGAAGGGACCACTATCTAGTACCAACATTTATGAGGTGGGCAGGGTTACCAACCACTAGACCAGGTTTCTGAAATTTTAAGATGAACACAGAAGAGCAGAGGTAAAAGGCTACATCAAAGAGAAAGAACAAGTGAAAGCTAATGATGTAGGTGAAATAATATTGCTGAAGCTTAACAGCCTCTCAACTTTTGTACCAAACACATTGACAGCTACTGGAGCATGAGGATCAAGAGCCGTATTCTTCCTTAATCATCTGTGATTCTCCTGCCTCACTTTTCCCAGCGTGCTTGCCCAAAAGAACAACACAGGAACTCCCTCCTTCACATCCACTTCATTAAAATTCCTGCTACACCTCAAGTCCAAACAGAAGTTTCTCCTCTCACTTTCCTAGACTTAAAGACATGAATATATACATGAAGTATCCAAAGATTAAACTATGAACACAATTATATTTGTATATTTCCAATAAGAACCGGGTCCAAAATATACAATGCTAAAAGACAATTAAGGCTTTAATGAGGAATAAAACAGGAAGTAAATATGGGATTCACAATTAGTGATATTTTCAAAGCTCAAAGTTACATTTTTCAGGGAGGTCTGTGTTCTAAAATAGAAAAAAACTACATTGAAACACTTCTCTCACAGTAGGAGCTTTTTATGAATTTACTGAAGAAATTATGCTAAAAAAACACAAAGATGAGTTTTTCTTACTTTTCCACTTGTCTGAAAACAAGAACTAGACAGAATTAGATAAAAATGAAAGGAAACTTTCACCTGAGAAAAATCACTTCCTTCCATTAAGGATTTCATCAATGCACATTTTAGCAGATTAAAAAAATTGTTAGCCAGGGGGACAAAGAGACTACATTCTAATTATTCCATTTGATCTTTACTTGCAGGAAGACATCTGACAACTGTTAGAGATAAAGCTTACAATTAGGCAGCTTTTTTAAATAATTAAGTACAGGAACTGAAGCTTTCCCTAGATTTGCCTTCTTTCTTCTACCTCTGGCTGTACTACAGTCTAGCCAGCTGCAAAGGCACATCCAGTCACTTTCCCCCATTGTCAACAAATGGCAAATGAAAGTCAGTAAATGAAGCTCTAGTCCAGCCAAACCACTAAGGTGTCTAAGTTACCTCCATCCTATGTAGTCATCTAGTAGAAATTAAAAATCAGTGGCTTTTCTAGTGATGCACTAGAGTCACTTTTTTTTTTCCCCTCCTAAAAATTCATGATCTAGCTATTCAATCATTAAAGTCTCTCCTGAAGATATTTACAACTAAAAAAAATAATAAACCATCACGAGCAAAAGATGAAAGAAAAAAAGCAAAGATGAAAATGCCCAAGGACTGTGATGACCTTGAGAAAGCATGTTATTGTTCAGTGAACCTCAGCACTCAGAAGCACAATTTCTGCCTGCATTTGTTTGTTTTGCACACTACAGTTAATAAAATATTTAGTTTTAATCTTGTTCATAGAAAAGCATTAATAAGCACTAGAAGTTAAATAGTACCCATTTCAGGAACTGTCTTAATGAAAAGAAAGAGGATTTACAGAGAAAATTCTAGAGAATTCTATCACACCAACTCATTACGCTGAAGAGCGCTTCCAGCACTGACCTTGGCTTCTGTTCCCCAGACTTACTGATGTCAATAGAAATCAAGAACAACTGGATATTATAAAACCTAATTGTCTTCCACGGTATTTTTTATTGACTAGCACAATATTCCTGTTTTAAAAATGTAGATTTTTTTAATAATAAATCTAATTTCTAGAAACAGATATACTACTATGCATGCTTTAAATTTATTCTTATTTTTCAAAATATTCACTGTGCATTCCTTGAACAGAAGCCCACCTAAGTGGGCTTCACCAGCATATCCAAATGCATCCAGACAAAACCAAAGAAATAACTAAATAGTAAATCTCTTGAAAGCTGCCTGTTGTGTACTCTTCAAAGTAAAGATGGGATATATTGAATAGAAGGTTCCTTGTGAGTTACTGAAACAGATCATAACGGGGGGGGGGGGGGGGGTCAAGAATCATTAGTGATATGCAGCTCTTTGAACTAGCATGCTGAAAAGGGTCACTACTTCCTTAACCAGGTGAACTCCGTAAACCCATCATACTAACTAGTTCATTAAAAAATTGTGAAAAATGGGCCTGATACTAAATTAATTGAAATATTTGAACATTTCTGACTATTTCAATAGTTTTAGACCAGATGCCCAAACTATTACCTTATTTTTTACTGTAACAATGAAAGACACACTATGTTTTTTCCAAGCAACAATTACTTTTCTTGCTGTAATAAAGAACTAATACAATACAAGTTACTCACTTGAGGGGAGGGGATTTGCAGATTTGCAAAATATCATTAAATTTGTTAATACCAAGGCAGCAGACCCACATGTCCACTACAAAGAGCCCTACTTTTCACTTCCAAATATTTGTCCTATTTGGATTACTGTAGCAAAATTATTTGAGACAAAATTGTGGTTAAAAACAAAGTTGTATAATGTTTTCTGATGATTTCCCCATGCACTGGCACAAATGATATTCATCTCCTCAAGCCTCTGCTTTCCTCTCAAAATTGGGCAGCCTCATCTGATCTCATTAATGTTTATAAATATCTACTGGGAAGTGGGAGGCAAAAGGATGAGGCCAGGCTCTTCTCTGTGGTGTGCAGTGATAGGATAAGGAGCAACAGTCTAGAACTTGAACGTAAGTTCATAAAAAAAAAAGCAGAAGTTGTTCTTTCTGGTTAGGGTGACATAGCACTGGAACAGATTGCTGAGTCTCCTACACAGATATTCCAAATTCGTGTAGATGCCTACAAGTGCAATATATTATAGAAAAGTTGCTTTAGCAGAGGAGTTGGACTCAATGATCTCTTGAGGTCCCTTCCAACCCCTGCAATTTGGTGACTATGACTCTATTATCTATACCAACACCTAGGATCAACTTCTTACTCATGGTTTATCGACTGAGAAAATTGTCACAGGCTTCAACCTTGCCAGAACACTCACAAGCTGCCTTTCATGCCTGTGCCATAGTTGTCTTCTAGTTCATTAACAACAGCAAATCTGTTATGTTTCAAAACTGCATTCTATCAATTAATTATAATACAGTATTCAAATAAACACTCCAGATTTTTCCCCCCTTGGCTAGTCCCAGTGATTTATAATTTTCAGGACTATCTAAAAACAAAAAAAGCATCCCATGCAGCTTTTAAGGTTATTTTCTCCCCAGAAGCACCCTTGAGGGAAATGAATCATGTGAATTGTAGCATCGTCCCCACTGTGCCCTGTGCACTTTCCCTTGAGAATATATTTCAAAGTCAAAATTACTTCAGCACTTACATGGTACATACAGTTCTTTGATTTATGCAGAAAAAAAAATCCAAGCATATTATCACTATGCACCTTCATGTTCCTGGGATGTGGGAATAAAAAAAAAAGATGTCAATCAGAGGCTTCTACGCTTAAGCATCTCACAGGCTTTAGTTCAATGACTTTAATCACTTAACACTTTTGAAGAAGTTCCTCTGTTTTTTGTCACTGACTTTAAAGCAAAGACATGTGCTCTCCTTGCAGCTGGAACAAAGAATAAAATTTTCCTTAACAAGCTTAGCTTTATTAGATTCATCATTCGACTAAATTACCAGATTCTGTGCTACAGATAAACAAAATAATTTAACAGTTGAGGAAAAAAAGTTATTCAATACTTTGCTGCTTACTGTGAGCTTGCACTTTCTCCCAAGAACATCTTCAATTACTTAAGAAGGATTATTAATTGCCATTCCAAACAGCTCAGCAATTCTAACAACTTATTGATGAAATGTTATCTTCCTGAAGCTCTACACTTTGCTTTCATATACTGTGCTATAGCTAAGGTTCATTCATTATATTCAGTATCAATATTATGCCAACCTAATCAAATAATTACTGCCTTTTTCAAATTACTCTCTTATACACAAAGAAAATGTATTACTCCCTTCCTAAATATTTTAAAAACTACAACAGCAATTTGCTCCTATGCCATTAACACGCCACATTGTTTCTTTGAATCCTTATTTATTTTGCTTTCTACTTTGTGTCAAGGAAGGCTGTCTATCTACTCCACTCCCTATCTGCCTATATAGCTTTACAACTTCACATAGCTGGAGCCTGATGACCATCCATATTCAGAGAGCCTTTTTCATGACTGAAGGTAAACCTATGCCTCAATTCCTAACCACAGGCACAGTACAAGGAGTCCTTGCTGACTCCTCTTTATTTCTGAGTTTGTTCTGTTCCTCACTCTTCACTGGATGTATTCTGTACAAATTAAAGCTTTGATTCAGTAAAACACACTGTAGCAAAAAGTATCCAACAGATTCCATGTAAAACCTACAAAGAATCACTTCCACTATTTACATCAATCAGCCTTTAAAAGATTTTAATTGCAGCAAGGGTATATGAAGTTCAGCTTGAATTATGCAAAAGTATCGTAAAAGAAGGTCAAAAAATAGAAATAAGTAAAAGCAGCACAGAAAATAATCAGAACCAAAGTGCTTTAAGCAAAAGTTTGTCCTTAACACTCAGAAAGCTAGAATGTAAAGAGATGTACTATATGAAAAGCAAATCTGTGAATAAATAGCATTTTCACATTTTCACTCAGTGGAAAAGTGTGAGATGTTATGATATAATATAAAAGGATGAAGAAACAACGATATAATTAAGAGAAAAAATCTACTAAATCATATTTAAGACAAGAATAGAATTGTATGTTTACATTACATACATTAGGAATAACATTGCTCTTACTCAGCTGTAATATAGGTGTCCTGGAGCACTGTAATATAGCAACTGAGCAAGAAAAGAGGCTGATAGCATGGAATGAATCTACTGAATTGTTAAAAAAAAAGGCACCAGAATTGTCATGCAGAGTACTTGGCCTTCAAAAAAAGTTACTGAACATTTAAAAGTTGAGATTAGGGATTAAAAAAGAAAGTAGGATTTAAGTCATAATGATGATTTCTGAACATACCTTATATCACCACTTTAGAGCATCAAAAATTGCTACAAATATTTAACTGAATAAAGTTATTTTCACGAGAAGTTATACGCCATTACTAGTTCCTCATCATGATCTGTGCAATTCCTTTACAGATACATTTCTTAAAAATAGTCAAGATACTTTAAAATCTATTCAATATACATATAAAAAAGACATCTGTTGATATAAGTTTGTTCAGCTAACAAAGAAAAATACTTGGCAAAAAAAATACAAACCAAATTAAAACAACAATACAGAAAGTAAATTTGCTGTACTATAATGCTGCTAAGCTGGGGGGCCATTTTAACCTCTCCATCTTTCCTTTTTTTACTTCTTCAACTGCTGACCCAAACAATAGCAGAAGTGACAACAAAAGATAAAATAGAATGAAGGATCCCTGATTTACCTTGGAAGCTGACAAATTTCATGGAGATTCAGAAGAAATAACACATCTAGAAAGGATATTTATTTTTTCTTCTAAAATGAATGTTCTTACATCAGAGAGGTATTCATTCCTTATATATTAAAAAGATAAGCATTATTATCTGGTTAATAAAAATTGAAGTCGACAACATCAGCTGCTTTCAAAATAATTGTATGTGAATTTGATCAGCAGAACGTTATTAACACTGCAAGATGAAAAACAAACAGAATGGAAATTCTCAGCATTTTGAAACATCATTATATTCTGTTTTTGAGGAACAGAAGCAAACAAAACCTTACTTAAAATGCTGATCATGCTCAGCTCACCAGTACTATACTAGAATATTTTTAATTCACTGCAAATATACAAGAGAATGGAAGTCTCCTGAAGGAATATAAGGTTATAGAGCTCATCAATCACGTAATTCATTTGGATTTTCCAGAATTCCATATACAGGATTCTCCATCAACACAGGAAAAAAAATTTTTTATACTAGTGTATATGTGTGTTTCACTTAGTATCTGACTCCTAAATTATATGCAGGAAAAATCAAAACTCCTTCAGGTACTTACTGTTTAAAAACATTCAAAGATTAAGCTTACAAATAAGAGAACACTGACTGTTTACGAGGTGATATTCAAGTAGTGGTCAGTAATTCTGACTGAAGATGTAGAACTTTTATGACAACTTTCTATTTCTTGACTAGTGTTCAAGAGCAATGAAAGACAGACTGTGAAAATAATGCTCCTGCTGAAATTTCCTAAAACTGAATTCTGTGTGTGCATGCACAGCAGAGAAGTAATATGCTTAATTTCCTTCCCAACCTCTCCCCAGCCCTGACCTACCTCAAACTCCTTTTTCAAGGTTTTCATTAGCCCAACTACTTCCATGCCCAAGTCATAATAATGCCCCAGGGCTTAGTTTCCAGCTATTTCTGAAACCTTTTCCTATTCATAAGGAAAAGAGTACTGCATAAATAAGAGTATTAAGATTTGAGTCAATTAAAGATGCAAATAGTCTGAAAACTTCAATGCAGATTCTTCAACTGTTATAGGAAAGCTTGTTTCTGTACCCAGTGATTCATTTGTAAATGGGATTCACAAAATGATCAACTAACATCATTTCAGGACAATGTAGTGTCCAGTAATGTACAGCATTTGAAATAAATTAGATAATAAAATACATTATTGTTGCTTTGCAGGTCAACTTTAGAAGGAAGAATAAGGGATATTTATCCAGAAATCTAGAATTACACATGCTTGAATGGAAGAAAATGAGCAGCGAGGAGACCTAAAATGAAGAATTTTCCCATCAAATAACAAGTTTTTGCTGAAAGTATCACATTTAAATGGACATCTGCAAACATTTTAAGTAATGAACATTTCAGCATGAGACAAACATATATACAAAGAAATTTGAATCTATGTATATTAAATTTCTACATATAATCACAAACACCTTTTTATATTATGTATATAAAGTGTTTTATGCCATCTATTAGTATGGTTCTCAATATAACATCAAGTATTGTGCCAAAGGGAAGCTGCAGACTTGACACAGTTCAGTAATCAACTGCGAAAAAAAATCCAAGTTTAGTTGTAATATTTTCTTTTGAATCTGTGTGCCTGTCATTTACTGTCAAGATATAATGTAAGGGTATGTATAAGGAGAGAGCAGTTTCTCCTTTAAGGTTATCTGGTCACACACAGCTAGTGAACATTAAACAACATCAAGAGCAGAATATATCACTATGTCACTGATCAATTCCGAAGTGTATTCACCTTCACTACAGTTCCATATGAAAGAAAACAAAATAGGCCTCAAACTCATGAAATTCAGATACCTCAAAAAACAGAATACAGATCCACTTCAAATACCCAAAGTATATGATGCTTGCAGTAGGCTGGCAGATATGAAGAGACCTATATCCTCTTGGAGAGCTGACTGACAATCGGATGACTATCCTGGCATCCAGAGCAGTACCAGATGCCTGTATTTATCCTGAATCCAATTCATCACATCCATAAAACCATGAAAATAGCAGGTAGGGAATGATTATCCACATTTCCCCAAATACAAAATGTGGACATAAGCAGGTAGCAGATTTCAAAGCAAATAAATAATAACCAATACATTTTCACAACTGTGCATCTGTATGTAGATCGTATGGTTGCTTACTGAGATGTTTCCAAGCACATATCAGCTGTTCACACCTCTCATCATCTTCACTGTACATTTATTCCAAAAATGTGAATGGCACCATTAAGAAGCTGTGGCATTGCCACTGCTTAGTTAACAGAAGACTGAAGAGCGCTTTACATGAAGGAAAGGAGTTTGAGCTTAGAATATTAATTACACTAAAATTGCATTTCCTACTGGGTATACTTGGATAGAAATATTGAAATGAGAACTTACAGGATAGATGACCTTTTCTAAATTAGCAAAGGAGTACAGAACACTGAAATTCAACTCTGTCAAACAGAAATACACGCAGGCTGTTCTGAAAGTAATCCCTCCTATTTTATTCTGCTAGACCACAGAAATGGATGTTAGTAGCATGGCAGCAGAGGTTGAACCTTCCCACCAGCATTCTGTTACAGCTTGTAGTAGCATAGAGGCACTGTGTCAAAACGTCACCTGACATGGAATTGTCTATAAAGCAAAGGTATATCACTGAATTCCTCCATGAGGAGGAAACAACACCCACTGACATTCACTGACACTTGCTGAAAGTTTATGGAGACTGATGAGTGGATGTCAGCACAATGAGACAGAAGGTGTTGTGTTTCAGCAGTGGTGATATTAACAGAGGGTCACCTTCACTTGTGCAGGTATTTATAAGCATGGCATGCAGGCTCTTAGTGATTGCTAACCAAACTGCATAGCTAATGGTGGTAATTCTATTAAAAAAAAAGCTTTTTGAAGCTGAGAATTTTCTCTACCTACTATTGTTATTGTGCTCTATTGTAGCTCCCATGGAAATAAATAGGAAGCATTTCTACCATCTTCTACCAGTGTATGAATGAACAAATGAAAAGGCACTATAAGTGTTCAGGGATGAGCAGCACAATTCCCAAGGGCACTGGATAATTTTGATGAAGTATCATTTTCCAAATGCAGCTCAGGAATGTGATGGGATACTGAACTGTGTTCAGTTTTGGGCCCCTCACTACAAGAAGGACATTGAGGCCCTGGAGCGTGCTCAGAGAAGGGCAACAAAACTGGTGAGGGGTCTGGAGCACAAGTCTTATGAGGAGCGGCTGAGGGAGCTGGGATTGTTTAGTCTGGAGAAGAGGAGGCTCAGAGGAGACCTTATTGCACTCTACCACTTCCTGAAGGGGGGTTGTGGTGAGGAGGGGGTAGGCCTCTTCTCCCTGATAAGTAATGACAGGACGAGAGGGAATGGCCACAAGTTGCACCAGGGAAAATTTAGATTAGACCTGAGGAAACATTTTTCCTCTGAAAGAGTGGTCAGGCACTGGAATGGCCTGCCTAGGGAGGTGGTTGAGGCACCATCCCTAGCGCTGTTCAAGAAGCATTTAGATGAGGTGCTAAGGGATTTGATTTAGTAGTCCAGTGGGTAGGGATAGTGATAGGAGGATGGTTGGACTAGATGATCTTGCAGGTCCTTTCCAACCTTATGAACCTATGATAAATCAATAGGAGGTTCACTTCTACATTGTTCTTCTCTAATCTTTAAGTATGGGAACATGGGATATTTGTGAAGCATCTGTTGATTTACAAACTTTGAAATTGAAAATACTGATACCTAACCAACTCTACATCAACAACAGGGAATGAATAGTAATCAAATATATCAGATCTGTGTCATCTGAAAGAATTTCCTGCATGCTTTAAGATGCATGTTGATTCTAAAGGCATCATTCTCTGCACTGAGTATAATTCTTTATCCACTATCCTGAAAAAAATTCTTAAAGTTTGCCAGTGGAACTTTTCAACATGAAAACACTGAACAACATCTGAAACTTTTACCCTAGGAAAAAGTTCTTGGTCTCCAACAGTGGAACAGGTCAGACTAACTGCAATAATAGCCTTCCAAATAAAGTGATTTGTTTTGTAACTTTGACCTATACTATCATGATGCATGAACAGTATTTTTCTATTACAAACAGATCACTATGGAATCCCATTAAGGCTATGTCACTATACAGAAAGCAAATATAGTACTAAATTATTAATGATCAGATTCTAAACAAGTGTGAGGAATTGCAACACTGACTTAGATTTCATTTTGTACTAATCTTCTGAAAGCAGTAATATTTACTTATCTTTATATACATAACCTCTTTGTTCTGTTCTAATAAAACAAGCTGCTTTGTTCTTAAACTAAAAAGCACAGGAAAAACAGCATGGCAACACTAATATATTATAGTCAGAAAAAATAACTATAGATCACATGCACTAAGAGGAAATTTTGCCCTCGAATTTTGTTTGTTTTTTGTTTCCAAAGCTTCATAGAAGTGAGTTATAATATTTCTCTTCCTTCTGAACTATACTCAGCCACAGAAGTCAATGGTGTTTACAAACAGAATTTTCTGAAATGCTTCAGGTTGTTTCAGTGGAGAAGGATTTTTCAGAGCACAACTTATTCCAGTTGGTTCTCTATTATTAGCAGGTACCAGACAATAAAAGGTACAAAGACCTGAGTTTTCCCTGTTGCACAATTTAAGGCGCTTTTCATGAGGGTTTACTTTGTTCCACATATAACTGATTTGCTTATTTTGAAGAATTGCAGTCTTAGCTGCATTTGAACTTAAAGTTGGAAACTGGGAGGAGTGGTTGACACACTGGAGGGTCAGTCGCACAGCCATCCAGAGGGATATTAACAAGTTGAGGAGACGGCTGACAGGAACCTTAAGCAGTTCAGCAGGGAGAAGTGCAGAGTATTGCACCTGGGGAGGAACAGCCCCAGCACGAGGAAATGTTGGGGGCACCAAGCTGGAAAGCATCTCTGCAGAAATGGACATGGAAGTCCTGGTGGGCAACAAACTGAGTATATGACAGCAGCGTACCCTCGCTACTAAGATTAATGGTATTCTTGATTACATTAGCCAAAGTATCATCAGTAGGTCAAGAAGTCCTTCCCCTCTACTCAACATTGGTGCAGTAGCACCCACACTGCTTGGTCCAGATCTGGGCTATCCAGCTCAAGAGAGAGTTGCACATTCTGGAAAGAGCCCAGAGGAGGGCCTCCATGATTATTAATTCAGACAAACAAATGACACTAGAAAAGGCATAGGATCATAGGCAACATGAACTATTTTCAAATTAAAGTACATATCCATGGATGACTTACTTTCACAACTCTACTTCTAAATTACATTTTTAAACTGTACTTAATGTTGTTTCTGTTTTTCCCCTTTGTTTTTAGTACTGGAAGAATAATACTGTGTTCTTATTTTCTCTAAGTTCTTACCAAGGTAGGTAGTAGCATGGATGTTTTAATTCACTATCATAAAGGTATAAATTATATTAAGTTAAAAGTTAATTTCTGGTTCACAGAACATCCAGGAGTAAAATTTGTGAAGATATAAACACTGTAGCATCATAACATAAACCTTATTTGACATCAGTAAAAAATACTGAGACTCCTTTAAACTGATATGAGATCTAAGATAGCTTTTTTCATTCAATTTTGAAAAATATGAGATCGATTCCTATTTATACTACATGCTAACTTAAATGAAAGGTAGACCAAAAAATAATCATCTTTTCAATTAATGTCAAAAGGACAGCTGAATTAATAGATAGATGAACATATAATTTCAGCACTATAAAGGAGTACAAGCTTAAATGAAAAGCATTACACTTGTTTACCTTAATAGGACTGAAGTATAAAGGGAGAAAAAAGTAAAAATCAAAAGTGATCATTTCTCAATGAGGAAGCTAATGTGTGAAGATGCAAGTTGCTGCTATTGTGCTTCCACAACCTGACCAAGTTCCACAACTAGGACTTGTGAGTACTGCTGGAGTCCCTGTCCCTGCAGGTATTTAAAAAACCCATGGACAAGGAACAAGGAGAAATGGAGAGTGGAGAAACTCAGTACATCAGGTTGACAATTGGAATGGATTATCTGAAAGAATTTTTCCAACCTAGTTTATACCATTATTTTTTAGACATAGTAAACCAATAAGCTTATAATTATAATTATCTACAAGTATTCCATTTATTTACCTCTCTATGAACTCTATGTCCCCATGAACATAACATTTCAGATAGGTATAACTACAACAAGATTCCACAACAAGAAAATCCACAGACCATCCCTGATATAATCAGCATTCATATGAAATGTTTGAAAAATTCTGATTTTCTAACACTGATCTGAGACATCAAAAAAGAAAAAAATGCAGAATTTCCATAGCACTGGCACTACTTTTGACTGGACCCTCCTCAAGAATTTCATTAATACTGAAGTTGTAGCTTTTTCTAACAAAAATAAACAAGACAAACTGAATGACAGCAGATTTCTGAGAGTAGCACAATCCATCTCTAGAAGTCAACAGAAAATTAATTTTATAATGTGAGCTAATCTAAAAGAAAATAAGCCTGTTTATTCAAAGTAGATGGTCACACTGGTAGCAACAGATGAATACAGACTCCCAAGAAATCTAAAAACATTTCTCCCAGTTTCATCTCCCACATTTGGTTCTGCAGAGTAGTCAGAAATAGTCAACTTAGAAGAATTAACAGGGACAATATATGTTAATACAATGCATTACAATATAAAGCATACAATATAAATTAAAAATAAACTCACTAAGATAATTTCCAGACAACTTTTTAAGAAGGATAAAATAAATTTTCAACACACAGGATGGCAACTGTATTTATCAGAATTTTCATAAAGTTCATAAGTTCATAAGTTCATAAGGTTGGAAAGGACCTATAAGATCATCTAGTCCAACCATCCTCCTATCACTATCTCTACCCAACTACTAAATTAAATCCTTTAGCACCTCATCTAAACGCTTCTTGAACAGCGCTAGGGATGGTGCCTCAACCACCTCCCTAGGCAGGCCATTCCAGTGCCTGACCACTCTTTCAGAAAAGAAATGCTTCCTCAGGTCTAATCTAAATCTTCCCCGGCGCAACTTATGGCCATTCCCTCTCGTCCTGTCGTTATTTATCAGGGAGAAGAGGCCCACCCCCTCCTCACCACAACCCCCCTTCAGGAAGTGGTAGAGTGCAATAAGGTCTCCTCTGAGCCTCCTCTTCTCCAGACTAAACAATCCCAGCTCCCTCAGCCGCTCCTCATAAGACTTGTGCTCCAGACCCCTCACCAGTTTTGTTGCCCTTCTCTGAACATGCTCCAGGGCCTCAATGTCCTTCTTGTAGTGAGGGGCCCAAAACTGAACACAATACTCGAGGTGCGGCCGTACCAGAGCTGAGTACAGGGGGATGATCACCTCCCTGCTCCTGCTGGCTACACTATTTCTAATACAGGCCAGGATGCTTAAAGCAAAGACTTATGAAAACTTATTCCCAAGCAATTCTCCAAGTTCAAATCTTCAAGGCTGCATTTTATAACTCAATCTGTCTCAATAACACCAAACCGTGAGATGATATCTTATCCACACAGAACTAACACTCTTAGACATCCTGTCACCATAATTAAAAAAAATCAATAAAGAATTAAGTAATTTCACTAAAAATTCTTGAAAATAATGTACGTAAAGCAATGTAAAACAAGACCTAAGCGTAAGAATTTAACAAGGATCTGTCCAGAGATTATTTAAGATATAGGGTGCCATTTCCTGCAATGGAAGTGTCTGTAGGACAAATGTAGGTCCACAGGAAAAGCCTGCAAGACAATTACAGCAGAAGATTCATGAGGAAACCATGGACAACATTTGTAGTGACAAAGAAAAAGCAGCAGGATGCAGGATGTAATTTTAAGATAGGACAGAGAAAGATTTGATTTGAAAATTGAATCAGTACTAGTTATCTGATTGAACTGTATCAGAGCACCTTACCTGCTGGGAAGTGCCACTGGCAGAAACTGAGGCCCACAGATACATGGACAGTGAGGATAAAGAAGTTTTCTGGCAAGATTAAAACTACCTACATCTTTTCTCACCCAGACTTACAGAGACAGATGTTTGGTCAGGCTCCTGGCAGAAGTCTGTAATCCAAATAAACTGTATTTTACTCATACTATTTGTTACAATATATAAATACAATATATAGTAATGTAAGAATCTGCCCAGTGTAAAGCAAACTGTGACTTCCTTATCTTTTATTTCCACCTTTTATATAGATTTTGTATAGATTATCAGATTGAGGAATTAAGCTTCTAGTTTCCCCCCTTAGATATTAGTACTGCTAGATAAGCAACTTAAGTTTGTAATGACTCATAAAAGCTTTAATAGAAATGTGTCAAAATCAAGATAAGATTGCAAATATACATTGTTTATAATCCATAGAATTATACAAGATACTACAATTGAAATTTAATCAGAACTGTGTGTATGGGACAGGCCAAGATGAAGTAAGAAACAGCACTAAATAGAAGAGGGTCACCATTAATAACCAAGAACACCACAACTACGAAACATAAGTTCATAAGTTCATAAGGTTGGAAAGGACCTATAAGATCATCTAGTCCAACCATCCTCCTATCACTATCTCTACCCAACTACTAAATTAAGTCCTTTAGCACCTCATCTAAACGCTTCTTGAACAGCGCTAGGGATGGTGCCTCAACCACCTCCCTAGGCAGGCCATTCCAGTGCCTGACCACTCTTTCAGAAAAGAAATGCTTCCTCAGGTCTAATCTAAATCTTCCCCGGCGCAACTTGTGGCCATTCCCTCTCGTCCTGTCATTACTTATCAGGGAGAAGAGGCCCACCCCCTCCTCACCACAACCCCCCCTCAGGAAGTGGTAGAGTGCAATAAGGTCTCCTCTGAGCCTCCTCCTCTCCAGACTGAACAATCCCAGCTCCCTCAGCCGCTCCTCATAAGACTTGTGCTCCAGACCCCTCACCAGTTTTGTTGCCCTTCTCTGAACATACTCCAGGGCCTCAATGTCCTTCTTGTAGTGAGGGGCCCAAAACTGAACACAATACTCGAGGTGCGGCCGTACCAGAGCTGAGTACAGGGGGATGATCACCTCCCTGCTCCTGCTGGCTACACTATTTCTAATACAGGCCAGGATGCTGTTGGCCTTCTTGGCCACCTGGGCACACTGCCGGCTCATGTTGAGCCGAGCATCAACCAACACCCCCAGGTCCTTTTCCTCTCTACATTCTTCAAGCCATTCTGCCCCAAGCCTATAGCATTGCACGGGGTTATTGTGGCCAAAGTGCAGGACCCGGCACTTGGTCTTATTGAACCTCATCCCATTTTGCTCAGCCCAGCTGTTCAGCCTATCCAAATCCCTCTGAAGGGCCTCCCTACCCTCAGGCAGTTTGACACATCCTCCCAGCTTTGTGTCATCTGCAAACTTACTGAGCTTACACTCAATTCCCTCGTCTAGGTCATCAATAAAGATATTAAACAAGATGGGCCCCAAAACTGACCCTTGGGGGACACCACTCGTTACAGGACGCCAGCTGGACTTAACTCCATTAACCACTACCCTCTGGGCACGGCCCTCCAGCCAGTTCTCCACTGTTTGAAAGAAAACCAGAAAGTCATGGCACTAATAAGACTATCAAGACAGATGACCACTGGAAAAAGACCCTATTCCTTTATAATAGGAAAATGATAAAGTTAAAGAACACTGCATTAATTCCTTCCTCTTCCAGCCCTGAGATATCTAAAAAGAGGAAGTTTTTTTAAAAAAAAGCAGTTTGTGCAGACTTCATAAAATTTATGGATACTGAAGTAAATAAAAAATTGATGCAAAAGACCATAAGAATTGTTAAGTTTTAAAGGGTACTTTCCCCTTCCATAAGATCTTGCACTGAGAATAGGCCTGAATAGATGCAGAATTAAATAAATCAAACTCTCAAGTTGAGCAATCTGTATGGATACACATAGGTCAACAAAGAATCAAAGAATCCCAGAATACCATCAAGTTGGAAGGGACCCACACAAATCATTGACTCCAACTCCCAGCTCCACACAAAACCACAGGATATTCAAAGCCTATGTTTGAGAGCATTGTAAAAACACTTCAACTCTGGCAGCTTAAGGCTCCAACCACTACCCTGGAGAACCTCTTCCAGTGTTCAACTATCCTCTGATGAAGAACATTTTCCTAACCACCACCGTGACCCTCCCCTGAAACAGTTCCATGCTATTACATCAGGTCCTAATACATAATACACAAACACATAATATATATGCAAACGCACACAGAAGGAAACTATAACACAGATACAGCTTTAAAGTTACCACAGGGGAAGAGAATTATAATTAACATATTAAGAAAAGAGCTGGATACATTCCAAAGAGGTAACAGCATGATTAAATCCCAAATAATACTGTGCTTTGAAACCAGTGCAGGGTTATTTCATCTTCCTGCATGTATATGGGCTTAACAAATGTCTTCATTCATACGTCTTCTTAATAGGATTACTCTAACAACAGCATGTTTGCTGGTGTAGTGCAATGCTTCTAACTCAAAATCATTCTGCTATACAATTTCTTCTTACTGGCATTATATCATTTATCGCGTCAGTGAAAGAGGACAGAGCTGGTTTATTAATTTTCAGCACTGAAGGTTCAAAAGTTCATTTCTAATTTTAACATGATTGAATATTTTTGTTCTGGTTATTAAAGGACTGAGGGTCATAGAGAGGACAAGAAAAGAATAATGGATATATATGTTATTTGTAGCAGCTGAATGCCATATGTATTGTTCTTGTGCTTTTTTTTTTTTTTTAACTTTTCTTCTTCCCCCTCTAGTCCAAAAGATAACTTTGTACTTTTTAGTGAAAGTCACAAATTTCAGTCTTAAGGGAAAGAAATTTGTAACCTCAAAATACAGCACAAGAGAGCTGGAAAATCCAGATTCTTTTTAAAGCTTTCTCAACCCATGTTTCAACATAGCCTAACTGTACGTAAGAACTGCAGAACAGGCTTTCTCCACCAGGTAGGTGTGATTTTTGCTTAAGTCCTGCCTGGAATATTTACTCTGCTGCGCTATGACCATATGGGAGTGCTCATTCACACTCCCATTCTGAAAGTGTCCTGCTGTCATGTGTGCATGTGCTAGAGAACTAGAAAGGCTGAACAACACAGCAGGTACCTGATACCTCTTCTCTTGGTGTAGCAGCTGCCTATTTGCTTTTCCTTCTCCCTCTGACTCCCTTAGTTGCACTGATGATTCTGCTGCTTCAGCTGTGCAAAATTAGCTTAGGCCACCTTCTGAGTAGGTAGGAGTTCTTACTATGCATGGGAATAAATAAGCTACAGAAATAAAATTCTCAAACATGATAATAACACATCTAGGAACTTGCCCTATATTGCATACTTAGGCAAAGACATTTTCAAAAAAGTACAGAATTAAATATACTGGCTCACTCCCCCATAATTTCAGAAGATTTAAATTTTAATCAAGTTTGGTATAAAAAAAAGTTGGAAAAAAGCATAGTAAATTGTGCCTGGTTCTCAATAAAAATCTGTGCTCAATGGATTTCTTGCAAAGGCCTTTATGAATTTTATGATGGTTGGACTGGATGATCATGTAGGTCTTTCCCAACCTTGGTGATTCTACAATCCTATTCTTTGTGCAGGTATATGTTTTCTAAACAGAGATAAATCATAAAACTTCTTTAACTACCACCAGCCATTCAGGACAGGTGATGCTTATTTAGCTTCATGATTATTTTCTAAATTGTCTTCTCTCTTGCTGTGCCACTGTCAAAATACTCTAGCAGCTCTTTAACTATTGTTTTATAACTAACAGCAGCATCACATAAAGAACATTATTTTCCCTCCTTAAAGATTTAGCACAATGAGTAACCATTACTTAAGGTAATTAATATCATCAGAAGTACTTGGCTGCATTTCTCCAGTCCCTCCCTGTTCCTGGGACTCATAAGGTAATCTGGAGTTGCACTGCAGAAACAGGAGTGCTGACTTCTATAAATAAGTACTCTTGCCAAGAAAATTCACACAGCAAGTTTTTAACATAACAACACAGCCTCAAAACTCTTTCAAATAAAAGAATAAACCATCACAAGAGTCCCAGTGATCTTATATTCCCTTCAGTAGCACCTGCTGCTTTTTTAATTCGGGTCACCTCAAAGTACAATCACAGAATGTCATAACAGGGTTTCTTGGAGAACAAAAGCAACAACTCTGTCCTTCCATGGATAAAATGAAGCTCTTTTAGACTGAGAGAAAAAGGTCTTTGACATACACTTCAAATATAATAGCAATGTAAAGCTTCTTATCATCCTTTATGTATTTTCTCTAAGTAGCTGCATTCCCTTAGCTGCAACTTCCCAACTAGAAATCCCAATCTTTATCCTTTCAGCAATTATTTTACATTTCAACTAGAAGGTTCCACAGACTGAAACACTAAGATGGATCCAAACAATTACTATTACCTCTGTTATGTGGTGGTAAGCAGTCTTCAGACAGTAGGCTTACTCCACTTACATTATCTTAAATCACATTCTCTGGACATTTGGGTTGGATGCCCATTATCTTCTCTCCACCACTAGCAACCTCTCGGTACCACAGAAGATTTTGCAACTGCGTGATCATCATCATGGAGTAATATTCCTCAGAAAACTTGCATTAGTGAATCACAAGTTTCTTTCTGCCTTTGCTCCTTTTTAAAATAACTGCACTAGCAAAGTACTTTGGAATCTGTTGGTAACTTTGACATTTTTAGTAAGCTAGTGAAGATGCACTTTACTCAGCTAGTCCCGACACTTGCTACAGAACACCTAATGGGGATAGAATATATTGTAAATTCTGTCCATTTCATGACTGATCATTATCAAAAATGTTGACAGCTACACTTCATACCCATAGAAAACATACAGTAATATTTCCACAGATTTCTGCAGGACTCAATAAAAGCAATGCAAAACTCTACTCTTAGAACTCACAGAACACACAGGAGACCCTATTTTTATGAGCTACGAGAGTCCAGTGTTCACAGACAAGTTGTATGCAGTGGAATTATAAGAGCTCCCTAGGTAATTGTATAGTTCATACAGTAACCATTAAAAAAATTAGAAACTTTGATCATTCCATCTGTTCCAACACAGGACTTACACAGAGCACATCTGCAATCGTCTGTTCAGAAATTTGATTGCTTAAATATTACACCAGTAAATATGATTTAGTATGTACTATTAGTAAAAGTCCAATGGCTTTGAACAGGTCTGACTGCATACGGGCTCTGAATTTTCTGATTCATTTTAGTTGCTTAGCTGAAATAGAAAGTATTGAAAAATCAGGTTACTGTTGCTTTTTTATTTGTTCTTGCTACAATTTATAGTGAGAAGAAGTAAAGACTCAGCATAGCTGGAATTGACTGTTATTCCAGAATAAAATAACATGGGATAAAGTACATATATGATGGAACCAGAGACTATGAACAAAAACAATGCTCAAACACTATAGGGACGCAACTTCCTGTAATTCAATTAAAATCAGTTTTAGAAAAAACTGGACAAAAAAACTAAACAGGACTAGCAATACAGTACTGACAGCATTTCAGCTCTAGTCCTTTTCTCCTCTTTTTGCACTTCAAAAGATTCTGAGCATACCCGGGGTCCTTTACCAGCAGTTCTACCACAAAGCCTTTTCCCATTTAACAGAACTCACTGTAAACACTGGCTTTGAGAAGGCATAAAACATATTAAACATTCACATAGTGTCCTTAAGGTGGAATTGGGGGGAGGAAGAGGGAATTTTCCCATTTTCTTCAAGCAAAGGCCATTCAGTTAGAGAATTAAGAATGCCTCAGTAAGTACAGTTACTTCAAGTAGTTGCCTCCCTTCTAACACAAATTCAGAACACACATCCATACCTACAGTACACTTCAAAGGGGAACCAGGATTGCTGCTCTCTTACCCATGCATTTCTAGAGTTAAAGAGAAGATATGTGAAAATACACAGCACTGAAGGGGAAAAAATGCAGACATAACATTTTCATGCTTCAAAAATAACGTATACTAACATAATTAGAATAAAATGCATACTTTTTTTTGCTTACTATTTAGTGGCAGAGAAAAGAGACAAACTTGCTACTTCTGTTTAGTATTTCTTGCCACACACAAGACTTTGTACAAAGACCACCCCAAGTAACATTAGGTAGACAATATGTTGTTCTCAGAACCTTTCTGGTGTATTTTGCATGAAAGGCTGTTCAATAGTCTTGTTATTCTTAAGTGCTTGCCTGAAACTTAAGAATTTACTCCCTACCATTTGAAATACTGAACTACAACAAGCCAAGGAACTTCTAAGCAACTGGCACATATCACTCATTTTGCTAGTAACATTTCACTATTAATTTACTAACTCTTATTTCATTACTAGGGAATGCCTGCAACTAATAACGCATGCAGTTGTTAGTCACCAAAATTCATAACTCAGACTACAAAATAATCAAACTCATTAACTCACTTCAATTGGGCTTAGAACACTCATCCCACTGAAAACACTCAAGCCAGTATTTTGATATAAATTGTGTGAGTGAAGGAATCATAACCAAAATTATTCAAAAAATAACAGTTCTTCCTTAAAAAAAAATTTCAAATATGATAGAAAATACATTTTTCAGCAATAGTGGAAAACTCAGATTGATATATCCCAGAAGTCACTCAAGACGCAGAGATATGAAACTCAAAATCAAAAAATGAACTACAGCAGTTCAACTACAACAAAGAACACAGCAAAACAGCTTTTTTCTTCAACCAACCTATTAAAACAGTTCTTTAACAAACTACATTGAAGAACCACAGCATGCAATAAAAGCTAACTTTAAATTCCAACTAAACACTGCATAATCTTTCCAGTGCATCCTTGGATATACTGAGTAGACCCAAATCTAAGTTCTTTTCCTCTAAACTAAAATGTGAATGTGAACAACCAAAGAAAATAGGAGATGCCACATTACAACAGACATAACATAGCACAGAACCTTCTGAGAAGCACTTATATACCTCTTACACAAGGTAAATATTTCCATATAGGTATTTTCTCATGTCAATACGCAGTTTAAAAAAAAGCATAATTTCTTATTAATATTAATATTCACATCACTGCTTTGAATCATATTGGCCCACATGACAATAAAATAAGAGGAAAAAAAACTCTTCAAAATAATTAACACATTGCTTTGAAAATTGCTAAACATGCTTAGACTGAAGCTCACAGACTATATTTACAACAGTTTGCAAGACCACATTTTGTGATACACATATGAGAATGCAGCAACTCCTACAGAATTTCCAAATTAATATAGGAAGAATAACTAAAATGATCTCAGCTGAACAAGACATTGACAAGTCTACCATGTTGAACATAGGCTTGTACAAATACATACATTTACAAATATCCAAACAGAAGGGTGTTTCAGGCCTTTTCAGCAGTACTATAGCCTAGCAATGCTGTGCTCTAAAAAAAAAACACTTGTCTGACTTTTAACACAACTACTATGAAAGAATTCACATGCTTTCAGTCAATTAAGAAACATCTGAACTTTGCTTTATTATCTGATCCAGGGGTGTCCAGAGATACAGTGGTCAATGCCACCCCCCAAAAAATTAAGGAAGTGTCACTTTGTGGAATCCAGAAATACTATCCCAACCTGATAAAAATTCACGAAAATAACACTAGCAAATAATTTTCAAACCACCTGCTCTAAAATTACTTCATTGTACAGTGAACGTAGCTGTTTACTTCAAACCTAAGCAATCTAACAGCCTTATGTAAAATAAAATATAAGTTTATAACAAACATTCTTGAGCAAGTCTCTTTCAATATCTTCAATTGGAAGTGTTTAATACAGCATTATAGGGTGAAAACCCTGAAAGAATAGTACCCACACAAAATAATGAAAGTAGACAGCATATGTAAAAAGACAACTGGTAAATTACAAAAGGCTCACCTGTCTCTGAAGGTCAAGGTTTGGCTAGAACTCCATGCAGGAGGGATGTCCAACAAAAGAACCTTCCCCAAAGGTGGTCAGCCCTTAAATGGGGTCTGGGAGAGGTGGAGCCAGACTCCTCCACTTCCATTCACACAGGGGAACTGCCTTCACCTGTGTTCCTGCAGCTGAATCAGTACTCACCTCAGGTGATCAATCAGTGGTTCAGGCTGTGATTCAACAGTTCCCATACAAGTAAGAACAGCTTTACTGTAATACAGGTCTTATACAAATTCAGATACCCTCAGTACATGTCATAAACTTTCAGTTACACGTTTCTTTCATTTGCCCACAGTATGAACTACATTTTGCCTAAAACAGGGACTAAAACTCCTACAGTAAGAACATTTAAAACAAGGAAAAGGTGCTGCTGAGCATTCTCTGCTCAAGATTTCAGAACTGTACTCAAAATGTTCATGGCTAAGCTTTAGCAATGGTGGATCCCTTTTGGAGCTTCTGGAGCTGGCTCTGTTTAGAGACCGCACCTTTAGTCTCCTGCAACCATAACTTGTTATGAAAAATCAATATAATAGGAAGTAGTTTTGTTTTTCGAATGCATTTTGCAGTAAGAGAATTAAGTATTGGCTTCCTAATCCTGAAGATGTCTGCATGTTTCTTTACATTTTCTTTGCCATCCAAGTGATACTGAAACAGTGTGGGTATCTGAGCTAACTCCCCAGTGCAAATTTCTGTAGAGCCTCAAGTGAATCCAAGAATTCCCCGAGGTGGAAAGCCCAAACAACTGGTTGTCATCTCTTTCAGTCAAACTCGAAGTTGAATAAAAAGCTTCAGGGGCTCAAGGTAGAAAACAAAATTATATCAGTGAGACTGAATGCAAAGTTTAGGCTGAAAAATGCCAAGGACTGTACAACACTGCTCTTTTTGTACTGAAAAAGTTGTCCATACTCACTATTCCTGAATTTACATTCTTATGAAAGATGCAGAAAATACAGGGTTTTTTGGGTGTTTTTTTTTTATACTGTTTTGGAAGGTGAATAGAAAGAAGAAAAATTGCATCCTTTGAATTTTCATCTTTGTACTTTTCCATTCTTCACCCTTTGGACGTACTCATAAAAGAAATTTTGGAAATAAACAATTTCAGCATGATACTGTGACAAGAATCAGGTGAGACAGTAAATAAACTGTCAGAAGAAGCCTTCTTCATCTGGCGAATATTTAATTTTACTCAGACATAGTGCCAGCACAAGAATGACAGATGCCTTGAAAAAATCATGTGTAGTATGACCATGCTAAGGAAGACGGAGTATCATCATGCCATGTCTCCATTTCAACTGCTTCATAAAGTTAATGCAACTACTCAGGAGAATACAGGCTGCAGGAACAGGTTGCAAAATGAAAAAGATGACATTTTTGTCACAGGGGAATGGGGAAGGCAAAATTTCTATCAATACTCATAACTGAACGACAAATGGGGAAAAAATAAGAAAGAAGAAAAAATACGATTTCTGAAGAAGAAAGCTAATGTATTAAATAATTTACTGACTTACTAATTTACTCCACAAATTATCCTATCCCAAAATGTAAGGGTTTTTAATCAATAGGCTTATTTTAAAAAAAAAAAAAAAGAATTAAGTGATTAAGTTGCTAATACGTGACTTTATTTAAAGCTAAAACTGAACTGTTCCTATACATATAACTTTCTGACAAGGCTTTCTGTATTTCTATATTGTGCAGTATATTACAAAGCTCTCCTTTTTGCTCTCTCATCAAAACCAAGACATACTTGCCACCTCTTCATTTGGGATGGAGGGAAGTACTTGTTTACTGGACAGAATGCTTTTCCTAAGCATTAAGGTAGCAATTAGTACCTAAGTATGCTGTGAGTTTAGCCATATGTCTTCCACATAAGCATATTATTTAGCACAGTAAGACCAGTTATTTCTGTGCTGCCAAAACTGATAAAAAGAAAAATGCAAACAAAATAGCATCGTCACTGAATGTTTAATAATTTATAATGGTTTTGCATATTGCTAAATTAGTTGCACTTATAGTTGATTTCTGTTCAGGCCTCAGGATACCTCTGCAATAAAAATAAGAAGAATGCTGTTCTTACAAATGGCATGTGTCTGTTCTCACTCTTTTCCCAATGTGTTTTTCCACAACATATGCACAAAAGATTCTTTCCTTTATTATTTATTACTCTTAAGAGGTGCTCTCAATTAAAATTATACTGTTAGCAATTACACTATATTGTATTTTAGTAATATTATTGAATTTCTGTAATGAAATAAATTTAATACTGCTAGATGAGAGATTCATTTGGAAATGAATAATCAGATGTTATTTGCAGAGGTACATCTAGCTCTATCTTCAATTAACGCAGATTTACATAACTCTTGTTTTCTTATACGTGTCAAATAGCTTTGTTGTAGGAGTCTTGAATAAGCAGTTGTGTTCAAGGTTGTCCTTTTCTACACATCTGAATAATTTATGCATGTTACCTATATGCTATACCCACTAAGGTAATCTATCTGTCAGAAAGATATGTACTATGGCAAAAAATAGTAACTGAACTTTATTTTATAACATGTTTTCGGCTCAATGGATTAACAGCTGCTACTTAGTACCTTTTTGCCAGCCATATGGTACAGTATACTTCTGGAACTGTAGCTGTACAGTAATGACTTAATAAAACTCTCAATTATTTTTTTTTAATTATTTTCATTTCAAGTCTTAGGCAGACATTCTGTCTCTAGCCAAGACTTGTTTGTGAAACTAAAACAGATACTTTTCTATTGGTATAATCTTTTAGAAATGATATTTCAGTTGTGATTTCAACTGCCAAGACACTGTCATTTGAGAATTTTATTCTAGAATTTGCAGATAACCACTAGGAAACATCAAACCAATGCATATATACGACTTCCAGAAAAGTTTAAAGTAATAGTGTAACAATGCATTAATGAAAGTGGGAGTGGGAGTAGAGAAAAATGCAAAACACGAGATTTAACATGAAGAAGCTGGGTATCAGTAACTTTGTAACAGGTTCAGACTAAAATTAAATTTACAGTTTACAATGCAAGAGGGCCCAAATTCATACAGGCAGATAGAAATCAGGATTCAAACACGGACAATTCAATAAGGTCTACAGTTTTAGAGGTTATCAAATTTGAATATACATGCACACACAGACACTTCTATTGTCCTCTTCTTATTATTTTTATTTATTTATTTATTTATTAATCTAAAACTATTGCCCAAGAAACCAGCAAAATCACATACAGAATTAAATAACTGTTGGGCAAGGGGCATCATTTAACTTTAATCTCCTGTCAAGCACTTATCTATCTATCACAGATAGGTGGAATGCAAATTTAATTAAAAAGAGTGCAGCTGTGGGAATTATTATCATTTCTTCTGTCTTGTAAGTGCACTTCAGATCAGAATAAAATCCAAATGCAGACAGAGTATGGATATGAAAAATCACTGTTTACAAATTCACACAAAAAACCTATTCCAATATGGCATACATTTCTATTTTTACTATCACATTTGTTATTTAATTACCTTTTTTCTTGAAAAAAAGAGCTCTGTAAACACGTTGTTTGACTCAATAAATTTTAGATGTGATGAGTTTAATCTCAATTGTGATATAACCGTATCTTCAGAAACTGTTATTATTATTATTATTATCATAGTTACTAGGACAACATTTTCAGTTACGTGTTCCAATGGGAAATTTTTTCATTTACTCACTGTGTCTAGAATCCATGCATTAATCACTTTTAAAGACAGACAAATCAAGTTAAATTAATGGATGGAAATGTAAATGGGATATTAAATTCTTTACAACATCTTTAAGAACCAATGTTTTGAACAATGCAGTAATTTCTAATACTTTCAAAAAGTAACCTGCTTAATATAGAGCTTCTTTGGTTTTATAATCCCAATCCCAAATTAAATTATACTGATGACATGGAACTCTCTTCCATTCTGTTTTATTCCATTAAACCTCTATACTCATTAAATAATTTCAACATACTTATGAAAATATTTTTTTGCAAATATCTGCAGCTTTCTGAGATACTATATGCTAAAATAACATTGTGAAAACTACAGGTAGGGTTAAGTTTTTTTTTACCCTTCCTTACTATAAAAGATTTTATAATTTCCACTGTTCTACTACATGAATATGGCTATGTGTTATTATCATTGCGTGCTGACAAGTAAAAGTTTTTACTCTTTTCTAGTTACATAAACATCATATATAGTATGAAGATTAAATGCAATTTATTTGTGTTGAAGGTGTATTTGATTTGTAGTTACAAGAAATTTAACTTATCTTTTTTTCAGCAGTATTTACAAAAAGTGCAAAGAGATTTATTTAATCTTTCTTTAAAAAGATCTTAAATTTTATCTATGCTACTGATACAGCAGACACAAAATCTTTGATAAAAACATCCCTTTCCATACTACTAGCTGCACAGTCCTGTATTTAGCTTTACAGTGTTTGCGTAACTTTTATTCAACTGCTACTGCAATTGCCATTCAGCACTGAGCAGAGCAGAAACCTTTACAGTCATTGTTAAATGTGTCACAGCAGCCTTTAACATCACTCTTCCATTTTCTCTGACATCTTGTGGTTTATTCTCTTTTTATCTCTCTTTTCTATTGCTGTTTCAATCTAATATGATACAGGAAGGTGATAACATGCTTCCTCTTACCTGTTTATACTGCTAGATGTTTTCAGCATAAAAACTCTGTTTTGAAGGACAATTTTACTATATTTTATTATTATATATTTTATATACCTATATAACTATATTTTTAACTAAACATATCTATTATTACTTATTATTTTTTCCTTTTGAGTGGATGAAGGACGTATGTGCACCTGTGTATTGTTGTTTATCCAGGGAGTATTTCTGTAACATTTATCTTAAGTTGGATATTGCTGAAAATTAAAACCTTCAGAACAAGATTATTCTTAAAAAAAAAAAAAGTTTCTGGAATCATGTGCATGTCATTTTCTTTGTACTGATTTTCATTTTTCATATTCACTCAGTTGTTCTGAAGGACACTTGCAGTAATAAACAAGCATAAATAATGTTTCTGGAATTATCTGAATTTAAAAATATTAATCAAATAGCAGAGTAAATCTTTTCAGCTGTCTTTTTTTTCTTTTCTTTAATTACTGTTTTTTAAATCTTCTAGGTTTGACTTCAGGGAGATGCAACAACTGCAAAGCAAATCTTCTGTCACTTTTGCTGTGACTACTTTTTAAGTAGGCACACAAAGTGAAAGACTATGGCATGAGTAGGCCAGGAATTATGTTCAGATGTGCTGAAATTTATTGCATCTGACAAGTATCTGGATTTGGGTGTTAAGTTTCTTAAAAGAAAACATTCAGAATATTTTTAAAGTCTTTTGTTGTTGTTGTTTTGTTTTGTTTTGTTTTGTTTATTTTGAGGGACAGAGAAAACAAAGTGTATGGTTTTTAAGGACAACTTGTATTCTCTCATGACAGTGCTAGAAGAGACCTTACTGGCACGAATATAGACTATTTCAAAATGAGTTTATATTAAATGGAAGAATAGTGTTTGAAAGGAAAAACAGATCATTTTAAAATCCCTGAGAATACCTGATTCATTCTACTTGAAAGAAAGAATTTGCAGAATGTACAGAAGTCAAGCAAAAAAATGTTACCTCAGTGATAATTATAAAAAATACCAAAGGAAGCAATTCAGATAAGAGGCAAAAATAAACATTAATTGAGGTAAAAACAAAAATGACAACATAAAAAAAAATGCTAAAAGGAATGTCTTTCTTATAATTACCACCTCTCATTCTTTTATCACCTTAGTTTAGTTCAGTACTTTTTCTGCCTGAGAGTCTTGTCTTCAAAATAAGAGAAACTATGTAAAACTATAAAACCTAAAGACGCAGAGACGTAATAAAAAGAACAAATACTAGGTAACAGAATCCCTTTTATTTTGTTTTGTGTGGGTAGTTGTTTGTTTGTTACTTTAAGAAAACACTACTTTAAAACACTTTTTAATGTACCTGATTTACATTAGTGCACTGATGTGCATGCAACATAACCATGTAGAGTCAGTGCATTTCAAATAGCATAAGATGAGTAAGGAAAATCTAAAGATGAAAGACAAGGGCATTTTTTAAGTATGATAACGCTTTAAATTTTGCTTGATGTAGCACTGACTGTCATAACTGAAGTGTCAGTTTTATCATACTATTTAAGAAGTGGAAATATTCTGCCAAGTTGTGGAATAATTACTTCAGGGGACTTGTTGAGATTAACCCCTCCTACAGGAAAATACAACACTGAGGAAACTTTGAAGGCAGAATACAGTGAATGTGTAAAGAGTATGCTCCATGACAGTTCCCTAGGCAACACGAACTACAGCCTTGGGATTGGAAATACCTGGGGAGCTTCATGTGTTGACTCTAAGAGAGTGGAGCAAACTGTACAACTCCATAGTCAGGCTCTGTGAAAACACTGCAGGTATGGGAACCTGGCGTTACTATGGAACTGATAAACTGCACAGTTGTTACCTAAAGTAATAGGGCAATAATAGTTTTGTCTTCTTTATTTTTTCGCAAAAATGCATCCCAGGCTGAACTTTCTTCTTTATAACCTCATAATATAAAACACACATCTCCATCTCAAAGTGTACTTGCTTCTAAGGGGTGACTACGTATTACTGAGCACATCCTCTGAATTTTTCAGCTATACCTTTATAAACAAAGCAAGATTTTATACCAATCACAACAAGAAGTATGTATGACTAAAGTCGCTCAACCTCTACCTGAAAGTAATAAATTAGTATAAAAATGGCTAAAAAGGTGTGGAATTTTAGTCAAGTCACTGACAAGTCACGAGGACATCACTGGCTTCTGGGATCAGTTGATGGGCTGACCCTTTCTTCCCCCTGCTATGGGAAAACCTGTTGGCTGAAATTCCCACACTTGGCTATAGCAGAAGTGCTCCCCCAGGAAACTCGGAAATCTCTATACTGTTATTCCATGATTTAATGCATTTGCAGACAGCTATTTTATTCACATTCTTGGTACCTCAAACAACTGGAAATTGTATCTGTTCAGAATGTGTTGTTTGTTCGCTTGTTTGTTTTTAAATAAACATGTAAGCTCAAATTAATTCTGCCTCCAAAATCCATTTTTCTAGAGTTCAAGAGCTATTCAGTGCAGTCAACACCTCTTTCACAGAAAGAATGTGAAGCTTTAGAGGCCAGGGCTTTTTACAACCCCAAGGAGCTGTGGGTTTACAGAACCATTACTCTGACTCACAGTTACTACTGTGAATTGTTTCAAATGTTAGGGTCCTCGTTTTTAGCATGACCCTTACTGGTCAGAGACTTGAGTACTCAAGTGTATCAAATGGGTAATTGTGTCTGGGCTTATCTGGTTCAAAGTGTTATTTTTCTGAATGAGTTTTTCAGAGAAATTGTGCCAAAGCTATTAGACATCTTTGTTAACTATACTCACCTGTACTGATATAAAATAAAAGAAATGCAGCCTTTAATCATATCTTGTACATTTAGCAAGAATGATACTAAGCCTAAATGTAATTATGTGGACAAATTTTATTTTGTATTTTGATATTAAACAGAGCAGAAATCTATGCTGATATTTACTGCTATTTATTTTGTTCCTTCCTATTTAAATTTAGAAGGGTTGCATTTTTGCCAAAATATTTATAAAAATATTGAAATGAATATCAATGTGTAAACTTCATGCATGAAGCAGTTTTATACCTAGAGAAGGCATTCATTCAAATTAGCTCAAAAGCACATGAAATCGCTGTGGATTCTAATAGGTCCCAGTTTGGTAAGGCACTAAATTTAAGCACTATTAGACTACATGAAATGATCCGAGACAGACGAATTTCATGATTATTCAGCGAGAGCAATTCAGTAGTTGTTAATTGCTATCTGGGGACACAGACACCATGCCTCTCTGATGGGCAAGCTCTCCCAGGGAGAAATACTGCTGGCATAAGGCCTTTTCTGCACACACACTGATTAAATGAACCAATTAATTAAGTGCTCATGTGTGAATTACAATGCGCTTGAGTTTGGGGGAGAATCCGGCTAGAGTAGCAAACTAAGGAGACAACTGCAAGGTGGAGAAAGAACTATGGCAGGTGTTAGAGCCTTCCACCATGAGGAGAGCTTATTGCTTCCTTCATCCCCTTTTGCTCTTCTGACCAAAGGCAAAGATAATAAACCTGCTGTTCTCTATATTACATGCAAGTAAGTAGGGAACAGTACTCCTGTTTGAGCAGGTTCGTGGTAATAATCAAAATGTAATAGAAAACTGATATTCAGTTATAAAGTCAGAAATAAACTCCTGAGACTGTTTTTGAATAGTTTTACATTTCTGAAAAACTCTCACCCTTTCTTATTTGTTTCTGTGGGACAATATATTTAGCTATAAAATATTTATTTTCTTTCATTTCCATTCCCTAACAAAAGCTTCTTAAAAATATACCTATCTGCAAGCCAAAATTGCTATGTGAATCATTTCTTTTTAAATGTCACTCACCTTCTACTTTCTGTTCCACCATAGACATGTTCATGACTGTTTATGAATATCAAAATATTGATTTCATATTCTTGATCAGTGAAGATCATACAGAGGTCAAGGCCAACTCCTTCGCTGATTTCATTTTCCACATCTTAATCAGGAATTAAGAGTCACAAAGTTAACTAGAAGAAGGTTTTTCTAATACAGCCTGTGGTGTAACGGATAACTAGATCACAAAGTATATAAAATAGATAAAGCTTCATTTTACTTAAGTTGTTTGTTTTTGCTTATTTGAGAAAGTTGAACTAGAACATTACTACTGTGAAAGTTTTGTCCTTTCTTCTATGTTACCCCTCACTTTGACCCAAGGACAGGTGATATATATTTGTTCCTATCCCAGCAACACTCATTGGCTTAAACTCTAGTACTAGTATTCAATGTCCAAAATTACTTCTATGGAACAAGACACACCACTTCTCAATTTTTACTTAACAGGACAAAAAGTCAAGAAGCTGTAGTGGTATGTGCACCTATAAATGATTAATAATCTACTTCAGAAACAAGATGTCCAAAATTATTCAAAATATTACAAGTAAGGTCTCTATATTGCTTTGTGGACTTCCTTATTTCTCCCAGAAATATATTAGCTATCATACCCTTGGATTGTATTAGATCAGAAATGTACAGCTATCCTGTGATTGACTATTGCATCTCAACTGATCAGCTCCTAACTCACTGCAGAAAGTCTGGGTTTTAGTCCTCCAGTGCATGACCTTCCATGCTGTGCTATTGAATTTCATCCCATTTCTATTACATGAGTCCTCAGGGTCATCCAATATACCTCTGGGCTATTTCACTCAACTAATGATTCCTGCCAAATACATCCTTCAAGTTTTTTTTTCTTATTCCCATTTCTGTGGCTTTCTTCTTCCTGCCCAGCAACTCTTTATTTAAAGACTTTATTTCCAGGTCAGTTCTTATGCTGTAAGATTCCCAGAAGATAGATTGATATCTTACAAGCATTTTAGTCTAAATGTTCTAAATATTAATTTAAACATAATCCCCGATTATAACCAATATTTTTTAAAAGCTAAAATATTTCATAGTATTTTTACATAGTAAAATCAAGAGCATAAACACAAGACATGCACAAATGCCATCTTATATTTAATTATCTGTCAGGAAACAGTCAGTAAAAAATTATTTTTATTGTATTTCTTTGCCCAACTTGGTCTCAGCTAGATAAATATTTCTTTATAGAATTTTTCTAATTCAAAAACAGTATTTTCTTATTTTCTTAATTACAAAATACCTATGCAGTTATACACTTCATAATAATCTATGCAATTTTACTCCAAAAGTTTCACAATCTGTGATATGCAGCTTCTCTTCCAACTAAGGATATTGTAATTTTTTTTCTTTTGAAAATACAGTCTTCTAAAATTTAGAAAACATTATAAACCAGCTATTTTCACCAGCAAAGTAGATATTCAAAAAACTGTCATTGGCCCATGATAAAGTAGAGAATTAAAAATACCAGCTTACAAAGTATTGAATTTCTTACCTATTACTAGCATTGTTTCCACAACTATACAAAATATTTCAGCTAATATAAGAAAATGGCAAATGCCTGGCATACAAATATTAATTTCCTGAAATGCTTAATACATTACTATACTTAATGGGCAATCAGCTGAAGTGAAGTGACATAGATAGCACCAAAACTGTAACAATTAAAGCTCAGTTGTCATGGTTTGACATCAGCTAAAGACAGATAGGACACAGAGGCATCAATTCATTCGTGTGTCAGAGCACTCCTATTTAACATGAATTTTTTCCCAGTACTAAATAAACCAGAATATCAACAGTGCCTAGTGGTCCTGATCTTGTTTCAAAGCTTATTGTTCTGTGAATAAATATATGAGAAAGTAGTTGCTCATCTAGAAATCTTAAAGTTGGTACCATTTTCTCTTGGGAATAGAGATGGCTTCTTATTTTTGCATTCCTCCACTCAGGATTCATACTGACATCACTCTTTTGAAACAATGCAGAATGAGGGAAAGTCTCTGTTTAATAAGAGCATACAGAAGTCCTAATAATCCCGTATCTACTCAAAATTTAGTCTGTTTCAGTTCAGATTGTTCTCCAAAACAAATTTGCTTCACCTATGCCTTGCTTCATGCTGTGTATATAAACATATTATAATCCAGTAAATGCATCCTAAATTTTAAAGCACAACAGAAAATTTTATGGGAGCTCCACATCAATCTGAGAGAGGATAGAGGTGAAAGACTTTGGACCTGGGTCAAAACAACCTCCATTACCAATTCAAGCTTGAACATGAAAGGATTGAGCACATTCCTGCCAAAAAGGAACTGGGGGAACTAGTGGATGGCAAGCAGGACAGAAGCCAGGCTCTTTAGCAGGATCTGTGGTGACAGGACAAGAGGAAATGGCTTCAAACTTAAAAAGAGTAGATTTAGGTTGGTTATAACGAAAAAGTCTTACAGTGAAGGTGGTGAGGCACTAGAACAGGTTGCCCAGAAATGTGGATGCCGCATCCCTGGAGACTTTCAAGGCTAGGCTGGACGAGGCTCTGAGCAACCTGATCAAGCTGTGGATGTCCCTGTTCATTGCAGGGTAGTTGGATCTGATGACCTTTAAAGGTCCCTTCCAAATCTAATTCTGTGCTTCCATAATTCTACAGTATCTAGCTGTATGGGTTTTCATGAAATAGATTACTCTTTTACTGAAGTTCCTCCTTTCAAACAAGTGTGGGCACACAGATCTCATTCAGCTAGATGTAACTTCATTATTTGCAAATGACCAAGTCTAGAAAAAAATAAAAATAAAAAAATAACAAGTCTATGAGACTCTTTTTTTTCATTGACACTTCAAAGAATTCCATATTTGGCATCCAGTATGAATTCTACAAGGCATCTATTCAAAATCTAATATTCTTGTGACAGTAATTAGTCGGCAATCTCTCAGTCTGTATCTCAACCCACAAGGTTTTTCATCATATGTTCTCCCTGTTATCTCTTGAAGAGATGGAGTTAGAGAGCAGCCATGTGGTTGCTTGACAACTACCTTACTAACTGTTAAAACATAGTACTCTGATGTCTGAATTTATATTCAAGATTAATTTGCAGAATACGTTTTCTCAAGGAAAAACTAATTTTGGTCATTCCTGAAATAACACTTTGTATCCTTTAAATGCAGCTTTTAGACAAACAAATTAAAACACTGAAGTCACTAATTCATCAGAAAGTCTTATTAACATCCTTTTTGAAACAGCAGTACTAGTGGACGCTTTTGATTTATTGACTACACCAAAGCTGCCATTACTGCTAAAGCATATTTATTATGAAATGTATTTGACTATTACCTATTCAGTGATAGCCTGTGATGAATCAGATATTCACTGTGACAAGACAGAATGTTAATTTATTTTTTAAGATTTGTAAATAACAAACCAAAATTTGCAACTCCTTGTCTTCTGCATTCTCTTGCTTTTCACCCTAGCCAAGTTGTTTATTTCCCTCTTACAAAATAAAGTAAAACAAAGAAAGTTAAAAATACTACGGTATTTGTGCAAAGGAAAATAAAAAGGTCTATAACCTTAAAAATATTATAATTACTCAAGCATAAAAAGGCTAGACACAGCTGGGTTATATTGCTATCCCAGAGCCAGTGAACTGAAATGAAATGCATCCCTCCAGGTGCTTTGGAAGATGTCACAATCTCTTCAACATGATGAAGCTAACAGGCTTACAGAGATCAGGGTAAAAGCCAGTTAACAGGGTTAAAAGGTACAGTCATCGCAGTTTGAACTTTTAACCTTGAAGAAGTTATGATTTTTCTCTACTAATGGCTACCATAGGGACATTTGAATGCAGCAGGTTTCATATTATTCAAGTTAAACTAGTGAAGAAAACCTTAAGGTCACTTGATAACAATAGGAGCCATTTCACAAACTGAGCACATTTAGGTATTCAGTGCCTTCTGATTCTGGTATCTGAGATCTGGAGTTATAGAGATCTAAGTATTCTAGGCAAAGGCTCTTCATCACAAAGAGAAGGGTAATTCTCATTCTTCTGGACCAGTAATGAGAATAAAACATTACAATGCTATCACACCCAATGTCAAGTACATACAAGGCATTTATCTAAGGTGTCAGTGTGAAACCCCACCTGCTCACCATGGTACAGATGAAATCACAAGTGAAATTCAGTCTAATTTAATGTATCCTTTCAATCTCTTCATGGCCAGCTTTTCCTCTAGGTAGGGACAGAGAGGTAGGGTCCTCTAGGTAGGGACTTTACTCATAAAGCCTCCCCTCCCTGCCCTATTTTAGCTTCAAAGAAAAAAAGGAAAGGGAAAAAGGGAAAAGGGGAAAATAAAAAGGAAAAAGAAAAGGAAAAAGAAAAAGAAAAAGAGAACGGACATCTGCAAAAATCTTGCACTACAAACAACAAAAAACATATTGCTATTCTTGCAGATACCACTTGCTACTAGTTCTTGGAAAACTCTTTATAGAAACAGTTCTTAACGCCGTTCTTCCAAAAAATAACAATCAGTTTCACAATCAATTAATGTTCCAGACCTCTCACCTGATTTGTTCTATGTTGCTACCAGGGCTTGCAATTATTATCCCAAGTCATAATTACCACAGCTGACAAGTAGCTATAGACCCTTGCTGTTTAACATCCTGGCGCTTAGCCTTCCAATGGGCTGTGTCCACTTTTCTCCTCCTCCCATTCAAACCATAAGAAAGAAATACCTAAATAAATTTACTTGTGTCCACACAGATACAGTCAATGATCTACGCCTTGCAGTATGTAAGGTCAGTCTCTCTCTGAAAGAGAGATATGTCAAAGCAACAGCCCTGGGAAGCCAATCTTATTGAGCCTTATATTGTTGCCTTAAATGTTAATTCAAATATGAGAAAGCTATCAGGCATCACTGACATTGTTCTGTAATTGAATGATGCTAATCATGACCACATTCTGACAAAGTAATGTTTTTTCCAGGTCAACTGTTTTGACAGTTTCTCACTGTATGACATGGAGCAAGCCAGAACAGAAAATGAACAAAAGACAGAATCCTCTTCAATACATACATGCACTTCTACCACAACTTTAACCTTCAATATGAAGCTAAAGGTCATCTTTAGATAAGGTCATCATAACGGTTTGCATTACAAAAGGTTCATATTCATGCAACATAGACTGACATCCAGTTTATGTAAAGCACAGCAGAAGCCTGGCTGTGTAGTCTCTGGAAAAAGATGAATACACCTTGTATAAATCAAGAGTCTCACACTGGTGATAAATCAACTGTTTGGAAGATAAAGGTAGTTACAAGTGAGTGAAAGAGTAGCAGTAAGTGAATTTAGCTGCTGGAAGAGTAATAAACCAGAAAAAAAAAACTGAAGAAAAAAACATATATAAGGTCAGACAACTGTATGGACATTTAACATCATACTTGCAAGCTGAGGTAGGCATCAAAACTGACATTCTGAAGTTGACACTAGTTTACCACAGTATAGCCTTGTGAAAACAGTTAAACACTGTTATTTCTCCAAAAGGAAGAATACATGTCAAGCAACAACTCAGAATAGCATACTGTCTTGAGTATGACTTCGCTTTTCAAAGTCAGGATGAGTATGAGAGAGGCTCACCATGAACACTGGCCAGAAAAGAACTTTTCATTCTTCAAGGAAGTTATACATATTATGTATAAGGATCTGTCCACTGAGTTCTGTATGCTAACCATTTCCAGACTAGATCACTGTTATTCCTAAATCTAAAACAGAACTATATCCTAGTTCTTTCATGTACTATTGATACTGTTCTGTTCTTCTCCACTGTCTTACAGCAAACTTAGAGCTGTAGGGGCTAGGGTAACTATCAATTTGCCTCCCCAGATCTATGTGTTACATGAAATTTCCCAGAAATTTATGGATAAAGAAGCCCTGAAATAGACTTCAAGGTCAAGAAATAGTGAAAGAATATCATGCTACACTGCATTCGAATATAAAGACATATGCTCTGGCTTCCTCATTTAAATAATGGGGTCAGTGAGGCTTTCATGAAGTATCTAGAAAACCTCACTTTTCAAAAGACCTTGAGTCATACTTTCAGAAAGGCATCCTTAAAGAGTAGCAAATTCTAGTAATCTTCATGAAAAATATCTGAATTATTTTATGTAGCATTTGAATCATTTTATACCAATCGCATTTGTACTGTGATATAATTAACGTGAAATAGATCTTTATTATTAAGATGAGGTACAATTTATTCATACTTGCACAGTCAAGATATAATAGGCTAAAATGATGAAGCCTTTTGCAAGATTTCATAGGTAATGAATGGTCATTATTCAGTTATAATGAGGCACACATATGCCCTTAACTGATTTCAAAAGTGAAGAACATACAACAGTTGCTCCAAAAGTGACGTCTTCTATTTGATTATGTTAGCCCACAAAGTCAGAGGTGTATGTTGGTGGCATGGCAGTAGAAGCTGAACCTTCCCACCAATATTACACTTTTTTGCCGTGTCACAGATATCAGATATCACAGGAAGCAGATATCAGCATAAATGTGACAGAATAAAATCATGTGTGCTAGGTTGCAATCTCTGAAGCCTTTGAAAATCAACATGTTTTTATGGCCTTACTTCTTCCTCCTGTTCATATAATCTAAAGACTAGTGCAGTTAAAAGAATCAGCTTCTGAGTCTGTTCCACTTCAGTCTGTTAATTCTTTAAATCACATTCTTCTATAGAAAGGCTGGGAGAACTAAAGTTGTTTATCCTAGAGAAGACTGAGGAGATCTTATAACAGCTTTCCCGTACTTAAAGGAGGACTACAAAAAGATGGGGAGAGACTCTTTATCAGTGTGTGTATAGACAGGACAAAGAGTAACAACTTTAAACTTGAAGAGGAGAGATTTAAATTGGATGTGAGGAAGAATTTCTTAACCAAATGTCTGGTGAGGCACTAGACCAGGCTACTCAGAGAAGCTGTAGACTTCCCATCCCTGGCTGTGTTCAAGGCCAGGTTGGATGGGGCTTTGGGCAACCCAGTATAGTGGGAGGTATCCTTGCCAATTGCAGTGGAGTTGAAATGCAATAATTATTAAGGTTTCTTCTTACTCAAGACATTCTCTGATAAACACCAATGACCAACACAGATTTTTCTCAATCAGCTTTCCATGTCTTCTTTGTTGTTTGGCACCTCTGCATAGCAGGCATTGCCCCAAGGTCTTCCAGTTCCCTGGCTCCATGCTTGCACATCTCAAATTCCTGGATGAAACACAATGCTGACTGTGATGCTCAGAAGTACTCTTACTTTTGAAATCTATTGATTTCAACAAGAGTTTTATTTCAAACTTTAATTATAACTCTTTAATCTTGATCATACAATTTAAGTAAATCAAATAGCAGGTAACAGTCCTATGTGACAAATGCAATTTAAAGTGAAACAGAAAATGTGTTTAAGTGTTTTTTTGGGTCGCAGCCTAAATGTATTCCCACTGAATCCAACAACTAAGAGCACTTAAAGTAAGACTAGAGAAGGGGAAAGAAAAATACTATATTTGATTTATTTGAATTTTATATTTTACTTATACCACATGTATATTATTTTTTAGATAGCTCAATTTATATGAAAGAAGTTTTGTGCCATTTTGAAGTAGGGGCACAGAAAAATTTGACAAGTCAATTCATTTTAGAGTAATATTTTTAATGATTTAAACTCAAACATAGTTTAGCTAGTTTTCCTTCAACTTTGAAGAACCATATTTCCTGTAGCTTCAGGGTATATCTGTCAATTTGTAAGCCAACATAAATTAATTTTCCCACAAGAAGCTGGAAAGAATCTAAAAATATTGTTTATGGATGGATTTTCTCTGCTTCAATATAGTGATTATGTATATAATCTCAAAACAGGAATACAGTCATATATATTTGTTTAGTATAACATATTTTGTCTACATATATGCACACACATTTACATTAACATTAAACAATAGTTATAAAATATTGTTTGTTTGGCATTTAAAGATACTAAAAATTAAGTTATTTCTTTCTCTATCTACTCTAAGTCATAGAATAAAAAGAGAAAATAAAAAGCTGACAACGATGCCTACATACTTATGTAAGACATATAATAAAGTCCGTGCATTTAATTAAAAAAAAATAGAATAGAAACCGTGCATTCTTTTTTAGGGTTGTGGGAGGTAAGTCCATGTTTAAAAATGCAAAGAGCAACTGTGGGGAAAAAATACGACAAAGAAATTTCTTAATCAGTGAACATGTGAGGGCTCTTCCAAAAGTAATGCCTCCTATTTTATTATGTTGGCCAACAATATCAGTTGTGGATGTTGGTGGCATGACAGTAGAACTTCAACCCTCCTGCCAATATTCCACTACATTTTGTTGCTCTATGACAGATATCAGCAGAGGAGTAATCTGACAAAATGGTATCTGATATGGAAGTGTCTATGATGCAAGCATGTGTCACTGAATTGCACCCGCTGGCATTCATCGGCTCCCTTGACCTACTAGCCATGCTCTTAATGCACATCAGGATACCATTGGCCTTCTTGGCTACCAGGCCACACTGCTGGCTCATGGCCAACCTGTCAACCACCAAGACCCCCAGGTCCTCCTCTGCAAAGTTACTCTGCTGAGAACTAGATTATCTTCAGATCTTTTCCACATTTTCATCTTTAATTCCAAACAGACTGTATTCAAACATAACATTTTTAAGACATTATTTTATGTTCTTTTGAATCTGGCCTAGGTACTCGTAAGCACTAAGTTCAAGGTGAAACTCAGTTAGCAGAAAATTATCTTGTTGATATTTATGAGGGTATAGACAGAAACTTTCAAAAACTACACCTGAGTAATAAACATTTTTATCTAAGAAGTGGTTAAAATTAAATCTGTCATGCAGAAAAATGAAGCAGTTGCTCTATAAATAACTCAGAGAAATGGAAATATGACAATATTGACCTCAGGTTCTGTTAACTTTATTTCATTTTAGTTGCTATTATATTTAAGTATTTTAAGTAAGTATGTCTTCAGGGCATTTCTAGAACTATCATGATGATTTAGTGTGTCAAATTACACCAGGACTTTTCCTGAAATGATCTCTCAGTTTTATATTTGGTTGTAAAAGACTGCAATAATTTCACTTTCTCTATAGGCAATTTTTCTCCCTATTACATATTTCTTTTCAATTTGATAGAATATAACAACAAAGGAGTTTTAGGAAGGCTATTCTTTATGGCGTGGGGAAAATGAAAATGAAATAAATTTCCTACAAAGAAAATATTCTTTATGCACTTCCATAAATTCAGAAATGGGAAAGGCAGTGTGTCTAAAAGAACCTTTAATGCATCAATAGCTACCAAGCCAAGAATTATGTATGGTTAATTACAAACAACATTTTGCACAACTAGTTCTTTATTTTAATTTACCCAAACAAATTCATTCACCTTTTATTCTGTTCGTACTTTATTTCATAGTTGAATTCTACCAATAAAAGTTTCAGAAATTTTATAAGTTTTGAAAGCTAACAGTGAACATGCAGAATGATTTTGCTCTCCCACGGATGCTGAAACAAATCCCATGGCAATAACTACATCCTGTGAAACCATCGTATTGCTGCCATTAGCATTCATGACAACCACAATTCTGTGATTTAAACTCCCTTCCTGACTTCATTATTAGCACAATGCAACTGTCAAAAATGAAACCCCCGGACTAGTATTCTGACAGATAAAGGGAGGGGAATGGATGACAGGGGAGACTCACTAACTGTTGGTAAGTGGAATTTCTCAGTTTCAAGAGGGAGAATTCAAAAAATTGTTACTTAACAATAGATGGACAAAGAAATCACACTTAAAAAAAAATCCCATTTCTTTATTTAATAATCTAATCTACGCAATAGCTCAACTTCAGCAAAATTTCAGTCCCCCTTGGGCTGGGGCTCCCAAGTCTGTGACAATGTCCTAAAAGATATTGAACGCAGCCTGATGCTTCTGTTTCCTGTGCAATTCCTTAGCCAATGGAACACTTTATACAAAAAGAACATTTAAGAAAATGGAGCATTCACAGTTATCTGCAGAAGTGGATTCTTGAAATCAAATAGAATGAAATTTCTGCCTGGAGTTCTAAGTCAGATGGAAAACTTTAGGGAGCTCTTCAGAAGTAACCTAATATTGACTCCATGTATTTGGCTCGGTCTTACAAAGCAGAGTTTTTCTTATCTCATTTGAAGGAACCAAACTTTCCCAATTTCACCTTATGGGAAATCTCTAATACCTGTTCCAGGCTCTATTGAGAAAGCTTAAGAGAGAAAACTAAGTCCAGATGCAATTAGCATTTTATTCAAGAGCAAGCTTTAATCAGACTAACAGAGTTATGAAATTTGAACTCCTGACTTTCCATTTTTGTCCCAGCTTCTCAAAGTCTTGCTTATTTATTTTTTCTTAGAGCAAACATCTGTGTTGTATGAAATGCTTGCATATTGTCCTCTATGCAAGACATGAGAAAGAGCAATCTTAGATAAAGAGGGAGGAAAAACACGACAAGAAAAGCACAGATCTCTTTTTTAAGATCTTGTTTTTCTAAGTGAAAGGCAAATTCACATCCACATTCAGTTCAGTGAAAGGGAATCATTCTTATTTTTTCTTATCTTTGTCCAGGAAGAGAGTTTTCCCCATCATTCTTTAATGTTCAGGCTCAGAGTTTGTTCACTGCGCTGTACAAATGTACAAGCAACTGCTCCACTAGCACTGAGATATAGTTTAAATCACTTGGTTAATTACTGTAAACAAAATAAAGCTAGTTATCTAGACTGTCCTTCCTGGTCCCAGAACATCATATTGTACACAAAAATACAGATGACACTGACAGTAAGATTTAACCATTCCTATGAATACACTGGCATTTGTTGAAATGCACAAAGCTGTGATTCTTGCTGCTGCAAGAACACAAATGTGGTTCAAAATATTTGCATCAATGTTTCTTTCCAGCTTTTATGACATTTCATTTTCACATATGAAGAGATTTTTAGTCCTTTACCTCCTGACTGCACATTGCATTTTAATAAAGCATTATATACTTAGCCTAATCATGAATTTAGTCAATAGTTAAGCATTGCCTCTTCATGCTCTAGAGAACTTTTTAATATATCAGTACTGAAGAACTTACGTGTGAGAAGAATTGATTTTTATATCCAATAAAGATTATGCTTACAACTCAACCTACATTCCTTTATAATTAATACATTCCATCCGCAAATTATTCTTCCAATTTTTGAATGCATTTGCTTCCCTCTGATCTCACACACATGGGGTTTATATTTGCCTTGAGGAAAAGATCTATCAGACAAATGTTCTAAGAAAAAAAGTTGACAAAAACTACATGAGTGAATCACATATGACTCCTTGCTTTTTGCGAGCAGTGAGATTTGCTGTTGCAAACAAAAGATGGCAGTGAGCTGGAAATGGACTGATGTACTACAAACTTGAAGCTTTTTCTCAAATGGAGATGAATTTAAGAGCAGACAATGATAACGGCTGCGTGGAGAATACTCAAAAGGCAATGAGAAAGACTGGAAGGACAGAAAAGAATGACAGACACTAAGTGATTACCCTAGCACGGAGAAAGATGTTTTCAGGAGAAGCCTGAGGCAGAAAGTGTCAGAAAAAATGTATTTCTGGAATAACTCACAGAAATTATAAGGATGTTATGCAGGGTGGCTGAAAATATATGGCTGCATGTATGGAAGACAAATCAAAGGTGAAAAAAGGACTACAAGAGGGACAACCGGACTGAGTTAATAACAGGCAACAAATTGACTTCAGCTTTTTTTTATTATTATTTTAGTCTCTTGCACTTTTATCCTGTTCAGTCTGGGAATGTAAACTTAAGACAATTGGTTATATGTTTTTATCCCTTTCTTGTGAAAAAAAAAGTAATCTGAAAAGAAAAAGCAGATCAGTAGTAATGAAATAATTCATCTCATGTTGCTCTTTCTGTTCTCATAAATTAAACAAACAAAATCACTTGTCAACAGACTGCCTCACCAAAGGAACTCAAAAAGAACAAATAGATACCTGAAGTATTTTCTATATATATTCTAATCATATTTCTGAAGCGTTTATGGTTTTAATAAATTTACCATTTAAAATAAGAAAATGCAAAGTCTTTACAGGTGAAAAATTATGCGTAGACAAGAAATCACACCAAACAAGTGGCTTCAAAAAAAACAGATTTCTTTCTCACACCCCTCTCTGACTTTTTCTTCTCTTTTTGATTGACAAATATTTTAGGTACCACATTCCACAAACAAACTGTAAAAATCTTCCTCTCTTCCACACTGCAAATACCTAATCATTCATTCTCCTTTACACAGTCTGCAGTCATTTCCCTATTGTAATTCTAACTAAAATAAGTGGATATATATGGCCCCATTTTATATCAGTATAAATCAGCACAGCTACATTGCCTTCAGGGGAATTATACCAGCTAAAGGTCTGTGTTGGATGGGCTGTTGAGCAAGGCCTGAACACTCATCTACAACCTGTACATCCCCTATATGGGTCATATTGCAGAGAACAAACAGATCTTAGCCTGGAAGATAATTGTGTCCAATCATCTTTTAGCCAAACCATTTCTCAATGGACTTTTAAGCTATTCAGTGTTCTCATATGGAATGCTACTGCATATACATTGTGTTAGAGAAGACCTTCAGAAGGCAAGTCCCTTGATGACATATTTGCATGACCCTGACTGCTCTGGTTTTCTGGGCAGGAGCTTAAGAAGATATGAAAAGGGCAGAGTTGTGTTTGGCATGAACTTTTATAGGCAGAGGAGTGCTGGAGTTACCCTGGAAAAAAAAAAAAAAAGGATGGAAGGAAACAGAAAGTGCTAATTTCAGGACAGGCCCTGAAAATAAACATTCTTTACTCCTCCTATAACTCTATTTCCTTTTTAGCTCGTTAGCAGCAGAACTAAGTAATAAAGAACAGAAGATAACCATATAGTGCCTTAATAATAAATCCACCTTGCTTTTTTTTGGACAGATGTTAGAATCTGGAATTTGCTGCTGAATGCTTCAGGCAAACTCTTAGTCAGACTGCATACTGTCATTCCAGAACTCTTTTTTTCCTGTGATATGTCTAGCTAATATTCAGTATATGTCAAAATAAAGTTATAATCTCCACTTCAAATTAATACCGTTATACCACATCAGTCTTCATGAGTGTTCTTTTTATTCACAGAAGTAATCCTAATTGCTTCAGACTGTGTCCAAACCCAACTTGACATATGATATACTGTTCTATTTTTTTATTTCCACACAGTTACTTAAATGTAAATCATAAAAAGCCTTTGGATATCGTGAGCAGTTTGGAAGACTGCCTGGGTACATGGCATATATTATTTCAGTAATGACGAATGTACTCTACAATTTGAAACATAGTGACTCAACTTGTATTCCCACTAAAAACTGTCTAAGAGTTGAGCTACTCTAGGAGATAGACAGCAAACAGTAGCAATTTCTAAGGGCAGGAAAGATTAAAAAAAATACATATATTTCTTCATTTGAAATTGTTTATTTAAGACCAACTTTTTTAAATAAGCACCTATAAAGAAATTTGCAATGTCCGCAAGGTTTTCCTTTGTGTAGATAAATACATAGTTTCAGGTATCACTTAAGTAATTGAATCAAAAACCTCCAAAACTTCACACAAGCTTAATGCAAGAGACTGGCATTAGCTTATTTCCACTGTAGTTAGAGGGGAGTTTTGCAATTAGAAGTGTATAACAGAGCCTAAATTTCCCATAAGTTTTGCACATGGATTTGTGAAGGAGAAGCAGAATGCAGTCCTTAGTGAGAAACATAGATGGCTGTTTACTTGATAACATTTCTCTCAGCTGTGAATCGCGTGTTAGATCAACAAGGAAAATTTTGAAGTCTTACTGCAATCTGAAAGACTCTTTTTTCCATTTTTTTCCCCCTTAACTACCAAAAAAAGAAACCCTGAAAAAAAAAGTAAAGTAATCAGCATCACTACCTGGCTTTTTGGGATATAATCTTTTTCTAACAAGCTGTGAGCACTTCCTATCATATAAACACAGAGAGTGATACAATAGAATTCAGTAAAACTAGTATTAGATGTAGGTTAAAATTTCTCAGTACATTTGCTATAATGAGTAAAAAAATATTCCAGTAATCTAGGAAGGAGAAATTCTATGGGTTTTTTAACTCCCGCTGCAAAAAACTAGGTGAATTTGCCATCTAAATAAAAATTACATACTATTAACACACAACCATAAGAAATAATTATAACTGTGTGGCAAGTCCATTCAGCAATATTTGTTTAAGACCTTTTAATTCGCATGGTCAGAGTTATATTTTTGTGAGAGATAAAGGAACAAATCGAAGAGTATATATGAAGCATTTTCTGAGCTTAGAGGCAAGGAAACAGGTATTATTTTTGCAGAATACCAAACAAACAAGCAAATAAACCAAAAAACAAACTAACAACAGTTTAGTAGTTCATAGAACAGATCTGAAAAAAACATTTATTTCCCAAAAGATCTGTAATTGTATAATTAAATGCTTGTGAAAAATTCAAAAGACATTTTCTTCTGCACATAGAGTTCAAACTTGCCACTTCCTCAGCTAGGTGATAAAATTAAAATCTGAAGAGATACTTTGCAGCAAAGTTGCTAAGAGGGAAAAGTTGCAAAAATTTTGCAAGTATTTTAACAAGGTACAGGAAATGAGAAAAGTCTTCTCTATCATAAGAGATAGAGCTTAAGCATCTGCAATCTGTATTTGAACACCTGTCCAAAACTATAATGCAGTGAGTTATGACTCATGTATTTCCTCAGCATTAATACATACGTAATTTACTGTGCACACTATTGCTTACACATCATTATCTGCATACACTGTCACAGCCTATGGCTGTGAAGAAAATTCTTAGTATTTTGAATGAGATCTTATAGCAGATCATGGTATGAAGGAAACGCCATCTTCCTGGGGTCCCTTTTCCTGATCTCCAAGGCCTTACTACAACCCTTTTCCTTCCCTCATTACAAACCAAACAAACTTGTGAAGCAAGCAGTATCAAACAGTTCTGGCTATGCTAAGTAAAGTTAGCTTTATGGTATGTTAAGTGTGTAGGGTGAACACCCTGAAAGAACAGTACCAACAGAATACAATGAAAACAGACAGTATATTTTTGGATGGCTTATCCAGGTGGTATATAAGGAAGGGCTCACTTGTTTCCCAAGGTTGAGGCTCACCAGGAACTCCACACTCTCCAACAAGAGATCCTTCTCTAGTGGCAGTCAGCACTTAAATGGGGTTTAGGAGAAGTGGAACCGAACTCTACCCCTTCCGGTCACACAGGTGAACTGTCTTCACCTTTGCTCCCTGTGCCCGACTCAGTGCTCACCTCAGGTGATCAATCAGTTGTTCAGGCTGTGATTCAACAGTTCCCATACAAAGAGTATTTACTCAAATGTATTTCTCTCTGCAAAAAAAACCAAAACCACAAAGAAACCCACAACCACATTCCTGCTCTTGTTACTTTAAAACCTGCCGACAGTTAATAACTGCCTCACACTGTGTGCAAGCAAACAAAGGGATTTAACTACGCCTGTACAGCATCAAATCTGAAAAGAGACACAGGTCAAGGAAGAATAAAATAAATATTCATTAAAGATGGAATATATTCTGTAATATATTATAATCAGATATTTAACCTCCATGTAGTAAAACTTATTATCAATACTAATACTATTGCATCCAAGTGTGGAAATTTTATACCTTGCTAATAGAAATTTGTTGAAATTTTCATAACATTTAATTTTTTTTAAGGTTTTAAAAACATTTTTTTAAAACCTTGCTTCAGTATTTTCTACGTGAACTACATTAGATATTAGACTCCTGGGACAAATAAGAGCCTTCAGTGTTTTTTCAGTTTCCAGATAAAAATATGCTGGATAAAAAAATATTCTTTTTTTTCTGTTTTGTTTGTTTGTTTGTTTGTTTGTTTGTTTTAACTCAAAACATAAAGCTTTATTAGTCAACTATTTAACTTATTAATTCTCTAAATAAAAAAAATAGATTTAAAAGTCAATATAAAACTTTTTATTTATGTTGGCTATTTATGGAAAAAAAATATTTTTTCCATATTTTTCAGAGAAATTCTCACTGGAGAAAAAACAAAGCAATGTTATACTACCTGCTCCTTTGAACACTATCCCCTAATAGTTCTCTTAATTTTCTCCTACTGTAATTTTACATACAAGAATCAATCCATTATTTGTACCAGTGAGAACACTAAACCACAAAAAAGAAACCAGTACTGACTGTTTTGAGAGCTCCAGTGCTGCAGAGTTCTGTAACTGATGAGACAGAATAAAATATTTAAGCACTATAATACTGTTACTCTGGGGAAAATGTGGCTCAATGCGTTTGTACTTACATGCCATACACTGTATATATTCTAATAGATTTGGGAAGATAACTATGGAGAAAGTTATAATTATGTTTACAGAGGAAAGCTGATTTTTATATTTAACTGATATTTATATTTAACAAGAGAAGGCCATTAGTTAAACTGTGATTACTGTTCATGGTGTGGTATTTCTGTTGCTGTTAATGTTGTCTACTTAGATGTGTAAAGCAACCAAATTTACACTATGTATAAAGAATCAGGATAAAAAAACATCATTTTTTGAAATAGTATCAGAAGTATCTAGATCATATTGCAGTAGAATATTTTTGGAAAAATGTAAATCAAGTAAACCAAATTCCACAAGTTACTCACTTATGTGATATTAATAAATAATACAAACTCAATCACTGGTTTAACAGTAATTAGCTCCTACATGTTTTACTCAAATCTATTTAAAAAAAAAACAACACTTGTTTTTCTTTTCTCTTGATAGAAATAAGTTGCTCACTCAGTCCAGGTTTGTTTCTGATCATTTAACTTTATGCATTTCTTTTTTTCAGTAGTATGCTTTTGCAATAGTCAAAACAATTCAGTAAAATCACAAGTGTGATGAAGCTAAAGAACCAGGTCAAAATACAACATAATGAAAAACAATGAATCATTGTAAGTAATTGTTGTTTCATAGCTGTCTTTTTCACTTTGAAATCTTTCTCTAAAACATACCCAGAAGACTGAAGTGAAGGGGAAAAAAAATCTAATGTCATTTAAAAGTCTCCTTAAAAGTAATTTTCAGCACTTCAGAAGCAACTAAAACTATTCTTCTAAGACAGAAAAAAATGTAGAAGAAATGGAACATCCAAACAAACCTTGAAAATATTTAAATACTCAGTATAAAGAAGCTTTTTAAGTTGCATTTTGGGACCCCTGTTGATTTCTTCTGTGCAAGTGTTCCCATAATGCAGAAAACAGTATTCCCCCCATCTTGCTTACAAAAAAGAAAAAAGAAAGAAGAAAAAAAAAAGGAAAGAAAAGAAACACCTCTTTCTTTCAGCCTTTGTTCATGAGAACACCTGGCCTATGAAATTCAGTGACAGAACCTTCCCTGGGGTGCCGTTTTTGTAGAAAGATAACAAAACTTTGAGAAGTATGTATTTCTTGCCTCATTGGAGCTTACACAGCTTTATTTTAAACTTTTTCCATCTGTTTGCCTGGCTCAACTGTGGGTACTGGTATGATAAAGCAAGCTATATTATTTGTCCAACAGAAGCTTGCAGTCAGCAGGCTTCATTCTATTTCTGGCTAACACTAGAGCCAAAAAGTTCCTCTGGGAAGAAGACAGGAGAGGAGGAAGGGGTGGGGAAGGAAGAAAACATTTCTCTTTTCTTCTACAAAGAACTGCACTTGTAAAAACTGGATCAAAGCTTCTTCGTGGATTAATGAGAGGATGGGAGTCATTCACTTCTTTAAAGGCAGTGGAGGGAGCATAAATTAATGAAAATAATGCTCAGGAATACTTGCAAAGGCATTTTAGTCAGGATGACAGCTGGCCTAAGATCCTCCTCTGCCTCCCATCTATATCAACTTCTGTTTTCTCCCCACTACCACCACTCTCATTCCTTGTTTGGCCTGCAGGAAGCAAAGAAGCAAAAAAAGGTCACCAAGCCCATTAGCTCCTTAAAGGAGATGCAAACAAATTCTTTAAAACAGATTTGCATCACCAGTATTTAAAGTTAGCCATATTTCTTAATATTTCATAATTTAAAATGCAAGGGAAAAAGGAATTCAAATATTACAGATGATTGATTAGAAGATATTAATCTTCTTAATTCACCAACTTGTACACAGTGCATGTTGCAAGGAGACAGGGAGAGAGCATCTGAATATCATCTTTAGATTTCCAGCCATTACATGGCAGTTTGCACAAGTTAAATAAGAAAATGGCAACTGTAGATGCTAACTACTATCCACAGGCATAATACAGCCACAGCAACATGAAATCCACACAAGTACCTGATAGGTAGATGATAGAATCCATTTCTTTGAGATTTTGATATCACCCTTTCCACTATCTGCCTGCACTGCATTAAGCAAAACAAAACCCTACCAGCTGTCATGTGCAATTCATTCTTCCTCACATTCTGTCCCTGAGGGGACAATTGTGTGCACTGGAGTGTTTTCTTTTGATAGGCTTCTGCTCCTTTTTACAGTGTACATGTTTTTCACAATTTATATTAGAGAAAACAAAGCCAAAGGAGTGTAGGAGTGTACATTTTGAAAGAGATGGAGGGCAAAGGAGCTGGGGCTATTCTTGGTTCTTATAAGCCTGTTGCTAAGAGGTTCTGAAAATGAAAAGACTTAGAAAAGATAATCAGAGCTGATCACACATGGACTCACTAGTCCATACCAACCAACCCATTTTACTAAATCTGCCCTATGAATCAACCCCCAAATATCCCTAATCATACCAAACCTCACCTAATCAAATCTCATACCTAATCATCCCAATCTCAATTCACTGAAATCTTTTTAGAAAGTAGTTGATGAAAACAGTTACATGCTCTTTCCTGTCGAATTGACAGTGTGAGAATGAAGTGATGTTTTTCTCTAGGTCACTTCACAGTAGTGGACTGACGTAATGCTTACTGCAACTTCAGAGTCATGTCAAGAGCATGTTTTTACATTGGTTGTAACACTAAAGAAAAAGGGATGTGCATTCCGTGTTTTTTTATCTTCAGTGCCTCTTCAGAGAAGAGAAAAATAATGATGTTAAGACAATCCAGTGCTTTAACCTTGGCCTGCTCTCTGCAGTAGGTGTGATTGTACAGTGGACTCAAGGCATGGTTGTTCGATAATTTGTTAGAAGCACGTAATGAGCATGCAGGGATGTCTGAAATCCAGGTGGATTTTCAACATTCTGAAACATCTAAAATGTTCTATTGATGTAGATGAATGAATGTTTTTGAGAGCTTATTTTCAGCAATAAGAATACATACAAAGTTCCCACCTAATCAGTAGAATTTCAAATGCTTTGAAAATTGACCTTAGCAATTCCTTCAGTCCCTCAATTCTGCAACTGTAAAACAAAGTGCCTTCATTTTCCTCCTATTTCTGCACACTGCACAACAATTATATACTCAGTTGAATATCAAGACTTAAAAAAATTCACAGCCATGTGGTCTTTTCTTCATCAGCATGCATAAGGCACATCAGATTTATTGATAAATAATGTCAAATTTGTTTCTAGATGTGTTAGTCTTCCTTTTAGTTTTTTGAACCTAGTGTGTTTTTTTTATCTGATCAATGTTCAAAGCACTCATGTATTCTCATATGAATTCCCAGTCTGCCGAAGGTTCATAACAGAAACATATTCAGCATTAAATATATTGATAAGAATAAAGTAAAATAGCTTAACTAACAGAGCATATATTCAGGAAAACCTACAGTAAAAAAGCATATATTCAAACCGTACTAGGTGGTATAACCTATGTATGAGCATATACTAATATGAAATCATCACTACTATTATTAGTTTAGTCTAGGTTTGAGTTGTTTTTCATCAACATTCATATTTCTTGGAAAAGACTGGCATGTAATCAATTTCCATTACATTTCATATAATTCTATGTTAGGAAATCAGTCAGAATGAAACGTGTTCTACAAAATGCATAGGGCTTCCACTATCTCCTTCAGAAATAGACCTGAGAAAACTGATGAATTGGAATATTCCTATTTCTGGTAAGAACTTCATATTTGACAAAAATTCAAAAGCATTTAAATGAAAGCATCTTCAATTTGCATTAAAATTTTAGTCAAAATCTAAAGAAAGCAATGACTACAAAACAGGTTATCCATATCCATGTAAGGATATGTGGTCATCCATATGGAATATGGTTATCAATATGTAATATAAGGTATCTCATTTCAATTCCCTGCTCCTGAAGTTTGGAAACTCTATGCTATTTCTTATTTTATTCTGTTGATTTGAATTCATGAACAAATACTTCCAGAGAATGTGCAGACTTCTCAGTTTTAACCTAATGCAAAACAAAACCAGCTTTCCTCTCGAATCCATCAGAATCATACTGTAGTTTTTCAGCTAGTCTGACTAACAGGTACAGGTCAGTGCCTTGGAATCCTTTTCACTGAAAAAAAGCAAAGCACCGCTGATTCTCTGGTGTGTCACAGACTACATCTCATTCCCATAAATCTGACTACCATAACACAGTATTCCTGATCTCCGTGGCTAGGCAAGAAGTGCTTCCATCTCCATTTCTTTATGTGGTATTCCACATACTAGTTATCCAAAAATCTGGAACAATAAGGCTTCTGACAGTTCAGTGCACATTTTTACCTTTGCATGTATCTCACCATCTACACCATGGATTTACAGCCTTTATGATATCACAGCACCTCCCAAGTGTTATACTTCTATCTCCTGCAAGACTAATATTTACCACATCTGTCCAAGACTCTCAGCATATGATTTATTTGATTCGCTCAGAGAGCAGAAGGTCAAATGCATATTGCAGGATTAATATTACTTCCTAAGCCCAAGCCACAGTTTTCAACAAGATGACACGTGGTAGTGACAAACATAGGAAAACAGCCTCCCTGAAATGTTAAAAGCTACCTTTTAAGTTGTTTGCATTCACTGTCCTTTATCAATGATCACTAGTATAGAAAAAAATGTAGCTTGTCCTAATTACTGCAAGGCAAAGCTTTCCTTGAGCTCCCTAAAGCATCTCAGCAGTGTTACTATAAGGAGCATAATACTATGCTCAAAGAGCCAGTTTTCTTCCCTCCCAGGCCCATTTCTACCTAGCTGAGTTGGTGTATTCCATTTCTAACCATTGTATCTGTTTTTCATCGTCTGTAAAAAGAGAAAAATTGTATTTTTATTTGAACAGTATTTTGAAAACCCACATTATTCCATGTAAAAGCAGCTAAATCTTACATGTTACTTTTTTAAATTACTCACAGACATAATGTGTGAGAAATACCCCTATATCAATAAAGAAAGAAAATACCTCTCACTTTTATCATTCAAATCAGGTATAAGAAAAGATCCTACAGAGACTGATAAAGCACAGATTGTTAGAGCCTCTTGTTCCCATTTACCTCATTGTTAACAACAGTGATTCCTGCATCAATGTATTTATCATAATAATATAATCATTTCTAAGTATTGATACCCATCATTTTCTCCAATTTCTTGCTAAGATTGTCAGTATTCTTCAGGAAAGGAAAGTAACTGTGGGGAAACAGATCTAATTCAAAAAAGAAATATTAAACATTCAGTTTGCTGAGACTATAATAATGTGTAATAGGCAAATATATTTTCACAATATTTATGTTATGATGCATGTTAGTGTTTGAGACACAAGTGATCTTAAAATTCTACTCTAAATCTCAGTAATCAGGATGTATTACATTAAGTTGTGGAGGAAGAAAGGAAGGAAAAAAGGAATGGAAAAATAAATGGGGAGATGGAAGGGAGGGGAGGGGAGGGGAGGGGAGGGGAGGGGAGGGGAGGGGAGGGGAGGGGAGGGGAGGGGAGGGGAGGGGAGGGGAGGGGAGGGGAGGGGAGGGGAGGGGAGGGGAGGGGAGGGGAGGGGAGGGGAGGGGAGGGGAGGGGAGGGGAGGGGAGGGGAGGGGAGGGGAGGGGAGGGGAGGGGAGGGAAAAGTGGATGGAAAGGGGAAAGGGGAAAGGGGAAAGGGGAAAGGGGAAAGGGGAAAGGGGAAAGCGGAAAGGGGAAAGGGGAAAGGGGAAAGGGGAAAGGGGAAAGGGGAAAGGGGAAAGGGGAAAGGGGAAAGGGGAAAGGGGAAAGGGGAAAGGGGAAAGGGGAAAGGGGAAAGGGGAAAGGAAAGAGAAAGGGGAAAGGAAAGAGAAAGGGGAAAGGAAAGAGAAAGGGGAAAGGAAAGAGAAAGGGGAAAGGAAAGAGAAAGGGGAAAGGAAAGAGAAAGGGGAAAGGAAAGAGAAAGGGGAAAGGAAAGAGAAAGGGGAAAGGAAAGAGAAAGGGGAAAGGAAAGAGAAAGGGGAAAGGAAAGAGAAAGGGGAAAGGAAAGAGAAAGGGGAAGAGGAAGGTTGTGTCTTAGGAGTTTCTACTCATTACCTTAACTGTGTTAATTCATAGACAATTTAGATAAGATAAGATGTATATGTGTTGACGTAGGAGTGTTTTCATAAAATACTGGCTTCCCTATTGAAAGTGATATTAATATTTGTAATGAAAGAAAACATCACCCAACAGCAAAGTAGAGCATCTGAAATACATCCAAAACATGTTAACATACCACATTTTGAAATGTGCAGTCTCAAATGAATTTAACTACATATTATGAATTTCACTACCAAACTGTTTCTGTAAGTACAGAGGAATATAACTTCTCCCAAGACTGACCTTGAACCTGCTAGTCCCATATTGCAGAAAAAAATAGGCTTAAAAAAAAAAAAACCCACAAATAAAAGACAAACAAGATGCTCAGATGTTCAGCTAACCAGAAAAACAGGATAAGCCTGCAATAGGAACCATCATCAAATTCTTTTTACAGAGACTGGACTGTCCTATGATATATGTGAGCTTGGTAAAATAGAAAAACATACCAGGAATATTAGTACAAGTGAACCCATAGCTTAGTCTGCTCTTTCACATGGCATTAAATGGGATATTATCAAAATATGAATGATATGTGAGCATGAAGAAACAACAGAAGAAATATAAAATTGCAAGTACTTAGCCAAATTACTTTTCACATTTTCAAACTTCTATTTTAACAGAAAGGGATGTGGGGGACACATATCTCCCGCAGTACTGTATGAAACTATAAAACGGTCTGTAGTTGCACAGGACTACTAATACAGCTAACCTAATAAACTACATACATGGCTCCAATCAGACTCTTCAAAGGAAGATGCAAAACCACTTTAAATCACAATTAAGTAGTCTGAAAATAAATTTTCTCCCACAGTCAGGTGAGAAGTGAATAACTACTAACTGTTACACTTCAAAGATATCTACCTTTCACATTTCATGTTCTATTTATTACAACTGTGTTAGTTTAATACAATTCACCCAATGATGTTGTATCTAGATAGGCTTCATTTGCATACATATAGGAAGATTACGAAGAATACAAGAACTAACACTGGAAAGCTGTATTACCTATGTTCTTTGGAGTATCGCTGCAGCTAATAATATCTCTGAAGGCTGAAGGTTCAAGGATTGAACAGTCAAGAGGGCTGACCTCATAAACTACCCGTACACAGCCACAGAATGACAGAGTGAGCTACAACAGGCTGTCCAGAGCCCATGTCCAGGCAAATTTTGAAGATCTCTAAGGGGGAGACTCCACAGCATTTCTAGGCAGTCAGTGCTCTGTCATCTGCACAGCACAGAAGTGCTGTCTGGTAGTCAGGGTGGTCCTCCTGTATTCCAGTTTGTGCCCACTACCTCTTGCCATGGCAATGAGCATGACTGAAAAGAGCCATGCTCCTTTTTTTTTTCTGTCACTGAGGTATTTATATACGAGAGTTCCTCTGAAAATAATGCCTCCTGTTTTATTATGTTGGCCCACAACATCAGAGGCAGATGTTGGTGGTATGGCAACATACATTGAACTTTCCCACCAACATTCTTAATTAATTTATTTTTTTACCATGAGACAGTTGGCAGCAGAGGGACAGTATGACAAAATGGCAGGCTTCACTGTGCTATATAACAGTGGGAAAACATTTTCATCAATCTTATTTGTCCTGGTATCATATTTTTACCATTCTTTTATACCCTGTATGGAGATATGTCTGACAATCAAATTTATGAACTAAACAAGAATGCTTGCTTTCCAGAAGATTTTGCGTTCACCAACTGTCCCCAGCCCCCAACAAACACACACACACACACACATAGTTACAGTTAAGCAGTAAAAATTTCAGTTTGAGGAAATAAATACTTCAGCTTTTTCATGGAGATGATCAAGAACTGGCAAGTTTCATACTTGGATTATAAACAGATTTCTAAACAAGAATATTCAATCTACAAGCAGAATTTGAGAATTACATTCTAGCTATTTATATTTTTTTTATATATAATTTCAGCTTGTACAAAAAAAAAAAAAAAGATACTTTTTCAACAGAAAGTCACCTCTTGAAATGTGTAACTAACACCCTGTTAGAACAACATAATGTTATTACCTGATGTAATGTCCCACTGAGGGTTTGGGCATGGGAGCCTTGAGTTTCCTTGCAGAGCTTTCTCAAATTTTAAGCTGTTATTATCTTACATATATTGCTAAGTCTTTTTTTCTAATTCTCCACTGACAATTCTATACACAAAACTGATTGATCTGAATGTTTATCATTTGCTTATTACCAGAAAATGTACCTGTGAGAAGAATAATCTTCAATTCAGAACAGACATTTTAAAGCATATTTTGTTTACTGTCCCAAACATAACATTTTATTTGTAACTGTGAAGCTGCAGTTTTTAGCTTACTTATCTTCTACTTCACTTGCATCTTTATCGGCACTGAAAAATTAAAGAGATTAAACACGCACTAGCTTGCAAAAAGCAACTGATTAACACTGAAACTATGTAAATTCTATATGATTTTATCTTCTTTTTTTTCCAGTCAAATTACCATTTAATTAATTTGATGAAAGATGAATAGGCTCAAATACAGATCATAATATAAAATTTTAAGAAAAGAAAAAGCATGATTCAGCCAGTTATCTAAATCAGTGCTCAATATTATATGGAATAATAATAATTAAGAAAAGAAAAGAACGTGAACTCTGATCTACATTTTGCAAAATTATGCAAATCAATAGAAGAAGTAGAGAAAAATCATTCTGTAAATACAGCTCACAACTTATAAAGAAATTAAATCACTATGTAATCCTCAGTAAAAATGGGACATAAGATAATTAGAAATGCTAATGTTAAGAAACTTTAGACTTCATTAATATTTTTAACTGCTAATTGCTGCAATTAAAAATGAGCAATTCATTTTAATTTTCTTAACGAAGTTTTCAGAATCACAATATACTTTGAAGCTGTCACTGTCTGGAAAACAAATGCTGAATCATAACTTTGGAAGTGCAACTACTTAATCAGAAATACTGTGTTAGATTCATTAGTATGTTTGGTTATTAAAGTGGTATCACTCCCTCTGGACAAAAAATCCCTGTACCTTCTTCATTAGGAGAAATTAAATTACAAGTGACTAAGTCATTTATTAAAATTCACAATTACAATGCAATAGAATTTGTACAAATGTATTGTAAGTACAAATACCAGTATTGACTGGGACATGAGATGAAGAAAAAAGTGTTGCATCTTTGAGGGTTCCTGATTTATAGGAAAAAAAAGGTAAGGTTAAAACTGCTTTGTAGACATAGAATAACCGCCAAGTACCACACATTACTTCTGGATGACCAAATACAAATGATAAAAAAACACAAATTATCACAATTCATGCCAAAATTATTGTGCTGTTTCCAATGAATTCATACAAACAGACTTTTTGAAATTACTATTATCAAAACATAATCTGTATTAAACTATCAATGAACCATAGCAAGGATTAGGAATACCATTAATCATTCAACCCAATTTTCTATATCTGTTGTTAAATAGGTTAAAAAATTAAATTACAGTGGATTATTATAAACAAAAAATACACATCACATTTTTTCTTTTCCTTTTAACAAGGCTTGACAAAAAGTATCATGTCATTTTACAGTAATTATCTGGCACTATTTCAAGAAATGAAGTCAATAACACACCTCCTTGAGGAAATGTGATTAAAAAGAGGTATTTATTTTTTACAGCAGGTGATCTGAAAAATAATTTTGAGAGGTTATTTTGATGAATTTTCTTGTGGCATAATGAAGGAGAAAAATAGGAAAAATTCAGGTTGAGTCAGTAAGAAGTTTTCTTTTGCTCAAAAGTGTAAACTTGCTTTAATTTCACATTATTGAACCATCTAAAAAGTCTCAAAAACATTCATTAAAAAATAAAATACTTAAGACAAAAAAAAAGTATTTTCAAAACCAATAAAGACTTTTTGGATAAGAATCCTAATAACAGCAAAAGGTTAATTTTGTTAATGAAGTGAGGAATATCTTTGATTTTTCCATTGGTAGGTTAAAATCTGTCTTTTATTGCCTACCTGATTTAGATTAAATTGAAGTTTTACTCTCTAAAAGGCTTACTTTGTCACTGAAAGTCATGTTTCCAGAAAAGATCATGATAGTCACATTAATTACAGTACTGTAAATCAGATTTTAAGATATAAAATGCTGTTCTAATCAACAAAAATCTCTAGGCCTCCAAATATTTATAAATATTTTTACATTTTGTAATATTAACTGCTGATAAAATGCTTGAAAATAATACTGCTTTTATGTAGAATATTTTCAGATAAACTATTATTATGCTGCAGTTTACATTTACTTTTGAATTTACTTTCTACCACCTGTCCCTTAGAAATGTCAGGTTTATCTATCTAAAAGTGTAGATTTACATCAAAGGTGTTTTTTTTCCACTAATCAGATCTAAGCTGCTTTTTATTGTTTGAAGGAATTATCTAAGAGATCCAACATTAAACTTCAATCAGATTTACAGTTTCTGGTTTGTTGACTGGCTGCTCCTTCTGTTGAGTAGAGACAACAGAAGTCCTTCTTAAATCTGCTCTTCTCAGAAAGAGACTGCAAATGTGCTTTCATTAAACTACTCTTCATAATTATGTAGGGCCAATGAGTCTTTACCCACCCAGAATCCCAGCTATTCTATATTGCAAAACATTTTCTCTGAATTGTTTTTCAAGTCTTGAAATGTGCAGTACTCCTGCAAGTAATGCTTAGCAGAGATAGAGTCTTGTAAATTTATCCATAATCCTTTTGAAGTGGAGACTGTCTAAAAATCTTTGAAATCATCACTTACAAAACCCAACTTCGCAAATTCCAGCTCTTTCGACCTCATTAATTTCTGTTCCTCTGATATTTATGCATGTTTCACCTCTGAACTTCATTATTTGCTTCCTGTTAGGATGCACGTGCCAAGAGATAAAGATTCTATCACTCTGTAGTTTTCTTCTAACTTGTAAACACAGGAATTCATATGGAAGCAGTCAATGAATGGATTAATAATGTACTGAGTTGACTCTGTGCAGCTGCAGTGAGTTGAGTGGAATGCCAGCTTGGATGTTTGTTAATAACTTAAATTTACTTCATATATAATATTTTACACTTCCTTAAATGAACACTTCAGCTCCATAATTATTCACTATCCTGACGCTTTCCATTAGTGTAAATCTTAAAAAAAATGAGTAAAATGTAGTAGTATGCTATTCAATTCTGTATTGTTAATAGTGTTACACCAAACCAGACTTATGAATGTGTAAATAAATTTCACAACTCAGCTGTTTCTAGAGGCTTTCACAATCAAAACAAGGAATACTCATACTGTTTCCCATCCTCATTAAAATGGATATGAAAACTGAACCTACAGATCCTACTATGAAAGTTTCTCCTTTAGAATATGCAAGAAATTTCTCATTTGTGAATCAGCAAAAGTTTCCATAAAAGCCTTTGTTTTCTAAACCAAAATTTAAAATGATCTTTAGACAGACACTTATCAATCGCTGCCACAAAAACTCTAGCAAATTTATCACAACAGTAAAATGCTTAACACACTTCTGAGCATACTGAGAACACAACTGGAGGCATAGAATATCTATAAGACCCATGAAAAAGAAGTCACAGCAACAAGAAAGTTTCTAGACTTTCTAGACATTTTTTTAGAAACTTTCTAGAAAGTTTCTAAAATGTGACAGTTCTATTGCCCTCGCTTGGAGTTGTCTATTTTGCAGGCCTCTACATATTGCCAGTTTCTGCATCACATGTTGTACCCTATGCTTGGAGTGAAAAGAGAAACAGCAATGTGTAGTCTTGTGTTGAAGATTTCTTCTATGTAAAACTAAAGTTAGACATTACTTAAGGAACAAGACAGGCACTTCATAGCTTTTACAATTTACAAAGAGATTCACCAAGCATCTTCTATAACTCCTCCTTTACTGTGTGTCAAATTTTCAGAAGGAAAATAGAAAATTTTCAATTTTCAACCATAAAATGATGTGGTTGAAGGATGTGGTTAAAGGATATATGGCTGGAACAGATGATCTTTTAAGGTCATTCCCAATCTAAACCATTCTATTATTCTAGGTTATGTGAATCAACTGTGCAGCAATGAAGTTGGATATACCATAAAATAGTCTCCTAAGTCCATTCAGGAGAACTACGTTCTCTTGCACAAAGGTTTGGGGGATTATAAATAATTTCCAAATCAAAGATTCATGATGCAGAATACCTTTTTGGTTACATAAATTTCCAAAGAATGGGCACATAGGAAGATTAACTGTTTACACCCTCCAGTGTCATGAGCTGGATCAAGGCTGTAACAGGCACTGCAGGCAATATACATACACATATCTGAGCAGGGAGATACATACACGGACAAGTTCTCACAGCCTTCTGCTGTTCAATAAGGGAAAGGAAAATGATCTGAAGACTTTTGTTTTACTTAGTTCACTTAGTTCCTTTAACGTCAGCTTTAAAGTTTTCGTGCTTGACAAAACCAATGTCAGACATTTGAGTAGAAGTACTCATTAAAACCCTTCACTAACTAGAAAATAGACAGTTTGTGTTGGCATTGTTGTTTTTTGTTTGTTTGTTTCCAGTTCTAGAAGCAATGGAAGTCAGTAAATTAAATAGAGGCACAGAATCCTCATCCAGCTTTTTCAAGATACTGGTCCTTTATATATGCAAAGGTGTCTTACACATCAATGTTAACTTTCTTAGATAAAATATATATGCATTTTACAGCCATTTTGCTCCAGTAACTCTATATGAAAACTAATACAAATTTCCATACATGCCTGTAGGAATTAGTACTCCATGGAATTTACCAGCCTATGCTTCTCTGTCATGGAAGTGACATGATTTCAGAAGTTTTCTTGCCTACATCTCAAGTCTGGGCTAAAGTACCTAGTTCTTTTTGAGAAATTTGTCTTGTTTGAATTATCAAGTAGAACCAGGTACTTTCATCTGCAAGCTTAATTGTTCTACTGAGTCCATATGTGGTAATTTACAAGCAGCAGTGAACTTGTAAGCCCAAAAGGTCACATTTCCCAGGAGTACTACATAAATGGAAATCTAAATGGAAGGAAGATCAAAATACAAGTACGCCATTACCTTAAAATGGTGACTGCTTCACTTTCAGTTAACTTCAAGCAATGCTTGTCATAACTACAGGATGTGATCCAGATCTTGTAGATAGATTCTGCAAGAACATGTATAATCACCAGGTTATTTTTTAATGAATGGTTTGTTACTAAAACATTCACTCAAGACATACTAAAGCCAAGTAATTACAGTAAATGTGAAGTGTAGAATTAATGGGAATACTTCTGCTTGAAAATTTTCATTCACAAGTAATAGTCTCTGTAAACACAGAAGATCAAAAAAAAAGCTCGGCATATTTTATGTAGGACAATGGTATCCAGAATTGAACATAATCTAATTGTTTACTTAAGTTCTCATTTCAGTGAGATCTTTTACCTTTAAGTCAAAGTAACTTCTTAACAGTTCAAAACAAAATTCAAACTTTGGGCTGTCTGACATGATTTTATCACAGGGTAAGAATTAAAACCTCAATTCTTGATTTGTTTCCATATTCATACTACATGTAACTTTCATTTTCTTGGATAAGGCTTCAGTGAATGACAAAAGCACTTCAAAAGTCATATGATTTACAGTTTCAGTATTTGATTCACTCCCTTTTTTTTTCTTTTTTTTTTTTCCTAAACATATATTGTACCCTTGTACCTTCCAACATGAAAATTCAGGTTCTCATTAACCAGGACTAATTAAAAAGTGTTTAATGATGTGTTTACACCAGGCTAAAAAGAACTGTGTCTGTCTGAGTCTTCCAGATGGAAATAATAGTTGTATTGTTACATCACTGACAAATGTTTTAGAATTAATACGAACAAATGTCCACAATACTCCATGGAGTCTCAAGTGGCCCTTGATATCTTAAAGCAATTGTGTACTACCAGTTGCACATACCCTAAATAATTCAGGACAACCAGCTGATAACGTTCATCTCCTTTATTCCCCATTCCATCATTACAACAACCAGCTTTATATTTAAAAAGTTGTTTCAAAAGAAATGAAAGGCTTTACAATACTTAAGACCAAATTAAGTGTTTCTGTTTTATGTATTCACACAGAAAAATCCAAGTTTTCTAGAGTATTTTCATTCTGAATTACTAGAATTTCATTTGGTATTGCCATGGATACTTTAATTTGGCATTTCCTCAGGAAACAGGGTTTTTCTGCTATTAAGTATCCTTAAATTTTGTTCCTGTTTCTTGTGAAAAACATCACTGCCTGTTTTTGTTTGAAATCACTGAGTTAATTTGGGGTTTTTGGAAACAAGAAGAACTTTCATGGAAGTACCACTAACCCTGTGCTTTTCCTACTGCATTTGAGGGATCATTTGTCACTAACACTGATATTACCACTTCACTGATGTTTGTGATGAAGAGCTCCTAATGTATAATCTTTCACCAAGCATTCTTCCCAGTGCAGTCTTTCAAAATAATAAAAAAAGACCAAGCATTCCCATGCTAAACTGTGAATGCACAATTGGTTCTGCCAGATCACTCAAAAATCTAAGGGAAGCAACCAGGAAACTGAAGATAGGCTAGTGTTGCTTCTACATGTACTGGGAAACCTGTGAGATACCTCTTTCAAGATAATCAGGACTTTGGACAACCTAACTTGGAAAAAATTCTGTGTCTTTAAGATTTCAGAAAGGTTATGGGAATTAGTTTTGTTCATAGGGAAGAGATAGCACTTGTGCTCATGAGTAGGAAATCAGGAAAGGGCAGGCAGAAAAAAAAAAAGGAAAATGGGAAAAGTATTACAGAATCATAGAATCCTTTGAGTGGAAGGGACCTTTAAAGGTCATCTAGTCCAACTCCCTTTCAGTGAAAAGGGACATCCCCAGCTCAATCTGGTTGCCCAGGGCCTGATCCAGCATTGCCTTGAAAGTCTGCAGTTACAGGGCATCTACCACATCAACAGTACCCCACAGCTTAGTGTCATCGTACTTGAACCCACTGTCAGTGTCACTGATGAAGATTAATTAAAGAGCATCAGTCCTAGCACTGACCCCTGGGGGACACTATTTGTCACTGATCTCCATACAGACATTGAGCCATAGACCGCCTCTCTCTGGAGTCAGTCCTGAAGCCAGTTCTTCATCCAGTGAACAGTCCACATATCAAATCCATATCTTTCCAATTTGAAGAAAAAGAGGCTGTGGGGTACCATGTCAAAGGCCTCACAGAAGTCCACAGAATGACATCAAGTGACTCTTCCCTTGCCCACTGATGAAGTGACACCATCATAAAAGGCCACTAGCACAGTTTATCCTTGATGAAGTCATGCCGATTCTCCTGTAGCTATTCTAAGGCATAAGGGAGGTGCTCCCAAGAGGATCTCCTCCATGATCTTTCCTGGCACAGTGGTGAGACTGACAGGTTGGTAGGTGACCCCAGGTCATCCTTTTTACTATTCTTAAAAATGTGTGTAAAGGAGGTCAGACTATTAACCCACGCCACTACCAGGGACATTGCAGATCACAGAATCATAGAATCACCAAGGTTGGAAAAGACCTATAAGATCATCCAGTCCAACCATCCACCTACCAACAACAGCTCTCACTAAACCATGTCCATCAACACACTGTTTAAATGCTCCTTGAACACTTCCATGGTCAGTGACTCCACCATCTCTGAGCAGCCCATTCCAGTGCCTGACCACTCTTTTGGAGAAGCATTATTTTCTAATGTCCAGCCTGAATCTCCCCTGGTGCAACTTGAGGCCATCACTCTAGTCCTATTGCTAGTTGCAAGGGAGAAAAGGACAGCCCCCAGCTCATTACAACCTCCCTTCAGGCAGTTATCAGTCAGTGATAAGGTCTCCCCTGGGCCTCCTCTTCTCCAGGCTAAACAATCCCAGCTCCCTCGGTCACTTCTCATAAGGTCTATGCTCCAGATCCCTCCACGAAGTAGTCTGAGTGACCAGTATATGTTGAAGAGATATCTGAACAACCAGCTCCTTACCAAATCATAAAATATTGAGGAAACACATTCCTTCAAATGTATGTTAAAGCACTTCACAAAAAACTAATCAATGCAAGATGTATCAAATTCTGCATTCCTCTTCAGGCTACAAGAAAGGGACACACTTATCTTTTGCTATCAAGTGGTGGCTGAAGTTCTCAAAGATCTACTAACTGAGATGATTAATAAGTCACTTTCATCTCATTCATTTTGCCAATTGCACTTCATTATTTCTATACCTCATTTATGGTTTAAAGTTTATCCACAGTAGTATCCTTTCAGTTTAAACAAACTAATCACCTAAAGTCTTGGGAAAGTTCAGGTACAGTCAATTAACATCACTGACAGTAGAGATAGCATTACTTTTCTGTCAAGAAAATTGTCCTACTTTTCCTTTTAAATCTCATGTGCTTTCATACTTTCAAATAATCCAAGTTTACAATCATATGTCAGTTTTTCACTACTAAAGGAATACACAAAAACAGACTTCAAAGCCATCTTTGTTGTGCACATACATATCAAAGAAAACATCTATTTTATTTTGCTGCATCAAAGGCTATTAAGTACTATTTTAACATTAGGGAAATAACACAATTTGACATTCAGTGAACTTGATGTTCATCAATGTATTTTCATTAATTCCTTTGCTGGATTTTAACTTTTTGAAGTCACATCAAAAGTTCAGGAATTATAAATGCAAATATATATATGTAAGTACACAGATTTACATATCTACATATATGAACATACAGATGTGCCAAAAAGATCATCTTATTCATAATGAGATAAAAAGCTTATAATTATGACTGCCATTATATTAGATTTCTTTAACAAGTGATAGTTCTATTAATAGTTCTTTTACACAATCATCCCACAGCTTCTATAGTTTTCTGATTTTTTTCCTCCCTTGATTCATTTATGGAAATCTTAAGCCTTCTTAAAAAGTTCCAACATTGAAGTATTTTTAATCTCTTGTTGAGGTTAATCAAAGTCACTTAAAAGCAATCCCTAAAAGCTCCTTCACTACACAACAAATGAATCTTTCTTCACAAACACATTTTAGAATAATGACATGGATTTAGAATCCCAACTAAAATGTGACCCTGATACTTATTAGTGGAGAGATAATTTACACTTGTGAAGTTGCCTGTGGTGTTTAGGACAGAAAGTGTTATGTTTCAAAAATGAACTTCTCTGCTTAACTGGTCTCTTCACACAGCAGTACCATATAACATCAAGAATCCTTATTTCTTCAGTTTTATTTTCTCTGTTCCATGGAATAACTGAAGTTACATTCTTTTTGCATAATTCTGATTATACATGGTCCATAAAGATGTAAGACATACAGTTCCACTTTTTCACTTGGATACCCAAAATATGGCTTGAACCAGTTACTGTTTAAAATAAACTCACAGCATGAAAATATATAGTTAGCTTATGATCTACTCAACACAGGTCCAAATCAACTCACAAGCCATTATTGAGACTTTCTATGTTGCTAAAAATGTACACTGCCAAGGTAGACACAGTCAACAATACTATTAACATTCTTGAACTTTTTCTTCAGATATTCATAAAATTTGATGTATACATGAAATATATATAAGTTCATAAGTTCATAAGTTCATAAGGTTGGAAAGGACCTATAAGATCATCTAGTCCAACCATCCTCCTATCACTATCTCTACCCAACTACTAAATTAAGTCCTTTAGCACCTCATCTAAACGCTTCTTGAACAGCGCTAGGGATGGTGCCTCAACCACCTCCCTAGGCAGGCCATTCCAGTGCCTGACCACTCTTTCAGAAAAGAAATGCTTCCTCAGGTCTAATCTAAATCTTCCCCGGCGCAACTTGTGGCCATTCCCTCTCGTCCTGTCGTTATTAATCAGGGAGAAGAGGCCCACCCCCTCCTCACCACAACCCCCCTTCAGGAAGTGGTAGAGTGCAATAAGGTCTCCTCTGAGCCTCCTCTTCTCCAGACTAAACAATCCCAGCTCCCTCAGCCGCTCCTCATAAGACTTGTGCTCCAGACCCCTCACCAGTTTTGTTGCCCTTCTCTGAACACGCTCCAGGGCCTCAATGTCCTTCTTGTAGTGAGGGGCCCAAAACTGAACACAGTACTCGAGGTGCGGCCGTACCAGAGCTGAGCACAGGGGGATGATCACCTCCCTGCTCCTGCTGACTACACTATTTCTAATACAGGCCAGGATGCTGTTGGCCTTCTTGGCCACCTGGGCACACTGCCGGCTCATGTTGAGCCGAGCATCAACCAACACCCCCAGGTACCCCACCATATATATATATGATTGTAAACAATTTATGTATAAAGACAACACATCTTTGTTGACTCTATTTCCTAATTATTCTATTCAATAAACTTTTTGAAAATTTTGGTATTGAAAAAAAAATTATGCTACACTTTCACCTCTTGTTTATTTAGTTGTATTATTTATGTTGCCATTCAGTAGACTTCCTTTATTCACCCAACATGCAAGTTTCAGAGAATTATAGAACAATTCAGATTGGAAGGTTGTCTATAGATCATCTTTGCCAATCTACTGCTAAGATTGCTGCTTACAGGTATAAACAGTCAAGTGTTAAATTATCTCTCTTTTCAAACCACTGAACCAGTTTTTGCATAGCTGAGATGCAGGCAATAGCCCCATACAATCACTAACCTTCCTACTCCTAAGAAAGTATTAGAAAAATCTTTTGTATTGCACCTACAATGCACTACAGTCAGCTCCAACTAAGTATTTGCTTTCCACAATTTATTCCTAGAGGAGCGGGCGATGTCTTTGCATGTTCCTGACTCCACCATTCTGAGCACTTTCTTTTCACGTTTGAGCTCAGTCAGGAGTTTCTTGTTCTGCCAGGCTCAATTTCTGTCATGCTAACATGACATGAATTGACCATTCGTGTGCCTTGAAGAGGCTGTACTAAAAGATATGCCACCTCCCCTGGGCCCCTTTTCCACCCAAGGTAGGTTCCCATCATAAGCAGGTTCCTAAGCAGGCTTCTGAAGTCCAGAGTTGTTGCCGTGGTACTGTCTCACTCACTCCTCTCAGTTTCTTCACTTGCACAATCTTGGTCACGCAAACTGCATAGTAGTTCATAGTTCACTCTACTCCCCAAGGAGCACCAAAGCAAAAGGCAACTGTGTGCAAATGACTGCTACTTTGGGGCAAGGCACACCTCATCAGGTCTCCTGAGACTGCAAGTCCATCAGAACAGAACATCACCCAACAACAGCCACTCAGTTCGTGGCTGCTGTCACAAGCATATATTCCTGGCACCCACCCTGCCCTCACAGCAAATTAAAGCTGCACACAAGCGTCTGCACAGGCAGACAGCTGTTCAGTGCCTGACTCAGGAGAAAAGTTCTATACATTCCTCTATTGCAAATTGCAAAATGATGTCATCCCCTTCCTCACACAGGCACTCAAACATGCAATTATTCAACACAGTTCCATGCACTTGCACCCTTGTTTACAGGATATGTGGAAGAGCAAGCAGGCCCCCTCTCTTTGCCACTGCAGGGCATCCTACTTGCAGGCACCTGTATGGGAGATGAAATCATCAAATTGCTTGAGTTGCAAGCAACCTTTAAAGGTCATTAAGTCCAACTTCCCTGCAATGATCAGGGACATCCACAGATAAATCAAGTCGTTCAGAGCCTCGTCCAGCCTGGCCTTGAGAATCCGCAGGGATAGAGCATCCACCACATCTCTGGGCAATCTGTCCCAGTGCCTCATCACCCTCACTGTAAAATACTTTGCTGGTACCTACACTCTGCTAATTCACATGTCAGTGGGAAAACCTTTGCAAGACCACTATGCCCTCCATTAAAAACCTTTATGCTTCTTTAGTAATTTTCTTCAAGCTTGTTAATTCCTAGTTACTGTCCAGTCTGGTTGATGTGTTTTTCCTTCCACAACATTATCAGAATTAGGACAGATTCCCACCAAACATTTTGGGATGTTCCATTCGCAAGCATTCCTCAAGCTCCTATGTCTATATATTGCTATCCAGGCCATTAGGGGCAAGGAGTTGTGCCAGCGCTCCTAGCTACTCAATTACAGGAGAACCCTTTAAGACGCAAAATCTAATAACACTTGAAAAACCTTTTCTTCAGGAATTTTCTTCCTTGAAATTCACACATGTATTTTTCATTTATTTTTCCTTTCAAATTTTCCTGCGAAGTCCAAGTTAAGCGCAAAGTAAGAGGATAAAGTAATATACCAATGAGTAAAATAACATAGTGGCCACGATCGATCTACTCTAACTGCTTTGTAGTTCAATTCTTTTAGACTAGTGACTGTAAATCTAAATATATACTTAAATATGATATAAATATATAGTTTACAACAACAGAAATATAGAAATTTGACCATTCCTTATTATTGACAGACATAGCAAAATTATTTTTTAAAGGAGTTCCTTGTGCTGTCAATTACATCATTATTTTCTTTTCATAAAATTTATGTCCCTCATGTACCTAGTTTACAGTTATCATATGTCATTACATTACCAATGTCTGTCACTAGCAAATGCAGTTGAATGGAAGTCTGTGAGGTTTGAAGGAACTATTTGTATTGACTAACACAGGAAATAAAGGTGCACTGCAAAATCAGTGAGGCAAGAAAACTATCTTCTTGTAACTTCACATTGCCAAGCATCAGCTCAACAACCCTTCAGAATAGCTGCAAAAAGAGGAAAAATCTCTCTCACATTACCTTTACCTACATATGAATTCATAAGAAAAGAGAATGTGTAAGCGGATTTGAATGTGGCACATGTCCTGATATTTGTTTGTTCTTTCCCTGTATTACACATTGTTTCACACCACCGAATATACTGTCAGATCTGGTCAGCAATGTGTGTGGTATTAAATTTGACCCTTGCCTGCAACATATAATAACTTCTAACTATTATTACAACACTATGAGCACTTTACGAGCTGGTAATAAATTGATTTCTATGAAACCACTAGAATTCCATAGGCTTCTGAAATAATATCACACTTAATCAGAAGTTTCAGTTCAGCCTAACCCAAATGGCACTGCTCCGGTGAAGCCGTTCGAGGAGCTGTGTAGAGAGTAGTACCTGCTCTGAAGTAAGAAAAATAAAGATGAAATTGAGGGGAAAAAAAATCTCAATTTTTTCCCTTGAAGCAGACCATTAATCATCTGAATACTGTCAAAACATGTCTCTTTCGTCAGTACAGTTAAACAGAAAGACAAGACATTCAATAGTCTTAGTTATTCATCTTAATTCCTTTCAGAGGCAGGATTTCGAAAGCCTGGCAAAGTAATCATTAAATTCCATAATTAGTAGAATGTGACACATACTTGCTCTTGGGAAATACTTTGCATAATGTCTTGAGCCTGAAATGCTTAGCTCTACCTTAACAGCAATGGTGCCCCAATTTACAAAGAGCATTTCACTATGGAACTGTTAGAACATTACTTGGATTAACAACAAAACAATAAAGCTTTCATACATAGCTGTTCTAAAAAAAAGGGGGGAAGGGGGGGGCTCTACGAATCTGTCAGTTTGAACATAAGTCCCTCCATTTCATTCTCTTTGTATCTTAAATGAAAATGCCCTACTTTATGAGAGGCCTTCAGATTAATACAAATTTTCAGAGAGACTTCTGCAGAAAAGTAATACTTAGATGTGAATTCACAGGAAAAGAGGGATGATATGAGATCAACCTTCAGATAACATTACATGAATATGCAATATGTAATATTTATTAAAACAATTAGTTGTAACTGCGTAATGGTCAGTAAAGCAACTGTATGTTCTTGGCAGTATTTTATTTATAAATTATTTCATTAATTTTATTCATTATCTTCATAAAGGTCTGCTATCAATTCAATGTGACTTTAGCCAATCTTTAGACTGCAAGGCAGGAAAGCCTACATATAAAGATTATTTCATTAATTACTTGTGACATACTTAACACTCACATAAAGCTTTAAAGATCATAGCATTACAGTTCAAACTTCTTCAGAAGGACAATGTTGTCAAATAAACAATAACCTGTTTGTTTAAAATGTAGAAAAAAGCTGCAAAACAACAGTGTATCTGTTAAGTGGCTGGTCATACACAGCACATTTCATCCAAACCAATTAAAATATCTGAATATTTTCCAGAGTGGTTTAAGGACTTTTATAAACAGGATTCAAAAACTCCTACATTATCAAGGATTAAGTCTTTTTGATTATGTTCTGGTGAACAATCAGGGAAGAATGTTAACTTTGGTGTGAAAATAGTCTTGTTCCATATCCTTAGATGAAAACAATATATTCTTACTATTTCAAGACTGCAAACAATTTCCAATACTTCTAAGTGCGTACAAAACCTGCAACCCTCAATAGATCAAAATCTCACACATTGCTGTAAGATTACCTCAATAAAGAGCCTTCTTTTTAATCAATTCCTTCATAATATCTTCTAGATTATATCTACTGTCTCATGAAGTTAATATTTCTATCTTCAGAATTGGTTAAAACACTTGTCTTTAGACAGTAAGTTCTATGCATTTTCAATATTGAATTCAAGATATAATTAGATAACAATCTGGGAAGTAATTTTGTGCATTACGCTGATACGAGTTTCTTTGAACACATTATTAACAATAATAAACACTACCAGGTGAGTGTAATATATGTGTCATGTATGAAAAGACAATTACAGATTGACTTACAATAAATTCATCAACTTTCTTTTTTTCTGTAGAGATTATAGTTTCTTCTAAAAAGAAATTAAACTACATGGCAAACCATAAGCACTTTTTATCAAATAAAAGCTGAATTCCTTTAGATAAATGCATCAGCAAAGTGAAGAACATGTGAATGATACATCTTAAACCAGTTTTAGCATACTTATAATCACTATAGTTCAAGCTAAGGATAATTTGCTATGCAAGTAGTATAGGATTAAATGCCTTCATTTATTTTTTATATATCATAACAGTTGATTATCTTTGTAAATTATGTTCGTAGAAGAGGAGATCATAAATAGGAAAGCTGAAATAAAAAACTTGAAAGCAGAGAAAAACTGTGATGAGATTGTCCTTGCATATTACAGCTATATATTTATAAATATTTCACAGTAAATTAAAAAAATCATACTGCTAATCAGAAACAAACAGATAAGAAGAAAGCTGTATGCTGGAATAGCTGAATAGATTGCGTATTTCCAAGTCAGTTTATGCCGATGCAGAGCTAGGAACCCTATCAAGTTTGGTGTGAATTGTAAGCCTTTAACAGTTGTTTCAGAAATGTTATGAAAAACATTTGAGATTTCAGAAAGTAAAAGTGGCATCATACTTCCCATATTTAAAAGGTGAGAATCAAATGTTTGTATTTACAGACCTCTATTCCTGAAAAGTAAAAAAAAAAAAAAAATAGAGAACAAATTGCCTTAAGGAGGCACAGGAGAAACAGAAAAGAGATGAGAAGTCAGTATGGATTTATCATAAATATATACCATTAATGTAACAAATCTCCTTTTCTGACATGATAGGAGACCCAGAGAAAAGAAGAAAAACAGCAGATGTCGTAACTTTACTTTTCAAATGCTTTTGATGTGACATTCTTAGGAACATTCTAGGAAAGCATGGTGCACATGAAAGGCACATAAACTGGCTGGAACATAGTTAGAAATCAATTGTTCATAGTTCCCTGTCAAAATGGAGGGCAATCTTAAGAGCAGTTCTAAAAGGCATCAATCTTTTTTACTATTACTTCTGTTGATGAATAAGAAGAATATTTATAAATAGATTGCATACAAAATGAAGCCTTGAGGGAGCATTAGAAGACAGGACTAAAATTCTGGTTCAACACATACCAACCAGACAAGAATCACAGATCACAGGATGGCCTGGATTAGACGGGACCTCACGGATCATGAATCTCCAACCCCCCTGCCACAGGCAGGGCCACCAACCTCCCCATTTAATACTAGACCAGGCTGCCATCCAATTTGGCCTTGAACACCCCTAGGGACAAGGCATCCACAACCGCCCTGGGCAGCCTGTCCCAGCACCTCACAACTTTAATAGCAAAGAACTTCTGACATCCAACCTAAATCTTCTCTCCCACAACTTAAAAAACATTTCTCCTTGTCCTGCTGTTATCTACTCTTTCAAACAATTGACTCCCCACCTGTTTAAAGACTCCCTCTAGGTACTAAAAGACTGCAATTAGGTCACCCTGCAGCCTTCTTTTCTCTAGGTTGAACAAGCCCAGCCAATGTAGGGGAGGTGCTCCATCCCTCTGATCATCTTCGTGGCTCTCCTTAGGACCCTCTCCAAGGACCTTCTCCAAGGATCTCTCCAGGACCTGGGGTACTGGGGGTACCCCCAGGTACTGGGGGCTCCAGACCTGGACACAGTACTCCAGATGGGGCCTCACAAGAGCAGAGTAGATAGAGAGGGACAATCACCCCCCTGTCCCTGCTGGCCACCCCTCTCCTGATGGGAGTCCAGGATACCATTTGCTTTTTGAGCTGCAAGAGCACACTGCTGACTCATGTTAAGTTTTTCATCCATCAGTTTTCCAGTCAGTTTCTGCAGCCTTTCAACCAATTTCTTATCCATCAAGTGGTTCACCCATCAAATCCACATCCCTCCAATTTAGAGATAAGGATGCGGTGGGAGGCCATGTCAAAGGCCTTGCTCAAGTCCAGGTAAAGGAAGAAAGAAGGCATGAGGAAGAAGCAGGGCATGAGGAGGAAGGAAGCAAGGCAAAATTAAGTACCAACAACACTCTGCATCTGAATAGGAGAAATAAACCACTTATGTAAAGTGGGGAGTCAGCCAGTTAGTCAGCAGTCCTTTAAAGGCAAACTGCGATATTAGTAAATATAAACTGAAATTAAAATGTCATCTTGCACAAGAGGGAGATCTCATACTACATTTATGACATAAAAAGTAATCTTTTATTCCTGCATTAGTAAGCTTCAATTAGAGTGCTACATTCAGTTTTAGGCATCAGCTGGAAGTAGTCAGGAGAAAAATGAATGATAGAGATAACTTTGAAGAAAGACTGAATGAACTATGGTCGCTAAGCTTTGGGAAAATAATGAAGAAAGAACACAATAAACTTTGAAGTGTTACTGGATAAACAGCCTCTGAGCCCACAGAGGATGAAAAAGGCTTAACACCAGTCAGAAAAGGAACACATAAATACATATCCTATGGAAGCCAAGACTTTCCAGAGCCACAAAAATTGCCCTTAAAAAAGGCAAAATATTCCTATCTTGTGCTGAGGAAGATACAGTTTGTTCATCCTACCTTAGGGTATGCAAATAAAAATTCTATTCTTGCTTTATTTTTTATGCTTGGACACCAGAACAGACATTTAAAATCTTAATACTTGCATAATGGAGAAAGTAAAAAAAAAAATTACAAGTACTACTTGTGAGGAGCCTAGGAATTTTTTCCTTGCCAGTGACTTGAAACATTCCGTTTACACTGATTAATTGTTTTCATTATGTGGAAAAAACTTGTGGAACTAATGATAATTTTATTTTTTGCATTTCAATGCTTTGAAATGACAATAGCATGATAAAGATGAGCCTCATTACTTTCTACATTTTATACAAGCCGTAGAACATATGCATAGCAGAATTCTGAGCCAGAAAATAAATTTACCCCCTCCGCAAAATATTTGCTTTGGTCCATTTATGTGTGTTGAATCTGTTTTTAAGGTAGTTGTGTCAAATTCAGAGAGAGGTAGCTTTAGAAATGTAAATTCATGTTCAACTCAGCACAAACTGATTCATTTTTCTCTAATGATTCTGGATCTCCAACTTAAAAAAAAAATGCCTGGGGGAGCTGAATCCTTCCCTTTCAGTAAACTTGGGGCTACTTCTCTCTACACATATTTTTGTGTAGTTTTTTTCAACTAGACCAAGTGCTAGGTCTGAACCAATTCCGCAATGGTTAAGGACGCTAGACAAAACTGTTTATGCAAGCACTTACTGCTTTATGCTCTGAACATGTGAAATAAACTGGAATAAAATGGAAATGGAATGCAGAGAGTTGCAGTCAGATACTCAACTCAAAAATCTGACTGTGTCTCTTTACTGGACTTTCATAATCCCTATTTTAGCAGAGAAAAATTCCTTCACAATCACACTTTATTCATGACATCACTTTTTGGCAGTACACACATTTTAAATGGTTACTGTCAAGGACAAAGTACAGGGAGAGTAAAATTTCATCAAAAATCTCTGAACACCTTGAAACCTCACTAAGAATTGCAGCCATCAAGCCCAACTGGTGTGTTTGTTTCACAAAAACCAGGTCAAATACCCCAGTTATACTTCCGTACCTGTTTTATTATATATTTTTTTAATTTTTAAATAAAAATATTTAAAATTAAAATGCTTTGTTACTTACATATCATGTTCTATTAAATATTGTGTATATCTTCTGAGGCCTGCTCCAAAAGCAATGCCTCCTATTTTATTATGTTGGCCCATTACATCAGAGATGGATATTGGTAGTATGGCAGTAGAGGTTGAACTTTCCCACCATTATTCCATTACATTTTATTGCTGTGTGACATAAAGCAGCTGAGGGACAGTCTGACAAAATGACATCTGACATGGAAATGTGTATGAAGCAGAGGTGTGCAAATGAACTCCTCCATGCAGAAAAAATTGTACCCATTGACATTCACTGAATCTTGCTGAATATTTATGGTGACCAAACAGTGGATGTGAGCACAGTGAGGTGGTAGATGGTGTGTTCCAGCAGTGGTGAAACTGATGCAGACTGTTAGAGGTGCAGTATGTAGGCTTTTGTTCATCAGTGGCAAAACTGCATAGCTAATGGTGGCACTTATATTGAAAAACAGTGTTCTGTAGCTTATGATTTGCTCTATCAACTATTGTTATTATGGTCTTTGTATTTGTTGTAGTTTCCATAAAAATAAATAGAAGGTATTACTTCTGGGTCAACGTACGTATATGAGGCCCAAGATAATTTCTATTCACTAAATGCAGCCCAGGCAAGCCAAAAGGTTCACAGAATCACAGAATTGTAGGGGTTAGAAGGGACATCTAGAGATCATCGAGTCCAACTCCCTGCCAAAGCAGCTCCCTAGCCCAGGTTGCACAGGTAGGCATCCAGGAAGGTCTTGAACATCTCCAGAGAAGGAGACTCCACCACCTCTCTGTGCAGCCTGTGCCAATGCTCTGTCGCCTGCACTGTGAAGAAGTTCCCACGCACATTAGCATGGAACTTCCTATGCCTCAGTTTGTGGCCATTTCCCTCTGTCCTATCACCACACACCGCTGAGAAGAGTTCAGCCTCATCCCTTGGCCTCCCACTCCTCAGACATTAAGATATAGATATAGGTTGGATAAATATAGATATACGCTGCTCACTCATACTCTGAACTGTACCAAACTGTAGATAAAATATATCAAGCAGGTTCAATATTTGCTCACCACTTAGTTCCATGATGATCTGCTTCCCTAACCACAGCAGGTTCCTATCTGCAGGGCTGATAGCAGTATCATCACACTTGCAGTGGGCTAGCTTTGGCTAACAGCATGATTCCTACCCAGAGAAAAAATCACATGAGGACGGGGACAGCACACACCAGTTACAATGGCAGACAAATCAAGCTCTATCTTAGGAGAATTACCTTATTTTGCTGCCAATTAATATAGGTTTGGGTAGTAAGAAACAAAAAGATAACCATCTTTCCTTCCCCTTTCTTGGGTTCAGCATCACTCCTTTGCTCCATTTCCATTTGAGCCTCAAGCTGTACAGGGGGTTAAGAGTAAGTACAACAGAAGTTTCCTTCTGTCGCTCTTTCTAACATTTCTTCCTTGTTCCAGCATGGGCTCTCCACAGGCAACAGATCCACCAGGATTATCCATCTGCTCCACCATGGGCTGCACCACAGGCTGCTGAGGAATACCTGCTCAGTGCCTGCAGCACTTGCCCTTCCTGACCTTGGTGTTTGAGCTGCAGTTTCTAAACCCTTTTTGTTCCCTCCTCCTCTTCCTGCCTGGCAATTTTTACCCATTCTTAAATACATTTTTGGAAAGGCATCACTATCTTGGAATCAGGGCCCAGCCATGCCAGGTTACTGGAGGCATTTGGAACAACTTGTATCCAGTGTGGGGCAGCCCGGCCTCTAATTCACAGAAGCCTTTCAGCCCACACTGCCAGCACTTGGGCACCCAGAGCCAATATCATGCTAAAGTGGAATAAACACAATCAAATTCAGTGTCTTTTCTCTCCTTTTTGTGCAGCAGTGAGAAATCATTCTCTTTTATAACCTCAGCAGACTTCAATCTATTTTGAGAACTTCCATTTTAACATGCAACAGCCACTACCTACAAATAACTGCTTAATTCTGTTGTTTTAATGTCTGATTTACGGTCCTCATTTCTGAATCTACTTTAGCTGATAGTAAATAAAAGACTTTTTCCCCAAGTAGACTCTGTTTTACCTGCTGAAATAACTGAAATCAACACAGAAAACACACTGGTAATTGACTGTAAGATTCAGCATTTATTCAGGCTGAATGTTGAGGTAGATTATGGATTATGGTAATATGGACAGTTTAACCTAATCCACAGAACAAGGGAATTGTAATACTGTGGATCAGTAGCAAGTTATCCAGAGACAAAGCAAGGATTTTTACAGTAATGAGTTCCGATTCCAGAAACCTAAGGTATTATCTGAACAATACTCCATACAATTAATTCCTACGCAGCAAACAAAGCAGGATCTTGTAAATAAAACTCCATGTGAACCACTATTATCCATAAAAAGCAGAACCTCCTCCTCAGATGCACCTTCAGGCTAACGAGACCTTTTGGTGAAATCTTGGCTTAACCTTTTCAACTCTCATCACACTACAGGATCTCTTTCATTTTAGTATTGCAGATTCTTTTCCCCTAATAATTGAAAAATTCCTTTACTAAGCATATGCAATAGTTCAACACGATAGTGGAACTATTTCTGTGTGCATGGGAGATCACACAGTAGGGTTGCCCACCTTTCTCACAGTACATTTTTTAGTGGAAGATACCCATAACAATATCAGAAAGAAGTTAGGAAAACAAAGATGATGACTTACAAAGTAAAAAAAACCCTGGAAAGTAGAAAAGATCTGCAACACGACAGCACATAGGCAAGGCCCTACAATGACTTTTTAGAGAATTTCTAAGCCATAAAATACATTTGGACAATAGCAACCATAAATGGGTGCACAGATGCCTGAACAAGTGACAAAACCCCCCAGAAACTGAAGAAATCAACAGAAAGAAGAGTTTGAAAAAGATTCAAGAAGATTGAACTAAAAATTTTAAAAAATATATTAAAAACAAACAAACAAAGTAGTAGGAAAGCCAAAGAAAAGTTCAGCAAAGGCCCTGTTAGGAAGTTAAAAAAGGCTGAGTCTACTGAAGCAGAAAAATGTTAAAATGCCACAAAATGCTATAAGTTCAATAGTTACTAGAAACTTAAGATGAACCACATGATGAAGCACAAGACAGCAATAATCAGAATGTTGTCCTTATCAGAACAAAAACTATTTAAATAGGAAATGTAGTCTATTTATTCAAAGGCACATAGAATGAATACAAGAACAGATGTAGCAAGCTGATCATGTCTATTTATTGCCCATGTACTCCTTAAAGGAGGAACATGCTGATCTTCGTTTTGATTATCTAATTAAAATTCATTTTGCCTTTAGCTCTTCTTGAAGCTCTGTTGCTTTTTTTTTTTTTTTGCCTTTTTTTTTTTTTTTTTTAACTCATGACTAGGCTTTCTCACAATTTCTTAAGGGTAGGAATGAGAAACAGTTCCCTTGTCACTAGTGTATTTCCTCCTTTGTACCTGAAACTTCTCGGTCAGATTCTCTCAGTGTTACACCTCTTAATTTACAAAAAAAATTATATTCAATAATTAAAACACAGTTACCACAGTTCATCCTTGTACATATACTCAAAAATAACCTTTACTTAAAGGAGTAACTAGCTTTTAACATTATATGTTGTTAAAATTATGAATTGCCCAATTCATAATTACAAATTATGAAATGCTCAAATTTTTGTTGTCTGTTTATTAGCTGGCAATAACTTGGTACAATATTTCATAATAAGTTTTCACTTAAATATTTATTCAAATTAATTAGTGCACATTTTCACATTTAGAGGTACTATTCTTTCAGTATGGATGTAGTCTCAAAAATCAGACATTTTTTTGATTGACCTCCACAGAATGATTTGTTTCTTACTTTGCACTCTTACTCAGGTACTGGTTATTGAGTTTGATGGAAGGGACTGTAGAATTTCATGGCCTACTCTATAAAGGGAACAGGAATATATGAACAGAATGGTCCCTCTTATTATCAAAAAACATCTGAATCAATGAACTGATATTTTAACAAGAATTGGCAGAGGTCAAATTTATATATGAGATACAAAATAGCCATTGTTCTCTCAATGAAAATGCTTATGGTTTGAGTATTTTTTTAAGAAAAGTTTGATAAATGAGTAAATTGCAGAATCAAAGAATTAAAGGAGTTGGAAGGGACCTCTAGAGATCATGTAGTCCAACCCCCCTGCCAAAGCAGCTCCCTAGCCCAGGTTGCACAGGTAAACAACTATAATTATTTAAAAAATCATTAAACTCACTAATGCATGTAAGATTAATAATAGATTCATTAAAATGTATGTTATATGTAGAGAAAGCACAGTAACCTATTTCTCTCCCTCCATAGTGTAAATTTAATTCAACATTTTCAAATAAAGGAGGGAAGAAGAACTTCTTCAGCTTTTATCCTATTTTCCCCATCCTCTGGCTAGCTCTTATTTCAATCTGTACCTCTAAGCAGAGTAACTAAGGAGAGGGCTAATTAAGAGACAGCTGTGCTTCTCATTTACTACTTATTGTACTTCCTACACTGAGTAGAAACATTAGGCATGCTCCACTGTTTCAGACAAAGAAAGAACATTGCCAGCAAGTAATCTTCTGTGATAGATCTTCAAGAGTATTTCCTTCCCTTCCAAAGGCTTGCTAAACAGCCTGAAAAAGTCTTTAACATTGTCCTTTAGAAGCTCTCGGTAGGTAGTCTAACCCAGTTTGGGGCCTTGGTGAAGTGTAAGTTACATTGCTGTGAGATATTGACTGCATTTGTGCATCTACTGATAGTATTAACTGACCTTTTGTTATAAACAGTAATGCAAACCTAGAGTTCTTCATAATTTTTAGTTACGTTTTTACTGAGATTTCAGACAAATACATCAGATAACCAAGTACTAAAATTGTACAGGAAGTATGTTGGACTTTAAGTAATTTTTCTTAAGTACTTGGAAACTTCATGATCTGTACTGAAAGCATGCTGGTATTAAAATTCTGAACCAGACCAGGAAGTTTCTGAAGCACAATTTATGAGAACAAATGAAAATCTATCAGTATGCTCCTCTCCATACTGCTAGCTGTAGACTTATCTTATGCCTCAATTACATAACTACAGTAATATTGCAGTAATATAAACAAACTGTATACCTTGCTGATATGTGACTGGATGAGTTAGTTCAGTTAAGTGATCATTCTGAAGCAAATCTGGAAGAGACACAAAAAAACATTGCATTGAGAATTTGATATTTAGCATAGCTATAGCCCATAAAAATGTGTTAACTTTTTGTCAATTTTTGATGAAAACATATTTTACAATTGCAGACATGGATCACACGTTTAAGCAGACAAACTGTTCCACAAAATATCACTATAATTTTGAAGAAAGGCTGATAAATTGGAGAATTTGAAACCTGAGCAGAATATTGAACACGTAAACTTTTGTGACAAGTACCCTGATCATTTCTGGATTATGCAAATACTTTTCAATTTCTGGTACAGTCCAGTCAGTGTACTATCAGAAAGCTCTATTTTATTGCATTTTATAGTTTCCATAGATAAGATGAACACATTCATTTCAGAGTATATATATGTTAGTTTTTTCAAAATCACTTATTTATACTATAACCACAGAGTGTGGTTGCTATATTGTCTCCTACTCCCCTTGTGCTTTCTGATCTTAACAGAACCATGCAGCTTAAGATGATGTACACATCTTTGAAATGTGTACATCGAAGAAGCCATCAAAGGGGATTTCATTCCTTATCCTTACCCAAAATGATGACCTTTTCTGAAGCGGCGAAATAGTTGGGAGCAAACAATGTGACTGATGTTACACAACATTTTTTTCTTTCTTGTGCAGACTACTTGTTAACAATACCAAAGAAATTCTTCTACAACATGTAGTATACAAAAGGTTCTGCAAATTAAGCAGTTTCTGTTTGCCTGCGGATTATGTTCACTTTTGAGAGTAAATCTCTGGTATCAAAAAAACACAAAATAATTGAAGTTGGAAGGCAAATCTGGAGACCATGTAGTCCAACTCTGTAGTTAAAGCAGGATAACCAAGAACAGGTTGCTCAGGTGCCTCCAGTTGGATCCTGAGAATCACCAAATCTCAGAGACACTAAAATTTCTCTGCGCAACCTAACCTGTTCCAGAGTTTTACTCCCAAAGTAAAAAAAAGCATTTTCTATGTTTAAACTGGAGTTTCTCGTACTTCAGTTTGTACCCACTGCCTCTTGTCCTTTCAGTGACTCTCACTAACATATGGATATAAATTTCAGCCATTTCTAGGTTAACTAGGCAGATATATAATAACATAAATCAACACCTCAGAGAAAGAAAATAGAAGATGAAAGAGAGGCTTGATAGAATTGCTGACTTAATTTCAGATGGCTGTAATTTTGATTTCTGTGCTAGACTTTCAAAAACATGAACAATTTATTCCTTTCAGAAAACGGTATCAGATTTTTAGATCCATATTACTATCTCAAAACCACAGAGTATCCTGAGTTGGAAACGACCACACATAGACCAAAAATCTAAACTCCTGAACTCACACAGTACCACCTAAACCTCATGGTGGAGAGCAGTGTTCCAGTGCTCCCTGAGCTCTGGCAGCTCAGTGCTGTGTCCACTGCCCTAGGGAGCCACTTCCATTACCACAGCCCTTTAGGGAAGAAAGTTTCCCTAACCTTCACCTGACCCTCCTCTGATGCAAGCTTTGCGGTGATGTGAGCACTGCTGGGTGCTAAAGGGTTTTTATAGCTGCAAGATGTGGCCCTGACATGGCCACTGCATGGCTGCCCCATGTTCCCTGAGGCTTCTTTCTCCAGTACAGCTTGGAAAAAGGACTGTGATATTGGAAATGGATACATTTAGACATGCCTAGCTCTCAGCTTGGGCAGCCTGCAGCCTGTTGAGCGTTCCCTCTCCATCCCCAATGCATCACTAAGAACACATTAGGTGGTTAGGTGTATCACAATATGAAAGAGCTGCTCCATATCCTGTGCCTGCTCTTGCTGCAAGGTTTTCCTGCAGAAGTTCTTCCCACCTCCCTTTTCCCTTCTGGAGAATCAAGAGTTTACTGAGCAACCTCTGGCCAGTGGGGATTTGGGCAGTGATAAGACAAAAGACAAATAATGGCCTTAATTTGCATCACGGGAGGTTCATGTTTGTTACTAGGAAAAAACAAAAAACAAAACAACAAAAAACACAAAAAAAACATTATTATCCAAAGAGTGGTGAGGCATTGGAACAAGCTGCCCATGGAGGTAGTGCAGTCACTGTCCCTGGAGGTGTTCAAGAACCGTGGAGATGTGGCACTATGTTTCATTTAAAAGGGCAAAAATGGATCAATCAAGTTTGGCATCAGAACTGCTCCATCTCCTAGCACAGTTCTTCAGAGCTCTCAAGTTTCCCTGGAGGTCTTAGCAACAATTGCTTCCATGCCACATCTTGTTTCGTTTAGCAAGTGTATTAACATCTTGAAGTTGTGTACAAGAAAGTGTATAAACTTTTTTATTCAGTCTCTGATTACTTTGAATCCAAATATTTAAGCATAACACGAGAAGAATGAAAATGAGTGCTCAATCTTCTCCCTTATTCCAGGCTGAATCATTTAGGCCCATTTCACATAATTAAGTAGTGACAAATGAGTAAGTAACCTTGGATACTAGAGAAAATTATTTTAAGTACAAATTCTGAGCTATTTTAATCTTATAAAACTTGATCCGATATACAAAAATCAATCCTATAACTTTAAATTAGTCACTGTATATGGCATCTTAAACACCTTAAAATATCACTTGCATTATTTTAAGAATTCAAAAGAACCACTGTAAGAAACGTATCACTTTTCAAAGGGTGTTATATTTGTATATTTGTATATCAATTAGAGAAGAAAAAAAAAAGAAAAAACCCATCATGATTCCAATTGAAACTGTGAACTACCACAACCATTTGTGTATCACAGAACACCTGGCATGTATATATATCTAAGAATACTGTTGCTCTTCTATTGACACTGTAACAATTGTGCTTCTACAAGCCCGAATAAATACTAAGGATCTATGTCTGTTCAGCAGACTGTTTTATAACCTCATTTTTAAGTGGTGTATCTGCCAAATGGCATAATGCTGACTGCATCAATTAACAGTATTTTGCTGGATGTCTTCATGCAGATTATAAAACCGTTACCCACATACAGCCTATTACTGCCAAATTATAAGAAACATAGATGAGAAGTAAGAAAAAATGAGGGATTTGTGTTTCCATTTTTTTTACGGTGACATAAAGTAGTTGATGAAGCATCACAAGTTTTAAGGCATAACAGGAAAAGTGAATAAAAATTCTATTTCTTGCATAGGTCATAAGATTTACGGTAGGAGATGGTCTTAAAAAAAACTATTCAGCTTTTGTTTTTAAAGGATAAATGTCACAAGATAGGCACAATGGCTGATATTGATCAGAAGCAACCTTGCATCTGATACTTAGAGAAATCATAGCAAAACAGTTGCTATTTTTAAGGTCTTTAAAAGACTTGTGGTTCTTGTGGTTTCTTTTAACCTAATTTTGACATTCAACAGTATTTTAATATCATTTTTAAAATCAAGACTTTAAATGTGGTTTTTTTTAATTATTTTTTTTTCTTCCTTACCTTCCCTAGTAAGGTAGAGTAATTTGAAGTATTTGCACAAGAGTAAATAACTCCTTTCATTATGACATTCTTTACCACATTTCCCTGGAAAATGAGATCCCTTTCACCTCACTTGTCTAAACAGAAGCTGATTGAGCAGGAGTGTGGAGAGAGATTTCTGAGATTAATGCTGCTGGGAAATTGCATGTACTCTGTTGCCTTACATAGCTGAGATCTGTACGGGCAAAATGCAAGAATACAAGCTGTTCAGGCTTGATAGACTAACTGTCATTACATGCACCAGAAAAGCATAAGATCTTGCTCTTCTCTAAAGGCTGTCACCCCAATCAACTATTCATTTTGCAAGTGCTCTGAAGTTGATTTGCTTACAGAAAAGTTTCTCACGGCAATTGTATCTGTCATCATCACACTGTCTAGACTGTACCAGTGCAAAATTAGAAAAATAAGAAATTAGAAAAGTATGTCTACAGCAAAATATGTTCATTTAGAGTATAAATGCCTTTACAATTTTCAGAAGGATGATTAACCTTAGAATAGTAGTCAAACGAAGTACAGGTAACACGTTCCTACTAAATACACTCTCCTGAAACTAAATTTTGCTTTCTTGGTCTTCTCAGCTTGGAGTAGATCTCTGATGAGATCTAACAGTAGCCTTTCAGTATCTAAAGGAGAGTAAAAGAAAGAAGGGGGCAGGGGTAATGGTTTCAAACTAAAAGAGGGGGGATCCAGATCAGATATAAGAACAAGTTTTTTACATCAAGGGTAGTAAAGTACTAGAACAGGCTGCCCAAAGATGCGATGGATGCCTGGAGACATTCAAAACCAGGCTGGATGGGGCTCTGAGCAACTTAATCTAGCTGTAGATGTTCCTGTTCACTGCAGGGGAGCTGGACTACAAGACCTGTAAAGATCCCTTCCAACTCAAACAATTCTATGATTCTACTGTCAATAATTAACTTCTAATGCAGACAGATATGATTTAGGAATATATTTATTTTGTTCCACTGTCATAGTAATTCTGAGACTCTATTTGTCAATGCTTGCAATATCCACTGAGATACTTAGCTGAAACATGACTTTGCTATAGAAATTTGTACTATCTGTTCGTATTCTGATATAAAAGTAGAAGAATAAGGTTTCAACAATGAAACAAAATGTATTTGATAATGTCCTTACTGTAAAACTTTGGTAGTGTTTAGTGGTTTGATTCTTTCTTAGTTATGTTTTCACAGTAATTGGAATTAAAGCGCGCAAGTGAACTAATTCTCCTGAGTTTACTTAGCAGGATTTCTGTTCACAGCCATATACTGTAGTTTTCATTAAAAGGATAATGACAAAAGTCATATGTTATCTTGAGTTTTAAATTTTGCATATAATAGAGTGGTGCAAATCCCATTACTCAAGCAACATCTGCCCTTGGCCCCTAATCAAAATCTCCCATATCATTCTCTTCCTGTAAATCTTCAAAGCACAACAGCTTGTGACTGCTCCAGGGGGAAACAGCAATTCCCTCAGGCAGACAGATAATTTGAGGCCCTTCATAATCAATTAATTGCCAAATGTCTCTTGTTTAACTGTATCTATCCCTCCTGAAACAAAAAATTACATCAGGGTTTTCAAACAGTAAAGGTCATCAAAGAGGAAGACAGGACAGAAAATCCAAAAATCTAAATGGGATTTACTTGCAAAATGATAAACCAAATAATTTTCAGAGTTATAAGTTGGTGCAGTACAACAAGCATTCAAAATTTTTGCTTCAGTGGACAAGTACCTGGAGGAAAGAGAACTTGCAGCACCTCATTAACTGGCAGATTCATATAAATGACTGCCAAAAATGGAGATAACCAAGAGTGAAAGCACACAAACAAACCCTTTTGTATCTAGAATGCCTGCAAAAGATTCAAGTCTTTTACAAGTGACAGGAGATGCTAAAAAATACTAAAAATACTGTCTTTTATTTGTCATTTCTGTTTTAGCTCAATATTGGTGTTCTACTAAGTATTAAAAAAATCAGTGGGGAGACACTCTAAACAATGTATTAGGATTTTTCTAAATAATAACACAAAATAAGTTTCATCTGGAATAAGATCACAGTCCAAGTATTTAGTTTCACTTCATAAGAGCATATCTGCCTAATCATGCAGTGTTACAAATATGTGTAATTTTAACATTTACTTCTTCAAATATTTGTGCAATCAAATCCAACTAACATGAGTATTAATAAAAATGAATGTGTGGCTTTCAAACATGCTAAAAATTATGTTAAAACATTCCATAAACTATGATACATGTACACCATATCCACAATGTTTGCACTTCAAATAATCACGTATTTACGAAGCGAGAAGACCCACTCTAAGCTCTGTTAGCACTGAGAAACTAACCAATGCTATAGTCTAGTTTGGGCTTCTATATCTAGGTATGAATTGTGTTATGATTTTTTTTCTCCCATTTTAGAGAAAAATAAATCACAAGAGTGATTTGCGTAACCAGGTAAGGTTATGCAAAACAGTTGGAGTATCTCCATTCTTGGAAATGTCCAAAACTTGACTGAATATGACCCCTGAGAGGCCCACCTATCTTGACTCAGTTTTCATCAAGAAGTTGGATTAGATGTGCCCCAGGAGTCCCTACCAACTCAAGTGATTTCATCACTCTCTAAGAAGCTTGATGTGTATTCAAATCAATTAATCCTTTTCTGTATTTGTTACCTGCAACATTCATGTCATTTTCTCATTTAATTAAGGAAAGTGAAAATTGCTACTTGCTACAGAACGACCAAGAAAATTCACCCCTTTTTCACTATAACCCAAGCCACTAAAGCAGAAAGGGTGCTAAAATTGTGACCACTCCCACTGTAGACAAAAACTTAGTGAGAACAGGAAAAACAAATTGTACAGAGGTCTATGAAATGGATCCTTTAGAAATTCACTAAAGGTGACCTGGACTTTGAAGATGAGTTTAACCTGGAGACCACATTTTCATAAGACTGGAAAATCAGCATTATTGCATCCAAAAAGATATTCAGATGAACACTGACAAATACTTAAATTTTTAAGCATTGCACACACAAAATGAGCTTTTTCTTTTATCTACAGATCAACAACATGCTTCTAATATGTATTACTAAGCAAGAAAATCATCTATAAAAATATACTCTCTGTTCTCATTCACACAAGGACATTTTAGAAAAGTCATCTGCTACTGCTATTGTTGCACTTCTTAAGTAAAACAATATGAGTCATGTGGATCCTAACAGCTTTAACAGCTCTTTTCAGCATTATGTCAAATTTTCTTCTAGGATGGCTTGATCAAACTGCAACAAAAATGTCACACTCGATACCTTATTTGTATCAGTGCATTAACACTGTTAATAACAATAATAATATTGTGAACTACTGTTGCTTAGCCAACTGCGCTACTAAACAGATCTTAGCTTAGTTTTTATCTCTCTGTATAAGGAACATCAACAGCATACTGTAGAAGGCACTGCAAAGACATGCAAGCTTATTCCAAAGAGCCTGATCTATTCACTGTTAGGCGTATAATGTTTGTCAGAAATACTAACCTAGACACCTATGGAGGAATAACCCCATGTTATGGGGACTACTGAGCTGGAAAGCAGCTTTGCAGCAAAGGCCCTGAGAGTTCTGGTGGACATCAAGGTGAGCATGGGTCAGCAATGTGCCCTTGCAAGAAAAAAGGCTAAGGGTATCCTGGCCACACTAAGAGGAGGCTGAGGCCAATGATCTTGCTATTTTCTTAGGATTCATGAGCCAGGGTCCCAAATTAACTTTGGGCTTTCCACAAGGTAGACATTAACATACTGGAAAAAGTTCCGTGAAGGGTCACAGATATGATTGGGAAACAGAAATATCTATTCTATAAAAAAAAAAGGATGAGAGTTAGGCTGTTCAGAAGGACAGGAGGTGGCTTGGGGAAGGTGGATGGCTTATAGTTGAGGTAAAGGTATGAAGAAGACAGAGCCAAGCCCCTTTCCAGTAGTATTCAAAGAAAGGATTATATTAGGTTTATATGGCAAGGTTGTGATCACGGGGGGACACAGGAATGGTACCTGTGAGCAAGGACTAGCACTACTCCACGTCAGATCAGAGCCTGTTCCAGCTACTCCAAAAAGGACCTCCTGCAGAGCTGAGCTGTGAGAGATGCTGGACGTTTCTGAGAGAACAGATTTAAGGAAAGCAAAAACTCCTGTACTGGAGTAGCTGGGAGAGAATAGTAAGGAAAAACTGAGAAACTTTGAAAAAGTCTTAGAGGGGGAAATGGCCATAGATTTCAGGAAAGTATTTATAAGAAATTACAGTCTGTTGCTTGGCATATAACTTGCAGGTGTAAAGTTTCTGGAATCACTTGGAACTTGATGAATTTAGCACAATTCACCTAGTTCCATGTGCCACTGAAACAAAGCAATCACTATTCTCTTCAACTCTCTTTGTTATGATGCTCATATTTTGGTTTTAGGTCTTGTTTATAAAATAAAACTTGCATGCTAAAATTGTGAAATCTAAATTCTCTAAATTCTGCTTTGTCTGCTTTTATTTCAACGTGCAATTTTGGATCAAGAAAATTCTAGCCCAGTCCACAATATTAAAATCAGAACTCTGTTTCACATGTCTTCTGAAATAATGCAGTGTTCTCTATTCACTTGTCATACCCCGGGTCTACCCATAGCGTCACTCTGATTCTTTTTCGTATACTTCAGTTTCAAACCACTTTGGAGTTATGCCAGTAACCAGCAATTGTGTGTCACTTTTTCCAAGAACACAAAATACACTATTTGATGAAGCGCCAGATAGAATCGAATTGGACTAGAAATTTTGCAACCAAATTTGTTTTGACTTTTTCCCCCTTCCGACTCCTTTAACAGTATAAATTACTTATTTCTGAATGAGTGTGTATGGATAAACATACAAATGCATGCACAGCTATTCTATTTTAAATGGTTTTATCTTCATCATTTTTCTTCAATTTTTTGGGTTTCTACTCTGAATCTGAAGTGCTCTTCATACAGTTTCTTATAAAAAAACTCTTATATTCATTACTATATTATTTCTAGACATACTCTACCATCCTACTGTAACAGGATCCAAAAGCTTATTACTAATCTGTTCTTCTATTCTTTACAAAACACAGTTTACCAGTCTGAGCTGGCTCTAATTTCCAAAGCCATTTAATAATCTCTGGTGATCAAATGAAGTTATCTGTAATATCACTGTTCTTTTGCTGCATAGCACACAAGTATTATTTCTTCTCTTTCCTTTTTAATGACACTGTATTAAAAATTTTGAAAAAAATTAAGCATAACAAGTATGGCTATGTCATACATACATTGCAATATAGGTCTGACCTAAACTTATTGAAATGTGGTAACAATACCACAAAATGCTGCAACTACTGCTCTGGTTGTCACTTGAACACAATATTACACTTCAGCTTCTTTCCTTCTGAAAAGCCACAGAGAAGAACCATGCAGGGATTTTTCTTACCCGAGTATTTGTATTTATTTTACACAAATAACATTTAAAGACTTGTGGAAGTAAACTTTTCTTCAGTTAATATTCACTGAAAAATCAGAAGCATGACTCATGCATGCATGAGATTTAAGGACAAGAATATTTATAATTATTGTTTTCAGCTCTATTATAATTACTTAGAACCATACACAACTTCAGTGTACTGCTACTACAGATGGAGTACTTTGGCTTCAAAAGTAGCATGCAATAAAACTTTAGCACGATGTATAGATTAAAAAGAACAACTCAATCTTTAATGTGGGAACTAAGTAACGTAACAATGAACCCATGGTGACTATTCAAAATGAATTTCAAGAAAAAGAGCAGTTGAGATGCTTAATAAAAACCTGTGAAGCGTTCAGATTGAATAACGTAAGCAGAATGCTGCAATATAAATCTTCTTAATTTACATCCAGGGCTTCATTATGCATATTTTATAGCACTCCATAGAACTTTAATTTACAGATTTTTGGAACTTTACCAACCCCAAAAGAAGTGCTAAACATGCCTGTTGGAACATTTAACCAAAGTAAGTCACTGGAGATTTCCTTAATGAGTGCAGAATTATCATTTATTTGCATTCTTAGTAGATTTAAAGCAGTAAGGCCTATTAACAAGATAATGGTAAATGCTGTTTGAATGTTAGTCCTCAGCAAACTATTCACTAAAATGAATAACTCAATGTACAAATTTCATAGTATGTAACTAAATTGAGCAAGCATTTGCTCCGCTCATTTAAATAGGTAATTTGCCTCAAAATGGCCAGTTACTGAACAATGTGCAGTTGAACACTCAGTCAAACAATTTCAATGAAAACTGTTCTTTGTCAACTTGCTCTGATAATGTTCCTAAATAATGAGCAGCATATACAAAAAGAAATGGAAACTTGACTTCTGTAATCACTGTATAGAGCTAAGAAAATTTTGCTAACGAAAGCACTATCAGTGCATTTTAATTGTTTTACAAACCTGTTAAAAAAAAATGGAGACTAACTGTGCATTAAACTACAGATTGGAAATCTTGGTCTTCATTTCAGTTCTCGAAGCTATAGTGATTTTTAAGGGCCCAGAAAAAAGACAAATTTGGTTTAGGAACATAAATGTGGCATCTGTTGATGGGACAATAGTTACTTCTATGACAGTATGCAATTCTAGTACTCTTCTTAGTGAAATAAACAACCACTCCCCCAGATCACACGCACATTGGAGTGATTAGCATGTCTCATGCCACAGATGGCTGCACAACTGATTTCCATTATGAGCTGTAGAATGCATTTATCATAGCAGTTGCCTAATAAACTCCTTAGATTGAATTAGACAGCATTATATTATATACAGAATTATCCTGATCCCTGGACCTCACCAAAAGTTTACTTTGACAAAGTTTCTCTCACCAAAATATAATTCCTTATTATTTAACCATTTAAGAAGTCAATGCATTAACTTTGTTTTTTCTTTATCAGAATAAGTTTCGACTTGGTTGGAAACAATAGACATAGCCTGTACAGTGGTCACATCCCAGCATGTTCCACAACAGCCCTGACACAAAAAATACAGTTGGCTGGTTTGCAGCTGTTTTCCATTATGTTTTATTTGGTTTTGTTAACTTTTTTCAGACAAAACTTCTTGTAGCACTGACATACTTGATTCACAATCTCTTTACAGTGCAAATACAGATGACAAAGTCAGGAAACCAAGAAAATATTAGAGTTTTTTTACTCATTTTTCTATAGGGCTTCCAATTAGACAACCAAGACTGCACAGACTCCCACATTAACAGTGTTAGACTAATTCACTACGTGCTTGTCTTCAGTTATCCTACTATACTACAGCCTTAATGGCACAAGTTTACTTCATTCTCCATAGTAGGTATAGCCCTCAGGATTTTAGTCCAAATTGAGTAGCTGATTAGATCACACCTCCTTCCCTATTCATACACCCAATGTACTCACTAAGCTTGGCAGGGAATTGTAGGTGCCTATGCCTCAGTCTTAGGCCAAGGCTAGGACAAAACAAGCAACTGCTTGTAAGAATGGTAAAGGCACAACATTTTAATATTAAATTCTCAAATGTAACCAAATATGAATACCTAAAAAACACAAAAGGTGATGCAATAAGGTTTACTTGCTAAAATAACCTTTTTTCATCAGTGTAAACTAATTTGAATGCAATGATCCTTGGAGCTTCTATTATGACATGCTCTGTCAGACCATGATGTGAAAACGTGCTGTGTAGAGGTTATAATTTACATAAACATATAGGAAAAAAAAAAGCATTAAACTCAACTGGCTACATTTGAAAATAAAATACAAACATCCACTATCTGACTATTGGTATCTGTAAACAGCGAGGAATTTATGAAATATTTATACTGTGTGTAATGAATGACCTCTAAAACTGCTGATTATCATTTTGTCGCTCAATAACCTTATTAACATCTCCAAAGACAAATGCTGAAATATGATCACATGCTGAAAGCTTCAGGATACATTTAGTTATATGTTTTGCATATTAATATCAAGGTTAAGTCAAAGCAAAGAGTATCAAAGTTGGTGAAACGTACTGAACTCCCAGTACCATAGACTAGAACTAGCACAAGCAATTTAGAAGTAAGCAAGGACATGGAATTTATAAAACAGAACAAATGAAAATAAACACTCAGTGTGCATCTGCTTGTTCATTTGTAACTGTAATCACTATGAACAAATTTTTTTAATTGCGATCAAGAAAAATGAGAGAATGTATGAAGATGTAGTCAGTCCTGTGAGGTCTAAAGTAATTCCAGCAGTGTGCTGATGCCAAAATTCTATGTATAAAAACTTGACAGAAATGCCAAAATCTTGACTAAAAAGTCATTATGGGATACAATATTGGTTTTTCTTTTTTTTTTTTTCTTGTTTCTGGCCTGAGAAATCTGAGTAAGCAAGCCAGCTCACCTTGCATATGTGTAGAAAATAGACAACTGTAAGCTAATGCAAAATCAGGGATTATTAAAAAAAAAATAACAACAAAAAAAACCAACCCAAGATATGCTAGTGGTATTATGACTGCTTTTAACAGAGATTAGAAAATAAATTTTATGTCTCAAAAAATAGGTAGGAATAGAAATAATTATTTTAAGGGTTGTAATATTAGCAGAATACCTGGCAACATGGATGGGGATTGCAATTCTTATGATACCTGTTTCATAGGTGTGCATGTGAATGTATAGGCATATAAATGTACTGCACGTCTACTTACAAAATTTGTACTGCTTTGTCACTTATGACTGCACTTCTGTACTGGATCAGTGGATTGGACATTTTTCAGCCTCATACTAAGTTCATAATATTAACTTAGTGTTTCATACTTCTCTAACAAAGCAATTACTGATCTTCCTTCTTGCTAGTTATGCTTATGGAAGCCAAGGCATTCCAGTATTATTAGGGGTTTAGGTGACAAGCACCTTCATGTAAAGAACTCAAGTCTTTTGTAACACACACCTTGAAGCTTGTCTTACACTGTCAGAAACAGCAGCGGGCAGTCAGATTTACCCATCATTAAAAATATGAATGCTACTGTTTTATTTCAATCTGTCATTTTATAAGCAGCAATAATTTTGTCAATAGAAGACTTCCAAGCTATCAAATAAGTTCATGCTATCAATAACTACTACACCAGTGCTGATACAGACAGATTCAAACATACACTAGTAGGTCCCTGAATCAACATTAATAACTTCTGCTGCCTACCAAACTTGGTTACATTACTGATTTTAATTACCCAATATCAGTCACATACTGTGGCAGTGTTGCTGCACTTAGTGGCTCTACTAAGATTACTGAAAAGAGCTGTGATTTGAGACCTGCAGGAATACTAGTAGTCATACAGATTTTTTAAGACAATTTTTAACCAAATGAAAGATTTGCCATTCATTTCAGAAGGCTCCATCTACGTGGTGCATTTATAGACATAATGGCTGATACGTCCTTCAGGTGAAATCAGTCCTATGCAGGAAACAAGCAAAAAATATAAATCACTATCTTATTATTATGGGTATACTATCTTCCTTCATATAAGGATGCATTACACAACATAGAGTTTCTAGGACTCAATATTTTGCTGAAGAAATACAGGTCCAATGACCCTGAAATACACTTTTTCTTTCAGTATTGAAAAGCATATTTTAACATGAAATTAACCTAAAAAAAATGGTATGTTCAGCAAAGCCTCAATTTTAAGTCAGTAGTGGCTACATGTTGTAAACTCTAATTCTACCCTAGCTGTGATTCTGTGACAGTACTGACTGCTAATAGCATTTGTCACCCATGCAAAAGCTATTACAAAAACACAGTAAGACGAATAGAAATTTCTAGTAATAACTTGTAGGATATCTTCTTTCCAGAAGGCAATACTGATTTAGTCTATGACATAATGTATTTTTAGTTTGTTGGGTTTTTTTAAACACAGCAGAGGAAGAATATTTTCCATACATAAATGTTTATGATATACACAAGTATATAGCCAAAATATACCTACATATAAATATAGAAAATAAAAAAAAAAAGAATGGATAATGTGTCAGTACTAGAAAGCAGTTTTACAATTTTTAATTACCATAATAAGTAACTGAGTGACTGACCATAGAAATGTCACATTGAATTTCTTTCTGCAGTCCATAAATAACATGTTTCTCTATGTGAAATGAAAAAGGCAAGTATATGGCATTATCTAATAACCTTCAGCAACTTTTTCTTATTATTATTGATCTTTGCTGTTTTTACTCATGTGTTCTGAATTTTATTTGAAGCAAATTCCTATTTGAAAAAATTCTAATTTATTTTTCTTTATCCCAGGAATATATTTTTTGCAGTTTCTATGGGACAGCAATTAGGCAAAGAATGAGTTAGATAAATGCACATTTTGACAGGTTACTAACACATACACTGCAGCATTCTGCATGCTTAACTGCAGTGCTTGTTACCTCCTACTGGGTGCAGTATTCATTTCCCCACAAAGTTTTCACAGTATCTATTTTATAGTATGGAATATATGGAGCAGTCTGTACCTATACACAAAATGATCAACAGTAGGGAAAGATACCGGGGAAAACTTGTGATAGTGAAGCTGAAATAGGTAGGTCAGTCAGCACTATGCTCAACTGAATCCATGATTTTTGAGCTTCAAGATTTATAGCCTCAAATTTTATTTAGCAATGTACACACACACACAAAAAAAAAAAAAAAAAACACCATATCTAGCTATTACCTTAAAAGACTGCATTAAAATTCTCTTAATGTAGTACTTTAAGATGAATTTGGTGGCAAACAAAGCCCCGAATATTCTCCTAAAGAAACGCATGGCTCTGATCAAACTAGATCCTAACAGAACCCCAGAATGGCTTGGGTTGCAAGGATCCTTAAAATAACCTAGTTCCAACTCACCTGCCATGGGCAGAGCCGTTACCTACTATCTAGATTGGGCTGCCAAGGGCCCCATCCAGTATGGCCTTGAATGTAGGAATGAAGCACACACAACCTCTCTAGGCATCCTGTTCCAGTGTTTCATCACTCTCCAAGAAGAAGACTTCCTCCTAATATCTAATCTAAACCTCCTCTTTTTTAATAGGTCTCTCCAAAAGTAATACTTCCTATTTATTTCCACAGAAACTACAACAGATACAAGGAACACAGTGATATCCAATAGAGCAAATTTTCAGCTACAAAACATAGATTTTGAGGTATGAATTTAAGAATCAACACTAGACCTGGGAATCCTTTAGTCTGGCACATATTCAAATATTTTTAACTGATGATTTAAACACAAATCCGTAAGTGTATGCACATCCTTGGGTGTTGCAGATATTTTAGTGAGGCATAAATCCTTGCTGCATTATTCAATCTGTTACTTATGGTAATTACAGAAGCCTTCAATATTATGGAGTACATAAGCAGATTTAATTTCCCTCTTCATAACACAAGGTTTGAATAGAAAACCAACTTAAGAAACCAACATTTCCAGAAGTAGTAAAGATCTTAAACCTATTATTCCTGCATTCTAAAATGGTGTTTAGAAATCCTATACTGATGGCTAAAAAGAATGTCTTCAATATTACAACAGTTATATCTTCACATTCAACCGTTTGTATTTTAATATAAGTTGAAATGAACAGTAGTGAGAAATTATAAGGATACCACATAATAATAATGGAATTATGTTTTCTTGCCATGCAAGAAAGACATTGAAGCACTGAAGTGTGTCCAGAGAAGGGTAATGAAGCTAGTGAGGGGTCTGGAGCATAGGCTTTATGAGGAATGGCTGAGGGAGCTGGGATTGTTCAGTTTGGAGGAGGCTCAGGAGAGACTTTATTCCTCTGTAACAACCTGAAGGGAGGTTGTAGTGAGCTGGGACTCAGCCTCTTCACTCTTGTAATAATTATAGGACTAGAGAGATTGGCATCAAGTCGTGCCAGGGGAAATTCAGATGCGATGCTAGGAAACACTTCTCTGAAAGAGTGGTCAGGCTCTGTAATGGGCTACCCAGGGAGGTGGTGAAATCACTGAGCCTGGAGGTATTTAAAGAACATTTAGACATTGTGTTTGAGGGTCATCATTTAGAGAGAACTATTGATAGGTAAGACAGTTGGACTGGATGATCTTATAGGTCTTTTCCAACCTTGATGACTCTATGATTCTACTAATCCTAGGATAGTAAATTGCCATTCATGCACTTTACTGCTATAACAATGGTATCCTTTCCAATTTTCCCTGTTTAGTATTAATATATAAGCTTGCAGGTGGTGAATGCATTAAGACAGGAATTTGACAATCTTTCAGAATTCAGAGGATTCAGCTTTACTAAAATATCCTCATTCAGCTTCCTATACTTGATAATATTCCCACCTTCACATTAAAATCTATAATTAATTTTAATATATTTAAATATGTTACTATTATAATATGCATGTGTTACAACTAGTAACCTGAATACACAACTGCTACTCACTAACTCCCTCATTAAAATACTCCAGGGGTACTCAATGATAGTAGTTCTCTTAAAGACAAATAAAGGGAGTACTTTACACAGCACTGTCAGCAGCGCTGATGTAGAAGACTACTGTGGAAACAAATAATACCAGTGGGTTTACAAAGAAAATTCCTCCACAAAAAGTCCATAAATGCATACTGAAATAAGTAGCTAAAATGTACTCATATCCTAGTACAAGAGCTAAGAGAAAAGGGGAATAGCCTGCAAAATGTGTTTAAACTCCCATGTACATCCATGTACATGATGATCAAAGCAATGAATAGTGCCAAACCTTGGTACTACTGGGGTCATAAGCTAGATGTATTACTAATCTGACCTAGCAGGGCAATTTACACTTTTACATTCTAACGTGTGATCACTTCAGGTTTCTTTCTACTGTAAGCACATTTCCCCCACAACCTACATATTATCATTTCTATGTCCCATTTGTAGACTGGAGTCACGCCCTTTTATTTCCCTTTAAATACAGTTTAATTCATTCCCAGAAATGGCTTTTATCTTACAGTGATACAGAGGTCATGTTTTCATTATGGATCATATTAGGGCAAGTCTTCCCACTGCAATAGATAATTTGATGTGAGGCAGTTATCAGTGAAGCAATTGTTTAAGACTGTGTAGCCTGCAACAGAAGTCACAACTGAATTCAGAAACTGGGTTTTTTCTGCATTATGCCACAAATGGCTAATTTCCTAGGACTTTACTTCCTGCATACGAGAACGTAAAGCCTTCAATCCTAGCTAGAAGCAAGGGAGGAGTGACTAAAACATTTCTGCCAGAATATAGGGAATGCTGTTTAAACTGGAACATAGAACCATAAGATAATTAAAATCAGAAGGGGCCTCATGAAGTCCTTAGATTAGCCTTCTGCTCTAAGTATGCTGAGCTATGAGAACAGATCAGGCTACTCAAGGCTTGATATAGACCTGTCCTAAAAGCCTCCAAGGAAAAGGTAGAAAAAACTGCCCTGGACAGTCTGTTCCACTGTTTGTCATAGTGAGAAGAAAGGTTTTCCTTATATCCAGATTGCCTCTTCTTTGTTATCATTTATGGCTGTTGACTCTCATCCTCCATCACAGGTTCTAGGCCTGGTTCAGCCTGGCTCCATGACTAAATGGGATGAGGGGTGGGAGAAACCCACAGACCCACACCCTGAGATCAAGAGAAGAGGGGAACAGGAAAGGTGGGGAGATGGGCCTAACAACAAAACAGCAGCAAGGTAAGGGAGAAAAACAATTTATGAAATATGATAGTGAAATGTGAGATAACAATATAATTATAATCAAAGCTAATAAATCAAATTAAATGAGAGCATCCAGAACCAAAGGTCTTACTCTAATGTTTGAAGGTGAGACTGCTACTTTCTTGGAACAGTGCAGGATGCTCTCAACCTCTCATTCCCAGTCTGACAGCTACTGGCACCTCCAGGGCATCCTCAGCAGAGCTACTCCCCAGTTTGCACTGCTACAGGGGCCTCTTGCTTCCCAAAGTAGAACCTTGCATTTGTCATGGTCATCCTTGCTGGATTTCATTAAGTGTCCCATTTCTTCAGCCTGTCTAAGCCCTTCAGAATCATGGTCCTGTCCTCGAGAATATCAACAGCTCATCCTCCTCCTGACACACAGACACACACATGGGCATATTCTGGAGGGCCATCTCTAAACTTGATGAAAGTACAGTCCATTCACCTCCTTCAGGTCACCAATAAAGATGATAAAAAGGACAAGTCCCAGGATAGACCATAGAGTGCTCTGTTTGTTACATGCCTCCAGCTAGACTATGACCTATTAACCACTACCCTCTGGGGGATGATCATTCAGACAGATTTTTAATGTAGTTTTATACTCACATCAAGAAGTTCTAGCTTTGAAATAAAAATATTGCGAAGATACTGTTGAAATCCTTGTTAAAGCCGAGGTTAATGACATCCACTGCACTCCTGTCATACACAAGTCCATCATTTCATTACAGAAAGTAATTGTGCTGGTCAGGCATGATTTGCCCTCAGTAAATCCTTGCTGACTGTTCCAAATCACTTTCTTCTCCTTCATGTGCCCAGAAACATGTTCCAGGAGGACTCACTCCATGATTTTCCCAGCTGTGTCAGCAAAATCAGGACATCTGGTCATTTCAGCCTAATTCCACTTTCAAATTAAGCTCATTGTACAGGTCATAATAAAGTGAAGCCAAACACTCACCTTCAAACAATAGCATCTGTCTCATTGATGAAAGCAGAATGATTTCAGCAAGTTGGAATGCATATACCCAAGCATGTAAGTGCTAATTAAAGTTACCTTAAATAACAAAGAGATATTCTTTGTAACAAAATTCAATGACTGGGAAGGGAGTATGAACACCAGGGAAAAGCTACAGACATTTATCAGGAAGAGCACAATACATTTCTAATTTTTGAAGTGTGGAAATGGTCGTATGTAGTTCTTTTAGATCTACAGCTTAAGTTTCATTACCCTCTACCTATACTCATTTGCTGAAAGCATGTAATACTGTTAATGTTAAAAACAGAAATGACACACTGCCAGGTCACAGCTAGGGGTAGTAACTCTTGGTACTGGGGTGCATCTCTGAGGCCAGGTCTAGGCTGTGCACTTGCACATCAGGATGCACTGGTGATTGGAATCAAGGTCAGATACAGCCCTGGGGACAGCTGAGCAGGCTGAGGCCAGGCCAGAACATCAGTCCTCACAGATCTGGGCCCATACCACAGGCCACAGCTGAGCACAGGTAGCATTACCATGGAACAAGTGAAAGGACCTTGACTGAAAGCAGCACCCATGGGTGCTGCAAAAACGCCCAGCAGTAAGCAGTGCTGCAGTACCTCAGTCAGACTTGCCACATGCTGACATCATTTAGGGTTACTTGGTTGAAGGCAGCATTCATGGGCATAGCTCAACCCTGAGGCTGCTATGGTCTCCTCACAGCAAGCGGTATGATAGGGCTGCACTTATCACCAGCCCTAGTAGACAAAGCTTAGCCAGGATTTGCCTTTTGACAGGAAAACTATACTGACACATGCAGCTTTAGTCTGATAAGAATTAGTGGGTTATACCTGGCAGGGGAATTACTCACATCCTCTCAACTGCCATGTATCTTCAATGTTTATTGTCAACCTGAAACATCTCTGCCTGAACACCGTTATCTTTGTTAAAAAATGTATATGCACTCATGCTTATATGCTCCACACTGTTCACACATTTTGCAGACAAATTTAAGTTTATATCCTCAAAATCAAGTCTCACATTAGTATTTTAGCATCAATTATATACTGTTTGCAATGTCTAAAAAAATTACTAAAGCAACTGTATCAACTTCCACCATTTTGCCCTTCCCTGTATTCTCATTTTCCTACAACGGACAAAAAAAGATAATGAAGTTGCATTCATCTATCCAGAATGATTACCTTCTGTTCATCTATGTTACAGTTCATTATTATTTCCTCATACTACTTTACAACTGAAGCAAATTGTTTATTCTTTCATCCTAAAAGACTTATGTTCTTACTCTTACATTGATGTCATTACTAAATTGTTGGTAATCCATGAATGCAGCGATGTTCAGAAACTCTCCTTTGATTGGAACTGTGGGACAATGTGGTGACAGTTCAGGCTTATAGCTTTTATCAGTGACTACTATCACACTTATTTTTATTTTTGATTATTTTTAACTGTAAATTATTCCTAAACTTTCTATTACAAAAAAAAAAAAAAAAAAAAAAAAAAGAACCATCAGGAAAAGTCTACTGAAGCATTTAGATACCCTGGTGTTAATATGAGAAAGTCAGTGTTCATTTGTGTTTCTTTGTAGTGCTTTGGGGTTTGGGTAGCAAGGCACTGGTTTATCAGCCTACATTTTCAGATGCACAATATCCAAAGTGTCAACCTGTCAGTTTCTAATGGATTATAGTAAGAAAGCCTCAGGGGAGGAAAAGAGAAGAAAAGTTCTAAAGATGTTTGAAAAGAAAAATTAATAGTACTTGCATAGGCTATTATTTTAGTAGTTTATAAAAAAAATGACTTCAAATCAGAAATTGTTAGAGCAGACAGTGCATACTCCAGATTACCCTGAACTCATTTTTGCTTTTGATTTTGAAATACACTTTGTGTAACCATTTTATAACCTTTCTCTTTTGACTGTATTGTTGCATATGATTAAAAGTCTCAATTTTGTAGTCGATTTTCCTATTAACTTAGGAAGTGTTTATGGATGTTTATTGCTCTGAAAAGCAGACTCCACCTATTTGTGTGACTGAATTTGTTTGGAGTACTAATTTCTATCGATTCTATAGCATGGAGACATGATTACTTCTTCATTCTTATATCTGAAGCATGCATTATAGCTTGTAGACAGCGCCCAAATTGCATGAGGGAAGTGATGATTTTAAAGAAAAGGTACAATAGACTGCAATACTGCAAAGTGCTGAGATTTCAGCATAGCAGTAAACTGAATCCAGCTTAGAAATGACTACATTGGAGATGCCATCCCACAAATCAGTCTTTCTTCCTTATCATACATCACACAGGCACTCTAAGATACTTCTGTCCTACATTTTAACAACATCTCTACATTTTGCAAAGTAGATAAATGAGAAAAATCATATGCTTACTTCAGTTGACTTTATATTAATCTTCAGATGAAGTTAATAGATATTAACATAGATTGGTAGACTATCATAACTGATATATATATATACGCACAATGGACTGCAGAGTAAACGTTTTCATTGTCTCATGAAAGATTTGGGACCACAATACACCAAGAAGTGAATTACATAGGTGTATTTTATTGCTCTCAAGGACTTCTCAGGAAGCAACAGGACTTAATCATTTTGGTTCCCATAATTTGCCCTCAGAATTACAATACAAAGTGTCTTGTCTCTGTTGCATTACGTTAATACAATATGCAAAACATTACACATGCTTTTTCATGCCATTACTCTGCTAAAATTGAAAACAGAATTTCTTCCATTAACACAAGTCAACAGTTTACGGGCAGGTTCAGCCCTGTTCTGATGGGGCAAGGGCACTCATGGGCCCATGCCTCAGAAAAAAAAAAAAAAAAGGGAGATGTAGGGAGATGTGCCTAACAACAAAACAAGCAGCAACAATCTGAGGAGGAAAGCTAATTTACTAAATAAGATAGTGAAATGCCAATTAACAATATAATACAGTATAATTGGAATTGAAGCTAATAAATAAAATAAAATGAGTGTGTCCAAAAACGAAAGGCCTTACTCTAATGCTCAAAGCAAGACATCTAGAGAGCACATATTCTGTCAAGACAAGCAGAAAAGGAAAAAAAGGAGGCATCTCCTGACCTGAGAACAGTTTTATCTTCCCCTCTGAATGGAAAACAGAAACAGAAAGTCCTCTAGGGTATGCAGTACTTCTCTTCTGAGAACCAGGAACCCGAAAAACCAGCAGTCCATGAAACCAAAGCATTAATTCTTTAACTCCCAGTGTTCTACATGTAATGATGTGGAACACCAATAACTAAAATCATAAAACCATGACAACAGAGAACACAAGCATTTTTAATTGTGGTTTTTTTCCTCAATAATTGGTGCTGCTATGCTAAAAATCAAGAAGGGCTTCAGCGATCTATTTAAAGATTGTGATTAGTGTGAACAGTAATACTCTTGGATGCCAATGTTGTATTTCATTGGAGAGCATAAACACAGTGTAATTTTTCTGCCTTACAAAGTACATATAAAGTCAGAGAGGTCCAGTTAAAAGTAGTGAGCTCCATCCTTAGATGTGCCACGTTTCAAGGCAGGAAATAATGGGCCAATTGAGACTACTACATTTGCTTAGCAGTTGTTTTTTCCCAATATCAAATACTTCTGTGACACACATTGTGTGCAAGGTTTACCTGTAGTTTTACATGGAGTAATAAAGTAGTATGATCATCACAGCAAAGAGTAAACAGAACACAACGTATATCCTCAGTAAATAGTCATCATAATCACAAATTTATTTTGGATAATTTATTTCTGGATTTGATGACAAAGGAAAGTAAAAGGTTTTCTACCTTGTGATGAACAGTTAATTGTTTTTAAGGGTGTTCACATGTAAATGCATTTTATCCAAAACACTACAACAGAGCTCAATGAACTTCAATATGGATTCTAAAACTACAGAGGTTTAGGCAAAATACCTTCAATCAATTTTCATAAATTACAGTTACTGCATATCTTTAGAGCATAAAGGCTTTCACTGTTTGAAACCAGTAGATATGGCCAACAGTTCTAGGCAATTATTTGAAATCCCAAATTTGGCAGAGGTTTTGAAAATAGATACATCCCCATGCAGCACTTTGTACTTCTTCTCTGTGTGAATAACCAGACAAGGAGAAGAGGATAACTGAAACGGAATTTCTGATGTCTTGGTAACTTTAGAGATATTTTAATAATACAACTCCTTTTATCCAAAGCAATAACTTTAAACCACTTCAAAGCACTTTATAAACGCAGCAAAATAAGACGACTAAGGATTGAGAATGTAACGGATTAGACAAAAAGAATAATTGAAGTTTTTGCTAGTTGCTTAACAAATCTTCATGAATAATAGCCAAGCATTTCAAATACATCTAATGAATTTGGATGTCTCTATTATGTATGGCAAATACATCAAAAATGTTAATGAATTTGATTTTTAGAGGAAGTATAATTAACATTTTTTTCCTGACATTAGACATCTAAAGTATTTAGCCACTTCGAGGAGAATTCTGTCAGTTATCAAGACACTAATTGCTGTGCTAATTAATGCAAGCATATGCTCCTCCTACTCATAATTAAGTGTAACTTTGTAAAGGACTATTTTAATTCTTCATGTGAAAACATGGGAAATTCTGTACCTTCAAAAACTGGAAAAACTTTACCACTTTTTTTTTTAATGTATGAATACCAGATGTACTTAAATTTACAATTAGATACTTACATTTTTGGTTCACTAGTACGTTTTGGCATTTATCTTGTTTAGCTTAATGGAAAACTGATTTATATTTTTTTTCCCCTAAATATATCAACATTTTTATGTCCTGATGTGGACTTCTGCTGTACTATCTGAAAGCCTCTGATGCTATTCTAGTAGAAAGCCAATAAGCAAGAGCTGAATCACTTTCAGATGACAAACACCCAGTAGAGAATGACACTAGGATCTGTCAGATTTGCCTGACTTTCAAAATTACTTTCAAATTATTTGTACGTGTTCAGTGCAGAGTTAAGCTTCTGAAGATCTTAAATGTTTGGCTCTAACTGTATCTTGTCACACTTTTCAGAGATGACCAAATTTGATGACAACACTTGGAGAGAACTTATTTGGTGTCATCTCAAGAACACAAGAAAGAATGCTAGCTTTCCTTCTAATTATTGCTCATAGCTTTTCTCACCCTAGATGAGATAATAATCTAATTTCTATTGACTCATGCATCAGTAGCCTGTTTAATGCAGATATTTGATTCATATGCACAAAGAAAGCTGAGATAAATAAGTAGACTGTAACCAAGAAAGCTTACTAGTAGAACAAGGGGTTATAGGTAAAGACATTGGAAATAATTGGACAAGAACACTAAACATAATGATCACAAGTGGGAAGGGGTTCTGAGGACCACAGCCCTAAGATTTGGAGACAGGAAAGAAAAATAGTTGAGACAACTGTGCATGAGAAGACTGCAATATTACACTACTGTCTAATTCGGAGTCCAGAAAGGATAGATTCGGGAAATATTTAGGGTATGAAAGGAAAGTGAAAATCATTTGCAGAATCCTTTCCACTGGTCATTTCAGTAGGTAGAAATTACATATCATCTCAAACAAGAAATTATGAGAAGAAAAATATTCACAGTGATAAAGGAATTAAACATTGCCCACATAAATGTGCACACCTGAAATAGCCCTTTTGTTTTTGTTTTTTTTACACTTTTGAGACTCGCAGTAAATCACACACTTGTTTTTCCACAGCTGATTACTAACTTGACACTTCTTTATCCTTTAATAGTCAACTAAGTGGCCAACAGTGCTCAGCATTTCCACAAGCCACAGCTGAGGAGAAAGAATATTTTCGCTCTAAATTATTAACTTATTTTTAGAAGTCCAAAGGTATTTAAAAGACATTCTGAACTAGGGGGTACTGTTTCACTGTAACTCTGTGATTCTCTGAACAGTACCTGCAAAAATATATTTAAGGTAAAAACATATCATAAGGATAAAAGAATATTTCCAGAGCACTTCCATACTACAAAGATGATTACCCAAAAATCTCAAAGGTCATTATCTCTGAAGATAAATTGAATTGTGTAAAGTAATTGAGGTCCGTGGCACACCATCAAAAGTGAGGAAATAAAATGAAGTCTAACTGCTTCTTAGAGTCCATGATGAATAAGACAAAGTGCTGTGTAATAGACAGTAAATCATTGTGTAATTAATACTGCACACACAAGTGAAGCAACTTATAAGACTGTGCCATTAAACTCAAAAACTTAATAGTCCACAGTTTAGATGTAGTCATATGTCGTCTTAACATTACTTCACTTGAGGCTGATGGAAAACTGAATCAAGCTAAAAATTTTCTAGTAATTGTAGAAAAAACTAGGAGTTGACTGAAAAAGCATGAAGGAAGGTCTACTTGGTGATAAACTAGTAACAGAACGTCTAAAGCACATCAATGTATTCAGACCATGCACTTTAGAGACCTTTATAAATACAATAAGGATCTTTGCTTATGTCTTCCCAAATGAGTTATAAACCTAAATATTGCATTCACATTGTTGGTTCTGGAAGTCAGTAATTATGCTTAGTCCTTGGAAACATCAGGAAAAATATAATTTTAAAATTATGATTTCTCTAAAATACACAGAAGTCTTGAAATGGACCTAAGGAATTTAAGAACACAGAGAAAGCATGGAAACCTAATAATAGCTATCTATTTCACTGTTCACTATTATGATTATATTGAATATTCCTGAGTGGTTCATTGTATTACTAGAGGGCTGCATTGGACAGTGTGCTCACTGTTAAGAAGTTAGATGCCCATAAATCTGAACCTCCAATCTGGTAATTGTTTCAAAGTTTTCCTTATTAAAACACGTTTACAAACTGGTAAGGAAATACATATATTTCCAATCTGTTTTGGAGGACAGTAGGAGTTTCCGTCAGTTTCAATCTTTTGGTTATCCACTTTCCCTTGACTTTTAATATCCCTCATCACAGCTGAAAGTATCTGCACAACTTGCAGAATTCTTCAACATCAAAACTATTCCAGAGGTATTTCAGAATTAATTTTATAGGCTTTTATTATTATTAGGCTGGAGAAATAATTCTACATTTCAACACCCACCATCAAATGACAATGCTGCACACAGATATTTTTAATATTCTGTCCAGACACACCCCTGTGGTTACTACTGCTAAGACTACTTGCACTACAACTGCTCCTGCTGAGGAAAAGGTGTTGCTATAGCTGCAGGCTAATAGTAACTGCCATGGCTGATTTGATGCCATTTAGACTGTATCCATTCAAATTCAAGAAAAAGAAAAAAACGTCTTTGTCTTCCCTTTATATCTTTGGAGTTAATCACTTCTCATCACCAATAACAGTTTTTCCTTTCTTCTTTTTTTGCTTGAAAACGTGGCAATTCAATACTTAAAATCAGATATTCACATCTAAATATATAATGGTAAAATGCAGATTTGAAACTCAATTAAAAGGAAAGCACGACAGTATATACACTTTTCATCTATTTTGTCCTTAAAAAAAAAAAAAAAACAACTTAGGGACACTTTATTTAGAACAATGTAGATTTAAAGCTGACAGAAGGTCAAGAGGTATGTCACAATCAAAACACGACATAATATTAAAAAATTCAGAATGAATAAAACAAAATATTTTGGCCACTGACTGAAGAAAGCCAGATCATATTCTCCCATTTAAAGCCATATTACAAACAACCTATTCATACCATGCTACAAATTTTCTTTCCATTTGCCTCAACACACAAGAACTGCCTGTTGTGCTGAAACTAAATAAAATCCTGTGCAGCCTATTTTTCTTTTTTGTGGTCATGACTATATCATAGCCCAATGCAAATTACTGGTATTTTCAACCTTTGACTGTTGTATAGGGAATGTGCAACACTGCAATGTTTACTGCACTTTCACCCTTCCTTTTACTTCTGGTAAGAAAGCTCTTCTTCATACCTCAGGATAGTAATAAATTATCATGAAGTGCAAAACAGCCAGGAGGAAAAATTTCAGTTACCAGAAGCAAGATCGCTAAGGTGAACTCTGTGCTATCACCTGGGGTTCAACTCAAAGTTCAGCTTAAAAACCACACATCTTTGCTCCAGCGAGGGAATGCTGAAGTCAGTTTGGTTTTTTTCCCCCCTGTAGCTTGTTTGCTTGCAAACTGTCAATGTAGCTGATTTATGTTTAGATTAAAACCCTAGCTTTTTTAAGAAATTAAATCCTGAAAAGCTATGAAACTGTAACTCAGGTTATCTGCAGCATGGTGGAAAGGCTCACTGCCGAAAAAATGACATAGAAGCCACTGGTAAGCTATGCCAATGGAACAAAGTTTTTGTGTATATAAAGATTTAAATATATTTAAAAAAAAAAAACAGGATTAAGTAATTTGTAGTAACTTTTCAACAGATTTCTTCATTTTAAAGATGCGACAAAAACAGTTCATACACACTGAGTCACCCTGGGCCAAACAGAGATTAAAAATCACTTGATATTGAAGGTGTTAGCAGTATCTCCAGTTCTCTCCTACCACATATTTAATATAGGATATTGTATAACTAGAATTACATCACTATTTCATTGCTATAATACTATTTAATCAGGTAAAAGTTACATTAAATAAATGTCAGTTAAGATGACTTCATAGCAGAATTAGGATATGGACATGGTGCAGAGATCTCCAAAATGTTTTCACATACCTCAGCACAGAATCATGCAGAAACACCATTTTAACTCTGCAGACAGTCTATTAATCACAATGCAGCAATCCTGTCTATAGTGTAAGTCCTAGCTTACGAACAGCCAAACACTCTACTTGCCACTTCAGTTCCTGAACTAACTTAAACAGAACTAGCTTAGCTCTTATTGGAAGTCCAGGATTACAGACTGTAAATGAAATTCCCAGATTTGAAATTACTACATTCTTTGAAATAATCACGCCATCCTAAAAATTTACTTCAGGGCTTTTCTTTAGTTTGTCTGTTTTATAGTCTCATTATTAAAAATTAAATCATGACCTTTAAACTACTTAGTTGATCCACTGTCTAGTGTTCTTGAAATAGAAAGGAAAAAATTGTTTGTGCTTAAACAACAATCATACTGAGGCCCTATCAAAAGAAATTGGAAATAAATTTTTAAAAGTACACAGAAGTTTGACATGCCAGACATTAAAGTGTAGAGGAGACACCGCATGCAATCTGAAAGTAGCTACAGCTGCAATACAGCACTACAAAGCATTTCTCTATCAGTGTAAATCCCACCTTATTATTCACTGTCATGATATAATTTCAGCACTTAAAGAATGACAGCTTCAAATAAATATAGCTGGTGAAAAATATAATTCAAAATACTTTGAAAAAGGGACTTCATTTCAGAGATACTTGATTCTCAACCAAAGAACTGAAGTGGTGAAGGATAAAAAAAAAAATAACATGAAAAGAAATTCATGTATTAGCAAATCATTAATGGCTTCCTCTTAGAAAGGGCTACAGTAAATATTTTCTCCTAGGTACAAGTCATGCTCAAAAAGAAAAGTATTCTGAAGACTAAATATCATTCATTTATGTTCCAAAGCATATGTTCTCCCCAAAGTCCCAATAGGAAGATAGCATTTTTACTCCTTCAGCTTCTCAGTTCCATTTATATTTGCATTTACTCTTACCCTCCCACACTGACTTCTATAAAAACTCCGTCTTGGTGACCTTTGCAGAAGTACAGGGAGCTGAAGATGTGTCTCCAAATCTCTCTCTTCCTCAAGGTGAACAAGTTCAGCTCCCTCAGCTTCTCAAAGAGCAAGCATCTAATCTCTGATAAACTTAGGACCTCTCTGATAAATTCATTACAGATTACGTATGCCTTTCTCCTACAGGGTGGCCCAAAACTGGATGCAGGTGTCCAGACTTTAGATTTGGTCTTACAAGAGCTGGAGACAGGATAATTACTCCTAAAGACCTGCTGGCCATGCTGCTGTATGACAGACCTGGCTGACCTCAGCCTTCTTATCGGCCAGGGTACGCCACTGACACTTGCCTAGCTTGCCTACTACGAGGGCTTTAGCCACATGGGCTCTATCCTGTCTATATTTAACACAGAGGCTCTTCCATCTGAAGACCAAGACTTGGCACCATCTTAGTTGAGTTACTGAGGGTGGTCCACTCCTTCAATATGCCTGAGTTTTCTGGATGGCAACCCTGCTCTGCTGCTGTCCCCAAGTCCAACTTTGGGGCCACCTGCAAACAATAGTTAAATGCTGTTTAGCTCTGTGAAGTTTATTATAATCTAGGTGTTTTATTTCGTTTTTTTTTTCCTGTAAAATATTAAAAACAACAAGAACTTGCGGTCATGAAGTTCTTGTTAAAAACAGAACAGTGTGGAAAATATAAGAAAAGTTCTGTAGTACGTGACCATAACTAAATATCAACATTTCTATTCCATCACGATTCAGCTAAAAACCTCACTGTTCAGTACCTGTCATATACCAAAAAGACATCGTAAACCACAAACCATGCCACCTAAATAACAACTAACAGTAACATAGATTGACCTGATGTCTTCACACAAGTTAACTGCTAATTCACATGAATACTTTAAGGACAGGAGGAACAGCATTGCTTAATATTACACTAGTATTCAGTCTTCAAGATATATTCTCAGGATGCAAACCCAGGATGAGAATTAAGAAGCCCTCTGACAATGTTTCAAAGCTGCAACTAAGCTGAATTTTTCAATTAAATGATTGGAGAGGAGATGACTGCAAGGGTAATATAACATCCCAACAGGGAATGAAAGAGGTTATTCAGCTTGTCCATGTTGATCCATTCTTAGTGCTCCACATCCCTGTGGAAAGTATCTTATTTTTCTCATATGACCCCTGTGTTTTTGCCTGAGCAACTATGTCTGACAGCCTGTTTCACACATTTATCATTTTAAGCATGAAAAATGTGGTCCTGACACCTATCTTGAATATGATTATTTTTCTTTAATCTTAACTGTATTTTTTGCTTTTCTTTTTCTGCTACTTTTGAAAAACAGTAAACCACATTTTATCAAAGATATTTAAATTTCTTATCTTTTAGGTTGGTCTTGTTTTTTCCTGCATTTAACCATCAATTTTATAAGTTTGATATTATAGCACCTCAGTCTTTAATGAGGTTTCTTCAACATTAATTAGAAGAAGTCTAAATCTTCTTATTTCTCAAATTATTACACAGAAGAAAGCCACAGATACTAATGTAAATTTCACAGCTAAAATGAACTTCAGAACTTCATAAACTTTAGTCATGATAATTTAGTTTAGTCCTGACCCAAAATATATGGAAATGTGAAGAGCCATTTTTCTAACTTATATACCTGTATAATTTAAATGCATTCAGCATATATAACAATATTTCTGGGGGAAAAAAAAAGTCCTGATTGAATAGCTTTGTTCCTTTTCAGATTCAAATCTGTATCTTGTCCTAATACATCTTCCTTTTCCAGGACAAATTTCAAATCTATGCTCTTGAATCTTTTAAAAGATTCTGTCCTGAGTGGCCACTGGAACTGTCTACCTATTTCAGTTTAGTTTATTTATGCACGAGTATGCCTTTCCAAACAACTAATCAGCATGTAAATTTACTGCAGACTGGGAAGCACCGTGAAATTTTTCTTCATTATAGAGAAGAAACAAACAAAAAACAACGAAGTTCCTCTGAGACCTGTTTTCCTACCATACTGCTTTCAAGATGTTATCTTATGTACAAGAATGAGAGGGAAAAAAAACAGTATAACTTTTGGCAAAATGTATGTCTGGATTTTCTATAGTCAGATAACAGATATTCTAAGACATCTGAACATATACTCCCTTGATTACTGCCTACTAGAACTATGTTCCGTAATATTCATAACATCATGTTTTGAATTTTTATATTTCTGCTGAATACATCATAATATATGCTGTGATGTCATAGAACCATAGGTTTGGGTTGGAAGGGACCTCAACATCATCAAGTTCCAGCCTCCCCAGCATGGGAAGGAACACCTTCCACTAGACCAGGGAGCATCCAGTTTTGCTGGGCAACCTGTTCCAGCGCCTCACCACCCTGAGTAAAGAATACATAAGATCTAATCTAAAACCTAATCTCTTCTAGTTGAAAGCCATTATCCCTTGTCCTATCACTACATGCCCTTGTGAAAGTTTCGCTCTGGCTTTCCAGTATCCCTTTAGGTACTACAAGACTGCAATGAAATCTCCTGTAGCCTCCTCTTTTCCAGACTGAACAACAGCCTCTCTCAGCCTCGTCACAGAAGCGGTCCAGCCCTCTGCTTATCTTCATGTTCCTCTTCTGGGCTTTCTTTAACAGACCCACCATGTCCTTCTTATGCTGGGAGCCTTAAAGCTGAACACTGTCATGGTTTTATGATTTTTGGTACTGGTATTACTCAAAGCATGATCTCTCAAGCACTACTGCTGTGACATCTCAAGAATGACAGATAATAGCTTATCAACTTAATCAGTTCCCTCAGAACCCACAGATACTTATCAGGCTCAGTGTTCACCTTCAATGTTCTCAGGTGGTCTCAAACAAGGTCTTCTCCTACAGTGGTTCGCTCTTCATTCTTCTAGTCCCTGCCTTTGCCTTTTATGACTTGGGTGATATGGCTAGAGCAATTGACAGTGAAGACTGAGGCAAAGATGTCACAGTAATTTTCTTCTCCATATCCTTGGTTACAAGACCTCCTGTTTCCTACCAAAAAGAGCTCACATTTTAACCAGTCTTGCTTTTGTTATCAATGTACTTGTAGAAGTCTTGTTGCCCCTAACATCCCTGGACAGATTTACTTCTGTCAGGAGATTAGCTTTCCAAACAACACCTCTATTCTTCCCAGTTTACATGTCCTTGCTTTCACCTCCTGAAGGCTTACTTTTTGTATTTGAGTTGGTCCAGGAGCTTCTTGTTCATCCATGCAGGCTTCCTGTCACCTCTGTCATGGGAACCACCATGATGTTAGTAAGATCTCATTTGTCCATTTGCTTTACAAATTTCTTAAGTTGACATAACGAATTCGCTTTACCTTAATAGTTCAACTTCTAATTCCTTTGTGTTGTATTACACATACAAGCTCATTCAATGCTCTAGTAACTTTAAAGTGCAAAAATAACACTGCTTTCACAGCTCATCTGTCCAACTAATAGCAAGTGGAATTTCTGGAGTAACTGGACTAATTAAGAAGTTTAACCCCCTTGTGTTGCTAGTGAACATTTATACACTGTTTTTAGACTCTCAGGTTAAATTTCAAGTTCTAGAACAAGGGATAGATGTTCAGTTTTTCCAGTTTTTAAAATTCTCCTCAAGCACCAGAAGAAGCACTTTTAAGTGTTAACTTGGGAAAACATTAGAAAACCTTTTGAAGCAGAGAAAATCCTCTTCCTTCTATTTTTCCAAGAACTGACTCGTTGAAAAAAATCTTCAAATTTACCCCCATGGACTTACAGAAAAGAATAAAAGTTTTTTTTAAAACCTTCCACTGTTTACTGTTTTTTACCCTCTGCTTCAATAATTCCCATGGATGGTTACAATACATTCTTTAATATTTTAGAAACATTTTCAAGGGCAACTATCCAGCACTAAGAGATTCTGCACCACAGTCACTTTTCTGACAGGTTGGCTAGTTAGGTTAAGGGTCTCCTTTTTTACATTTGCTCTTGAGCTTTAGTACCTCAGATATTCTGCTTCCACAGCTTGAGTCACTAAATCTAATACACAGGACATTCCAGACGTCTTTTCACTTAAATTCCCCATTTATCTCACAAAAATTCCACTTAAAAACTATCTTTTTGAGAATACGTACTGAACAATAAAAACATAAGATCGGAATAATAGTTTGTGGTTAACTCAAAGCAAAGTCACAACAGAGCTCAATGTAATGAAACTAACTGCACTCCATCTAACTTTCATGTTTTCCTTATTTACTGATTTCTTCATTCATTAAAGTAGCTGTAATACACTTTTAAGGGAAAAAAATGTTGAATTTGATATGAATAATCATCTAAGAAGCATAAGTAATTTTAGTACAGCTGAAATCAATACTCAAAGATCAAGTATTTAAAATATTTATGTCACATAGCAATCAATTCTTAGTTAGGTAGCAAAGGTTGAATCTTCCACATAGTAGAGAATTATAAAATCTGCCGGTAAAAAAAAATACCAGTTCGCTGAAAACTGGACCTAGAATTCAAGATGCCATTTCTCTCTGCTACCATTCTGACTGAAGTCTTGCTTTACACACCATGGGGGAAACTTAAGAAGAAAACACCATTGATCACTTATGGAAGTTTCGGTACGACAAGTTAATTTGGTTTACTCACTACAGGGAAAGGTAATATACATTACCTGTGTGGTAAGCAAAACAGACCTTCTAGAAATCTGAAGTCTCCCTAAACTCTCTTCCTGTGCCTCCACTTAGGAATATGCTCATCATCACAAAAAACAGCAAATGAGGTCTACAGTACAACAGTATGACTCTGTCTCTAATCTTCTAAAAGATATTTCCTTAGAGGATGATTTCAGAATGTTTATCAGCAGTTCATCCATGTCATCAAGAGTATTCTAAGATTGGCTCTTGTTCTTTCAAATCAGTTGTTTTTTTCCCTTGCTAGATTCACAGGAAAAAACGATGCTTCACAACCACCAATGCAAATTAATATCAAACAAATATCTTGATGTAGTACTAAAAAAGGAGGTTCCAGACCACATAACAAACATAAGTAATAACCTAGTCAAAGTCACCATGAAGCTGACCTGTCACATGTGAAAGTGATATAGAAGCTTAAGATATAAAAGAAGCCATTTTTCTAATGTTTACAAGCTCTCAAAGGATTACATGGATATTTTCAGTCAAAATCAGAGTTCATAATTGCACAAGATGTGCTGGTAGAAGAACATAGTATTTCAATCAATCCTGATTGCCATCAAAGATCAACCTTACAATTTTCTAGACTGGCAGAATTCTGTTCTGATTCAGGAGACTCATTTTTCTGTGCACCCTTTTTTCATTATTTTTTAGCATCCCTTTCCAAGATTCTCTTGATCACTATGATCACAGGATGATTGGCATGCAATAGCTTTCTCTGTGATTTAGCATTCAAGGTTTCACAGCTACTTGGTGTGAGACTGAACAATGGCCTTCTGCTGACTTTTGTCAGTTTATAGACCAGTGAGTGATACAATGCATCTAATATTAATCATTAAGCAGAACTGAGAGTAACAGCACAAACAGTTGTCCTCTAAGTTCAAAAGTCTCTTAAAAAACATGAAAGCTCAAATCATAGCCTGAGTCAATACGAATTTCTGGATCTCTCTAATTTAACTTGTGTTAGCAAGAATTTTTTCTTGTCCTGATATCATCTGAGCTTTCATGTTTCCTGATACCTAGGAACTATACCACAAAACAAAAATTAGCTTTTTCCCATGCTCACTTATCATATTCTTTATTTCTAGTAGATATATTATAAATACAAATACATAAGTTTGGGCTGCAGGTGGCAGCTTTCTAGGCAAATGTAGACTCATGAACACAACTTCCCTTGACCCACTGGCCATGCTCTTTTTAGTGCACCCCAGGCAACCACTGTCCTTGGCCACAAAGACACTGCTGGCTCACAGTCAGTCTGCTTTCTATCAGAACAGGACAGATCTTTCTCTGCAGAGCTCCTTTCTAACAGGTCAGCCCCTAACCTGTGCTGATATGTGCTGTTATTCTTCCCCAGGTTTAGGATGCTACAACTTGCACTTGTCAGATGTCACCAGGTTCCCCTCTGCCCAGCTCACTAGCCTGTCCAGGTCTTGTTGAATAACAGCACAGCCTTCTGGTGTGTCAGCCACTTCTCCCAGCTCTGCATCAGCAGACTTGCTGAGAGTGCACTCCATCCTTTCATTCAGGCCATTGATGAAGATGCTAAGCAAGACAGAATCACCAACGCCCTGGTGATCACTGCTAGTTCCAGGCTTCTACAGTCTTCTGAAGATTGTAAACAGCACCCAAAGCAGTGGGCACCAACTGAAGCACAAAAGTTCCATTCACACATGCAGAAAAAGTTCTTTACTGTGAGGGTAACTAAACATTGGATCGGGCTGCCCAGAGATTTTGAAGTTTCCTTTCCTGGAGATATTTAAAAGGCTCCTGGCCAGATTTGGGTAAACTGCTCTAGGAAACCCCGCTTCAGCAGTGAAGTTGGACTAAATGATCTCTAGAAGCCCTTCCAACCTTTACTTTTCTGCAATCTTATGAAATATGCTTGCAACAAGCATGCAATTCTTCCAGTTATGCTGATGAAATACGTAGCAACAGATTAAAAAAAAAAAAGATCCTAAAAGGACCTCTATGATTCTGATTTTGCATGAGTATAGCAAAGAATAGTCAAATGATTTCCTGAATTCCACCAGATGTGGAATAATTATATCTACATCACTAATACGATGTCATTCACTGTCCAGTATTGTAGGATTCTTGGAGTCAGTGGAGGTGCAACAAGATGAGAAACTCTTGTAGAAGATATGTATTTTTAAAGACACAAAGTTAAGCACAGAAGTTAGTATGCCAGGAATTAATTTGAAATACTTTCCTAACTCAACAGAAGGAAGCACTTTAGATTTTTTTTGTATACACTTCATTAAAATTTGTTCTGGTTTTAAAAAGGAAAAGAAAAATCCACCAATAGCAATGAGCTTGAGTGCAAAATGTCTACTCTTCGTACTTTATCAAGCAAACAGTTGTAATACGAGGTGTAGTAATGGTAGGATGCATATACATTAATATACAAACACAGAGCTTCCTGTTAATGGAAGCACAAATGCCTTGAAAAAGGCTGCTCAGTTTAACAGCGCAGTTTTTGTTACGAGAGACCCTTTTCCAATAAACACTTGTCTTCTACTCATGACATTATATTGTGAATTCAGAAAAAAATTTCCAAATCTATCATCTCAACCTCAACATGTTAGTATATCAGTGAATTTGACATATAATCTATCTACAGATAATCAGTAGAGATAATTATCAAATAATGGATACCTTCTGTTAACTAAAACTTTCACTAACTATGACAGTAATCACAGTACTCAGGATTTATTATTACTCTCCTTTTCTAACCTTTACTAGTTTATACTCTGAATATGTTTTGAAAAGTTTGATTTTGCTTCCATTCAAAAGCAAATATATAATATATATATACACACACACACACTCCTCAGGTCTCTTCTGGAGCCTGACACTCAGCAGAGATATGAATTGCTGATGAACATCAGCAGAAACATAGCTTGGAAATAACAGCCTTAGCCACAGGACCCACTCCCCAACTTGTGAGCAGACAGAGTTGCTATTATATAAGTAAAACATCACATAATTTCTGCAATAGCACATTAATTTGGCACTTGTAGTCGTGGAATAATTAACAGAAATATATTACTTAAATATTTTCATTTGCAATGAAATGTTCTTAGTTTAAATAAATAAAATTAGATGAACTGCATAATTGAAATGATTATTGTAACTCTCCTTAAGGAGTTCAGGTCAGATCAAGACCATAACAGTCATTATCACATCTCATATACATCATGTACTTGTAAAAATTAACCCCCCTTAGAGATACTTGTGTGCGTTAATATTGACTGTATTTGATTTTAAAATGCCAACACAAATAACAGGTTTTGGCAAGTATTGATCAATGTAATGAATATTCTCCATAAATTCCCAGTTTCCATCATCTCAGAAAGAAAGTCTTTATCCTAATTTTCACTAACAAGAATTCATTCTTTTTGCTGTCAGGTTCTGAAATTTTCTTCAAGTTCTACTTACTGTACAAGAATGTAAACAATAATAGGAGCTCATTCAAATGACACTCTCTTTTCTCACCGTGGTTGTTCTCAACACAAATTTAATTGGCTGAATGACAGAAGCAACAAACACTACAATTATAAAATCGGTGAAAAGTGGAGGCAGAAAATTTCAACTGATATGACAGCCAAACAACAGAGCTAAAATTTAGTAACTCCATTGTAAAAACAGGGATTTTTGTCACTCACGGCATGTTTGACAAGGCTTCTAATGAAATACTCTGGTACTTCACTTTATCAGAGGTAAATACATACGCAGGGGACAAAAAAAAGTGGAAAATGTAGAAACACATTAATTCCTCTGTAGACCAAAAAAATCTCAGATTTCAAGAAAAATTGCAGTGTATCCTTAAAAGATTTTTCTTACTATTGATTCTATACACTGTGCAATACAAATACACGTGTTCGTGAGGAAAGAAAGGATCTACAGAAGTGTCTGTTGACTAGAATCGTAGTGCTATCTGTGGAGGACATAAGCATTGTGTTAGTCTATGATACACGTATTGTCTAAGGGCAGAGAAAAGAATAAGATTCAACATTTGCCTCACAGACTTGAAATATTACACAGCATCTCAAAACTAAGGAGACTGCTTCCACTTACATCACTGACCCTCCAGTCCACAGATGGTGCTCCCACAGCTGCTGTCATACACAAATGAGCTAGAAGGACTGTATAACAATGCAATCAAGAGAGCCCTTTAGTTCTCCAATAATCTGTCAATACTACAGGTAGTGAAGATGCATAATGTTATAAAGCATCATATGTGAGACCTTGACACCTATCCAGCTCTAACTAAGCTAGCTCAGTCCAAACTTGAAAATAAACTTGCTAACGCCTCTCTTCAATGACACAATTACACTGGGAGACCAGAAGGTGTTAGAAACCAAAACAAAAAAATTAATTGACCTTAGATACAGAGTATGTCAGAGATTGGTCTGGCAGAATACCACTAGCCAAGCTGTTGCCTATTTATGCCAACAGTCCAATTTAGAAAGTAACAAATACCTAAAAAGCCCAGCCTTCCCACTGTATCGAAGGCTCTGCAGAAAGCTGAGCCAGAGGTGCAAGTGCTGTGTAGAAACTTAGCACCCAGCCAGGACGCCAGCACAGCGAGCAGCCAAAGCACATTATTCCTACTCTGTGATGCATGGTGTAGGATGAAATTGGACAAGAAGTGCTGAGGTTTTGGCCTGAATGAGGCTACTGTGTGTCTGCCATTGGATTTCAGTCCTGGATCCACCCACTATACTCATGATTCCTAGTAATGAAATTACAAATTATATACCATTGAGAAGCATGGTTCTGTTGCTGCCTGTGCCTTACCTAGTAGCTTTTTTGTGACAGGTAATGTCTCATATTTTCTCTGAGCTTTTAGAATTTCAGATCTGTGAAATAATAAGCCAGTAAAAGTTGGAGGAAACAATAAGATTGAGAGACTGGAAGTAGTTGAGTTTTTCTCTAATGAGACAGAAGGTATGAACAGCAAAGAAGGTGCAAAGCTTGTGAGCCAAGAAATTTGCTTCAGGAATTGTCATTCAGCCAAGCACAGGAGGAACTTCTATATTCACCTCAGATGCTTATTACTTCACTGTCACTAATTCACAGCTCATTATTGTCAGAATTTGCAATGAGCTTATTTTATCAACTTGCAAATCTCTTTTTAATAAGTTTCCGCAGCTACATTTTCATGTATGAACTACATATTCAAACAATTATATACAAAATCAATATAAATATAACTAATCCAATTGCTATATTCAGATAGCCAAATCCTAAAAAAAAAAAAAAATCCTCCCAGAACATCCTTTGGCTGAGCTTAGCAAGATGATCTTCTCTAATTAATTGCATTTTAATATTAAAGATCTGCTCTTTAGGAAATTATAGCCAACTTAATATGGCCACATGCAATTTAAGAACATGTAGAGAAGACACCATAAGAAAACTGAACATTTAATTATTCCAGTCAATTAACTGGTAAAAAAAATCAAATGCCTGAATTATCTATTTAAACTTTCTTTATTCTATCTGTGATTAGATACTTTAAATCAGAATATGGTTAGCTAAATGCAATGTTCTGTGTCTCCCTTTTCATGGAAGTCAAGCATGGCATGATTCTAAGGTCACAAAGTCAATTGCCTATCAAGTACTTAAAGCCAGTTACTCTGGCTTACAAATTATCTGCTGCAGTAGCATGAAGTTTTTTGGTCAAGGTTATAGGATAAAAGCAAGTCTTAATATGAGGAAAATACTACTGCTCCTTCTATTTCACACTACTGCTGATTTAATTCTATGTTCACTTTACAACCACAAAAACACTCAGTTTTTGAAGATGCCTGTGCTGTTTCCGAGGTATTCCATTATTTATGTATTATGTACGGCCCCTCATCTTCCCAACCCAGTAATTCTGGCCGTTATCAGAAAGGCCATATGAAATAACATAGATAATAATTGTCTTTTGAAAGAAATTAATCCAACATCTGTATCACTGATTTTTAATAGCCATAGTGCTCAAGGATCAGCCAAGAACTACACTGCATTTTTTAAGTACTACAAAAATTCATAATCCTTAAAGAGCTTATACTACTTTTTATATATTTTACATGGCCTTACTCTCATCACACTCTGGTCTCCCAAACTCTATCACAGTTTTAAATAGTGCAACTGAAATGCTCCTGAGGCCTTTTTTTTTTTTTTTTTTCCCAGCTATATTCCCACATTTAATGGTATTTTCTCCTACTTTGTTCAATGTTAACACTTGTTCACTTGACTCATTTTTGTTTTTATTATACATACTTATTTCAGATTATATGTGTAATGTCTGTGCAATTAAGTATTTACTATATCACATTATGTTTATAATAAAATGAATTTGCGTATGCATATTATATACATAAATATTTTTTCACTACAGTTACTGCTTGTAATTACAGTTTGCAATTACTGTTTGTAATTACATCCCTATAATTTATTTCATTTCATATCTGTAAACAGTTATCGGGGCACTTGCAAGTATTTTGTCCTTGCTCCCTAATCTAGTCCTAACTAGACTCTTACATTCATCTGCAGGTAGTTTGATTTTGTTTCACTATTTTTAACTCAATGTTTTTCAAACATTTTTTTTATCACTAATACAGTATTCCATGTAGATACATTTTTTGTTTACTCCTAGTACATTAATAAAAGCTCCATTTTTTTTAATAAGGATTAATCTATACCACTGATCATGATAGCCATTATGTTTTGTACCACATCTTAGTCTTTTTGTTTCATGACTTTTTCATATTCTTTAACACTTGTCTCTCAATTTTTTCAAACATATTAGTAGCAATTGTCAGCAGATGACATTCCAGCAGAGTTTGACATTGTGCATTTGACCAGATCAAAACTAGCTTTTATTCTGACTACACAGATAAATGTGAAGAGAGAAATAAATCAAATGTGCATAAGCTATTAAACTGCATACAGGAATAAAACTGCTTAAGTCTGGCAAATTCTAGTTGTTACAGTTACCATACTATCCTTTGAAGTGTTTTAATATTAAAGCTAAAACAAAAAGTGTAAATACAGATTAACGTGGAATAAGGTTGCCATTCTTCAAATTGCCAGTGAATGACCTCGGTATGTATTAACTTTAAAGTACAATAAATGTATATGACACTAATACAAGAAAGGGTCCTAAATTACTTATACAATTGCTATGCTTCATTTCTCACTATCCTTCATTTATTTATATGAAGGCAGACAATTACCTAAAATAGAAGCATCAGTTAAAACTGACCATGTACAGCAGCTAGTTTCAATAATTACTGTTGTATCTTAACAGAATTTACCACTTTATGATCTTTGTGTCTCTAGTCTGGTAGTTCTGAGTTCCCTGCCAAATCATATTTAATTGTATTTCCCTTCCTATTACTACATTCCCATCAAGTAAAATTTTATGTGATGGATTAGTGAAATAAGGACATACAGTATTTTGATTTTAGCATAATTGCTGCATTTACATATCAGAAATTCAATATCAGTGATTTGGGCCTCACTATTTTGGGAATCATTCCATACGTTAGCTTACCACTAAGCACAAAATGCCAAAAGGAATTGTTACAGGAATCGTATATCAAGAACAAGCAAGGAATGGATATACTCAAATTCACTGAAAAGCCATGAAGAAAAGACAGAGTTTGGAATACTGACGTAAGAGGGAGAGGCAGAGAGAGATAGGGCTATTTAGCCTGGAGAAAAGTAGGCTCAGGTATTATCAATGTGCATAAATGACCAAAACAGGGGCATAAAGTACCCAGGCTCTGCTCAGTAGTATCCAGAGAAAGGAGACAGGGAACAAAGTGAAACATAGGAAATTCTGTGTAAATATAAGAAAAAACAACTCCTCTACTTCAACAGTAATAAAGCATTGAAACGTATCCCAGAGAGAACCACCCCTGTCATTGGAGACATTCAAAACCTTAGAGAAAATGGCCCTGGGCAACCTGCTCAGGTGGCTGCACTTGAGCAAGGAACTGGACCAGAAGACATCCAGAGATACCTTCCAACCTCTTCTATTCTGTGATTCACTTACTCAAGGCACAGATAAATTGTGACTCCCACAAAAAATGTCTGACTACAGAACCACAAATAGCAATAACAACAATGAATAAATAAAGATTCTGTAACATGAAAGCAATGCTAAACCTTCCCAATAATTACGCAAACTAAAGCACAGTGTGTCAAGGATGAAATCTGGTACAAATAAATCATATCTCTTTCTATAATGTACATTACCTAATATCTTCCGTAACACTTACCTAGCATCACCTATTATCTGATATAACATGAATTTGCTTTTCCTAGCAAGAGTGCTTTATTTCCACACAGTGAATTAGCATAGTTATATATATACACATATATCTCTCTGTAGTGTTGTACGTGTGCAAACACACGCTGCATACCAAAATAAGCATGAAAGACCTTGAAACTAAGGAGCATAAGAATACTTGAAAGTAGTCACAGCTTATTTTCTAAGGAAGATTCCCATACTGTAATTCTGTCATTCAGTAATACAAAAAAACACAACAACAAAAAACACAAAAATTACCAACACGAAAAAAGCAAAATTCTTTATGACAACTAAGCCAGATGTAACAGAAGATACACTCATTCTTACCAGCAGCTGGCATATGAGCTGTGAGTATACCAGGCCCCATCACAGAGCCCATCACAACAGTCCCACTCAGTCTCCCAAGTAGTTGCTCTTCCGAACATGCACTGCTCCTGTCCATTACTCCACAGAAGCAGTGAAATTAGTCCTGATAAGTTCTTTGCAATACCTAGCAAAGTGCCAGAAACACCAATAATCATATATAAGAAAAAGTTGACTCACCTAGCTAGCAATAGGATCTCTGGCTACAGAACACTCTACCTCCTGGATGAAAGCTACTGAGAAGCTCTCTCTTTAAAGGCTAGCCTTTAAATGAGCTCAAGGAAAAGTGGGTTACGGGAAGCACAGGTCAAATTTTGCACCTGTGCTTCCTGGGCCAGACTCCATCCCCCCTCTTTACCAGGTGCTCAGTCATCAGTTCAGGCCACGACATAACAGCTTCCTAGCAGATTCCCTGTAGCTAGTGACCAGGATCCCACTGGGGTCACACATGCTGCAGTGGCTACCGCTTAGACCCCCAACTTGCTCCACTAGTTAGCACCACATGCCAGGGGGCACAGACATACCTGGTTGAACTCCAGAGACTGGCCCCAAATCCACATGCAATGGGCACCCAGGACCTTGCATTTAGTTCTTACAGCACTCGCATGTGAAAGACAGCAAGATTATACGGACAGACAGTTCAAGATACAAAGATAGGGCAAAGGGCAGGCAGTGGTGATGAGGCAGAAAGCTGTAGACAAAAACAAGACCGGTCTTGTTCTTGTTTGCCTGTTATCCTCTTTTTTCATCTCTTAATTCCTTTCCCTAAATGTTTTACACAGTTCCACGAGTCTCCTTAAAACATACATGTTTTTGTGTTCCTCATGCTTCCCCTTAACAGTTATACAGTCCACGAAGTCCTCCTTCCTTGATGCTGTACCAGTAGGTTGTTAATTGTCCCTAGAGACTTTGGCTATTTACCATGCTATTTTTATTTTTTTTTATCCCTTGCCTACCAGGTTCCTGACAGTTCTTTCTGCCTACCACCTCTCCTTGTTAGTGCTTTCTGAAATTAAAAGGCTCTTTATCAGAGACTGCTTTAAAGAAGCGACTGCTTTTACCTTTCACATACCGTTACACATTTAAATGCACATCATTTCTGAAAAACAAAGTCAAGTAAAACACTACAAGAAATAAAAAAAAATTAAAAAAAAATCCCAAAAATAGTTATTTAATAATATTTAGTTCTTTTATTACTATCTGTTCCTGTCATTAAAGTGTACATGTCCTAATAATTAAGATGAGAACTCTGTAAAATCAAGAAATTTCCCCTAATTATTGAGTCAAATGAAAATTCCATTCATCTACTTGATTTAATATATGCCCACAAACATACCTCAGTCATCATCCCTGTTACAGAATTACAAACCTAGGAAAAGTGAAAGGTAACCACTTCAAAGTGGAACTAAGGAGTACATAAATAAATAAAAGGAAGAAACTTAAGAAGTTACTTAACTAATGTTTTGTATTTCATGTTTGAAATATATGTGAGTGGATCTAGGAGAAGACTTTTTTTTACTCTTACACTTCATATCAGAGTCTGCAGATTCAGTATTCTGAAATTCATTTGAAAAATGTTGTTTTACTCATAGATTTTTTTAATAGAACATTAATAACTCCTTTTTCAAATAATACAGATTAATTTTGCAATGCAATGACCACTGGTCATTTACTAGGTATTTGATAAAGAAAATCATAGAATCATAGAATTACCAATGTTGGAAAAGACTTCTAAGGTCAACCAGTCCAACCATACCCCTATCACCAGTATTTCCCACTAAACTATGTCCCTCAGTACAACATTTAAATGTTTCTTGAACACTTCCAGGGATGGTGACTGATAGATGACAGAAAGCAGCTTGGCTATCACCTTTGCCAGTTCCCTCAGCTCCCCTGGTGGATCCCATCTGGCCCCATAGAATTATGGCAGTCCAGGTGGAGTAGCAGATCTCTAAAAGTTTCCACCTGAATCGTGAGGGGTTTATTCTGCTCCTCATCCAAGACTTCCAGGTCAGGAGATAGAATACCCTAAGGATAACTGGTCTGACTTTTAAAGATAGATGAAAAGAAGGTATTGAGAATCTCAGCATTTTCTTTATCCTCAGTGGTCACATTCCCTGCCACATCCAGTCAACAATGGAAATTCTCCTTAGCCCTCCTCTTACTGTTGAAATACTTGTAAAAAAATTTTTTGTTCTCTTTTACCCAAATGGTCAAGCTGAGTTCAAGCTGGGCTTTTGCCTTTTTAATTTTCTCCTGCACAACCTAATTTCCTTGTACTCTCCTTGAGTTGCCTGTCCCCTCTTCCACTGGAAGAAGATTCTCTTTTTCTCCTGGAGTGTCAGGAAAAGCTCCCTGTTCAAAAGGGACCTTACCCACCAGCTCATCTTGCAGCACAGGCAGATAGCCTGCTCCTGTGCCTTTAAGATTTCCTTGAGGAGTGACTAGCCTTCCTGGACCCCTTAAGCCTTCAAGATTGAATCCCAAGGGACTCCCCTATCATGAACAGTTCAAAGTCTGCCCTCCAGAAGTCCAAGGTAGAGCAGTTTTGCTGTCCCTCCTCCTGACTTCACCAAGAGTCCAGAACTCTAATTTCATGGTCACTCTGCCCAAGATAACCACCAAGCCTTCATGTCTCCCACCAGTCCTTCCCTGTTTGGGAATAGCAAGTATAGTGGTGCAACTCCCCTGCTAGGTTCTCTTACCAGCTGCATCAGGAAGTTCTCTTCCATACACTCTAGAAACCTTCTAGACTGTTTCTTCTGTGCTGCATTATATTTCCAACATATATGAGGGAAGCTGAAGTCCCCCATGACAACAAGGGCTGGCGGCTGCACAACCTCTGCCAACTGTTTGTAGAATACCTCATCTATTTCTTCATTCCATTTTTTGGCAGTCTATAACAGACCCCTACCCAGGATGTCCACCTTGTTGGCCCTCCCCCGAATCCTTACTCACAGAGACTCAACTTTATCATTCCCAGCCCCGAGCTCAACAACATCAAAGTACTTTCTAACACAGAGAACCAAGCCACCACCCATCCTTCCTTACCTGTCCCTTCTGAAGAGCTTACAGCCATCCACCGCAGCACTCCGGTCACGGCAGCAATCCCACTGTGTTTCTGTAATGGCACCTAAGTCATAGTTTGCCTGTTGCACAGTGGTTTCCAGCTCCTCCTGTTTGTTGCCCACGCTTCATGCATTGGTGTAGATGCACTACGCATGAGCCTCTTGTCTCATCCTTAATCCCATCATCATTCCCCTAGGCTCAGCTCTAGCAGGACTAGTTTTATATCCCTCCTTCTTCATATCTAGTTTAAAGCCCTGTCAATATGCCCTACCAGCTACTGGGCTAGGATTCATTTCGTCCTTTGAGACAGATGAGACCCATGTACAAACATTAAGCCAGGTGCCAAGTAAACTGCTCCATGGTCAAAAAACCCCAAATTCTCACATTTGCACCAGCCCCTAAGCCATGTATTTATGAGATTGGTTTTCCTGCTCCTTTCAGTGTTTTTCCCTGCCACTGAAGGTTTAGAGGAAAATACAACCTGTAAGCCTGCTCCATCCACTAACCACCCCAGCTCCGTGAAGTCCTTTCTGATAATCCTCAGGCTTCTCTCAGTGACATAATCACTGCCAGCCTGAACTATCCGTAAAGGGCAACAGTCAGAGGAGTGAATCAGACTTGGAAGTTTCCTAGAAATATCTTTCAGCTGGTTTCCCAGGGAGACACCACACCTCCCTGTGGGTAGGGTCATGTCCCCTGAGAAGAGAGTTGACTATGACAATGCCCCTTCTGTCCTTCTTGGCAGAAGCAGTGTTGATGTATGAAGTCAACCACGTCACCCCAGACAACCTCAAGGATTGACTTTCCACCATGTCCTCACTGATCCCCCCTTCAGGTTCCAGAGCTTCAAAGCTCTTCCAGAGCTTCCACAGAGGCACCTGGGGAACCAAGGTAGGTCAGGCAGTATCTTTCAAGTTCAACAGAGAGTTACTCCACCGATCAATCTCCTTCTCACTCTCTCCATTACTCCTTAATCTCTCCGCCTCTTCCTTGAGCTTCACCACTATAATGAGCAGATCATCCACCTGCTCACATCTTACAAGTGGAATCCCTGCCACCCTTCACCAGCAGCAACAGGCTCAAGCACTCACTGCAGCCAGACTTGAACCATCACATTTTTAAGCAGGCATTTGGAGTCACCAAGTTCTTTCTTGACAGTTTTCTGTATAGTAGAGGCCATGGCTAGATTTGTTGTCTGGGAGGAAGCTGATAGGTGAGTTGGTCTCCCTGCTCACCTGCCCTGCATGAACTGCACATGCAAGTCCTGTTCGCCTATCCTGTTCATGCTACTCCTGGGTTATTCTGCTTCCTAGTAGCCGTTTTTCTGTTTGTTTGTTTGTTTTACACATAGGGGGGGATCCCACCGCTGTTTCTGGCTCTATCAACCCGATGACAGCAGAACGCCACCTGGAGGGCACAATGGAGCATGGCAGCTGCACTCTGACAGGTCAACTCCTCAACCAGCCTCCCTGCTTCAATGTGGAATGCGTTTGCTCCAGAGCCTTAGTAACTCTCCAAAAATGAAGCATTACTGACAAATTTTGTCACTTAACAAGGAAATGCAAAAAAAAAAAAAAAAAAAAAAAAGTGAAGTAAAATACACTTTTTAAATATTTCCACATAATAGCTTTACCTCGCTGTCACGGTGTTATCCGTGACAGTGACCCAAGGGAAACTGAGAAGGGAGAGAGGAGAGAAAAAGAAACTGCGTCAGTGGCCGCGCGGCCGCCCGAGCAGAGCCGCGCTCCGGGAGGGGGAGGGGGAAACAGCGGGAAGAGATGGGTCTACAAGAAAACAACGGCACGATCTGAGAAGGAACGGTAACTTTACTAAATCTAATAAAATTGGACAACTGAGAGGGAGATAAAATTTCCAAACCAAAAGCTGTGAGCTTACGTTAAGGAGGAATTCCAGGGGGAGCACACGTGCTGAACCTCCACGGCAGCCGAGCGGAACGCGCCCAGGCAGAGCGCCGCCTGCATCCGGTGCGGAGCTCCGCCCCTCTGCTGCTCCCACAGCATTAACTCCTTCACTGCTGCGTGATGCTCTGATGTGGAATACCGGCATCAAAACCACAACACTCGCTCAATACCAGAGTGGAGGAAAGGTAATTCAACTAAAAGTGGGTGTGAGAGCAAAATATACTACAAAACATATTCTTACAATCCTTTAAGACACTATTTTAACGAGGCAGCTATTTCTAGACGGTACCTTGTATTATGTCAGGTTATGCAATCGTTCTGAAGAGCTCAGAAAAGTACTGGTGATGATGTGTCCATGACTGATAGCTCTTTAGCAGTAATACCTACATTTCACTTGTGTTTAAATTTTGCTAGATCAATAGTAGTAACTTCACAATTTATTAAGATCTATCCCTGAACTGAAAGAATGGGGTTGGAAGCCCTTTAGCAAAACAGGAGATAAAAAAATGTGAAGCAGCAGTCGTTTCATTATTTACAACCTCTGTATAAAAAGAAAGGTAATAAAGTTGATGAGTGATTCTAGCATGCCATATTTTTTTGCTACACATATGTGACAAGTGTATACATTTCTATTTTGCTCTTTGTATTTTCAAGGCATTATAGAAAAATTGCCTATTTAATCTTCATTAAGACAAACATTAATGTTTCAGAAAGTAAAGGTGAGGGTAAAACAACTAGTGAATTAAAGATTTAATCATAATTTAACTATTTAACAACAAGTTAGCTTCTAATTAAAATCCCTTGAGTCTTGTACATGTTATAGCATGAAATGTTAAAGAAATTTTGTTTTGCTCAGTCTTGACTTCCTATGGTCTTTGGAAGTATTTCATTTTATACTACACACACACACACTATATACACACACACACACTATATATATACACACACACACACTATATATATATATACACACACACACTATATATATATATACACACACACACACACTATATATATACACACACACACACTATATATATATACACACACACACTATACATATACACACACACACACACTATATATATACACACACACACTATATATACACACACACACACTATATATATACACACACACACACTATATATATACACACACACACACTATATATATATATACACACTATGTATATATCTATATATATATCTATATATATATCTATATATAAAAAAGGCAGTTCAATAATTCAAAGTGACATCTTGAAATTTTGTATGGAGAGTAGAAAAAGCCCACTTCCCTAAGCTTTCCACAGGTATTAAGACTCTTTCTTAATGTTCTAGTGATACGCATTTGACCATGTTCAAAATGTTCACTTCTTCCTATCACAGAAATAAAATCAAATGAACCAAAAACCCCTTTAGCTTCGGCAAGTTTTAATCTAAGATGGCATGTAGACGGATATCAGATTAGCACTGCTCATGTTCCCTGCTTTAATGTTTTCATTCATTCAGTTCCCTGATTCTGCGATCACAGTGCTAATTTTAGACAGAAAAGTGAAATGAATGCAATAAATCTGAGTGCTCAAACCAAAACCTTATTTCTTTAACACCTTAATCTGCCCTGCTCTTTTAATATATGACTTCGCTTAGAATTTTAAACTTCTAGTAAACAATGAAGATTTATTTTTCACATGCCTAAGCAAAGAATCAGTAACTTTTTACCACATAAATAAATAAAGAACTTGCAAAATTATGTCATTAGCATGCTGTAACCCATCAAACAGACAAATCAGAAAAGATGCCCTGCTCCATGTTTTTAAACTGTGCACACATGTTTGTACCTTAGAAGTTAAGAAGGCTGTTGCATTTTGCATGCTTTGTATATCTGGAAAACTAGAACACAAAGAAAGTTCTGCTGTCTACCATGCAGAGCGTATTCCACTCAATATTAAGAAGCTATAAAGGTATTTTCATTCAATTGTAGTGTCATATTTACAAAAAAAAATACAGAAATATTAGCCCAGAAGGTATATATATATAAAGGTGATAAATGTGTCCAAATTAAAATATCATGCAGGCAAATTACAGAGAAAATGAAATTCTTTTCCAAAATGCCCACAGGGAGCAGTATATTTTTGATTCCTATAAATCAAGGCTGGGTTGCATTCTGGAAGGCATTTTTCTTCAGACCGTTGGGTTGTGATAAAATCTTGTGGTCTGTGCTATCTCAGCAGTCAGATTAGGTGATCCACCAGTTTCTTGTTATCTGAGAACCTGTCAACTATATTAAAATGAATATTTTCTTCATATGTTCCTTCTATAATTGGATGGGGTTGAGGATTGCCTTAGACTACCCTAAAAGCAAGACTAGGTTATATTTACATGAATACTTTCTTCATATGATCCCACAATAATTGAATTTGGTTGACGGTCGATTTAGACTACCCCAAGAGAAAGATTAGGATACATAAAAGCAAATTTTAAAACTTTCATGAAGATAATAAAGATGCCTGAAACCTCTTGTCGTTCTGGCATTCTGTTCAGGAATAAAATCAATAGAGGTACGTGTATACTGCTTTATAAGAAAAAGCTATTGCTGCTCCTAGGAGATGTCAGAAGAGTAGCCATAATTGCATGAGTTTCCAGACATTATCTATGTAATATGAAACAGTGTGCTGACCTTCGATTGACTTATAAAAATAATGTCATATTTATTTTTTAGATTAAAGAAATGAGAAGGTGGTTACACTAACAGAATAGCAGAATAGATAACACGTCAAGAGATTAGGATCCTCCAACATATGTGACAGTGTGCTCTCTCCCATCCTTCCTTTCTCCCAACTTCCAAGGCCTTGCACAGAAAGACAGTGAGCAACAATTTGATAATACTCTTGCTAAAACAGATTAATGACCTCAAATCTGTTTCAAACTGAGAAAGGGGGGGGCTGGAATTACTGATTGCAGACATCTGGTTCAACAGCTGAAGATCAAGTGAGCATGTACCTAAAAAAGCAAACTATGATAGTGAGTCTTTTTATTCCATAAATAGTGAGCAGCCCAAGAACCCTTATGACCTCTCCTGCAAGGCATTAGACTGTATAACAGGATGTCTCCTCAAGAAAGGATGCTTGTTGAGGTTATGACTGTGCAAAAATCCCTTACACCTCAATGCCAAAAACCCTTGCCAATACAGATCCTGCATAAGTAACTTTGTGTCAAGCTTTGTTAGCTTTGCTAAGATCATATGTTAGGCTGACTGCCCGCATATATCCCATAGACCTAAACCATTGACTGTTCAGGTTTAGGACTGGATCCAGACACACCTAGGCTCCTTAACAAACAAACAAACAAATAATGCTACTGCTTTTCTCTTACAAGAAAAAGTATATAGTGTAGATTATTTCCATCCATGACAGCATGTTACAAATTAGTCATGTCATCTAGATTTCTCAGACATTTCTGAATCTCTGAAGAATTACTTAAAATAAGCGTTAGTCTATGTTAGAATACTGGAAAGATGGTAATTGTTGGAAGACAAGTCTCTAACATGCAATAAACGTTATCTTTTCCTGTGAATAGTCCCATTAAGTTTATCAAATACCCCTTCAGACTTCTAGTTGACTATTCTAAAGTAAAGCCAGGTTGATTATTTTACTTCAAATAAAATTGTTACGTTTTAGCACTGAAAACAATTCAGGTGACAGTGCGTTTCAAGACAGAGTTATAGTTCTGTTTCTCAGTCACCAGCTCTTCATCTGTATGAATATCCAAAGAAGCACAGAACATAAAAAAAAAAAAAAATCTGTTAGAGACAGTATTAATCCCCATTTAAAATATTCTTAGTCAAAAGGAATTATCTTACTAAAAGACTATTTCTTTTTCCCTTGCCTAGTTCTGATTACAGAGCTTCCATTATTTTAATTACATCACAGATTACAGATCTATCAATATACAAGTGTTACAGTGTTACCCGTGACAGGGACACAAGGGAAAAAAAAAACAAGGGAGCGAGGGAGGAAAAAAAACAGCACCGCTGTTTCATCCTTTGGGGACGCCCTGGGGAAGGGGAAAGGAGGCAACAGACGAGTCAAAAAAGAAAACGAAAAACAGCAACAGCGATTTGAGGAGGCGCGGTAACTTTACTAAATCCAAGAAAATCGAACAACTGGGAGAGAGAAAAAGTATCCAAACCAAACCTGAGAGCTTACGTTAGAAAAGCTGCAGGGGAAGCACACGTGCTGTATACCCAGGACAGCCGAGAGAGCGCGCCTGGAGAGAGTGAGGCTGGCGTCAGGTCCGGAGCTCCGCCCCTCTACTGCTCCCCTGTACAGCATTAACTCCTTCACCACCTGCATGATGTTCTGACGTAGAATACCGGCATCAAAACCACAGAACCACGTCATTTATAAATACATTAAAACTGCCTCTAAATCAGTCATAAACCAGTTTTCCTAAATAAAATTGACAGATCCACCTGCATCTTCATATTCACTAATTCTTTGCTTAGACCTCCTCCGTAACATTGTACTTTGATGATAATGCATTGTATGCTTTTAGTTTCACAAAATACAGTACTGAAATGACATTAGTCATGGATAGAGATTTTGTGTGAGATTAGTAAATGCTCAAGACTGGTGAAAGGTTGATAAGCAATCTGAAAGTGAAATTAATTAGTAACAGTTTTAGCGTAAAAACTCAGCATGGTATATCATGAAACAGTACTATGTAGCTATTCAACTAAAAAACAGAATTAATTTAGACTGCTTTTGTTGGAAATGAACAGCTTAACAAACTATTTTATCTCCCACTGTGCATTTAAAAACATCATTGCACAACGAACAGAACTTTGATATTTTTATTTTGAAGATACCTAGCAGTAAAATATGTAGAACGATAACAGCATCACATAAGACTTTCAGCAAACAAAAAGGTCTGCTGAGAAACACTTCTGAAACTTATATGTAGTCCACATTATGTATTTTTCAGATCTGTTTCAGTCCCTCCCCTTTCCTACATGAAAATATTCACAGGACCTGGAAAATTTGATATCTGACAGTTCTGTCTTTCAATCTCTACAAATGCAGAAGGAACATGATTTTAACATTTAAAGCTAAGGATCTGACTCTCTTAATTAGTTTACTTCAATTTTTGCCTAAAATTGATTCACCGCACGTAACTTAATCCATTTTAAAAAGCAGGTCTGTAGTATAAGCCAGTCCTCTAGCCTCATTCTGCAGTTAATGAAGATAGATAAATATCTATAGTGTGGCCTGTGCACCCGTACACATAAAAGAAGATAAATAGGGTAAATCTTCCTTTCTAAATTCTCCATTAAAGATAGTCTAGATAAATGCCTTACTGTATAAGCACAATATTTACATAGCTGAAGGTTGGCAGGGTGAGTTAATGTGTAATTTATTCCTCATGTGGAAGATCTAAATACTGTCATACACAAAACATTAACTATACAAAAAAGATAGCAGACTATGTTTCAGTGCTAATCTACAAAGGTACAGATTTACAAACAAAAGAGAACTGCAGGCAAATCTCTACACATCTACATTCACATCTGCTCATGACTGACACTGTTCACAGGGTTCACACCTACACAGCATTCACATCTGCTTGTTGCATTGTCATGAAATAGGCTGCCTCATCTCTTCAAGCCCAAAATAATACATCTGCATTCTAGTTCATAAAGAAAAAAATATATAAGGTAAAAGCTATTTGACAAGAGAACAGAAAATAATTATATGCTTTCAAACAGCAGTCAAATGCTCAGCCTAGATCTATCACACAGTTTCCAGTAGGGCTGCAAGCCAATGTGCCTCAGATCCACAGTGCTTAGAAGCTTCAGGCAGATCAGAAGAGGAAGCGTGAGTCCTCCTTGACATTAAACACATTCTCAGTCATACATTAACCTATGGATTGATGTATGGATGATCCAGACTCTGAAATTATGGTCTTAGAAACCCATTCAACAAATTTCCAAGCATCAACTCCGTGAACTATTTATTAGGTTTTCATTAGGACTGATTTTTTTTTAGTAGGATTGATTTCCAAAAGGACCAAATGATCTTATAGAACAAATAATTTTAAACAATCTTTTATCATTTTTCATGCTTCAGAAAAGACTGTTTTACTTACCTGGTATTTGATTTAATTAATGCATGCTTACAAAGACATGGTGTCTACCTTAAGTAGAATTAAATGCAGAATTAAGCAGTAGTGCTAGACACTGCACAATGCAAATATATTCAATATTTATGGATTGTGTGGGTTATACTTGTAGCTGTAAAGTTCCTCTTAAAGTTCATTTAATCTAATCCACTCAGTAGTCTCATGAGATGAAGTTCCTCATTTAATGTCATGTCAAGGCTTAGTCAAGCCATTGTGGTGTCATTGTTTTTGACATATTGCTGAGATAGAATCTTTGATTCCTGAGGCTGCCAAGTGGAAACATGTAACTGAAATGATTAATCATATTATTTGGAATAAGGAAATGTTCATGGTCTTCCCTGAATGAGACACAGAGCAAGAAAATGAAGTGTTGTCTCGTTTCTTCAGCTGAGTGGCTAAAATCATAATGTAATTTCTTGTCAAATGTATGCAAAAATACTATTACCAATGTACTTTACCATTTTATTTGACATGCTAATTGGTTTATTTATATCAGCAATAATTTATCAATCTAGACAGCATCAGAAATAATTGTGACATGCTATAACCTTTTAAAATGGGTAATTCGGAGAGAGATTATTATTTTTTATTGGTGCAGAGACTAACACAACAAATCTTGGTTTGAATAAAAAACTTTTGCACTGTAAGAAATGCAAAGACATCATATATGACTGTGAAAGAGATACTGTTAAATCCCTGTACGCTACTACAAAAATTGGAAGATGAATGAGTTGAAATTGTTCTCACTGGCAGCACAGTAAGTTATCATAATCAATGTGTAGAAATAATCTATCAACAAAATAGAAATCAATACATATTGGATCAACAGCCAACATGTGGCTATACTGAATGTCTATTTACATCTTACTACACTGCATATCAAATTCTAAGAAATTGACTTTTCTTGCTCTTGTTGATAAACTACTGTATCATGTTACAGCTTATATTATGGTATGGCATGCACAGCGTTTTTTGGGTTGATATATTTACATATTAAAAGAAAGCCAACTAACAGCACTGACTTCATAGGCATTATTTAGTGGAATAATTTGGTGTGAAACATGGGAAAAAAAACCTACAGAATAAAGGAAGAAAAGCAACTTGACAACTGTCAGCTTTTATTTTGGTCTGTCATTAGAAGTAAGTTTTTAGTGTACTTAAATGTATTTTAAAATTTATCTATATCTTTGTTGCATTAATATAAATTTATCACAAAAAATAATAATAATTCTAACGAAAAAAATACAGAGCCTGTGTCTTTTCCTGTTGCATAGAGGCTATTATCTGAAAAAAGCATCCTGTATGCTGTACAAATATTGGACATGCTTAGACTATCAAATCAACTGACATGTTTTTCATTAATTAGAACTAGCAGCCTAATAAGAACATATCTTGTGCTTGTTTTACTCCACTTAACAAAATCACTGTAATTCTGAGCCTGAAATTTAAATGCTACATCTATTTGTTAATGTTTTTGGACTTTAGAGTCTTTATACTCACATTTTCAGAAAGCCTGGACTTCTTCACTTACATTTTAAATATAGTTAATGTTTCTATCTTCTTTCCAGTTAATGCACTTAGAGAAACTAGGAAAATTTGTTAGATTAAACAAGATCAGAAAATATACATTCCATTTTTTCTTGTTTCTGTTAATTTTATCTCTAGAACAGATCAAAAACATACTCCATATTTGTTTTGTTTCTTTAAATGTTTTGCTAAATAAAATTATACTTTCAACAATGAAAAGCAGAATTTTTTTCTACTGTCTTAGATATAGAACTAAGATGCAGATCATATTTTAATAGTCTGCATTTATATATTTGACACATGAACATACGTATATTATGTAAATACCTATATTCTCTATGCTTAGAAATGTTTTTATCTCACATGTAACTATTTGAGCGAAGATGTAACACGCTTGGTCCATCAGATATGAGTCCAAGTCCTCTCCAAAAGATTCAATATTAAGCATTTGCTATTTCTTCTTGAGATCTTGGCTTTGGCCAGCAGCTTTTTACCACATATTTTACCTTTAAAGTCTGCTCTTACAAACTAACCCACATAGAATGCAGATATTTGAAGTAACATATGTCATTTGATGAGGCTATTAAACATCTCACTAAAATGCTATTCTTCCCCCATTTCAAAGCAGACATGGTCAACTCTATGATTTTTCTCTGAACCATCCCTGTATAAGCAAATACTGCTCATGTCAATCTCTCTAACATTAATTTTGCTACCTATTGTTCTAGGATAACATGCACGTTTCCTGTCCAGTACAAGATGCTTAGAGCTGTATCTTCCTTAGCAGTTTTTCTGATGAGCAATAGCATGGATGGCAACACATGAGAACAGCCTAAAACTGTTATTAAATTTTACTAGTTTATTTTCTTAGGCTGTACTCACCAAGCAGACTAAAATTCTCTTAAATGGCTGCTCTGCAATGTTGGACTTATCTGCAAGAATTTGCCATTCCTGTCACACCACATCAGAGTGAACTTCTGAAAGCTAATCTGTGTTTTCCTGGATATACTAAAAGACAATGTGTGTTTCTACCATGTGACTGCATGGTTTCAGACCCAGCTTGCCAGCCTCAAACTGAATCACTTTTATAAGACAAGAATTGATGTATGATGTCTTGACAATTACTGAAATCTTTTCTCTTGGGAAGGACTCACAGAAGTTAAATCTTCATCAGCCCATTGACAGCTCCTAATCCAGGTGATAAAGGTAATCTCTGTAAAGACTGCGTAGCAAAAAACATTGAAGGTTTAATTTCTCAAAAGCTAAAGATCATTAATTGCATGAACAGAAACATGACATGAACACTTTAAAAAAAATTCAAAAGGTTATTTGTCCTGACAATTTAAAAAAAAATAAGTGTTTGGACTTATCTAATCTCTAGACCACTTGAATCATCAGCTTTTATTAATCTGATTAATTTTGACTGTCTGAGCAATCTTGCTGGAAGCTTATAGCAAAAGGACATCAGCTACGCTTTTGGTTTTAATATATCTTCTACTGAAAGCTGAAGCTGATTATCTTCTATTTACCCAACAAATGCTGTTAAAATATCTGTTAAAGCACTGCTATCTTCATGAAGCTACTGGCATCAGTAATATTCTGAATTTCAAAATATAAAGATACCTGACAGCAAGCTAGTATCTACCATCTTAAGCTCAACCTTTCAGAGTGATTCCATTAGTACTTGCATACTAAGTAAACCCATAATTTATGTCGAAACCTAGCTGATTGTAACAGTGAACACTACTTGCCTCTTCTAACAAGGTGCAGGTCCTCCACATACAATTAGCTGTATTTCTGAAATTCAGATATGCATACTGAATTTTTTTCAAATACCTTGAGTGTTACACTAGGATCACTGGTGCACTGGGATTTTTCCCTCTGTCATTTTGGAAGAACAGAAAAGCAGCTGCTAAGCCATTATCTATTCCCAGTACATATTCTACCCAGAACAGGATGTTGTACCATAAAAAATAAAGTACAAAAGCCCTTACCATCCTAAGGACTCATGGGACATTCACCATCTGCTTTTTTGTCATGTGGGCCACAAATTGATTGTCACGTACAAAGAAATGAATTTAGCTGTTAGCAGACATGTTATATTGTTGCTGCCATTAGAAAAGAGGGAGAAGTTATGACCCTCATAATACGTGATCACTTGCACCTCAGAGCCCACCCCACAAGGAAAAGATGAGTCCAAATGTAACTGTAATTCCTACTTTGTATTGATCTAAGTCACTATTAAATAACTACATTTATTGGCATAATATAAGTGTAATGCCATTAGGAAATGACATCCTATAATGTAAAGAGAGAACTTCATAGTTTTAAACACTCTCCAAATCAAATAGGTAATTCTATTTTTCTTTGTATGTAGTTCTGCTGCAGCAGAAAGCATCTTACACAGCACTCAGCCTCTACTCAAAGAGAAAGTACCAAATAATCTCCATGGTTATTTTGCTTGTATCAGTTTGAAATCACTTGGGCAGCTAAGTACACTTCTGCACAAAGTTTTTCTCCTTGCTTTTTCAGTACCCTCATTACCACCTTGAATGCAGGTTAAAAAACACTTTCTTCCATTTAAGATCTTCCTGATATAACGGAGGAAAAGCCATGTAAGGAAACCTAATTTCTCACATAAAATTCAGATTTTAATAAGCTGAAGCTTTTCATCTATTGTTTATTGTTAAAACAATACAGTTTTATTGTCTATAAAACTGTAGAATCATTAGTGAACATAAGTACAACTGGAAAAATGAACTGCCTGGCACAAAGGAACACTAATCTCAGAACTTAAAACCATTCAGACCAGTATCTTGAGCCTGCATGAAAAACATGCAATTTAGCAAGCTCCACATTAAAGCCAGAAATTCTGGCTGCTGTCACATCTAAGTACTGCACTGAATGAGACTGCAATTTCACCAGGTGTCTCTCAAGATAAAATAGGTGATAAATAACCTCATACTCATTTTCAGCTTTTGAACACAAGATGCAGGATAAAGATACATAGAATCCCAGAATTTATTGAAGAAACCAGCAATCCACCTTTTGGTCACTAGTTTATTATTATCACTCAAACAACTTGTAATTAAATTTCAGATTTCTCATAAAAAAAATTTCACAGCTGCATCACATTTTACAATAAAAATTCACTACCACATAACAGTCTGGAATACATTTAGTTGATACTTTACATACGGATTACCTCCACTTAGGTAGTGATTGTGTAGCATTTTTTCCTCACTATTTCTATAATGCAAGTTCCATGGAGAAATGCAATTATCACACATATCACTTGCTTGATTTTACACAGCTGTGTTTCTTGACATTTGTGATCAAATAAAGTTTTTCCACTTGCTCCAATAAGATCGGTTTCCCTTAAATAAAGTGGTCATCTTTGCTTACATTAAAAGAAGCAGGCAGGTGATGAGAAGAACTATTACAGGCACAACGTTTTAGTATCTCACTGTTTGGTGAAAGAACCTCTGATCTCATAGAAAAAAGACTCCTAAGGGAAAATGAGAACTGAAGAGTGAGCCTTCTAAATTTTTTTTGGAAATAAAAAAATTGGTTTGGAAATATAATTCCCTCTTTGTGAATGTATATTTCTTCATTAAAAAAAGAACACAAAGGATGAAAGACAAATGTGAGGAATGGTTTAATCAGTGTCCATTTACTTGCAGCAAATGAACAGTGAACATTGCAACGTATCTTTTTTTCCTCATTTTCTTTCTCAAAAGTCCTAAAATTTCATTGACAAAATATCACAGAAGTCACATTCAATTTTGTAATTGCTTACTCTTCCCCACCCAGCAGCGAAACTGGAAAAAGGCAATGCAACCTCAGACTGAAGAATCTTCTTTTAAATTAAAATGAACATTCAGAGAGACCTTATAGTCCATGTGGTGGGTCCTATCTGCTCTATGCAGAAACTCCCAGTTGGAATTGTGCAGTGTTCTCCCAGCCAGTAAACCAGCTGGCCATCTGCCGGCATCTCTCTCTTCTATGCTAATTCCCAGCTCCCAGAAGTACATGCTGCAGCTTCAATTCACTTTACTTTGCAATTGGCTGTACAATGTTAAGGAGTTATTTGGCTGGTATGAGTACATTTGTCTTTTTGTTTTGGTTTGTTTTGTTTGTTTGTTTCTTTTATAGGATATTGGAGCATACAAGGGTCTTTTCTTTAAACAAATATAAATCATTGAAAGTAGCCAAAGACTTGATTACATACAATTCTGAAACAAAAGTAGTACAACAGTTCTAAGAATGAGAACATATCTGATTTGGCTGACACGGGTTGGGCCAATGGCCCAGCAAGATGCCTATTCTGCTAGTAGATGTTTCAAAGGAGAAATAGCACACAGAGACAACTGTCTCTTTCACTCAATGCCTTGTTACAAAGGAGAGCTATTTCCCTCTGTTGGTTAAAATTCAGAGAGGGAAGGTTATCTTCCCTCTGCATATAGATAGTTCTTTGTTCACTTAATTGGTCAGATGAGCGATCAAGAAAATATTTCCCATGCACAATTTTTTTGTTGTTTCCAGAGGACTGTAGCCAATTTATATAATTACTGTACCATTACTGATTGAAGTAAATTCTAAAATACCCACTATTACTAGAAACAAAAATATACATGAGTCAGCTAAAACTCATATTTCTGTGCTCTGAGTCATTACTGTGATACTGAGTTTGAAAAGGAAAGAATTAGATTAATGAAATATATATAATCCTGTTAGCTCTGAATTTGGGTTGCCCAAGTTAATCTCTGTTTTCTTATTAGCTCCTATGTTTGCTGTGATTCAAATTCTGGGAATTGTTGAAGTACCGTGTATCATAATATTGAGACTTGAAACCAGAGACTAAGCAGCATTAGTCACTTCAAGAGTTAAAAACTCATATATAAATCCCAATAGAAGTTGTAATTTGCAGTATGCATGCATATAATAAGAAATATAACTGAATACAACACTGTAGAGAATATTAGTCTGCCTAAATCTTCAAAAAAAATTTCAAAAATATTGGAAAAGGTTCTGACAAGTTTCATAAGACTGATTCAGGGTCTGGAGTTTGAGATTTACAAAGCTCTCTTTATTTAATATTTCAAAGACAGTATTCTTTAATCTACTAAACAAAGGCATAACAATATCCAGTGACTGCAAGCCAAAATTAGATAAATTTCCATCTATAAAGGAAAGCATAATTTTTAATAGTAAATATAATTGGCCATAAGAAACCAGTTGGTAAATGGCCATAAGAATACTTTTTCTTGTCTGAACCTGCACAGAAACAATTATCATTAGCCATTTTCAAGAGGTTTTATTTCCACAGTGTGCTGGATATAATTTTCTTCCAAATGGCAGTCAGGCTTACTGTCTGTATTGAAATTCTCTGCAAGTTGAAGTATGTATTGCAAATATCCCCAGGTTTTGGGTTTTTTTGATCTGGTTTTCTTTCCCAAAGAAATATGAAATTCACACTTAATTTTATAATCAGCATAACTGTATTAGTTACAATATCAAAAGGCCGTGTATGACTTTAAAACAGCTGACCATGATGATTTCTGACGGATATTTTAGGTTACAGAATTTCAGAAAATAAAAAGCATATTCTGAGTGGTCAGGAACTGGAACAGGCTTTCCAGGGACATGGAGTCACCATTGTTGGAGATGTTCAAGAAATGTGTAGATGTGGTACTTAGGGACTTGGCTTAGTGGGCAATATTTATGATAGGTGGATGGTTGTACTAGATGATCTTAGAGGTCTTTTCCAACCTTAATGATTCTACAAAAGGAACATTTGCTAATACTTCTCTTGAAAGGGAAGACATGCACTATGGTACAGAGCTATGCTGATAACAGATTTCTAATAGTGCTTGCTTACACTTAAGTGTTTTGAAAACCACATCATTGTAGCTTCTCCTGGAATCAGACATAAAATGAAAATTCCCCTTGTCTCCCAGTTCCGCCTCTCCAGTAGGGGATAGGATGGTAGCATAAGCAATAGTTGAAAACTACTTCTTAGAGCTTCAGATAGAAATACATCAGTACAAATCAGTCATTACAGAAACTCACGGAACTGTTTTAACTTTGTGTTCATTTCATAAAGGATAGGAGAGCTCTTAGTTGTTTTAATATACCATCCTCCATTTGCTATGATCATAGCTGCCCTTATAAGAATAAAGGCAGGCGACAAAACTCTCCCATCAACAAAAACCCATGTAACATTTTTGTTCTTAAGACCAAGCACTGTTAGAAGACAAAGACTTATAAAAGAAGACACATTCATTTTAGTGATTTCTTAGATGTCCAGCAAAAGATTCCACTTGCAGAAATATTAACTTTCTTGAAAATTCCATTTTAGCATGCAATCCCATTAACTCCTGCTAGTCATAAACAAATTAAATAACAGGCCATGACATTTTGACAGTGCTGAAGAATTTGTAGGCAATTTTAATGATGGAAAACCTGCCTCATCACACTTTTCAGAGTTCTGAATTGATCTTTGGCAGTGAGGCTGATAATTTGACGGTTCTGTAATGTACAAATGCATAATTTCAAAACCAGAAATCATTTTACAGAGAAACTAATTAAATGCAAATGAAGTCCTTGTACAAGATGCTAATGTAATAAAGTGATATATACAGCTATAATTTAATAAGAATAATAAAGAATATAGCTCATCTAAATATCCAATTAAAATACAACTCTTTAAATGCTGACCTTCACATCAAAGAATCCATAGTGGCACAGACCACTACATCATTAAACAGAAATATTGGATATTAAGTAAGTCTTTCTTTCTCTTTTGCCATCTTTCTACTCCCTCCTAATTGTAGGTTCAAACAGTCTCCTACATTTGCTGCGCTCATTGGCAGTGCTACTAAAACGGAATTAAAGCACAATCTATCATATAGGTAGACTGCACAAAGAAATGGGATACTGGATGGCAGGTTATAAGCCTTATTTTAATGTTTCATTTCTAATTACCAGTGGACTAACTAATATTCATGTTACCTTGTCTCTTACAGACCGATAAATTCTGTATTCCCCCCCCCCAAAAAAATAATACATTATTTTATGCATATAAATATTTCTGTATAGGTCAATGGTATTAAGCCAAATTAACAAAGTTCACTGCTGAACAGATAAATATATTTCCTCCATGATAAATACAACATCCACTGTGCAAAATAATGACTAACAAGGCAAATCTTCTGTATGTGCCAGATATCAAAACTTTATAAATGTCATAACTCTCCATATTCTAAAACCACTATGCATGAAGGATGCCAAATTTGAAACAATACAAAATTACCAGAGGCCCTAACTAACTATTCTGTGGAAGTGGATCTTAGTATCATCCCTATGACATTTCCTAAAAGGTGGAAATGTGCTTGACTTCCAGTTTCAGTCAGGGCTCAGCAGGGCCAGCAGGTCCCATAGGACCGGGACCAGCGGATCTGGACACGTATGCAGATCAGTTCTTCAGGCTTCATAGTCAAGATCTGCATCTCCCTAAAGAGGCACCCTTAGCCAGGCCAAACTCAGCAGCCAAACCCCAAGCAGATAAGCACATGGCCCAGGCCCTGATGGTCTCTTGCTGCCCAGTTTCAGTTGGGAGATCTGCAGGGACTCAGCTGCCCAGCATTACCTAGAGCTTAGTTCTTCAGTGGATTAAATCCAGAGTTAGTTAAGCTCCCCTAAAGCTATTCTGCAGCTAAGGTGGCTATGGAATAATCCCCCATGGTAAGTTGAGTATTGCCCAGAGTTTGCACAGCAAATCTTCTGCTATATCATTTTTGTAATCATGCCTGACTGATGCTATGTGGAATTTTATTTGCTAAGTTTTGTTATCTCAGCATTTTGACTGTTACTGGTGGTTTTTTTTTTATTTTATCAGTGATCCAAAATCCAACTTAAGGCACTAAATACTTGCAATTAATACTCTGATATATTTTCTCCACCATGAAAGGCATTGGAAATTCATTCTGACATGAATGATCTGTAATAATCTTAGTGCTCCTCTAGTCAAAACAGGCAAAATCCAAATAAAGGCACATGATTACACATGACCAAGTATAATCCAAATCTAACTGATTGGGGAAAAAGAAAACATTGAAGCAAGAAAGTGAAATCATATCAAGCAGTGACAAGACAGAGCAACTTACTGGCATGTATCTCTGACTGTTTCAAGATGCAAATGATAACTAAAGGTCTGGATGAATTTAGACAAGATCAACCACATACACTGTCCTCTCAAGTATTTTTTTTCCTGATCAATTACAGTAAGAGTAATGTGCTTAATGTGTTTAAGCAGGATCACCTTATAAAGTGAGTTGATATATTAACATATGCTGAGTTATAAAGTGAGTTAATATATTAACATGAATCTCATTTGATACAGCACGATGATCTAGTCTCCAGAAATACTTTCCAAGGAGGAATTTTTTTTCCCTATACTTCTTTTAAATGGTAACTGACACATTCTTAAGGATTTTTTTATTGAACTAATTGCTATAGACTGCAAAAACCATTCATTTACACTGAACTTACATCAGTACCTCCTGTAAAGAGTATATCTACTACTTAACTACTTACTTACAAAAGTTCTAAAATACTTGTGCTAATTTGGCAAACGTGATATAGAGACAATTTATTTTACAATAAAGGCAGAGAATTTGTACAAACTACTCACTATTCAACTTAATGGTCAAAGTTTTTTCTGAAAAAAGGTTTTTGAGTCTAAATTTCTTCTCTTCAAAGTCTACTATAATATATATATTATCAATGCTAATAATATACCACGAGGTCAGCTTAATATAAGAAAATAATTACTAAATTTACTCTGACATAGATAATTGCCAAATAGAAAGAAGTAACTGCTTTTTCATGGACTTTGGATATATGTGCAATCTACCAGGTACCAAAACGTTACTTAGGAACATATATAATCCAGTTGAATATATTGAGAATGCCCTGAAAAGAAATATCGTTACTTAGAGTAAGAAAGGGAGCATGCTTTGGAATACTGAGAATCCACCAGTAGCTTCTGACTAGTGGAAAAACAACACATAGATTGCTAGTCAGTATTAAAAAACTGGCATATATTTATCAAGAAATACTGGCTATGTAAGTAAGTAATAATGGTTCCTATTCAGATAAAACATGCTTGAAGATGCTAGCGCAGAATATGTGAAACCAAAACCAGAGCAAGTGAGAATCATCACAATATCACACAAGTTTGTGAAAAACAGAAGATGATAAAATGTGGCACCTTTGCAACAAATGAACTTTAAAAATCAAAGGTTTGACAGATGCAAGAGAAGTACAGATATTTGAAAGCAAGACTTCATTCTTTGTGACTAATTCATTTATGTCATATCACTACCTTCAGTCAAATCAAGCACTGAATTATGTTGGTAAAAGATGTTTTAAAACATAAAAAGTAAATACCTCTAAATCTAGGAAATAATTGAGCTACAAAGGAATTGAAGATATTTTTTTCCTGATATTTGATTGATATATTGCTATACATTTTTATTTATTTTACAGATCTCTTGTTAATATTCTAACTTTCTTGATAACCATCATACTTAGATTTGCTTACACAGCAAGCCACCTCTGTGCAGGCCTTGGATGAGGGAATTATACTGGTAATTTAATGAACAGGACTCTTCTTTAATCCTGTTGATGTGTGCCCAATATTTAATAATCTGTGAACAGCTGTGTTGTTGAATATCCAAGCAGACTACACCAAAAAGGATTTTTTTTGTATGTTATGGGCTTAGTGGACAAAATGAAAAAGGATTTTTTATCAATAGCTACAGTTTTTGTACATCTTATGAGTTAATAGGGTTCAATTAACATTGCCAAGTTGTGTGCTTCTTGCACGTGTCTCTGGGGTTTTGTGAATTTGAGAAGAAAGCTTAATGAATAGTTGAACAGTTATACTGGTACCCTAGTAATTAGAGAACAGGTAATTAATGTGCATCTGTGGCAGACTCTGGGGTACTGTCAATGACCCTGCAGTGTGGTAGAAAAAGGAAATTATGAGCTTGGCAAGGGAATACAGCTTTTCTTATTTTTTTAAGTTTTAGATCTACATCTGTGTTTAATTAGAAGAAGAAATGATTTACCATTAAAACTATTAGGCAACAAACTATGATTGGGTAAGGCCTACGTGAACTGTAAAACTGATGAGAATTTAGGAGAACAGATGAGACTTTTTTGTTTTATTTTAATGTCTAAAGGACTTTTTACAGATTGCACCAGGTATCTAGAAAAGTCCAGTCTGGAAAGCTGATTAGTGAACTATATCCATATTTTTCTGTAAATTTTATTGCCACCAGCTATTTTTAAATCAGGATGTGGGTCCCTAGGTGCAGGCAGCAGGAGCTGCAGGGGTCTCTGAGGAGAGAGAGGATTTGTCAGGCTGTCCTTGACAAATGATTCCAGTCAACTTCAGTGGCCCCATGCCTGGAACATCTGGCTCCCATAGCCAAGATGGTGGTGCCTTAGGGAAACATACTTGAGAAAGGACAGGAAATAAGCCAGGGTAGATAGAACCAAGCTGAGAAGAAGGTGTTTTGTTGTTGTTGTTTTTTTTTTTTTTGCAGTCTGTGATGACGTTATGCAGGGACAGAGAATGAGTAAAAGATGAACAGTTAAGAACAACACTGCTTGTGTCCTGAGGAAAGTTATTGTTTTAACATTTCTTTTTCTTTCTCACTATCCAAATTAGTAATTACAATTTTATTTTAATTAGCACTCAATTAAGTTAATTTTTCCCAAGTCGAGACTGTCATGACAGTAATTAATAAGTGAACTCTGTATCTTTATCTCAACCTTCAGTTTTTCCCTTTTTTCCTATTTTTTTTTCTCCATTCTGAGAGAGTGACTGAGAGGGAATCTGGCTTCTATCCAGCACTAACCCACAACAAGGTGTTAATGTTTTAAATCCAGTGAGGTAAGGTTCATTCACAATAGCTACAGTTTAGTCCCATTTAACTATGAAAAAAATATAAGCAGAATCTCCCTTCTGAAACACCTAATTGGTAAAAGTCTCACACAAATTAATAATACTGAAGAATGTTTCTTGAAAGATAACTATTGCAGCTGCTATAGATGACTAGGTAAGCTGATGCACTAGTTTCTAGAGGGGCTCTGATGAAATTGCTTTTATATCCTGAAGCAAAGTAATATTCCATACATCACATGATGATAAAATGCATCCTCAGGGTACATACAGTACAAGTTGCCTGTACTTTTAAAACAAATCACAATTAAATTAGTACGCATGAGGGAAGAACTGTATTTCAAAAGACCAAGCAACTCGTCTGAGCCTACTGTTTTAGCAGACTCTAGTATAGTCTGTAACAGTACGCTAGTTGCAAATTAATTAAATTATGGTTGGCCATAACTAACCATATTAATAAGATTCAAAGTTTCAAGCATTAACTGATGGTTAAATTGCAGAGTGTGATTAACAGATTTTCTTCTAGAATGTATTCTTTTTCAGACACAGGGTAGTGCTGATCCCCAGATAATAAGATCTGCCTCACAGGAAAACTTAAAGCAAAGTTGCTTGTGTCTGCCTATACCTGTAATACATTTTTCAAATTCCAATTATCCATTGCACTATATGGCAAAGTATTTCTAAAATCAAAGTTTTGAAATTATTGTACAAATGGGATATGTAAATACCTTGAGCACTGTTAAAGCAAAACCTAAGATATCTCCAGAGCTGGGGAAACATATACTCTGAAAATGAGAACTTGTCCAAGTAGGCTACATACCAGGCCAGAACAGAGGGAGATCTTGCAACAAAGACAGCAGTGAGTTATATGCTCATTGACTAGTTCTAGCTCTAGGATGTAGAAGTCTTCAAAGCAAAATTTGCCAAATGCTAAAATTAGCACACAGACTAGACTTTACCATTACAAACCCAAAGTTCTCAAAGAGTTTCTGAAAAATATAGAGAAACTGGTATATATGAAAGTTACTACAAAATGTAGAATCACTAAGGTTGGAAAAGAACTCCAAGATCATCCAGTCCAACCATCTACCTACCTGACAGGAGGATGGTTGGACTAGATGATCTTGTAGGTCCTTTCCAACCTTATGAACCTATGAAACTATGAACCTACCACCAATACTTTGCCCCAGTTAACCCTTCTGAACATTCCTCCAGGTTCAATGAGTCCACTATCCCCCCGGGCATCTCATTCCAGCACGCGACCACCCCTTCAGATAAGAAATTTTTCCTAACATCCAACTTGAATCTCCCTGGTGCATCTTGAGGCCAATCCCTCTAGTCCTATCTCTAGTTACATGGGAGAAGGAGCCGACCCCCACATCACCATAACCTCCTTTCAGGTAGTTGTAGAGATTTTCCTTATAAGCAGGGAAACATAAACCATGCTGAGAATTTGCTGAGAATAAACATTACCTGACCTGGAAATTCATGAGGCTGAACTACTGAAATTCTAAAAATCTTCTCTTGCGTGCCAAAGTTCTTGCATTGCTTTTATTTTTTATTTTTGTGTAATTGAAGTGCAAGTGATTGTGCTTTGTTTTCCTAGCTATATTTCAACTGCAAATTCACAAACACATTTCCTGAAGGATTGTTTCCACACTTGGAAGATATTTTCTTAGCACTTCCACAGGACTAAGCAATTGTGACTAGATCCCACTCTGTTGTAAGAGAAAGGAAGAGATCAACAAAGACAAGGCAAGAGAATCAATCAGAGCCAGTGAATCTGTCTGCTGCTGACTGGTTGTTCCGATCTTTCCAATCAGACTGAGAAGAACCACATGAAATGATCCACCTGCTTATGTCAGTCAGTGCCTAATTTAATCCACAAATTCAAAAACACTCTGTAAGCAAGAAGTGGCAAATTTCATTTGGAATATTAGTTCTACTGAGTTTTTTTTTTTTTTCCTGCTAATTTTTTTTTTTTAAGTATTTAATTAAATCGTGGTTTGGGATTAAAGCCTAGAGAGTAAAATATTTGCTTCAGCTTGTCACTGTTTCATTTGGGATATGAATCTAAACAATACTTCATTTTATAATAAATGTAATCATGATTCTTAATCTCTTCTGTAGTTTACAGTCATTGCCTTTAAAAATATTTTTACTTCTCTAAAAAATACTTATCTTTGTAATTTAAAATTAAAAATCAAGTTTGTGACCTTATAAACCAGGTCAACAGAAGATAGAGTTCTCTACTGTATGTCCACCAGATAGAAGGTTGATTTGAAAATCAAATTGTTTAGAAGCTATACAAAGATCAGAAAACATAAATACACAGAAACATTAGCAAAGTAACAAAAAGTTTAACTTCACAGTTTGTTGGAGATACTAGCTGGGGGAAAGAAAGATGGAGATCAGACTTTCATAAAAGGATTTCTAAATTTGTTGTTGTTTTAGACATCACTTCTTTAGCAGGTATTTAAATTATGTAGGAATGAACTCTTGCTAAGTATCATTTAGTTGACCTTATCTTTCTGGAAAGCAGTACAGAGTAAGTATTAGACTGATCTTATGTGTCCAGCATAACACAGTTAAGTTTTATTTATATATTACACACACACTAGTTAAATTTACCTGGCATATTAAATTGAAGGTCTAGATGAAACTTCTTATAATGAAATAATATCAAGCAAATGCAGTTTCATTAATTCTCTACTAATTTTTACAAATTCATTAAGGTCCACTTAGGAAAAATTTAAATTATTTAGTAGGGGGAAAAATAAGAGAAGCGTTAATAAAAAAAAAAAAAAAGACTATATTAACATGTTTGGGTAAGGTATTTTGTTGCAAATAGAAGCAACATTTTATTTTAATGAAAAGGTTGTTGATATTGTGACTTGTTCAGGAAAAACTACTTCGAAAAGTGTCCTGTTACATGATAGTTGGTAGCATAAAACAGAAGGAAGTTAAATAGATATTTTACTTCTTTTGTAGGGAATAGAAAAGTAAGCAGCATCATATTTAGACTAACCTATAAAACAGATGTACTTTTAAAATTTAATATTTGATGAGGATATATGCTACATATACTCAGAATACTTGGATTTCTACCTCTGAATGAACATCTGCAAAAGTCAATTTTGCTGGGCCTTCAAATTCAACAAGTTATGAAACAGCCAAGAATCATCATCCTAAAGTATATATAAAAAAGAAAAACATAACACATTTGGACTGTGACATAATTAATTGTGGTGCTGCATCTGTAGGTCACAAAGAAAAAGTGAGAAAAAAAATAAAGTAGATGCTAACACAAAGCATTATGAAAGAAAGTCTTGCCTGTAAGCAATAATATGTAATCATAATTATTCTCATGCTTCGTGGTGTACTTGTAGGGACTGGTGACAGTTGGACTTAATGTGTTTCTTTTAAGCTATATGATTTTATGATTTCATTCTATGATTCTAAATGCCAGATTTACAAAGTAGCTTTAGTGATTTCACATTATTTACCCAAAATAACACCAGTATATATGTCAAAAATTTGACCTACACATACAAAGACATAACCACAGTAAAACATGAAAGGTAATGGAAGATGTGAAGTTACAATAATGTGTAGCATAGATATGGATATAAAGAGTAAGTAGAGAAGAATGCAGAATGACTTTTGAAAAAAAAAAGAAGAGTAACCTTTAACTTAACCTTTTATAAGTGATAATTCAGTTTTCTAATTCTTCATTACTCATATGAAATAAGACTTCTTTTAATCACTTGTAGGTATCATGCTTTCATTATGTCAACCAAGATATTCAATCTGATCTTTCATCTACTTTTCTGCCAAACAGAAGGAAATCAGATGTCAAGAAAAATAAGTTAAGGTAACCAAAACTCCTTAAGCAATCTGTCCAACTAGTCATAGATTTTCCCATTCATTCTTGTGAAATCTGTGACTCAATTCCCCTAGATCATGCTCTATATTCCTTGTAACAAAATGATTACTAAATATACTCATCTGCATTGTCTTGCAGTTTAACCTGCATAAAAATATTATATACAACCAACGAAGCTACTTACTCTCAGAAGACCTCAGGTACACAGGGATCTCCAGTCAAATACCTTTGCCTCTACTGCCAACCCTTAAATGAGGTCTGGGTATTCTCTAATGCAGCCCATCACTCAGCTGCATGCACCTGAGCTTCTCTGGGTTGGCCCTGCCTTTCCACCAGGTGCTCAATTGCTATTTCAAGTTGTAACTTAGCATTTCCATTACAAATTGTTCCTAAATTCTTTATATCCCCAGCTTGTAGATGATATGCTTTTTCCCATAAGGTCATGGGATGTTCCCAGTTAAGTATGCAAACCATCCCCAGAGATTCAGAAGCTATATTGGTAAAAAAAAGTTATAAAAGAAAAATAATTCTCTAAAGTCTTATTGTTCTTGAACATGCTTTATGCTGTGTTGCACAGTATAGATAACAGATGCTCCATGGCATCTATTTTGTTTCAAAATAAAATCCATCTAGTTTTATTTTAGCTCCTAATACTATTTACAACTCCACTTACTCCTGGGGGAGATGGTGTACCTGCTTCAGGGAAAAAGAAAAAATATACATATATACACACACACGTATGTACATATATTTTAAAAGTATATACATTTTATTTTTAATTTATCTTTTATATTGCAGAATTTGCTACCGAATAAAATAAAAAAGTTTTATTGACTATTTGATGTTAAAAAAATGCTCAACTGATAGATTTGTCCTTTCATATTTTACGTTCTGCATGCTCAAAAGAATTAGTAATTTTTTTCTACAAATGATTGTTTGATGTCTTACAAACCCTTCTTTATTTATTATTTTATACTTCTTAAAAAATACTACTTTCTTCATTATGAGTCTGAATTTTTTTTTAAATCACAAAGCTGATGCAATGATAATACATTTTTCAAGTACTGTTTTTACTTTATTCTTCTTTGACCATGAAACTACTCCATAAGTCAGTTTTGCTAAATTAGATCACACAATATAGTACAGAAGTAGTACATATTGTTGAAAAAACTAAAAACATTGTACTCTTTTAGGTTCTTCAGGCTGAAATTCTTCTTCTCTAATGCTGCTTGGAGAACATTAAGTTTTTATATCTACCTACTTTATTCTGAGCGAACTCTAGTGGAATGTATGGATTACACAACTCCTTGATTTATCTAAAGGAAGGTTTAGTCTGATATAAAGCAAACAAAAAAAAAATCTTTACATCTATTCCTGAACTCATTCTTGAATTTGAGAGTGAGATCTCTCTTATTTTGTTCTTAGAAAAAAGGAAAATAATTTAAAACTTGGCATATTTAATTAATATCTTCATAGGTTAAGGACTGTACTGTTTCCATCCCAATTGAGTACTGTCTTTCACTGGACCAAAATAACAGAGTCAAGGCAATAAACCAGGGAAGTTTTCAAAGTAATCTAGTTAAGAATCCTGGTTTTCTAAAATCAAATAAAGAAAACATGACTTCTGTGTTGCAGCTTGCATTAAACTAATTTTTCATGTAAAGAAAATTCCCAAAAGCACATCAAGTTGATGGTTGGTTAGTTATTTTCTGCCCATCTACTCTTCATGAAGAGTGAAGTCTTTGGCCACAGAATAACCTAGTTCTGTTTAATAAAAACTCAGCAGTAGTTCCATTTAAAATACTGTTTACTCGTCATTAAAACTGGTTGTTGGAGAGAAGTTCACAGAAATCAGCCTGTGATGTCAGAGTAGAGAATAACAATAATCACAGAAAACCAACTTTACCCATTATCATTTAAGAAGTTTTACTTTAAATGCTGCTAGAATTCTAACCGCAGATGATAATTTTTCATACGAGAAATTGGTCCGTTGTAGTAGAATTATAGTTAGTTGTATTACTTAATAAAAAGAAATGCAATGCATGAATAAATATTGTCTATTAAAGTTAAACATGTTTGGTGAAATGTAAGAAATATTTAAAATTCACCAGATATAATCTCACATAAATAGAGGAACATTTATGGTAATACAATGTTAATATCACTATCTCCATAATGGATTTTTTTTAATGATAAACATTATTTTGTTTGACTTCTCAATCACTTTTTTAAGCAGCTATTTAAAGGACATAAGAGGAAAGCATCTAAAAGAGAAAAGAAGAAAAACAGGGTTGGTAAAATCTGCTTAATCTTTCCCTGACATGTATATTTTTTTCCATTCCAACCATTATTTACTTTGTACATCCATAAATGCCAACTTGTGGGAACATGTAATTTTACTGATTCACCTGCTTTCTGACCTTTTGATGCTAGTGCTGAATTTAGCACAAGAATACTCCAAAGACTTAAATAGTGAAAATCCTTCAGAGAAAATCAAATTCCAGAAAATGACATATAAACATATATTACTTAAGTCCTAAACCCCATGTCATGTAAACAAGGATAACTGAATATTCACAGCTTTCAAATGCTCTAATACTGAAGGTGAGACAGCTAGGGAGCACACAATACAGAAATGAGCAGAAAAGGGGAAAAATGATGGAATAATGGAAATGATGAAATAATTAATTGACAGATACAGCTTTGTAACTGTGTGTGTCTTGGAATAATTTCATGAATGCTTAAGTTACAAGACCATTCATAGTAGCTTAATTACACACACACAGTTAACTTGAATCGCTGAATATTCCTTGAGCAGTTTTCAAAATTAACAAGAATTAGTACTGTTCTAAAAAGCAATTTCATCAATATGATTAAATGATAAAGCAACGCCTTATCATTTAAAATGTTATACTGCAGCAGACATATGCATTTGTTGCACAAGCTTCCATTGAAGTATTAAAATACACAGAAACAAAAAGTAGGTAAAAGCTATTGATTTAACATCCTTCCAAGCTATTTCAGGTTCCCTGAGCTCCACAGTAAAACCTGAAACTGAAAATAATTCAATTTCAGTAATTTAAGCAATTAAAGCAGAAACATATTTGTTGTTGTTGTTGATTTAATAGTATATATGATATTAGTCGATGTGAAACTGGAAATGTAGTAAATTTACTGCAGTATGGAAAACCAAGAGGAAGAACCTCGACCCCGAACCTACAATATTGAATTATCTGTCCATCTAATGATAGTATCTTTACATTAAATTAATAGAATATATCAAGCCATAAAATCTAAATGAAGATTACTTTTTCTCAGAGTGAATTTTGGTATATTAATAACATGGAAAAGACTTTTGTTGATGTCTTCATTTTCTGCAGTTATTCATATATTTCACACTACCCATGTTAGGCTGTATTAAGCAAGGGTAAATGCTGACACATAGCATTGTTATAGCAACGGACTGCAGATTTTGTGTTCAATCAGTAAAAATATCTTGCCTTCCCAACGCATTAGGACTTAGCAAAGTTAGGCCTAAAAACTGTTTTCTTGTTTGAGGAAAACCTACACAAAAGCTTTATTGAATTGTCAGTGGTTTCTAAGCCAGTTTGGCCTGGTTCTGTGAGTAACGGGACTGGGGGACCCACAGATCCATGCCCTTGGAGAGGGGGAAGGGGAAAAGCTATGGAGAGACATGGGTGTAAAAACAAAAGAGCAGCAATGATCTGAGAAGGAAGTGGCCTGAAGGCAGCCCATGGATAGCACCCACAGGAGCAACTTTAGGTCAGAGTTGCAGCCAATGAAGAGCAGCCATGATGGGGCAGGATGGCTGGGGAAGATGGTCTCCCTCTTCAAAATATTTACATCCCATTTTATTCTGATCTGATATTGCTGTTTGACCTTAGTTTTAGTTACACTTTAAATTTCTTCACAGAGAAACAAAGCCTTCCAGATGCCTTATACTGGAACTATTCAAAAAGATGGTATTTGGCTGATACTAGTTATTTTACAGAACGTAACAATTACAGCTCAATTCTAAAGAAATATTGCAGCTTTCTCTTGTTGGGTATCATAAGCTAACATCATCTGCAACTACAGAATTTGTTCTCATTTTCTCTGTTTTTTCTTTCTTTTTTCTTTCTTTTTAAATATTCTTTGCATGTTGTCATACTGACAGCATGAGAATTTAGTTCTGTGTAATTCAATCTTACTTTTTTTAATCGAAAATGCAACTAAATTTCTTCATTTCTCAAGCAAAAGAAAATCATGTCAAATTCATAGGTTCATAAGGTTGGAAAGGACCTACAAGATCATCTAGTCCAACCATCCTCCTATCACTATCCCTACCCAACTACTAAATCAAATCCCTAAATTCAAAACCTTGCTGGAGGAAGTTTTAGAATTTTATTAAACTACACTCTCCATTCCTAATTTTTTCAATATTAAATATTGAGAAGTAAAAGTAACATAGCAAAATTATTTTACTGAGGCATTAGATGATCAATGAATGTTTTGTTTCATACTTTATCTCAATTTAAACACTTTTTATAACTGACATTCTGCATCACTTTGATCATCTTCAGCACAGCTGCACATATTTACCTATTTTGGAAGTTAAGAAAAACATAATAAAAGACCTACACAGCAGAAATTAAATAACCTCCTCGTTTTCTTTTCATTTAAATTTAACTTTAGGACAGATTTTTCCTTGCCTTTTAAAATGAGGATATTAGGACATTCCCTGTCTTTCCATAACAAACAATACTTCAGTGTTTATCTCCTAGACCAGACTTTCTTCTATCAACTTTTACAGATTGTTAATATGGTCCCTTGCCAACGTACTAATAACAATTCTAAATAATGATTTGAGTACAAAGTGGCTCATTGGCCATTGCCAAGTAATACACAAAAGTGTCAGGATAAAATAAGAGTGTGATTTATGTATGTTAATCTAGCATAATTTTAATTAATTCTGTGGTCAATCTGATTTTCAGGGACTCTGAGAGTCCCAACTCCCAGTGACTTCAAATGAAGTTCTCAGTACTTAGTATGTCACCACACTTCCTACCTTGTTACTTCTTTTGGATACAATATACTCCTTAGGGACAAGTTCTGCCACTTTCCTAGTTTTCTTGACACCTAGTGACAGAAAATGATGCTGGCTGAAAACAGATGGTGTTTTTCATCTTAGGCAACGTCCATAACTAAAAAGCCCAGAGTGAGTGCGTTATAGTTAACTCTTACTTCAAACGTCACTTTTCTCTGCAGCCTACAGAGCCTACAAATTCTACCCAATTTCTCCTTCCAGAGAAAATTATATTCAGTTGTTACAGCCTTTAAGTAAAAAGAATTTGGCAGTACATTTACTTTCACTGTGGTGTGCAAATTATTTGTCACTGTAATGTCTGAAGGAAATTTGTCCCCAGATACGTTCTGTTGATTTTCCAGTATCTACCCAGGTACGTGTTTTTTAGTTTGTGCCAAGGGAATAGCAATCCACTTTGAATACAAAGTATTGTGTTAATTCATAAGAGCCCTGAAAACACTGATTTTTTGCTTCCAACTCTAAGATTAGTGATTGCAACATATACAATTTCAAGAGCAGTTCGCCAGTTTTCTCCATTTTACTTATGAGGCAGAAATGTCACACAAGCTAAAATAAATAAGGAAGCAGGAGTAAATAACTGTAATACAAATGGTTCTGAGATAATTCCACAATATTTCATTGTAAAAAGATGAAAGGTCACATTTGTCAGTTCGTGGAAAATTTGCTCAAAGGTCATGAAGAATATCGAGGACTGCGATATATGCTTGAACACTAACGTGCGCAGTGTTCCTAAAGAATGATTTTTAAGTTTCACAAAACCTGAAAACACTTATGTGTAATTGTTACTGCTTACAGAAAACTCCATGCATCCATGCAATTAAAGGTTCTTCACACACCTGTAGTAACTGATGGTACAATGGTTCCTTCATAGACAAATTTCTTTATTAAAACTCTAGATATGAAACAACAAATAACCTTTACTAATAAGTAATTTCATTTTTAAAAGGCTTACCAGGAAAGAGAACAACTATGAGTCCTGTTAAGTATTCCATGGAGAAAAAAAATAATTAGAAAATCTTCTGACACAGAAATCCTCTGTAATTCAGTCAGGTACAATAAACTTCTGGTTGATAATGGTTGATAACAAGTTGCAAACTATTTTTCTTAACATTTTGTAGGGTGAATAACCCAAAAGAGAGATACTCAGAGAAAAATACTCAGAGAAAATAGCGAGGAAAATGGTATATTTTGCTAGGCTTATGTGGATGACAAACAGACAATCAGTGAATAAAGAGAGGCTCACTTTTTCCAGATCGTTAAGGTTTGCCAATAACTCCACAGAGGAGGGTTCTCCAACAAGAGACCCTTCCCCAGTCATGGTCAGCCCTTAAATGGGGTCTGGGAGAGGTGGAGCCAGACTCCACCCCTTCTAGTCACACAGGTACAATGCCTTCACCTGTGCTTCTGCAGCTGACTGAGTGCTCACCTCAGGTGATCAATCAGTGGTTCAGACCATGATTCAACAGTTCCCATACACGTTTCAATGCTAATAATTACATTGATATGTAAGTATCACTATAGAGATTAAGTAAAAGGAGTTAAGAGTTTTGTGTTCTGTATTACCATATTGGCACATAAATAGATGAGTTGGCTTTTAGATGTGAGAAGATTATGGTAAAAAAGTTTTATGATTACGTTGCACTGAACTGTTAGTCAGGGTTGGAGCAAGGTTTGAAATCCCAGATTACGCTAGGAAAAACTGAATGTTTCTGTGAAAAGAGAATTGTACTTTATTATTCCACGTTAGCTTTTAAGAACTATACTGGTATGATATTTACTCCAAGGCAGAGTCTTAAATAGATTATACAATCTAATTAAGAAATTCAAGTCGTTCAAAGGATTTTTTTTTCTGATGACTTCCTATTTAATAAGGAATTGTGTATTCAAAAAATAAATGAAGAAAGGACCTCTTATGAAATGCTATTCAAATGTTAAACGAAAAAGTGTAAACTAAAACTCATTTCTTTAATTAACCATTTATTTTAAAAGTCTTCCAAGTTTTATTTTGTTCAGTGTTTACTAATATCACATTTTGTAGATATACTAGCAAACAGGCTTTGAAGATGGCAGGATTATGTGTCAGCAAAAAAGTAACACTTGAAGTTTGCTTGAAGGCCTCAAGATTTGCATAATCCATGGTAACTTCCTCTTAGAGGAAGAAATTGAAATTTTTATATTTAACTCATCCAATTGTTATATTTTGCAGTAATGTTTATAAATAACTACACCTAGATTCCCAAGAAAAAAAAAAAGAAATACATAGGCAGAAATAGAAAGAATGTCCTTTTTTCTTGTCACAGCAATATGGAATGTATTTGCACAGAGACTTTGAACAGAGCTACATGGTCCACATCACAATTTCCTACAAACCGTTATGTAGACGATTTTATCTAATTTAAGATCATAAATTCAATTTTTAAACAATGTTTTAAGTGGCATAGTTTAAGCCATAAGAGTTGTCTTTGTCAGCCATATAGTAGCTTGTAACATTTCTTTTGTTCCTTAAAAATAGGAAGACTAAAAAGGCAGGGAGACTGCAGTATGTTAAGGGAAATTTTTCCCATTTATTTTAGAATAGTGGAAAGAAAATGGCATTTTTCATTTTAGAAAAAAAAGTCAGAGATTTGTATCTGGAGTTGCTGACTGCTGTTACAAGCATAGCTATCACAGTAAAGAAATTATAGTCTTTTCCTTCACTTTTTTGGTTTAGAATGAGTATTTTTAGCTAATAAACTTTTAAAACTAGTACTGATATATTGTAGCTCATGCAAACAATTTTTCAAAGAATGGAGACATATCTCATTGCAATTTAGACAGTTCTGTAACCATTAGAGAATATTCATGTCTGAAATGATATGATGTACTCATACTATGATTTTTGAGGATTTTCATTAGCCTTTCTCGTTTCCATTTCCTTCAAAGTCATTTTCACAGGAACTTAAGAATCCTGCTATGATTTTGGGAATATTATAGAATCATAGATCAGTTTGGGTTGGAAGGGATATTCAAGATCTTCTAGTTCCAATCCCACTGCTACAGGCAGGGACACCTCCCTTTTTACCAGGTCACTCAAGGTCCCATCCAGCCTGGCCTTAAAAGTTTTCAGGGAAGGGGGACAACTACAACTTTGCTGGGCAACCTGTTCCAGCGTCTCACCACCATCACAGTAAAGAATTTCTTCCTAATATCTAGTCAAAACCTAGTCTCTTTCAGTTGAAAGCCATTTCCCCTCATCCTATCTCTAAATGCCCTTTTAAAAGTCCCTCCTCAACTTTACTATAGGCCTCCTTCATGTATCGAAAGGCCACTACATTGGAGGGAAGGGAAGCCATCCAGAGAGACCTAGACAGGCTGCAGAAGTGGGCCCGTGTTAACCTAAGGAGGTTCAATATGGCCAAGTGCAAGGTGCTGCACTTGGGCTGGGGTAATCCCAGGTATTTATAAAGACAGGGGGAAGAATTTCTGGAGTCCAGCCCTGCAGAGAAAGACTTGGGGGTACTGATGGACGAGAAGCAGAACATGAGTCAGCAGTGCACGCTTGCAGCCTGGAGGACCAACTATATCCTGGGTGACATTAAAAAAGGAGTGGCCATTAGGGAGAGGAATGTGATTGTCCCCCGTTACTCAGCTCTTGTGAGGCCCCCTTTGGAGTACTGCATCCAGGCCTGGGGCCTCTAGCACAAGAAAGATGCAGAGCTCTTGGAATGGGTCCAGAGGAGAGCCACTAAAATGATCCGAGGGCTGGAGCACCTTTCCTATGAAGTAACGTTGAGAGAACTGGGCTTTGGTTAGTTTGGAGAAGACTCCAGGAAAACCTCATTGTGGCCTTCCAGTACTTGTAGGAAGCAGATAAACAGGAGGGGTTTACATGGGTTGATAGTGATAGGACGAGGCGGAACAGTTTCAAACTAAGACAGGAGATTTAGGTTAGATATTAGGAGGTTTTTCACTCAGAGGGCAGTGACACACTGAAATGGGTTGCCTAGAGAGGTTGTGGCTGCCCCATCCCTGGAGGCATTCAAGGCAAGGCTGAATTTAGCTCTAGGCAGGCCAGTGTAATGGATGGTGACCCTACCCACAGCAGGGGGGGGGTTGAAACTAGATAATCTTTTAGTTCCTTTTCAACCCAGGCTATTCTATGTTTCTATGATTCTATGATGTCAATGCAGTCATCTGTCCCACTTATGATCCAGAACTATACTAGCTGTGAGGAGTATCAAAACAACTGAACCCATGTAATTACAGATTCGTCTCCTGGGCTCACTCCTACTTTAATAACAACCTAGAAAAGAACAGCCCAGGAGGTGAACAAGCAGCACTTCTGCATGACTGATTACCCATATTTAATGGTTTTAACAATTTAAAACTTACAAGCATCAATGGTACAGAGGTTATATATCAACCCTGAGAGCTGATCAGTTTTGTGCGTTTTCCTGCAACGCTGAATAAAATAGATATATTATTCAGCAGATTGGAAAACAAAATTCATGAAGGAATAAATAAAAGTAACAGATCTTCTTAGGATTTTCTTATTTAGTTTCAAATTCTCTGAAGTTAATGAGAGTTTTCTCCTCTGACTCTAATGATTCTTTTCATTCAGTTGAGTGTAAAAGTATTTTCCTGTTGGACAACTTGAATACTTAAAAAGAAAGAAGAACTAAAGACTGAAAGATAAGGTTTTTACAGATTCTAAGTGTGAAAAGAAGCACATTTATTTTTACTAAAAGGTTATTAACCTTTAGTGCAAATAAAGTGGATTCTTTTTCTACTTGGAAGAAGCCTGGAAGACAGATTTTAACTGTGTGTTATTGTGAGTCTGTTTATACGCTGAAGTTAATGAGAAGGAATTTAATTATTTTACTGTTGCCAGTCTTACAGTGTCTCTCTCTGTAACCTCCTGTTTGACAAATAAAATGTCATACTAGAGAAAACGTTAATGTATTGTATCTTAGTACAGTACCAAAGTATATTAAAATCCATTTCACAGCAGCACACAGATTGCAGATTAGGAGTGTTAATGATGGAAGTTAGTGGTCAATCATTTCACATTCTAATTCATTCCACTGTTATTTCCCTGCATAAACAAGCCCTAAGTCATACAGTTTTTTGTTTTTGTTTGATTTATTTTATGTATGGACAACCCTTAGATAACTTCAGCCTGTGATAAATGGAAAATTAGACAGATAGTAGTATTTAACCTTTAGCATCCTGAACATATGCAATTGTTGACAAAAAAAACCCAGCAGAGGATAAATGTCTATGGACTTTTTTTCTGTGTTTTTGTATGTTCGGTTTTGATACCTCCTCAAATAGTGCTACTCTAACACCTCTAATCTGTGTTTTTTGCATGATGCAGCTCTGTCTTTCAGCTAACTTACTTCTTTTCTGATGTGTCCAGGCATTCTGTAGCTTTTAAACTAATATTCTGGTTGAGAACGTTCATCTACAACAAATCCCTTGAAAACACACTGGTATTATATTATAACTGCAAAATATCTTCATGCCAAACTAGCAACTAATTTAACCCTCATAATTGATCTGATGACTTCTGTGTTCCATAAAACTCAGCTGCCTGAAGCTCTCTCTTTGTACAAAAATATTGGGTTCCCAGTCTTTTTCGTTGAAAATCTAATTAACAGTATTCTTTTAAATAAGAAGATTACTTTCTGTGAGCAATTAACTGAAATTCAGTCTGCTTTAAACTTTTCAATATACCAATGAATATTTATAAATGTAATAGAACTTCGCCCTACTAGGCAATCCCTTTAATCTTATTTGAAGCAGTGCAGGGCCCAAGTCTCACTGGATTAACAATGTATTTTCTTTTGGCACACACAGGCACACAAAATATTTTCCTTGAAATGAAATATTTGACCAGCTGATATCCAAATCTATGACAGTTCAAAGTCTGTTTCAGTAAAGTCAGAGCGTGTATATCCATATTATCTGTGGTTCCATGCTATGATTCAGTAATGATCACTCAAGATCATATACTCCTTTCTGCAACATTTGCACCCCCTGGCTTGCAAACACCAGCCATAGAACAAAAGATACTGTAACTTCGGTCTAAAAATGTGAGTCAAATAGGGTAAAGATCTGCTACAGAGCAACAAAGGAATTAAAAAGAAAAAAAGAACAAAAAGGCATTTGGGAAGTAGAGAAGCTTCCTGAAACAGAACAAAAAATATATATCTTTTCAGTATTACATCTCCTGAATAATTTTGCTTTACCTCCACAATGTGAAAAGTCATTATCATGAAATTGCTTTTGAAGTGAAATCTGGTTTACGTTCTTAAAACAAATGGATACTGAAAGCAGTTTTCTAGTAATTTCTACTTTATTGAAATATGTTGGGCAAAATACATGAGAAAATGAGAGCTGCTTTTAGTGCTTTATTTTTTTCTTTTCCTCTCATTAACTTTGACATCTCATTTGTGCTTGAAGAACTGTCTTGACTAATTTTACTAGCTGCTTTTGATATGTTTACCAGATGAACTCCTATTGTTGTACTTCTGTGTTTCTCACTTGTCTGAGCCTATTCCTCAAAATTTTCTTTTCATATGTCCTTTTATTCTACAGTCTTTTCTTTGTGCTTGCACTGGGGGTAAAGAAATCATTGTGAAAAAATGTCTTCTTTTTTAATGAACTTCTCTGCTTTTTCAGGTCATTTGTCAGTAGCTTCCTGTCAAAAAGATAGGTGGGCTGCTGCTTGATCATCTAGTATAAAAAAAGACAAACATAGGATCCAGATGTTTAGGATCATATCATAGTTACCTTTAGCATAAGAGGTGATTTTGATGTAAAGGAATTTTTAAGAGTCACACAAAGCAGAAATTCAGCAGTCATTCACCCCTGAGAAGGAGTTACTTTAAGTGATGCATATTCCCAATTGATCTGTACATATTATGTGTATCTGATGCATACAGAATGTGTTAGGCTTGGTGCACAATCTGGCCATATTTCAGAGCTACAGCAGAATTCATGACCTCACTAGCTATTAGTTTGAAACAACAGAAATATCAAATTGATGGTGAGGTGATATAGCTTTACCCAATACCTTATACACTCAAACAACATAGGTAAGAGGAATATGAAAAATAAAAAAATCAAAAAAACATTATGAAAACAGGGTAACCAGGCAGGATAGAAAACCAGGAAAAATTCTATGTAAGGTAGAAAGAGGTTGTAGCATTTATCATCTATAGAATCTTACAAAATATTCATCATCAAAAATAGACACCACTCAGGGACGTATATTGGTAACACAGTAGTACACAACTGTATACACTATACTGACAGTCACAGAAGATAACCTGTTTTTATCATTCTCTTAAATTGCAGTCGTCAGAAGGCTAGACAAGCTGTTATTTTGTTTTGGACTTCTAGGAGATATTGTGATGAGTTCCTGCCAAGGGCATATATACTCTTTTGAGTAGTACTGTGTTACTATAAAGGTTGCAGTTCACATACGAAAACAAATGAACTGAAACTTCAGACTTCCGATCTATTCCACTGAAAAGCCAAATTCTCTTCTGGACAGCCCAAGCTCAGTAGTGTTTCAATAATCCCTCAACAAAGAAATCTGGCAAATGGAATCACACTACCATTGCAACTGTTAAATATGGTCAGTACTAAAACTATACAACACAAATTCTGCATTATGCATCAAATTCTCAATTTTATCTTGCAAAACAACTTCGTGAAACAAACTCAGATAAAGATTTTTACTTCCTGACCTAGTCAGCATATGGAATACAGAATGCCTACCTCATTTCTGTACACAGCTGAGTGGAGATGAACAAGAAAATACACAAGGACAGAAACAGAAAATACTCATGCTAGTGAAATTACTCCAAATTTATCACATTCACAATCACCCTTTATGATTTTAGCCTGAAAATTTTTGCTTTCCTAACAGAGCAATTTTCCCGTTAAATCAAATCACCAGATACCTTTCCTCATAAAGCAAACCTCAATTTGGATATTGTGTTTGTTTTCTTTCTCTTATACTACACCTTCTTGTGTGCTATTTAACAATTAAAAACTAGGTAATTGCTTAAGTAAACTAGTAATACCATAACTTCTAGTACCAATTCCAATGTTTTCAACATGCCTGCTTACTCGTTATATCTGAGTTAAATCATTTTTGTTGCTTTCAAGGACAAAGAGGATAAATGCTGGTTTATTTTTTTTTAGTATCCCCTAATGTAATACTTCCATTACTGAATTGTTTTAAATTGATTGCATATACAAAGTCCTGAGATCTGCATTTTTTTTCACCTTTCATGCATATCTGCTGTTATCTTCAGCACTCCTTGTCCAATTCCAGTCATAACGCTGACAACACTATTACACTGACTGATGTTTGATTTTGATAGCATCCCACTGTATCATTTTATTACCAAAAATCTGCACATTTTATTTCCTGTCATTTCTCTAGTGATGTTCACTAGCTTATTTGAGATGCCACGGTGTTTTAAAACTGCCCAAAGGGATGGCTGTCCTTATTTTCAATTGTCTTTTAAAAGGAAAAAGAATTCAACATGGGATTATTCTGTTAGCTGAATGCATTTCCTTTTTATTTTTATTTCATGTAGCAGAACAAGCAAATTTATCATTCTAAGATATTTCTGAAAATCTTACAATTCATACCTATAGTTTCCAAATACTGTTTTTCATCATTATTCTGTTTTCAGGTGACAACATATTTCAGTCAAACTATCAAATTTCACTTTGATTTGTTATTTCTATGTTCACTGTTGACCTGTGAATAAGTTCAAATACATAAGTTTCAGCTTTTTTTAATAATTCAATGAAAAAAGTTAAATAATCAAATTATAGATAATGATAGTACCTATTGTATTAAGAATGCAGGATTTTTTTTTGTAATATGTAAGAATTTTCTGAAGTCTTATTATAGTACTAATGGTTTAATAATGCTCTATCAGAAAACTGACAACTATTTTTCACCTTTATTTTATTTTACTGTAAGTACTAATTGCTAAAGTAGGTGCCCTGAGAAGTTCGAAGAGAAACAAAAATATATCAAGAGAAGAAAAAAGATTCAGAAAATCAGAATCCAATTTGTGCACGATAATGAAAGTTCTAGATAGGCAAGCCACTTAACTCCTCCTTAAAATAGAAACAAAGTATGTTTGGCTGCAAGGTATAGGATAAAAAAATAAAAGGTCTACCTTTGGCCCAAGAATCTAGCGTAATTTGGGATTGTAATACAAAATAAGAGATAATCCTTACAAGAAATAATAAGCAAAACTAGGTATTGTCAATAAACATTTGTATAATCAATAATTGCTTAGTTTTTTTTGTTTGTTTGTTTTTTGTCTGTCTGTATTTAAAAGGACAACTAAAGTTGTATGGAGGTGTTTATGGTGTGTTTTGTAATAACATAAAAAAATTGATACTGGTTCAAGATTCCTGTCAAAGGTAACTCCCACAGACATTCTCAAAATAAACATTTGAGAATCTAAGTGCTATTATGAAGATCTTCAACACAACAGGATGAGTGGAAATATCAGGTATTCTACTCAGGCTCAGTATTGTTGGTTTTTTTTAAGTGACAGTACTGAAATAATTATTTTGGGTGTGGCATGATTATATAATAATTTCAAACTGATATTTTGATATTTAAAAAACTGTTTTCTCCTTGCTAAAGCAACTGATATCCTAGTATATAAATTTCTGCCTGAGAAGCATATTTAGAGATGCAGGTTACAATTCTATCATTGCTTGGCATAGATCCAAAAGGCAACATAAGCATTGCTTTCTTTAGTGCAGTTATTTGCAATTCTATAATCCAGCATTTTTTTGTGTCTGTCATAATTCTTCTGACCCTTGAGTAAGTGAATCACAGAGCAGCAAATCTGCTGAGGTTGGAAGCTATTTCTGGGGGTCATCTGGTAAAACCCTTTGCTTAAAGCAGATTCAGCTTGAACAGGTTATGCAGGACAATGTCCAGTTAAGTTTTGAATATGTTCAAGAACAGCGACTTCTCAGCTTCTCTGTGCAATCTGTTCTGGTATTCAACCAACTTCACAATGAATTAGTGCTTTCTTATTTACAGAGGCAATGTTCTGTCTTCCATTTAGCACCTACGGCCTCTTATCATGCCATTAGGTATCACCAAGAATACTCAGGCTTCATCTTCTTTAGTCTCTCTGATCAGATATTTATACACGTTGACAAGATTCTCCTTGAGCCTTCTCTTCTTCAGTTCAACAGTCCTAGCTGTCTGATAGAAGGATTATTGTGATCTCTGCATGAATACCTTCTATCCCACTCTTACCATCCTCTCCTGTATTACTTTACCATCTTCTGCCACATAATAATATGAATCAAAGAACTTGCCTGTCTGGAATCAATAATTATGGAAAAATACTACAAGTAAACAGTAAAACTGAGTTACAACTTTTTACTACAGAAGAGAAGCAAAAAATGATAGATAAGAGTGAAAAGTTATGAAATTCAGAGCTAAAAAAATTATTATATTTATAGAGACTGCATTAGCATTTCACAAGCATTTGTTAGTGAAATAATATTGTCATAAATAAAAGTCCTAAAGGAAAGTATAAAGCACTGATAAGCTGGAGTTAAGATAAACCACAACTGTATATTTTTACAGATACTATTATAAAAGTTAGAAACAAGAACATTTAACTAGAAGAAAATAAGATAATTTACTGAAAATTAGATGAGTCTTCCAAATAATTTAAAAAGTGCAAGGAATCATTTAGGAACTAATGTATAAGCCATCCTCATGCTCTGACACATTGCACCTTTAACTCCATGAAATTTCATTCACTATATTTCAAACAAAATATGGTGGAATTAGAAATGAAGTTAAGAAGAAAGGCAAAGAATTGCAATGTTTTGCATGTGAAAATTCTTACCTTAGAAAGTTTTACTGACTAACAGTTTTAAGAAACATGAATAGCTGAGGTGGGCAAACAACGTATTTACTAATTTTTACAATGTGCTTGGGGTCTGCTCACTGAAACTACACAGTAGGATATTTAAAATGTAATATGCAAAATGCATTATGATTGTCTGGACACATTGCTGATTTCTAGAAGCCGAGGTGATATATTAGGTAAAATATCTCTCTCTCGCCTTGTCTGCTATTCTCTGAAATACCTGTTCCTGGCTTCTGACAGAGACAGAAGATCAAGGTGAGAACCTCTGTTCAGTGGCAACTTTTTAATAAACGTTTGTAAATATGTTGCTCTGGGAAATCAAAATAGCGTGATGATACTGATATAAACTTGATCCATTGAGTAAAATACCTGGTAGTTACGCATTACAGTGACTAAATTTACTATCTTCATAAGATTTCTGAGAATTTCCATTGAGACCATAATCAGATATTCCTATGGTGTCAAAAGTATATAATGGGATTTGTACTTCCATACTGAAAAGCAGTAAGACATATCTAAGTCATTTACTGTTGTTGATATACTCTGTCCATTGTTTCAACATTTAATTATCAATAACACAACAAATTTGCTTGGTGCATTCAATATATTCAGAAGCAGCAGTTATGTTCTAAAAAAGTAATCATTAAGTGTTACCCAAATCCGTCAAGTTTACGGCATTATTTCAAAAATGTCACAGACAGTTTCTTTCAAGAAGCATAGTTAGAGGGAGAAGAAAAGAGATGAAGCTGTCAAAATTTATCTTTGAGGATATATTTTATCCTTACCAGAGTACTGATGTAGTGAATTAGAAAGAAGTAACAATTTCTAATTATGAATTAACTACAAACCAAACATCAAAACTGGTTTTGTCAAAAAACAGGTGAAGACTCTGGTGAAGGGGTAGATATACGCACACATTTGACCATGCTTTACTCTGATTTATTTTGCTGAATGTAATCCAACTATCAATATAATTTCTTCATTTTTTCCCAATTGAATGATCAGTTTTAAGTCTTCTTTTTCCCCACTTAACTACATATCCAGGAGATAAAACATTTTTTTCTAGCCCTTCTTATAAATTGATGTATTATCTTTACATTTCAGCAAGATATTAAAAGATTATTCTTAGTCTTTTTTTCAGTGTCTTTTTTTACACTCAGGTTTTCTGACTCACTGAATATTTTTAGGTTTTATAAGTAAGATCTTTATAATTGTTCTCTGACTTCAGCCACTGTTCTGGCAAATCCACTTGTATCTTTCAATTGTAAAGCTGTAGCCTATAATTTAGCAAGTGGTTAGATGAAATTTGTTGTGTCCAGTATTAGTTGCCCTCATAACATCATTCTGTCTATTAAATGCTTCTTCTAGGCACATTACAAATGCAACATTTTACCTTCAGTGAAATGCTGAATATTTGCCATGAATCCTTCCTTATTAAAGAGTTATTTAACATCCAGTTAAAGGCCTTTGGTTGCAGCTCTTTTTCACCTCAGGCCATTTCATATTTATGTGATTCTGAGAATATGCTTCTCTTTTGTAACCTGTATAATGCATTTAAAGTACTACGTGTCCTTCTTACTTCAAGAGCTAAAATAATCTGGGCAGTTTGCCTTGAAGTATGCTGGTCTGCCTTCAAGTTGATAACGCTCACATTTGCAGTGTAAGTTCCTGAGACATTTAAAGTGGTTACAGTTATCCAGTGTCCTTGTCCTTCATGATTATTTTTTGAAAGTCACATTTGTTTCATCTCTTCTGATGAAAAGTGTTATCAGCAAAATGAAATTGGTACACAACTTAAACATCTCTTTCTAGTGCCCCTACAGGGATGTGGTGGATGTCATTATGCTGATCCAAAATGTGCATTCTCTGCATTTTTTTCTGATGCTTCCACCAACTGCTTTTAATAGACAGAAAACTGTTTTTTACATCCTGCTGGGTTTCCAATTGCTAGGTAAAATGTAAGCTGTTTGAAATAATAACTCCAGTACTTTTTAATTGAAGCATTAATCCCTCTCTGTTGAAAAGTTATTTTCTTTTTTTGTGGCTCCTTCCCTGTATATTTCATTCATTGATTTATTCAGCACTTTGGACTCTCTTTTCCTTTTCTGATGCTTATTGGACTGAAAAATATTCCTGTTTTACTAAGGTTTTGGGGTTTTTTTTTTCTATTTCTGCTTTAGTTGCTCTCAATAAAATCAGCTGTTTCAATTTGTTTTGTCTGTGCATAAAAAGTAAATAACGTTAAAGGAACATCTCTGCAGCAGAAGTTGACGTCCAGTTATCGTCATTTTCTTAAGGACAAATGTCAAATTTGTCAAGGTTGATGTAATCTTACCTTCTAAAAAAAGTGGATTACTTTTGAAGTGATATGTAGATAAGCAGTTAACTGTGATGACCTTATTCATCATGAGAAATACTTTATCTCATGAAGAGTCACCTTGACTTCACTAAAGCTTCACATGGTATAAGCTAAGTAGGCTTAAGTACATCACAATTTAGCAGTAATACTGGATTTGGTATTCTATACTGAAGCCAAAACAGCAACTATTTTCTTTGCCAGTCCACAATAACCTCAACAAAACCCTTTTGTCATAAATGAGACCACCACTTATAACCACATTGCCTTTAATACAGCTGATATATAGACACAATTCATCTTGTAATATGCTGTTATTCAAGGCAATTCTTTCAAATCTATTTATACAAACTTAAATTCCATTTTGACAGACTACTGGCTCTTTATCAATTTGAGTGAAACTGACAACTAACAGGTACTACAGTGCCTTATTAAAACAAGATGAGTTCAATTGATTATCAGATTATGATTCTCCTTGTTTATGATGCATCTCCTTCAATAATTCAAAACTTCTTTAGGTTTGGAATCCTTTTATGTTTATAACATAATAATATTATATCAAAATATCCTGTTTATGACATCATATCATCTGTCTATCAGCTAGAGTTCAGGCTATTTTGAGGTACATGTGTAGGTAGCAGTCTATGAATGTTACAAGATAACATAAGGCAGGAGGATAATATTCTTGTCATTGTATTGTGATAAATGAACACCAGGGAACATCAAATACCCAGACATAGCTTCAAGTCTTATTCATTCTCGATGAGTTGCATATGCCACTACTCGCTTTCTCTGATTTCTCTGAGTTTTTCCTCTTCTAGGGAATGGTTGTTTATTGCATTCTCAGAAAAAACTGTCTGATTAGATTTCTCATTACTTTTTTCCCTTTTGCCATAAATACAACTTTTTCCTTCTTTCTTTTTTTAAATTTTTCCTGGTTTACCCTCCAGATTTCTTCATATTGCCCTTCCTCTGTACGGTATTCTTCGATTTCCTTTCCAAATGGATTGTTACCCTTTTAAATATGAATAAGCATTGGTATCTATAAGTTTTAAAAGCCCCTTAGGGGTTTTAAACCTTAAAAGCATTATAAAAGACCTTAAAAGGTCTGAAAAAACATGAAACAGAACAAACTAAAGAAGAAAATATATTCTGAACTCCTCTGTCATACTTCCCTAGATCTCTGTTTTACTGTGATGCAACTATTAGGATTACGTTTATCCTGCTAAACTTGGATTCTCTTCAGTCTCTCACGGTCAAGCAGTTAATATTTTTTTTTTCCCAGTAAAATTCCTGTGTTGCTTATAAACTTTTTTTTAGTCTTATCCAAAACTTACATGAAAAACAATTTTTCCCTTTATCATTCATGCAAATGTTAACATTCTGGAAAGATCAAGTCTTCCCTCCATCTTTCCTGCTCTACAAAAATTCAGGCATGTAAAATTATTAGAATTATATCAATCACTGAATCATAAAATGGTCTGGCTTGAAAAGAACCTTTAAAGATTATCCAGTTCCAGCTTCTTAGTCATGAGCAGGGACACCACTCACTAGACAAGGCTGCCCAGGACCCCATGCAACCTGGCCTTGAACATTTTCAGTCACAGGGCACTCACAGTTTCCCTGAGCAAACTGTTCCAGGGCCTCACCATCCAATAAGAATCTCTTCCTTGTATCTAATCTAAATATCCCATCATTTAGTTGAAAGCCTTGTCCTATCACTTGGTCTTGTGAACTTTTTTGAACTGATTCTCCTCAGGCTTTAAATGCTTCATCCTTGTTAGTAGTAAGGACATCTTTAACCACGACATCAGTAAAAGGACAGAACTATAAGAAACAGTATGCATTACATTCAGCGCACAAAAAAACCCTTCACATATATATGAGGACTTCTCCAAAAAAGTAATGCTTCCTGTTTTATCATGTCAGTGCACAACATCAGAGGCAGATCGTGGTGGTATAGCAGTAGAGGCTGAATTGCCCTGCCAAAATTTTGTTACATTTCATTGCCACGGCACAGATAGCAGCAGAGAGGTACTCTGATATCTGACATGGAAGTGCATATGAAGCAATGTGTGTAACTGAATTCCTCCATGTGGAAAAAAAAACAACTGCACATTCAACAACACTTGCTGAACATTTACGGAGATGAAACAGTGGGTGCTCACACAGTGAGGAGGTGGATGGAGCATTTCAGCAGTGATGACAGAAACTTGCTGACAGATATTCATGGCCAATTGCACTGAAAATGTTGAAAAGTAGTTCTGTAGCTGAGAACTCACAAAGAACACAATAACTCTGTGATAGAGTATCTGTTGTAGTTTCCATATAAATAAATAGAAGGCATCACTTTTGGAGCAATTTTGACTTACTTACAGACAAAGGAAGGGTAGACTTGTTTTTCCAGTAATTCAGTTTTGCTGAAGTCATTTCACAATGGGAACTATGGTGCATTATAATGCAAGTCGCTGCTTTTTGACAAATGTTGATTGAATTGGGATTCACATTCATGAAAAAATGAAAAAAATCCTACAGTCAAAGACTGCACACTTGTTACAGTGGCAATGACTATCTCTTAATGTTATTCTTAATGCTTTGTTAAAATTACTAGCACTGGAGAAACGTTATGAAAAAATGTAAAATTACTTCTAATAAATCATCATATTTGTGAAATACTCATTTCTTGTGCACTATCCCAACATTGTCTATATTAATCCTATAATGCAAAAATGTCTAATTAGAAAAAAAAAGTGATAAGCAGCCTGTTATCTGCATTAAACATATGTGTCACCATTCTTTGTACAAGTAAACCTATTATTTCTAAATGAAATCAGTCATTAGATCAGAAAAGCTTACTGAAATAGAACTTTCTTCATTACTAAGCAAAATGGGGAATTTCTTTTTCAGAAGGGAGCATACATATCATTTCAAAGTAAACGACAGTAATAGGCATAATTAGCACTATAAAGCATTCAAGAGTCTTGAGAAAATTAGTATGTGTTGAGTTTGAATGCACTAGATTACTTCTTAGGTACTGCAAATAGGTATTAAGCATATTAGTGCTTTAAACAGGCTTATGAAGAAATAGATACTATGAAAAGCAACACCCTGGAAAATGAATCTGAATAGATTGTGGAACTCTTTAGAGGATTAAAACCTACTTAATTTTAAGTTCCTTCACTGGATCTTTCCTCAGTCGTGAAACATTATTAACTGATCATAGAAAGATTATTGTAAAAACAATCTAACAAAAAAAGAGAAAAAAGGGCTCATCAATACTGTTATTAAATGGATTTTTATGCAGCAGTCATTATGTGTGACAGATAACCTTCAAAAATTGTTTTATTTACAACTTTGCAGTCTTCTTTGTTGTTGGATGATTTTGGATATTCACGTATGTTAATGATTTCAAGGACTATACAGAATAATGATTTCACCAAAATTTGTGCTGTCACTTTTCATGATCAAGAATTAAGTACACATCCAAAGTATCTATGGCAATGTTTAAGCTGGTTAGCATATCTGTTATCTTTCTAATCTTTATTTGTGTAACTATATTATCTTTGGAATAAAACTCAAGTAAAGCTTTATAAAGTGAGATGAGGAAGCTTAGAATTCAGCAAATTCTTACCATTGACTGTTATTTGATGAAATATCTATAGAGAGGGAAACCAAGGAACTGTCTTGGATGCTAGATCAGCCTTGACCAGTTCTATTCCACACAGGCAACAAAGCAGTCTTTGTTTTTCAGTCAGTGAGTTTGGTTGAACGAAGGCGTGCACTCATCCTTATCTCATTAGGATTCAAAAGAAACAAAGTTGCACCTATGCCTTCTTTGCTTCTCTCAAGCATTTTTAGGGAACCCAGGCAGCCCCACATCTAAGCAGCATAAATAGAACATAGGTGGTGAATTCCATTTATGATAATGTAGGTACATAATACCTTAACATAATACATTATCCTTTTAAGTTAGACAAAGCCAAAACTGTATTTGCAGAAATGCAGAATTAAAATACAAATGAAATATTAATCATCACAGAAAAAAAAAGGGAAAAAAATAAAAAAAACAAAAAAGGCATGCGTTTCAGAGACAGCAGTAATCTCTATCAGAGACTAAATGCGGCTTTAATTCACATAATCAGGCCTCCTTTAACTAGGATGCTCTCTGCAGGCATTCAGCCATTTTTTAATATTTTTTCTTCTGACAGGCAGTTTCGCTCAGATTGAAACAATTTAACTTTTTAACAATAAAGAAAAAATCATTTTCCTCCCTCACTTCTTAGTTCAATGAAATTACTGTTTAATTTCAAGATTCTGCTATACTTTTGTGTCAATGATCTGAAAAAAAATTGTATTTCTTACAATAGCTGGGGGAAAAAATGGTGGAATGATTTAAGCGTGTGTGCTTTAGCTACAGTTTCAGTAAGCATGTATGTAGATCAGATTGACCTTTGAAAAGAAGAACCATTCTGTATACATTTTGTGTCGCATATCAAAGTAGAGTTTGGAACGTTTGGAAAGCTGTAAGTATTCAATGCTTGTGCAAGTCTAGGAACCTGTTTTATGGAGTTTGTTAGGAGATATTTTGTACTAACTGCTGTCTAAATTTACTTCCTCAGGCATTTTGTCCGTGACTTCTGAGCTCTCTCCTTATGAAAGTTTGCTTCCTGTTTCATTTACAATACAACGTGTTTGCTCCTACATATATTTCTGATTATTTATAGTATTCTAGGCAAGATTTGTTTCATTTTCACAACTATTTTGCCCATACTGAAAGTATTTGCTATTATGGAGTTATATTTTAAAGGTATAATTTTGCCACATTTATAATGCTTTTCTGTTTAATTACTTTGTTCATTGACTTTGCATAGCAAAACAAAGCAATAGGATATATAGCAATAGTTTAATAATAATATATATCAACTGACTCCAGTTTAGTTAGCTAGAAAATAAAATAGGCAGAAAGTACACAGTCAAATTGTGGTTAGTGTTTTGTTCCCTCAGTTTATAAGTATTGGTTTGATCTTTTGCATTCTCTTGTAACAAGACAAAAAGTGCAGCAATGACAGCAGAGAAGCAAGGTCCTAAGCTGCAGTAAATGAGGATTTACTCAAATGCAACAGCTGTAGGCATAGAAATAAAGGAAAGAAACCGCTCACCTTCAGAGGACCTCAGGTACAAAGGGACATCCAGCAAAATACTCTTGCCTCCACTACCAACCCTTAAATGACTTTGGGAAAGGGTGGATCCTGACTCCACCCCTTCTGTCCACTCAGGTTCTTTGCATGCACCTGAGCTCCCCTGGGTTGGTCCTGCCTTCCTACCAAGTGCTCAATCACTGCTTCAAGCCATGACTTAATATTTCCACTACAGATCTATATGCACCAAAAAACAACGTGCTCTTTTACAAATCGTGAGCTGTTCCCACTCTACAGAATGCTTTATTAATTCCTTAATTTTTTTTAGCCGCAGCATTTTTTGTCTGAACTTATTTATCAGAAGTAACTTAGCTGCATTTTACCACACCACTTAGTTCCATTTCTTAAAAGCATAGGGCAACATCATCTTCCTTTCTATTTATGTAAGTTTATTCTTTTCCAGTAAAATAAAAATCTGTCTAGCTATCATTTAACATAATGATGTTATAACTGACAGAAATTCAGTTTGTTAGTTTGTCAGTTAGAAACATTTTTTACATTTATCTTCAACTCAGTAGTGATGATCAATAAAATATTTATGGAAAGAAAAGCCTCAGAGTGTTTTTTATAAACAGGAAGCTTTATTTTGCAGTTTCAGTCAAAGATGGGGAAAAAAAAGAAAAAGACTTCTGAAGTAAATTTTATGCATCAGATTAACTGACTAAAATGTTTTCTTTTATAAAAGTTGATGCTGTAGTTCCTCTTACAAAAAGCATAGTTGGGGCACACTCACCACCGGAACAAGGGCACACTTGGGTATCAGCCATTCTTATGATTGGGAATACCACACTGCCTGAGCTAACAGTGATACCTGTATCTCATAGTCCCAAGGCTAAGGAAATGCATCACCTTCTGTGTGTCTCTGTGCTAGTAAACAGTTTTGGGCCCCTCTGACAGTTTCTAGCTACTAGTTGCTAACTTTTCCCTGTGGTAACTTCTACATAATATACACTGGTAAAACTGTTCTGCTGTAATCCATCTCAGTCTACATGAGCAGCTAACAAAGAATTGTTGTTTAAGTTAAACTAAATCATTCTGCCCAAAGGCTAGAAAACACTTGCCTACTCCCCAGGTGCATGATTTGTGCTTTATACTAGTAAACCACATTCCTCTCAACTACTGCTCCTCTCAAGGTCATTCATTTCTGCCTACTGTGGATATTTTGACCCTTTAATCTACTCCATTCTCCACTTTTACTAGCCAAAAATTTAAGTAGAACTTAATATCTCTGTGTCTGACAAAAAATATTGAATGAAATGGCTCCCCAGACTGATCAGTGGGAACATTTTCGCTAATAGCATAGCGGCATTCAGCTGATTCGTTTCACTTTTCTTCCCCATTTGCTCCTTTTTTCTCTAGCAGACTTGTTTGTAGCATTGCATGTCTGTATATACTGAAGGGACAGAGAGGCAGTGTGCTTCCAATCTGACATATACTTGGATTTTACTAATGAGCGCTGTGTTTGTTTTGCAATGATTATTCTAATGAATAAATTAACCTGTTAATATGCCAGTTAACATTTACTTACGTTTCATACAGAGTTCTTATGACAAACCACCTTTTGCAATTAATCTAAGGTCAAAGACATGCCTGGTGCACAGTTGTTTATGCATTGGCAGTGTTAAGACCAGGCCCTCAGAGAATCCTCTGAGGATCTAGACTCTTGTTCAGCCTTTAGTGAGCAACTGCAAACTGCAGGATTAGAAAATGAATTTCAGAGCAATTACCTTGGAGAAACTGTAATAATCAAGAGATTGGAGAAAATAAAGGTTTCAGAAGCGTCAGCAAGTTTTACTCTTTCCATTATTGGACTGAAATGTATTAAATAATCTCCACATATTGAGAGATGAAGAATTTGAATAATGCTCTTATAAAAAAATACAGTCAGTTGGAAATGAGCAGTCTTTAAAAAATGCAAGACTGCGACAATTTGGTGAACTAAGTGCAGTAAAGCATTAATGTTAATTAAAAACTATTTATTTCTATTCAGGTCTTGTCACGCTCCAATATAAAGGAGGGAGAAGAGTTTCTTTATATGTATACCCGATGGCAAGATTAAGACACAACGGGTCAAATGTTAGCCCAACCAGTTTATTACAAATACTAGTTGCTTAGGGATATGGGGAAGGGAAGGTGGGCGATAGAAAAGAGATGAAAAGCAAGGAAACTTGGCAGAAAGCAAGAGAGATATAATCACCACCGTGGATCCAGCGAGGTTCATAGTAGGTCCGTTGATCTCAGGAACCTGTCTGGTCACCGCGGGGGATGGGAGATGGCAGCAAGCAGGCCTCAGGGTCCGTCCTAAGTCTCTTCGGGAGTTCTCCTCAAAGATTTTTTCTTTGGGAGTTCTTCTCCAAAATCCTTAGTTCAGTGAAGGCCTTTTAACCCCCATTTCTCAGGAGTTTATTTGTGTGACATGTCTGGCCCAACAGATAAGCCAGCAGCGGATGTCCCTTCATTGCCATGCAGGAGCATTGTCTTTGTGGTGGTCAGCTTCTCTAAGCCGTACTCCCACAGAAAAGACTATTTGCACCTATTTCTGCTTATCTTTACAACCATAAGCAGAGACAATGGCACCATAACACCCATCCAGATCAGTAATCAGTCAGAGTCTTGTCACCAGAAAAGGCCTTACTAAGCAAACTTTGAGACAAAGAAAAACAGTTTCTGTCTTTCACAGGTCTGACCAAAGAAAACTGAAAAATGTATATAATTGTCATGACTAGAATTAAGACATCATCGCTAGAAGAAGCAACATGTAACAGCAGTTACTAAAATCTAATAATAACCATGAACCAACAATCAAGGTGTGGGGTACCTATGTAATATTAGAGGACATATTCTTATTTTAATCTAATCTTGGAGTGGGGCAATTGATCTAATGATATCAATTGCTTAAGAATACTTGTATCATTGCAAAATTATCATTTTTCAAATAATCTCAGAGTCTGCTTGTGTTTGTGTCTACTGTGTAACTATGATAACTCCAAAGCCTAGTAAAATATTTTAAGTAAAGAATCTAGTTGCTCCTTCTCTCCCCTTATGGGTGGGATATAAAGGTTTGAATACCAGTTTGCCTCGATTATATTTTCATGGAACTTGACTGAATTTAAATCTTGATTATTGGATTTACTAGTAATGGTTTTCATCATTAGCACAGTAAAAATTTTTACTTTGCATTGCACTAGCAATGATCATTCCTCAGAAGCGCAAAAAAGAAACATAGATCTAATGCTCAAATTATGTCTTTTTCCTGTACAATGGAAATTCTGTCTCATCCAGTTATAATAGGTTTCAAGAGATTAGCATTTCTAAAGTAGCTGAAGAGACACTACAGAAAGCCTGCTGTCACATGCCGCTTTTACACAGGTTCAGCCTGCTTCTAACAGCTAGTGGATGTCTAACATTAGGCCAACATGCCTAATATATACATTTACTTTTAATGAATTGTGTCGACCCACAGGTTTTCTCAGAACCCACCAGTAATCCATTAGTTTCTCGAGAGAATTTTCCAATCAAGTGATCTATTATTATTAATGGATTCCAAAAAAAGAAGAGGGAAGTTGCAGATTTAATCAATCCTCCATCTAGACTGTTCCATTTTTTAAAAGCAATCCATCAAAATAAAATTAAATGTTCAGAATACATGACAGATTATGTTCAACATATTGTCCTTTAGCATAAGAGGAAAGACAGGTTCTTCAAGCACAAAAGAACTGAAACTGCCAGATATCACTATTTAACTTACATGGAAAAAATACTCTTCTTTCACCTACAGCTTTCCTAAGGTCCAGTCTAATACCATTACAGTACATAGAATACAAACATGTGCAATAACATTAGGAAGGGAATGCAAGAAGACACTTCTAATCCAACTTCCTGCCCAAGGCAGGACCAACATAATTGTATTTCCTCTAGTATAATACTTGACTCAAGTCTGCTCTTCTAGTAAATCAAATGTACAATTGAGATGAACTCATTTGTGGATCAGCTTGAGCTAGAGAACGTGGTGGTATAGCACAGAATAGAGATACCAATTCCATGACACTCGGAAGACTGCCCATCTTCAGTTGTACAAGATAGTTACTCAGAGTTTCTAAAAGAAACTCCTCGAGTTCTCATAAATGTTACTGTCATGTTCTGGAAACCTAATTGAGATGTGAGTTTCTCTTAAATGCTAATGAAATGTCCTGCTTGTTTCTGTTCACTGGAGTTGTAGTGGCAAATAATACAAAAGCCTTAGATACACAATGTTCTAGCTGCAAACAAGCTTTAAGGAAAGTTTTAACTGTGTCTTTCTGCTTTAGTTCAGGCACAGTGAATAAAACTGATCAGCCAGTGTATGTCTTATCCATCCTGGCATCACCCATGCAAACGGGTCCCAACACTGGAAAAATAAAAAATTAAAAAAAAAAAAGAGAACCTTTGTTAAAAGCTATTTCATGTGTCTAAAACTGAAGTGGAGTAAAAGTGTTTACAGATAGCAGCAACAACCATGGATAACTGCTGTTGCAGAACCATACTGTTATGTACTGTGAATGACAAAGTAGCTCTAGAGATGTCCAGGGACGGACAATTTAACTTCACAATAAAAAATTTAAATCTTTGCCCACATGTATTGTAGGCAACTCTAGAATTAAAAGGCAGATACACAAATGTTTAGAGGACCTACATTTTGAATCAGTATGCCTAAGATTGCTGTTTGAGGCAGCATATCTTTTGTAGATTTAGCCATTACTTGAAACACAGAGCTAAATTCAACTCTGACATAAACAGCAATCCTATTGGAGTAACAGGAAAATGTATATATATATATGACATATAATCTTTAATGATAAGAGCTATACAAAGTACAAGTGCTTGCTTTTTTTTCTTACTGAGAATAGTTATTCCTCTCAAAAACATTTAAATAGACAAATGCACTAGTAAATTGCAGTTCTCTTTCATGAAACACATCAAAGCTTTATTTAGAAAAACTGCTGAAGTAAATCTAAATTGCCTAATCTGAAATTGTGATACAGTTGATAGCTTTCTTTCAATTTTACTCAGCCTTTTATTTTCCCCTGAATGCATCCACTAATCTAAAACTATTAATTATTCAGGTTCATGACGGTATGAAAAGAATTTTTTACTGAAGACAGTTTTCTCCACTGAAATCCATTGTTACTTGTGTTCAGATTATTATTATTGGACCTTCCCACGTATGATCTTTGATTCCAAAAATTTTCTTCCCATTAATTAAATTATTAACACTTTTATCTATATTTCATTTGACATATTTGCATTTAAATGAAATCACCACCTTTCTTTGATTTCATTTTAATAAAGGAAAATACCCCATGTAATTCTTATAATTGCTACTAAATATGTTAAGCAAGACATTTCTATTAAAAACAAAACCAAAAAGAACCTAGGGCTCAAGTGACAAACAACAGACAATGAATAAAGGTCACTTTCTGAATATTAGTCTTCTTTTACTAAACAGTACAATTTCCAAGTTCCAAGCCATGAAATTACTGATTAAACTAGCAGGTATAAACGTTCATTATCTTCTAAAGTGAAGATCAAACTGTTGGGCAAAGAAAAACATTCAGATAAAAATATTTTGATGCTTAAAAAGAATCTGACTAGAATTTCATCTGGATCTAAAACTATGGAGCATATAGCAAGGTGAGACAAAGTGTTTTGTTTGTATGAAAAAAAAACAACAAAAGAAAATGCAACTAAATTTAAAAGAAAACATCTTGTACTTCCATGTATTTCACTTTAAAATAAATATTAGAGTAATTTGAAAATTTCTGTAGATAAAATCATAGAAAAGATAGATCAAATCATTTCCATCAGGTTGGAAAGGACCTTCAAGATCGCAAAGTCCAGTCGCAAACTACCCATGCTACCACCTTAACTCTTAACAACCCACTGCCAAATCATGTCCCTGAGCACCACATCCAAATGGATTTTAAACACATTCAGGGATGGTGACTCAACCACCTCCCTGGGGAGCCTATTCCAGTGCTTAACAACCCCTTCTGTAAAGAAACTTTTCCTTATATCCAACCTAAACCCTTCCCTGGCACAACTTGAGGCCATTTCCCCTTGTTCTGTCAACTATCACCAATGAAAAGAGACCCCACTCTCACTGCAATCACCTTTCAGATACTTGAAAAGACTAATAAGGTCTCCCCTTAGCTTTCTCTTCCTCAGACGAAACAACCCAGTTCCTTTTTCCTCTCCTCATAGGGCATGTTCTCCAGGCCCTCCAGAAGCCTTGTTGCGCTTCTTTGGTCCTGCTCCAGCCCCTCAATGTCCCTTCTGCACTGAGGTGCCCAAAACTGAACACAGCACTCAAGGTGGGGCCCTCACCAGTGCCAAGTACAGGGGAAAGATTACTTCCCTAATCCAACTCACCACATCATTCTTGATAAAAGCCAAGATGACATTGGCCTTCTTGGCCACCTGGGCACACTGCTGGCTCATACTTAGTAAACTGCACACCATAACTATACTTTACTTTCTGTTAAATTCTTATGAATGTGGCTTGCAATTATTGTTTAGAGGAGAAGAATTTGCATGCAAATATATGTACCCACTATACAGAAGTCATCAGTAGCTGGAATACATTAAACAGATAAGAATTTTGTTTTCAGATGATGGATCTGAAATTCAATTTCATTTTTTCTTTCTGACTCAGTAACTTTGTTATAACATTAGAGTTAACTTCATATGATTTTTAAGTGGTCCTCAAAACACTACCAAACAAAAAGTCATCAACTGAATAAACATAATTCAAATAGTTTGTGTTCATTTATATAAGTACCTTGTGCATTTAATGTAATTTCAGGAATTAGCTTTTCTTCACAAATTATAATCTGCCACGAACAATTTACCTCAGATCATCAAATGATCATCAAGATTTAATGGATTCCCAACTCAATCCATTGACATCTTACTATCCAAGATAGACTGAAAGGAATAACTTGACCTCTCCATGAACTTTAAAACAGTATCATGGCATCATAGACCAATGTATGAATTGAAAATGGAGATGTGTAAGTGTTGATCTCTTAAAGGAACAAGAATAACAAGTTTATTTGTCTTTTGTTTCTGTGCGAAATATATCTGAACAAGCTCCAGTGCAAGCTAAGGGAGGAGCTTTGTTTAATTTCTTTTTAGATGGGTAACATAGCTCACATTGACATTTATGCACATTCTCACCTTTTTATTTGCATATGTATGAATTTAAATATTACTCATTAGGGGAAAAGTTCTAATATTATTGCTGAAAGAATAAAAAAGTTTTACATAAACATATTGAATAGACAAGGGAATATGCCATAATTAATCACACAGTTTTACTTTCCTATGGCAATGGTTGTCCCTGTATGCTACTTATCTTTTAAGCTCTCCAATTAACAGCAACAATATTCAGGATATGGTGTTTTGGTCAAAGGTTAAAAATGCAAAATAATTCACTGGATCTTTGATCTGTTTCTAAGCACTTGTTCTAAGTTTATTGTGCCCTTGAGGTTGAGCCACAGCATAGCACATCCAGCAATCATTGTCAAACCCTTTTCATCTTTCTGGGCTTATTTCATGAGTAAAAAACATAACAGATGTCAGAGGTTTTTATTTTTCCCCCCTATGTTTCCCCAGACACTGTATTCCCTTTGCTGACAAAACACTTAAAATTTTGAAAGTATATTGTTTTGGTAAACAGGGATTGTTGTTAACCTTTTAGTTTCCCTCAGTGTACTGCATACATATTCACTGTGGCATTTACACGTCCTTATGTTTCAGTCTTCTCACTTCCTCTACACCTTTTGCCTTGTCAGACAAGGATGTTCCAGGTAGCTGTCACACACAAAATCACACTTCCTTTCAGACTTAAAATTTCATTTCATGAAACCAGCTGAATTCCATACTAAAAGGTATCTGAAACACTTCTCCTTCCTCCTTGTAGATTCTGAACAGCAATGAATATCCAAAAGAAACTAACTGGAGAGGTGCAGTAGAATAATATTAAAAAAACCCACACAAATTAACAGCATTAAAATTCTGGTTTGGGATCTATCTAAAGGATTTCTAAGGTATTCTCTTTGCCATTTCTCCTTTTCCATCTGCATCCTATCAAATTTTGCAATAAGCACTAGAGAAATTAAATTAAAGCTGAAAAAAAAAAAGATTTGAAAATAATTTTTACAGCTCATTTATTAAATGTTTCAGGATGATGATGATTATTACTATTATTGAAGATGAAAGAGGTTACACTGATCTTCAGAGTCTAAAATTTCATTGAAAAATAAGTTATTCATGTGGTTTTCTTTATAATCATTAGCTTCATCATAGTTAACTGATATATCTATTGCATTATGCACTGGAAAATGAATTATAAATTTTAAATGAATTGTGGTATTAATATATATATATATATATATATATTTAACCTTTTCCATTACCTTAACTCATATAACTGGGGGAAAAAACGCTATTCTGTATCATGTTTGCAGGAAGAAATACAAACAGGAAGTGCATAGATGTTTTGGTTTTCCCTATAAATGCATTTGAAAAATTATGTTTTTTCCTTTTTTTTTTTTTAACAGCCTTATACTGATGTTTTTTTCTCTCATTCACATGTTCTCTCCTCATCTTTTGTGTATTTCTTCTTTTAAATGTTTTTCAATTTACCATTTCTCAGTTCAGATATAATGTGTTTACTGGCCATTTGCAGAGAAACAAAACTCTTCTGTCGACCTTCTCTCCCACACAATACAACATATACAGTACTATCTGCATGCACAGCTGCATAAAATCTCAGGTACGTGCCAGCCTTTTGAGACCTCCAAATGACAGTACTCCAAATGAAATCCTACATCAGCATAATTTCCTAAACTCCTGAATATTCAAGGGATTTCCAAAAGCTTATCAAGACTCAGTACACTCACATCCTTAATAACATAGAACAAGGGTAAAAGTGAAAAAAAAAATCAATTTTTCTTAGAACATTAATAGCTCAATATATAGCATCCAGTAAATACTGCATCTAAATGATAGAGAGAAAAATCAATCTTTAAAAAGTTCTAAAACTGATCACTTTATGTGACATTTAATTGCATTTCAAGGAAACTTTCTCTATTTTTCAGTATGTTTTAAAACTTGCTTTACCTGTTAACCTACTATCAATTATTTAACACCATGCATTCTGTAAATAAACGAATTTAATTTTTCCCATTTATTAGAATTTTGAATTTATTTTTAACAAGCCCTTGACTGAAAAAAAAAAATCCCACCTCTGTTTTCTTGAATACCTATTTTATTAATATATCTTTTCATGGCAGATCAAGTTTCTATTCATCTAAGTCAACAAACACACATAATGGAGTCTCAGTTTCTCCATCCTTTTCTCGCTTAATCTATGATGATATTAAGGAAAGCAGGGCCAATTCTACCCTTATAATCATTCTACGAAATAAGTCCTCAGGACACGGTCCTTCAGAAGAAAAAAGCTCTTACACAGTTGACTGTCTGCCACATTGTTAAGGAGCAGAAAAACATGGCCGATGCAATGGGATATTGGACTCATACTAGCACTACAGGAAGAGCTGAAGAACTAAAGAAACTCTACATCATCCCACATCTACATTATCATCTCACATAATTCCCTGGACATTGCCCATTCCAGTTTGATAGATTGATCTTGAACTAAAAATAGTAACAAAGTTTCTAGGAACACATCAATCTTTGAAAAAAGGTAAAGTAACACACAAGCTTTATATGCCATTTGTAACAACATGAGATAATGTCATACAAAAAAATGTTAATGATTTGATCAAGTAAAAACTATAACATCCTTTACCCTTCCAAGACAAATATGAGAATCTTTTTATGGAAAGCAGTTTCAGTGTGAGGCTGGCTCTTATCAATCAGCTCCAGGATTTTCCAAATTTTTCTTGACTCCTTTCAGGTTGCCTTTGTACAATGAGAGATGATAATGCATGAATTTCTGCATCTTTAAGAATGCAATATAAATCCAGACAGGAACCAGAATATTCATGACCTTTTGAAAATCATAACCCGATCATGTTTCATTTTATTTCTTATCTCCATGGTAGTCCTCCTGAATTAACGTAGAAACAGAAGAAATAGCAAAGTAGCTCTGTAAAAATTAATCCTGAATGTTCTGAGGTGGCATCTGTTTAGTAAGACTCCTTGCTGTATGGGAAGGATATAGACATTTTAATTCCAAATATAAGCTTCCAATTCAGTTTCAGAAATATTACTTCTGGTAAGGGACTTGAATTACATGACTATTTTGTGTGCATGGAGTTCACTTTCAGCTAGTAAATATCCACACATTTTTGCATTAGATTTTCAGAAATGTCAGAATACATTTTAATACTTTTGTTAAGGAAGTTTTTACAACTCTGGTATTAGTGGCAAAAGGAACAATGAATTTAGAGGTTATTTGTTCTTTTGATCTTTGTTTCTAATTTCAATGCTGCAAAATAGACTGGGGAATCAGACTACAACTCTATGTATTTTAGATACTGTATTATTTTTCAAGAAGGCAAGACAGAAAGATGAAATTGATTTGGAAAGCTTTATGCTATACAGTAAAAATTCAGTAAAGCTCCTAACACAGTTCTTAAACTTCTATTATTATTTTTATTTAGCATTTTAGTACACCTCCCTTAATTTTCCAGTAGCAAAAGGAGGTAGCTGCTCAGTCTGTTGGGAGTTTTTTGTAAGCAAATATGCCTGCATATACATAAAGCATCAGGCAAAGTTTTCAGAACATAAATGCCACTGATGTTTTACATATTTTTGTCTTAAAAGTCACACTGTGCTGTTAAAGGCCACCTACATTAACTTGCATTTTGTAACTTTTAGCACATTAGATTTTCTTCAGAAATTGTTATAAGCCTTCCTATCCAGCCCAAAACTGCACATTAATCACCCCACTGTTAAGAAATTATATCAAAACGAGACATTTACTTAAAACATTTTGTTTACAGGAGAATAAAAGTTATATTTTCATTATTTTAATATTGCAAAGTTTCTGTAACCTTTCTACTCTGGCAAAGAGATTCTCATTAAATCTTCATATGGCTTATATGGTTCAGCTGCCCATTCTAATCCCATTACAACTCTCAACTGTATGCACTGTGAGGGTTGATCCCCTCACTACTTGTGAGCAGATATGAGACTGACACTTGAATGTATACCATACAGACATTTGAACTTGTTCCACCAGCTACAGTCTTCAGACTAGAATGTGTAACCTTTTGAGGAACTCTAGTGACATTCACATGAATTTGCTCTAGCAGTTTTGCATCATATAATAATCAACTGATGACAAATCAGTATACCTCCATATTACCAAGCTAATTCATTCATTTTTGTTATCTGAGTATTTCCAAACAGGATGTGCTGATCTCAGTATTTATGAGCCTATTCACGATCACAGTGACTTCTTGTCATTTTTCAGTATGACAAAATCTGACAGAGGTCTGCTTCAGCCTGTCAAAGTGCTGCTTTTTTGCCTTGTTTTTGCTGGCACCCGTTGCTTGTAAGTACCAAATAAATTCACTATTTGTAACTCTCCCTGCTGTTAACATTTCAGCATAACAGGACTTCTCCACATAGGATATTTTCTTACTGGGCTTCAGCCTTGTTACTTTCTTGGGTTCAAGATTTTCCTAGAATTGTGACAGAGGTCTCGTTGATTCAGTACCTGAGTTCATACAGAGTAGTGTGACCGTCTCAACAGCTGAACAGCACGAGCTCATTCATGCAAGAAATGCTGAAAAGTGAAATTCCTTTGCATGCAAAGTAACAGTTTTGTTCAGTAAATCCTGCGCACACATTCAATTAAAAGATAACCCCTGCATCAAAAACTTTAACATCTTCAAAAAGCCTATATAATGAATACGATCGTATTTTAGCAAACATTACAGAAAGAAATTTGTTATAAAATCCTTAACATTTTCAGGAAATTCACAGAAAACCTCTTGATCAGTCCCCTCCTCCACAAATTAATCTTATTTTAGAAAATGATTACGTAGATTGTGAAGAGACTATAGCAACTGAATTTTCAAAGATATTTCAGGAATGGGCTGTCAATAAAATCTCAGAAGGCCTTTTAAGAATCCATATCCCTAATCCTCATGCTGCACATGAGTCCTTTGAAGGACCCTTTTCTAAAAGTAGAAAGACTAACTGCAGGTTAGCGTTAGAGTAGATGGGCAGAGACAGGGCAGAAGCATAGATGAGCTCCATGACACAACGCTTCTACCCTCCCTCTCCACTACTCAGGGAAGATCATCACTAGATTAGCTGTGTGAGTGGCCCTAATGATCACAAGTTACCAACCCATGAGGATCTTCTCTGCATTGCTGCAGGAGCTGGTTTCTCAGCAGTTGGGGATCTTGACACCACTCAGTGTCCATCAGCACTCAGGTTCAGGCTCCTCCAGGCTTTTAGCAGCAGTGGGGCAGAATCTAATAGCTGCGTTAAGAGTATGGGAAGCTTAATCTCTGAAAGTGCTTTCTGTGGTCTGACATAAAAGATTTCTTACTGGAAATATCTAGCCTATAAATCTTCAGTACACTATAAGAAGACTTACAAATATTTTATCAAGGTGAAAATGCCACTGCCTGGGTGAATCAGGCTGTGAAGCTGATAGCAGTCAGACTGCACAGCACTTGAGCATTATCTTAGTTTCATATACTACCCTGAACAATGCTATAAATGCTCTCTAAGCTTTTTAGTTTCTCATTTTATGTGCAGAAACAATAGAAATATTGAGTCACCTGCAAACAAAATTTAACATATTCATATGTACTACTCATGGGACTAGTGAGGAATCAATTAGAATGAGTCACTACATTTTACTACTAGCAAATATAGACATTAAGAATGTACAGGTATGGAAATATTGCCTGTTCTTCTGTACAACTCACAACATTCTCCAAGCGTGGAATGAGCATTTTGAATGCAAATTCAGTCCAAGAATGTCTGCAGCACAGAATTTTTAAACATTTAATGTTTTATTTTAAAATTTTTAAACTTCTTAACATTCTTGCTGACCTGCACAGTGACTTTATGAATTACTGTGAGGAAGATTGTGCGATATTTCATTGTCATACTTACCATATCAACTCTTTCCTAGAACAAACAGTATAATAATAAACTCTAAAAGAGTCACCTGTTTTGTAAGATTGCCCTGGAAATGAAGAACTTAGTTTTGCAAACTGAAAGTGGGTAAGAGATACCCAATACAATACATACCCAATGCAAGAATAACTTGTTCTGAAGAAATTCACCTGCAATTGTTTTAAAGCATCTCCAGGAATGCCGTTCCACACACCTTAAACTAAGGTTCTAAGAAATATGATATAAATTTCTACCAGAAAATGCTTGTATATCTCTACTGTCTATATGACTTGAAGCACTTACGAGGCTGGCTTAGACCCTCAGCTTAATTCTTAGGCTAAGTTCAACTTGCTTAAGTGCAGTACCCTACAGGAAAAGTTAGAAGAAAAAAAAAAAGGTAAGATGTTCATGCAATTATAAGGGAAAATCATATGAAAATAAAGCTGTTTAACATTAGCTTCTCAGAGATTTTATGTGTTCAAGAACTTTCACAGGACTTAAAAGGCTTTAACCTATTAAACTGGTAATTCCTAACTAATAATCTTAAAAGTAATCTACAATTCAGTTTTTCAGAAATAAAAACATTACTAATATAATAGAAAATAAATGTGTGAATATGAATATAAAATGAATAAAGAATGTAGAAAAATCTTCAAGGCCCAGGAAAACACTAGTAAATTTGAAATGGTTAATAAAAAAAACAAAAACAGCCTGACCTTAAATCAAGTAGGCATACAAAAACACTGAGACAAAGAGGAGCATGTATTACTTTAGCAATACATTCGCTTTTGAAACTTCTTTAGAACTGTTTAGAGGAGACTGAAGATAGATAGACTACACATTAACTTATAATATAATCAAACTTTTTATTATCTGAGGAGTATTTTGTGAGATCTACCTAATGAAGAGCATGGGTGCACTCAAAGCCACTAATGCCTTCATAAATGAATTATTTTTCATTATTTCACTAAAATAATTAAAAATGAAAACCATTAATGTTTTTAAAGCAACTTTTCCCTCACTTCAAAAATTATTTGCCAATTAGAAGCCTCAACTGCTACTCAGATTTTGCTCAAATACTGTTGACAGGTAGTGGGAAAAAATCTGCCTCAGATACACATGGAATCACACATTTTTACAGTACTTTATCCTGGTATGATAGGGAAAAATTTTCTTATTTCTTTGATATTTTTAAATGGAAGAATTTATACCACCAACAGTAAAACTTGTATATTATAGCAATGATGTATATTAAAGCAATGTTGAATTCTTTTTCTGATTCACGTCCACTATTACTAAGGGAAACTTAGACAGCTGAGATGTAAAAAAAACCTGAATCCCTCCTTTTTGATTCTAGACAGTAGTAAACGTAAAAGATGTTACAACACTCTCCAAAAAAGAAAATCTCAAGAAGATTAATCTATACAGATATATAAATCAAGGATCTCTTTGTCCATGCCATAATGTAGGCAATATATATGATGTTTTCAGTGTCCCAGAAAGTCCCATAATATTCAGCTATTGCTTGAGAACCTTTCCTGGCTAAAATGAAGACTCCTGAAACAAAATTTTCAGAGGGAATCTAAATGTCGATACAGGAATGCTCTGGGAGAACAGGCTGACCTTGAGTTAGAGCACTGTACTTAAACACAGACATTTCTTTTCCTTACTGACATTTCCAAATGAGATTGCCTGACCTACCTTCTCACAGTGTCTTCGCAGAATAACTTTCTTCAGATTTATTTTGTTAAGAGAAGAATTCATGTGAAGTCTTTCCACTGCCATTTCATGGCACACTAAAATTTACATAGTAAATCTTATGGATATTATATTTTGCTTATTTTTATTGAAATTTTCAGAAGGGAGATATAGTGCCAAAATACACAAAAGCAAACAAGAGACCAGGAGTTAGATGGCTGAAAAAACTACATACTTTCTTACCCTTATTTTTATGTCTATCTAATAAATACTCCATGTATAACAGAAGTAATGCACTGTGGTAATTATGGTTGCAGCGCGCTCTTCAAATCTTGGCCCTGCTTTCCAGCAAATACAGATTTCCTTGATCTCTTCCAGCACATTTTAAGATATATGGTGTTTTATGAAGTCCAGTGAAAAGACTTCTAGAGAATAGCAAAGCCCAGCAAACATTATGAAAACCAATTTAAAACTGTGATCTATATTCACACCTTCCATCCTGTTTCAACATACATAAAATGTCAGCAAGCTACTGTATTTTGTCCAATAGATTAACAAAAGAGGAACATGGATGAAAGGCAGAATTGCGATTGTTTTCACGAACTTAAATAAGATTTTCAATTCTTTTCCATGCTGTTGGTAATTCACGATTTAGAAGTACCTACGCATTGTTAAACTGCTCCACTGAAAATAAGTCAGAAGTAATATGCACATAAAAAGATCAAAACAGAGCCTTCAGATGTTTCACAGAATATTTTTTTCTTCAAACTGAGGTGCTTTTAAAGTTCAGAGTTTCATGAAAGGCAATCTTTGGTTAAAATCAATGTACCAGCAAGATAAAAGGTGCAACAATATGACTGCAGTGATCAAAGCCTTTCAAAAGAATGATCCACTCTTTTTAAACCATATCCCAGGAAACAAGTCCTTTAAATGCAATATGGCTTGTACCAAAGGTAGAACTGATGAAACTCTGTAAGTCCCAAAGAAATATAGCAGTTATGTTTTACTACATTGGGTGCTTTAGAAGTGAATATGACTTGATGAAAAATAGGCTGTTTTATATTCACTGTAAAAAAAATTAAAAATAAAAAAACAGGCAATAATGAGTACAGCTAGTAGTAAAAAATAGCTTTAGAAAATGGGTCGTTACAAAGCCCTGTGTATAAATTCCACAGCCTTCTGTTATAATGGAAAAAAACCTTCAAGTAGGTTGATATGCACACTTGTGGGGAAACAAACATGTTTTGCCCCTTCCTGAAGTAACAAAACCACAAAGTGGTCTTGCAACTGCAGAAGAGTATGGTGATTAAAAAAAAGCTTATTTATACTTATTTGCCATAAATAGTAGAAAAGAGGGCAGAGAATGACTGGTTATGTGGCAAATTTTGTGTGAATATTCTCACCACCTTTGTGTTTCCCTCACAAGTCAGTACCCTCAGGGTTTCTCCACATGCTAGGTTATTCTGTGAGCTACGCAGAATAATGGGGTATTGATCCCTTTCCTTGTGGACAGGCATATGTATCTGCATCTCAGAAAACTCATCAGAATCAATAGTAATTGGCCCCTTTGTTGCCAGACTCATCAGTGAGAAAAATTAAACAACATAAATGCAAAAGTAGAGAGCACTCAATTCACATTTGCACAGAAGCATCAGAAGGCTTCACCAGTTAAGGCTCTTTGCTAGTTTAGGGAACTAAATTATTTTTAAAACAGATTTATCAGTCTAAAGAGGAGGGGGCTCACACTCACATGCTGCAGTTGGTCAGTCAGACTGTAGGAGAGAGATGGGGAACGACTCAGCTTTCTCCCATTTCTCCTGACTGAATGGACAGGGCTATGTTGTTAAGAGCAAAAGAGAAGAGAGTTTCATACACCACAAAACAAAGTTTACTTACAACCAGCCTTGTGAAGGTACATAGCATATCAAAATCACATCAAGATTGGTTAAAGGTAATGGAGCTGATGACAGACCAAATAGAAAGCACAAGAAGGGGGACTTAAAAACACTGTTACAGAACAGAGCATCTCCTCTGTGAACAAAGCAAAAAGCAGCCAGACTAAGTTATGAAGCATTGCAGAATGGTTAGGTCTACAGAACCTGCCTCTTCTGAATGCTCCTGACCAATTGACATGGTTTTATGATTTTTGCTATCGGTATTCCACATCATAACATCATGTAAGGCACTGGGATTAAAGAGTTTCACAAACTGCTGAATTTCTGGGTACCTGATTCTTAGAAGAACTACACACCCCAGAGGACTTTGCACTCCCATTTTCTACTCAGAGAGAAAGATAAAACTGCATGCAAGTCCAAAGACTTCCTTATTTTGCTGTTTGCCTCAGCAGCACACGCTTCCTAGCCATCTCTGCTTCAGTTTAAGACTAAGGCCTTCAGTTTCAGACACTCTTTCTCTCATTTTATTTATTAGCTTCTATTCCAATTATATTGCATTACTTTGCATTCTAATATCTTATTTAGTAAATTACTTTTCTTCCTTAGATAATTGCTTCTGTTTTGTTTTAAGACCATCTCCCTACCCTTTTCCAGGCGTAGGTCCATGGGTCCCTCACCCTACTAGTCACAGAACCGGGCTAAACCAGCCCTGCTGCCACCAATCTAGCAGGGCCAGGAGTTGCAGGTAACAGAATCCAGAAACATTGGCATTAAAAAACATTCTGGACTGCAGGGAAAGCCCAATTCTTAGGAAACTGCATAGCTGTTACTTGTTCTCCCTGATACGTTAATTGGCTGCAATGTCATGATACAAAATTTAAATACTGGGAATGCTGTATTATGGCTAGAGAAACAGTACAACTTTCCTTCAGCAAGTCATCTTACATTTCTGCCTGTTAAAGGCTCAGGGTTTAGATGAAAGCTTTTATTCATTTTAAGAGCACTGATACTGCATCAAGCATTCCTGGATTCACTGTTTACCTAAAGGACATTTGTACAGGACAAGAGCATGATGAACGTGTGAATAGCTTCTGAGACCTACTTAAAAGCTCATAGTCAACCCTTATCATTGATTTTAAAAGGAGGAAGAAAACAGTGATTTCTCTCAAAATTATTGGCATTGCTTGTCCAAGGTGAATGAATGACAGCTTTCTGAGAGCAATATCATTGGGTTTTTTTTTTTGTTTTCATTTACTTTTTCCCCCCTTTAAACCAATCAACTTTTTTTTTTTTAATATCTAAATGCACCTGTTAAGATAAAGGCTTACAAAAGATGGTACAGAAGTGTTCATGTTAATTTAGACAGCTGATCAGCAAGAAATGCATTAAGTGGGATTAATTCATGCTCTATGAGGGCATTTGTTCCAGCATCCTCCGGATCCTGAATGAATACACATCCCAACTCCTTCAACTGCTCTTGCTGAATTTTCAGCATATAGCAAAGAAGTATTCAATTAGCTAAAGGAAGGAAAGATGTCTAATTATTTTAGAGGTTACAACATGCTTTCACAAGAAGATCTGGCAGTCTAGATGTGAAGAGAAATCCAAGAGATGCACACTCACTTTTGCAATAAAGCAGTTATCAGGACACTTCAGACGAGCAAAGTAGACACACTGGATGAGGCAACAGGTAAAATAGCAGGTCTATCTATCACCAAAAGTTCACTTTAACCTATTACATCTGTAGCACGCATTTGAAGAGAACACGAGCTTAGTAGAAATACTCCCTGTTCAAAGGAAAGATGCAATGTTTTTTATAGGGAAAAAAGATGTGAAAGAAAGAACTTTCCTTTGCCACCCCTATCAATTTCTGCCTAAGTTCTAGTCTATGCACTCCACCTTACATCCTTACAAACTATGTACATTTCACTGTGTATTAACAGAACAGTTTAAAGAACAAAATAGGTTAGTTAATTACTAACAAAGCATCTTACAAACTGTATTTAACTGATGGTCAGTGAAGAGTATAGAGTACATAAAAACCTCACAAAATCTGTGTGTTTGGCACTTAAAATTTATACAAAACTGATACTGCTTGCAAGTTATTTTTTAAATTAATTATAGGTTGAAAGCTTTTAAATGTGCTATTTTTCCCCTTAGATAGGCATAACTATGATTTTTCTATTTTCACTTTAAGACCTGAGAAAACACACTTTCAAAAGCACGTTCTCTGAGGACACATTTTTGTTTTATTATTCTCTCTGCTTGGGATGCATAACTTTACTTTCTTTCACATCACCTTTGAGAGGGCCTAATAGCTTCAGCCTACAGGGATTTTCACCTAACACCCCTGTGAGATAGAGAGCAAACCTTCATTTCTGCTCTTTGAATGTTGTATGTGAATTTATTCTCCAGAAACACTTATATATTTTCTCTACCCCAAAAATAAAGACTGACAATCCTACTTTAAGCAGAGAAGAGCTTACTCTATTTTATTGCATTCTTTTCCTGGGGAATATGCTACATTTCTGTAGCTTCATCACATCTCAAAGAAAGGGTTCTCTTTGCTATTTATTGCTGCCAGCCCTGATAAAAGCCATTTCAAATGTATTACTTGAATTCATTACTTAATATATTTACTTCTATGGTGAGAAACGTTTTTACCATGGCTTTTACCATTCCAATACTACATTGCATATTTTTTCAGATCTGAAAAAAATGTAAATATCTTTAAGTACTCAAGACTATTGAGGGTACCTTTTAACAGGATTTGACTATAAAGTGTTACTCATTTCTAATTCCCTAGCCTAAACATGCAGACTTTAGCCCTCTTTGTTGTTTCCTGTGTTTTAATATAATTAATGTTAGTTATGCTAAAATATTAATCCTGGTGTCTACAAAATTGTGTGTTCAGGGAATGCAGTTTATTGTGCCCTTTTATTTGTGCTTCTATGCCTTCAATTTGTATATATTAAAGCACACTGTTAGGCAACTAGGCCTTGGAAGACTGGATCTGTGGTATGGATTGTGTTTTTCTCTTCATTAAATTGTTTTTCTTGAAATACATACTTTCTGCTATCAAAACTATCCATAAAAATGTAACTAGAACCTTGCACTTCCTTACACAGATGGTTGAAAAGGAAAAGCTCACTGAGGACTATTTTAAATTTTCTTTTTACTGGGAAAAATAAATTGTTTTAGCTCTAAAAATAGCTCAAGAGTAACATTGATAACAAAAACCCAGAGCACTTTTTAAACATTTCATAAGGACATCAATGGGAAAAATAGCAACCTGTAAAATAGAATTTTCCAAGTAATAAACAATTATTTGGTTGAACATGTAATGCTTTTATGCATCATTGGCTTATGTGGAGCCATGATTCAGCATTCCTCCTATTACAAAGCTGTATCAAACTGATAGCCTTTTTTATTTCTCATAAATACTTTATAAGGGCAGTATGATTGTGCTAGTTAAGCATATGCAGTGACAGAGTGCTCTCATCATATTACTTCAAGCTGCTATGGTTTATCGCTTTGCCTCAGAGAGCTTGCAAAATACAGCAAATCAAATCTGTTTTTAAATGCCTACCTCAGATTTGTTCTACAGTTCAGGGGAAAAAAAATATTGACATATTATATGGCAGGCATGGTGCCAAAAAGAAAAACAATGGTATGTCTGTATGCAGGCAATACTTTGTGGTATATAGTCAGGATATTTTAGTTTAAATTAGAAATGAGCAGATATTACGTAATTAACCTGAACTCTCCATATTTTGAACCTATGTTGCATAGAAGACTTATTTCCCTAAATTGTGGCATTCTTGAGATGCCTGTCTGTCTGCTATGACTCTTGTACGCTAAAAGTGAGCAACAGATTTCAATTCAGCTTAACAAAAGTAATAATTATCTATTCAGGGTAAAACTTTATCATGTAGACAAATAGCATACCTACCAAAGAAAAAAAAATTGTACCTGATCTGTGCTTATGCTATTAATTTCTGTATTGGAATCACATTAATATTATGTTCTTCTAACATAGGTGTACAAATGTTTAAAACCATTTAATAGCACTTAGTAGTTCATATACTTAGAAGGAGGTTTTCAAGATGACAGACACTTTGCAGAGGTGCATGCTAAGACAGAGACAAAAGACATCAAACAAAGCAAGAGAGGTTGTAACTGCATGGAAGGAAAACCTTTCTCAGCATGCTAATAGTCAAGCAGTGGAACAAGCTGCCCAGGGTTGTTATGGTTTACAGCACTGGTTGCTTTAAAGATATAACTGCATTAAGCCTTCAGTTAGCTAGTCTGAGCTCATAGCTGGCCTTGTTCTGAGCAGGACATTGGACTACAGCCATACTAGGAATTATTCTGTGATCCCACAAAATTATTGGAAGGACTCATTGTCTTTGATAATGCCAATCTCATGACCTCAAATACATCATAGAGTTGTCGCACATTCTAAGTCATGCATATATCCTTTGAAAGTTCTTGCTACTTTCAAGAGAACTGAAATACACCATCAATCACATTGCAGCTGAGATACTTCCGTGGCCACTGAAAAGGTACAGTATTTTTCAGGTACACAAAGATTCACGTTAGGAACCTTTTTCAATGAAGTACAGCCATCAAGACTAGATAACCACTTGAACACTGCTACAAGAGGCTTCCCAAAATTAGAGTGCTGCCACTCTCCCTAACAGAGAGCTCTACAACAAAAATGCTTTTGGACAAATTAAATCATACCAAGTGTTGGACAAATCTTGCAGAGCAGAATCTGATGACTGCAGTGCAAGTCACAGTTGCAATATTTAGAATATTCAGGAGTTCAGTGGAATAAAAGATGCTGGTTGCTTAGATTTAACACACACACAGTTCTGTATTTTAAAATAATCATGTTTTAGAGGTTATTCTGTGTAAGGAAAATGTTTGTATACATATTTAATCCAGAAGCTATACAGGGATGTATGAGAACGGAGTGGAAAAGTAACGAAGAAATACTGAAAAACACTAAGAAAAATCAAGATTAGTTTACATGGATAGATAAACTGAGTACTAACTATATTAACTTCAGTGAACCTACTGCTAATCAGTCTTCCAAAATGAAGCCTTCTAATTTTGAGATCAGAAAGTGCCTGTTAAACTTGTATTCCTATAGCCCACAACCACAACACTACCAGATAGGCAAAAAACATACAAAAAGTGAGTCTTGTCAAGATAAGATGAGAAAGAGCAAACCTGACCTGTCTGCAGCTTCATTTTTACTTGGTTTAGTTCTACCAGATTGTTATTTGTTAATGACCAGGTGCCTATACCTACTGCTATGTCTGCTTAACTTCCTATGTTACAACCAAGGATTTTGCATAGATAGTAGTAACAAATTGCTATTGTGTGTGTAGAATTACTTATTTAATGACTGCAAGGTGGTAATGCAGTAGGCAGAAAAACAGGCCTGACAGAGGTCTTGAGAAATAGGAACACTGGATATGGTGTGGATGACTAGAAGCATGGAGTGATGAGAAATGGAGCAGCTTCAGTTAACAATGAAGACCCCAGGGAGTGAGAGTAGAGTCAGCAGTTAAGGAAAAGTAGAACAAAATGATTTAGGAATAACAAAGAGAACAAAACACATAAAAATGACCACAAGTGGACAGTAGCATAAGGAAGAAGATATCAGCACATATCTCCCAACACTAACTATTAAGCATACTCCACTTACACTTACTGATAACATTGACCTTAGCACCCAGAAAAGTGGTGATGGTGCAGTGCCCATACTGACAAGACATGGGGTACATACTGCCAAGTGTATGCATGTACAAGAGTTATAAAAGGACTAACATTAGAGACTTTTTCTTTCCATTAGCACTCTCCTCTAAATAACAATTAAATATGGACTAGTAATGATTCTTTTATTAGACTTTTAAGATTTCAGTTATACTAATAATAAGTTTGTGGCTTTATGTATGTGTTCCCTTTCTGCCTGTAACGGGACCTTAAATATAACAAGTTACATGACTATCTACTGAGTTCTTAGTAGTAAAATGAGAAGCAGTTTAGTTATTCTGTATACAAAGCAAAGTCAGTGCAAAGATTAGTACACCTTTCATTTTATTCCAATACCTATGAATTAGAGATGAAAAAAAAGCATATCCCAGTTGAAGGAATAATGTTTTGTTCCTCCAGTTTCTCTGCAGATAAATGCTATTATTCAGTTGACCTCCAATGTTTTTGCAGTGAAATTGTGATTAATATGCTGCCCATATCATTTTAACATGCTGTAAAAAGGGACTAGTATATAGTTTTACATTCTTTCATCTATGCCTTCATCACTGTGCTGGTGTAGCTTGAGTCAGTTACTAGAAATAACATAAAACTCATAATTATATTTTATAAATATGAACAGAGATTAGTCTATTCCTTACTGTATCACCAAGGAAAATGAACCATGCTAAATAATAAATACTTCACACACTTTCTACTTTGGATTACAAATTCAATTTAAATAAAACACTTATGTAGTCATTTTTCAACAGTAAAATATAATCAATATGAATAATATATAGCACCTAACTACAAGGATTTTTTAATTTAAGATATACTCATAACCAAAGTCATCAAATGAGAAAGCGTTAAGCTGATTTCCTGAACCCATTATTTAAATTCGCCATACTGAAGCTGTTCTACTTTACATTCAGTTTTTGTGAGAAAGAATACAACTTCTTCCACTAATATTTAAGATGTAATTTAAAGAACAGAACTTTCCAGAAGGAAAACAGGTTAGCTTTTCAGACATCAAATAGAGATTTCTTATGCCTGTGTCTTGTCCCTTTCAGTCTACTATCAAAACACTTTGAAATCTTAAATAAAACAGTACAAACATTTCTAAAAGATACATGGCAATGTATATTGTCCATTCAGGATTATGTAGGGCATGAAAACAATAATAGAAAGTATTTGTCAGCCATAAAATCTGATGCTCATTATATTCTAATTTAAACATCATTCACCAACTTCCCAAAGACCAACCTCTTTATTTACTGACAGCATCTTCCAAGAACACAAGAAAAGCTTTACAGATTTAGATCAATGTCCTTTCCCTTGCCCCAGGACACTCCATTTAAAAACAGCAGAGTCTGAACTCTACTGTTTCCCTCAGACCTTCTAGCAATCAAAGTGTTAGAAGGTACATTCACACATATTCAGTTTAGTAAGCCCTATTTATGGATCTGTTGTCCACGAATGTGCAATGTCATTTTGAACTTCCTGATGATAATCTTTGGTATCCAAATGCTATTCTAGAAATAATCTCCCTCTACCTTTGAGGTGCTAAACATCACCACTTTTTCTCACACCTGTATAACTTTTTCTGACTTTATTCTTCTGATTAATTTTCACTTTTTTCTTCTCAAGGGCTCATCAAATGCACCCCTGTATATTTCTGCTCTGTATTCTGTAGAAAATAGATAATTATAAAATCTAGTCAAGATACCAACTTCAAAGTAAGAGATGGTTACTCTGTATCTGACAATATATCTAATGTGCAAAATAGTTGTGAGGGATCCCTCACATAGACACCTGAATCACGACAGAGTATAGGATAGGGGTAAAATCAGAATATGAGTACTTTTTAAAACTCAAGTTTAATTTCTTTGAAGGGAAAAGAATTTATCATGCTAGGTCTCCTTTGAAGATGCCATTCTAAGAAAAGGGAAATTCATAATGAATGTTCATTAATGTTCTTTATCAGTTCATTTAACCTGCTTGTGCACTATGTTTATGAACATCTTTGATAAACATTTGGTTTTGTTGTGCATGAACTCTTGATGAATAGTCATTAAATTGTCCATAAGTTTATTCATTTTGAAGGAATATTAATTTCTCATGAATTATTTTAAAATTCAGGCTGCTCTAGGAGTCATCCATAAACAAAAAACAATCTTTCACAGTATTAACCTATTAGAAATATTTTTTAAATTTATTCCTAATGATTAATGCATAGGAAATGCAACTTAAATCAAATGAAATTTCAGAGATAACTACAGAAAACTACACCATAGTTTGGAAATACACATTCATTTATGAATCAACTGACAGCTAAATTCGACCCATATTGCTGCAGAATACTGCTGCATTTTTGAGTATGTGTAAGAATATTCAGATTTATCAAGCATGAATACTTCTTTTCTCCGTATTAGGGGGAATTCCTTATGTTCAGTAAAGGTATGGAATAAACACTCCACACACACTTGTGTTGTTGAATTCTAAGTAAAGCAAAACCTTGTGCTCAAAAAAAAAAAAAAAAACCCACAAATACAACTTCATTTCCTCATCCCCTGCACAGCTGCCACTACTCAATTAAGTTATTTTTTTTCCCCTGTCAAGTTTCTAAAGCTTCCAGTGTCAAGTGGCATTATATTATTTTGACTGTAGGACAGATCAGAATTTATGAATTAGACTTATATTATTTACTTCACAGTACGGTAATAATTTAATCCTTGCAAAGCCCTGTGCTGTCACAGATAATGGTTAGCACCCAGATAGCTCAGATTAATTTATGCTATACTTACACAGCTTGTATAGCCATCTCCATTGCACTGCTGCCACACCTGCTATAAAGCAGTTCTCATTAATCACAGAACTGTTGGGGTTGTAAAGGACCTCCAGAGATCATTGGGTCCAAGCCTCCCTAGACCAGGCTACACAGGTAGGCATCCAAGCGCGTCTTGAAGGTCTCCAGAGGAGACTCCACCACCTCTCTTTGCAGCCTGTGCCAGTGCTGTCACTGCACTGTGAAGAAGTTCCCATGCACATTTGTGCAGAACTTCCTATGCATCAGTTTGTGCCCATTTCCCATTGTCCTATCATCACACACTGCTGAGAAGAGACCAGCCTCATCCCTTTGCCTCCTGCTCCTTAGATATTTATAGACATGGATCAGATCCCCTGAGTCTTCTTTTCTCAAGGCTGAATAGACCCAGGTCTCTCAGCCTCTCCTCATAAGGGAGGTGTTCCACACCTTTTATCATCTTTGTAGCCCTCTGCTGGACTCTTTCAAGGAGATCCCTATCTTTTTTGTACCAAGGAGCCCAGAACTGGACATAATACTCTAGGTGAGGTCTCACCAGGGCAGAGGGGGAGGATCACCTCCCTCGGCCATGTTCTTGTTAATACACCCCAGGATGCTATTGGCCTTCTTGGTCACCAGGGCACACCGCTGCCTCATAGCCAGCCTGTCATCTACCAGGACACTCAGGTCCCTCTCCTCAAGAGGTCTGTACCTGTAATTAAATTTCATTAGCCAAACAATTAATATTGAAGGTTTATCTAATTTTCATCAATAAACTATCTTCTATCCTAACTTATTTTGACTGTTTTGCAAAGATTACTTTTCACAAATATAATAAACTGACTTTCTGTACTGTTCATGCTCAATGGAAGAAAGAAGTAACGGAAAGGGTGTGATTAAAAGAATGTAGTAACCCACTGTATCAGTGTAATGAAATGAAAAGCACAGCAATGACATAGGTTCATAAGGTTGGAAAGGACCTACAAGATCATCTAGTCCAACCATCCTCCTATCACTATCCCTACCCAATCAAATCCCTATGTCTCTTACTGGGACAGTAAGGTCCCAGGCTGCAGCAAGGAAGGATTTTCTCAAATGTAACAGCCAGGGACACAGATATAAAGCAAAAAAGCTGCTTACCTTCAGAAGGCCACAGGTATGCAGGGACCTCCAGAAAAATACCCTCACCTCCTGTCAACCCTTAAATGAGGTCTGGGATGGGGTGGATTCTGACTCCACCCCTCACAGTCACTCAGGTGCACACATTTGAGCTTCTCTGGGTTGGCCCTGCCTTCCCACTGGGTGCTCAGTTACTGTTTCAACCAATGACTTAGTATTTCTACAGCAACTGATGAAACTAGAAAAAAATCACTTGGGTTGATCATGATAAATGCTATAAAAAAAGCCAAGAAAGCTAAAGAGATAGACAAGGGACTACTAAAAAAAGTGCGCGTGTACATTGAACAGTTTCTGAATAACTGGACAGAAGCAAGAGGTATGACAAAGAACACAATCAGCAGGAAGAGATCATGAACACATAATGGTTTGTGGCTGCCCCATTCCTGGAGGTGTTTAAAGCCAGGAAGGATGGAGCCCTGGGCAATCTGATCTAGCACTTGAACTACCTGCTGGCAATCCTGCCTGTGGCAAGGCAGCCAGAAGTGATGGTCCTTGAGGTCCCTTCTGACCCAAGCCATTCTATGATTTCATGAAATCCACTGTAACAAAACTCTAAATTTAAAACCTTTAGGCCTCACTGTCAGTATAAGTACACTATTTCTTCTAACCTCAATCTTAACTTTTTTTCTCTAGCAATACATTTGTGTAATAAATATTGTCTATATTAATAAATTTTCAGCTGTTCAGTAATATCATTTTTATTCCTCAGTAGACTACTCAGAAGTCATTTAAAATAAATTAGACAGAAAACATGTACTCTTCTTATTTCTATGTTATAAAACTGGCAGTTAGTGTTCCCTTTCCTCTCCTTAAGGAGCCAACTCATTCACATAGAAAGGATGTAGAGGATTTTATACAGGCTCTCCTGTGACACATCCAGGGCCACATACATCTCAGATCTGATGCACAGAATTTGCATCTCATACTGATATTCAAAATCACTTATAAATCCACACATCCATTGGAGTCCCACAAGATTAAGTAAAACACAGGAAACTCAAATGTATTTTGAGTTGATGCAGTTTTGCATCTGGTCAATAATATAGGAAAAAAGGGTATTTACTCTCAGTATTTGAAGCAAAAATTGCCTTAAAGTTAACAGGAGTTATGATTGTACATCAAAAGGCAGTATGAGTTAAAGCTACTTAATGTAATGAATAAACCATTCTGTCATTAATTATCTAATAATAATCAAAAACGATAACTGCATTTTCAACTGTAAGGAAGTAATTCAAGAAATAGAGTTCATTGAGCAAGAATACCTCACTAATTCTTTTTCTGGAATAAGCTCATATGAAAGTAACATTTGAAAGAACGAATTATTAAAATATACACGTGGAAGTGCTAACTCTCAATAAAAATTGTGAAAGAAGATTCAATAGATCAGATTAAATGCTTATAAAGGAAAAAAGTAGTACAGTTTTTAATCCCTGAAGACTTAGTGAGACCCAAGCCCTCTTAAATTTGTGACCTTTTTGCCCTGTATTAGAAAATAAGATGCAATATCTGGCAAGGCTCACAACACATTGGTTTCACTTGTTTCAGTCAAAAATACACACTGACTGAAAGAAAGCTAAACCTGATCAAGTCAACACCCACCCATGAAACAGACTTTTTATTCTCTTGGTATAACTATAAAAAAAGGAATTTAAATAAACTCAAAAAAAACCCCACCACTTTTCAGAATTTGCTAGAACACAGTAGTATCAGAAAATATCAGAAATACCTTCTGTACAGTAGTCTGCTTAACTGTATATGTCTGCTTAACTGTATTAGTGTTTGGTTTGCCCTTGCCTATTTATAAACTGTTTTAGACTCTTCAGCTTCAGGCACTGAACATTCTCCAAACACTTGTGAAATTTAGAACTGTGTCCCTTTTCATATTTTGAATCCTCCATCCTGACAAACATTGTACCCCACACATGCATTCTGTAGCACATAAAGATAATTACAGTAACAAAAGAAAAAGCTGGCTAGGTGAGGCAGGTTGCCCTTCTGGGTATTACTGGAGTAATGAAGCTTTGGAAGTACAGAAATTAACATTTTGGTGGAACACACTGGGTGTAATAATTTGACTGCTAGGAGACATCTTGGGACTATATGGGAGAAGGAAAGTGGCACTCCTAAACAAATGTGTCTTTATCGTCAGTAAATATCTGACAGTATTCAGGACAGAAATGTCCAGAGCTATACTCTCATTCACATTTTTCACCCACCATTCTGGAGTGGCAGCCCTAACAGACCACTGTAAACCATGGCTGCACTCTATACAAGCACATGGAGAAAGGCCTTTCTTGGTAAGAGTAGCTCCACTGTTAATAGCATCATCCTTAGTTAATTTCTGGTCTGAAACTAATTTGAAACTTGAACACCAAATGAATTTGCATGGAAATGTATCAAATAAAAGAGCTTGTTTTAGATATTAATTTAAAATTGATAATTTCCATGATTTACCATTTACTATCAAAAGGATACTTATTGTCCTAATTGCTTTTTATAATGAAATATTGAGCAATCTTCAAACTCTCCGGATAGCCTAAGTTAACTGACAATTTGTCAACTATCTATATCAGAATTAATTAATCTAATCTATTAATAAAAGAACTGTTGCACAGATTCTCCATTGCATTGTTCAGAGTATGAGAAGCAGCTAGTACTTCAGAGACAATGGGAACAAGTCTATTACTACTGCTTCCAGGTCTGGAATGTATTTAGTTCTAGGAGAACATATTAACTCCAGTTCAGCACATAGAGCAATCAGCACAGAGCAATATGTTCCAATTTCCACTCCTGAGCGTCTGAATATAAGCATTCAGACTTTTCAGATTTACCACCCTTAAAGACTCTATCTACTGGTCCAAATTAACCAGGATTTCACTGTGGAAGAAATCCAGTTTATTAGATAATCCCATCTCTGTGCAATGTAAGCTCAGCAGATTGATCAAAAATCAAAGATAACTGTTTCAAGAACAAAAAGAAGGACCACAAATAGCATCAGTTTCACTACAAATTTTCAAGAACAGCAAGAGACCACTATTCGTCTACTCCAACAATGTTATCTGATATAAAATTTCGTATCTGAATTGTCAGTTAAGCATAAGGAAGGATTTCAGAGTGGAAAAGAGACAATGGAATGCAATTTCTTGGGATCTGTTACAAAAATTAGGGACACAGAGACAGATAGGTACTATATCACACAATCACATAGTCATAGAGGTGAGGAAGAACTTTGGGAGACCATCTAGTCCAGCTCCTTTGCTAAAAAATGTTCCTTAGCGTAGGCTGCAAAAGGAAGTGTCCAGGCAGGTTTTGAATATGTTCAGAGATTACACAGCCTCACTGGATAGCCTGTTCCAGTGCTGTCAACTTCAAAGTAAATAAGTGTTTTCTTATATTCAGATGAAACTGTTCCAGTTGGTGCCCATTGTCCCCTTGTCCTGTGTCATGGTTGTATGATTTTTGTTATTGGTATTCCACATCATAACATCATGTAGCGTATTGGGAGTTAAAGAGTTTATGCTCCAGCTCCATGGATCCATCAATAGCTCCAGGTACATCTGTCTCAGAAAAGAACTATGTCCCCCAGAGGACTCGCGTTGCTTTGCATTTTTACATTTTCCACTCAGATGGAAAGACAAAAAACTGTTTGCATGTCACAAGACACACTCTTTCCTTTTGAATTCCAATATCCTATTTAGTAAATTTACTTTCCTCCTCAGATTGCTCCTCTCATGCTGTTTTGTTTTTAGGCCCACCTTCCTTTTCCCTTTCCCCCTTCCTCTTCCCCGGGGTGTGGGTCCATGGGCCCCTGCCCCAATCATCATGGAATTAGGCCAAACCAGCCCACAAACAATTGACATTCTGCCACTGGGCACTACTGAAAAGAGCCTCACTCTATCCTCTGGACAGACATCCCCAACCTCTACTCATTTTGAAGGGGCTGTCTTCATTAAATGTTTAAATTTCTTGTTTGATCCAAAATTCATTATAGCTAGACTGAAAATTGATGCCCAATGTGCAACTTAAAAGTTGCAATAGGCAGACAGTGGTCACTGTCATTGGTACAAAAGTTCATGCTTGGCTGAGAAATGCAGATGTTGGTGCATGCTCACGCGTATAAGCATATTATGCTTACCAGTATGACCGTTGTGTATCACCAATCCATCACAAACAAGTGTTTTAATACTTAGCCTTTAATGAGTTCCAGATTACGTATTATCCAGATACAACATACAGCCTTTCATAGTTACTATACTAATATTAATAACTATATTAACAAAGATTAAAACCCCAAAACATTATATTCACTCCAATGAACTAAAAAAAAGTAAAACAGAAGTAGTCAGTTCTTAAAATACACAGCTGAAGCTTCATCTCAGAGAATAGGAAATAAGAATTATGTGGGAAAATTTTACTAACAGATGTCATTTATTTAAAGGAGCGAGAAAAAATATGTTTTTGGTTTTTTTTTTTTTTTTTTTTTTTTACATATACTACCAATAATCTCTGCTGATATTTTATGAGAAGAAAACGAAACACAATACCTCAGCTGGAAGATTAAGTGAACTCAAGTTTCTGAAAATATGTACAAAGTGACTGTTGGATCAAAGATAACATTATATGGGTGCTGGGACCCAATTATCTCCAGAGGTCCCTTCCAACATCTTCTGTGATATCTGAGATACCATATCTCAGAATAATCTTAAATTACCTAGATTTCTCAACTCTGAAACTTTTTCCAGACAGATTGGATGGCAGGTTCCACAAAAGGAAGTAAAAGGAACTAACAGCTTCAACGTATGTGTATTAACACACAAAAATCTTCTGGCATTATTACTGCTATGTCCACAGAAAAGCTAACAGCCCTTAAGCAAGGTGGACTCGCATCAAGAAAGGAGGCAGTAAAGACAGGTGCTTCTCCAGCATGCTCTGGTACCGCAGAGTCTCTCTCTTGATCTTTTCATCTCTGAAGACTGATGTTTCTTTAGGAAAGGAATTGTCGCATACATCAATACCCTGATATCTGTGGACCCATAAGATGGGGTCCAGCTTCAGCAGAGAGACTGCTCAGTTGGTGAAAGTCAAGAGGGGACAGAGAGAATGCAATAGTCATTTCCATTATTAGCAACTGCCCTATTTTACATTAAATGTGTAATAGCATAATAGAAGTTCTCTTTTTATTTTTGGTTTGAGATTCCTGATGGTTTCCACGACAGTAGAAACACTGGTCTGACATGTCTATCTTTAAGCCCAATTCTCAAGACATTCCTTTCTTCTCAACTAGATATTAAGTAAGCTGAGAATTAAAGATTTCTAGTAGACAACTCCTAGCATCAGCATCAAAAATATTCTGGTGATGCCAAAGACTTACAGAATCTATGAACATTGAGCATGAAAGAATGGTTTGTTTTGATGTTTGATCAGGTGCTGATCCCTTCAAAAACCCTGGATCAGGTGCTGATCGCTTCAAAAACCCTGGATGATTAAAAAAGGCTTAAGTTCAGACATGCCTTGCAAGTTCACAACCCGAAATCCATTAGAATATGAAAAACTTCTAAAGCACAGTTTTAGAATATCTTCCCTTTAAAAGCCAATGATAGAGACATCTAGGCTTTCAGAACATTGCTCTTTAAACTGCTCAACACATCTGTCTCCAGTAACTTCAGTATCTGGACACGTTAGTTCACATTTTCAGTGAGAAACTTTAACACTTAAAAAAAAATTAACATTTATTTTAAACAAGGTCACAAAAGATTAGATAGATAAAGTAATTAGCATAAAGTCACCCTGCAGCTGAACTTAGAATCAAAACTATACCAGTAGTAAGCACCTAGTTCTAATCTTTGCCAGTAATCTGGCAATTTCTCCCTCAAATACTATCTTTATTATAAATTCAAACTCCTATTTCCATTTAACAGAAGCTTATATGTAAGGAAGGAGATTCACTCTTCAGCAACTGAACTCCTTTAGCAATTAGCTGATCTTCCAACCGTGTCTTTGCTACTAAAAATTGAGAAGCACTTGAACACAGAAATATGATTTGAATTTTGGACAGTCCTGTGTGGAGCCAGGAAATGGAATCAGTGATCTTCTGGGTCTTCTCCACCTGAGGGTACTTATGATTTTACCTATCTCTTTGCTTTGCCAATCTTAAAATTATATGCAGGTAATGACTATGTTGGATCAAATGAAAAAAAATAATAATAATCTTAAGACAGGTTGGAGCTTCTTCCTTGTTCCTGTGACTCCAGTTTAATGAGGCCCAAAGGATCACATTCTTATGTGATCATGAGTCACAAGCTCAGAAGTGCAGTGAAAAGACTGGTTGCATTGTGGACACATGTAGGGCTTCTTCTCCCTTTTGTGAGTCCTTTGATGGATAGTGAGGCCAGATCTGTAAGTAAACTGGTCACCACATTCCGGACACTTTAATGATGCTTTCTGCCTATGGTACAACTTTTGGTGCTGAATCAGAGATGAGCTGAAGTCGAAGACCCTTTCACACTGCATACACTTGTGAAGTGCTTTTGCAATGGGGATACACTGATGATGGAAGAGGCTTGACCTGAGGCTGAAACATCTCTTGCACACACTGCACTCATAAGTACCTTGTTTTAGTGAAGGTCTCCCTGAGATCACATTGTCTTGGAAGTTTCCCACACTACAGCAGCTCTTCTTAGATTCCAATGTTTGTTCCTCCTCAAAGGCCATTTGCAAACTGTCATTCTCAGACTTTTCACCCTTCTGACAACCAAGGTCATTGTTCTGGAAAATGTTTTCTTTTGGACTTCCTGGTGGCACCTTGTGCTCTTCTGCATGTACCAGCGTCTCCTGTTCACAATTCTCCACTTCTTTTCCAAGTCTATCAGACACTGAAGATGTTAAAAAAAAAAAAAAAAAACCACTTTGCTATTGTCTACAAAGAGCAGATATAACTCCATACCACTTGCACTTTGCAGCCAAGAATTCTAAGTGGCGTAGTACAAAAATATGAAGTAAAAGTGTAATCAAAAAGTTTTAACACATAGTAATGGTGAATCATTTACCCTCAGCTTTCAGAATTTAATTTACAACTGCAGTGAAAGAAATTTGGAAATCTAAACTGAATCCAAGACAAACAAAGACCACAAGTTTCATTGTGTTCAATATTACAAAAACCACTGTGCTTGATGTTTTCAGAGGCATTGATACTATTTTCTATTATCAATCCTTAAAAGGCACAAGAGGATATTGTAACTATTAATTTGACCTCTTGTAATTGAGAGGCTTAGAAAGCTGAATCTAACTCAAGTAAACTTGTTCTGTTTCAAATGATAATTAAAAATTTACAGCACATGGATTAGTTAGTACGCCTTTACCTATATACCTGAGGTATGTAGCAAGCCAGATGGCTTTCTACATTCTACTCAATAAAAATAACGTGACTTACCACCATCAAGTCTGTCCCTTGATAAGTCTTGATAATCTTGTCCAGTAATGCCTTAAGACAAACACAGCTGGATAAAATCCATTTTCTTATATATGCAAATCTCCTAATTAATTCATTAATGCAAATTAATCTTTTATCCTCACTTAAATCAGAAGTTTCTTGCTGTAAAAACAAAGATGGATATCTGTCTCAGTAATTTCTATTTTCATGTTCTTTTTTAGTGAGGTACCAGACATGAATTACCAGCCATATTCTGGTATGAACACCTGCACCAAGGTTATTAGAACTGCTCGGAAATGTTAAAGATGAGCCAAACGATGAGGCCATATTATTGCTAAATCCTGCACCTCAAGGATTTCTGGCCAATCCTCAGCATTTTTCTCCCTGTTCTCCTGTATAAAAACCTACATGCTCCCGTATCTTATATGCTCATTACCTAGTTCCTGAAGGTGGTCTTCTGTAACAACTCTTAGCAGATAGTATTTGATTTTTGATTCTCTGCTTCTTCCACCCTCTGTCTGCGATGGTTCTTCAGGCTGTAGACAATTAAGCTGAAAGCTACAAGATTCCCATAATTGCACAGGATCTACCATCTTTCACACAAGTCACTCTTCAACCATGAAATGCTCTGTAACCTGGAAATAAATCAAACATCACTGTAGAGTCAAGACCTTCAAATCAGAAAGAAAAATCAGAACAGGCAGAATATTGGTTCATCCCAACACAAGGATTACACACTGCTTGATGTCATATAGCATTTCTTCTACTGAATCACCAGCGGAATATACTTCTTTTCTCAGTCTGCTGAATCAAATTTGAATTCAGTTCTAAGATTTTGAAGCTAGTTCCTAGACCTACTGTGAGTAATGCTAAATAGCCTTAGAGAACCTGTGTAAAGGTTTTTCAGCCAGCCATTCCCTTCTCAGTCACCTTCTTCCACATGCGCTCTTGGGTGAATTGAGATTTTTTTTTCCAAATACATCAAAGTTCCAATAAGAGTTACTTTTTGAAGTCTCCTTTGTCTTTTTTGTGTCTTTAATTTCTGCTTGTATAAAGGAGAAAACAATCCTTTTACTTCTAGAATGACACTGAATTAAAAGCATGAATATTCACAAATAGTACACTATGACAGAAATAAATCCACAGATGATGGGTTAGTTATATATCTTGGCAATACCAGGGAAAAGAAGAGCTTCATTTCTATTTTTTCAACTTTTGCTTTTTCAATGGAAGAATTAGAATAAGTCACACAATATTTAAATTTTCATCAAAGCGTGCCTGGTAGATTTTCAGTATCTAACTTTCTACTTTGTAACTTTATGCCAGAACCTCAAGCCATTCTATTTTTGCATGGGACTTCTTCCACATTCCATCATAATTCATGGCATGTTCAGAACCTACAAGTTCACATCTGGCATGAAAGAAGAAAGAGGTCCTCCTGCAGGTACTAAGTTGCCCTACTTTACTTTGCATAACATGGGATCTTGATACTTTCGCAGCTTATTGAATTTTCAGACCCTAAAGCTCTAAGCTGTCCACATGAAAAGTGGAGATGATTGTACCTTGGGAAAAGTTTAAATGCTTGGCACAGACAAATTTTTATAATGCGCAGAGGGAGTCACAAAGGCCTAACAGTTACAGTTTCCTTCCTGGCATCAGCAGAAATACGCCCTCTCATTTCTGGCCCCCAGCAGGTCCCAGATGGAAACATTAAGCCAGAGCAGTTGGCGTGAGTGCAGCTATCTGGATGATGTAACCAGACCTGCCCTTACAGCAAGATATGAAGGAACAGTTACAAGATATGCATGCTCATAGTTTGCTCCTTTAAGTCTCTGACTTCAGTTTATAATTCCAATTGTCTTTAAGGCTCAAAGGCCCCCTCAGCCTTCAAGCAGCATAATTTTCTGAACAGCTAGTACTACTTCTCCATGCTGATACTTGACTCTTGCAGGACGGCTATTACGACTGCCATTATCTCCTCCAGTGTTTAGGTTACACACCTCTCAGCCATTTCTGATGAAAAGCAGATTATTCTAGATGACTAGCGGAATTTACAAAGTCAGCCAAATAATCTTCATAGCTTAACCTGCAACAGTTAAAAAAAATTTTGTACACTGAGGAAAAAAAAAGGAGAGCGCAAGGTACGAAAAGCCTGCTGGCACCAAATATCTTGACATTTTGCTGTGTCAGCAAAGAAGACTAACTACTCCAGTGACAAGGATCCTACTTTTCTCGTAAGTTAATGACTTCATCTTACTGTTCCACAAGATTTACAGTTTATGCCAGTCTCTTCCCAAATTTCAGAGCTAAACTTGTCTGTTCCTCATCATACACTGCTCCAAAACTGATGCCTCCAATTTATTTCAATAGTAGAAGGTACAAAGACAGAGAACAATAACTCTATTCGATAAAGCAAATTCTCAGCTACAAAACACTACTGTTAACAGTCATTATCAGCTATGCGTTCTTGCTGGTAAGTCTAAATGCCAAGTTTATAAAAATCTTCACCAGCAGAGGTGACAAAATCTTATTTCACAGCTGCTATGACAGCTCAAATGCACCACCCACCACCTCACTGTGCTCATATCCACTGTCTGGTTTCCATAAACATGAAGCAAGAGGCAACATAAACGGGGGCCATTTTTTATGCACTGAGAAATTCAGTCACATAACTTCCATGACAGACACCATTTTGTCAGGTTGCTCATCTGCCACTATCTACCACTCAGCAACAATATGTAATGGAATATTGCTGGGAAGCTTCAGTCTCTACTACCATACCACCAACATCCACCTCTGATGCTGTGAGCCAACATAATAAAATAAGAGGCATTACTTATGGAGCAGACTATAATATTAAATCATGAAGTCACTGACATTCCAGTAACAGCATCTAGTACTAACACAGCTGTCTGTGTCTTGTAGGCAGTCTTCTCTCCCTCACATCAAATCTGTGTAAAAATTGCTGAGCCTTAGTATTTTATATCTGGTAAAAGCTAATTGAGTCTACTTTTGCAACTTAAAGAGTTAACAACAGAATGAAAAAAATATGGATGGAATGGCCAGGGCAAGAGACATTCAGGCGACATTTCTCAATGTATGTATGGGTCAAAAAATAAAAATAAAAAAATAAAATATTACCTAAGACCTTACTCTTACTTTCCACAAGATTTAAAAAGTCAGGAGAAAAAACAAGAACTCTTCCATACAACACTCTGAAACAGAGATCATAAGATTCCAATAAAACTTGGTTATCTAGAACTTCTGGCTTCTTTGGATGTAATCCAAACATGAGGTATGTGATAATTAACATTTCTGCACTTTACAAAGCACCGTTTAAAAATTTCAAGACTGTGTAACAGTCTTTAAAACCTCATTCAATATTTAGAACATTTCTAAAAGCAATTCTCCATGGAATTCCAAAAGTACATTTTTAGTTCATAAAATAAAAATTTAGCCCTGATTATTTCAGGCAGAAGCTTTAAAATGAAATCTAAGTACATACTGATAGAAAAGAACAATACATAAGCAAAATAAAAATGTAACACATTTTATTATCTCACTAAGACAATACAAGTTTACTGTTGTACTGTTGGGACACCTACTCCATGAATCCTTAGAGGTGCAATGCTGTTTACATATGTCATAATAGATAAGCAAATATAAATTATAAGAATAGTATTATTTAAAATACATATTTTCCCCTCAGTGCTGTTTAGAATTTGTTTTTGCAGTGCCTTTCCATCTGTGTCAGCTAGAAATCTACCCATACCAAATTGTTATAGAAAGTGAGATGGTGGATCTTCAGTCTCAGCCAGTGTGGTAGTTCTTAGGAGCTCAACTCCTAAGAAAGAAGATATATAAAAAGTGTCAGACAGCAAATGCTGTCACCTGCACTAACTATAGACTCCTCTATACCAACTGCAAGCTGTATTTAGAAATACAATGCTTTGCTGTCTCAGTCACACTTAGTAAACTAATCCAAGAGCTATCTTAAGATCAACACATGAAAGCTCTGTACTGGAAGAAAGAACACAAGAGATGCACTGGCACAACAGAAAAAGTAGCCTAAGTTTCAAAATAATTTTGACCTCAATAAGGAGGGGCTTTTTATCTGATTTTACCATTCATTTATTCTCTTCCTAAATGATATGACTTAAATACACACTATGTCCTTGACTTACAGTAAACATTAAGTACCACAGCATCAAAAATATGGTCCTTCAAAACAAGCAGAGATCAATGCAATTTATTATGTTGATATATAAGAGCCTGGACTCCCAGACTCTGCAACCTGGGAAAAGGAGGCCAAGATGGGGTGCATAGGAATATGGCCCAGTAAGGGAGCATTGGCCACATTCTGGGCTCAAGCTCCCTCCCCCAGCTCCACGACATAAGGGCAGAGGGACTGAAGAGTCAGCCCTGAACATCTCCACGTGTTAAGAGCTGGGACCACAAGGTGAAGGCAGCCAGGCAGAAGCAACCCGGATAAGTAAGGGGAAGGAGTGCTACCTCTGAGTGCCCATGGCGGCTTCCTTAGCATTAAGGGTGTGAGAATGATGCGTAGCTAGTTGAGGCAGCCCTCCCACTGAGTCAAAGCTGGTTTACTGAGACGACAGGTAACAGATGCAGAATTGCCGCTGATAAATGCACCAGCTGCTAATATCTCATGTCTAAAAAAAACCTTACAATTCACCGGGTACCATTCGTCAATGAGGTACGATATCTTATCAAAAAAGGTGTCCCTGCTAATGGGGGCAGGAAGATGAGTCAGCCCCACCCAGCCCAACGGAGTTACCTCCTGCCAACAAAGCATTAGCAGAGGGCCAGATTTATGCCCTTGAACAGGTGGGATTGAGTCATGCGTGCCAAAACGCAACTTAACAGGGCTTGTTGTGTTGTTAATTACGGGGGGTTGGAACGGAGGGTTGGGAACAATTTTTGATTCAGAAGTGGAATTGCTCTCCCGGCTTTACTGAAACGACATCTTCCCAGGCACATCAGGCTGTGAGGCGCCATTCAGTCGCTACAGCCCCCGGGCTGTGCGCGCTCCTCTGGTAAGGAAGTTGCTCAGTTTCTGCCTTTGTTCAAGCCCGGTGCAAGATAAACACGTTGATTAAATCCCATTCTTGCTTAAACTGTAATTCTCTTTACGGTCATCCTGAGTATAGTCACTAGCCTTGCGGTGTCAAGCTGCTTGGTGGAGCCCACGACCTGCTGCCTCGGGATAAGATTGTGGTGCCAATGACAGCTGCTGTGTCCCCCCAGAAAACTTCTGGAAACACAGCCCAGACACTAAGCGCCATGGGGTGGCCGTAAGGGAAACGCAGGAGGCACCAAGCAGCCTCGGTCACCATGCCAAGGAGTAATTCCACAAACTGCAGAACTGCTTAACACTTACATCACGTTTTCAATTTTGCTGAGATTCTCTTAGGAGGACTTGTTCTGCATCCCAGACAGAAAATTTAAGACCATCACAGGCGTTTCAAAGGACTACTGAGGGCTAACGCTAAGTCCTACACGAACTCTGAGTCCAGGATATATCAAGAATTTCTCTCACTGCAGCATGTTGCTGCATTGCATCTCCTCTCCAGTTCTCCCTCTACCCATACACTTTAGGAAAGCAGATCTGAAACAGTGGCAAACAAACAAACAAACAACCCTTGATTTAAGCAGTGGGTCAAGCTGATCTTGATGCCCCAGCCCAGGTGCCGAAGCGTGCGCTGAAGCACTGCAGCTCCCCAGGACACAGGAAGGCAGGAGCAGCTTGTCAGCCTGCAGCATTCTGCCAACCAGCAGGAAAATCGATGAGGCAGGCTTATCTGAAGGCCGAGATTACTTCCTCCAAATAGGATGAAGCACTTAATACTTGAGGGTCTGATGGGGACTGGTGATAGCTGAGTCTGCGGCTAGAACGCGAAATCCATTTTTAAGTCTAGCCAACCTACTCAGGCTCCGTTCAGTAGCTGCTTGGACAAAGCTCTTCTCTCTCATTTAATTAGAGATTTCACTTTAATAAGAAATAATCAAATCCAGGCCTTGATAACAAACATCCGCCGCCCCCCCCCAACATCCAGGGGAAACAGTCAAGGGCTACTTAAGCTAGAAATTTTCTAAGGGGTTTAGTCCCAAAAGTCAGCACAGCTGAACATTCAGTGCCCCCTGTTGCAAGTTTTTCTTTACAGTAGCCAAGGCTGAGGCCTAAGGATTGTTTCATCTGGCAATCTGCACAGAAGAACTATCCTAAGAGATCTCTTAACTCTGAAAACAAACAAACAACAACAAAAAAAAACAACCTATAAAGGAAGAGAGATAACTTCCACTGACTTATTTGAGTGTACACAAATAAACAAATGCAGCATTTACGAAAAAACATTGCAAAATCTACAACACAATCACTTGGAGCTCAGCTCACACATCCTCAAAACGCTACGAACCCACACATCTTGTGCTGCAAAGAAACAATCATACTGGTGCTGGCACATCAAATTTGTTGCTATCAAATTACAGGCACGCATACGTATATCAGTTAAAGAACTAATGAGAACGGATTGTTCATACCGCCAGTTTTAAAGCCAAACCTTACTGAACCCATCCACTCCAACGACACTGACCGCTGATGTTCTCACCCGCTCTTGAGCACCAACCTCGTGATTCCCGCACCTTCTTGCAGCAGAGCTGCGCTCCCCACAACTGCTGAACCGCAGACAAGCACAACCCCACCACCCCAAAAAAAAAAAAAAAAAAAAAAAAAACTCCACTCTTCCCACCAGTTTAGGCTTTAGTTTTGATTTTAAGTTCCGAGCCCTCTCTTGCCCCGCCCCAGTTTCGCTTGACTCCTTTGTCCAGCCACTCCTCTTTGCCCTGGGCTCTCATTGGTTTGGCCTGGGCGACCCGGGCTACCTGAACGGATCCCGCCTGCCGTGGCCGCAGTGCTGGCATGCCTGTGCTCAGCTCACTTTGTCACCGCAGTGGCACTGATCACTTCCTCGCTGCTTGCACTGCTGTAGAAGGCTTATATTCCGGTATAAAGCAAGCTAGTATTACAATCAACACATTTTTGATACGGAGATGTTACTGGCTCTGTTTTGGCTGCTGTGCACATCCTCCTGCAGCTTATGTAACTTTCTCTTAATATGCTGAATATTAATGAACATGAAACATGTATGTATTTCTTAACACTTCCTATTCATGTAGGTGGTTTCCTCATATGCATAGAAAAAAGGCAAGTATGCTACTAAAAATTGTAAAATAAATAGTCCTGGAGTCAATATCACACATTACATCTTACATTCTGAAACATCAAGAGTAATCTTGTGATCCTCTTCTTGTGTGAAGAAAGTGGAAAAATTCAAATATTTTGTTATTGCTTTACTGTGGTTATGTTGCTTCTAAATTAGCAGCAGGAAGCAGAAATTGCTTACTGTTAATGGTAAAGTCTTCTGAGTCAAATATTTCACCAGGCTCCAGTTTGACATGCTTTTTAATGAGTGTGAGTGTAGAGGATCTTCAACTGCAAATTTATGGAGCAAAGTTTTCTATAGAGCTATAGAAACTGAAAATATCATTGGAACGAAAAATAACACATAGAAAAGAAAGACCTACTCTGCAGATTATTTAGGGTTTAGACCTGAAATTATTAATCAGTGAAGCTAGTAATGGGTTTCTCTGAATAGATAGATACTGACCTTTATTTGTCAGAAACTACAAAGGCAAAAAGTATCTACTTGTTATTCCTTTGAGATCCAGCTTTTTTTTTTTTAAGATATCTATTTTCTGCATGGAACAGAAGCAAGTGTCATTATCTTTCATACACATTCAAATCATCTGTCTCTTGTTAACGTAGCACATATATACATGTATTCTTTCAGCTCATAAGGATTGTTCCTCCCCTGTCCATTGTTTCTACTTCTCTTGTATCACCTAGCAAGGCTGGAATAGCAATTACCTTTTTTCCATAAGTGTTCATTGAATTCTTAATCTACAGCCTTCAGAAAATTTTTGAAGGTCAGAGAGCATATGAGAATATTGACTTTTTGAGTATATTCATGAGTTTTTTTGTGACAAAGTTACATTTAAAAATCATTTCTCTTCTTACTGTATGCTGGAGTAGAATATCTGATTTCAGAGTATGTGCCTTCAATTGTGCCAATACAGACTAATGGCAAAGCAAAATGTAGATTATTCCTAAAATACAAAAGCTGAGAAAACTGCATATGAATATAGCTCATGAAATTATCACTTGAGAATATAACAGGAATTAGCTATTCCATCCCACTGGAATTTCTGTTGCTAAAACTTTCTAGTATCTTCAAGACAAGTGAAGACATCTCATTTGTGATACACTGGAACACCATCCTCCTTTTGTTGCTGTTTTTTTGTTGTTTTTTTTTTTCTTTTTTTCTGAAGGCAGGAAATTCATCATGTATTTTTATTCCTGTTAAGCACAGAGCTCTGGTAGTCTGAGAAACAAAACAGATGCAGTCTTGTTTCCACTCTCTCCCTTTTTTTTTTTAAAGAAAGAATAGTTCCCCTGCTGTCATTTCCAACTTACAGACTAATTAGACTTACAGAGATAAAGCCAGGAAGATGAACATAAAATGTAAGGACCTGATCCTGAAAAAAAAGCTGCAAACTTTCAATGCCAGTGAAACCAGTGCCAATTATAGTGGATTTTACTTATTTATTTTTCCCTCTGGACCTAATTTCATCTTCCCTATAATGGGATCCGTACTGAGACAAAAGAAAATGAAAGATCAAATATAATCTATTAAATATTGGAAAGTTCTTGATTTCCTTGCAAGCATATGGGCTTTCTTTCTTTTCCTTTTTTTCCAAAACAGGAGGATTTGTTCAATAACCTGCAAACAATTCTTTTATGTTCTATGAATTACGATTGACATAAGCCCATAATCACAAAATAGACCAGGGCTTCTCCAAAAGTAATGCTTCCTATTTTATTATATTGGCCCACAATGTTATATTGGCATTAGAACCTGAGCCTTCCCACCAATATTCCATTACATTTTGTTGCTGTGTGACAGATGGCAGAAAAGGGACAGTCTGACACAATAGCACATGGGGAAGAACATATGAAGCAAAGGTGTGTAGCTGAATTCTGCCATGCCGAAAAAATGGCACCCTCTGAAATCAGTGCTTGCTGAATATTTATGGAGACCAGAGAGTAGATAAAAGCATAGTGGGGTGATGGGTGGTGATAATGCTGGTGACTGTGTTGAAAAATAGCATTTTGTAGCTGAGAATTTATTTTTTCAAATAGTTATTGTGCTCTTTGTATCTGTTGTAGTTTCCATGGAAATAAATAGGAGACATTATTTTCGGAGCTACCTATGTAGAACTTAATTTTTTTTCTATTCATAGAAGAAAAATAGCATTTGAAGTAGTTAATGTTGCTATAGTCATAAAAGACTTACCAAAAAAATTGAAACTTAAACACAACAAAGAACTTCAGAGAAGGAAGTTTTATAGGTTGGTTTGCACTTAAAGTGAAAAGATGCCTGTGGATAATCAAATCTGAAATCAAGCATACCAAAATATATTCATTTCTTTATTTATGCATCGTATCTTAGTTGAGGTAAAACGTCCCACAACCACATCTTTCAGAGAGCAGACCCTGGTATGGGTTTTTGCTAGTTTGACTCAGTGGTTGACATCTTGTTAACAATTAGGCATTATTTCCAGTGTGAACTTGTCCACTTCTGATCAGTTATGCTTTTTTCTATTTCTCTTCCTATTTAAAATGGTTTCAGAACTAACAATTTCCTTACAAGTCCTTCTCATCTTCAACGCAACAGTCAAAATATTTTTCAACTTCTCTTTGGAGAAGTAACAAGTTATTTTAAATGTCTTACTAGAACATGATTTTTTCAAGATCAAGTTTCCTATTTTCTTTGTTTTTTTGGTTTTTTTTTTTATATTACAATATCCTACCAGAACTGTATGATTTATTCACATAATTCTAAAATTCATAACTTTCATACAAAAGGACTAGAAAGATACTAGGCAGTCATCCAGTTCATCCACTGCTCCAGGGCAGGATCAGCTATATACATTTTTGATCCAGGTTTATCTAACATTTTTTTTAAATACTTCCACCACTGGAGAGTCTCTAACCTCCCTAGGTAATGCTGAGCTATCCTTACCACTAGAAACTGAATCTCCTAACGAAAATTGTGTATAATACTTCTGTTAGGACCTGGTAAGACGCTCCTAATGCTGAACAGAACATAAGAATTACTTCCCACTCTTGTTAACTCTTACAGTAACATGGTTGATTTTTGCAACAGCACAGCACTTCACAGTTTTAGATTAAAATTCACTGTAGGTTCTAGAGCTCTTTTCTGTAAAATTTATATCCAGATGGATGTTTACTTCCTTCTATTTTTTCAGATGACTATCCCGGTATTACCCCTCTAGCACTGCCTGAAGAGGTAAAATTTCATATTAGATCCTGCATCTTTTGCACATTTCTGCACCTCAGCATCTTCTTTAAGTGGCAACATTGCTCTAAGACCAAGTTGGTTTCTTTCCTTTATGAATCCACCAGTGGTTCACCTTTACAGGAATGTATGTAATCTTTTAGTAAGGCATTTATAATTCCTATGGATGCAACTCAGTATTCTGTAGTAGGGTGTTGTTGAAACTAGTCAACAGTAATGGGTCTTAAATTCTGCCCTTCTGAAGCTTTAGAGGCATTATTCAGAATTATCATATCTGTGCTTTTCTTAGAGTTATCACATACTCAGATTACTCACATTTGTGTGACTTACTGAGAGCTTAAAATTTTTGCTTGATGGTAGGTGCTACAATCTTTGAGAAATCAAAGAGAAAAATTGCACTCAGCAAGATATTTATGTACATACTGTGGATTTCTTTTACAGCACAGCAATGTAATTGAGAATGAGTTATCACTTATCATTTTGAGAACATAAAAAAGTGAAATCTGATGCTATAAATAAATTGACATGGAAAATCTACTCTGATATCTTCATAGAGCAATTTGCAGTATCAGGTGCTAAGTTAACTACTGGAAAGAATCGTATCTGTTTTGTGTACAGATTCCTTGAAGAATATCAGATAAGCATGTCACCCATCCAATCCTCTGTAATTTACTGTAAAACTATTTAAAATCAGATGAACTAATCTGCAAACACATTAAAAATCTATGCTGATAAACCAAATTGCCAAATATAACATATTTTGCAAAATTTAACACATTTTATTTACTAAAAATATATTAGAAGTAATGTTCCTGACATACACCAGATGTCCTAAGGCATGATGGACATGATTTATCTGAAAATGTTAACCTGGAACACAGAACAGCTATGTTAGCGAGTAGAGTGAATATAAGAGAAGTGCAGGTAAAAGAGAATAGTTTTGGAATGTGTGGTCATGAACAAATTCTGATCCTGCTATATTAGTGGAATAATAAAATCAGGCTATTGATCAGTAAGAAACCCCTAGTATTTTGGAAAAGCTATATTTGAGAAACCAAAAATTTGATGAAGTCAGCAACATTTGCATTAGAGACAAAATACAGATGAGGCAAGAATTATATTTATTCAGAAGTACAAATACAGTCTGTCAGGCTTCTACTTCTACTGAGTGTGTAATAAATGGTTAGGGAGGACTTTCTTGGATCTGTGAAACCCTTTAATAAACATAATATTTAATGTGAGAAGAGAAACCAAGAAGGATGGTAATAAAATTGGTTATCAGATATGTTCTTTGCTGTAGAAAAATTTTGACATGCAAGAGATTTAATTTAGACACTAGTCAGAAAATGAAATCAAATAGCAAAGGATTTTATTTATGTATTTATTGCCCATACAGACAAATGCAATGTTACAGAACTATTGGTGTTATTTACTGAAGGCAAGACTTCAGTTTTGCTTGAAGACTATTAAGTTCATGAAACAACATGTAATAAAAATGTCAGGACAAAAGAAAATTTAACAGATTCCAGTGTGCTCACAAAACTTTGCTTACTATGAAAGTACAAGGGACCCTGGATGTTTTTAAACTGTTGACATTGGAGTAATTTGTGAATGGAACTAGAGTGAAATGGAAAGTGCCATAAACAGATATATAAGAATTTTTTGTAAATGCTTTTGTAAAAACTTTTTGTAAAAGTTTTATATATTCACCTAAATGCTTATTTACAGTCTTCCAATTGTTACAATGGAAATACTTCACATTTCCAAATGATGATGATGAATAACAGAATACTGAGTATGAATTTTTTTGGAAGTTGACGTTCCCTTTTGGTAAGAACCATTATATGTTTACGTTATGTCATCTGTCACCTCACTGTTGAAACATGTGAGAACAATACTTACATCCTAGATGCAAGAGAAATCTTGGAATTACCTGTTACAGATTCTAAAACTTTACACAAACTAGACATGTCCAAAAGAAGGAAGTGAATGAAATTTTTCTGATATTTCCTTCCTTCCTTCCTTCCTGCCTTCCTTCCTTCCAGGAGAGAATACTAGACAATCTGGAGCTGTGAAATGGCACTACAATATGGCGCTCATATGAATGTAATATGTATGGCAACATCACTTCTAGAGGCCAAATTTCTGTTGGTTTATGTTGTCAGTTCTGTAGTTCTATCAAACAGACAAATTCTGGTATGCTTAGCTAAACTTCTTTACTGTCATCTCATTTCCAGCTGCATTATACCTGAACAATGTAACTCCCCCTAAAATAACCATAGGATTTTTGGTTTTCTTTTTTTCTCTCTTGTAAAGTTGAAGTTTTTTTCAAAACTCAGCTAGAGTAGAATCACTGTTGAAACTATCTTTTCCCTTGAGAAACAGGAAGAGATTAAACAACCTTTTGTTCAGCCAGTCTGTCTCAAAATGCTTTGTTTTACTATAAGAGGAAACTTTGTTCAACATGTAGGTTTTAGCAAGTTTTTAAGTTTGAAAGAATATTTCTGGAAGTACAGAGTTCTTTTCTTTAGCTCTTAAAAAGAGTCAAAAAATGTTCTTTTCATTATTTGGGTAACTTCAGAGACTTTTCTGTGAAACAGCTCTCTCACATACTTATACATATACATTTTACTGATAATTCTGTATTTACTTTATAAAAAACATCTTGGAATGCCTTTGTAATACTTTGATGTTCTACTGACATGAGTGTTATTCAGTATCACACATTTTCAGTAGTGAAACCTAAGATCATTTCTTCAGTATGTGTTGTCAGATCTACATGAACCACTTCATCACAGAATCACAGAATTGCAGGGGTTGGAAGGGTCCTCAAGAGATCATCATGTTCAGCTCCTCTATTAAAGCAGGTACTCTACAATAGGTCTCACAGGTAGGTGTCCAGATGGGTCTTGAATATTTCCATAAAAGGAGACCCCACAACCACTCTGTGCAACTTGTTCTGGTACTCTCTCACCCTTACGACAAAGTTCTTCTGCGTGTTTGTATGGAACTTCCTAAGTTCAAGTTTTAGGCCATTGCTCCTTGTCCTATCACTACACACCGCTGAGAAGAGCTGGGCCTCATCCCTTTGCTTTGCATCTCCCTTTAGATATTTATACATATTAATCAGATTCTCCTTCAGTCATCTTTTCCCCAGGCTAAATAGACCTGGGTTACTCAGCCTCTCTTTACAAGTGAGATGCTCCAAGAGATAGGTGTTCCTGCCTATAGCAGTGGGGTAGGAGCTAGATGATCTTAAAGGTCCCTTCCAACCCAAACCATTCTACAATTAATTATTCATTATTTATTTCATGTTTCTGGTCCATATTAAATTACAGTATAGATTCCAATGACAGTCACGGCAAACTATCTTTCATTTATAGCTGTGAATGAATATTCCAAGGAAATGAATATGTATTCTGCATTCTAGTTCACCATGCTGCAGTTTGTGTACTTAGCTGGAACCCTAGCTCCAAATTCTGATATACACACTGAAATTTATACCTAATTAATTACTTACTGTAAGACTACTTAAAGATCTGAAGACTCAAATCCTGCAGCTAGCTTTCCACTTAGCTATAAACCTACCCCTAATAATAATTGCCTCATGACAAATGGAACTAATGAAAACTGAGAATTCACACCCTCCTCCAATAATAAAATCTTTAAAGTTTTGAAAAATAAAATAAAATAAAATAACAGCAATAGAAAAATGTCCCCCAGCTATTGTATCACCTACTGAAAATTTCATAATACAAAGAATTTGAGGGGTTAGCAGAGACTTTAGGCAAAGGAATGATGTTGCATTGCTTGATTAATGGAAGAACAGACATACCACTGGTTAGAGAAAATAAGAGTGTATGAGGGAAAGACAAACTGAACTAAAATGCAAATCCTATGGGAAAAAATATATTGAGTTTGGGGCTAAATAATAGCTGAAATAAAAAATGTATTTTGTGCATAGGCAGATATTTTAGGCCAGCAGATTAATATTTCAGAAGTTGATTTTTTTTTTATTTAATAAACTTCCTTGTCCCTTTAGTCTCTTAAAACTGAGTTTCAGAGAACTGGTACAAAGAATGAAGAAAAACCTAATGATTTCTATCAGCGGTGGAAAAGGAAAACCTTGAACTGTGTCATTCAAAAAAAATAGTACAGGATTGCAAATGTATTTAAGCAAGAGAGAAATATTTCAGTGTTCCTTTTACCACTTAAAACCTAAAGAAAATAAATTGTATATAAATTTCAAAAGACACATAGATTTAAGAGGGAATGCTTCAAGACGTCTATTACAGAAATTTGTCCCTGGCCTTCCATAACCCTTCTTGCTTTGCTGCTGCTCAATAGCCCACTTACTACATACTCCAGATTTCATATTGTGAGTTGTGACAGGTTAGAAATGTAGAGACAACAGTGATTTGATTTAATGTAGCAATGAAAGTGGGGCATTCTGGGATACATTCATCCCTCAATCAGTAAGAATTCAATCAGAAGATAATTAAAAAGTAATTTTAAAATAAATATGTGGACAATGCTTCTACTGAAGTCAATGAGAACAATCATATGTATCTTATAAAAATTGGTTTTAAAATTTATGGATAGATTTGAAATGAATAAAAGAAGTGTTATACAGTCTACAGGTTAGATCTCAATTTCTTATGTAAATATTTATTTTGTTAACAAAAACAATTGTATCTTATAATTTACATTTAGACCACATCTTGGAGAAAAATGTTTTATCAATCAGCTTTATTTATGATAAATCAGTGCAATAGTACTCAGTTCAAGTGGTGACTCACTAATGGTCTCATTAAATTAGTTGCATTCAGAATGTCCAATTTCTCATTTCGCATCTTGTTCAGAAGATATTCGTGAATTTTCTTCCACTTAAAAGATATTTTTGTAAGCATACATAAAAACCTCTTGTGTTTATTTTGTTCTTGTTCTACTTAAGGATTATTTTCTTGCAGAATCATTAAATTGGATAGTTTTCCTCTTTTATTATATGATCATCATTGACACTAACAGGCACATTAACAATGCAATTCAATATACAGTGATTTTGACAGAATTTTTTACTATTGTCTTTTTCTAATTAACATCATCCTGTGGTTGTTCCAACACAGAAATGGAATTCATTTACAGGTCTCAAGAAGCTTAAATAACCTCTTCATTTTGGTTTGTATGCATTTGAAAACCAATGGACATTTTTCTTAGTGAATGGCAGTTCTTGTTGCCTGCTGGTTGCTAAAGCAGAAGACTTTCTCATTCAAGCATTGAAAAGAAATTGAAGAATTAGGGACTTGTAAAATTCCAGAACAGTGACTCTTTCAGCAGTGTAAGCCCTTTGGAGTCAGACATAAAAGTTACAGAAGTTCTTGTACTTCTCTTGTGACAAATCTACACAGGAGAAAATCTCTAAATCCTGCAATGGTATTTAGCCAAAGATACATCAAAAACCCACTGGCTTCCCCACTTGGAGATTTTACACCTCCACAGAAGACTCTTCTTCAGAGATTGGCAGGGCCACCTGAGTTGAATCTACCAGTTCTCTGAGACCATGGGACGATACTAGAATGAAGTTTGGGACTTCTTATCTGTGCACACTGTGATAACTCTGCCACAGTTCTATCTAATAAGCTCCATTAGTTTGAAATGACAAAGCTGTTTTTAAGAGGACATTTTAAGAATACTGTCACTTGGCCATTTGTCAGATAATTTAAACTGTTCTCAGCCAGCAAATGCATAAGAACTACTCCTGCTGTGTTCACTAGCCCTTTCTCAAGTTTTTTGTTTCTTTTACTGTTGCCATGGAGACCCCACTCCCCTGCATCTACGCCCAGTATCACAGTAGTAACTTGTTACGTTCTGCTGTCCCAAGAACTCAGTAATGTTGCAAATCACACAAGAATGATCTGATGTTGAGATGAACTAGCAGGTTCAAAACACAGAAATTGAGGTAGTTTTTTTTTTTACACAGTTGTTGAATTGCAGAACTTTTTGCATCAGGATGCACATCTCAAAGCCTGTATGCCAGTTTGTTAAAGAATAATGCAGGTGACTCCTCATGACTGAAAACTCTGTACGTGCTGCTGGTGGACAACAGTGGATTTCTGGTGGGACTGTGTCTTTATAGAAGTGGTTCTCCAGAGAGAAGACTGCCAGCAACGATGTAAGCACATTTGTAGATGGTCTTCCAAAGAGAATAGCACCAGCATGAGGAACCGCTCCTTTGGTTTATGGAGTACCTTTAACTGTCACTGAAGAGTCTGGCAAAGGCAATAGGATTCAATCAAAGAGTGCTGCAGTTAGTATTTTGTGTGGAAGATCATGTCTTAGCACTATATTATCAGGTTTGTTTCAAACACAGGAAAATATTACTGTATGAGTGCTTTCAGATGATAGGTTTGATAGTATTTGGTGGAGCAGATAGTAGAAGAGATAGGACTTGTTCCTATAAGGTCTAGAATTTTAACTTACTTTTTTAAATTCAATAAATCATAGATTTTGATGTAGTTACATAATTTCAAGATGCAAACTTTAAAGCTAGAAACACTGTGATGGTAAATTCAACATTGTAATGTCAAATCTGATTTTAATCCAAGTAGCAACTTTTCAGTTAAACATTAGGCTTTCTTTTTGAACTGATCTGAACTATTCTGACTGAACTCAATTTTGTTAGAAATTTCCAGCTCATGGCACCTGCAATATACATGTCTTTACATTTTTCCAGAACCTCAATGATTTTACTTGGCTAAATAATATGCCAAGTGTATCTGCACAAGTATTTCTTAGGTTAGGAAATGACCCTGTGGGTAGTGAATTGTGTGGAATCAGTGTTATGTACTCTGAAGCATACTTTTCAGGAAAATCTGAGATTATTTTATGCTTAAATGAAACTTTCATTGTTGAAGATTTTATGTAATCCCAAGAACAGAATAATGTTTTTGAGAATTTAAATTGCAGACATATATATAGGAGTCAATGTATTTATGGGTCTAGACTCTACCTGGATAGAGTCAGGCAAATACCTCATTAACTGATTTCAAGTTCACGTTACTTTATTTGTATTTTATATTTTTAAAGAGGTTTTAGTCCATGTTTCAAAAACTAACTTGACTGCACTGTAGAATTAATTGACGTACTATGTACTCCAAAAATGTAAGATATTAATGTGCTAGTGTCAATACAGAGTACATAACATATGCAAAGAGATTAAGGAAGCTTGGTCTTTTCGTTCTAGAGAGGGAAAGGCTCAAAGGTGACCTTGGTGTGTATAGCTATCAAGAAAGAAAACAGAACAAGACTCTTCTCAGGTGTGTGTGGTAGTGCAATGAGACACACTGGGCACACGCTGGAACACAGAAAGATAAAATTAGATATAATAGCGACAGTCTAAAACATATGTAAGTAGAACTACATGGAGCAAGCAGGTTTGAGTTCCCATATGCATGATCTTCTAGATCTTTATAATTTAAATTTACAGAAACATCTGTCCTTAATTTTTCTGCCAAAGACACATTTGGTGTTACTTTAAAGTTAAGATACATTATTTTCCACTAACATTCTTGTGAAGAACATTTCACGAAGAAGCCTCTTTTATGTTCTGTTCAGTGCTGTTCGTTACCTTCAATTTGATCAAATGGCTCATCACACAAGACAGAAGAGTGGAGTTTTTTTATTTATCCCTGATCTAGCAGATGGTGAGGGAAGGAATCTTACTTGTTTCATTGTTCCAGAGGAAAACAGAATTAAGGGTCATTAAAAAGAAGAAATGAGAGCAGGAAGTATTAAAAGGAAATAAATAAGTAAAAACTTTCCTTTTTCATATTACTGAAAGTAGCTGTCACTATGTGAAATATGCATTGAAAGCTTCTTGGTGATTATTTTATTATTAAAGATAGCAGAAAATTATTCTGGGTTCCATGTAGTCTTTTAGAGACAGACTTTTGTAGATAGCAGGTAGCCACAAAAAAAAACCTTGGAATCTATTACAGTATTGTCTGAGCTTGCCAATAACGTTAAGCCTACATGTTGGTGATGGCAGTACCAAAACCAACAACAGTCCTCCGTTGCATCACACACTGTAGAATGATCACACCTTTGCCATTAAACATGTTATATATGTACAACATTATAGCTGTGTAGATTAAATGTATAAATTGACACTTGAAATGTTGTGTCAGGTAAATGCTGGAAGGTTTGCAGGTCCTTATTCTGATGTGTAGAATTTCTTGTGTGCTCCAAGTTGTCTAATAAATGGCATTCTCCATGTAAAAAATTAAAATCAAAACTAACAAAACGATCTCATTGTATTAAAAATACACAAGTATTCATAAAAACCTTAGGCAGACTCCAAGACTGACACTCTTAGGTGAACAGAATCAGGCTCCTTGTTGGCTAGCAAAGAACAATATTTTGTTTGGTTGCGTAAGAACTTTAGTAAGATAGTTGGACAGTCCTACTAGAAGCTGTAGTTTGGAGAATATCAATTTGATCCCATGAAACAGAGGAGGAAAATAAATTGGAAATGTTTTAAGTCATTATTTGAGTGCATTCATGGCAAAGCAATTTCTGAAATTTTCTCTGAGTGAAAACCATCCTATACTTTTACAGAAGGGCTGTACATACTAGTGCTTGGAAGTCAAATCCTAAAAATTGGCATCTAAGTGACCAAAAGTATTTTCACTCATTGTAAGGATACAGGGGTCTTCAGTAACAATTACCATAATTTGGCAAAAATTAATTTCTATGCTACTGAAAATCTTAACTTTGTGGATTTACATATGGCAGGTTAATAAATAATGATTTTCTAATGGTTCACATTGTGCTACTCATCCAGCAAGAAAGATCCTTGGTATTCAATCATACTAATACCTGGTCCCTCCCTACTTTTCATGTTAAGCTTATATCAAGTTGATATATTTCCTGTATGCTAATACATCTCCTTCTCCTTGAAATCTTTTAACTTGTGTAATGCCTTTCCCCCCACTGTTCAAAGGTAATTCATTACTTCTTTACTTTAAAATTCTAGGAACTGAAACAAGCTTACAGACTTTACCTTTGAGGTCTGATTCATTTCCCTTTTTATCCTTTATTTTTTTTAATAGCCTTTTCAGCAACATGGTAATCTTTCCTGAAGGATTTTTTTGGCCTTATAATCCTTTTTATACTCATATTCTTTTTGTAAAGGGTGAACTAGTTCAGGTAGACGACTTTATTTTTGTAACATTAAAAATCAAGGTATTAATCTCAAAATCCTTACTATCTAAGTTTAGCTTCTTTTCCTATGTTCATTTATGAACTGCATAACTTAATGTTCTTAGAAATTAACTACATCCTCTTTCTGCCTGTTTTCGCCAGAAGGGAAAGTACGAGCAGTGATAATCCAGAAAAGCTCAAACATTTAGGAACATTACTTTACACTTTACTTTGGAGGGTGGTATTAGGGGCAGTAATTCTTAATTTACAGTGTAATTTACAGTTATTCCTCTTTTTACTGTTCCATCCACTATTCTTCCTACATTCAGGACACAAATAGGGCATATGGAAAGATGTGTGGAATAAGCACAACAGAGGTCCATTAGAAATGTATATCCCCTAATGTAGGGATGAAAAGAATGCTTTTGTGCTTCCAAAAGAAATCTTTTGGAAACCGGAGACTATAATATTAGAACTATGTTCTTGACCACATCGTTGATAAAATTCTGTGCTGTCTACCAGCACTTCTTGCTGTTCACTTGCTTTCTCACAAATCTTGCAAAGCATCTGAATTTTTTTTTTAGTCATTAATCTGAAAGTAAAGGTAAACTTCAGTTTTAAACTCATAGCATTTCTAACGGTTCTTTGGAAGAAAGACAAAAGAGAAACATAACTTCAGAAGCATTTCTAAGAATTATTCCCTAAAATGAATTCTGAGAATGAAAGGAAACTTCACTTAATGTAAAGACAAGAATATAAAAGATCTTTTTTATGCATATCTTCATTCATGGCATATATTTTGAGTCTACAGACCTTCTCCTGAAGCTCATTCGTGATCTAATTACAGTACTTTTTTGTATGAACTATAAGAATGAATATTTCTGTGTAATATGATGTGTTTTCTTATAATTACAGCATTTAGCTAGATTTATATATTGCTGGTAGGGTGGCGCTTTTTTTTAAGCTTTTATAACTCACTCCAGAATACTGAATAGGAACTCAATACAAAATCAATTTTCTAAGTTCCTTGGGCACTTCAAACAAATATGTATATAGACTTGGATGACTTCAGATGGAAACTGATTTTGAATTACAAGCCTAGACACAGCTCCCCGTGCTCACGTGTCAGTACAGGAAACAACATCAGGGGAATGTGCATACACAGTCCTGCAATGAACTAACACTGTGATTTGTACAGATTGCAGAATCATCTTTATTTTTCTGTTCTATCTTGCACATTTCTCTTCATCTACTCTAAATATGTCTGGACTATTTGCCCTCAAAATAGTTATTTTATTTAGCAAGGGTCACCATGGAAAGTAGCTCCCAAAGGCACAATCAAGGCTTTACAGATACCAAATTTCCTGAGCTCATTAATCCATTACACAAATGAGAAAGATAATGAGCTGTAGTCTCTCAGCCTTGCTGAAAGAAAGTAGAATGTGTTCTCACTCCTCATTACTAGCCAACAACACCAAGTAGCTTTAACTGGACTTTTTAACTGGACTTGACATTAGAAGTATAATTCAGCACATTAATTTTATCTCAACATATAAAATTAGCTTACAACCAGTGTGCTTGATATACTCAGAGTCCATATTATAGACTACACCCTTTTTTATACTATCCTCCTCTTTTGTGTAGCATGAATTAATGTGTCACGAGTCATCAGTCTTGTGCGATATTCAAGTTAAGAGAATTTGTTTATATCCACTGTCTTTCTCTCCAACTCATTTATTACACATCCTACCCTGAAGATGTTTTTAATTAGTTGATAAGAATGGCAAATAATAAACTTCATGAACATTTTATTACAGTGTGTGAGAATTAATTGTTGCCAATTCATCAACCCTAAAGCACATTAGAACTGCAAAAAGATTTATCTGTTCTATATTTATGACTACAATCTAATTTTCTAAATATTAGTAAACAAAAATATCTATTGAATATTAATTTTAGCTCTTTTATTCTCCTATCTCAAAATGGTCTTAAATCCTATCCTATGAAATGTTTTGCTTGATAGTAATTGAGCTAAAATTATATCTATGTAATTTAGCTTGCTTTTGACCTTTTCAATTACTCTACTGGTAATTCCTTGAACTCTCATTTGTATTTCACCTGAAATTCTATTATTTAACCCCAAATTTTCTCTTTACCTCCTCCTTTCCTCTTTTTTTTTTTTTTAGCCAGTGCTGTAGACACTATGTTGTACCTAGTTTGTTACGTTTGTTATGTCCATTCTATATTTATTCTATTCATTCTGTGTGCATCATGTTAAATATAGGGGCAGATGAATGGAGGCTTTGCAACTGTGATCACTGAAGAAAAAGCTCTGATCTGGAAAGCACATTATATATATGTATGTATGTATATATATATATATATATATATATATATATATATATATATATATATATTAGAATGTAAAATTTGGTAAAACCATCACACCCCAGTTCATTTAATCAAATCTGTACTAGCCTGAAAAGTGAGAACCAATGACAGTAGAAGGAATTAGAAATAGATGCAAATGAATGACTTAAAACCTAGCTAGAAATGGTTAATAAACATGCTAATTCAAAAGAATATGTCTGTTTCAGTAAGGAACAAAAAAAGCGGAAGAAAATGTTTTCCTTTAACTTGAATCTTTCAGTAAACAACATTGTTTTGATTACGGTGGAAACCTCTTCTAAATTATACAACTTCACACCCTGTTAAGCCTCAAGCTGCAAATATTGGTATAGTAAACCCCAAGATGGCCCAATGAGGGGATAACTTCTGTGCAGTTTTGAAAACACAAGAAAATTTACCAACAGTAGTTCTTATTGTGCAAAGATAAAGGAGGGACTGTTAACAGCAACTTAAACTGATTTCCTAGATGAATGGTCCTTTTTCTTTCATCAAGTTACCTTTTTGTTGAACCCAGTAACTACTGTGACAAAACTGCCTTTTCACAGAATCAGAGAAAGTCTCAGGTTGGAAAAGACATTGAAGATCATCTAGTTTCAAACCCCTGTCATGGGCAGGGTCTCCAGCCTCTAGATCAGCCTGCTCACGTCTCCATCTGTCTATGTTTCTAAGTGAATGCTAGATATCCTCATAATCCAAAGTAGTTCGATTTTGCTTATATTTAAATTTACTATTTTTCCTAAAATGTCTAAATAAGTTGTTTGCTGACAATGACTCACTGTACTTTCCAGAACGATGTTTTTTGTGGGCAATTTGGGCTTTGGGGCTTTACAAAAAAAGAACATGGAAACCAACTCACAACGTGACTTTTTTCTCCTGAGAGGATGCTAAACAGCAGTCTCTAAAGCAACAGGTTGACTTGTGTCTGCGAAAACAACTAGTGTGGTTATATAAAACTCAGCTGTAAAGTATCATTTTGGTTTTCCTTGTTGTGTTTTGAAACCCTTCACACTGTGCACAGGAAGAACTCCAAAACAGATGCTTAGTCATCTCAGCCTAGATTATGCTGTGTTCCTCCCAGATAGTTTCTCAACTCAGCTTTTATAATAACAAAAACTTCTTTGACTTCTAACCAGATCTCTACAGCACTTCTTCAAGCTGCAGGAAAAGTCAGCAACATAATTATTTGCTGTCCTGTTACATGAAAACCATTGCAGAGTTTTTCCATAAGGCAATAATCATTCTGCAGTGAAGGTAATTGTCTTCAGGAAATGTATTCACCAAGGAGGTGTGTTATGCCTGACAAAGCAATACTGTTTTCTTGAATAAATATGGTCTTTCCAAAATAACTTTCAGGCATTCCCTGAAATAACTTCATTAGAATTATAACTCATCCTTTATTGATAGCGTGACTAAGTTAACTGCTCATACAACTGAAATTACTGCAATATTTATGTTTGAAATATCTTCCTAATGTACAGCAAATTTTAAATATTTGCAGTCTTACAATCTCCCTTGGGTGAATATACTTGCAAGCAAGTCCTGTGCCTTAGTCTTCCTCCTCCTCTATGAAAGAAAATCATGTGTTGTTCACTTGCATCAGTACAAGATGCCGGGAGGAGAAGGTACCGATGACTCTCTGAACCTGTTTATTTCATCAGTGCAAACAGAAACTCGGTGCAAGCTATTTTCCCACTTCTACTGCGACATAATTAACCCACACTTTATCTATTGGTCCTTGCTTCTCTAATTTTATCCATACACAACTGTAAGGGCACATCACAGACCTTCCATTTACACCTTATACTAACTTCTGGAGGAGACCTGAGCATAATTTATTGGTGTTGAAAACACCGTGTGATACTTTGCCCACTGACTCTGTTCATAGGCTTCTCTATCATTACATATCAGTTCTAGCACAAGTTTACATTTCAGTTAGCAATTCATCTATTTTGAGCTATACTATTGCTCAAAATATTCATCCAAGACAATAATTTCTTCTGAATAACTCTAAGTAATACGTAATAAGTCTGGCAACTAATGTTACAAACATAATAAATACCTTTGTGCACAGCTGTTTGGATTAAAAGGTATTTCAAAGTCATCAGCATCAGTGCATTGTGTTTTTTTAATATCAAATTAAAAATAGATAAGAACAATGAATGAATGGTATTCTTAAACAGCCATGATCCTTCTAATTTGTGCACAGATCATGTAATGACATTCACATATCTTCCTTTGTGTTAGCAGCGTATAAGTTCAATTATACCAACATATTAATATGTACTTCAGTAAATCTTATAAACAGTTCTTATAATGGAAATCCATCACAGATCACACAGAAGTGAACAGGAGTGTCTCAAAGTGCAGTACCTCATCTGCATAACTGTAGATAAGTTACATATTAACAAGCTTTCTGAAGGCTGGAATAACGATTTTGCATACTAAACAGCAATGACTTGTATACATTGCTATTCCATTCTTATTTATATCATGATCTCCATAAGTGTACTCTAATGTAGGTGAAGTCTCTGTAGTTTAAAAGGCTACTGAGAAAAGAAAAACAAATAGAATCTCTAGTATGACTGATTCTTTTGCATAAAGGTATATACTGAGTATAGAAAGAAGCTCACAAAATGACTTTGCCTCAGTTAAAGGAAAAAGCAAAGTGACTAGCAGTCACTTACAAATCTGGTTACAAAGCAGTCACACTTTTGTTTCTTTAAGGGGAGAAGTAGTATAATTTATTGGACCATCTGTTAGAGTTGGAAAGAAAGGAATGAACTTTAGCAGAGGACTGAAATAGATGCAAACAGCTAAAGTATAGTGGAACAATCACTTTTAATTGCATTTAGTTAAGTAACAATTTTAGAAAATAGGATAGTTACTGCAGGGGAACGGTAGCAAGAGGTGATAAAATCCATTGCCTTGTGAGAAAGAGGCAGAAACAGGCTGTTAGTCACTCTGATACCAAAACATTGTATGACTGTTCTTTTTTTTTTTTTCCTCCCCCCCCAGAATCTATCTCCTCATCATTCTATTTAAGTATATTACCTCCCTCTGGAAACTTACCTCATTTATATCCCTTGACTATTACAGCTTCACAACACTACTTCTGAAGAAGCATCTATCATTTGCTCTTTGGCAGATATGAAAAACCAGTAAAGCTATAGAAATACCTTCTGAATCTGTATACCACATAAAACCTAAGATAAATCAGAGTTCAAAACCCAAAATATTACCAAGCATTATGATCTCCTACCAGATCATACCTACTCTTTCAGCTGCAGAGAAAATAGAACATGCTCAGATATAAGACAGAGTCTGTGTTATTTCAGAACAAAATATGTTAACCAGTGGATTTAGCATAAACTGTATGAATATGTAACCTTAGGCCCTGAAGAACCGAATCGATGAAGTACTTCAATTCCTAAATTTATGCTGAAATTGAAAATAGATGCATAAATCCAAAATTAAATTCCCAAATCCTTATGCTTATGTCGCTTAACCCTGGAAGTGCTCCTTTTCTCATCACTTTTTTAGTCATAGTTCTGGAAAGCAAGACATTCTGCTAGAATGGGAACTGAACCTGGATTTTTCATTTCTAGATGTGTGTTCCAGTCACTAGGCTATTATGTAAAGTAGAGTACCACTGTTGTAGGCTTTATATCTCTACCTTTGATGTAAGTTTCTTAACTGTAGATTCTCTCTTACTACAATCCTGAAAGAAGATTGTATTTTAGACACATTCCTGTACTTGATGTTTCTTTATAGTTTGATCTAAAACATTCCTGGTTAGTTCTACAAAAACCTGCCCACTATGCCCTTATAAATTGCTTTTCACCAGTTCACTTTCACTTTCTGTTCACGTGAAGACCTACTGCCTATGAGAAGTTGCACTCTTTATTCTCTCAGTATGTATTTTAAAACAGTGCTTCACTAACACAGGCTAAAAAAAATAATTAAGGCTTTATAGGTATTCACTGCAGTTCTGATGCTTTGCTTATTCAAGTCAGGCAGTTCCTATTGATTTTATAATACAGTCCAAGAATAATACGCCAACTGACTATATGAATCTCCAGCACTGGTGTAGATTTTGAGGGTGGTGTTAGCAGTAGAGAAGTTGCTCCTAGGAAGTAGGGTCCATTACAAGCCACAGAACTTCCTCCAGTTTACCTCTGTATCATACCAACAATGTGTTACTTGAAAACTATCCAGCTTTGACTTCCTGAGAATCCATTGGTCTTTTAATGTTTGGTTCTACAGACAATCCATATTTCCCAGAAGCAAGCAAGAGCAGCAACAACAAAAACACAGCAAAGGTTTAGCTTTTTCATTTTGTCTCAGTGCACCTACATACCTCATTGCAAATATCCCCTTCTCCACTTAAACTTTTAAAAGCTTCAGATTCTCAGTCCAGAAGCAGATGAGCTCTACAGTAACCAGATGAACACTGGAATTCCTTTCAGCTGTTGTACATTTTGCAGATCATTCCAGATTAGTGATATCTGATACGGTCAATCAGTCAAGCTGCTTGAGCAATCTGTTTCATTCCATCAGTGCCATGTTTTGTCTATTTCACTGTCATCGTTGAAGACATTTGTCTTCTCAGCACAGCCCAAAATTATGACTATAATGATTCATTTTAAAGAGCGTTACCATATTTTGCACAGTTTCAGTACATATGTCATTCCTGAATATTTAATATCAATTCATGTCATTGAAGTCCTTTTGATAAGTTGTATGAGAAATTCACTTCTGCTGTTTTCTGTGCATACTGGCACAACAAATTTCAAACCATGCACAAGCAAATATGAAAATTTGTAAATAGAAAAGATTTGGTAAACACAACAAAAATGCATATTTGCTGAATTCCATATGCTGGACATTTCTGGACTGTGGTCAAATTCCAAATGAGAAATGCATTTAAGGTATTGTCTATCCAATATACACTGCAGAGAGAAATATAATCTTTCCTATGTCCTGCATGTACTCAGCTTTTCATTACAAATTTAGTGAAGGAGTACTTTGGAAATGAAGACTAAAATATCATATGTAACCTAGTTCAATAAGTGGTTGTGGTTTTTTTTAACCTGAAAATGTGGTTGAATCAGGCTTTTCATTTCAAAACACTGCTTCTCCCCCAATTCTTAGACTTGTGTCATAAAAAAAATTATGCTCATATAACACAGATATTCTTAAAACTTAGCACAGCAGCTTACAGTGTGTAGTTTTGCTTTGTTTATAACTTCATATTTATAGACTGATTTCATTTTAGGTTATTTTAGATATAAAATCTATGAGAATGCAGAAACCTTTTCTCATGCTTAAAAAAAAAAACTTCACACAACCTTCAGAGAAAACCTGTGTAGTATGAACGGCAATTTACTTATTTACTCATTTACTTTGATCACTGACATGATTAAAATAGGTGATAATAAAAATTTGTGAAAAAAAAAAATAGAGTATTGTCCTTTACCATTACTTGGGAATTCTCCTTTTCAATGACTTTCTGTAATTCATTTAAGTGAGAGCTTACTTAGTACACAAGCTAAAAATTAAAACATTGAAATATAATGCAATGTGTCCAATTATTGAAGATACTTTTGTTCAAGAATTATTAGACATGCCTTTATTAATAAAAACTTTTAAAATAAATCTTTTAAGTACATTACTGTATAGACTGAATGCTTACAGTTGTTGATAATAGAAATCTACTTGCCAATTATATTCATTATAAATCTAACATCAACACTCTAACATTATTAGCTGCAGCTTTTCTAATTTGGAATTACTATCTACTATTTCCATGAATTACATATCATTAACAGTGACGTGCAGGTAGAAGAAGTCATTCTGCTAAAGCACAGGTCTTGCACAGGTCTTGTGCTGTATGCTAGTGAAGAACTTTGTAAGAAGCTTCATGGCCTTCGAGCTCTCTGACACCAAGAATTTCAATGTGTGATAATTCATAATAGCCACATCCAAACTGTCAGAAGGGGCCATAAGCTGAGGGCAATTTAGAGATGTACCACTCAATTAAAAAAAAATTAAATTCTTTCTGTAATATATGCCTAAATACCTCCTAATTTCAGCCATTCAAGAAAGCTGATTTTGCAGCAAATTAAATTTTTGCATATATTTTTAAACAAAATAGCCAAAGTTAGCAAAGATTATGGATCGTAACACATTTATAGAATTACCATAGCTGCTCAGCTCATAATCTATGACATTGTATAAATTTATAGTCAATGGCGCAATAAAAGTTCATTTTGAATAACTGTAATTAGAGCTTTCCAGTATGTTACTACGGTGAATTACGAGTTCTCAAGTTCTTCACCAACAGTTGTATGATTTTGATGAAGAATCATTACTCATTGCTCCTGGGTCTGGGTTCATTTTCATGCAAGTTTTAGTTCTCTCCACTTCCTACCTGTTCACTCAGTGCTCTGCAATTGCATGTTAAATTTCAGTTTTACTACATGCATTTGTAATTTATTTATGATGGAAATTGCCCTCTGATCTCTTTGTTACCCTATGTTCAGTTCTACACAATTCCCAATTTTTTTTCCTTGACTGACCAATAATTGATCATTTGTGACTTTATTTAAACTTCTGAAGTCTGTCTGCACTTTGAAGGTCTTTGCTAGCATGCCACACTTGCACTGCCCGTTTCTATTCTAGTTCACTCTACACAGGGAACAAGGGATGACTGCAATCTATTATTAACAGATAGATATGATAAGGCGTTATGCCACACAAACATACAAAACTAAGCTAGAAACAAATAAAACAATAGTCACCTTGTCATTAGAAAGCTATTGCTAGTAAACTAGTTCCAGAAGATCCAGGCAAGTCCAAACAAAGCCTGACAAGTCCTGAGGGCTGTAGAGTAAGTTAATACAAAGCTTTTGACTTGCTAATAGCAAAAGCAAGACCTTGCTTCTAGGGTTTCAGGTTACACTTCCTCAGCGATAGAAACATTGACTTAAGCAAGTGGCCTAGATTTCTGGGATTCAAAAAACTTCACTTACAGGAAGGGAAGGGACAGTTTCAAAGGAAACCCATCCTTGATTTGGAGAGTTTTACTTGCTTAGGCAAGCATTGATACTTTACACATACAGTAAGCCCAAGTGGCTTGGACGAGCTGAAAATGCATGCCATACATTCAGCAGCTAATACACTTTGATTGAAGGGCCTTTGTGGACCTGATGCCATAGCTGAGCATAATCACAGGAGTGCGGTTGAGTAGGATGGCTCCGCAGAGGTGATGAATAAATCACCTTGATTTGATGAAAGAAGATGTAGTGTTATCCTACAGCTCTTTTTTCCTGAAATAAGGTAAGAATGTTAATCCCTTTATTTTCTGTAAAGTTCACTTCTGATATGGATATTGCATGCTTTGCTTTTACCATGTCAGACTTATTAGAGTATGTATATGAAAAGCATTTCATTTAATGCGACTTGTAGCACATACAAGGCAGATTGAGCTGCAACATCTTTGGGATCTGAAAAAGAGTCATAAATTTAAAACTAAGTTTTAAGTTACTCAGAAGTTTTTAGAAGGATAAGCATGAATTAAGGGAAATGCCTTCTCAGATAGTGCTGCCTTTAAGAATTCAGTCTTCTGTTTTGATTTCATTATATGTTATTTTTGTATCTACTTTTCACTCATTTTAAAGAAGAAAACAGCAAACATCTGCTTCGCTTAGGCCATTTCAGCACTGTAATTTACTGCTATTTTAATTGAAACTGAAATATAATTTCTTTCTATTTCTAACTAATTTTGCAAGAATGTATCTACAATGACAAAATTGAGATGTGGAGGTCATGTTTTTTCTCACGATACCAAATTCTCCAAAGTTATATTTAAATTGTTTTTGAAGTGCCTGTTTGAACAGTGAACATATCTAGAACTTGAATGTACACTTTTGCACCATTACATTAAAAATATGAGCTTTATCAAGAGCTTTAAGCAGAGGTGAAAAATAAGGATGAACGTATCTCCCCTTCATGACTCTTTCATTTCCTCTTTTTTGGTCTCTCGCTGCTTCCAGTTTGAAATAAGAATCAGTTTCCTAGTTTAATTTCTAAATTTCTCCATATATTTCAACCTATAAATGTATACTTGTGTTTCTAATATTCAATTTTTCAGAACGAAAACATAAAAATAATATATAAAAAGCCCTACAATTTGTAATTATCTGTGAGAACTTAAAAAAAATAATAGTAATTTATTGCCTGAAAATAAATAATATGGATGAGAACGAGTTGAATGGAAATTTATCTTATTGGTATACATATTTAACAATGTATCTCATTTTACATTCATCTAAGGAAGACAGTAAAAGTTTGACAATTTTAATGTTTGGGGAAATAAAACTGCCGTGATCATCAAAATTCCCTCTGTGTCTTTGTAAATCATAGTAGAATTTAGTTAATAGGTTCATAGGTTCATTAGGATGGAAAGGACCTACAAGATCATCTAGTCCAGCCATCCTGCTATCACCATCCCTACCCACTGAACTACTAAATCAAATCTCTTGGCAGATAAATAATAAACAATAAACAAATACCTTTCCCTATAGTCTTCAGTATTAAATGAAGTAGTTAATTTTTCTTCCTTGTCAGCATGTCTGTAGCTTATGTATAACTGTCCTGAAAACATATTTTGTTATGCTTGTATGTTTCATGCTCTTTCTGATCTTGGTTAAAGCATGAACAAAATGGTATGATATTCTGCCCCATCAGCCAGTATTTTTCATTACAAAGAAAACAAAGTTTTTGTTTTATGGAGTTATGGTTTTTAAGTACTGAAGTACACTGAATGTTGTTTCTTGTCAGGTGTACAATATTGGAGGTCCTTGGTCTCTCTGGACATCACCTCTTAATAAAAAAGAATAACAAAAAAAAATTTAAATCCCTCTTCTCATTACGTTTGTTCATTTTTTTAAATTACAAGCAAATAAATGGAAAGATTTTAATTCTGCTCTGCAGAGAGTATTATTAAACTTGTTCATTTAGAATCTAGTGTAATTGATTGGCCCATGTGGAAATTAACCATATCAACTGTAGTACAGAAGAGAGATGGCCAATTACAGTTCTGCACGTTCTTCAAAGATATAATCTAAATTTAAAGGGATCTGTATGCGATATTGAATCATTACAACACCATGGTAAATTTGATACAGATTATATATTGTCATGCTGTGCTCTAGCAAAGAGAGATCAGACTAATGTTCATCATTTCCACATGAGCATTAATTACTTCAGGAAAAAAACTTATTCTTCCATAGAAGGTACCAGCATTCTTTAAAAAACAGTTCTTATTTCTCACAGAGCAGAGAAAGAATTTCATGGAATTATGTGAAGGATTTTATCAGTGATTAAACATCCTACTGAGGTCTTTTTGAATCAGTGATAATTCAAAGCTCATGAGAATAATGGGCTGTTATTTTTCATGTAAACAACTTTTCTCGTCTTGCTCTCTTCAAAAGAGAACTTTGCAGTTGAAGATTTAAGCTGACTATTTTAACAATCACATGTAAATAACTGAAGCTGAAACAAAACTTTTAAGTAATAGCTGGAGGAACATCTCAAAGACTGTTGGTTTGGGTTTTTTTTTTTTTTGCTCTTAATGTACTGATACAGATTTCAAATGAAAAACATCTTAAAAAATTAGCCAGTTAGAAATCTGACTCCTTACTGTTTGCAGAGTAGTGTTCTTTACTAGGATGACTGCCACAATCAGGAATAACATTATTGTACTTTACATCTTCTGTAAGATTACCTTTATTTTATAAAAGTTTGGTATAATTGTAAGTTAGCAAGATGTAGTTTTGCAATGTATTATTCTAATACAGCAGGATAGTAAGTGATTAGTATCAATACAAATTTCTGTATATATAGTCCTTGCAAGAGTTAGGATGAAAATAGATCTGTGTAATTCCAAAGCAGTCACAAAATGCTCTACAACTGGTATGGAAAAAAAGCAGTGCAGGTAGCCATTAAAATGTTTTTCTTATAGCTGACCTTGTGTAAATCTGTTGTTATTAGAAGAATTCTGGCTGGAAATCTCCTGTCATGCAAAGCATTTCCCATTTTGCTAAGAGCTTGGTACATAATTAAAAAAAAATCAGAAAATTGGATCATGATGCAGCTGGATTTCTCTGAAGATGCCACAGAAACATTTCATTCAATAGCTGTGAAGGATTTAATGGTTTCCCATGACATGGTCAAATAATGGGACATCATTATCCAGAAAAGGTCACAAGCAGTTTTCTGAATTGTAAAACATGAAAATACTGTGATGACTGGGGATGCAATTTTCCTGCTGTAATTTTTGATCACCAGGTGCTAAAAGCTCTTTGTTTAGCAAGCCACTGTAGCTACTTGTAATGCATTGCCACTAAACTGATCTTAACTGTACAAACTAGCTAGCACGAGTACATAAAATGTAGATGTTTTCTTAACTCTGAAGATTGATAAATTAACAATTAAATGTTAATTATCTTGAATAGCTAGATGTGAATAATAATAACAAAGTGATATAGCGCACTAAACACCTGAATTATTCTGTCTAGATCTGACCTTGTAATGAACTTCTGATTACTATACAGCATAACAAGTACCTGCACAACAAAATATTCATCTATATTCTATTTAAATAACCTCTGAATTTCCTAATAGATCCTTTCAAGGCGGAATCATTCTAACTAGCAGATCTATAAACTTACAGAGTTGTAACAAGCACAGTTAAAATAAGAATTTGAGTAGCAATGATTAATAACACATCCAGGAAATACAAGTCAGAAGTGTTAAATTAATTAAACAATTACAGCCATTTTATTACAAGGCTAAACATGTGGATGACTCAGCAATAAAGCTTAATTTTCAATTACCTTGCTTATTTATGTCTGCCATTGAAAATCCGTTTTGAACATTTAGGTATCTAGCAAAGGTACAAACTAACTTTTATGCACTTCCGGACATAGTATATTTTAGACCTTTGAACACAGTATATGTAATTGCACTGTAAACACATACAACTGTTTACATGGGTTGATAGTGATAGGACAAGGAGGAATGGTTTTAAACTAAGACAGGAGATTTAAGTTAGATGTTAGGAGAAAGCTTTTCACTCAGAGGGTGCTGACACAATGAAACAGGTTGCCCAGAGAGGTTGTGGATGCCCCACAAACAAGGCAAGGCTGGATGCGGCTCTGGGCAGACTGTTCTAGTGGTTGTCAATCCTGCCCATGCCAAGGGGGATGAAACTAGACGATTTTTGAAGTCCTTTTCAACCCAGGCCATTCTACAATTATGTTATTCATAGAGCGTGAAATCATCTCATAGTAGGTGAAAGCAGATCCTGTTACACTGAAGGAAACATCACTAAAATCAGTAAGACCTTTCCACCAACAGTGAGCATGATCAGTTCCTAGAGCAAATCCAGGGATTTTGTTTTGCTTGCCATTTAATTTCTCCAAAACCTGTACAAACAAGAATGACAGGCTTTCCAGTTTGACTGGATTTATTAGTCTGATGAAATGTAGTCTTATCACTTCCCTAATGCATCTGTTATGTTTTAGATTTCTTGTACTATTAGAAGTGAATTCAGTTTTATCAAATTTCATCTCCTGTGCAGTTCCATTACATTCCCTTGGCTCCTATCATTGTCAAGAGATCAGCACTGCCCCTCCAAGCCCCTTGGAGCTCTAAGGCATTCTCTCAGTCTGCTGTTCTCTGTGCTGAACAAACCAGAGGACCTCAGCTGCTCCTCATACATCTTGTCCACCAGATCCTTCACCATCTTTGTTACTCTTCCTTGGACACTCTCTAATAGTTTTCTATCCATCTTATATCATGGTGCCTGACACTAAACACAATTAGAGACCACACAACGCAGAGCAGAGCACAATAACCCTTTCCCTCCCATAATGGCAGTTACTGGGCCTGGTGCACTACCGGTACAGCTGGGGCCATTTTAGCTGCCAGGGTACGCCGCTGATTCATGTTCAACTTCCCACCAACCAGAACCCCAGATCCCTTTCCATGGGTCGACTTTGTAACTTCTTATCTCCCAGTCTCTACATATATCCAAGGCTGCTCCATCCCAGCTACAGAACCCAGCCCTTTTCTTAAACTAAATGCAGTTGCTGATTTCCCAGACCTGTAATACGTCAAGATACCTTTGAAAACTTTGCAGATACTCTACAGAGCAATATGAGAAGTTTTCAGCCAGATTTCTGGTTTACATATAGAATTTACCAGCTATTGTCTGCTTGTGGATAATGTATGCATACTCCTATTTTCTTTTAGTATGAAGCAGAAGAGGTTTCCTTAAAATAGTTTTGACTTAAGGGAATCTATTTTATCCACTTTAAGAAATGAAAATTCACTTATTAAGACTTTAACAGGGAATGCTGAAATCTCCCACTAAATAATTCTACTTACATTAAATGAAAGAAAAAAAAAATCACCACTTGAACATATATTTCTTCAACTTTAACATTATAGCATGTGTATTCCCAATACAAGTATGTTAATGGAAATTAACATTGTCCAAACTGTATTTCCAAACTGATTTTTCTTATTTTTTTCCTTTCTTTTTTCTCAGTTAATTAAATTAGTCTATAGCTATGATCTAAAAAAAAAAAAGTTAGACCATGTAATTACCAAATGCACCTGTCGTATCATAGTAGTGATTAATAAAACAAGATTTTTCAGAGTTCTTGTTTCATGCCTTTCTTCCTAGTCCAATATTTTCTCCTAATTTGAAATAAAACTCCAATCTATAAATGACAGGTTTTTTTTGAAGGAAGTTTCAATTTCTGTTTAGCCTACTAATTAATTTTGTTCCAGATGAGTGAAATGTATTTTCTTGCAGGTGTTTCATTCAGCAGAGAAGAGTCAGATGAACTGCCTTAAATACAACTTTTTGTTCTGTGTTTAGGAAAAGAGTGAACAAGTGAACTTTAAAGTAACATTTGCCATGTCTTAGGAGTTTCCCATTTCAAGAAGCATATCTGTTTTCTATATATATATTATTTACTTTGTGAAACTACTGTATTTTTGAAGAATTGTGTGTGAATTCATACAACTCAAAACAGGGGAGGTTTTATTTAAATCCTGAATAATGCTTTGCTAAATTAAAGGCATAATTTTGAGAATATTCTCTTTAAAATACATTTTCAGGCAGGAATTTTTGTTACTTTAGCTGACGTCACTGAAACTCAATTACAGATGAGATGAGAACTAACTATAGGCTGTTTTTTTTGAAGACAAAGTGCAAAAAGAAACCCTTTCAATTCAGTTAAAGACCTGAAAAGAAGTCATACTGTACATAAATATTAGGTGTATATAAAATGTATACATTCCTTATCCTACTCAGTGTTGTCACCGACACATTTTTTCAGTTTGGAATATCGGTACTGCTGACTCCTTTGAAACTGATGAAGCCTGCTGTTTTTCCCATTTTTTATGTACCACTCTATACAGTAATCACTGTCTTTCAGAAAATGTATAAGCTAATATGAAATTACACTACTCTCTGAGGAAATTATTTTGGTACAGTGATAAGATCCTTGATGCTTTTTCATTGGGCTTTTCTATGTCAGACAGAAAAAAATACAGTTCCCCATCATTTCTCAATATATGCCTTTTTCTATCCATTCTTCCTTCATCAAGTCTAAGGGTGGCTATTTAAGTAGGTAACCATTTTTGAAGGAGACTTTTAAATACAAGAAATATTCCAGTACCATTATCAGTGCTGTATAGACTATTAAATGCATGCAGTGCATATGTGACAAATCAGCCAATATGTTTCCTGAAGGAGCCTTAATAATATGTGAATAAAAGACAGTCGATAGTCATCTTGCAGAAGAAGAATGACAGTTAGTCCCATCCTTTGTAGGATAAAGATTTCAGGCAGAAGTTCAATTTCAAATTGCTTTTTGTGCACTTTATTTTGCACCAGTGTTGACTAACCATATAAAAACACTGCTGGTAAGGCTGGACACATTAGCTCCAACAGTCAGATTTTGCAAGTCTGGGACCTTGCACGTTAGCTACTTGATTTGGAAGTATCACATCACCTGTCACTAGGGCAAGTACATAAGTTGCTTATTATATTTTGTGCATATACTGTAGAAGGAATAGAGAAGAGTTGAGGAACCTGGCAAAATTCAAGACACTTTCTGCGTACTCCTTCTCTCAGTGGATTATTGCAATTGGTTTTGTGACTGCAGTATTAGTCCTGAACTCTCTCAGACATATAACATTTCTTAAACGCTACATTGTTGATGAAGTACGGGCCTGTAGACTGTTTCAATCAACCATTAATGATTGGCACTGAAACACTAACTTTTGATTGCAGCAAAAATTACAGTGCTTAATTTATCCTAGGAATGATCTTGTGAGTTCAGCAAAGTTTTATTTTCCATTTTAGATATGGGAACAGAGTTACAGTAAATATGAACCCCAGCTCTTTGAATGTACTTGGGGGAATTCATACACCGTATATATTGTAGATCATAGATTCATAGATACATTAGGTTGGAAAGGACCTACGAGATCATCTAGTCCAACCATCCTCCTATCACCATCCCTACCCACTGGACTACTAAATCAAATCCCTTAGGACCTCATCTAAACGCTTCTTGAACAGCGCTAGGGATGGTGCCTCAACCACCTCCCTAAGCAGGCCATTCCAGTGCCTGACCACTCTTTCAGAAAAGAAATGCTTCCTCAGGTCTAATCTAAATCTTCCCCGGCGCAACTTGTGGCCATTCCCTCTCGTCCTGTCATTATTTATCAGGGAGAAGAGGCCCACCCCCTCCTCACCACAACCCCCCTTCAGGAAGTGGTAGAGTGCAATAAGGTCTCCTCTGAGCCTCCTCTTCTCCAGACTAAACAATCCCAGCTCCCTCAGCTGCTCCTCATAAGACTTGTGCTCCAGACCCCTCACCAGTTTTGTTGCCCTTCTCTGAACACGCTCCAGGGCCTCAATGTCCTTCTTGTAGTGAGGGGCCCAAAACTGAACACAGTACTCGAGGTGCGGCCGTACCAGAGCTGAGTACAGGGGGATGATCACCTCCCTGCTCCTGCTGGCTACACTATTTCTAATACAGGCCAGGATGCCGTTGGCCTTCTTGGCCACCTGGGCACACTGCCGGCTCATGTTAAGCCGAGCATCAACCAACACCCCCAGGTCCTTTTCCTCTCTACATTCTTCAAGCCATTCTGCCCCAAGCCTATAGCATTGCATGGGGTTATTGTGGCCAAAGTGCAGGACCCGGCACTTGGTCTTATTGAACCTCATCCCATTGAGCTCAGCCCAGCTGTTCAGCCTATGCAAATCCCTCTGAAGGGCCTCCCTACCCTCAGGCAGTTTGACACATCCTCCCAACTTGGTGTCATCTGCAAACTTACTGAGGCTACACTCGATTCCCTCATCTAGGTCATCAATAAAGATATTAAACAAAATATGCCCCAATACTGACCCTTGGGGGACACCACTCGTAACAGGACGCCAGCTGGACTTAACTCCGTTAACCACTACCCTCTGGGCACGGCCTTCCAGCCAGTTCTCCACGCAGAGAAGAGTGAACTTGTCCACACCACAGGCTGCCAGTTTCCCCAGGAGAATACTGTGGGAGACCTTGTCAAAGGCCTTGCTGAAGTCCAGGTAGACTACATCAACAGCCTTTCCCTCATCTACCTGTCTGGTCACCCAGTCATAGAAGGAGATGAGGTTGGACAAACACAACCTGCCCTTTGTGAACCTGTGCTGGCTGGGTCTGATCCCCTGGTTGCTGTAACTTTCCCTGATACCGAGGTCAGGCTGACAGGCCTGTAGTTCCCTGGGTCTTCCTTACGGCCTTTCTTGTAGATGGGAGTCACATCGGCAAGCCTCCAATCTTGTGGGACCTCTCCAGATAACCAGGAATTCTGATAGATGGCAGAAAGTGGCTCAGCAATCACCTCTGCCAGCTCCCTCAGCACCCTTGGGTGGATCCCATCTGGCCCCATGGACTTGTGGCAGTTCAGATGGAGGAGAAGATCTCTGACCATCTCTGCTTGGATCACAGGGGGTGCATTATGTGCTCTGTCACAGACTTCCAGGTCAGGGCAAGTACCCTGAGGATAACTGGTCTGTCTATTAAAGACAGTTGTGAAGAAGGCATTGAGAACCTCAGCCTTTTTCTTATTCTCTGTGGTTACATTCCCTACTGCATCAAGTAGAGGAGAAAAGTGCTCCTTAGTTCTTCTCTTGCTGTTAATATATTTGTAAAAAGATTTTCTGTTCTCCTTTACTGCAGTAGCCAGTCTAAGTTCGAGCTGGGCTTTTGCATTTCTAACTTTCTGCCTGCAAATCTTGGCCAGTTCTCTGTAGTCTCCCCAAGTAGCCTGTCCCATCTTCCAGAGGACATAGACTCTCTTTTTCTCCCAGAGTCTCAACAAAAGTTCCCAGTTCATCCACACTGGTCTTTTTCCCCTCCAGCTTGACTTACGGGACTCAGGGACAGCCTGCTCCTGTGCCTTTAAGATTTCCATCTTGAGCATCCAGGCTTCCTGGACTGCCTTTTTATCAGTCCTGGACTGCCACCTTAGACCAAAAGCATCTTGGTCTTATACAGAATCTTTGCTGGATGGTATTTGCAGATGTCATGCCACATGCAACAGTTCTTAAGTCTGTCAGGATATATCTCCTTTTTATTATAGTACTTGAGAAAGAACTAGTGAAAGTTCCTTCTCTGTGTCAAGCAGAGTTTGGCTTTGAAGGTAAAACCCATATGTCATAGCCACTATAGCTGGCTATAATATCACAATTTAGGGAATAGTGCACCTGCTCTGGCTTCACACATGGTAAAATCAAGTTCAGAGTCAGAAAACCAGGATGTTACACAGATGGAAGCTCCTGAATGGCCATAAACAGATGCCTTCCTCTCTCCAGTAAGTCTCTTAAATCTGCCCCACTCACTTCTTTGTAATGAATACCTAGCTAACTTAGACAGTATTCTGTCAGCCTGAAGGTTGTACTTCCATCTGATGGAGAATTAACAGTGTTAACTACAAATTATGTGTAGCCTTGGCACACAACTCAGGGTGGAGTGCCAGTAAACCACTTTCTTTTCCATTCTGACATCCCTCTCTCTTATCAGTCCTCACTAACAGAAGAAAAACAACAAATGCTTCCTGGATTTGATTTTTTCTGCTTTAGACAAAGGGAAGCAGCAGTCTTGTGTGTTTATATTTTCTTCAATTTATAAAAATTTGAGTTAGCCTATGTCTTTTCAGAGATACTGAGATTTCAGTGCACATTTGTAGCTGCAAAAATTAGTTCAAGCAAAATCTTAAGATAAACATTCATTATTCTGATTGAAGAATAAATAAATGAAACCGTGTTATAATAATGACGTTCTCACTGATTTCTGAATTAAAATCAGCGAATTTGTCTGAAACACACAATACAGTTTAGCAAGTTTTAGAATATCTGCTCAGTTCTCTGTATTTTTAATGTCTGTGTTTGTAGAGAAGCCTGAAAGAGAGGTGTCCAAGTCCTTGTTAAGACTGTTTTAACATTCTAAATAGCCAAAGTTCTGTGAACCATACAAAACAAACTGATGTTACAAAATGACCAAAACCAAACTACTGGGTTAACTTAGGGCAAATGTTTTAGAGCTCCCTAATTATATTCTGAATTTAGCCAAATAGTATCTTTACTGTCTCCTTCAATTTTAGGTATTATTTCAGGGGCTACATTCACTGCAATATGCATAGCTTCAATTTCTCTGACTGGTTTTCAGTTTCTAACACTTAAAAAAAAAACCTCTTAATTTCTCATAATTTGTTATATATTATATCATTTGAGAAAAGGAGCAACATAAGATACTGAAGAGCTGCATGTTCAGTAATTATATTTATTCTTTTAACTGCTATGATTTAAAACCAAAACAGTTTGTATAAATAATGGGGCAAATAGACCTTATTTGCTGCAAGCAACATAATGACATCTTAATGTAATACTGTTTCCAACACTTTCTTCAACAAATTATTATTTTTGAAGGGAAACCTATATTCATCATTTATTACACATCTTAGATATCTACCATGAGTATCTCTGATCTAGAAGAAACTACGTTAATTTGCATCTCACAATCAGCACTCTAAAACACTGACTTTGAATGACATTCGCTACAGCTCCTTTCAGAGATGACAAACACTGGCACTATTAGATGAAGCCTTAGTACATTGCCTAAGAGTAAGTCTTGGTTCTGTAGGTCATTCAGCAATTCCGCTGTTGCAAATTATGATATCTCTTGTATTAGACAATTTCCTTGCTTGTCAGAAATTATTCTTGTCACTGGGCTAAGATGCAGTTTGGAATGAAAGTGATAGTGTAACATATGGCCTTTGCTGTAGGATAGCAGACACATATTCACTCACTCAGAGGCTATTAATCAGCTCTTGATGCAGTGCCCTCAACTCAGCAACTTCACTTCTGCATCTTGCAGTAGAGAAACCGTTCAAGCAAAGACTTTAAAGAAAGCTCCGCTTTGTATTATAAATTTCAGGGAGGCAGACCATCCTACAGTTTCTAATTTCAACATCATACTGGAAACTAAAGATCACCTGGACCACAATTATAATTTACTACAGTAGAAGTTATAGCATCATGGCTAACTAATTTGCAATAACTGATTTTGTATTAAACTTCTGTAAAATCACTTTTGTTTGACATATTCTGCATAAGGAAAATGAATCAACAGAAGCCAGCACCATCTTCCATTCACCCACTTATTTCTCTTTAGTTATTCAGTCAGTGTCATTTATTTAATATCTTAGAAGTACATTTCTAAAAATGGAGCTATTTCTTGGACAGTTATTGTATATAGGCATATTGAATAATCACATATTATACATGTATTTAAAATACATAGTTGCCCTAAATTAATATTTTTACTTAATTTGTCTAAAAATAAATCCATTAGCGTTTGAATTTTCAGAAAGAGAAAGAACTAACGCTAATGAGATTTGTGGTGTCTATAATCAAAGAATAAAATCATGCTAAAATAATTTAAAACAATTTCACAGCTCAATTAAAAGTTTAATCAAATCAAAATGAATCCTCTGGAAGTATTTATATTCAGACAATTGCAGTATGGATAACATTTATTTCATTGCTTTCTAACACAGCTCCTGCTAACAATAGCCTTACAAAACAGGTATGCTTTGAGGAGTAAGTTTGTTTATTCTCAGTCAAATATATATATTTTTGAAGTTTTATGATGTCTGCAGCCTCTGTTTTTAGCTTGGTACTGCACTGGGCCTTATCTATATGATGCAAAGTCTGTAATGAGAACAGGAAAGCATGTGCTTATATTTGGTTTCATTTGAGGTATGCAGACAATCTATATGTATGATGACACAATTGGCTGACAATTATAATCCAAGTGCAAAACAAAAATAAGCATTTTCATAAGTACCCATCTTTTCTAGTTTAGTTGTTTGGGGAGATATTATGAAAATGAAAAATGAAAACAAAAACAAGCCAGTGACCTAATTTCTATACTTCCATTAAGAATACTCTTACCTGAATATTGTCATACACAATTCTTTACAAGACTGATACCCTTCTAAGAACAAATTAATTTAGTTTGAGATAAGGAGAAACCTGACTGCATTGCACAATGTCTGCTTTTTTGTATGGAATCTTTTAACAAGATTTTACACTACTCTACAGCAGTAGTAGCTTTGAAGGCTGTCCTAAGTAACCCTTTATACATTTCTTAACAACTTTCCAGAAGCCTGCCTCAACCTCAAAACCTAACTTGGTCTATGAAGTTATGCACTTCCAACTATTCCTGTTATCAGTTACATAGCGATATAGTCACTGATATATACCACACAATTATCATCAGCTCTGAAAGTTGACTGTATGATTAAAATCTACCACAGGTGGATTTGAGGAAAATATTGAAGGTTTTAGGACCTGGAATATGACCCAGAGATTCCCTGTTAAACAGCTTGTGATACGCATAACCCTACTGACACTCACTAAGTTTTGGTGATGGTTGCTAACAGAGACTGCTATAAAATCTGTTGTGTCTGGTAATAGGTTAATCCATGCAGGTGGAACAACAGAGCTCCTTCTGTACTGGGAGGCTCAACAGGGGTGGATGAAAGTAAAAACTGAACTAACCAGTTAATTGAAATACAGGGAAGGTTCAGATGTAAAAAAAAAAAAAGAACAGAGATGGTATACAGATCAAGATCATAAGTCACTGAGTCCATCTAGATATTTTCTGTTGTAGATCCTAGACATTAGGATAGACTGAACACCTTCCAGAAACCATGGGCTTCTTCTGTTTTGATTTGGCAGTTACTGCATATGTGCATATCTAGGAGCTGCCTAAGTGAGGCAGCAGTTTATACTAAGAAAAGAATGCCAGTTAACATTAATCTCATAGAAACATGCTTGACTGTTAGGAAGAGGCAGGCAGCTGATTATGCCAGCAGGTCTGGAACAGGCACCAGCATAGTAATAACAGGATGCTAACTCCTTCTCTCCAAAAGTTAACTTAGTAGTCCTTGTACCTTTCCTTTCTTAAAGAGAGTCTCCTCCCATATTACAAAAAAGCTTTTCTACTTTTTCCCTGTTGGTCCCAGTTTTATGACATCTGTACAGCATTACTGTGCAATAAATGCTATGGCTAAATAGGCTGTATTTGCCTTATAATATTGCACTTCTCCAAAGGTTCCCAATAACCCCTTCCAACAGCCTGTGGAGTTTGGCAGATAAATCCTTTATCACCACATTTGAGATCCAGTTATCTTTCCTGGAGTTATCCAGCTTTCATCAGCATCTCTCATCAGCATTGATTATATTCAGCAATTTCTCATGTATAGTAATTTCCTTCAGTTAGATTAATCTCAAGCCTATCAGTGGCCCATTTATTCACCTGCAGCCCTAACACTAACCCTAAAGAAGGCATCTTTACCAGTGAAAAGTCGTTACCAATATATTCTGTCAAATTATGTGAAGTAAATAGCACTTATCCTTAATGTTGTTAAATAGGGAAAGAAATGGCATCATCATCCTAATTATACAATGCTTTGTCCTCTCAGTATATAGAATTTCTGCCTAAAGACACTTAAACATGAAAAGACCCATCTTCCTTGATCATGCTTTCTTATAGTGCAAAACTAGACAATATTCTGCTGACCTTAACCCTTTCTGTTGGGTCATTTGACAATTTATAAATGGTATTTAAGTTTTCATTGAAGCAATTTCTGGGACTCCAGTCTCCCTACTAGGTACTATTAGCCTATGCCCAGAGATGCTAGGATTTCAGTGGATATTTATACCTGCAAAAATTAGTACAAGCAAACTCTTATGATAAACATTCATTATTCTGATGAAAAAAATAAAACAAACCTGTTATAATAATGATGTTCTCAGTGACCTCTGAATTAAAATCAGCTAGCCTGTCTGAGACATAAGACAGTTTAGCAAGTAGTAGAATATCTACTTAGTTCTCTATATTTTAACATCTGTGTTTGTAGAGAAGCCTGATTAGGCTACCCTAATAGGTAAATGCCCTAGCACTGGAGAATCTTCTTTTTCAGGACAAAAATATAACTTGTGAATCTCCATAGAATTTGATTGAAATACCTACAGAATCTTTTTCTTTAGTCTTTTTATGGGCTAATAGTGCTAGTGATACACCAATATAAATAAGTTTAGGAAGCATGACACGGAAGATAGAGGATACTAGCAGTAAAAATATTTTGCAGCTGGAGCAAAATATAGTCATAGGGGGGTATGTATGTAAAAATTATATATATAATATATATTACATATAGTAAAAGCTGCAGCACAGAAAGGGCTTACACTGGATGAAAAGATGTGCTATTGAAAATATTCAGAATACTTAAGGAACTTGATATATTTCATTATCTTTTTTGTTTGTCTTCTTCCTCTTAAACATTTCACTTGAAGATCCTCAAATGACACCAATTAGGCTTCTCAGGTTAATTAATCTCAACAGTTGAAGTAGCGTAAGACAGATGACCATAGGATTTGACCTAAGCCTAATCAATTCCATTGTCAAGTTGCTATAGCTTGACACGCACTGTGTACTTTCATTTGCTGTTATGGCTTGATACATAATTTACATGTTCTATTATGTAAATCACACCTATGAACAACATATCTTTTCAGTGATATTAAATTATGGAAGGAATTTTAGAATGCAACATTCACAAAGCTATATAAAGAAAAGGATTATTAATTATGCCTTACACAAAACTTTAATAATCTATTACATATTTTTTGTTCCCCTAATTCTTTTTTCCTAAGCTAGTAGATCTTTTAATCATGAACTGTTCATAACTGTCTGAAGTTTCAATTCTTTACAATTATACTCTACTTACAAGTTATAATTTATGATGACATGAGGAACAGTATACGTTAAATTTAAATTAACTATTGACATGAAATCATGTTACAGCACTGAAAAATCCAGTACAGTAGGAATACAGGACTAGGCAATTTTCCTTGAACAACCTGATTTTTTTCCTGCACCAACTCTGCAGCTCCATTTATGACTTTATGTAATAAAATATATGCAACTAGATAAACAGTTTTCTGTTTCAAGTATGCTTCATAAGATGAGAGTGCTATTCTCATCTTCACAACAAAATGTTAACGTTGGTCTTGAGAAGACGAGATGCCGGAAAAAAAAACAAGTGCAGGTACAGAATTAAGAATGAAATGTATCAATATATATAAAAAGAAGAACCCAATTTCAAATAGTTTTATAGTGATAAAGCACTAGGAGCATGACACAGAAATCAACTTCAAATCTTTCTTGAATGTAACTATTTCTTAACTAGCTGTGCTTGAATTACTGAAGAAAGACATAGAATATAAATTCATGACAGGGAGAGGACTACAGATGTTATAGATTTGCTAAAGTCTATACCTGGAAAAGTTTATATCTCCAGTAACATCAACAACAACAGAAGAGTATGATAAGATCAAGGTTTTTGGTAACTACTGAGAGCTGGAACAGAACACCTGGCTGAATCCATATTCCCTTCACTGAGAATAAGAAGGTCCTGACACTGCGCAGGCACTGTTCAGCAATAGGGAAACTATTTATGTGCTACCAACACTGCTTTGGTCACAAATCAAAAGCTATGCGCTATGAAGAAAATCAGCTTTGTCTCAACCAGACCCCATACACAAGGACATGTTCTCTTTTATGAGTGCAGCCGAAATTGCTGCTGCTTTTGTATGCTATGGTGACCAGTAGTTAATATCAAAGATAAGAAGCAAAAGATTAATGCTCCATTATAGACTGTTAACATCAGTAAAGTGCTAAAGTTATTTTATGTTATAATGATTTAAAACAAGATAAAATAATGAAAAAGTTTCCAAAATAAAAAACAAAATCATTCTGCAGAACATAATGTTACACTAATACTCATGAAGATAGAAAGTAAATTTTTTTACCTCCTGCATATTGCATTAAACTTGAACATTTCTGGGGAGAAGCAATTTTATTTAGTGACTGTGGTGTCTCTACGTTCAAGCAATTAAATAAAAAAAACCACACTTAGGCCTGCATTGCTGTAAAGAAATATCATTTTCAATGTTCCAATTACTCATTAGAACATTATATGATATGATCATCACATCGAACTCATATTTTACGTGCTCAAAAAAATCAGAGTGTTCTTTTGCATCTACTGTGCTTTCCCTGCAAAGCTAACATACATTTATCTGATTAATTTGTTCCATATATGATGCCTACTATGTATTACCTTTTATTGGATTAGTTTAAGAGTATATCTATACCACCGTGACAAAAATAGAACACTCATCAGACATATATACACAAAGCTCATTTAGTTGCTGTATTTCATTTCTAAAAATAAAATTATAAAGTAATTTACCTATTAAATATGTTATACTACAGATGTTTTTCCCTTTTGCTGCCATAAACATCAGATATGGACTTTTTAGTGGATGAAGTGCTTTTGACTCTCCAAGGTATATTAGGATGAACACATCTATTTGAAGAAAGAGCTAAACTATTGCTCATTTTTGGCTGTCTTATTTGTTCTGTAGAGTTTAATTCCTGAGCAACCTATCAGAAAAAAACCTTCATAACACCAGTACAGGTAAAAAGACATGATTTATCTTCCTACTGCTATTAATACAGTGAACGTAGTTTTACAGAAGATTGTGTGAGAAAGATGACACTTCAAGAAAATCAATCACTTGCATTACTACAAGAAATATGATCTCTCAAAATTCTTGCAATAAAACCTCACTGGGATACTCTGCTTTCACACTACAAAGTTTTTGGTTCTAGGTAATGATTGATATTTAAGTAATTACAGCTGAGGAGATAACATCTTTGCTGCAGATTCAAATTAGACACAGTGAAATTAATTCACTATTATGCATGCTTATATCTCTAAAAAGTTAAATATATTCCCCTGTAATACCTGACATAAGAGAAACCTGTACTTTTAGGAAAATGTAAAGATAATTTCACCTTTTTGAATATAGATTTAAAAAAGAAAAATGGACTCCTGTTATTTTTGTTGTCATTTCTCTACTTGTTTTTTAAATGCACACAGGAGTGTATATGCACATACCGGAGTTCAACACAGAAGACTAAACTATAGAAAATAGCTGAATTTGAATGGTATCCATAGAGAAGGCCTAGACATTCAGTAAAGCTGCTTAACACTGTAGTTGTTTTGCACAAAAAGAAAATATTTTTTCTTATGCACCTTAGCGTGACTGAGGCACAGTAAATAGACACAAAGTTAGAAAAGACAAAAAATGAAATTCAGGAAAAGCAGGCATAGTGTTGATTTAATTACAAGTATATCTATCTGTGAAACTGCCAAAAGACTGACCTCTTTTAGAGAAACCTACCCTAGAAGGATAGACTACAAGCAGCTAGCTGCTACTGCTTGTATTTAAAAGTTCATCCAAAACCTCAGAAATTTTAAGTTAAGAATTCATGTAACATAGACCTTTCATATTGCTTAGTCATTGTCTTGAATACCTGTCTGAAATCATAGTACTCGTTTCTAAAGGTACGCCAAGATATGCTTTTTACCCATGAATATGACTATTAGTTTGCTGCCAGAAGTAAGGGAATTTCATTAATGATAGGGTTTTTTTTTCTCTTTATGCAGAACAAGAAGATAAGCAAACATGCTAGAATATGAAAAAAATATGTATATTCAAAATTACTTTCTTGTACCAGCATGAAGCTTCAGAAATGTTCTGAAGAAAACTAAAATGAATTGGTTACAAATATTAGTGGACATATAACAGGATGAGGAAGTTGAGTCGGTCACAGATCTTAGAAAAAGAACAAGGACATTGGAGTGCTCCAGTGTTTGACAGGCCTCATAATAATCAAGTTTTTCTCATGTTCACGTGGAATTTCAGGTATGTGCCTGTTTCCTCTTGTATCACCAGGAGCCACTGAGAAATGCTCAGCTCTATCTTCCTTAATCCCACTTCCCACCAGAGAAAACTTATCTGCACATTCTGGTAATTTTGATTCACTACATGGAGACCACCTAGATGATAAAAGCTAGATCCAAAATAAGGTTGCTAATTCATTTATCATCATCTTTTACCTCTCCTCCACAAATCCTGTGTTGGGCGTTCTCAGTTTGCAGAGACAAATTATTACACTCTGAGTCAAAACAAGTCAAACTATTGTGGCTATTGCCGGCTTATCATCTAAATAGGTGACTCTGTATTTCTCAGTGCTTAACAGACCCTGACGCCAGGAAAAAAAAAACCTGAAGTGGGAGTTATTGCCTCAGTCATTCTAACGCTACCACGTGTTCTAACAAAGGAATTACTGTGTAGCAGAAATCTGGGCTGATAAGATTGTTTTTTTTTCCCCCCTCGCATGACAATGAAAATTTTAACATTGAGTTTGTTAAATTCACTTTATGAAGCAGGTACACAAATACTTCTTTTTTTTGGTTCTGGGGAAAAGTACAGCATATCATGTTGAAGTGTTATTTCATTATTTATTTTTAGAAAAGGAGATGCATTTTTAAACTAGTGATTCTACTCAGAATAGGATTTAACTACCATTGATAACATAGTGATTTCTCTGTACCTGAGAGTTTGATTATTAGGCTCTCGCCGGTCTGCAGCAATTCAGATTTCAGCTTTACCTTGTTCGGAACTGCGGCTGAACTGTGGACTCTCAGCTCCATAAAGAACAGCCTAATCAGTGGCTGTTACAGCTGCTGTCAGCTAGGACTTTCCTTCCTTACAGGGCCCCCAGGTGTGTTTCTCAAACACGAGCTATACCCGACCTGCCGCGAGTTACTGCTACGTGCTATCTAAGCCCACGAGGAGTCATTTATTAAAATGGAACAGCTGCATCGAGAGAGACAAAGTATTTCCCCTTAAATTCAGAAGTCACAGTTTGACTGCAGCTGAACTCAATTCTGCTGATGGGAGGTATTTCCATGTAACCTGGTTGAATGGAGATGAGAATACTTAAGCAAAGAAAAGAGACATTTTATGATAATCACCCTTTCTCCTGTTATCTCCAGCACTTGGCATTCAGCTACAGGATGCTAATCTGTTTTATATCATGCCAGTACTTAACTGGTACTTAGCTGAAAGTGGTTCATATGTTCTGAAGTTTCTTTTAAGGTAAACTGTTACATAACAAAGTGACAGGCCCGTAGCACCTGAATAATTAACAGTAGCTTGCTTTTAACATGAATTTAAAGCATTCTAAATAATGTGAACATTGTCCAAGGCAGGACAATACAAGCCCTCGGGCTGCCAATAGACTGGGCACACCAATACACAGGAAGGGGATGAGAAGGGGATGAAGGAGATCGAGTCAGACAGCACCGGGGCGGGGCGATCCATGTACACACCTGGCAAACTGTGTGCGTGTGTGTGATTCTCTTAGATGGAGCTAATTTTCTATTAAAATATTCGAGCTACACTGGGCAAACACTCGGAAAGAACATGAACCTTAATACTGTTTAACTTTCTCCATTTATTATATTTGATCTCATTTGAAAAGTCCAAGGTAAAAATCAATACGGATGAAGAATGAAGTATCTCACATACTATTAAAAAAATTGTTCGCGTTGATCTGTCTGTTAAAAATAAAACTACAGCTATCATCAAAACAGTAAACCTTAAAAACCACAAATTGTAGCTGTCAGCTTGCAGTAATTTCAGTTTTATACTGTGTAGCTATATAATGAATTTGTTCCCTTTAGGTAAAACATACTCGAGAGTATTTTCCAATGCAATAAGTGAAGAGCATCCCTTCTATTTTGGTGTGAAGAGAACTGGGAATATTGAGTGACTAGCTAATGAAAAATTACACGTCCATGCCAGCAACATAATGTATCGGTAGTTAGAAAGCTACACTGTGTATTATGCCAATAGAAGCTTTATATAAGAAAATTGAGTTGGCAGAACCCATTGGAGTACTTTAGGAGTTGCAAATATTGATTGATATGCTTGAGATTGTCTCCAAGGTCCCAATTTTTCTCCCCTGTGTACAGTAGGAGAACACAAATTCAGTTACAGTGATTTAAATGTGTGCAAAGGCATGATATTTCAGTGCAGAATATCTGCAGGATTGCTGTCAGAGTATTTTTTTCCCTCCACTATATTCTTTATTTTCATTTCATTTCATTCTCCCTTTACCATCTGTATAGGCCTAATTTCAAACAAAAAAATAAAAAAGCCAATCAAAAAAGAGAAGTGTTCACAGTTCTATCAGAAAAAAAGCGAATAAAAAATAATTGAATGGCTGTGACACAAAGTGCATGCAGTGCAGCATGCAGTCTGCAGTGTTGTGGAGGAGCTATTCAAAGAGCAAATTACATAGTTACAATGGTGTCAGCGAGTGTCATTGTTATCTTGCATAACTCCATATCCCAGGTGCACAAGGACAAGTCAGTAACAGGAAAAGCAGTATACAAAAAGGTTGCTTTGTCTACACTGTGCCTTTACACCAGGGCTGAACTCAGCCAATAATACCAGATATTACTGTGTAATCCACCTTCTGCAGCCTTCTGTGTTTAGTTTATAGAGTTCATCTGGTAGTTTAAGAAATAAATCTGGATGAAAGGAATATTTTTCCTTAGATTTCAAAGTCTATTCAGTTCTTTTGAGCTTTAAGTGCATGGATAGTAAGTGCACAGTTTCTAAGGGTGTATTTTCTCAACAGTAATTGGTACACCAGTGTGCAGCAAGCAGAACCTGGCTGTGAAAATTCCTCTCTTTATTTAAACACACATACGCGTGTATACATACATATGGATGTATCTATCCAGGCATTACAGCATCAGAAGACACCACTAAGTTAATCGAAGTTTTAAAAGCAAGGACTTGAGTGATAATGAGATCTATATATAAAATTATCTAAGGCGACAGTTTAAAAAAAATAAACCATTCTAGCATCTGTTCTTAGAGAGTATTGTTATTCCAAATATGCAACGATGGTTCAGCGCAAATGTTTTCCAGAGCTTCATATAAAATTTCTTTGCTGGACCCTTTAATGATTGTTTGTTTCTTTTTCTCCCTACCCCCCCTCCCCCCATAGTTATTTTTCAACTAAGTTTAGGTTTTTATATTCATGCTTTGAAACCCAGTGTATTTTTTTTCCTTCTTTCCCCGCACTACTCTAAAAAGCTCCTCCATCTCCCCAGTGTTTTGCTGCTAGCTACAAGTTAGCGTTAGTGTTATGTGTTTGTTTGACCCACATTCTTCCCTGAACTACGGGCCACTTACTGCCTGCGGTGAACGTTAGCGCCTCAAGACTCACAGCTAAGATACTTAGGAATAGCTGAAATTGTTAACTAGTTCTTCAGTATTATCTTTCTAAAGCCATACGTGAGTCTTAAGTTAGATCTTTTGGAATCTTTATAAAGGAATTTCTATAAAAGGACGGTCAAATATAATAAGCTAGGTATTCTTTTTACACTCACTAAAACACTGAATATTGAGATTTTCTCACAAAAACTTTTTCTACCTTATATTCTTTGTCTTAAAAATCTCCTTAGGAAAAACACTTTTTTTTCCCCCCTGCCCAGATTTATGACTCATTGAAACTCAGTCTCTCCTTCAAGCTAGCTATCAACTGTGAGATACCAGACTGAAGAACCAAGTAGAAAATAAGTCAGTGTATGATCTTTTCTCAGTTTCTTCCTTTATACCTTTCATAAGGTAACTGCCTAGAGGCTTTTCAAATACAGCATACAGGTTCATTGAACCAGTTAATCCCATTAAAATGTTCTGAGCACAGATGGGGCTCCGTGATCTTCAGTTACCTACAACCCTGTAAAATATTGGAAAACCCCAACTGGCTGTGCAAGTCTCTTGAATCATCTGTTGTTCAAACGGCTGGAAGTCCCTACCTTTAAAAATTGCAACTTGCTTTCTATGAAGCAGCACAGTCACCTCCCTTAGCTGCTCAGTCAGACCATGCTCTGGGCACAGAGCAGCACTTTCCTCTCAGAACACACACATGAAACAGCTGCACCTGCATACTTCTCTGGCTTACCCAGCCAGGCACAGGTTTTCAGCTGCCCACATGCTTACAGTTAACTTCTGCTCACTGAACCAGTTCCTTCCACCTGTAATTGAAGCAGTCTGTAGCTTGAAAAGTGATCCGTGTCCTGTACTAAAGCTCATGACAACACCGGGTGACTCCGGTACCATTTGCATAGTGCCAGAAACAACCCCCTACACTGTGAAGGGACAGTGCAGTTCTGTGGCAGGGCAGCCTCAAGATGCTCTGTGTTGGTGTTATGTCTGACAGAAACAATAACTCTATTATTAAATGAAATATAATAAAATGCAATGAAAAGTACAGTGAAAATAACGGGGTGGTAAGTTTCTAGATACAGCAAATGGGGACAAGCCAAAATGCAGCAGCAATTAGCACAGAAAAAAAAAAATAATAAAAAGCTGCATACCTTTAGAAGACCACAGGCCAACAGGAATCTCTAACAAGATGCCCTTGCCTCCTCTGTAACCCTTAAATGAGGTCTGGGAAGGGGCTGCACCCCTTCCAGTTACTCAAGTATATTGCATACACCTGAGCTCCCCTGGGTTAGCCCTGACTTCCCACTAGGTGCTCAATTACTGCTTTAAACCATGGCTTGGTATTTCCACTACAAAGGTCAAACCAATTGGTGTTATCGGTATGTAAAAACCACTGTCTAACAAAATCAGCAGTGATGGTAAAGTTGCAAGAAAAGGCTGTTTTTCTTCTGATACCTTAGTTACTTCCTCTGGGAATTTACACAAAATGTATCCCCAGCAAGCACTGTTCTTCACAGAAGCTGGACCTTAATAAATTATTTGTCGCATTCGTTCAGCTGTACTCCATTGTATATGTCAGGTGTGTACAAGAGATAATAAACTCATCCCTTCAGGGTTAGCAAATAACCTTCTATATTTAGGGACCTCAAGGAATACTAATTGCAAGGTAAAAATGCTATTTTCTGGTCTCTAAATTCTCTCTCAAGCTAAGACTAAAGTGAAATATTAAAAATATTACCCAAAACCATACAAAACCACAAATAAATTCTACAAGTGTATGCGTGAAAGTATTACACAGAATCACAGAGTCACAGGGGTTGGAAGGGGCCTCAAGAGATCATTGAGTCCAACTCCCCTGCTAAGCACGTATCCTACAACAGGTCAAATGGATAGGTGTCCAGATGGATCTTGAATATCTCCATAGAAGGAGACTCCACAGCCTCTCTGGGCAACCTGTTCCAGTGCTCAGTCACCCTTAGCATAAAGAAATTCTTCTGCATGTTAGTATAGAAATTCCTATGTACAAGTTTTAGGCCATTACCCCTTGTCCTATCTCTGTACACCACTGAGAAGAGTCTGGCCTCATCCATTTGCCTCCCACCTCCCTTGAGATATTTATAAACATTAATAAAATCCTCTCTCAGTCTTATTTTCCTCAAACTGAACTGGTCCAGGTTACTCATTCTTTCCTCAAACAGGAGATACTCCAGGCCCTTTATTATCTTTGTGGCCCTCCACCGGAGTTCCACTAAGAGATCCCTGTCTTTTTTGAACTGGGGAGTCCGGAACAGGACACAGTATTGTAAATGTGGCCTCAGCAAGTCAGAGGAGGTGGATAACCTTCCTCAACCTGCTGGCCAAGCTGTTTTTTATGCACCCCCAGGATACCATTGGCCTTCTTGGCCCAAAGGGCACGCTGCTGGCTCATGGCCAATTCCCATTTCTTGAATCAACTTTAACTGAACTTCGATTCTTTTAGTCCGAACTTCATTTTTCAGTTCTTTTTTTTTTTTAAATTACTTTTATTTGTTTTACAAAAATAGGTTTTTGTTAATTGTCTACTGATCTTTGTAATTCCTTGGAAATGTATCTGCATTTTCTCCTGCTGCAAATGTCCACTTCTGTAACTCACTGTTGCGTGATACACTGCCACCTCTTTCATGTAGATGAAATGATAGAATGATGTACTGAATCAGCATGCAAGTGTGTTATGAAGCAATTATGTTAGATGGTGCAGATGTGTTCAAATTAACTTTCTTCCCTGACTTCAGAAAATCTGCATCAGAAACTTAGGGGAGCATTTCTTGTATTATTAAAAATAAATTTACTAGCAAAATAGGGCAGAGATTGATCCGACTCTTAACAGTTTAAAGCAGTGAAAGGGAAAACAAGCCTGCTTTGTTCAGTTAGCAATATATTACACCCTAGTTTTGGCCCTGGATTGCATTTCATAACCAAAAATATTTCAAAGTAATAATATCAATCCCTCACTGAGGCTCACTGTATGGTGAATTGATTAGGTCAGATTTTGTTCTCTGCCTAAATTTCTGTAACAGTTAATTTGAAAAGCTTGAGCTTTGTACGATCAAGCATCATGTGCTGAAGTGATGATCTTAAAACAGGATGCTGAAGTATTGGAAAAAATATGTCATAACTGCTTTTTAAAGAGAAATCAGATATTTAAAACACTTAAAGAAGAGACACATCTTTAACAGGATCAATAGTTTGTCAGATCTATTTATTTTTATTTGTGTCATGAATCGTGCTAAATTTAGCTCTCCTGTATATTTTCATTCAAGTAGAATGTATGGTATTTTGCATAGTATATTCAAGTAGACTAAAAACAATCCGTGTAAGGGAATAACCCCTGTTTACATGGGTTGATAGTGATAGGAAAAGGGGGAATAGTTCTAAATGAAGACAGCGGATATTTAGGTTGGATGTTAGGAAGCAGTTTTTCACTCAGAGTGGTGATGCACTGGAACAGGTTGACCAGAGATATTGTGGATGCCCAATCCATGGAGGCATTCAAGGCAAAGCTGGATGTGGCTCTGGTCAGGCTGGTCTAGTGGTTGGTGACCCTGCCCACACCAGGAGGGTTGAAACTACATGATCTTTGCGGTCCTTAACCCAGGCCATTCTATGATTCTACATTTCTATTATAAGCAGCACTGAGGCCTAGTCTTTAAGTATATACAATATTAATTCCCAGTTTGGATGTGGAATATATTCCCCTTGAGATGTAGTGATCACAACACACATCAGCTTACTTGTATTGAATCAATGAAAAATCTTCTTCTGAACTCACTACAGTCAGAAGTACAGCTACATTTTCTTCAGGTAATTATTTTTCAAAAGGTTGAGTTAGCTATTAGGTCATTTGACTTCAGAGCCTAAAGCTAAAGCTTTTGTAAGTGACTGGAGATTTATTTTGCAAGCAAGATTCTTAAGGAAGGATAATTCCAATATATTAAATTCACTGCTTACTGAAAGCAAGTACCTTACATTAACTTCCTGAAGGATATATACATGCATACCATCAAAGACAAGCTGTCAAAATAAGATCAAGTGCTGCTTAAGTTCACTTAAAAGCCAACTTTCATTCCAAGGTTATGTGCTTTTTCAAGGTGAAGTGCTTGGAATTGCATTCACCCCTTTTGCAGCTCTGATTTTTCTGTTATTCTGTAATTTACCAAAGATAACTGGACTTCACTGGTTGAATGTGTCTTACAGTAAACTTTGGAGATTTTATTCAAGAGTTAATCAGGCAAAGTCAAAATTAAGCAGACCAAAAAAAAAAAAAAAAAGCGTTCACAACAAAGTGTTCTAAGTGAAAAAACATCATTATCACCATGATGTTCTCATTCTCTATAAACATTTGTATCAAATATTCCATCAAATGTATATACATTAAAGGAAAATCTTAAACAGCTAAACAATTAAAATTGCTGTTAGGTGAAAATCAGGGAGATAATTAGATACATAATTAAACAAACATGAAAGATAGTTCTTCACTGTCAATTTGGATGCAGTATATTCTATGGATAGTCCCAGTGAAATAAGTAGAACATTTACATTCAATGAATGTAAAATCTTGTTTTTCAGAATCTCTTTTATAATGAAAATGTATGTTTGAAATAAGAACGATGTGTCCTTTTGCATTAAAAACAAAACAAATAAACAAACAAAAAACCCTACCAAAACAAAACAGAAGTTTTGTTTGCATTATGAAGTTTACTTTTATGTTTAAAATACAGAACTCGGGAGCAAGAAGGAATTTTTTTTATTTCTTCACTTATTGTTGATGTTATTCCAGAAAGCATTTATTATGAACATAGGTCATTGGCTATTTATTCCCTTGCTCTTCCTTTTATCTTTTTTTCTTTAATGTGTGTTTGTTATCCCAGGATTATCTGTAACTAATTTTGGCAGCAAATTGTGTATCTGCATCAATATACACTTAGAATCATAGAATCAAAGAATTGTAGAATCATAGAATGGCTCAGTTTGGAAAAGACCTTCAAGATCAAGTCCAACTGCAATCTAACCATACTACCACCCTAACAATCTAAATCATGTCCCTGAGCACCACATCCAAACGGATTTTAAACATATTCAGGGATGATGACTCGACCACCTCCCTGGGGAGCCTAATCCAGCACTTAACAACCCTTTCTGTAAAGAAGCTTTTCCTTATATCCAACTTAAACCTCCACTGGTGCAACTTGAGGCCATTTCACTTTGCTGTCACCAGTGAGAGGAGACCAACCCCACTCTCACTGCAATCACCTTTCAGGTATCTGAAGAGAGCAATAAGGTCTCCCCTCAGCCTCCTCTTCCTCAGACTAAACAACCCAGTTCCTTTTTTCTCTCCTCATAGGGCATGTTCTCCAAGCCCTTCACAAGCATTATTGCACTTATTTGGACCTGCTCCAGCACCTCAATTTCCTTTCTGTATTGAGGTGTCCAAAACTGAACACAGTACTCAAGGTGAGGCCTCACCAGTGCTGAGTATGGGGCAGGTTTACTTCGCTTCCTATACCTGACAGATTTCTTTTTCTTACAGTATTATTATATTCCACACTTTTTTTCTTGTTGAGAACATTTTAAATATTTTCCAAGCTTGGTGACCAAAGTGTTGTAATCTTTTCCCTTTCCCTTTCCCTTTCCCTTTCCCTTTCCCTTTCCCTTTCCCTTTCCCTTTCCCTTTCCCTTTCCCTTTCCCTTTCCCTTTCCCTTTCCCTTTCTCTTTCCCTTCCCTTCTTCCCATTCCTTATATTGAAAGTTGTCTGTGCTTACCAGTGAAGCTTGGTCTGTATTCTTAATTCTTTTAAAAACTGTACAACAATAATATGAGCTTCAATTTACTCAAGCTTTACTTTTCCTTTTAATGGATACATGTCAGGCATTTGTTCAATGTCTGACTTGAAACCTGGTGCTATCCATATTAGAGAAAAACAATTATGCAACAGTATGATTATCTTCCCTCTTCAGCACCTCATGTATAATCATGCTAATAAGTCTGACACCAGCTAGTCCATTTTCTAAGTGATAATTGGGGATTTAGCCATGTGGATGCAATGACGTTAAAGGAGGTAACCAAATTCTAGGACTTAGTTTTGAAAACCATCACCCTGCAGCAGATTTAATGAATTTCATTTGGTCGCTTACATAGTTTTGACGAGTGGGAAGAGAAAGACAGATTTACTTTTTGGAAAACAGCAGTGTTACAGTAGTGTCATCTATGAAAACAGTAATCTGCATTGAATGCACTGTCACCATTCAAGCACTTTTCTAAAATAGCAGCGACTCAGGCTCATTAATACCTGCAGTATCATTTATTTTAAACTCTAAATAAAAGTGATGCCTATGCTCAGTCCATTTGTTCCTGAAAATAATACCCATTGCTTATTTTGTGTTCTTCTATCTGCAGTTCCCCTTTTTTGACTACAGGGGACAAAACATGCTGGAAAGCTGCATTTCAGATTTTTTGTTTGTTTATTTTACTCTTCTCTATTGCTCCCCTTGGTGACCTATATAGCTAGTGCTAATCTGCTCCTTCTCCACTATTGAGAATGTTTACTATGGAGAAGCTTCTATCTGATTTACCAATAACATTCCCAAATTTTGCAACTAAAAGAACCTATAAAGGGGAAAGAAACTGGAGTAAATATGAGTACAGGAAAGAATATGCAGAGAGGAAATGCTATGCAAAAGGAAAGCAGAAAAAGGGTAGTGTGTTTAATGCAAAATAATAATAATAAAAAAAAATTGTGAGAGATTATATAGCACCAGTCCAAACATTCCAATGCTCAAGTTGATGAGACAATGGCAAAGTAATATAAACGGTGCAGGTAAAGTCAGTGTCAGTCAAAAATAATGTCAAGAATAAGGTGTAACAGAGTCACCTCCTATTGCATCCCTCACCATCTGCTAAATCTTGACACATAATATAACATAGAATGAAGTGTAAAGTGCAAGGACAAGATCCAAGGTATTTCACTCATTGGGGAACTCCTGATGGAGAGTCTTTATTGATCACTCACGGCTACCTAACGGCACCTTTGTAACACTAATTGGTGCTGAAAGGTTTTATGTTTTATGTTTTACGTCATTCAGGCTGTGATACTATCCAGCATGGCAAGGACATGCAAATGGCATAGTGGCTTGCAGGCTGATTTATTACTGAAAGGCAAGGTATAGATCAAGGAAAGGAATTAGGCAATGCTTCAACATGATTTAATCTCAAAGCTGGGCTGTGAAATGTCTGAGCGGGTAGTACATAGTTATGAGATTGATAAGAAGGAAGTGAATGTGTTAGAAAGTGGTTTGCCTCACAAAAATCACTTTTCAAATGATGGCTATTAGACCAAACACAAATTGCTTCCATGGGTGTCATACTTTCTACCGAATTAATGAGTGACTTAATAACTCCTGTATTAACATAATAGGCTAGTTAGACTAATCCACTGGAAAAACTTGAAGTATCGTTATATGTTTTAATGTAGCACTGTTATTGGTGAGAGTATTTTATTAAGTGACAAGGAAATTAGTTAAATCACAGGTAAAAAAGATTAATTATGCAATCCACCTCTAGAGATCTACATTTAGCCAACATTTAGCCAAAGGGATATGACTGATCAACTGCTAAATGTATCTGCCATCACAAAGTCATATAATTTGGCAAATATAAGGACATTTTTTGCCTGAAGTACATACATGAATCTGCGAAGAAGCATGAAGTCTTATAACAGCAGCAGCATTCACTCCACATAAAATTCTAATCAGTTTTATAAAGTTTTTTATTACTTGACCATTTCACCTTAAGGTAAGATTTGCCATGATTGTTCCTAGAGACTAATCCAGATAGGTGCTGAACACTCCCAACTTCTGCTGAATTTTTCAGCGAAGCTTACAGGTGCTATGACAAGCTCAGAAGTTAAGTTTAGGGTCTCTCACTAAGTCTTTGAAAACATTTCCACTCTCCTCTTCAGAACAGGGTAGACAAAACTAGGCAGATAAATAAACATAGGAATAAAATCTTCCTTAATTCCCAAGTAAGTTAATCAGTTGCTTCTGCTGCAGGTGCTTTTAGGCCCAAGGGAGGGTAAATTCCTGTTCCTGCAGACCATTGTTACTACCAAAAGTTTACAGTCTAAATAAGGAAATTCACAACAAGCACTGCAAAGATGTGTTAGTATCATGACTTTTGAAGAAACTGTGTCCCATTTGGGAAAGTGAGGAAATGGCAACCAATTTGGGAATGGGACCTGGATGACTTCTTTACTCTTGTGCATTATTATGTATAGTGCATATTACTATGTAGATTATCTTTCATTTCTATAGTTTCTAAGTCTACCTTAGGTTAAAATATCCCTATCTTTAAGTATTCCCTATGCTTACTAGTCTGAAGTTGATATTATTATATTTCTGTACTGTGTCAGGTGGACTATAACTTATTTTCCAGTATTGAAGTCTTCTTTATTTAGCTGTCCACCTTCATATCATCATGATTCTTCCAGACTACTTAGGTAGGCCCAAGACATTAGATTGCTTAAAGTTATGATGGATTTAATTAAATGTAGATTTACTTCAGGGGATCCAAAAAGATTTTTCCCCTTATCAACATGAAAAACAAAGCAACAAAAAAACAAAACAAACAAACAAACAAAAACAACATAGAGCATCTGATTCAATCCAGGGTTATATCCCAGAGAATAAGGCTCTGATCTGTGGAAAGTCAGTCTGAAAGCTAAGCTGGAACATGCAGTGTGTTACTTTTTCCCTAAAGACAAATTCAAAGGTAGATGTGACATGATAACTGAAAGCATCACTTATGATAGCAGTTTTTTGTAGTGAATGAGAATTGTGATGTTCTAGTATGGTAAGGTGTTCTTTACTCATCCCATAATAAAAGAAAGCAGATCTGATATCTCTTGCTGAAAATGTAATTACTATTTGCAGCTGTCCTGTCACTGTATTCTATTTCTCATGGGAACAAAAAAAAAATAAAAAAATAAAAAGACATAATATTATAGTGGAAACTAAAGAAAACATGGATCTGTGTTTTAGTAAAGCTGCAAGAGTGCATCGTATGCATCAAATCATACTGCAAGTAATGGTACCTATAAATAACAAATAGCCTCAAAAATAACTGGGCTGTAAAACTTGGAAACAGAACCACTGCAGTATGCTACTATTTGATCTTGATTCCAGCAATCTCTCCATTTATCTAAGGCAGCTGCTGACCCATATTACTTTTTGTACTTTTCCAAATGGCTTTAACGTAAGTCCAAGCTGTGTAGAGAATAAAAATGTGTGATGCTGAACATTATGCTATTCTGTGTCCTTATCACTGGAAAAGATCTGGACCAGCAGTCAATGACATTTCCCTCTAGTACAGATACTAGCTAAAATGACACAATTCCAGTATAAATGTTCCTTCTGACAGAGACAGAGACAGTAACTGTACCAATAGAGAATATGCAAACTAAGAAGCAGTCAGAACAACAACAAAACCAGAAAAAAAGCTGAATTAATTTTAGTTATGAAAGAATTACCACAACTGACTTGAAAAGTAACGTGTCTCATAGAAAAACAGAACTGAAGAACAGAATCGCAGAATGGATTGGGTTAAAAGAGACCTTAAAGATCATCTAGGTGTAACCACCATGCCATGGGCAGGGGTGCCTCTCACTAAGTCAACCTTAATAGGGGCTTCTTTATTCTTACTGCATTCGTCCTACACTTCAAATGGGTTCCTCTTCCACTCCCTGAAATAAAAATGAAAACAAAACCAACATAGCCAGTGGGTGTAATGAGTAGTAGGCACTGTTTCATGTTCTGAGATAATGCTTGGTTAAGATTTCTTCCAAATCTCTCCACATTGCTTGTTCAAATGATGGCGAGGGTGGTACCTTAAAATATTTGACTAGACATGAAGAGAATCCTTCCAGAGCCTGATTTCATTTTTGAAAGAACATCCTTCCTTATATCTAATACCCTGTTGCACATTTATGCTGAATGCTTTAAAATATTTTTTTCTGTTCCCATGACATGGTATTTTGAGATACATCTGCTCTTAGGTTGTTTAAACCCTCAGGATGATATTAGGAAGAACATCACTCAAGTTTTCACAGAAATGCATATATTTTGGAGGCAAGATGTAGCCATGCACATAGTGACACACTTTAGGCTGCTTAATAAACACAGTTAATGACTAAAATGAAAATTTTCTTCCCAGAAAAACCATCTTATCTCCTTTTAGATTCTAAACAACAATTTCTCAGTTTCTGTAACATATAGATGACATAACATTTCATGGAACATGCTCATTAAATTCCCATTTCTAATCAGAGCATTATACATATACCTTAGAGAAAATTTGCAAGTCTCCAGACTTCATTTTGCATGTGAGTGCTGAGTTGCATCAAGATTAGATTTATTATTCTCTTTTTCACCTACAGTTATGATCACATTTCTCACCTCCCACTCCTCAAAATGGCCACTTTTCCTTACAGTTTGAGCAAATAATAGCAGTATGTTTTTCATTATTCTCTACAGTGACTTATTAGACTGTAGTCCAGCTAATTTCACTGAAATCTGTATCACCAATGGTATGAATAATTTCAGTCTCTGAATTTGCACTGAAACCAGAATTCTAACTAATTTAGTTTCCCAGTGCAGTTATATAATTTACCTTAAAATCACAACATACAGCTCAAGTTAATAGAATTTCATTGCCAACGTTTTTCTCAACTAGCCCTCAGAGTATCCTGTAATAAGATACCCATTCACAATCAGAATATATATAATAGAAAATGTCAAAATTAATTTCCCAAAGAACATTAATAAAGCTAATGGAAATATACAGGAGCAACTTCACCCAACAGTACAAATATAAATGCAATAGAAATATTACTTCAGATTATGCTCCAGCATGAGATTAACTGTAAAGATTTTTTTTTTGCTGTTATTAAAATTAACAATAGAACTATAAATACAACAGGGTTTTTTTTCTCCACTAAATTAGAGCTGTTTAGAATAAGAACACCTGCTTCTAGTATTCTAAATAGAACTAAAGAGCTTTGTAATCTGTAATGTGATTCCTTAAAAATAAATAAATAAACAAATAAATAATCATGACTAGTTCATAAAATTATTTTACTGTTCCTCTGTCAGTGTAACACATTCTGTTTCTTCTTAAATATTTCTATATCGTAAAATGATTTTAACACACATTGAGGTACATCTTTTGAACTATGTGTGGGACTTACGAACAACAGTCCATATACTGGCTGAATGCAGTTTATGGTTTATCTTTATTAACAGTTTATCATACAGCAGTTTATGAATGGTGCATTTTAATGTTTGGAATCTCAGTCTATCATAAAAAACAGTTATTGGTTTTACCTTGTCCTACAGGGAAGGATTTAAATAATCTTGAATTGCTTACCACAGCTCTCTAGCACATAGATATTACCATAGTCCAGCTACTGTGTAGCATTTTTTTCATACACAGTAATGTAACTGTTTTTCTAACCTTTTGAAAACTGAGATACATCAGAAAATGTGTCTGTTTATTTAGCTGATGAAATGCACGAAAACTTCTCCATGCTATGAGACATTTTGTATTGTCTATTAGGTACTGAGTGGGGTATCTCCCATAGCTTAGTGTTTCTGAATAAACAAACCAAGGAATTTATCTGTCAGCAAGAAAGCAGGTGTTACATTAATAACATCTTTTATTAGAAATATGCTAGCAGTATCATATTTTGATGAGTCAGTAATTCTTTTTAAAATATGAATATAAACTGTTCACAGTGTCAGTGTAACTAATTTTACTGCATCCTACCAAGAAATAGTTAAAAATAGATGCTTCTGAAGGACTCCTGAGTATTTAATGAAATGAACTTGTGAAGCATTCCTCATCTGGGGATTTCTGACTGGAAAAGAAGGGAACTTCGGAGGAATTTGTGAGAACTAGCAAAATAGAGAAAATGCAAGTAATGACTCCAGTCAAGAGATCAGTACGAACATATACTTGGTGATTTTTAAGCCACTTGAAAAATGTCATAAATATTTTTCAGAAGTTTTTGATTGAATTTGCTGTGTGTGATAGCATAATTACTAGAAATTTGAAGTAATTTTAGCAAACTTCTACTAGGAAGAGCTAAAAACCTTATTTAGCTCTTTTAGGAATAAGTGGAAAGAATCCTGTTAGTAGGATGTGTCTCCAAGCTGGAAAACAAAGCACAGCACAATCTTTCACTCCTTTTGCAAAGTATTTCACATGTAGTTAATAAGGTTACCTGTAACATTCAGATACCTGCTCTACAAATTCAGAAACAGTACATGTTAACAAATCAAGATTTTTTTCCTTCTTTTGAATACTCTGCTGTCCTTTAGCATAAGGAGGCATCTCCTTATCCTCTCTCCTTCATTCCCTCCCCTCTCTGAAGTTTATATGCAGTATAAATAAAATATTAATATATAATAATGCAGAGTATAAATTCCATATATTGCAAAAGCAATGAGACTTAATAAAGACAAGTAATATGATCACTAAACTCACAAGCATTTAAAGTAAGCTGTTGCTTAAATTCCTCAATCATTTGGTCAACCAATCAATAATATTTCATGTCTTCAAAATAATAAGATATCATGGATCTGTTAATTTAAAAGAACAAGAATTTTTGCATAAAACAGAGTGATTTTGTACTTTTTGCTCCTTAAATCACATTATTTCTTTTTATCACATACACAATGGATTTGTGCATAACATAGGTTAATTTCCTCAGTGATTTGTTCCTACTTGTGAAGATAATTAAACACTATATCAAACGACTTTGGGATGTGATATCTGTCCTTCAGTTTAAGTCTTTAAAACGAAAGTTGTCTTTTTAGAAAATATTCCTCATGTGATGAGTTTCAACAAGACATCATAGCCCAAGATATGCAAAAATGAATCAGCATGGATCAGCAGAACTTTCTGAAATGATGACAGGCATCAATTACAGCTTCAAAATTTCTTGAAGATTAGCACACACACAAAAAATACTTATTACAGCCTCACAGGCTGCTCATCAGTACACAGACAACATTTTCAGAATCATCAATAAAGGTGACTTTAGCCTTCAGAGTCTTAAGATGAGGCAAACGCCCTGCCTATTTGCCATGTATATTTGTGCAAATAATTTTTAGCTGTATTTGCAGTATGTATCAGCATACCTCCTTTGAAATTGGTTATTTAATGCTTATTTACATTGGTTCAGAACCTGGTCTTTCTTTTTAATTTAGATTCCTTAAGATATCCCCCCAGTTTGCATAAAAAATCTTACAGATTAAAGCGTTCTTGATTTTTCATCTATGCATGCATTTTTTTTCTTTAAAAATGTCTATTTTATTATTTTTACCTCCTGATTGTTCTGTTTATTATTAAGATAACTTTTCTGATATTAATGAAGATGTAATTAGCATTGGATCCTCTACTGTGACTTGCTTTGTGCATAAAAATGAAACAAGACAGGAAAGGGAGTAAGACATGCCAAGAGAGCAAAGAAAAAGAAAGGCAGCCCACAATACAGGGGAAACAATAGCTCCCCTAAAGCTAATGTGTGACAATAACAGAACATGAGTCACAATTATTTAAACCGTATTAATAATTAATAGACCTGTATGCTACAGAATGTTCTCCCACCATTTTCTCCCCACTCTCCTGATTCTGAACAGTTTCTACCTATTTCAAATTATATAAAATACAGCAGACTAAGGCCACTAATATTTTGCCTAGAGTTTGATTGCTGTTTTGTTGTGCTTATAGTTGAACAGGGCTTTAAAAATGTATATATTTTTTATTAATTTAATTATTTACAGATGAAAAAAAAAAAAAGTAGAGAAAGAACTTTCCATGCAGCTTATACCTTAGATCTAAAAGCTGAAAACCACATTCAAGGATCACGTATCTTCCAGAACAGTAATGGAAGGTTCTAGTTTCAGTCATCACTGAACAGTCAGGTGAGTTTATCTTGGTTGCTAGGTTACTATGAATGTATGCATGTTAAAAACAAAGAATTTGATAGATAGGCACAGAACTGCACCTGAAGAGGGTGGGACTAGACATGTCTGTCAGTGTTCAGAGAGCATTTGGATAATGCCTTCAATAATATGCTTGAACTTTTTGTTAGCCCTAAAGTGGCCAGGCAGTTGGATAAGTTCCTTCCAACTGAACAATTCAATTCTAATGAACAAAAGAAAAGCCCACAGCAATTTATGCCTCACTGGGGTAAATCTGAACAACTTTTTCAGTTGATGTTGTAATCTGAAGATTGCATCCTTGGGACAGTTTTTTTTATGGAAAACAATGCTGCTAATCAGCAGCTTGCAGTGCTCCATATGGCAAAAGGTACTGCCAAGGTATTAAATAATGCAAGCAGTTGTGGAATATAGGAAACTACACCTACTATAGGCTATATTTAAGAGTATAGGTCTGCAAAAGCAACCATTGAAGGAGTATACGTAACAGCTGCAAGGGTATCAGTATAACTTATTGTATTCAAAGGAAGTGGAGAGTTAAGAGGAATGACAGTACCTTGCAAATTGAAGCTACATCAGGAGAAAGAATCAAGGAGCAAAACCAAATAATAAGTAGATGAAAGGCCCAGCCAGCTGCAGTGGGTGAGTATGTTATTGGTACAAGTGGCTGCTTTGGTGAAAGAAAAGAATAAGCACAGAATTGGGAGATTGCTGTCAAACTGATAATTAATTTGTTCAAGTATTTTTGTGAATCCAAGAAGAGATAGTCTTTACCGAATACCATTTTTGTTTTTTCTATAGAGAAGGTAGATTCAAAAGCAAAACAAAACAAAGCTAAATCACAACACCTATGTTTTTATTAAAATAATGGCAGAAGCTTTCCCTTCTGCTGTTAACACATTTTTTGAATAGAGCCCTCACATGTTGCCAGCTCTCTTCATGCTGTCATACGAAGAGGCACAGAAGCACTTTTTATAAGAAGTGCTAACAAAGATGTACCCTTTACATAAATAAAGTCACCTAATCTGAAAGCAGCAGCATCATGGAAAAACTCTGCAGATCCTGTTACAAAGTACAGTCAATTCTAAGCTGTTAATGGTGCAAGACAGATTGAGAGTTCTTGATCCACAGCCAGAATCCAATTAATGTCAGGAATTATCACTACTCTATAGTTCTCATTCATCCGCAAACTACAGCTATGGCATTTCTCCTGAGTTGTGAAGATAACTAATCACCACTGTCTGGCAGAAGAATACTGAAATCATCATCAGGGGAAGATGAAGCTTCACAGAGTAATTTTAGCTTTTTCTGACCAGAGTGCTTGGTCAAAGCTCAGGGCATTGTGTATTGATTCCATTAGGAGGAAGGTGGTGATGGAGTCAGATGTCTTTGTTGTAATCTATTTACTTAGAAAGAATGAGAAAGCTTCTGAACCACTGCAGAAAGCAAACGACTGTTTCCTGCATCATTCCTCCAAAAGTCTTTCAAGGTGGCACCTGGAGCAAATTTTCCCTTTCTTAGATTTTATATGAACATTTATCAGATGAAAAAGTGTAAACATCTTGAGGTCCTTCTGGCCCTACTATCTGTGATTTTTGTGGCTCTCAGACTCACTCTGTTGTGTTCTGGCACCTTACTGGCTGTGCATGGTATATATGGCGTATGTTTTCCCCAGGCATATGTTTCTACATTTAAGGCTTCATATAATACTGGCACATGAATGTCCAATTGAACACAGGAGGTGGAAGCTGTTATTGTTTCACCTGCACTGTTTGAAGAAGAAGCTTGAATAATTTTTCATAACTGGTCTAAACAAAGGATGATTGTTCTATTCTACAGTTTTTGAAAGACTACCTTAAGCTCCTAACTTTGTAACTAGTAGTAGCACACAGAAAATGACTGATTGCTAAGGGAATACATTCATAAATCAATATCAATTTTGAGTTCTGATGTAAAATATGAGAAAAAAAAAAAAAAGGAGTGTCATAATTAGTTTGGGATAAGAGATGGCACTCATCTCTGTTACTGTCTAGCATCCAGTAAGCACTTAGGCTTTCTGCAGGTGAATGATCTGTTTTTTTATTTGTACATTGTGAGACAGTGTGTTTAAGGAATTTAGATGTCTATCACTATCACCCTAGTGATAGATCTCTGTACACCACACTGTGGGACAGTGTTTTGCACAGAAGCTGTCACCAGGCAGTACAGTTAAATCAAGTGATCCAAAAGCTAACAGAATACCAGTGAATGTGGGTGACAGAAGATATATAAAGGGAAGGTAGGTTGGGTGAAATTTAGACTTTTATTTTAATATGTATTATTACTGTTCAGTACTCTTAAATGTTTTGTTTCCTTTTGACTTTATTGATCTGGATAAAGAGGTTGGTACAGAGGTGCTTGAGAGCCATGAGTACTTAACATCCATTCCTTGCAACACAGCATATTTGAATGAAGCATGAAAATACCTGAATCAGATCTGGAGTGGAATGTGCTGTATTATAAGTCCACCTCATATATTGCATTCCACAGCTGTGAGACAAATTAGAAGGACATTAAGGCAGCCGGTATTAAGGAAAAATGAAAGAAACTCGCATCCCTAAGAATTCTGTATCCTAACAATATCTGACTGCATTTACAGTCACCTGTAAATACGCAACAGCATTTGTCAGATGTGTACATATTTGAGTGTACACATTTGTGCATTATTTGAAAGGACAGAACATATGGAACAGCAATTAAATTTCAGGGGTACAGTTGGAAGTAATTTGCAAGTACACTACTTATTTTCATGGAGAAAATACAACTGAAGTTGTTTTTTATATACATATATGCATGTATATATATTTTTTTTTAAAAAAAAAACAAGCTCATACTAATCCATCTTTCATACTAATGTGCAGTGTTTTATTTTTACTTTGACAGTGTCTTAAGATAGAACACAAATGATAGACCCACTAAAATGCCCTTACAGAAGGAGATACTGTTTTGTCCTCTCCTCCAAATCCACAGAGCACTCCATGCTGTAGAGAAAAACAAACAGCTAAAAATGCACATAAAACCCCTGAGATATAAATAAATCAGCAGACAAAGCCAGTTTCAATCTTTGTCCTATGATTTGAGAGAAGTTTGCACCATTTTAATGCACGCTATAGAAGTGGCTACAATAAGTGCCTTCAATTTAATTCCGCCTTTTACATTAGAGCAAGCGTGAGCAATGTGAGGACAGGAGAGCTATATAATACATTGGAAAGCCGATTCTCGAAAAGTACGGATTTTAGAGTGCATCTTTTCAAGCTCCTGGCATTATAGGGTAAGAAATCAAATGTACTGGGGGCCTGCATGCCTTAACGTGCAGAAAGCCGGGAGCCGGCCGCACGGCGCAGTTAACTCTCCCGCTGCGGGAGCACCGACCGCCATCCGCGGGGCTGCGGCGCCGCCTGGAGCCCGCCCGGGGCCGCGCCGCTTCCGCTTCCCTCAGAGCCCGGAGGCGGGGGGGGGGGAAAGGAGGGCGATCGCTGCTCTGTTCATTTTTTTCTCCCACCCTTAATCCTAGGGCAAAGCCTTTTGGAAAGGATCAAGTGCTCAGATAATTTTAATTGCTGCGGGTTTTGTCGTTGCTGTTGTTTCTCTGTTTTGCTTGAAATTATAAAAAGGAGCTGGATTTCTTATATGTATGCTTGGAGACGGTGACTGGTCTCCCTGATCCTCCTTGGCACGAATTTTTGTGATAGCTGATTAGCTCCTGTGGATGGTCCAATTACAAGCCTTAGAAAGTCATCCAAAGCAGCAAATTAATGCTTTAGAGGACGCTGAGGATAAGGGAAAAAAAAAAAAAAGTTAATCTTTTAGAAGTTGCGAATGAACAAAATGCTGCAAATTTTGTAGGCAGGATGTCAACAGAAATGCTTTCTAATATCCTAACTCTTTTTCAGTGCTCACCACATCACTAAATGCACTAAATACATACCAGACTCTGAGAGGGGAGACTGACACTTTTTTGATTGTTGTCCCTGGCATAACTCTGAGGAAACCATTTCTCTGAAATTTCAGATGCTAAGCTGTTACACACTGTTTACTCAATATTTGTAAAACACCCTGTTTCTGCAACAAAATGATTTGCTCTAGTTCTCATTTTAAATCCAAAATGACACTTCAGACATTTCACTTTGAGATTCAAGTTTTGAAAATTCAAAGAAACATTTCAGCTGTCTTGAAGTGTACTGTCCTGAGACTTAAAATCTTTGTCTTATGCAGAGAATAGAAGATATAAAGTTCTTTTCTCTGCACTTGGGATTTTGAATGTACACTACCTCGGTTTTTCATTTAGTCCTTTTCTTGCCAGTCTCTGGCCCTATGTTATGAAAATCTCAGTCCAACATCGGTGGGTTTTGTCTAAAATGAGACACCGCACTGATGGCTACATCAATTTCATTGATTTATACAAGCCATATTATGATGAACAGTACATTAAGAACCGTATTATTGCCAGCGATAACGCGATTATTACTGTGTTACTTGACAAGTGAAGCGTGACCAGGGCTGGAGGTGTCTCAGGAGGTCTCTGCTCCAACCTCCCACTCAGCAGGGCCAGCTCTGAGACTGCTCGGGGCAATCTTGGAAACTGCCGGGAACGGAGCACACGCAGCGCTGCTCGGCCGTCCACACCGCGGACGAGGTTTTCCTTCTGTTTGACCTCAATCTCTCCAGTTTCGTTTTCGTGCCTGTTGACTTTCAGCATCCCATAGAGCTCTTCTGGGAAGAACGTCTAACTGCCTGCAGATGCTGGATGGCTGTGCTGAAGAAGCCCCATCCCCCACGCCCTGCTCAGGGCAGCTGCTCCAGCCCCCGGCCATCCTGGGGGTCCTTTGCTGAGCTCACTGAGCATTACTGGGTGCAGTATTCCTAGAATTGCAAATAGTTCAAGTACACGTAGTCACTGCATCCTCAGCTGACACCTTCATATTTTTTAATTTGTTCTTTCTTTAGAGAAGTAGCTCATATCTTATGAAATCACAATGTTATAACATTCAGAAAACAACTTTCTTACTCTGGAGTTTTGCATCAAATATTCGTGTCACATAATGACATGACATGACAAATTCAGACAATATTCTGTGATACCTGAAGATACTCTCAAAAACAATTTGCATGCCATGGTGAAGGATGTTTATAATCCTACTGCAAAATCAGGATCTCTTCTTTAATGTTCATTATTCTGAAACTGGAGTTTTTGCATTTTGTATATGTTTTGACATGAGAGATCCAATTCAAAATTAACTTGATCTCTTAAAATAAAAATAATGCTGTCTTGAAAAATCCATGGAATTGCATAAGGTATTTCTGTGTTTAGTTAAAGGTGACTACGAAAGGCACTGATATATCAAAATGTAGCAGATATTTTGTCTTCTCTGATATTAAAAGCATCCCCTGTTTAACTTAAACTAAATTAGAATGAATTCAGCATCATAGCACAGGACATCAGTAGGCTGTTTCTTTCCAAGCAGTTGTCATGCTTTAAATATTGTCAGAATTCAGAAGGAGCACGGCTGCTCCACAAGGGAAGACCCACTGGGAGCTTGGGTTGGCAGGAGCAGGGGACAGGGACAGTGCCAACCCATCCTGGGCTCAGTCCCAGAGCTTCTGAGCAGGGCATCGCAGCAGGTCTGGCAGACTTTGGTGGGGAAGGATCAGGGGCCAGGTCCAGGGTGCTTGCAGGGAGGCCAGTTTGGGAACAACAGGAGACAGCACTATGACAGTACTGAAAGGACAGCAGTGGTAATGGCTTTAAGTTGCACTGGAAAGGTTCAGGTTGAGTATTAGGAAAAAAGTATTCTCAAAAAACGTGAGGAGACATTAGAGCAGGGTAAGTGTAGTCACTGTCCCTGGAAGTGTTCAAGGAATGTGCAGATATGACACTGAGGCACATGGGTTAGTGGATATGGTGGGGGATGGGTTGGTGGATGGAATAGATGTGCTCTTTTCTAACCATTATGATTCAGTAAGAGGCTGGGTTACAGGCTGAGCTATGGCTGAGCTCAGGCATGGTGTGGGTCCCAGTTGAACTGGTTAGGTAAAAGCCTGACAGTGGACTCAGGGACCCCAGTAACAGTTTTTATATAAGTAATGAGTAATGACTTATGAGTAAACTGCTGTTTTATTTTTGAATGGAGGCTAATTATAACAGGTGATAACAGGAAACATAATGCAGTTGATGAAAAAAAGTTACAATATTTCACAGAAATATAGAATGTTCTGGATGTTCTGAGAGATTCACAATATACCTTGACTCCCACTCCTGGCTCCACACAGGACCACTCAAAATTCAAACCCTATGTCCAAAAGCGCTGTCTAAGTGCTCTTTGAACTCCTGAAGCACAGGGCCACAACCATTGCTTCAGGTAGCCTATTCCATGCTCAGCACCCTGTGGTGATGAACAGACGAATTCACAGATTTTTGTTCGTTTGCTTTTCTATGTATATATGGGAGCATATTAATGAATTTTGAAAAATATTGAAAGGGTAGAAATGTTTTTATCAAGACAACTTTGATGTGTTACATTAGGAACCTGGAAAACGTAAATAAAAACTTATATTTCTCTAGTCTGCAAGGAAAATTCCCAGTGTTCATTAAAGATTGATGCTTCAAATAAGTTCTTCAACTACCTCTAGAGCCATACTCAGGGATGTATCAAAAACCACATACCTGTCAAGGTACTGAGATACTGAGAGTGATGCAAGCTCAGGGACTCTTTTACATAGACCTGTGGCCATTGTCATCATCACTGATCACCCTGACAGCTATCAGTTTCTGCCTCAAAGAGCTAGGATTCACCAGCATAATTCCTTCTTTACTGCCCATATTTCATTGCTGCATCTTTCTGTTGAGTTAACCATTTTCAGAGAGAGCCTTCTAGCCTCCCGAAGGATATGTACTTCTTCCTAATAGTACAAAGGAAAGTCGGGCTTTTGACAGGACTGTAAATATCTTAGTCATAAAGTCAAATCCTATTCTTCCAGCTAATGCATTCAGAGATACAAGGATGCCTGCGGTGAGAGTACTGAATCACCGAGCGGTGGCTGGGGAGAAGTGCATCCGTATGGCAGGGCTGATCTCTGTGCAACCAGCTGCAGAGGGCTGCAGACAAAGCTGTTCCTTGCAGTGCTAGTGCCTTCCCTTTGTTCAGCAGCCGGCTGCAGCTGAAGCATCAGTTTCTCCTGCCAGAGTCCTGTCAGGTTTCCATCTAACTCACACTGTTGTCTTTCCAGTGACTTGAAAATAGTATTGTGATTGAACCCACTCCACACAAATAGCAATATATATATATATATATTTGTCATCTGCACATTTTGTTTCTATGAACCTATTAACCTATTTTGTTCAATTTCCATAGCAATTTTATTTGTTTTTAAGCATTTAACAGGTTACTGGTTCTCTAGCCATATGATTGAATATGTGAGAATATGCTCACTGTGCAGCAGTGACATTTGCGTTTTTCTGGTCCAGTCTGACCCTCTATTTTGAAAACAGAGATCGTAACTATATCCTCCTCTCTGCTCTGTCCTGAGGTATTTTTCTTCTGCTATCTAGTCTCTTTTTATCTTGTGCTCTGCTGTTTTGCACAGATTTTCTGTCAAGGAAGAAGGAAAAGGTAGGATTTTTTATTTTATTTTATCCAGCTTTGCTCTTTATCTCTCCTTGCAACTCTTTTTTTTTTTTCCAAGGGACTCCCTCATTAGAAAGCCACATGCTGTCCAAGTACAAGAATGAAAGCTGCCAGTACAGAGCTGGGAGGTCAGCAATTCTACCAATGAGCTCATCAGGGTCAGTGTGGATTTTTCATACACCCCAGCAGGTGCACATATTCATGGCCAGATACAAATATTTTAAAAATCTGACTCTAAGTGTCACAGAAGCGGAAAGCAGAAGCAAGTCAAATTGTGCTCTCAACTTCTACTTCTGTGTCTGGCTAAGGAAAAGGAGGCAAGTTCCTGAGTGAACAACTCAGTGTCCTTTTAAGAACATATCCAGTAAATCTATTCTGATGTCCTGTTTCCTCACTTTTTCCACCATTGCACAGGAAGTCTATAACTGTACCTGGAACAGGCAACCACCACACTTTAAAAATTCCACAACATTTCATGATTTCTTTTCCCATAGTCATTGCCCCTAAAATGTCAGAATTTATGCACAGTTAAATCATACTAACTTGACATACCATCCATGCAGAAAAAAGAATAAATGAAACATTTCAGATTCAATTATGTGGTGACGTATCAAGAAATACTGACTTTTAGGAGTTGACCAGTGTGCCTAGTTACTCAGCTTTCCAAAACTGAGTTAATGCTAGTGTTACCAGAAGAATGATTGCATTTGTTGAATTTTATGGCCTAAGGCTCAAAATCTCTACCAGTTCCTATTATAGTTTATTCTAAATGTAGCCAATACATATTATATTTTTGCACAGAATTTTCCACTTAATGACCTTGGCTGCTTGTAGAAATAGACTTTCAATGAGATGTGGCATCATAGTTATAAATTTTCTGGGTAAAATATATTTAATAAATATGCAAATGGTTCTATCTTCTACAGTGGAAAATTTTATTTAAAAATAACAAAGATTGACTTTAAGCTTCTATTTTCTAGAAAAGAAAAAGTGGGCACTTATATTCTATGCACAAACACAAATAAGGTTTAGTTATATAATTTCTGGACTAATTAAATTTCTGTCACTAACATGATGTTTTTTTCCTTCAGTAGTTCACATGTAGATATTCAAAAGGATCTATGTATTCTCCTGGAAAGATATATATACCTATATATAATGTATATAGGTATATGTATGTCTAAAAATATATGCATATATACACACACCTTGCAGGGAAGCCAAGTTAACTTTTCAAAAAAAAAAAAAAGAAAGTTTTGCCAATCATATTATACCTTAAGGTACACCATGTATTTCAGTCATATTGGAGTTATTTTCACTTCAGACCTTAGTTAAGAATCTCAAACAAAAGTTTAAACAAATACCCCTACTGCTGCTCTGAATGTGTCAAATGCAGAGGATTTGACTCTCCATACTGAAAGTAATGGCCTCCCCTCATCTTTTTTAAATACTCTAATTCCTTCATTTGTGTAATGTGAAGCAAAAATAAGTGTTCATATTTAGGCATTAGGCTGAGAGCTGGTGATCAAGAACCCATTCTAGTTCCACCAGAAATAACCCTAGGTGAGTCAGTTTGTATCTTCCAAATAATGGAATTAATAATATTCTTCTCCACACAAAAAGATTATTTTAAGTGGTTATATATGAAGTATTCATATATATTCATTTATAAGAATAACTTATGAGACTTATACACAAATTTCTACTTCTAACTCACTATTCAGATGTAGGTAAAGCCAGGAGTAAGTCACTATGCCAAGAGATAGAGGCAGCAAAGAAGTGAGTTGCATATTTTATATTATAGAAAAATAAAAAGTATGCTTATTTGAAAATCAATTTTCTTACATAAATGAAAAATGAAGTAATAGAGGAAATATTGATAAAATAACTTCAGTCTGTTGATGATTGTATAGTGTACACCAACAATTCACATTTCAGATACAAATACATAGGTCACTCTGAAACTAATGCTTCCTATTTACTTCCATGGAAACTACAAGGGTCACAGTAACACTGTTTGCTAGAGCAAATTCCCATCTACAAAAGATTATGTATCAACACACTCACCACCATTAGTGATGCAGTTTTGCCAGTGATTAACAAGATCCTGTGTACTGCGTTTGTGAAAATCTGAACAAGCAGAGGTGATCCACTGTTGCTGTCACTGCTGCTGAAATGGACCACCCACCACCCCACTATGCTCACACCCACTATTTTGTCTCTATAAACTTTCACCAAGCATTGGTTAATGTCAGTGGGTGCCATACACACTTCCATGTCAGACGCCATTTTATCAGACTGTCCCTACAGCAACAAAATGTAACAGAATATTGATGGCAAGGTTCAACGTGCCATACTCCCAACATCCACCTCTGACATTGTGAACCAATACAATAAAACAGGAGGCATTACTTTCAGAGCAGCTCTTGAGGGTTGTTACATTTTTTGACCTTTTTTCATTTTTGACCATTTTTACATTTTTTCAGCTGGGATTAAGCTAATTTTCCTCCTAGAAGTAGGTATGGTAATGCACTTTCAAATTAAAATGAGAATAATGTTAATAAGATCTGGATATTTTTGCTGTTGCTCAGCACGTTTATTGGACTTTTGAAAAGTCAGGGATGTTTCAACTTCTCATACTGCCCTTCCAGTGAGGTGCAGAAGGAGCCTGGAGTGGACAGAACCAGGACAGCTGATCCAAACTGGCTAAAAGGATTTCCCATACCATATGGCATCAAGCTGAACAATAAGACTTGGGGAGCTGGTCAGGGAGGCTGCTGCTGCTCACAAACTGTCCTTATCTCAGGCCATGAGAACTTGCAGTTTTCAATTTTCTACCCTGTCCCACTCAGGGGAGTGAGCAAATGGCTGTATGGTGTTTAGCTGCCTGTCATGTTCAACCACAGCAATTATCAAACACTGGTGGAATTGTACTCTGAGCAATCTGTCATTTTTTTCCCAGATTACCAATTTGCTTCAAAAAAAATGCATGGAGTAAGTGTTTTTACGTTTTAGTTTCTTAGAGACCTCCCATCCAGGTGAGCACACCAAAGAAAATATTACCTCTTGAAAAAGATCTCTTCTGAAATTCAAGTATGCAATGGAATGTCACTTATAAATGAGATATTTACAAGAGAAAAATACTAAAAGTATTTTTATGATAGTAAAACATACTAAATGTGCTGGAAGAATTCCTGTTTTTCCTAGGTAGACTGTTGCCATTCATTCATTAGTATCAGTACTCTGTCACATTAAATACTTTGAAGAATCCCATTATTTTATTTTAAATGAGACATCTGTAGACTGGTACACAGTTTTCTCACTATTACAACATTTACAAAGATATGAGAAATACCATCTACACTACAAATTTTTTATTTAAATTTGCCAAGCAGATTAAAAAAACATTGTCTTCTCTGATGAAAATAAGTACAAAGGTAATTAACATTTTGGGACAAGACCAACAAGCATGGAAGAAAAAGGAAAAGATAGGTATCTCATAGATGGTGGAGGAAACAAAATGTTACTTACTGTGACAAGAATATAAACTTTACATTCCTTTGAATATAATTGTAGTAGAACGTGAGACGATACTATTCACTAGCATAATTTGATGTGCAGCATTTGATTTTGCATTTTGAATAATTTACTGTATCTCTGCACCATGAAAAACTACCACCTTACTCACCACATCCATTTTCAAGACTATTTGATCTATATACTGAATCCCTACTAACAACTTCATTTTTTCCACAGCCTAAAGGTAGAATTCAATACTTCTGATCATTAGTTAGCTACCTCTAAATGAATAGCTAAAAGTTAGCTACTGGTAATTAATAAACTGTTGTGTAACTTGAGATGCATATGTTTGTTAGGACCACTAACAACTGTCCCAGATGAGATTTAATTATTGCTTTTGCCACTTACGCTAAATCATAGACTTGGGTTGGAAGGGACCATAAAGATAATCTAATTCCAATCCCTCTGCCTTTGGTGGGGTGGGCTTCAATAAATTCCAAACAGTTTCTGTGACCTATCATTGGTACAGTCCCTTGTAGAAAGGCTGCATGATCAAATTCAATTCAGATAGAAAAAATAGTTATTTACAAGGACTATTCCAAAAGTAATGCCTCCTACTTTATTATGTTGACTTAACATCAGAGGTGGATGCCAGGAGAATATCAGTAGAGGCTGTGCTATTCCACAGGTACAATAGCTAATAGCTACCTAAGTAAAACCACATGTTCTACATTTCTCTTATCCATTTTGAAATTCAAGAGGTAGGTTTAAAGTTTTTGTATTTTTTTTGTTCTGATATTTTTTCCCAATGAATTATTTTGCCTTGAGGATGAATATCAACTACAAAAGTTGTTTCCTAAAGAAAATTATTAAAACTAATCAATAGTGCCGTTTTATTTTTTAACAAGTTACTTATGGCCTTTTCTTCAAAGTTACATTTCTCACAAAAATGTCATTGCATCTACTTTTCTTCTTACTATCACTCACAGAAAAAAGAAGTGATAATATTTTGAAGTAGAAAGTAACAAAATGTGGAAATTGCATAATTCAGTCTCATTCATAGCACTACAGCTTAGGTGGCAAAAGCAGACTGAGGAAAACTTGGTAACTGCAGAAATATTACAATTGTACTCTTGTGATCACGACAGGCAACATGAGCTAAACCAGTTTGTGCTGAACAAGAACAAGGCTAAGGATATTTAACCTCTTAATATTGCCAGGCCTCCTTTACTTCTTTCTTCCTCCATAGGATAATACTAAGATCATGCTTGCTCCTGTGGTAACCGTTGCTCAGATCAGAATCTATCAGGAAAGCAGTGAAGGAGTTAAAAGAATTTTATTCCAGGGTAACATATAAGGAATTCTGCTTACTTGTAACCTCATTCATGTCCATCAGACTTATCTGATTAAGTAAAAAATTTTTTCACATGTTCAGGTAGCACATCATGAAGCTCAAATACCAGCATGAAATTGAGACATTTTCAGCAGTCTGACATGATCTGTTTGCAGATATTGTAAAGTTCTCTATGGCTTGGGTCTTGGAGGAGATATCAGTTTCAGAACTGCAAGATACAAGATAGTGACAGTGCAAAGAGAAGAAAAGGAACTGCAAGAGGCCAGAAATGGTAACACTATTTTGTTAATTCAGTTGTGGTGGAATTTTCCTTCTAATTTATTCTTGTGTTGGAGTATTAAAACTTTTATTGCATTGAAAACATTTGATCTGGAAAAGAAATGTAAAGATTGTCTGTGATAACAGTGGATCCTAAAGCAAGGAGAAATAGACTACAAATTGGTGACAGCAGGTTACAAATTGGTGACAGCAGGTATGCTATCCCAACAGTGTAGATTTAACAAATTACATTTTATGTTCACTTTTCTGAAGTAAGTGCTACCGCCACAGAATAAGTAAATGAATCATCCTCTTGTTCCATGGATTTTGAATTGTATTATTTAGCTTGGAAAAGATCCAATCCCAGTGAGTATTTATCCTGGTCAGTGGCACTCAATTCATGTGTCCTCTTGTTTCTTACAATTCTGACAGGAATATTAGAGTATAAGTTTATAAGCTATCTGCCTTTAAAAATTACTAATATGAAAACATAATTATGTCATTCACTAGGGAGCAAGCTTTGAACAATTTTGGCTTTGAAAAATCATTTAAATTAAGAACACAAGCATTAATTGATGCATATCTTTACTCATAATGATTATAAGGGTTGGTTTAATGCCTATGAAGACAGTTAGGCTAGAAGCAATTGAAAATTAAATCTTATCTACAGACCGTGCATAGCACAGTTTTCCTCAGAATTATCCTTCAGACTATCAAGCCACGAAAAATAGCTTTAAGAAGGTGACATGCAATTTTGTCTTATTTACGTACAAAGGTTTCCAGCATCAATGCACATTAGCATCTTCAAAAATAAAGGAACAATACAGCACCTTGTAGTAAGCGATTAATCTTTATACTTCTAATGAGTTGTACTCCTAATTTTGTACTAACTAGAATAATCTTATTGATGAGCCATTCCCTGTTTTTACCATATAGCTATATGAATAAAACTTTCAGTAAGGTTTTACAAGATGTTACCATAAAATTCTAAATGCTAGATAATACTTCTACTCTTGAAACAGGAAATACATTCAAAACAAGCAAACAAATAGCCAATGCAAAATTCATCTCAGGATGAAACAAGACTACTTCAGTACTGGATCAGTGGTCTATCAGTTGTTACTACTATTTTAGGTTATGAGACAACTGTTACTGGAGGTGTGTTTCTCTATCTTTTTCACAGGGTAAAAGCAAACCCTTCTGTAGCTGGGGGAGTCTCAGGACGGTTATGCTACCAGGCACAATGTGAGGCCGCACAACTGTAGGATGAATACCCAGAATGAATAGTACCCACACTATAATGAAGACAGACAATATATTTTTGGATGGCATAAAGGCAACCAGTAAATTAGAAAGGACTCACCTGTCACTGAAGGTTGAGGCTTGCTTAGAATTCCACAAGAGAATCCAGAGAATTCCAGAAGGAATCTCCAGCAAGAGACTCTTTCCCAGTGTTGGTCAGCCCTTAAATGGGGTCTGGGAGAGGTGGAGCTAGACTCCACCCCTTCCAGTCACACAAGTGAATTGCCTTCACCTGTGCTCCTGTGGCTGAATCAGTGCTCGCTTCAGGTGAGTGGTTCAGGCACTGATTCAACAGTTCCCATACAATGACCAAGCAGTTTCTGGTATGAAGGATGGTACTACTGTGAGAAAAATGCTCAAATCGATGTTTGTTTGCAACTACAAAGTAGACAATCATGCAAGATGCCAGTTATCGAAGGAAAGGGCTATTTCTTTTCACCCCTCATCTTGTTTACTGATGCAGAACACAGAAATGCCTTTATATAACTTTAAACTATGCTAAAGTAAAATTGACAAACAATTTCACTTCTGCTGATGCATTTACCTAAATGATTCTGCTTCAGGTATGTTTTCATATTGGTCTGAAAGAAAAAAGGAACAAAAACACACATCATTTTGTTACATCATCATCACCAGACCCAAAGAACTGTCAAAAATTTCAGGATTTACAAAAGGATCTTCTAGCACAGGAAAAAGCTATGAAATCAACAGACCTTTGCAGAGATGACTGAGATTCTTCACTATTTAAGCACTTCTGAAGAGAATTACATGGTGGCTTAATTGTAGCTGTTACATGCCATTATAACTTAAACTTTGAATCCACCTTTCAAGCAGTATGTAAGATAACTCTTAACTAGCTAGTTTTTATTGTTGTTGCTATCTTTTACCAGTTTTCAAAATATTTGGAACATACATTCCAGAGGGAAATGCCATCATTTCTGTACATATTATATACCTGCTATTCACTATATTTGGCACCTATCTACTTGGCAGGCCAAACAAATCTTATGCGATAACATAAATGTGAAAAGCTGTGTAAGAGCTTTGTAAATTTTTAAAAGCATCATTAAATTTAATCTGGATCAGTCCTCTTACTATCATATGATTCACACTAAAAACTGACATGTTTCTCTGCAATTCCATGCCAGTATATATTAATGTCTAGGTAAGATTGTTGGAAGAAATGTAAAGACTTTTAACAGAAACATTTATATGTAGAATTTAATTTACCCTTCCATGTGATGTTACAAACAGTAGTTCTCAGAGGCAACACATGACTATATTTTGTATTCTTACTGTGTATTTACCTTTTGAATTTTTTAGAAAAGGAGAACTTTTTATGGAAAGATAATTGCCATCACATTCAAGCATTCTGTGCCTAGTTGTTTGTTTATGAACATAATTTGGACCTCTTCTATATAAGGCTTCTGAATTGTTCAGTCACCTGGGGACAGAAGGATTTGAGTCCTCAGCTGTATGATCACACAGAGAGCTATCATTTCTTGAAGCACCATAATGATATTTGTAAAAGTCTAACAATAATCTGACACTTAAAATAATTGTGAAATGTGCATAAAGTAACTAGCAAAGAAACAGAAACAGCAAGAAGTTTGACAACTGTATGTGAGGTTTATGAGTTCATGAATCCAATAACTGCATTTCTGAAACTTTCCTATACATAAATTTCATGATTAGACTAGCCAGTGCTATTTTCTATGTTTTTCCTGAAAAAAAAACAAAACTTTCACACTATAGTCTAATTCTTATCAAGTAAACAAAAGAAACCTAAAAAATGTAAAGAATGATAAATTCAAAACTGAGCCACTTACTCTTACTTATTTGCAGAACACAGTTAGTAGCAAGTGTCACAAATGGGGAAGAGAAAGAGAAGAGTTGATCTTCAACTTTTCAGAAAGATCTAAAACTAAGGTAGCACTAAAACAACATAATATAGGCAAAATTGTAAAGTGAAACAGAATAATTTTCAATCTTGACAATGAGGAATTCCAACCAGTGATCATAAAACTATGTAGAAGGGCACAGTGACAGATTTATGACAGCACAGACAACTGTAACGCAAAACACTTTCGAAAGATAATGCACTTTAAAATATGTCTTTCTCTATGAGTTATTCCATTCAGGGTAGAAATTCCATACAGTGATTCTTGACAACAATTTGAAAAAAGACATAATAACTGTCCAAATAAAAAGAAATTATTCAAAATGAAATATTGAAAATATTAAACTGAATATGATAAAATATTATATTCTGGTGTTCTTTTGTTTATCTTGTGTTAAACTCACACATATCTCCCTATTGATGGCCTCTACATGAAAAGCAAAATAAAACAAAAGATAAAAAGCTATTTATTAAGAATATGCTTGTAAGAAAATTGCTTTAAGTATGGAACAATAACACCTGTAGAAGACATAACATTAATAAACATTACATTTGTTTCCTTTGTGTTGTTCTAATATGTTCCTGAAATAATAAATACCATTAAGAATATGAACAGATAAATCTGTCTACTTTTTTGCCCTAATGAGGACTAGTTAGCAAAACTGACAAGTTACCAATAACTGATAACATTAAGAAAACTTTTACACACAGAAAGCATAGTGTGGGCACTGCTGTGATAAGGTATCAAGAAGCTTAGATGTTCAGTGTGTTCATCAAGAAGAACAATATATAAGACCGTAGAGAGGCCCCAGGAGTTCAGTGAAGACTGACACTGAAGGCATTGGGAAGCAATTATAATACAGTGAATCAATGTCACTATCTATCTTCTCAAATTGGGCGGCAGGGGGGACAAGCAAAACTGCAGGATCTTTGCCACTATTGGCCCTGGTAATAATGGCATGCCCACGTTAGTAAACCAATGTTAAAATAATGAGTTTTACCACTCCCTCTGTCAGATTCTATTTTAGACCTTAACCCAATGGTTCAAACAGAAAAAAACTGATGAAGTAACACAAACCATACAGCAATGCTAAGGAAAATGAGCCACAGTTGTCAAGCATTTCCTCTTGCCTCTCAGCTAAGGTTAAAAAAACCCACTCTACCCACATTCCTATTGCATGTGAACCCATATGATAATCAGGTAATCTTTCCTTTCCAGCTCATTCCATGTCTCCCTCCACATCACTACTCTCCATCAGCTGCTTTCTCTAAAGATGAGACTCCTCACTCTGCAGCTGTAATGAAAATGTAATGACCACATAACAGGTACCAGTCAGAATGCTCTCAAAGCCACAACCAGGAACCATTTCACCTCCACAGAGATTTACCTGACCTTTGGTAGTCTACCGAGAAATAATTTATTTTTCAGAGTTCTTTTCTGCACAACAAAAATTCTGAGGAAAACTGTTTTAACACAGTTTGAATGAAAAAAATAAATAAAATAAAATAAAATACAGTTTTTAATATACTACATGAAACATAAACCCATATATTTTTAAAAGAAACCAGTCTTTCCTGTATGTCCTTACTGAATTCCATAAAATGTATTATAATGTTCTGCCTCTAGAGAAATTATGTGTGCTTTGCTGATAAATAAAGGACATGGAGAAGGCTGAGGTAGCTGAGACAACTTCTTTTTCTTGGTCTTCACTGACAACTGCTGTTCACACACCCTGCAAGCAGATGGGTCAGAAGGTGACCTGGGGAGCAATGTCCCTCCCACTGTGAGTGTAAATCAGATTTGCTGCTACTGGAGAAACCTGAACCCACTACCTTTATGGGTTCCAATGAGATGTGTTCCAGAGTCCTGAGGGAAGTGGCTGATGTAGACACCAAACCACTCTCAGTGATATTTGAAAAGTCTTGGCAGTCAGGTGAAGACCCTGGTGACTGGAAAAAAGGCAGTGTTGCATTCATTTTTAAGAAGGGTAGAAAGGATGACTCAGGGAACCACTAATCTGTCAGCCTCATCTCTGTGTTGGGTAAGGTCATGGGTCAGATCCTCCTGGAAGCTCTGCTAGGGTGCATGGAATAGAGGAAGTTGATAGGTTTGGCATGACTTTACCAAGGACAAGCCTTTGCCCGACCAAACTAGTTGCCTTCTATGATTGTCCAACTGTATGAGCCGCTGATGTCATCTATGTGAACTTCAGTAAGGCCTTTGACATGGTCCCCACAACATCTTTCTCTCCGAATTGAAATGATATGGATTTGATGGGTGGACTGTCCAATGAATTAGGAACTGATTGAGAGACTGCTGCTCTTCAACACCTTTGTCAGTGACACTGACAATGGAATTGAGTGCAAGTTTGGAAATGACAACAAGCTGTGGAGATATTCAGTCTGTCTGGATGGGACTCTGAGCAGCCTGATCTAGCTGTAGAGGCCTCCATTAATTGTAGAGGAGTAGGACTAGATGTCCTTTGAAGATTTCTTCTGACTCAAACGATTCTATGATACTTTTTCCATTAACCTTCATCTCCTTGAACTGGAACTCCTCAAAAAGAGGGGATACGCTGTGCAATGCCTGTCAAGCTGGTCAGCACTCCTGACAAGCCCACAGCAGGTAATTTATGTTTCCACATGGTTCTAATTCCCTTCATCTGACTAGTATCACTTGCCAGTTACAATCACTATCCCCAGCTGAGGTAAAGAGCGAGTACAAAGCAAGATACTGGGCAAACAGCTCTGAAGGGAAGAGCTGTATGTGTATTATCCATGAGTAGGAAGGACTGCCTCCTGAGGGGGGGTATATTTTGGTTGAATGCTAAGAACCCATGAACCAACTAACCAATCAAGGGCTCAGATGAATAAAAGAAAAGTATAAAAAATGAAGATAATGTGTGGTATAAGACTTTCTGTACAACACTGAAGAATGTGGGATGCTTAGCAGGAACAAAGTAAAGCAAGGAGGCAACAGATAGTACTGGAGAAAGGAAAGAATGTTAAAGCAGAAACTCAGTTATAAAAGTGTATTGAAGGGGGGAGAAAGTACTATCATGATTGAAAAGAGAAAGGAGTACCTACTGGAAAGTGGAGTTAAGCAGAGAAAATAAGAAAACGAAAATAGGACGGTGGTTATTATGAAAAAAGAAATTAATTTTCATCTTGCTAACCAGTCATTCACTGGTCTCTGCAGCAAATCTCCTGTGAAGAGGAGATCACAGCTTGAATTATCAATTATACTTTTTTGCTTGAAATGCAGGTCAAATTACACAATTCATAAAACCTTAAGATCTGTAGTACTTGATGAATCACTAACCATCCCTGTGATTCCACTATTGCTCTTCTGTATGTCCTTGGTAATAAAAATCTAGAGATTGCTTCTTTTTTTTTAGGTAGTGCTATTGAACTTTTCACTGTATTTTAAAGGATAAGCTTTCATACCTGCTTTATCACTGTGTTAAGATAGCAATAAAGCACATAACAAAGATGCTGTTGGCAATTCACAAACATACTGCACTGAAAAGTAGATTCATAATTACAATGTGAATAATAAATATACTTTTACTTTTGAAACTCCAAAGTCTACTTAATATAATACTGATATAAAAGGTGAATTGTAGTGAAAACATGTAAGTGAAAATACAATCCAAAAAAGAAACCATAAGAAACTCAGTGGAAGAAAACCGGTCAGGATGTCTAGATCTCTCAATAGCTCTTAAGTAATTAGTGAAGCTTTGTTTATTGAAAATATTTATTGCTATAGCTAGTATTTCTGTTTTCAGTCATCTTTAATTTCATGTATTTTATAAGGTATCACCTGAATAAAGAAAATAAATGCTCCTTTTCTTTCACTTATTCTCATTGCTTCTTTTCTTCGGTGCAACTCTAGATTGTCTTTAGATATCACTCTTCCATTCGTGTGAGATAATTATGTAATCACATTGAAATGCATAAATAAAAGCTTCTTTTTCATAAATCATAAAGAGAACTGCATTTTCAAGAAATCTGAATAATTCTAATTTCTGTATCACTACTCTCCCCATACAATGACAGTCACCTGTGAATAAGTTATGAATAGTCTCTCTCTACCAGAGAACAATAATAAAGAAAATCTGGCTTTGCTTAGATGCATGGGTCTTTTTATGTACTTATCTGAGATGAAGTCAACCTCTAAAAATGTTATACATTCAACAGTCACTTCTGTTTTTACTTAGAGTTCAGCAATTTTAAGAAGAAACTTAGAGTACACATAACTTCCAAGATGTAAATAGGTCACGAACAATCCCTAGTCTTTGTGCTTCACCTTACTCAGAGATGAGTAAACAGGAAGAAGACAGAAGAGATCCTGAAAAGTCTTTGATGATTAACCCTAAGTGATATAAGTTATATGCCAACATTACCTCAAATCTCAATACAAACATGATGAAGAAAGTACTCCCTTATTTTTTTCTTCATTTTCTTTTTTTCATTTTTTATTTTTTTTCCTTTGGAAGGACAGAGAAATATATCTTAGTGCATTTATAGGTATAATGCTTTCTAGAGCTTGATGTGAACCAGAAAGCTAATGAGTCTTCCCTTTTTATAATGATAGTAACAACAAAAATATTTTGTTCTGGGTTTTCCCTTCTGTTTATTTCTATGTTGGCCCTAAGCATCTATCAGAACACCAAGTTATTTCACCATTCCTTAGGGGAAAGCGGTTCGGGAGGTGATTGATGGAGTTAATGGAATCTTGCTTCTTCTCAGATGCCTGAAAACAAGTTATCCACAAAATTGATTTGCTGTTTCTTGTAGCCATAGATCACACACTGAAAGTAGCACTAAAACAAAGCAGTACGCTAATGCTTAAACTAGTCAAAAATCTGAAATGGTAAATCCACTCAGACGCATGCAAACATTATCATTATTTAAAGTTATTTTAGCCATGAAAAGAAAGGTACTTTTAAGACTTCCTAAAGTCAGCCTGGAAAACTAAATTATGTCTGTGCATGAGCTGAAAACTGCTGCATATTATTTACATGGGTCTTCATTAATTGCTGCCTTGGCATCATGTGCTATTCCAGACTAGAGGTAATACCTATTGTGATCAGTAGCTCTAGGGAAAAACAAACCACATTTTCTGGAGACAAAATATCTGAATATATGTAGTATAAAGGAGGAAGATAGACACTGTGGTGGTTAACTGCTTGTGCAAATCAGTATTTTTTGGAGTGTTAGATGGTCGAATATTTTTTATGATCCAAGTTCATAAAAGAGCTGGAGATTCTTATGTGTTTTAAGTCAGTCAAGAACACTGTATGAGTATTTCTTGTTTAAACACACTCTTCTGGGTTCCTATAGTTATAGGAGTTTACAGCATAGAAGTCATTCTTAGTTTTGAAGCTGATGCAGTTTTTAAGACTGCACATTCCTATACCACTTGTGCTGATTATGGTATATTTATTTTATGGAGGAAAAGATGTAAATGCAATTACTCTGGGACTGGCTTTCAAGACTATGGAAGCTCATTCTAAAAATATTGTTTTCCTGCTTTGGGGTTTCAGCTTCTAAGCGGTCCTACACAACATTACTTTTCTATCTTAAATTTAAGTTAACTAAACAGGAAAAAATATATATATTTAATATATATTAGATATATTAAAGTAAATCATTAGATTTACTAGACATCTACAAATATATCTGGCAGTAATATCCTGTAATTAAATATCACACTAAGAAGATTTCTGAAACAGTTTACATTCTATTTTTTTTCCTTAATCTCTATTATTTTTATTTTTTTCTTGAAGATTCAGGATATACACAAGGCCTTTTTGCTTAGGTTTATGGCACTGAAATTGTCTCAGATTCACCAGATTTTAATAAATAGACTGGAAGAGATTAATGCAGAATCACATGCTTCTTATCACATCCAGACAGTGAGTCATCAGAAAAAATATCTGATTTAGACTCATGGAGTTATTGGAATGAAGTGGAGTCTTTTTATGCATAAACTAGAAAAAGAAATGGCATATGCATCATAAACTAATTAATTAACTAACGAGAAATTAATTCAATGTGTATCACAACAACTAATCTTTTCTCCTTCCCATTTTCTGTACTCTACTAGGCATTTTGATGTATATCCTCTAGTACTCTACACTTTCTGACTTTTAAGTCCTCAGTTAACAGAGCTACCCACCAAGACTCAGCTGAGTATATTCCATGGAGATGTTCAAGTGTGCTTTGCTTAGTAACTTTTTAACCACAGTCTGTAGCAGATTTTTTCAGTAATAAATGTAAAATATGCTGCAACATAGTGATGCAGGGGTTTTTTTTTGTTTTGTTTTTTTTCTAACAGCTAAGAGAAGATGCTTGATGTTGTCAGTTGAAAATAGAAATTAAAGAAAATAGAATAAAAGATAACTAATCTGTATGGGAAAAAATGCTAAATAAGAGAAAACAAAAATTAAGGTTTATTCCCTGAGAAATTAAAGAAAAAGTAAATTAGGCATGGTTGAGTCACTTTTATTTTTATTTTTTTGTGTGTGTGAAAGAGATGGTGAAAAATGTCTCAGCAATCTGAAAGTATTTTAATAAAAATGTGATGTTTATCTGCATAAATGCATTTCCTTACCACTTACATGAAAGTACTAAGCAAGAATTTTGTTCAGGACTTAGCTCCTTGACTAGGTTGACAAACCTATGAATGCTGAGGGACTGGCTTTAAAGTACTAATAAAAGAGACTTGAATAATTTTCAAATCTTCAAACTGAAGAATTTCAAACATGCAGCTAATAGAAAACACTCTCAAAAGCCATCTCATAATACTAATACTGGAAAGCAATTCTTGTAAGATGTGTCATTAAAAGATGACAAACAAGTTGAGAAAGAGGATAGTTAACTATTCAGTGGAAGAGAAAAAAAAAAGCTCGAATATGTACAAATTAGGACATAAATATCTGAATCTCTGAATACTAAGTGGACAACTTTGTATATAAAATTGCTATGAATGCTATATAATGACGTTTATCAGTGACACAGCTTTTTCATTTGGGAATATGATGGGACTTGATATTAGTCTTACTTCTATCATCTATCTTCTATGAAAATGTTACCCTTAATTACCAAAACCCACTGAAGGAAAGGAATTATGTAAAACTGAGAATTCTTTTCACATCCTTTCCTCTCGGTTTACTTTTCGTTTATTTGTACGTTTATTTTCAGGAGGCCCCTTTAAACTACTCTCAGATACTTATGGCAGTACAGCTCTAAATGAGATCAACAGCCAGAGGACATTGGCACTGCAGCAGTAGGTATCACTGAAGTGTTGATGCTTCCAGATATGAAACAAAGCAAAACAAACAAACAAAAAAGACTTACATTTGCAGGTGAAAGTGTTCATATTTTTCTTTCATTTTCAAGGAGAGAGTTAAACAACTACAGCTACGCAGAAACAGACTCTTTCTCAGGTTCTTATTCTTCTAACTTTTGTGTTTGACAATAAGAATGAAAATTCAGCAGGCAGACTCCTATAAAAAGAAATCTTAGTCAATGTATTTTGAATTCTATTAAGCTTCAAAGACACTGTACAAATATCTCACTTCAAGAAGTGAAGCACTGTGTTTTCAATGATGTTCAGTATTACTTTGGTAACATTAACACCTTTGGCTTCACTAACCTGATTCTTACTGCTTGATTTTACAACCCCGCAAATGTGACAATCCAAAGATTAACTTGGAAACATTCATTTTATTTTTTGTTATGCTGTATTAGAATTCCACAAGCATTTCTTCATGCTTTGATCAACAGAATCCTTACCTGAGAGAATCACAATGCTCCATTTCTGAAACTCTGAAGTAATAAAAAGCTAGTGTGAAGCATATGAAAATCCTAAAAAATTATAATATGATGTCCAACATGCGAATAGCACCTTTAGCTTTTGGCAAGATATGTTTGTACCACTCAGAGATCCTCAAGTAAGCTCTGACAAAATAATTAAAGAACTGAAAATCTTATAACTGTGAAAGTGAAACTGAATGTTGTAACAGTGAGTTTATTATGACTGTTCTGCAGTGAGGATTATTTTGTACCATGTGCAAAAAGTTCTGCTCAGGGAAAGTACTGGCAGGGTAAGCAAAAGAATCCGGCAAAGACTATTTGGACTAATCTTGAAGAGAAGCAGTTCTGAACCCAGATTTAATCTGGATTATTAATTCTTCTAGTGCACAGCAGAGCACACATAAAAGATGAAGCACTCTTAAAAGATGACACCTTTCTACTTGTGCTTTAACATTCTGGGAAATCACTTTCTGTGGTCTCTGGGGTGAGTGAAGCATGTCTTCAGTAAATCCCTTCCCACCAAACCAGATGTAAGAAGTAGATCTTCAAAAAGCCAAGAATTTCAATTTTTATAGCTGGAGAATACTTTTTATGTTTTAATAGATTTTTCTCTACATTAGACCTCCAGAAAGGCTAGCTCATTCTAAGGTACAATTTTAATAACGTTCCCCTTTGAGAAAAAAAAAACAAAAACATTTTCATTCTGATCTCCTTAGTGGGCCATTGCAAAATTGTCCCACTGTACCTCCAAGTGAGATAAAACCATAGGTGACAATGGAAAAAAAGGAAATGATTCTTGTTGTTCAGACTTCATGTTCTCAGAAATTATTAGGAAATTAAACTTTGGAACAAACATGAACATAGGTTATCAAACAAACAATATTATCTTGCATGAATATAATAAAGCATCAGAAGGAGATAAGAGAACCTTTACTTTCCAATAATTTTTATCATGTCTTGAAAGAATATTAAATTCTTTTTCAGGTGTTGTACACGTGTCATTGCAAAAAGCAAAACATATTGCTTACAGTCAGGAAGCCTTCCTCGTATGGCAACAACTACACTATTTTACTCACTAAACACCCTACACTCAATGTTTCAAAGAAAACTTGCATATGCTATGCCTGGATATGAGTACGATAGACTCTTTAATCTGGAGACTCTTAGTTACTTTGGGAGAGAAATGTCTTATGCTAATTTCTTCAGAGACAAAGAACTCAGTCGCTATTCAGACTGCAGCAACCAGAAGGAGGTTCTTACATGGCTAAGTATGAAACCAGCTGAGCACTGTGACATCTATAAGTAACTGCCAATTGCAGTAAAAATTCTGCAAGTTTTTTTGAAGGGAAAAAATGCAGCTCAACCAACCAATTGAATTCTCTTCTTCGTCCTTTCCAGTGCCTCATTTTCCATTATTTCCACTGATTTGAACAAAGATAAATCATAACAATTTTCCTATTTGAAATCACCAGGATAGGAATGTATATTCCTGCCCATAAAGTACATCTATAGAATACAGCATCAAATTATAGTAATGGCTACAGACTTAACTGCCAGATCAAATAAGTCAATACCTTCCATGCTTAATTCTGATGTTTCTAATTAGGAAAAGGAACAACTACATTCTAACATTCAGTGAGAGAACCTTTACTGATCTTTTTATTTGAGCATTTATTCTCAAAAATAAGCATTAATTAAAACATTTATGAATGCAGTAATCAATGGTGACAAGTGAAAGAGAAACTTTCTTATTTCTTTTTGCTTTGTTTCCTTTAAAAACAAACAAACAAACAAACCCCTAGTTTTCCACATTCTATTATACTAAATACTCATTACATTTCTTAAAACTATGTAGAACTTGAAAGCTATAAGCCTTATATTGGCCTGCGTGGTTCTGGTAATATTGGTGGATGGAAAGCAACATATACTTTCTGTGTTTTGTATTACCCACTTCTATGGAAAGCATTAGATCATGGCCTGAACTAGTGACTGAGAACCTGGTGAAGGGGCATGGCCAGCTCTGGGAGCACAGGTGCCAGCAATTCACCTGTGAACTGGACAGGTCCTGGTTCCACTCCTCCCTAGGCTCATTTATGGGCTGGCAAGAGAGAGGGGGAAGTATCTTTACTTGGAGACTGCTTCCTTTGGAGTATTCAGCAATCCCTGATTCTCAAAAACGGATAAGCAATTCCTTCTTTGATACTGTATTGTGACCACGACCTTTCCTGGGTTATCTGAACCTGGTTAACAGCAACTCTATCTGTTTCTGCCCATTCTTACATCACTTAAAAAAAAAAAAAAACACAACAAAAATATTTCTTGAACATAATGGATAGATTGCAATAATTACAAGCAAATAACTTCACTGAGGGATTTGGGACTCATGGTATCATGTAACACAAGAAAAAAGTCTGATTGGTTTGTGATTTCATGGGGAGTCTGAGAGGAAATAAATTCTATTTAACTCCCTACTTGTCAGCTCCTTTCTTGATGTTTGTAATATATGGACACAACACTGGATTTTAATTCTGGAGATATTTCAAGCTACCAAAACATTTATTAGTTTAATAAATGTTAGAAATGATTGAAAAGCTATAAATGTTTAAATTGGAATGTAGAAACTCTTGGACTTGGTGTTCAAACTGAAGCTATTTTGACTGCATTTCCTAGGACCATAGGCAACTTTACTGTTTAAGCATCTTAAGAAAAACTGCCACGCTGAAGTTTCCTTGATGTGTTTGGACTTTCTAATATCAGAAAGATTTTCTAATATCAGAAAATATAAAATTTAGTGAAGATTATTGCTAAATCAGTGTACTATCTCTGTCCAGATATCAAACTTCTGCAAACTTGCAGAAAATGCAAACACAACAGAATTTGAAGAGCAACAGAAAGATAAGAAAACACAGAAATATCTATGGCTACAACAAGTAATTGCCTATTGTATACATTACATAACTGTGGTGGGTCAAGTGATTACTTCTTAACCCAATGTCCTCTAAGTCTGAGAGAGAATAAGATATGATGACTTACATAATGTTAGTTGTATCCTGGACAGCTCTGCAGTTTCCAAGTGAGAAACTACTGCTTTCTTCCCCCTCTCAGGTAGCTCAGATTAGCACTTGCACTCCTCATAAAGACACAGCTTTCTTAGATTGCAGTATTTAGTTAATAACCAGATTTGAGTGCCTTTGTTGTCATAAAAAGAAAAGGAGTTAACTGCTGTGACCACAGCTGTTCCAGTTGAAATCTTTCATTTGAGCAAGGATGTGCATTCCAGCAGCTTAACCAGAGCCTTTGAGAAGGATATTAACCAATGTAAGTGCAAACATCTAGCAGATGATAAGCCTCCAGGTTATAGGTAAATCTGTGAAAGATTGCTTTGCTTGTATGCTCAGACCTTCAGAACACATGCCACCAATACTTTCTCATAGGGTCACTGAGATTTCTTGCAAATTTCCTTTCACTTTGTATAAATGATTATCCTTTCACAGCAGTAGAAGTCTGAATTTACAAATGTGCTTAAATTCTACTGCTTTAAATATTTAAAATATCATTACTGCAAAATAATTTTGTAGGATCTCCACAAGCTTTATCATATCTTAAAACTGTTTCTCCAAAGTAGTAGCAAAATGGAGGTTAATAGCAGTCCAGCATGTGTTACTATAAAGTTCTCCATGTTCATTCAGATCTTTAACTGAAAATGGAATTAGAAAATGTACTGAGTTTACATTTTGAGCTATTCCTTAGTATTATTTCAGTTTCAGTCACATTGCCATCCTGCTTGCTCCTCATCCAAGGATAGCTATCAATAAAACAGGACGAGATGGAAGAGAGTAATGCCTCAAACTGGGAAAAACTGCCATCCAGAGTGATTTACTGTATCCACAAAAGTCATAAATAGTTTGAATGATTGTTCTGAATATCACAGTACATTATATCAGAATTGAGTAATACTGAAGTTTAGATAAAATCCTTGTATCAGAGCAAAAAAATAATGTTAGAGATTTAGATACGAAATACACGTGGAAAAATAATACACAATTGGATTTCCATATGAGAGCAAAATCTTACATATTCATTTAAAAGAGAGAGGGAATTGCCTCAGAAACAGAAACATAACCCACTCATGAATAAAAACATAATTCCTTGCTTTCCAGTTCTAAGTAATATAGTCATGTACAAATGTTTCAAAGATGAAAATGGTGGAAAGTTAAAAAAATTTTTAAGCTATCACTGAGTAGTTCAACCTACAGAAGAAAAAATAGATGATGAGTGTTAAATTTTAATAACTACAATAACATTGTCTTGCAAGTGACAGTAATTTAATATAATTCAAAATAAAACATTCAGTTTTTCAGCTGAAATAATTATCCAAACCACAGTTTAGAAGACATACATATGCGTATTTTCAAAATAATTATGGGCAGGAACTCCTCAGATCTGAGGATGTACCTTTCCAGATATTCTGCTAAGCTTTCCATCTTTACCCTCTATCGATAACCAAATTCCTACTGAGCACTGCCTTTTTTTGTAAATGTTTTTGTAACATTGGAAAATGTTACCTTAGGCCTCACATTTTACTGAGCTAGTCTTTTTTTTTTTCTTCTTTTTAAAGTATCAATCCTTTGGGAAATTTTTGCAGATTTAATCAATCTTTAGGAAAGACAATCTGGACTTCTTAGGCAAGTAGATAATTTTGTTAATTAGTTATTTATTTTAATTTAAATTTTGTGAAGTAATTATTCCAAGCATTTGTTTATAGCATCTGATTCAGTTTAGTTTTGACAGAATGAATTTAATTTAAACATAAAATAACATAAAGGGGCTGAAATACAGTCTCCCTTATGAAAGTCACATAGAGCTGGTCCCACAAACTGTGCTCAAATGAACTGCTCAGCTCTTTCACAGTATTATATGCTGTAACAGCAAAATAAAATGACTAGAATGGAGCAATTTAGAATAAGAGCAGAGTAAAGTTGATATGGAAAAATGCTCACCTAAAGATAAACAGCAGAACAAAGTTATTTCTTTTCACTGGCTGGTCAAATAGAGAAGCTGACTTGTTACACAGAATGAAAAAAAAAACCACAAAAAACAGAGGTGGTAGAATAGAGCTGATTAACTACTGCTTTCAACAAAAGATAAATGACTACAATGGTCTGGATTTCATGTTTATGAGCAGAGGTTTTTTTTTTTTTTTATCGTAATGAAGAATGTGATTTTTATGTTTCTGTTTTCAGTCTTATTTTTATAGAACTTAATTTTCCCTTTGAACATTTAAGGCTTAGGCAAAAGTAAACAAACAAAAAGGATTCATTTCCAGAAGACTTTAATTTTTTTCGAGTAATCCACAGAACGTTATATTGCATAACATTTAATTGGAACAGTCATATTCATTGTAATTCAGATTAAATAGGGTAACAGAGCTTAGTTTAATTTTTTTAATTGCAGCCTTCTATATAATACTTCTTGATCTGTGGGACCAATTTCAGAAAAGATAATTCAAAAAGTGAACTCAAAATCCAGTGTTTCCTAGCAGGGAATCATAGCATGAAAGAAGTTTAGAGTGAATAAGTAGAGCTAAATACTAGTCTAGAAGTCAACACTGGCATTGTTCAGTTAGCAGCTGCTTCCATTTTTGTAATAGCTTCCATTTTAAAACAGTAAAAAGGGAATCCCTGATACCCCAGACTCCATTTCATGTTCATATGCACCTCCATCCTGTCTCCATTAGGATTAATTATTGAAAAGCTTAAACCTACCCAGAACTTTTTAAAAATGATCTATTTTGACTTGTGGCTTTGTTCCAGAATTGACTCTTCAAAACCAAACAGCTTCAAGGTAGGCAGTAAGAAAGTGGACATAAATATCTGAATCTACTTTCCATGGTCTCTGTGGTCTTTTCTGACTATATTAGCAATTTAGATTATTGATAGTAACACTAATGAGTTCAATGGGCTTGTGTTTGTTTGCTTCTTCATTTGTTGGGTTGGGTTTTTTTGTTTTTTTTTTGCTCCAGGATGGAAAGAAGGAGTAGATTGAAGCAAGCTACACAAAAGCCATTTGTAAAGCAAGCAAACAAACAAACAAACAAAAAAACAAGAAATAGGCTACCAGAAAAATGATCATATTAAATTCCTACACACTCATTTTCATTAGTAGAATCAATCTTGTACAGATGAAGAATTTAAAACAAAAAACAACAACATCAAAATAGGCACACCAAGCTAGATCTAGTCTGTTAACATTTCAAAGGGAACTTAAGACATGCTTCTACCATATATTGAATCACATCATAAAGCTCTTCCAGGAATTATAAGCAAGGTCACTTGATTCTGGCTAGCAGACCTTGGCGAAGGCTAGGGCCAACTTACACAACCCTAAATCTCCAACAGAGCATGTAAAACAAGATCAAATAAAGGTCAAGTACTCTCTGAGGCTGCTCCAACTGGCTGACCAACTGAGACCTCCAAGTACATCTCCTATCCATTTTGTAGAAGTTCTTGCTCCTAAGTAGTGCCAGGGCAAATAATGGCACCACACCATTAAGAAATCAGAGCAGCTTGCCGTATGAAAGAACATGTTCGGGGAGACTCTTGGTTGATCATCCACCTTCAGACAATAGAGCTGAAAACTCCATGACTGGATCCTCAGGCGCTGAATCTATCTATCTATCTACCTCATTTTCTTGGTTTTCTTATCTATATCTCAAGTTCCTATTAGATACCCCAAGCCTTGTCATTAGGAATGACTTTCATCGAATTTGCCTGACTTTGTTGTTTCATGTGGTTTCACTACTGTTTGGCACGGTTTCATTGCTATTTCATTAGTTTTTTACTGTTATCAGATTTGCCCAACTTGTGGATTTTGCATAGCTGTCATTGCTGTACACAAGGAACATACATCTGCACAGAGAACTTCTGCTAAAATGGAAGCAGAAAAGAAGGTATTTTCAACATCATCCTTTCACACTAGCCTTCCTTCCTCTTAAAACAGATAAAAAAAAAGAACAGATAACAACAATTAGTTTGCTTCTTGCTGAAACAAAAATGAACTTAGAATGATTATGTTTGTACAGATAAGCAAGGCTGTTTGCAAATTGGACTTCTTTCCCTATCTAGCTTTTATGGAATATGGGTAAATTCAATACTCTTGTGTGACCTCTAACCTCAAAGGTCCTTATGTACTTGAATTTTCTCTGGTTCAGGACAGCTGAGTTTTCTTCTTACTTTTAGATCTTCTATAATAGAGTGCAGAACTCACAAAAACTCACTTCCACCTAGTTGGACACTACAGCAAATTGTTTTCTAGTTGTGTTCTTCAACAAGAATGGTTTGAAATAAGGATGTGAATTATCTACAGAAGATAACTGTAGGCATCTTCCAGGTATCTGCCTTCACTTAGGTGATATTTTTATATCAATCATAGTGACATTGCCATTATGAAATAAATCCCTTCAGTTAGAATGGTAGCAGGGCTACCCACACTACCTGATATTTGCTGATGTATTGTCTTCAGGGTGCTTTTAGAAAAGATGCTAGTCAAGTCAGTAAGCAACACGTATACTGACTCAGAAACAGAATAAATAGAGAAGAGGTACTTGACTTACCTACAGGCTTCTGTATATTACCTTGTTTGGGAAATCTTTCTTTGTCACTAGTATGGTGTCCCTAAGCAACTTGCTACAAGGAAAAATAAAGAGGAAAACAGATAGGTATGATTCATTTAGTGAAGAATGTTTTTATTGAAAGTATTGTGCCTCTAAATGAGTACTATCTACTTTTAAAAATTTGTGAAAAATCCTGTTGCTCTCAACCAATACGTGCCAAACAAAAGGCACAATAAAAATGGCACTGAAATATATGAGCTCTTTGACAAGAGTATTAGTCACACCTTATAGCCTGACCTTTCTGCTGGCAGGGACATTCAGTAAGGTGATATAAGAGAGTAAGCATTTTAAGAAAATTCATGACATCAGTCATTCACTAAACAAGTATCATTCTCTCTCCTGATGATTTTTTTTCCACCCTATATTACTACCAGTGTTCATATTATCTCCCAAATGCTAAAGATTATTCCAAAGTGTGTCTACAGTGCTAAAGGAATTGCCAAGATGAATAAATTTGTTATTATACCACCATGGCCATTTGTGGGCAAACCACTATGAGTCCCATCTTGCATTTGCAAGGACAGAAAGAAGTTGAGATTTATAAGTATTGTCATTCATGAAGTAATTCTGGGAGTCAATGGATTTAAGAAACATACCTCATGAACACAAACCTCTTCCTATTGTTAAGATGACTGAATCAGCCACAGATTGTTGACTGACCAACACTACATCCAGATAAGATTTCTGAAACTGACTTAATGGCTTTGATGCCTAGGGTGTAGTCAAGGCAAGGTGATTTACAAAGGAGGAAAAGAAAGCTATATGGAACTGTTCATTTCCCCTTGAATTTTTAATAGGGAGTTAATATGTCTTTTGCAAACATTCACAGCAGCTGCTGGAAGTTCAGGTTGTGTTTACATGTGTTGACATGATTTTGTAAGAGTGAAAAAGAGAAGAAGGTATTCTCTGTGCTCAGAGGTCATGACTGTAGACAAAGATCTGCTTTCATCTTCTATGTTCCATGTTGTGCTATCATCAAGGTCACTATAATGAGTATATATATATATTTTTTCATGACATGGAGAAAACTGAACTGCACAGGGCTTAAATTCTCTCTCCTTGGTTCTTAAAATGTCTCCCAATATGTCCTTGATACTGTAACTTCAGTTTATTTGAGCTAGGTTTTAATCAAATAACCTTTTCCTATTTTGTGAAAGAGTGAAACTTTGGAGTGGTCTACCAACCGTGTACCGTAATGGTGCTTCTTTAAGGAATAGAAAAGAATCAAAAATCCTTTCCTGGTTGCATTAAGTACATAAAAAGAGAAGAGAGCCTCACGCATTTCTGTTTTTTCAAAGAAAGAGCTTATTTTTCAAGAACAAAATCAGTAGTGTAATTCATTGGAAGGTAAGCATACATTTGAATAGAAGTGACAGTTTTAACATTTTTATTACCAAGAAAGACGATAACTGCTAGTAAAAGCCCAGTCTAAGAAAGAAACAAAATGAAAGCAACACTATATATTATTTGAGCAGATGAAAACAGGAGTAGCCAGAAACAGAAAGCATGGGAAATACACAGAGATGAAAAAAGCAACTGGAAAGTGAAAAGAATCAATGACTGACTGTATTAATACTGCATGAAGGAGTCTATGTGTGAGGAATACAATATCTTAAAATACCTACAGAGAAACCAGTATTAAACTTGTTAATAGTGATTCAGAAAGAAGGTTTTCAGTGAGTTGTTTTGTTTGTATCATGTGATTACAATTATTTTCCAAACCATACACTATGTCTTCTAAGCAGTCCAGAGAGCATCTGTTTTCATACAGTGGGCTTTCACAGCTTAAATCTTGGAGTTCAGGTACACTAATACATTTGAATACAAATCTCACTAGAGTCAGTTTTAGTATGTTAAAGATGACAGTGACATTCTATGATAATTGAAGGATACAGAAGTTGCAAGCTTAGGCTTAAGGAAAGTAAAATGAGAGGGTGAAGAAAGAAAATTTTAGGGTGTAGGGGGAATGTTCAGCTCTGTTCCCAACCATTACCTGCAGTGACACATACCCTTTATCAAATGAGATGATCCAGCCACATCATAAGATTCTCTTCTTGAATATTATACAATATTCAAAAAGACCATAAATACAGGAAAACTAAATTAGTCTGACATCAGTTAAGACACATAGACACCAATTCAAAGTACTGTTTCTTTGACAAATGACAATCAACTACTTTGCAGTGAATAGGTCTTGTCAAAAAAGCCTAATTTTCTTCTTAGAGGATATTAACAAGGACTTTGCTGTGCAGTGGGTAATTTCAACATCAGTCATGGTATTCCGTGACAGTATGTTTCCTAGGTAGCAAATCTTGGCATGAGCTTGAACTGTTAGTTGTAATAACCAGATGGATGTGGGTAGAATATTCCATAAATAGAATACTACCTAAAACTCAAATAATTTGCTACACAAACAAGTTGATTAAGGGAAATCATGACAGAGATGTACCAGGACACTAAGAAATCCACAAGGAGTGAATTTTCAGAATACTCAAGTTACATTCTTTAGTTTTCAAAGAGGCTCAGTGATAACACTGCTTACCTAAGAAGACAAACAATTGATTTAAACCTGCTAATGCATATTTATAGAAATTTTCCTTAAGCTACAAGGAAGACTGATATATATCACATAGATAAACTCAGAGAATTCATAACATTTCTATACTACAGTAGATAGTCTATTATGGTAGGTAGGTATCAAAAAGTGTGGTGATCAATATGCATATATTTCCTCTCTCTACATTGGAAGCTCTCTACAGCCTAGTTCTTAGCTAAAGTACAACTTAAATGAAACAATTGGATGGTCATAATTTTGGGCTGCAAAAACAGGCGAAAAATGTGCTTCAGGTGTATTTTTTACGTGAAAGATCTAAGTGAGCCAGATAAACTTCAGTGTGTCTCCAGTGAAATGCAGGTTTTTTGCGTTAAAGAAATGTATCAATGTTCCTAGGAGCTGGTTAAAATTATTATTTGAGTGGTATCAGTATATTCTTTTATAATTGAAAACATTATCAAATTTGTTTATTTTCTGTCAGTATTATTTTTTCTTTTTTCGCCTTCGTCTTATATAATGCAAATTTGATTAGTATCAGTGTACATGTACACACAGATTCTACTGTACATGTATGCTAGAATCATCTCATACACTTAATCACAGATATGGGATTAAATTTGAGATATACTGAGTCTTTTGAGAAAGACTGAAATATCACCTAGTAAAATGACTTGAGTGCAAGACACACGTGGCTTCTCCAGGCCCAGAGAGCATGGGTTAATAAAAGCCAAGTCCTGCTTGACCGACATGATCTTCTATGATCAAGTGACCTGCCTGGTGAATAAGGGAAAGGCTGTTGATGTAGTCTACCTAGAGTTTAGCAAAACCTTTGACACTGTCTACCACATATTCTCCTGGAGAAGATAGCAGCCCATGGCTTGGACAGGTGCCTCTTTGCTGGGTAAATAACTGGCTGGAGGGCTGGGCCCAGAAAGTAGTGATGAATGAAGTTAGATCCATTCTCTCTTTCCATTACATTTCAAAAACAGATGGTCTGTTTCTCTGCATGTTGTGAACCAGGTGAAACCATTAGCTGACATAAACTGATCTGTGCTGCTCACAAGCATATGCATATATAAACAGGTATGAAATTGAACTACTTACAAATTCATCTTCAAAAGAAAAAAAGAAAGGAAAACCAAAGTTTTTTTCTCAAACTGTACTGTGAATTGTGGCCTTTATAATCAGAAATAATTATTAGATTTCTAATATAGTTTGATAATACTAAATATGTTTGGGGGGGACATTTTATAAAAAAGAGATGTAGTAATAGGACAAGTGAAAATTGAAGAGGGAAGATTTCAATTAGATATTAGAAAGAAATTATTTACTGTGAGGGTGGGGAGGCAATGGAAAATGTTGGCCAGTGAGGCTGTGAATGTCACCTCCCTGGAAGCATTCAAGACCAGGCTGGATGGGGCTTTGAGCAACCTGGTTTAGAGGGAGGTGTCCTTGCCTATAGAAGTGGGGTTGAAACTGAAGTATCTTAAAGGTTCTTTCCAACCCAAACCATTCTGTGCTTCTGTGGAATATTTTGTTACATTAGAAGTGTAAAATGAAAGGTGTTAGCACAGAAGATAGTAAAACAAAAAATATGATACATGCTACTAGCAATATTATTACTATGATCAGTTAATACTTCCTCAAGATAATGCCACATTGCTCTTTTTTGGCTTTGAGAACAGGAAAAATATGAATCCAAATTCACACTTCAGTAAGTGTTCATGTCACATTCTTGACTTAACAATAATTATAGTAAGTGTGACACTGTACTACCTAAAATCCACAGAACACAATTTGTAATACATCTAGAAATAGATATACATTTCTTGAAAATCTTAAATATGTGCTGGGGCTTAAATATAGGTGGCAGTAAAGATCTGATTTCTGTGTGAAGCCATGTGTGCAAATATGTCATCTTTTCAGGAGAATCTTTCAATAGGAAGTATACAAGAAGATACTTCAAGAAAAGGAGTCAGTCTTAGTGATCAAAATTATTTCAATGAACACTTGATTAGCGTATTACAGAATATATTACTTATTTCTCCTACCTCTCTATATACGGTCATATAAACAAGTGAAAAGACTTCATTTACTAATAGACTTGTTGGAAAAGGTGATGGACGTTGGGCCATTGCTGAGTAGGGTTTCCATAAAATCCTCATTCAGCCACCAAACCTGCTCTCACTACTTTAATCAAGATCTTCAGATATTTAAAACAGTTCTCAAAGTCATGTCTTGTACCAAGTGCATTTAAAATAGTGTAAATGGGGGGAAAACAAACAAACAAACAAAAAAACAAGCATTATGGCAGTTCACAGAGTGCCATAATGTTTACAATGAGATCCTTCTAACCTAAGTGCAGAGCTTTAAATTATTATTTTCAAGATGCACAAACAGTATCAACCATTTGAATATTTTGAAAAAAAAAAAAATATTAAGAGAATCAAAATTGAATTTCTCTTTAAAATTGCATTATATAGGAAAAAACTCATTGAAAACATGAAATAAAATGAAAGTATGAAATAAAAATGAAAGCAAATGGACAGAAGTATGAATAAGATCTTGAAAATATTTTTTTTTGTTATTTCAACAGAGCGTTGTTTAACAAGAATTAAATATATATATTGTTACTGGCATGCAAAGAAAATTATCAGATAAATACTCAAATAAAATTCTTAAATAGCTCTGTTGAAGATACAAATTATGATAATTCATCACTATGCCAGATTAGTCATTTCTAATTCACTGTTTAACCTAGTGCAGCTTTCTTTGTCAAAGGCTACCTAATTTCTATCCAGCTTTGTAGTTATCTATATAACTTGTACTGCTTGTGAAAAGAGAAATCCGTCTTTGTTCTTGAAGACTCCGGGGTAACTAAGAATTCTCGAATTATTCAACTGATTAATAATGTTTACCTGTTTCTCTTCACAGCTACAGAAGACATTTGGTACTGATTGGCTTATATATTGTACAAAGAAAATTAGAATTCTTAAGTCAGAATACATCTCAGCTACTGTATTCTAGGGTTATCTGTGTAATGAAACAAAAGCATCTGTTAGAGTTCAGCTCAAAAAGGAAAGTTAAACCTATGTGTAAAGAAAAAATGTTGAAACAGCTATTTAGAAAAAGAAAGCTCATTTCTATGCACCACTGAAATCTTTGGTAAACTCATTCTTGCATTAAAAACTCCCCTTAACAAATGAATGATATTTTATCCAATTATCCATATACTATCAAAATTCAGTCTTTGAAACTTGTGTAAATAGAGCTGATGGGTTACTCTGGTACTGATACCAAAGGAGAAAAAAATCACTTAATTTTCAGACTAGCAGAAACTTGACATCCAAAGGATAAGCACTGTTAGCAAGTTGCCATTACTAGTCCCACTGCTAAGACTAAATCACAACTATCAGCCCAAGAACATAACAAAGTACACTGCTTGTGATGAGTTGTCACGAAAATTTCACACAGCCTTCCGCGCTGCGTTCTGCACTACTCAGATTCTATTTTTAATACAGAACACTTTTTTGCCTTACCCTGAAGAATGTAACAGCATCTCCAGAGATGAAAAAAATGAAGGACTCTGTGAATTCCAAAAGAGACAAAACAAAACAGAACAAACAAACAAAAAAGAGAATAAGGCAAAGGAGTGAAGAATGAGATTGTTAAAAATCTTTCTGTAGTGGGTTAATCTTGGCCACCAGCTGCTCTAGTAATTGCCCTCCTCAGCAGAATAGAGAAAGAAGAGGACACCGCGTATATATATTCCTTTCCCCTGTATGGAAATTTATCTTCATAAAACTCTTAGGGTAAGGATCTTCCTGAAGAAGAAATTTTTCAATTAAAAAATTCTCATTGGTCTTAAAATGACTGCTAGAACCCTGCAAAATCGATGGGACAATCTAACAGCAGTGTTTCACATATCTGTTGTACAGGATATCCTGCTGCATTTTTGTAATGCATTTATATTGCCTGAAGTTGCTCTGGCAATCTGTAATCCTTCTTGGCTATAATACAAGTATCTAACCTACAAAGGCCAAATGTGCCATAAACATCTTACCCACGTGTAGATTGCATGTGTCTTGGATTGTATGATTAGTAAAACACTTGGTTTTGTAACGCTTCCATCTACCAATGCCCACCACCTTTCCTAAGGCTTCTGCAGGATGAATGTTGGAAATCCATAAAATCATTTTTTGTCAGTTTCCAGCACTTCTTACTGCCATTGTCCAGTAATTAAACAGCATTAACCCAGCATTCTCTCTAAATTACTGCTTCAGAGAGGCCTTTCCACTATATTATTGATTTTTGTCACATACTGACTTAAAAGCTTCTATTGCTTCTTTACTTCCAGCTTCAGTAGTTCTGTAAAATAGTGCAGCTTTCTTGTCAATATGATTATCCAGTCCAGGTCATGCTGAATACCAGTCTAGCCCCAGGAAACCCTCAAAACTATTAGGTTTGAAACTGTGTAATTAACAGTGTTCTTAATGTACTCTTCAATTTAAGATAGAGTAGGCAAGTCTCAGGTAATACATTTGGTATTGCTTTTTGTTAATTGAAGAACAGTTATAACGACCAACATAAATGAGAAAGCTGTGGTAAAAAAGCAGCTGATTTTTAAAAATGACAGGAATAAACACCAGGAGCACTTATTCATATTCATTACAAGCAGCTCTAAGTGCGTGATTTTAAATACCTTGAAAACAAAAGAAAGAGATGACAGTCTTTACTGTAATGCTTATAGTTCTTGTTTATACAAGTCTGAAAGTGAATTAAGTGAAACTTGAGAATGATAAAATATCAGTATTTTTCTATTAAAAGCAATGTCTGAGTTTTTTTCCTTATGCCAAAGAACTTACCAAGAACACTATAACAGTGCTGCAATTACTCAAGAACTGATCTTTGTGAGTCTCACAGTTTTTACAATGACAAAAACAAAACATACAGCTTTCCCAAATATTTAATTTATGTTTCATCTTCAGTGTTCTGCAAGGAAATATTTTCACCCTTCCTTTGTGCACTTAATTCTAGAGTTAGCCCAGGCACAGGCTGTACTTCTGCAGCATTGCTCAGAGTATTCTTCTGCCACCTCATTCACCATGTTTGCCTCTCATCATTTCTCAAATAAGAAACTTGTGCAAAATCTCTCCATTGCACTTAAAAAAATTCTGTGACAACCTTTTCTCAACACTGGCTGAAGGATAACAGCCACAGCATCAGACACAACAAAGGTCAGATCAAGATAGCCAGAAGGGCTTCCTGCATCTACATCACTGACTTTATTCTCTCAGTCATAATTTCAGGATCACCAAAGGCCACGTCTAAACAATTTCACTTTCCAAGACTGGAGCTGCATAACTAAATTTGGACAAGGTTCAGTAGATAAGCTTAAGGGTCCTTTATCAGCTTCCGCTAATTCTAAGGGATGAACTTGATACTAGCTGTCTGTTTTGAATACCCTCAGGGAAAGAAAAGATTAATAATCTGTCTCATTTTTTTCAGATAAATCTTTTCACTGTGTAGCTGGGCAGTACTCCACCAGCTCTACCTATGTCACACTAAGCATTAAATTCAATAGATAGTTTCAGAGCTTGCGAGTTTCAGAGTTGTGGTTCTCTACAAAACATGATGACAGCTACCATTTTCTTTTCAATTCAGTAAAAAGGGAATGCTGACACAGAAATGATGTCAATCATGCTTCAGATCAGCTAGTATTAAATTAGTGCTGTTAGCATTAATTAAATTTAATACGAATCCATCATAAAATTGAATAATTGGTTTTGTAAATTTTAGTACCAGCAAGATAACAGTGAAGATAAAAGTGAATAATTTTTTCTTCAGTTTTATGAAAGAATAAAACTATGAGAACAAAACAAAATAGAAACCTTTACCCAGGAAGCTAGACTCTTTGGGTACTGTTTCATGTTTATAATGAAATATGTGTACAATATTGCCAAGAATGCCATGATGCAAAATATACCAGCATTGCATAGAATTGACAGCTTACAACCTATCATGTGTGACCCTTGCATGTTAAGAGCTTCACACTACATCAAAGCAAGGCTATAAGCAGCCAGTCATACAGTACAACTTCAGGCATACAAAGCAGTAGATTTGTGTTAAAGAAAATACTACACACCCAGAAGCTATTTTGTCCATAAATATAATCACAGTACTCTTTACAGAAGAGACTATTACCAACCAGTGTCCTGTTAAGTGCTACAAAAAAAAATAAAATCACTTCCCTTTGTAATAGTGAACCCACATCTGTAGTAAACACAGATAAACATTTACTTGAAGTTTGAGGTACAGCAGGACAGAAAATTTAACAGATTTTCCCTAATATGCTGAAAACTATACTGTGTGTGAAGCACAATAAGCAACAATGAGCCATACACTCAGCAGAGCTCTGCCCACAATAATACCCTCCTGTCACCCACGGAAAGAATGAGAATTTCAATATTCTTGATAACTTTAAAGCAGAAGTGATTGCCAAATACAGTTGATGCTGACTCTCTCAAAATGATGAATAAGAAACTGAAAAGGTTTTTACATATTTCCCGAAAAGGGGCATATATAAGTCCTGCAGGAAGAAGTGTCTGAGAGATTTTACTTTTCTGTTTGCACACAAAACTGAAAAAACATATGACAGCTGCAGACACATAGCAAGAAAATTTGACTGATAGATTCTCAGATTCAGTCATTTATTAATCCCAATATATTAATATAATATATAGTGTAGAGACAAAAAAAAAAAAAAATGAAGGCCTGTTTTAACAAACACAACACAGGTTACCATGCAGTATGTAACATTTTACAAAGCATGCAAATAACTTTGAATCACAGAATCAACTAGATTGGAAAAGTCCTCCAAGATCATTGAGTCCAACTGTTTAGCTGCCACCAATATTTTCCCTCTAAACCATGTCCCTCAGTACGATAGCTAAATGTTTCTTGAACACCTCCAGAATCAGTTACTCTACTGCCTCCTGGTGGTCCACCTGGGCAGCCCATTCCAGTGTCTGACCACTCTCTTGGAGAATTATTTCCTAATATCCAACCTGAATCTCCCCTGGCTTGAGGTCATTCCTTCTAGTCCTAACACTAGTTAGGACTAGAAGCCAAATCCCACTTCACCACAACCTCTCTTCAGGTAGTTGTAGAAAATGCAGAAGCCTTCAAAATAAATTTAGTCTCAGAACACTGAACATGAGAAAAGTAAAATACATATAGTATACTAATCTTAATCATCTTGTATTTATTAATTTCAAACAAGTTGCAAATTATGAATTGAAGTAATGAAGGAGTCACATATACTACACTAGAGACTATAATGACATAGCATTTTAATAGGACTATTTGTATTTGTTTTATTCACTTACGCAAAAGAAAACATGTCTGGATTGAAGGATACTTCAAAATCTAGATGCAGTTTAATTTAGATTCTCTCACCCAGTTATGTCCTAATCAAACAATGCAGAGTGCTCACTGAGCCAAAAAAGGCTATCTATAGAAAATCATTTGGTGATAACCTCATACTTATTAAACTATTTGACAACTTCCTTATCTGCGTTCTCTAGAGACCAAAATCAAGCTTATATGAAACAAAACATGAATAAGCAAATTGAAATTTTGAGACATCTACATGGCAAAGGAATATCTCAGGTCAAACAATCTGCTCATATGAAGTTTTTCTCCTTTCTTTGAAAAAGCCTTCAGTTTACCTCCATTCAGGTGAAGAGCAGTTTCATAGTATCTGATTGTTTCTTAATGTTTAGGAAAAGCCTCCTGTTGCTGTTCTTCTACATAAGCAATAAGGTACCATATCATTTTTCTAGTTGTTTTTCATTACTCATATCTATCTATTTGCTAATATTGATTAGGTTTTTTACTTTTACTTTTTTATTTATTTATTTATTCTTTCTTTTCCCGTGGGGGATTAAACTCTGGAGCTCTTCTTACCAAGAATTTACAGTTAAAGCAGATAGCACTGCTATTCTCATCTATTCTTTATAATTCTGAGAACTATGGAAATGCTGAGGTGATGACTATATGGATTAACATTTATTTATTCCTATCTACTTATATACATTTTTATATTCTCTTTTTTTTCCCCTATAAATCTTTCTGATAGTCCCCATGAATTATGCTATTTCTATTTTCTTTGGCTTGAACATGCTAAGAATCCTTTTCAGAAGAACAACTCTCAATGTACAGAAACAGAAAAAGATAATCAAGTCTATAAAAAAAAGCATTACTGATTAAAAAAATGTATTAGTTTCTAATTCTAACACTGAACTGTCTCACTGAACTTTAATGTATGATCAATTCATCCTGTTATAGTCTAGTATTACCATAACTTACACCTTAAATTTTATAACTTCATTGATAACAGTTAACAACAACACTTATTCAAGTTAGTAAATTTAAATAATCTTTATTCCACCATGGAATAAGTGCATGAGTTCTTCAAATATAGTCTAAATAAAAACAAGTCTTCCCAGATAAAAACTACCAGAACAATGTCTGCACAGTTTATCGCTTGTTATGTTTTGTTTATTACATACTTATTCCATTATTATCAATGATATGAAATTATTCTGTATCAAAAATTAAATTTTAATTTTCTATGCAATACATTATTTCAACAGAATAGTTACTGTCAGATTTTTACTTGACATTCAGAACAAAATGCAAGAGTCTGCTTTTCATTCAAATAAATCTTTCTGAACATATATAAATAATTGCATTAGCACCCCCAATAAGCTACAGATGATTCTAACAACTTTCTGTCTCTACACTCAGTCTTCAGTCAGCTTGTGATACCTGTAAGGGTTTTTTTTTTGCTTTTTTTTTTTTCCACATTGAACATTCAGAGGGGGAAAAAGTAGAAACTTCTATAGATACTTCTATGTACCTTAATAGTAAATTAATCATTTTCTTCTGTTTAAAAGATTGTCTCAGTTCAGATCTACTCTCTCCTTTGAATTCCTTCATCATCACCATGATTAGTTACAATGGTTATTCTTCCCAGTCCCCTTCTACTTGCTTATCCAATGTGTCTCACAGAGTATTTCACTGCTCCATAAAAAAAACTGTACACATCTTCATCAGTGTTTTGCATATACTGTAATTCCTTAAAATATTAGATTTTACCGCTTATGTTTTTTTCATAGCTTAAAGACCTTTCTTCTCTTTCATTCATTGGCGCTATTTTTTCAGGGTGTACACAAACTATTCCATGTTACTTCTCATAGCAAAGTGAGAATGATTTAGAAATTATTTCATCTGGTGAAATCATTGTAAACATTGCTCATGGAAGCAATAAACAAGTATTTCCATCTCCAGAGTCAACAGTCTCTGAGATGTGATTTTATGTTATGCTTACCTATTAGAAAATTAAGAAGGAACATAATGAGTTGCTACATGCCTCTCTGAACCATTTTTCAGAAGCAGTAGTGGCAGTGGACTTCAGAGACCCCTTTTTCCTTCTGTCTGTACACAGACTATTCTGAGCAGAACTTGGCTTAAAACATAGCTTAGAATTGTGGAAATGTGATTTATATGACTGTAAATTAAACAAAGGCGGCAACACAGCCTTTATTTGAGGTACTGGCGCTATAGAACAAGACAATAAAGAAAAGGGGAATGAACTCACCCCTCCCAGCAACTGTGTGTGTTAAGGAACTTGACCGCCCTCCATTCAAACTCTGGCGCCGGAAGGAAGAGAGCAAGGGATGGGTGGGGCAACATGCGCAGGCTCCAGGAAGTGTGCTCCTGGAAGCACCACCGGAAGCACCAGGGGGAGGGAGAGAGAGAGGGCGGGTGGATCTGGGCTCCTCTGCTCCTGTCACTTAGATGCTCATTATGTACTGGTTCATGCTGTGACCAGGCAATCCCATTGCAATGACCATTAATTATTATTATTATTAGCATTTGGCTGTTGGGCAAAATTCTATTATGTCTTTCAAAACTGTGAAAGAAAGCGGTGAAGAAAAAGAACAGAATATCGGTGTATCATTCAAAATATATGTGCATTTTTGTTTATATGTTGGTGACGTTCTCCTCAAAAAGCACCTTAAAAATGCCAGTGTATTGACAAAATTTACATGGAATAATGACAAATAATGGGGTTTAAGATACTTGCAGTGTATCCAAAAGAATTTTGGGGAGTTTTCCTTTGTTTCAGTTACTGTTATGACTGTCTTTATGTCAGACATTTAGAAAAAAACATTCCAGTGACCCTCTTCCAAAATTGTACGGTTACATACCACACTCCCATTTGACCTCTTTGGATGAAATAATGACAAAAAGTACCTTATAATATCCAGTCATTAAATGGGTCATCAAGATAATGGTGTGCTATTGCAGGAACTGATTGGACATTGTGTAATGGGGCAAGTTTAGGAGCAATCTGTGAGCAATTTCTGTAGAGGTTGAGGTTTCAGATTTTGAACTCTGCTGGTTAAACAGAGTTGCTGCTGTGAGACACCATGAAGGCTGAGGAAGCAGAATCTGCTGATCTGCCAGTTATTCCAGAAGATTGTACTCCTGGTGTGAGAATACTTCTACCCTTTATGCATGATTGACTTTCTAGTAGAATCCTGGTGTGAGGAGTGAATGTGGAAGTTGAAAATAGATTGCCAGTATAACTCTAAGCAATGGATTCAGTAGACAAACTTTCACAATTATGGGAAAAGCCATTGAATTATATATTCAATTTTAAAATTGCACGTACTGTTTTAAATAAATAAATAAACAACACAAAACCAAACAAAACAAATTAAAACAACATAAAAACAGATTATCTGCTTTCTTAACTGAACTGTTATTGTAGATATCAAATTACTCTCATTTGTCAAATCTGTTTATGGAAAAGAAAATTTATATAATTCAGATAAAGTCTATTTCTAGCAATTGTAGTAATAATTCTAGAAATCTTCTAGATCAGTTTCCTTTTTCTCTTAAAACACATTTTCTTTGGGTGTTTTGTCTGAAAATGTACAATTGACCCATTCTTTCTTCTTGTGATAGCCAAAAAACTCTTTAATTCAATTTTTTTATAAACATAATTCTACTAAAGCACAACATTAGTAAATATATTACCCTCATGATAACTCTTCTGCCTGTAGATACCATAGCTATAGAGTGCAACAACATCTTATTCTATTAATATACAGCTATGTAGTTATACAGATATAGTGTGAGGGGCCAGTTACTTGGCAAGACAAAATTTTATTCTGAAGTTTGTGCTAGCAAATGCCATACTAATGTAACACTATTTGATTGTTGACTAAGACTGATAAATTGTATTTATGCTTCTATCTCTTTTTCTGGCCAATTAGGATTAGGAAAATAACCATCTTTTTCAGAAAGGAATGTCTGAGGGAACAAGGGATTATCAAGTATTTTTGATATATTTTGATAGTTCATCTTACATTTTCAGATATTGTATATTCTGTTTATAAACTACAGAACTTCAAATTTTGTCACTAATTCTCCCAAATCAGCTTAAACTCTATCTTACTGTAAATCAGTAGGGTGACATGGACACTTTGATTTTTAGAGCCCTTTAATCTAGTTAAGTTAGTAGAAGAGGTTTAGTCTTTCCAGCTCCTATGGTGAAATTCTAAGCTTAGATAACAAGAATCAGTCTAATGACATCTTTTAAAACGTAAGATTATAGCTAAGTATTTTCAAACATATTATTACATACTCTTGTGTTTGGCACCACTGTCATTAAACCTGCAGCTATGCTGGTATGGTACTTTTCTTTGAAATTGGGGTTCAGGGATAACTGAGAAACTTTTAAAGCTGCAATACTGCGTCAGTTAGCTTCAAAAGTGAATATTTCAATGGTGTTCAAAATGAATGCCAGAATCTTCTGAACCTAAATAAAAGAGTGTTAAGAGTGTTACCAAGGCAGACTGAATTCAACATTTCTTAAAAAAAAAAAAAAAAAACAGTCTGTTTTCTTTTTTCAATTCATAGTTTATCATTGTAATTTCTTACATATATATCTCTCTGCTAGGAGTTGCTTCCTTTAATTAATTCAATATTTCTATCTTTAGTTATTTCTCTCATGAAGCCAAGGGCTGTGCTAATGACTCTTCTAGAGTAATGTGTCAGTTTTTAAAGTCCATTAACTTTCTGTGTCTTTCTGCACACTAATGCTCATTATTACATTATTTCCCCTGATCTTGAAATCCAATTTAAATTCCAGTCATGAAAATTCAGTGATGGAAATATTTTTTAATTGCTCTATCTCTCTATACTCAGCAGAGAACTGAGATAAGAAGTTGCAAGTTATTTTTTTTCAAGATCTCTTTCACACCTTTTCAATGACAAATGATCAAAACGGGACAAATTCGGTGGTTATGACACGTGAAGTTTAAAAAAAAAAAAGAAGAGTTCTTATAGAATTTCTTATTATTTCAGATATATTGCTACTGACATCTTACAATTACTTCTTTAAAATCTTTTCCAGTTCCAAAGGCTATGGGTTGGAACCACAACAGATCTTCCAAAATTATTCTCTTATGTCATTTTTTGTCTCATGCCAATGGAGAATAAATGTCATTTTCCTTTTCAAACTTTCTTGAAGAATGCCATTTTTATTCTTGTCACAGAAATGCAAGTGCATATCACAAGCTTTATCGTGCAAAGGGGAGAAGGGAGCTCTAAATTAGCTTTAGAGCCTCACTTCAAGATCTAACTAATGATGGCTCTGATACATTCCAGCTTGTGTAACAGGACATGATCTGGCCATGAAACAACTCCACGTCAGAAACCAAAACAAAGCATGTGGTCCAGAGAAGAGATGAAGTGTGACAAAACAAGTCCTACAGTCTGTTTTGACTGATGACTAGAATGCAGGCTATTTATGTGCAGCCAATAATCTGCATTGGCTGTTTACAAAAAGGAAATTTTCATGTAGATCAATCAGAATTATGAAATTTTTGCAAAGTGTGTATGTGACCTAAATTCCAGTACGTTTCCAGTTTTTCAACAGAGACAGTCTAAACAAATTTCATGGATTCAATTGAAAACTCAAATAAAGCTCTTATGATGTAAAATAGCCTCTAGGAAATACCTAGGCATGCGGAAGTCTTAGTCCCAGCGATTTTAATTATAGCAGGACTGATTAAGGTATTCTCAGACTTCTGAGCTACAAATTTGTTATTTATATTCATTTTCTAATAGTCACCACAGTCTAACAAGATTTCAAAGCTTAGCAACGATTGCTTCTTTGTAACTTGTGTCAGTTAATGCATTTCTGGAGTTCATAATTCTAATATAAAAGAGCAGTTTGAGGAAAAAAGAAATGTATTTTCAGTGAGTATATAATATAAAGCTGAATTGAAGTGGCTGTGGATCTAGCTGTAGGGAAATACCTCTTGTTGATTGTTTTCTGTGTGTTCAGGACCTTTATCTTATTTTTTTGAAAGTGAACCTTATCCAAAGATAGATATACTTTGAAGTTAATGGCCAAAGCTCTCCCTGTGAGTAACAGCAGGCTTCCCCTTTGGGTCACATAGCAGAGACAGATTACTCCTTTACTTTAAATCATTTGACAGTGACTATGAAGGAATGTCACAAAATTCACTGTACCATTAAGAAGTGCCATAGCTTTTCCTGGCATGGGAAGAATTAGGTACCATTTTAGTACATAAATGAAGGTGCTAGTGCAATAGAAAGTGAGTTAAAATATCATAAGATAATCAAAATGGGTATGTTCCCAGCATTTCACTAGCAAAATTGTTCCTGTTATGTGCACTTTCATATCATCTCTCAATCAAGTGTAGAAACGCTGCCCAAGTAGTCTCCACTTTCATTAAGAACTACTTTTATTATGCTAATGTTCCAGAAGCAATACTTCCTGCCAAAATAGTGCTCTCAGTTAAATCTATACTTGAACTACAATTGCCCTGAAATTAAAACCGAAAAACAAAAACAACCCACTAATTAATATGTCATGTCTTATTAGATCTCAAAAACTGGCTGTTCTTCATTTCAAGGCTGGCAAAAAATGATCAGAATTACCTGCATGTAGCTAAATACCCATGACACTTTTGTTTCTCATATAGTTTCAGTATAATGAAACATTTGACTTTTTGCCAAGGATATATGCAGGACAACTAATCAAATTTGGCATCAGTCTTTAAGTCGGTCTTGTACGTATTTTTTTTTTAACAGAACTCTCTATTCCATTTAAATCATTGCAGACTACATTGCTTTTCTTCTATTTAGAACATATGAGCTTAGCATTTTCTTTGTTTATGCACTAATTTTGCAGCTTTTTTAACAAAAGTAAAAATGATAGTGCAAGCTACCAACTGTAGGTATTAGTGCTACCAATAGCTGTCATCCTGTCATTGACCACTACTTAAATTTTCCAGAAATTATCAGCTACCTTTATTTTCCATCAAATGGACAACTGGACTATAATCTGGATACTGGTTTATTTTATTTGTTCTATCTTCTCTTTTTAAGTATGCTATCACTTTTCAAATTTAATTACAAGAGGTTCATCTTCCATAATATGTCAGTTTTAAACATGCCCCCTTCAGAAACTGAAGAAGGCTTCTGCACTTTTGTCACTCTTCCATGCTGAGAAACATAGTGCATCTTCTCGACATCTCTGAACAACACAATGCTTCTGGTTTTCAACTCAAGGATCCTTCAGTTATAATTATTTTCAGTTTTAATTCCTTTGCTCTTTTTTTTAGCCACTCTGTACTGGTTCAAATAAAATTAGCAAATTTCATGGACTTTCAATAATTCTACAAATCATGGGCTCATTGAAGCAGTATTTGCTAGTTCCCTGTTAGTATTGGTACATTACAGTCCTTTTGCTTATACAGAAATTTTTCATCTTTTCCCATTGCATGAGTCCTGAAATCATACCAATAGAGAGTAAAATCTGTGTGACTTTTAAGCCATTTTCTTCTCTATTTTGAGAACATTTACTTAGTATTCTAAAAATCACCCCACTGTGATTCTTCTACAGTGGTACTATGACTGGGGCTATAGGTTCATTCAAGAAACTCAGCTGTTTCTCAGCAGATGATGTTTATAACTGACAAGAGGGCTGATTTTTGAATGAGGCACTTGGAAGACCTATCCAATATTAGCTTACTTCTAATGAAGGCTTCTAGTCCTAAATATCAGTGCAATCAATTGCTGTAAGTATACCTAGTCATCTTTCTGCTGGACAGATAAAAACATCTCAGAATCATTTATTCATCTATTACTAATTTGAAGGCTACGCCTTGCTTTATTAATATGAGCAACAGTACCATAAAGACTTCCAAGCATAGCTAATTCAATGGGCTGCAATCAGATAAATACACTGCAAGAATATAATGCATTCCCTTGTCCAGAACTAAGCAACCTTTTCCCTTAGCCAGAGCCCCGAAAAAATAACAAAAATCCATTTCTGATGTCTTAAATCTGCCAAAATATTTGTCTTCCTAATCTTTTTTAGTGCTGTTTTATATGATCTTTAGGTTTACTTAGTCCCTAACTAGCTCGTGCCCTAGACATTTTGTGCAATAAGTGAGAGGATCTAGATGATGTTTGAAATTTGGTATCTATTATCTTCCAAAACCCTATAAAGCATCAGTTCATTTTATTTTCTAAAAATTAAAATTTATTTACTGAATTGAGTCACAGGGTGGTAAATTTGTCACAAGAAGGGAGAAATTCTTCTAATCTAAGAAAAGTCAGTCAAGAACCAAAACTACTTTTGTGATTAATAGTAAACATAGTCCACCTCAAGCTATTTGAAATCATATTTCTGAACAAGAACACTTACAACTTACCTTAGTATCAGGAAAATTGGAGCTATTATGAAATTACATTCAACTAGGACAATTAGGAAATTCAATACTTTGCTAATATTTAGGGTTCCAAAATTCAAAAACTAGATGTTTTGTGAAGTCACACTTTCCCTTAACAAGAAGTTAGTTTCCAAAAACAGCTGTGTCACTTGAGACATGTAAGTTGTAAGCAGTGATGTGAAAGCCTCACCTCAGCTGGAAATGATATTTAACTCCCAGAAAGTCATGATGTGATAAGAGGTAACAAGGCATAGCCTTCACTTCACTGACATGCATACCATATGGCACAAAATGCCACAACCTGTTCAAGTTTAGGATATATAACTCTCATGAAACCACACAGACATATTTTTTCCATGTAAGCATGAACTTGCAACAGTTATGGAGGGGAGAAATAGGTCTCAACTCCATTAGGAAAATGTTTCAATGACACTTGCATTCTCTTATGACTGATTCCTACCTGTAAACATAACTACAAGACTAAAACCAAAATACTTATCCTTGCTGAAAATCCTGCAATATTGTGAATGGAAAGATGCATTGTACTAAAGGAAAATATCTGTACACACACTTTTCTGGGGATAAAAATGAGACTGAATTAGCTAAAAACCATTTAGTTTTCTATTTTCTGTCCACAAATTAGACATGGTATGTGTCTACCTGTCTGTTATGTACCTAGATTCTTTTTCAATCAATGTCTACTGAGCAATCTATGCATAGCATAGCCTTTTAAGCAGCAAAATATGACAGTCAAAAATGTTATACAGCACTATGTGTTTACTGCATTTAGAGGATAGCTTTATGACAGAGCGGGGTTGCATATACTATACCAAAATAAAAATCAGCTGAACAGTGCACAGCCATGAATTTATGTTTACATAAACAGAATGATCATCTGACTAAATGTATTTCAAGTTAGAAATTTTTACATGGATACAGAATATAAATTTTCAGTGTTTTAATAGTAATTAAAACTGATGTGTTTCCTATTTTAATGATTAAGTTTGGGGATTCTGAAGAATTTAAAATTGTTTCATTGATTTCTGTATATATCTCCTTAGATTACAGTTCTTTAAATTACTACATATAGAAATGAAACAAACAAACAAACAAAAGAAAAATCAGCAAAGAAACAGTGAAGTATATAACGCACAACTTTCATAGTTTAAACTAGTGGAAAAAAATGTAACAACTATACATGAATTGAATGATTGATAGATGACAAGTTTAAAAATTAAAGATTTTACTATCCTAGTTATTTCAACTCATTCACCCTTTAAAAGTTACCAAGGCATGCAAAAAAATGAGCTTTTCTTAACAGATCACTTATCATATCTGCTTCTCAATTTCAAAAGCATTATGACATTAATTCTGCAAATCCTAGTACCTACAAAACTGTTACTAACTTCAGAGGAAACTATACAAGTATAGGTGTGTGACTGACATCCCTTAGGGATATCAATCACAGCACTAATGCTTCTGGTTGTAGCTGAAATGCTAGCTGCTGTAACGTGGGTAAAGGAAGCTGGCCCATATATAGTTTAAAACCTTTTCATTCCAGTCATGCTTAGAAGAGAAATTCAAAGGCTCCTTTTCTTGTTTTTAATCAAATTCTTTCATTTATCCCTAGTAAAAATGTATTTTTCCATGAATGAAAAGGAAGCCATCAGAATTTTCCCAAATTTTTCATTAATTTGGACATTCTTAAGAACAAAATTACTTTCTGCAGAGAGCGGGCAAGAACAATGATTTGTTCCATAGAAACAACTGAAAGTGAATCAACTAGAGTTACACTATAACACTGAAACTCTGTTATAATCTGAGTTGTGGTACTACTCCATTATCCACAGACCATAACAGTGAGTTCTCCATTCCCAATGAAGGTAAATCAGAAAACTGGTCTTAAAATAAACCTATAAAGCATGAATTACACATTTGTTTTCCACATGGACATAATGGTTCTGTATTACATCTTTTCCAAAGAAAAGGAATGTATTTCAAACAAATACATACTTCCTTACAGCAGTCTCATTAAAAGAGAAGAAAAGAGAGGAGGTTTCAGGAATGGTACTTAAGTCTAGGGTAAATCTATCAATTATTGAAATTCATTAATTAAGCAAAATATTTACCAAAAGTTGCTGCACACCTAAATCAGTTTGAAGATTTTTCTATGAAAACATATCTCATTAAAATTTTACATGCTAATCAGTATGTTTACAATTTCATTTTATGAGACTATAATTTTGCACTGAGGTTTTGAATTCTTTTCATTATAATTTTATGCCAATTAACTCAGAGAGGAAAAATGTAATTTACAGGTTTGCATAATTGCCCAGATGTTAAGATGTAACACTAGTTGAGAACAAAACCAAAGACTTTTTAAGCTTATGATTTTGAAAAGAGGAAAGCTCACTTTAGTTCCTTGGCTGCTAATTTTGCAGCTCCATGTTTGGATGTAATGCACAGCATTCTGACTTTGATTAAAATCTAGAAAATGTTTTTAATATTCTAGTTTTCAGCACAACATTTTTAAAAGGAAGACTTGATGCAAGAGTGGATATCCGTTCATTTACATTTCTTCCAAAAAGCATTATGATTATGTTCTGTAGAGAATCTTGATGGGTAAGATATTTCTCTACTCATTGTTTGTTACTTCTGTGTTTGGTTTCCTGTTGCTATGTCTTTTAAAGTGTCTTTGTAGATCTGTTTATCATATAATATTTCATCCTTTTTCCTGACATCATATTATTTCTTATTTTTTCTGACAAGAGTCTCTAATGTTCGCTGTATTCACATGTGGGTTTTGGGCTCCATGTAAAAGATTAATGATGAAGAAAGGTAGCATATATTGCGTATACTGTATGTGGATGACTCAGAAATCCATTAGTTTAGCTCAGAAGCTGCTACATACTGATTGTGAAAGACAATAATTTTTTTCTTTTGTTATAGCTCAAAGTCTGCTTTCTGAGGTGTTCCTTGAGATAAGAGTCTGGCTTATCTTGGAGGAGAGTAGTGGGTGTCACGCCTCTGGCACCACTTCGTGGACAGTTATACATGTGAAAGTATTTCTTTGGAGCTGTTTGCCTCCGAAAGGGCATGCTCAGGAGTGTTTACTGGCAGAAGATCTGGCCTGTGATCATATAACTACAGGCTGGTATGGGAGACTGGGGGATGATATTGTTGTATCCTGTGAAGGAAAGATACAATTTGATGTCTCCCTGCTCCCTGACTTAAGTTTGCAAGGCCTGGAAGATGGGAACAAAGAAATTACCACTGGGATTCAAAAGCTAGGAGCTGCCACTCCAAAAAGAGCTGACTTGAACACTTTGGACTTATAAATAAGCTTGTACTGTCATCAAGTAAATGAAAGGAAAGAACTTGTCATCAGCTGAACAACACAACCTCCAACGACCTGATGAACCATCGCTACAGATCAGTATCTGATGAGCTACACTGAAATCCCAGTGGTGATGTTGCTTTCTACATAGACTTCTTCCTTTTATTCCCTTTCTCTATCACCCATCTTCCCTTCCCCATCTCCCTAAGCAACTAGAATTTGTAATAAACTGGTCAGGCTAACATTTGACCTGTTGTGTCTTTATCTAGCTGTTGGGTACATATATATCAAAAGAACCTTCTCTTCCTCCTGTTAATTGGAGTGAGACACTGATAAAGGCATCTGTTTAGACCATTAAACACTTAATAATTTTCCAGACATAATATCAACTTTGTATATTACTTCTCCAGTTGTCTTATAAAAACAAATGTGGCAGAAATTTAAAGTAATGTGGATTTTTTCTCTCAAGAAAAATATTCAAGTCATTACTATGCTATGTAGGTTAAGTACTGAGTGCTTTAGGGTATGGATGCAATCTAGAGAAAATGAATTATATGGTGGTTTAAAAGTCTCATATTTTAGGCTTCAAAAATTGTGAGAAATGTATGAGGAACTGGGGCAATATTTTCACTTTTTGGAGAAGAGGTAGTAGATCACCTAAAATCATGTTTCTATCAAAAACCAAGTGTTCATCATTCTTGAAGACAGTATATTGGAATACATGAACGACCATAAAGGAGTCTCTCTGGTAAGGTGAAGAGGGCTCGTAAAATTACTTTTTAGTTCAGATAAGACTGGAGTGACAAGCGATAGAGCTAGAGGGAATGGTCTCAAGTTGCACCAGGAAGGTTCAGGTTGGATATTAGGAATTTCTTTTTAGAATTCGTGATAGGCCATTGGAACAGTCTGCTGAAGGAGGTGGTGGAGTCCCTGAAGCTGTTCAATAAAAAGTTAGATGTTGTAATGAGGAACATTTTTTGAACTTGAGGACCTCAGAGATCTTTTCCATGATTCTTACTACATTTAAACTGGCTTATGTGTTCATAATGAGACTATCACAAACTACACTATTTGCAGTGAATAAGTTATTCTCAGCTGAAGAAATGCTGGGGCCTAAAGTTTGGCAATGTGATTGAGTATTTCAAGGGAAAAGTGTATTTTAAGTATCATGACATACTCTCTGTGTATTATAGCAGTAGAAACGATGAGAGTTTAATTCTTCATTCTTGAGGTTGGTATGTGTGGGGAAAGGTTAGAGCATCAGGGTTTCTTGTATGAAATGAATTTGAATTTCAGCAAACAGGTGGCCCTTTTGAATACTTGAAAACAAAATCTGCAGTGTCATAACACTGGCAATTTTTTATCAGCTTCTATGATATATTCCAAAATGTTATAAGTTTAATGTTAAAGACTGCTTCTTTAAAAGAGCAAGATAAATACATTAACTGAGGGGTAGCCAAAAGACATTTGAAATACTTCAAGGGACACAAGAAAATTTTCGTTTGGATTTGGATTTTTATCTTCAAGTGTGGAACTGGATAAAAAAAAGAGACATTGTAAATATAGTTGCTCAATTATAAGGAAATATGTAATAAAAATTCAGGACACAAATATCAATAGTAATGCTCAATTTACATGAAAATAAAATAAAAATATTTAGAAGTTAAATGCATGGACTTCTAGTCTTTAGAGTTGAATTAATTTTGTTATAAAAGCATGTCTACCCAGTGTTCAAGTCATACATCTCACACTAAAAACAAATGCCTTCTTGCTTGTAAGTCATATTTGCTTCTATTGTTTTTTTACCTAGCATTCTCATAGGTTCATAAGGTTGGAAAGGACCTACAAGATCATCTAGTGCAACCATCCTCCTATCACCATCCCTACCCACTGGACTACTAAATCAAATCTCTTAGCACCTCATCTAAACGCTTCTTGAACAGCGCTAGGGATGGTGCCTCAAACACCTCCCTAGGCAGGCCATTCCAGTGCCTGACCACTCTTGCAGAGAAAAAATGTTTCCTCAGGTCTAATCTAAATCTTCCCTGGTGCAACTTGTGGCCATTCCCTCTCATCCTGTCATTAGTTATCAGGGAGAAGAGGCCCACCCCCTCCTCAACATAACCCCCCTTCAGGAAGTGGTAGAGTGCAATAAGGTCTCCTCTGAGCCTCCTCTTCTCCAGACTGAACAATCCCAGCTCCCTCAGCTGCTCCTCATAAGACTTGTGCTCCAGACCCCTCACCAGTTTTGTTGCCCTTCTCTGAACACGCTCCAGGGCCTCAATGTCCTTCTTGTAGTGAGGGGCCCAAAACTGAACACAGTACTCGAGGTGCGGCCGTACCAGAGCTGAGTACAGGGGGATGATCACCTCCCTGCTCCTGCTGGCTACACTATTTCTAATACAGGCCAGGATGCTGTTGGCCTTCTTGGCCACCTGGGCACACTGCCGGCTCATGTTAAGCCGAGCATCAACCAACACCCCCAGGTCCTTTTCCTCTCTACATTCTTCAAGCCATTCTGCCCCAAGCCTATAGCATTGCATGGGGTTATTGTGGTCAAAGTGCAGGACCCGGCACTTGGTCTTACTGAACCGCATCCCATTTTGCTCAGCCCAGCTATTCAGCCTATCCAAATCCCTCTGAAGGGCCTCCCTACCCTCAGGCAGATTGAGGCATCCTCCCAGCTTGGTGTCATCTGCAAACTTACTGAGGGTACACTCAATCCCCTCGCCTAGGTCATCAATAAAGATATTAAACAAGATGGGCCCCAATACTGACCCTCGGAGGACACCACTCGTAACGGGACGCCAGCTGGACTTAACTCCATTAATCACTACCCGCTGGGCACGGCCCTCTAGCCAGTTCTCCACCCACAGACAAAATCTCACAGACAAAAGCACAGATTACTACAAACATGAAACAACCTCAATGTTTTTTAGCTTTCTTTTTTCACCCAGTAGCAGCACCATGCTGGACATTGTTCCTTTGGTTTCTGTTACACTGTCAAACCACCTCTCCTTGCTGATTATGTAATTCTTTCACACACAAGAAGGGAAAACTCAAGGAAAAACATCATAAACTAAATCAATATTACACTTGTTATAATTTCACAGAAAACATTCAGTTGATTGATTTACCAGGACAACTATTCAGTCAGATACACTATTATCCTGGGACTCTTAAGTATGCAGTAAAAGAGAACTGGGGAAATGATAGATTTGCAGTGGAAGGAGAGATCGTTGAAGAGATTTAATCTTCATAGAGGCTAGGTTTGAACAGAAATAATGAAACAATGCCAGCAAAAATAGAGCAGATCAGGAACACAGTGGAGAGTGTAGCATTAAGACAGAAACACTGTCTTAATGGCAGCAAGGCACTGGGGCAGGAAAGAAAAGATCCGGAAGGAAAAAAAGAAAAAAAAAAAGAAGAGAAAAACAAAAAATGAAAGTCAGCTGAACTTAACTGAGTTTGTATTGTAGATTCATCTAGACAGGCAGCAGTGAAAAATAAATTTCCAATGATTCTCGTCAATGAGTGAATACTTTGGTTTGATACATTACGGTGATTTTGTCTTGAATCTTCAGTGCAAGAAAACCTCTGCAACTGCAGATTTCTTTTCCCCTAACTTTTTATTTTTCCTCATAAAATGGTAGTTTATGGAAATATTTTCTTTCCCTGTGGAAATTTTATCATAGACTTCCAAGTGTCCTTCATTCCCAGTGGTCCACAGGCCAAAGTGAACCATCTATCTATGGCTGTATATGTCATAACTGCTATGAGTGAGGTTCCTGCTGCTCATTCTTATTGTTGTCTCACAGAAAAAGCTGGCTGAGGAATTATTTGGATTTGTGATATCAGTGTGAAAAAGGGAAATGAGAAGGAAAATATTAATAAAACAATAGCTCTAGAAGGCCTATCTAATGATGAACTGTCAACACAGACTGCTCCCACTCTTTAAGTGTATGTGACAATTTTAGTATGATGAAACAAGGTAAGAAGGCAAAGCAAGAAATGAAATAATTCTTCCAGAAATACAATTTGAAAACAATCCTCCTGGGACATCACCCAAATATAAACATAATATATTTTTATTTTCCTTCATAGTAGGAATGTAGCTATCCAGTTTAACTCAGTGATTTTCCCTATCTTTCAGAAAACCTGTTTTTTCCTGTCTTTCTACTCCCTTAACTGTCTTTTAATTCATTCCATGTTTGTATTTTTTTCCAAATATCTATTCGGAAAGTTAGATTTTGGACCTTATCATAGACTCTAAGAAAATTCAGACAATTTTATATTGAAACATTATTCAGGTGAAAGTAATCTCTAACAGAGCTGGATTTATTTCAGGATGGCTACTGAGAATTTCAAAGTAAACTCTTCGAACACATAAGTCTGTTTGTTTTGCCTGATTGTCAGGCTACTCTCCTCCTAGAGGACAGTATTTTGAGAGCCTTCTTATTTAACTGTTCAAGTGACTAAGTCTTGCAGTTCAAATATAAAATTATGTACTCGTTTAAAAAAAAAAACAAAGTTAAAACCACATTCTGAAGTATTTTTGGTTCCACTAAAAACAATTGAGCTTTATTGAAAAGATTAAAAAAGTTTTGTTTCTTAATATTGAGTCAATTTCTAAAAGCCATACCTCAAAAACATTCACAAGTAAAATCCAAAAAAGTACCTTTAAATGGATACAAGCAGGTATGTGTTTAAAGATCATGCATTTCTTCTTCTCTAAGAGCAAGTACAATACATAGAATACACTCATTAGCAAGTGGATGAATAAAATGCAATATATGCCATCAGTTTTAAAGCTAGCTTCTATTTTACCAAGATTTTATTTCCATTAACTTCAGTCACCTATGAACAAGATGATCAAATGAAAGACATCTTCAAACAATAATTATATCAGGAATTGCTCTTTCCAATTCAAGGATACTTCTTTACATTAAAAAAAAATTTTTTTGTACTTACATCAGAATAGAAATGCTGTACATGGCTAATGTATATTTGCATCAAAATTATTTAGATGCCTGTTTTTTCTTAAGTTCAACATTTCTACTTTTTTAATTAAAAACTTCTTGTAAGTTTTTTTTCTGAAGTTGTGATGTCTGCAGATGTCCTGAACTAACCAATTAATGATCCTACTTTTTCTGAACTGACAGGTATGTTTTCTTTTCTATTGCTTCAAAAAGTAACCAGCTGAAATGGCACAAAGTTAGAATACATGAACTGAACTGATATTAACTCTAATGTATAAACAACTTGATTGAAACTCTGATATTTTAGTTTTCAAATTGTATCAAAGGAGATTAAATTAGATTATGTTTCAGATAAATCTCTCTAAAAGCAAGCACAATTGGATATTAACTGCAGTGAAGAAAAACCATAGAGTGTTATGAGAAAAATTCGTACTTCCAGGTCAATTCAACTTCATTTGTATTCTAAATCAATGGACATCTACCTTGGCTGTCTAAAGTAATTATCTGATTAATGATTTTTATGTGGATTTTTGAACTTATAGAACAAAACCTGATGTTTACTGGACATATATGTTGCAAAAATGACATTTAGTTGCACTACAATATATGGGTCAAATTTATTAATCATTGCAAATTTATAGTTATTAGAGTACTAAAGAGATGAATGAGATTCACTTAATTTTTTATGATGAACAATCTACTAATCTCAGATTTTTTAAATTGAGGTGGCAAATTATATTCTAAAATCTTTTATTTGTGAGTTAACTAAAACAGCAACAAAATGCTTTCTGTTGAAGCCTGAATATTTCTGTTAGATCTATTCAAACTTCTGAAAACATACACATTAATAAAGTAGCAGATATATCTACAGACAAATGATTCAAACGAATGCAACTAAATCACAATCTGGATCTATTTTGACAGTTGAGCAGTCAGAAATAAACCACTAAAGAACATTTATTGATAACTTGTTGAAAAAATGTTGAATTTGGCTCATTTCTGAAAATGATAGACTGAGTCTTAATATTACTTACTAAACAAGGAGTGAATTATGAAATGAACAATTGAGATAGGTATCAATTTAAGGCATGGAAAAAATTTTCCTAATAGACATAAAGCAGTTGTACTCCTACTACCTGTTCAAATCTATTCCATCACCAAGAATGCATATTATTATAAGCTTCTCAGTATTGACTGATAGACTCCATATAACAAGTTTAAAATTTTCTTCATCTTAACTTTATTGCCAACTTATTTCCATGAAGATTTTAATTTTTATTTATGTTTTATCTTTGTAGATAGGGATAATAGCATGCTTTGTCAAAATCCTTAATTCCTTTTTATTAAACACATGTTATTGTGGTACTCTGCAGTATGGACTTGTTATTTACACAGCTAATATTGTTCTCAGCTGTAATTATCTTACTGTGAAACAGGCTAATAAGAATATCTTGAAAACATTTGTAAAACCATGAAAAGATTGTACTACATAGAGTTTTAGATTTTTTAAATCTATTAAATACACTGTTTCCATGGTGTAAAAAATATATATATATATTTTCTGCATTTTAATTAGTTAATTCGGTATTATCTTAATCTGACATTAAAGAGGCTGACTTATGTAATATCCTATTTATTCAATGAGAAGGAAAATTTAATTCCAAATCCTCATCAATTAATTCACTAATGATATTTAAGTACACCTATAATAAATGTTTCAGACTAGCATCAGACAGCTAGTAAATAATTTATCTTTTGAGGAGTATGGACTGTCTTCTGAGATAATTTTTCCACCTACAATGTTAAAGATTTGATTTTCTCTCAAGAAAATATGTAGTAATAATATATATAAATGATTTAAATATTATAAATACACCAGCTTTTTTGAGCTCATTCTAATAAAAGATGTAAGATAGACCAATGCATATGAAACCTATCAAATCAGTGGAAGACTTGTCTTCAATAAACTCTGCATGATATTATCCTGATATGCAAGTGGAAAAAGTAATAACTTAAAATTCTTGCAATCCCCCAAGGCTTAATGTTAAGACAAGGATCCACAGAATTATTGCATTGACTGCACTAATATTTTTCAGCCGAATAATGGAAAAATAAGCACACAAATTGTAAGCTCATTTAGTGTAATATACTGGGCAGCTATCAGTACCGCAGATGTGTTCAAGTAAACTCTTTTGAGACCGTAGAACAATGAACAGATAGGATTGGAAGAGGCAGCGGAAAGGTATATTTTGACTAGGAGAAAGTACAAAAATAAGCTACTAAAGAGGCTGCCATGCAATGCACAGAATATGGTCATATTCCAGGACAATGCAGTACAAAAGAAGTAGTAATTTTCAAAGACTGGTTACTATGAATTCATCATCAGCCAGGAAGAATACATTAAGTGAGGTATAGAAGGTTCTCATTTTCACACTCATCAATGGAATACTGACTGAAAATATGCTAAAAAGGGAGTTTTCTATATGTCCAAGTGGAATAAACTAAAAAGACATAACTAAATATAAGAAAGAAACACCGACAGGAAAAAAAAGAAAAGGATTGTAACTGTAAGAGTGGTTAATCATAGCACTAATCTGGAAGAGGGTGCAGAATATGTGGCATCAAAGAAACGATTGCCAGGAGTGGTGAAGTGTATTCTCTTGTATAAGGCACTAAATATATACTAGATTATCTGCTGAGTATTCTCTTAGCCCATTACTCTATTAAATGACTCCAGATCAAATGTGATTAAGTAATTAGAAACATCCATGTCTTTAAACATATAAAAAGACATACTGAATTAAGTAGATTAATTTCTGTGCCACCACTCAGTGCATGCTCTTGTTTATTCAGGGCTTATATCTCACTGCATAAATGAATCACTCACTTCCTAAAATTACACTTCACTAGGTTACACCAGTAGTCTCTCTGAATTGCTTATCATACAGCTTTCCACAATCTGCTACACTCTTCTTTTCATACACTATTTATTCACTGAAACCCCTTTAAAAACTCAGTGATGCTTCCTATCAGTACACCCTAGTAAAAGCCATACTGATTCTCAAGCTTTATTACACATCCTTATGTCATACCAGAGACAAAACTCAGTTATCAATTTCTTGTTTCCAGAATCTCCTTCTTGTCCATTTTTGTACAGTTATGTTGTCAGTCTAAAGTTTGTTGGCTGAGGCTGTTTGTAATGCTGAAATGCATTTTGGCCAGCAGTCCATCAGTTCAATGTCTTCACGAGAGTCTTCCTAGCTCTCAGCTGAGTGAGATCTAGCTGTAATCTAGCTGTAATGATTTTTTGTCATCTAACTTACCCAGGTGATGTAATAGTTCCTGTGTATTTACTTCACTCTGATCCAGCTTCTCTGACCTCTCTGCTACAGAGAAAGGACCATTCAGATGCTGGTTCCTGCCCTACACCTTCATCCAGGTTCAAGTCCAAAGCAAAGAATTTATTGTTCTTCTCTGATACAGCCTGTTCACCTAGCACACAGTCTTAACAACTTTGTCCTCAAACATTTTCACCAATTCCCCAGCTAGTTTCATGCTTTAGATATGTTCAGAGAGCTGTTTGACTCCCTCTTTAACCATGCTTTGCAAGGCTTTAGGGCTGACATATCTGTTTCAGGAAGCTACATTTCCTTTTTCCATTTGACCTTCAATTTTAGTAAGTATTCCTTTTCTTCCTATTTGAACAAGTTTTTTATTTTTTAGAAGAAAACTGCTACCTACAGAAGTCTCCTTAACATTTTCTGGAAGACATGCAGGAGACATTTGTACAGCTTTGGTTTCTTTCTAAGTTTTAGCTAACATTCTACATGGGATACAGTATTCATGCAGCCTTCATGTGGAATGCAGTGTTTTTGAGAAACTCCATGTTGCGTTTGAAAAATTGTCTTTCTTTATAGCTCCCTTACTTGAAATAAAATGTAAATATGCTTGATTTGTTTGGCTCATTCTCTTGTACAGCACTTTTAAAAGTAATTGTACTGCAGCTTCCATTGCAGCACAGCTTTCCCACTGAACTTTCTTGGACCATGTTATTTGCATCTTTCAGGTCAAAAATCCCAAATATTCTCCTTTTTTATGAGCTTTAAGGCAAGCTGATGCAGTAAAGTGTTATTTACCAAGTCTGAACTTATTTCTACATCACATCCACAAGGCATTGCTTAAGTCTACCGAAACAGTTAAAATCTCCTCCTATCACTCCTTTCCTTATATACGTAGTTTGTCCAATGTCATTTCACATTTTCTTACATTGTCTTCATCGTGATGTGAAGCTGTGCAATCCTGAGGCATCTTTTACTACTAGGAACCCCCAATTCAACCCAGGTCATCTCCTCTCTTGTAGTGTTTCTCCTTTCCTGTAACACCACAATACTGTTTATATAATGCCTTGATGACAGTGTCATCCTCACATTAGCACATCCGCTAGATTCCTGAAATACTGAAATTCTAGTGGCACTGTCCTTCTTTAACCAGAGCTCTCAGATGCATGCTATTACTAAATTGCCTTTTGGTGCCTGTAGGTAGCAGGCTGCAGGGGCGTCAGTGAGAAGAGAATCTCTACACTTACATATAGCTCAAGTAGTCAGCCAGTAGCCACAGGAATCAGGAAAAAACTAGCACCAACCAAAATGCTTTATCATTATTCACAAGCTGTAGACATACTGAGATAAGCATGATCACAAAAAACAGTATATGAAAGTGTCCTATCATTAGACAGACCTTGGTGGTTCTCATCCCACCAAAGTTTCTACTCTTTTTTCTTGCTCATGTTTTATTTAACAGAGTTGTACTTACTACTATAGAGGATCACAAACTTAGCAAAGAAATAAAATTAAAACTTGGGGAATTTCTGGAAGAGACAATTTGAGGTAGATGTTCATTTTCAATGGAAATGTAGGTATTTTTTTTGTTGTTGTTGTTCTCACAGAACTTAATCATGAGGGTGCATAAACAAAATAAAATCAAATAACTGTCAACAAATTTTATATTTACTGTAAAATCAAAGTAGAGGATCAACAACTACTCACAGCATTATAGAAAAAGTTTTTTGTTTCTACAGTCAAGACCAATACTGTCCTTCTCTTGATGCCAACTTTATTACTCTTTTCCACTTAATAGCTTCTATTTATACTGAGTCCTCTGAGTCTAAAACTGCTTTTTCTGCATGTCTAGGTTCTTGTTATAAAACCTTCCTCTCTCTGTACTTTGACAGCACATCAGCCAACAAATCTCACTTGTGACAAACTCTAATGATTGAAGCACATATCTTGATTTCTCTCAGTACCTCAATACATTTCTGATTCAATACAGACTTTACTGTTATTAGCTCATCTTACCTTTTACTGTCTCTTTTCATCCATCAAGCATAAAATACATGTCACTCCTTCAATCATCATATTTGAAAGGCCAGATGGGGACAAGTATAGCAATATTAACTGTAGTTTCTAGACTACTTTTCCAATATACTGGCTTGGTAATTACTAATTTATTTCAAATTGGTCAGTCTTGCACCAGAAAATCTTTAGGCTAGTCTTAGTAACATGCTTGAAAAAACAGTGAGGTAACTATTTGCTTAAAAAATGACCCATCAGGAGGTCGAGCTATCCCTTAGCCATATATTGGAACAATTACCATAACATTTGTTACAAATATGCTCAATAACGTTTTTGTAGCGGATATTAGAACTCACTGTGTTCAACATTTCTTTGACAGTATATTCATGTCAAACATTATCATTGACATGAATTAACATTAATATTAACTTAAAGAAGGTCAGATTCAGAATATTTTAAGTGCAAGTAATCATACCTAGCATTTAAACACTATATTCTTGGTGGTTGGGGTGGGTTTTTTGTGTTTTAATATTATATTGACACAAAAATGTGTAGTATGTGTAGCCACGTTAGTTCTGTACTGTACTGCCTTGTAAGCACTGAGGAAAATTCTAACAGTGAATGGGTTTTGGACATTAAAAAAATATCCATATGAATGATTTTTTTAAGGAAGTAACCAGTGCTGAAGGATGATTGACAGTTTACTCTTTTAATAGCTATTTGTAATATCTATTTGAGTTGAATAGCTGAACTGGACAAAAGTCAGTGCTAGTGAATCTATCAGGTGAAACATAGTAAATTATAAATATTCTTATCCAATACGGAACATAAGAAATAGTAAAACAAAAGTAAGGAACACATCAATCACAGGCTTTTGACTTACAGACCAAGTGAGAACTGGATGGATGTGTTGAATCCATGATGCCTCTAAATTATGTGAAGTAATGAATTTCATGCACTCACTATCCCTGCATCCAAACTGAAAAATATGAATTTTATATTTAGAAACACAAAATTATTTTAAAGAGCAACTTTGTCTTGTCCTGTTTTGTTTTGAGCCACAGTTAAAAAAAAAAAAAAAAAAAAAGAAAGAAAGAAAAGAAAGCATCTTTATTCACAGTTATAGATCATACCAACTGTTGTGGTGTTTTGCTTAAAATATACCCTTGAGGCAAAGCAGGCCAACAGCTTGCTTGAGGAACAGCACTGCCAGTCATATGACCTCTCTCCTCGGCATAAGAAAGACATCTCTGGCTGTATCCTGGTCTGGACTCATCAGTAAAAGAGAGCCACAGATGTAATGTAAGAAGGGCAGCAAATGGACTGAGAGTTAATTAGAGGATTGGAACATCTTCCGTGCAGGAAAAAGCTGAGAGCAATTTGACTGTTTAATCCGGAAAAGGATAAGGGAATTTTTCTGTGTGTACAAATATCTGAGCAACCCGTTGTACCTAGCTGGCACTCCTTCAGCAAGGAGGTTGGACTAGGTGATCTCCAGAGACCCCTTCCAAACTCAGCCACTTTGCGATTCTATGATTCTAGGTGTCATCTTCCAAATATATTTATGAGTAAAAAATATATACATTTGAAATAAGCATATATACAATGGGTTCATAGTAGACCTAAACATTTTCATGTCCATCACAGAATCTTTGAAAATAATTGCATCCCCAATTATATTAATTACATAAAAATCAATAAGGTGAAAACAAAAAACTAGATGTGTTTATCTGTTTTTGTCACCACAGCTCCTTTGTACAAAACACATGGGCAGTCAGAGTGTTAGGGCCAATAAGCTTCACATTCAAAGGCAAAGCAAATTGAATAACATAGTTTGCACTGCTGAGAAGGTCATTTAAACAACACAGATGAATTCTAGCTTTTGCTTGCAAAGTTCAAGATCAACACCATCATTTATTTGTCTGACATTCTAATAGAGCTTTGTTTGGGGGAATTCTTCAAGCTAATGCATCATGTGCACTCTAAAGCATTAAGTTTGCAATACAGTTTTCTAGGATAGACCTCTGTAGCAAAATATTAGCAATCGATTAACATCAGTTATATGCTGCGCACATGCACTGAAGAAAAAATAAATACTGGGCTAGTGCCATAAAATTTCTTATGCTACAAGTTTTACAAGAAATCTTCTCCACATATTTTAAACATGGTTTATATTTAATCAACTTCTTCTGGTACATATCCAAACCCTTAAAGCTGTATATGCAGTAATAATTATGTATTCAAAGAAAAATAGAGGGTTTAGATTCCTAGATATCATGGTTTTATGACTTTTTGTTATCAGTATTCCACATCATAACATCATGTGAGGCACTGTGAGTTAAAAAGTTAATGCTCTAATCCCATGGACTGATGAATTTTTGAGTACCTGTCTCTCAGAAGAAAACTACATACCCCACAGGACTTTGCATTCCAATTTTCCACCCAGAGGGAAAGATAAAACTGCATGCAAGTCCTGGAGACTTCCTTTTTTGCTGGTCATCTCAGCAGTGGAGGTTCCCTAGCTGTCTTGCCTTCAGCTTTAGTGTAAGGCATTCAGTTTTGGACACTCACTTTATTTGATTTATTAGCTTCAATTCCAATTATATTGTATTATATTGTGTTACTTTACATTCTAATATCTTATTTAGTAAAATATTCTTTCTCCTCAGATTGTTACTGCTGTTTTGTTTTTAGGCCCATTTCCCTCCCCTTTCCCCTTTCCTGAGGTGTGGTTCCATGGGTTCCTCATCCCATTAGTCATGGAACAGGGCCAAATTGTCCCATAAACTGTTGGCGCTTTATATTATTAGACTTTATATTATTAGAGAAGGGAAGCATAGTATTTGTAGTGATTTGACTAACTGCAATAGAATGGTTTTTTCCTTGTACTTTAACAAAAAGAAACTGAAATAAGCCACTGCCTCTCCAGCAATTTCCCTTAGCCAGAACAGCCCAGTCTTAAAGTTCTCCTTTATTTATTTCAGTTCTTTAAGGATGAGACTGAAAATGGATATAAGTTAGCAACAAGCCAGGAAGAAGAATCTATTATTAATTCTATTAATTCAAAAACACAGGATAGATTATATTAAGCATTTCTAATTCAACTGACTATTCTAGAGCATTGTGAAAAGTCTTCCAGTGAGAATCTCTAAAGAAAAATGCCGACAGGTATAAAAACAAGATGCTGATCTGATTATTCATATCACAAGGGTTATCTCAAATTGTAACAGAGTATGAGACTTGGTTCTTTATATCTGCTGCCCTAAATGCATTTGTCCCTGAGGTAAAAAAGGAAGGCATTCATGCCAAATGCTGAAATAAAGCATGCTTGTACATAAAAAATGAGCCAAATAATTCCATGATAGGACAGTCTTTTAGCAAGGTTTCTCAAGTCACATTGACAGGCTCAAGATCTGCAGAATGTAGGTTACTTTTATTTTATTTTCAGTTATTAACCCATGAGTGGATTTAAAATACATATTCAATACTTAAATACTTCATAGTAACTTGTTATATTGAAAAAAGCAAGCTATTTGTGATATTATTATCAATATCTTTATCTTATTTTCTTCTCAAAATAAGCTTTAAAAAGAAGTACATATATATATATATGCATCAATGGATTGGATTCAATTTTTTTTGTACTTATCTACACCTTTGGTCCAAGAGTTCTTAAATCATCACAGAAAGCAGCTGGATGCACCACTTAAACAAAATTACTAAAGAAGTAATTCCAGTAAGGTGTTTGATTTATTTTCATTTTTTGAGATAATTCATTTGTTTTCATAGCACAGAGTTGCTGATTCTCTTCTACTTCATCTGAACGCTAACGTATTAGCATATATACATTTAGGAATACCTTTGGTTCTATATAGAAAATCAGATGTTTGTGTGTGTACTTATAAATAAACATATGGGAGAAAGACATCATAATTCTCTTGGTAAAGTATGTGGAAATACACTTTGTGATCAGCACATCCCACATTCAGACAAAAAGCTTAATGGTCTTGAGGCATGCATATTTATTAGAAAAGAGAGAAATAAGGATCAGAATACCGTTGTTTCTATGGTTCTTTCAAAGGATGGCCTGGAACTCATTTGTTAATGACCATACAAATATTCAACATGTTTGTAATGATTTAAATTATTTGTTTCTCATGAATATTTCCATGCGCATATGTATTTTGAAATTCATTAATGCAGATCACAAAAGATTCTATAACAAGCAACACATTCCAACATTGCCCTGGAATTACATTTTACTTAGGGCAAAATTCGAGAAAGATACTTATATATTCTTAGCTTTAATCACATAACCAACCACTTCTACTTTTCACCTCCTTCCCAGACTAACATGCTTTAAATCAGACTTGGATTTGGGCACTTTTCTGGATATTTGCACACACTCTCACTTCACAAAACTAAAGTTTCATATTGCAAAATACATAAAGTGCTGTGGCTTCATCCACACAATCACTTGTTCACTCACTCTTTGCCACCTCAGTGAGATGGAGGAGAAAACAAGAAGAGGAAAAACTGAAGAGAAGAAGAGAAGAGAAATTATATAGAAGAATTGTAGGGAAGGCTAATATTTGAGTAGACCTATTGAAGACTGTGTAAGTAACTCCATTATAAAGTGCTATACTACATGACTGAGAGGTAGTGATAAATTACACATAAAAGACAGAACTGAAAAATGTAGTGCATTTCAACAGTTAGCTTTCAGCACTATTCTCTACAAAAGCCTTGCTAAATTATAAAAGCAGCAGTTCTTAGAAGGAGTGCTCATTTTTTCTCCATGAAATATTTGAGCACCAAGGAATCTCTACTAAACAGAGGTATATAGCATTCGTTATTGTCTCAGATGTTCCACAGTGATGCCAATACTGTTGATTAATCTCAACTTGCTATTCAAAGCATTTAATGACATTAACAGCATGATGGAGTTCACCCTCAGTAAGTCTATAAACAGCGCCAAACTGTGTGATGAGGTTGGCACACTTGAGGGAGGGGATACAATCCAGAGAGAACCATTCAGGCTTGAGCAGTAGGCCCTGGTGAATATTCATGAGTTCATTTATGTTCACATAAATCCAAGTGCAAGGTCTTGCACCTTGGTCATGGCAATTCCTATTCTACTATCAATACAAATTGGAGAATGAAAGGATTGAACACTGCCTCAGCAGTACTAGTAGATGGTAAGTTAGACATGAGCCTGCATTGTGCCCTTGCAGCCCAGAAAGCCAATAATATTCTGGGCAGTATCAAAAGAAGCATGGCCAGCAATTCACAGGAGAGAATCTTGCTTATCTACTCTGCATTGGTACTGGGGAGAAATGGATCTGTTGGAGCACATCCAGAGGAGGGCCACAAAAATAATCCAAGACATAGAGGACAGACTGAAAGAACTGGGGTTGTTCAGCCTGGAGAATAGAAGGCTCCAGGATGACCTGATTGTAGTCTTTCAGAATCCAAAGTAGGGTTATTAGAAAGGATACAGATTCTTTAGCAAGGTCTGTTTGATAGGACAAAAGGAAATGGTTTCAAACTGAACCAGAAGAGATAAAAATTGAATATAAGAAAAATGTTTTCTATAATAAGGTTGGTGAGGCACTGGATTGGGTTGCCCAGGTATGTGATCGAACTCCCATCACTGGAGACATTCAAGGTCAGTCAGCAACAGGCTTTGAGCAATGCAATCTTTGAAGAAGCAGAAGTCCCTGTTCATTGCAGGGTTGTTTGACAAGTAATATGATCATTAGGGGTCACTTCCAATTCAAATGAATCTATTATAAAAATCATAAACTTTTAAGTGTAGTAGTCTTATTTTTAAGATATTTTAATACTCTTTATTTTTAAGCTGAAGAGTCTTTGAATGGATATCTTACTGCTACACAGATTTATTTTCTTACCATAAGAAAAAATTCCTTTAAATCTTACCAGCCATTTTTGCAAAGATTTTAACAGAAATTACCTTGAAAAAACTACAAATTGAAATTGTTTCAGTGAGGAATTACAGTGGTTTCTATCACCTGGACATCAAAACATTTTTTTTTTCTTTCTAAATCAGCACCCGATTTAGTGCAGACATTTATGATTATTTCTAAATGTAATATGTTTTCCTTGTACTAGTATTATTTTCTCACGCTGCTTCCTATATTATATTCTTACAGTCCTCTTTGCTAAAATGCCAGTTTTGCATCATGAACAGATTTAATTAATGTATTTCTACTTTTAAAACTGATATGGCAATACAGGGAAGATTCACATTGATTATAACAAGCTTTGGATCATTCTCTGATCATAGTACTTTATGCTACTATTTGTTTCTCATTACCACTGTTCACTTGCCAGCCACTTTGTATTTCTTGATCAAAGATAGCATGTATAGTCTTCTGAAAAATGCCATCATTCAGAAAAGCACATGCAGACAGGGCCTTTTTTAGTTAAATGATGCTTTGTTTACCAATTCAAATGTTTTTTTTTTTTTTAATATATATTTTTTTGTTACATTGTTCTTTGGACAATCATGCAACACTTGAAAATTCAGTTTGAAGGTTCAAGTCCCTATTTTACTCCATTTTAAAATAGCATTGTAATGATAAAATTATTCATTTTCATCCTTAAGTATTGTAAGCCATTCTTTCCTAATAAATAAATGTTAAAACATAAATCAAAGAAAAAGTTTTCATGAAGATAGCTATGTTTTTCTGTATGCATAATGCATTCAAAAGGAGTAGAGACATTTATAATTATTATTCAAAACCTATTTTAGCAGAAAGCTGAATTATGGTACAGCTAGTCTCAAAGGAGCAGCCTAGCTTACTCATGATATTGCAACTCCTTCAGAAAAACAAATGGAGCAGCTTTTTTTGTTAACTTAGACAACTTCTTCCTCCAATGTATTTGAGTAACATGCAGAAAGAGAGAGATAAGATAAAGCACCCTAAAGATCACAACACCAACTGGCTGTTTAAAACTTTGGATTACCTTTGAAACAAACAATGTAATTAATCTGATTCTTTAGAACCCTTCTAATTAAAATACTCTCCATAAATATACTGTACTTCCATTAATACATTCACATTAGCAAAGAGATCTAGTGGATCTAGTAAGTACAATGATGCCCCATTAGTTAGCTTCTTGTTTTGCTTTTTTGTTTGTTTGTTTTGGAACATCTTGTTACTTTTCAACTCAGAGACACAATTCAAAAAGTGCTACAAGATAAAACTGTTCATTTTTTTTTTTCATAGGAACAATAGATATAATAAAAGTACCAAAATCAGAAATACACCTATAATAATAATAACCCTTATTATTATTATTTCTTCAGAAGGCATGTATTCAGTTGCAGTGAGATGATAGTATTCTATTTGACTGAAAGTAAGTTAGCTCAGATTTCAGGTAAGTATCATACTCCAAACATCCCATGCTGAGCCTCAGCCTGTTCTGAGCAAGCACTTTTTCCTTAGATGATCACTTTGCTTACTTACTGTTTCAATTTACACTTGTTTTTCACTCTTCCAACAAACAGCACTGCAAAGTGCTTTGCTCTCTGTTGATAACCAGGTCTGATTTCTAAGGGGCTGCAGTTATGTTCCCCTGAAGCCTTCTCTTCTCCAGGCTGAACAAGTTCAAGTTCCCTCAGTCTGTCCTCACAAGATAAATACTCGACACCCCATAAGCCTGGAGACTCTTTCCTGTACTTGCTGCAATTTATCTGTATCTTTCCATTAGGGAGTAACCTGTTCACAGGACACTAGATGGAGCCTCACAAGAGCTGAGGAGAGGGGAACAATTATTCCCCTGGAGTTGTTGTGCTCCTGTTTTTAAACACCCTATTGGTCTTTGCTACCAGGGTACGCTACTGGCTGATGCTCAGCTTGTCATCTTCCAGTACACCCAGGTCATTCTCAGCAGATCTATCTCCCTTCCACATAAGCCTCAGTTTTTATCATCATTTGATATTTTGCAGGGTTGTGATCACACACACAGTTCAAGTTTCTCCTGTTTGTTTCCCAGGCTGCACAAATAAAAGTACATATTCTAGAGGTAGATATATTTTCACCCTATTTTAACATTCCCTAAACAACATGTCAACTTGGATCATGGGATACCAATCCTTCTGAGAAAGGAATCCCTAACTGCCATTACTTTCTGCTGTTGAAATGTCCCAGGCTTAGCTGAACTTTCTCCCCATGATCTTCTGCCAGGGCAGTGAACTTTTCCTGTGGTGGCTGATCTGCAGATGGAGAAGAAACCTGCCCCACACTGGAAGAAATCACAAGCTTACAGCCTTCCCCAATTTGAGACTTTCTATTTACTTTTGAATCAAGGACAGGCTCTAGTTGTTCCTCCATCTTCTGCACAGTTAGGGAATTCTGGCTTTTGCCTCTTCAGAGTCTCTGTGGCTGTTAATTGTGAAAATATTTTATTTTTATTTATTTTTATTTTCCCCAAAGCTATGCAGCCTGTTGACCTCTTCATACACCACCTTTAATTGACCAGACAAATTTGCCACCAGTTCATAACACCTATAATCAAGGATCCCATCTCCCCTACTATACCATGGGCTGTTCTTATGTGATTTTTTTCTCTTGCCTCAGCATTAGGATCTGAATATTCTATATTTTCTATTTGAAAAGGAAATCTAGTGGGTCTCAAAAACATCTATAAAATGTAGAGCACTGTGCATTTGTGGTTAACAAATTCAACAGGACATTCATGATATTTATCCCCACTGAGTATTCTTTTGATGTGGCTTTTACTGCAACCTGATATTTTCTGGAAGAAGAAATGTGCTTTTAAAAATTGGATTAAAAGGCAAAACCTACAGTTTCTGTCATCATCCCTCCTAGACCCACTGTATCAGCTGATTATGAGGTCAGATGAAACAGATTCTCACCAAAATGCACTTTCTGATTGGGAAAGTGTTAAAGCACTACTGGGAAGAAACTGTCTTCTATCACATATTGTGATGTAACTAGTTCACTTACAGATACCTTCATCATTTTCTCTCTTGCATATTCTCATATAGTAGTTGCTATCCAGGCATACAAACTGTATATATCAGACTACACAGTGCATTTCCTAGTAACTGGCTAGTAGCAACAAAGAGGAACAAATTCTACCAGCTATAGAATCGTAGAATGGTTTGGAGTGGAAAGAACGCTTAGAGACTATCCATTTCCAAACCCCTTCCTTAGCATGGATATCTGTCACCACATCAGGCTGCCTGAAACCACTTACAACCTAGCCTTGAACATTCCAAGGACAGAGCATTCCAGGGATAGCATCTCTGGGAAACACATTGCCGTGCCTCACCAGCCTTGTTACAAAAAATGTCTTCCTTATATACAACCTAATTCTACCCTCTTTCAGTTTAAAACCATTACGCTTTGTTCTGTCACTACAGGCCTTAGTATAATGCTATTCTCCATCTTTCATATAAGACTTTATGCACTGAAATGCCCCTGGAACTTTCCAGGCTGAACAACTCTTGATGCTTAATAGAATCAGTAGCAGTTCAGTGTTAAAAGCCAATAGAACATAAAAGTTAATAGTTGATTGTTTCTAAGTACATACCTATAAGATATATTTTTAGATACATCATGCAAATTAAGACCTAAACTTTCATATGGCAATTTTTTAATAAACTTCAAAGATTAAGTTTTATGTGAAAACTTCTTCATTCCTATCACAGATTTAGGCATACAATACTTTCACTCAGCATACTTGGCAGCTGCTCCAAGTACCCTTGTGCTGAAAAGTCCTTTGATATTTGGCAGTACAGAATACACAGGTAGATACCAGTTCTTTTTCTTTTCTTACCTAACTAATGGATACAGACAGCTAGAAGCATGCACATTTAAGCAGAGAAAGAAGTCAACTCACTGGATATATCAGAGAATAAGATGCTTTTCTATTCATTTAAAACACAAAAGTGGAAAAATATATTAAAAAATAAAACTGCTTTCGTGCAATTCATGACTATACATAATATTTCTTAGATACAGTACATAATATAGTTATACTCTGAGCACATATTAGTAATCTGAAAGATAATCAAGGCAAATATAATGTATACTTTGTATGTGCATCATAACATCTATTTTCAAAAATTTCTGTGGAAATTCATTATTACACTAGAACATACTTATTGACATCTAGATGTAACACTTATTTCTAGGCATTTTAAATATCTGGACATTATTCAACATATAAACTTTTCTGCTAATTCCATCCTCAAAGTTCTAACTTTCAGTTCAGTTTGACAATATCTTTCACAAAAACATCAAAAGGGACTTTTTATATTCTTCTTCACCAAAGCTAAGAGAAGCTTTGGAAGCTGCCCCCAAGGAACAAAAAATATTCTTCCATCCTGTTGGTATAGTCTAACTGTATTAAATATATCTTCTGATGCTGGCTTACTTTTATTCACGCTAGAATAAATCTAGTGTCATTCCAATTAAGCTGAACTAAAACAGAATAAATCTGCAAAGGCATGAAAAATTAATGTATCTTAAGTTACAGTAGAAGGTCTTAGTTTCTAGTTTCCTATCTATTGAAGGTTTGTACTGAAATTGAAACAGGTCTATCTCCATGAGTTTCAATAGAGTTGTCTGGAGAGAAATTAGGCTAACAGAAATCAATGTGATATTACACATTGACTGAAAATAAAGGACACAAGTGCATGCTTTGTAGGAAGAAATTCTATTGGGAGTCAGTTAAGATCCCACATGACTGAACAATTATTTATTCAAACTGAATAGGAAAGAAGTATCAGTATTTCTATCCATGCAGAGTTATCTAACCAAAAGGAAGTTTTCAATTCCAGCCTTACAGTAAGGTCACTTTTCCATTGACAAAACAGAGTCAGAGACATTTCTTCTTGCTTATGATCTGAAACTCTGAACTGTTCAGAAATATCACAATTATCCTTAAAATTAATCTACCCAATAGCTTTTATAGATGCTTAGAGTGGTATGTCCCAGAATCTGTAGCACTATCATTAAAAATATATTTAGCCCCCATATAAACTAAAAAAAAATATATATATTTTTGTGAAAAAATAAAAAGTGTATTAGATCAATAATTTCACGATTTTTCATACTGCAGATAGCTAAGCAAGGTTTTCTGACATTGGACAGCAGATGTATTGTGCATTGCTTATTCTTTGTGACAAGAAACAAATGAGTCTTGGAAACAAAATTCTGAAACACAACACGGGCCTACACCATTTTATCAATCAGAGAAGAATTAATTACCCAGATAAATCTGACCAACTTCTTACCAAACATATAGTTTGTGCTTCAATCGTGGCTTTCAATTTATGTGAGGATTAACATGAACCTGAGCAGTCTCTTCAGTGGAATATCCCAACTTCAATTCTGTCAATAAATAACTGATAGTTTGCTGCTGTACCTGATCTCAATGTGATTTGTAATATACTGTTCAAACTGTTGTGCTACTTTAGAGTTGCTTCTTTTCTCAAAGGTCTTAGAGTTTAATCAACAATGAAGTCTTGGTTAGAACCGTAAGTAGGTTTCACTAAATTCAGTTTAGGTCCTATATTAGAAACTGGCAATGCTGGATTCTGTCCACCTTCGCTTATTTCCTAACTTCAACATTGATCCCAATGGCTTTTTAAAGAAACACCTCAAGAAACATTGTGCTAGCCTAGCTGCATGTGACTTCTTAAACTCTGAACCATCAGATTTCTAAAATATCAGAACTTCTTAAGACATACCCATTAAAAAAATGAACAAACAAACAAAAACATGCACAAAAATACATATTCTGTCCTACTCCTCCTGTAAATACCCCGAAGAGATCAGTTTAGATCCAGTTTTTCAGTGTATTTTTATTATTCTTTCCCACTGGGCTACCCCTTCCAACTCATTTAGGGAGCTTGAATGAAAACTTTCCACTAGTGTAATTTTCTTTGGAGGTTTGTCTAGTGTTAACTTATAGCAAGTTATTCCATAGGTAAATTAGCTCATGTTATCCTTTGGACTGCTACTGGTACTTCGACTAAAATACTTTGGTGCTCCAAAATTATCATAAAACAAATGCACATAAATGCATTCTCACATTCTCAAACAGGATTTATTTGTTTATAAAACTTCAAACTATAAACCCTCACAGATAAAGTTTTATTCTATCTGCAATGAAGTTTGTTAGAATTGGAATCATCATCCAAACTAATCTGAAGAAAGCTAGTAGTCAAATATTTTTAGAACTTCCTTTTAAGCTGCTTCAAACATTGTTAACCTTCAACACTTGCTCTGGATCTTTTTCATACTGTAAGCCAACATCAGCCATATGTTTTCAGAAAGTTTTGGTTAAAACCCTTCATCTGTCTTTGAAATGTGAGTAAAATGTATAGTTCCGTATATGTATATATATTATATATAATATAAAATTTTCAACTTTATCATAATTTCATTGTCCTCCAGCTTTGGAGCACAACATGGACTTTTGGTATGGTGGCTTCCATATTTGACATCTTTCTTCTTTCATCTTCATGAATGCATCTAAAACAGCAAAATTGTAAGAACTTGAAATGCTGAAGACTGTATGTATTCATTGACATTAGTAACTGATGTGCCTACAGAATCTTTCAGCATGCCTAATCTTACAGATCATAGGGTCTTCTAAACTGGACCTGCTCTTTCTCCAAGTGGAGCATAATCCAGACCTCAACCAATTGCTAGGAATCTGAGTATTTGTAAATCCAGTATTTGTTACTCAACAGATGTCCAGCTCATTGTGATCCCCTATGAGCAAATTAATTTGTTGTCCTGAGATCTTTAATACATGACCTAGTATTTTTTGTTTTCCTTTTACGCTTCTCACTCCTCTGGGTCTCTAGCAGATGTTTATTATGGTTTCTCATATGTCTTGACTCTTATTCTGCTTGTATGTGAAATAATTCCTTGACATTTCACACTTCTGGAATTCTGAAGAACAGTGACTGAAAAATATCAAGATGAGATATCTGCAACCATTAGCATCTGCACAACAAGTTCAAACTAGAAGACACACCAATTGCCCAAGAGAGGAAAAAAATACAATTTTTTTCAGTTTAGAATGTCACTGGCATGATTTCCCACCAGATATTTTCCTTTTATTGATAAAAAGTCAATTTTTGAAATTTATTTTGAACTCAATTCTTCTATATTTATTCTTATCAACTACTATGTGGCAGTTGCACTCCCACAGCATGTATTAAGCTGCAAGAATAGATCAGTAAAACTATGTACCTGCTGCTCAGTAAATGAAAAGGTTTCACAGGTAATTCTCTTGATTATACCAAAGCTCATGTGCAGTTTGAAAAACTATAACAGTAAGGCAAAGCTTTCCCTCCTGGGTCATCTTCAGCCATTAGAAACTATCTATACTTAATCTAATCTCCTAGAAATGTGTAATTGTATTAATAACAATCTTACTGACAAGTTTAATAGAGCAATATGATGCTTCATTCTTTCTCTGAGCAATACAGCCGCTCTCATAGGAGGGACCTCAGTCCGCAACTGATTTTGTAACAAAAAAGTAATCAAGTGTACAATAGTATCATTCATTGTAACACTTGTTCAAGCAACAAGAATGCTTTCTCCCCTTCATTCTAGACTCCCAGTATGCAGAAACTTTTTGCACCCTGTCCAGCAAAGTATAAGTTGCATAAATTATCCAATTATAAATGATCCAAATTAAAAATCTGATCCTCACGTCAGAATCATCCATCTAAATTTCAGAATGTCTTAGACATTTCACAGTACATTAAAACATACAATGTATTCTTTATAGAGCTGAGTAGGTATGCTGGATAGAGGACTGGAAGTCAGTTTATAGGTTAATCTCTTTTTTTTTTTTCTTAACCTCACAGAACCACATTACTCTTGTTAAATCAATGGTTCTAATTCTGGCTTACCTTTAGAAGCAACCTAGATGGAGTATCTAAAATATGAATAATCCTTAGGCCATCATATTGATGTATCTGAAAACTGACAGGCTATTTACACCATGGGAAGCTCTTCCACATCTGTCTGTATTTGTGTAATACTTTAGAAAGAATCCTTTATTGTACTTTCAAGAAAAAAGGTAAGCATTTAAGTTACAGTGCAACAGCAAGGTTTCCCCCAGAAGAATATGCATGAATTAGCAGAATTACCAGCAATGTAAGGCCTTACTACCTTGGCAGCAGAATTCAGTCTATGCAACTTTCTCTGCATAGTAATAAACCTTGACAGTTCATATAGAGAAATACCAGTACTCATGCTCACTGTTAATGCATGCCTTTAAAAATTACATGATGCTCATTGACTCTAGTACATTGTACAGGATTGAGAATAAGCTTTGTACTCTCAATCACAAATGGGTGATTTATCCCATATAACTAGCTGTTCAGAAGTTAAGCATTTCACTTAAAGATAGTTGAAATCATCTGAAGATAGAACATAGTTAACTCACAAGGAACCAATCCTACTAATGAATGTTTTTCAGAATAGATGAATATGTAGCTGCTTAATTCTCTTGGCTCGTTATAGGGTGACTGTTTGCAGGAATCACCTGTGATCTAAGTATCTGAGATTAGGTTAAATGCATCTCCCCACCTGTAAGTCCTGCTGAAAACCTAAAGGCAACTGCAGATACTCCGTACACACTGAGAAATTGTTAAACAGAGGGATTTCTACATTTGTATCTATTCATAGTTCTTCTACACTTTTTTCAAAACTACCCTTTTAAAATGGTATCTTCTTTGCTCTCCTAGGAAAGTCTATGCAAAGAAACTATAGTAAATACTGGTTTTGATGAACAAGCTTTTCCACTACAAAGACAAAAAAACACACACAAAAAATAAAAAAAAACCCGCACCATATTTCACTCCTTGAAAAGGTTAGCAAGCTATTTTGTAAGTGGTTTCCTTGGGGCTCTCCAAAACAACAGCACCATTCTATGCAGAAACCATGCACTGAAGATATAAGGAGACCATAGTCTTCTGAACCAGCAGCTGTGCTACCTGCGGCTCTCCATAACAAGCAGACCAATTCCATGTGGAAACAGAATGAGCACAAGATATAAAAAGATCAAAATTGTTTGAACCAGCAGCTGTGCTACCTGCAGCAGTTAATCTTTCCTGGCAATCTGTTAGAGACATGCATTCCTCAGGCTAAGAGGACTAAGAAGCTTTTGCTGACTGTTGTTCCTCTGAGAGAAGCCAAGTCCAATTCTCCGTTCATATTACTGAAACACTTATATAGTGGGCTAAAATATATCCTGGAAAAAAAAGTAACCTGCATTCAGCCTTTTTAGAAAAGACATTTCTGATCAGTCACCTTGAATAAGAAAACACTGGTATTTTATTTCTTAACCAGATAATAGTTTAACTACTTGCTAAAACCTTTTACTATGAAGCAGCAGAAAGAACATCAGTTAAAATGTGTTTGATAATAATAACATTGATGTAGAGGAAAAAAGGAGCATTACTCTCATATAGACTTAGTATCTACAAAGAAGACAGATTTTTAATACAGAACCTTATTTTCCTTTATAAGTATTTTTCTCCCCCCCCCTCTCCCCCCTCTGTAAGGAACTGTTTCTCTGTTACTCTTAAAGACAAGAAATTTTAATAGAACAGGATTTGATGCTTGAAAACCTGCTCTCTCCCTTCAAAGATTTTTCATTTCTAAGTGTGTCCCTTCTCGCCCTATGTGGTATCTTTTATGTATGGGCAGTGATGTAATAGCTCAGAATATTTTCAATTTATTGGGTTTTTTTTTTCCCCCCCGAGATACTGGATTTAAAAAAAAGTGTGTTTTGTTAGGAAAATAATATTTCATATTTTATCTATATTCAAGAAGTTATTCTTCATTGGAATTGTGAACATATTTGCTGATATTTCAACAGTTTTTGAGTAATGGAATAGATTACTTTCATCAGTCTTAAAAAAAAAAAAATTAATAAAAAAATTGCATATGTAATTGTCCAAACAGCATAAACATGAAAATGTGAGGGCTTTGGCTATTGTATGGGCAAGCTCTCAGAAATTATAAGCAAAAAGACTAAGCTTTTCTCAAGGAAGGAACTTGATTAAGAGATGACTTTTGAATCCTTTCAACCTTGAAAGAATTCTCTTTCATTTTTTTCTCAATGTTCTATACAATTCAAGTCTAAATAAAGATTATTACACACCCTGAATTTACTAGAGCATGATGTCCAGACATGCTCTATATACTGGAAAGAGCCAGAAGTTACAGTAGGACTGTGTGCCATGTGGAAGTATACCAAAAGGCTGTTTCATGACACTTTCAACCCTCTGTGCTGAAAATACAGAAATGTATTTGGTATTTAGAAATAATGTTTTTCATTGTGTTGGATTAAGCATAAAAACTGAACTAAGTTATTCATAGGATATGAAGAAAACTTTAGAACATCAACGAGTACACATTAATACAGATAAATTCTCACAAACTGAGAACTCATTTCTTTTAATTCATCATACTGAATGTCTCAGGTTCATCATATATTTTTTGGAAGATGGCTTTTCGTATCATTCAGTGTATGTTGTCAATGCCTGTTTACATACCAATCCCAAAGTATATACCATTTAGGAAAACAGGAATGCTTCTCAAAGTTAACAAACTAACATCTTCTAAAAGGATACTAAAAAGAGATGAAATCAGATGAAGCCAGAAGGTTCTTAGTGGTGCTTACCCACAAAAGAAGAGGAAAAGAGCAAATACTGAAATAGGAAATTACATCTGGACATAAAAACTACTGCAGTGCAATTTATCTACTGTTTGTATGTAAGAATTTTGTGTCTTCTGTTTAATTTAAATCCACAGTATTATGATAAAAAATACCATAAAGTTTGTACTATTTTATGTAGCATGATCTAAGCATTCTCAAGATCTAGTCAAAACCCTAATTTCTAATACAACCATAGGCCTGGCCAGAGGAAGCAGAAGGACTGTTCTCACTCCTATAGTTTTTTCCAGTCATACAGATTTTTTTAATGTTGCCCAAATGCCAAGAGTGTTTAATATGCTCAGTACATTATATTTTGTGAATTTACAAAGCTCTAACCTTTACGCTGCTGGATCAGACATTAAAACAGCATTTAGATGAAACAAACATTTTCTTCAGAAAGCATAAGTTTTTGTTGTGCATACTGACTTTCCTCGGAATGGAGAGCGGTCTGTTTTGGAGTCAATTTGTGTTTTACATCTTTAGTAAACAAGTTTTATCAATGTAGCTTTGCAAGCTTACTAGACTAAAAGAAAACTTATGATTTCTTTACAACAAAGTAAGCACCAATGCTCCAGAGAAACAGTAAACCCTGAGTAATTTCTGAGCTCAGGGATTTATTTTATTCCATCACAGAGGTAAGAAGGCTTCTCTGACATGCTACAGTCCAATTACTCCCTTGATAAAGCAGTGTTACCTATCAGGTTGCTCAGGATGTCAGTGTCTCCAACAATAGAGATTTCACAACCTCTCTGGGTAACCTGTGACAGTGCTCAACCACCCCTATAGTTACATGTATATAAAAGGAATTTTCTATAATTTGCTATAATTTCTTTACCATATAAAGAAATCATATAAACTGCATCAATTCAGTTATAAATGCTAATAAGATTCCCTTGAGTTTTCTCTGTGCTAAGATACCTAGCTCTCTCAGCCTCATCATGTATGCCAAATGCTTTAAGTCTTGCACCATTTTCATAACTGGAAGATTCGGCCTACGTTTATACTTACTAAAATGAAGATAGAATAATTTTGATCAGATTTCCAACATGCTAAATATGTCATTAATGTACAAATGAATTAAAGAAGTGATAACTCTATCAATACCATCACTGCTACTAGTCTAGGAAGAGGAAACTTTCACATTTCTTTGAAATAAGACACAGCCATCTACTCATAGAGGAAAATTTATCTCATGCTCACCAAGGAGGCAATTTTACTTAAAGAATTAGGTATGTAAACTGTAACAGGGACTGAAATTTCAAATACAGTTTTTTTCCAGGGTTCCTGGGATTCACCTCTATGCAATTTTCTGCTGTGCTTGCTAAAAGGACCAAACAATTGTTCTTCATTCTGCATTAACTCTTCTAATACTGTGTAAGGAATGCAGTTTCTTCCATGAAGCATCTGAATTCAACTTAAGGATAAGATTTCCATAAGATAATTGTTACACTAACTAACTAAAAGATATTTACCTAATTCTGGTTACTCTGAATCACTCCTACTTAGATGGGTGATCAATCTATCGACTTGCCTAGTCTGCACTGAGTGAAGAGGATTTGACTTAGACCAATATAATATTTATAACATAGTGAAAAAAAAATTGCTTATATACATTGCAAAAAAATAAAAGAGAGCAACAAAAGCAAAGCTATTGAGATATTTGACCTTAATTTTGTAAAAATAATGCACCAGTTTTAATGGCAATGCTTGTAATTCTCAAAGTGTTAATCAGATTTTTAATCTGATTTCACTATTCCTGTGCTTAATCCTTTAACACAGCTGTTTAGAAATGTACTCACTGCCAAAAAGCAATGACAAAAATAAGGTGTGATTGTGAAGCAAAGGATATTTTCTTCTTATAGGATAGCCCTTACAGAAGTGTAGTAGAGAGACAAGATCAAAGTTTTTAGTTGAATAACTGATTGCAACTGTATACATTCCACTTGGAAATGCTGACTGGAAATGGAGTAAAAAAAAAAAATTATTTTTCAGAAAGCTGGAAACCTATTCTCACATTGCTCCATGAGGTCAGAATAACAGAAATGCTACTGAAAAATATACTGCAAAGCTAATTAAGTACATTTCACGCATTTTACACTTTTTGTGATCTTTTTGAAATAAGAACTACTTGCCAGCAGAACGCTGCTGTTATTTAACCCAGTGGCAGTTGAGCATCACTGAGCCATTTGCTCTCTCCTTTTCCCAGAGGAATGAAGGAGAGAATTGGAAACAAAATGGAACTCACGTAAATAAGGCAAAAGTAGAAATAAATGCAGTTGTAACTGCACATATATAAATATGCACACATTTATCTTCACATTGCAATTACTTGTCTCCCTTCAAATGACACCCAAGTAGCAATAGAACTGCTGGCCAGGTGATGCATCACTACTAAGACAACATCTCACATCAATCAACACCCAGCAATCATAGAATCATATGGATTGGAAGGGACCTTAAGAGATCGAGTCCAACCCCCCTGCCAAAGCAGGTTCCCTACACCAGGTTGCACAGGTAGGCGTCCAGAAGGGTCTTGAATATCTCCAGAGAAGGAGATTCCACAACTCCCCGGGAAGCAAATCTCAGAGCAGTAGCCATGTCCAGCCAATACCCCACAGCTTTATAACCTTTCACATGATGTCATGTGGTATGGAATAACACCCCTTCCCCATTTCAGGGCACCTGTCCTGGCTCCACCTCTCCCTCTGCTACTGTGCCATAAAGACAGTGATTCTTCCCTACTGGGCAGAGCTTGGCCTGGTTCTGCCTCAGCTGTGCTCCCATTTCTCATCAACAACCAAAGCATCAGTGCTTTATTAACGCTGTCACAGTCAAACATTCACAGAAAATGTGAACATTCTGGATATTTATATTTACAAAATTGCATGTTGGAGGAAAACAAACAAACAAACCCAGTATGTTATTTAACTGGTTAATATCTCCTAGAATTATTTACTAATAAAAAATTTGGTTTTTTACTTGGGAATAATAAGATTGAATTTTGTTTAGAATTCAGATTTGATGTTTACATGGGAAAAAAACATTTGACAGATTGATCATCAGTTGAGATTATTCATATTGATTAGGGATGCATTTTATTAATGAGCTTGCAAAAGACAGTCATTTCACTACACAAAACACATTAAGTTCAAACAAATAAACTTAGTATGAGAACAAAATCTTAATCCTGACAGCCTTAGAGATACAAATAATACATGCATTTGCTTCAGTATTTTGTTTATTAAATGTACGCTTCCCTCTGCTATAGATTCTCTTAAAACATTCAAAACAAAAGTCCTTTATCTTTCAGTCATTTTATGATTTCATTAGCTTTACATGCTCCTTATTAGGGGGTGGAGAATTGGAAGTGAAACATAATTATGGGATGAGGTCAAACTATCAGCTAAGCTGAGTCTAATATTTTTTCCAGATAATCTCTTTATCTCCTACATACAGCAGCGACACTAGTCAGTGCTGCAGCTTTTACCAAGACTTAAAAGTTTTCAGGTTCAATGCAACTTGCTGTGCAAGGAGGACTAACAGGCTTTATTACAGAAACTTTTCAAGGTATAAAGTGAACAGCTACGTCAAGGCATGGCTGAACCATCCATTTTTAATAAAAACTAACCAAAATCTGTTCAAAGATTGAATTATAACTTCATTTTCATTCATTACTTAATTTTTCTGGAATTAGGAGGTGAGAAAGCAGACTCACACATGACAATGAGCTTGCAGTATGCTCTTTCAAATATTTATAAAAGTAACTATGCACTATATAGCTTTTGAAACTGAACATTGTAAATAATTAAGACTGAATTCTAGAGAAATGATTTCTAAATTAATTCTGAAAACCTGAAAAACAGTGCATTAAACAGTGATAGATGTATAATAATTCCATAAAGATGTGGAATATTGTAATAATGACTTCTCTGAATATGTATTTGCAAAACATATGAAAACCAAATCAGAACCGAAGAATATATGCCTGGTCCTTTAAGGAAATTAATTTACTAAAAATATATCATGAGGAAGGAAAAATAAGTGACAGAAAGGGCACATAAAAATCACATTAGATATTAGAGGGTCGTTTGTTCATTTATTTGTTTTTGTTCTGTTCTTTCACTTTTTTTTTTCCTCCAGATGGTCACTATTGCTGGAATAAACTATGAGTTCAAACTGTGAAAATCTTTCCAAAAAGATTTGACTCAGCCAGAATTATTACATTTTACTTGCACTTCCCTCTACTAAATGCAGTGATGCAGTAAGTAAGGAAACAAAAACGGGGAGTTTATAAGTTAATTCTTAGTGGCCTTCTAAGTTATACTGTACTGTTTTAAATGATAAAGAAATAAGTTAAAAAAATAAAAAAATATCTAAAGGATTTAGGATTTCCAAAGGATTTCAAAGCCTAATTTCTATTGATGTAAACAGAAATAAGATAATAAATTATTAAAACAAAACAACAACCATATAAATGTTAGATACGCCAAGAAAAAAAAAAGAACTTGTAGCTTAAGATTAATTTAGGCAAAATCTTATTTTAATACTGTATGAATTAGTAGGAACACCAGTCATTGAATCATTTCTCACTAGGTAGTAATAAAGATATTTTTCATTTGAATAAATTATGACATTGGTTTGCTATTTCCTTCTTTGTAAAGTCCTTGATACCATTGGCAGAATGAAAATCAAATTAATTGAAATCGATATCTGTAATGGTAGAATATTCACATCAATGGAAACAACATATTCTCTTTCCATGACACTGAACCCTATTGTGGCCTCTCAAAAACAGGGTATGTAGAAGGCATAATTAGAGAGATCTGAACAAAAAGCCTTAGCTGTCTATGGTCTATGGGCTGGTTTGGCCCTGTTCTGTGACAACTGGGGTGGTGGACCCACAGACCCGCACCCCAGGGAAAAGGGAAAGGGAAAAAGAAGAAGGGAGGTGGGCCTAGAAACAAAACAGTGGCAACGATCTGAGGAGGAAAGCTAATTTACTAAATAAGATATCAGAAAGCAAAATAGCACAATACAATATAATTGGAATTGAAGCTAATAAATCAAATAAAATGAGTAAAAGAGAGCATCTGATAAACTGAAGGCCTTATGCTAAATGCTGAAGTTGAAATGGCAGCAAGCTGGGTTGATCCCCTTTCAACTCATGACTCAAGAACAGTTTTTTTTTTCCCCTCTGAGCAGAAAACCTTAGAATACAAAGCAACCGTAATTCCCCTGGGGTACATAGATCTCTTCTGAGATAGGTATACCCTTAACTATCAATGATTCACAGAGCTGGAGATTTAACTTTTACTCCCAATGCGCTACACGATGTTACGATGTAGAATACCAATAACAGAAATTATAAAACCATAACAGTTAACAAGAGACTGGTGTCAGGAGGGCAGTAGCCCTGTATTTTCCAAGCAATGACACTGAAGTCTATTTAGTCTAGTACACAAATAGAAGATAAAAGAAAGCTATGATCAAGTGCTATGTTTATAAGGGATATTCATTACGACCATTTTGATCTACAGCAAGATAGCAACATATTTTCATCTAGATAGACCAAATCCACCGAAGAAAATAGCTCAAAATTTTCAGTATCTTGGTTTACTTTACCTCTCTATAACTCATTCTCAGTAGCATATATTCTCTTGTACGTGATGCAGTAGCACAACCCTTGTTGACAATTTAGTAGAAAAGAGTAGTCAAAAAGAATTTAAATTGAACTCAGAATCCATGGAGAAGAAACCATCTGAATGCAAAAGATAGTAAAAAGCTGAGGTATTATTTTGAGTAGTTTAATTTCTGAGGAGTACTGCTGTGCTTTTAGAAACCCTTGAAATCCTTTATAAGGGGATTTAATAATTACTTTCTTATTTACTTTGAGTAACACTCATTATTTCTTTAATTACTACCATTGCATTAGAGGTAAAGAAGGTATTAACATATAATATATGTTATTATAATAAAATCATAGTATACACTGATTCAAGAAACTTAGGCGTTTTAACTCAGTCTCCTTAAAAATAACTCATGCTGTTAAGTTAAAATCATTTTTTAAACAAGTTACTTCACAAACACAAAAGAGAAAAACAGCTTTACTGCTACAGATATTTTACCAAAAATATTTTTAATTCCACAGCTCTATAAAATGCAGTTTCATAAAACTGTGCCAGGACATTTTAAGATATCCATATATACCCACATCTATTTTATGTAAAAATGTATATATTATTTAAATCAGCTGCATTTTACTGTTTGTTGCTAATAAACCATTATTCTTGCACATTTCTGTCTTTTTTTCTGAGCTGTTAATGTCAGCAAGAGGTTTCTAAACGTAGTTAAAACTAGTTTCATACACTTGTGAACAAGTATACAAGTGCTGTTTCAGGCACCATGCTTTCTGTTTTATAAGGAGATATTCATACGGTCAATGATGTGTGTATTCAACTCCTATGTGTATAAGGCAACAAAGATTAAATCAGAGGGCAATGGTGGGACATACATTCAAGGAAACAAGAGAAAATGAGGCATTTGTGAATAGCAAAGACGACATATCCCTATGAATGAGAAGATTATCATGGAAGATAACTGTCTAATGAAATGGACATTCCAGCAGTCCACAGCTGACCAAGAGCATTAAATATGCATTAAGAGATTACATGTTGAATCCTATATAATGGAATGTCAAAGTTTTCAATGTATGTTAAAGAAGCATTCATGCAGTAAAAATGTGAGCTATTGCTTTTCTCACCTAATGGAAATACTGCAAATACTCTATTGATGGTAAAAACAGCAATGATTTTTTTACCGTCTATTTTACCATCAGCCGCAGTAGAAGTGGAGAATAATGCTTGAAATTCAGAAAAACAGATTGTGTATATAAATTTTGCCATGCCCTGAAGAACTTATAGTGATACAGCCCCAGGAACCCATTATACAAATATATGCTGTTCGTGGTATCCCTGGATCAAAAGGGCTGGTGATTCCTTTTCTTTTTGGAACAGTTCCCACATTCATCTAAATCACTATCAGCTGCTTTACTGCAAGCTCATTAGTAGTAATAATCCTAACTAGTCTGGTTCTCAGCACAGTGATTTAAGCATGTTAACTTTATTGTGCAAGCTATTACTCTCCCAAATCTTGCAGGTAGTGATGACTGATTTGTAAGGATTTATTTAAACAGAAGCAATATTCACAGAATTGTAGGAGATGGAAGGGACCTCTAGAAATCATGTAGTCCAACCCCTGCCAGAGCAGCTCCCTAGACCAGGCTGCACAGGTAGTCATCATATTATCCTGTCACACTCCAAAACAGTTGTTAAAAAACTTATAAAGGTTGCTTGACATCAGTATCTTTCTCTTTTGTAGGAAACTGTTGTTAAATAATCCTAAAGTGGGAAATTCATCTGTTTATATGTTGATCTGTTTACAAAGTGTGTATCATCTTCCTAATCCTCAAAATAAATGTATAAAAATATTTATAAACAAGAGCCAGGTCTGATCCACCTGTTATGGAACAACTTAAAAATTTAATGTTCAAATAGATTATCTACATAAATCTTTTTATACATTAAGATATATGTACAAAATAGTCTGCATAATGTGGTTGAAGTGGTAAGTTATTTTAGTCTACGAGAAAAACAAGGCAAAATAAATGACAATCATCTTACTGTTAAAGTAACATTTTCATGCTGGCACACATCCTATCCTAATGCTATATGAATGCTAAACTTCATGCTAAATGCTAAACTTTAGTGCATTTATTCTAGATTACATACAACTGACTTTAGATTATTTTGATGACTACTTGCAAGATAATTTCAAGCAAGAAAAAGTGCAAGTGTAGTACTACTAATGTGCCTTAATGTTACAACCAACGTTTTAAGGTTGAATAATTTAATTGGATTTGGGAACTTCAGTGAACAGCATATTATTTTAGGTTCTTTTGAGTTGCAGAGTTTGGTATTTACCCATGCTTCTTAAATGCTGAAATATCTAAATAATCCAAATATTGACAGCACTACTGTTGCAGCTGCTCCACAAAGATAATAAGTTGCTGCCTTTTTTCCAAATGTCTGACAGAGAAGAAAGCCACTTGAGGAAGTGAAAATGTATGCTAGGGCTCAGAACAAGGATTTAGAAACAACATACATAAAAAGCTAAACCAGTATTTGAAATGAGTGTAGGTTACTTACACATATTTGTGTTACATCATCTTGATTAATAGAATCTAGAACTGTTGTCAAAACAAGAGACATTTAGATGACTACAGAGACTAAATATTCTGAATATAACTGAATTGAAATTGTAATAAAACATTGATAACATTATACAAGAAGAAACTGTAGATTCACCCCCAGTTAGTCAGCACTAATGACCAGAGCAGGTTATGTTCTTTTGTCATTAGGTTGCATTTTCTACGTGTACAAAAGAATAGTATTTTGAGGAGTTACTTGAAACAGATCATCACAAGATCATCACAAAAGACTAAGATATAAAAGTTTAAAAAAACCAACCAAACAAAAAACACACCCCGGTTATTATTTAGGTGAGCAACATTTGATAGGGAGGCTCTAAGAAGTGTCCTTTCCGCATAATGAAATGTAGGAGGTACAGATTAAATATGTATGCAAATAAATAGAAATTGCAAAAAACTGTTGTGGTTAATGTAACTTCTTTTCTATTTGTCTTAGTGTAAATAGACTCACTGTTCATTTTTCTACAGAAAAGATTCCTCTAACAGAGATATTTTTAACTCAGTATTTTTATACAGTGCAAATAGCTTTACATGAAACATAAGGAAAAAGTATACTACTGTGACAGCTTGTGTGTTGAGAAGTCAGTGTATCTGTTCCCAACAACAGCTGAAATTTAAAGAATTAGAGGTAAACTCAGCTTCTCAATTTTTACTTCTGATCGTATTTTTTAAAAATTTAATATGTGATTGAAAGCTATGTAAAACCTGGAATTTTTTCTTTTTTAAACAGCTTTCAGGGGTTTATGATTTAAAAGATAATGGGATAAATCCAACCCTAACTGAAGGACTGTGCAAGTCTCCAAGTAAAAATATTTTAGACAAAGGAGAGATGAAGCAAACAACGACAAAAATTAGCATGTTTTCTGTCCATTTTCCACAGAGTACATGAGCACACAACAGAATATTTCTACTATTTCTGCTTATAAAAGCTGTTTTCAATTAATGTTATGTATTTGTTAATACAGTTACTGAAGATAACTTGTACATCAAGCTAATGCTGAACTGTCTTGTGAAACATAATGAATGCTAATCTAATGATGTTTAAGGTCTGAAGCTTTAAAATAGATGATTTTAAATGTTAGAATTAATGCCAATTAATTGCATAAGTAATTAAAAGTTTCATTTGATCACTTGTACAATAAAGTCATGAACATCTGAGGAACAACCTTAAATGTTGTTGTGGTGAATTTTCAGCTCGAAATGGAATTTTTCTGTAATGAGATCTGTCCTCCTGAGAATATAAAATCACTACCTGAAGTCCATTTGCTGAGTATTCAGAAATTCTCAGGCTTTCATTATTTCCTTGGATGGTGTATAACATACACGAGCAGAAAACAAACAAAAACCTGCAATCAAGATAAAAAGCCAGACATGCTTATTAAGCAGATAGAGTTTTGTTTGTTTGTCTCTGGATTTTGCTTTTAGTCTTAGAAAGTCTGATGATTTCAAAACAAAACAAAGAAATACAAACAACAAAGTTAAAGCTACAAAAGTTAGAAAGATTCTAGTTCCTTTTCTCCCAGGACTCTGACTGCACAACTTCCCTTGCACTTGCCACACTGGCCCATGTTTGACTTATTGTCTACCAGGATGCAAAAGTCTGCTGCCTTCCTTGGAAAATTTTCATAATATTTGACATAAGGTTGAAGAAGTTCCATTCCGGTTTTTATGATGGATCTCATACTTGATTACCCATACTTCTTGTCAGCCATAGATAGAACACCTTTAAAAGAGAGAGCATCAGGAACAGTGAGCATGGAATTATTAGAAGCCAATTGTGCCTACTAAGTCAAATTGCTTTTTGTGAACAGGCAATTTGCTGCCTGGATAAAAGAAGAGCAATGAACATTGTATACTTTAACAAAGCCTTTGACATGATTCTCCATGGACTCCTAATGTTCAAAGTATCACTATCACAATAAGCAGAAGTTAAAATGGAATTAAAAACATCTTTTTCATCAGGATCAAAACTAGTGATTAGCAGGATAAAGTTCATCTGGAAACTTATTGAACTGTATGTATATATTTCTAATGAGGTCAATGATGAGAAATAATCAGTTCTCAATGGGTGCATGACAGTAACAGTCTCCATACCTTGCCGCTTCAGCAAGGAATCCATTCACATACTGAGCTGTGCTATGCAGCCAGCTGGTTAGGGGAAGTAATCCTTGTCCTCTCTTCAGGATTTGAGAGTCCTCGTCACAAACAGCTCAAAGTGCAACAAAGATACTGATGTATGTGAGCAAGTCTGGCAGATGTTACCAAGATAAATAGGAATCTGGAAGAAAAGACTGAGAAAACAGTCCAGCCTGAAGAGAAGTCTGAAAGGAGATCTTATGCGGTTTATAACTACCTGATGGGAGAGCATAGAGAAGATATAAAATTCAGTGAGGATCTTCCCAGAGATATACAGAGAAAAGATAAGAGGAAATGGACAGAAACTAGGAAATACCTAAATCTGAAAAAGATAAATTTTTTAGCTAGATGGTAGTCTAATACTGGAACAAGTCGAACATGTAACTAATGGAATGTCCACCCATGGAAATATTCACATTATGGACAGTGCCCCAAGCAAATTATTTTAACTGACGTGGCTCTGAGCAAGAGATTTGACCTTTCTCAATACAGAGCAGCTTGAATACTATAGTCTGACTCCTTATTAGTTGCAATATAGACAGATAACACATGAAGTCATAAAACTGTTTCTACCTTTAAAACAAGGAATAAAAGATAAATCATCTCTATTTCACTCAACTTGAAAAGGATAGGTATATCCTCCAATTACTAGAATCTCTGACCTAGCAAAATAGTAGCAATTGAAATAAATGGTGCATGCCATCATTCAACAACTTCTCTAACACTTGAATAATGAAAATTCCAGAGGATCAAGAAAGAGGCTATGATGCACACTTAACAAAATCCTGATAATTTATCATGAGTTCCCTATGTTATTAATAAATGAAAGGTTCATATGATCATTAAAGAAATGATATCAAGGAAGATACTGATTTTCAAACATTTTGAGAACTTGGTAAAATAGAACTGAATAAAGTGGAACTACTGAAAGCATCCAATTGGCAAAGGAAGGTATGAAAGGCTGGCAGAGTAAAAATCTTAGTCTGTCAAACTTTGGAAGCCACAGTTGTCATATCATTCATTTGGATTGAACAATTCAGAGTTTAACAGATAATCCATCACATACTTATTTCCAGGACTAATAATATACAACTGGAATATCATGTAAAATTTCAAGTACAATGTCAATGCCTTGTTAGCACAATCACAGAATAGAATTTGGTCCATTCATTCACCAACCTACAACCTTCATACTAAGTTAAGTATCTCTTCTCCTACAGTCTGTCAAGTTCAGAAACAGACATATGTGATTTGGAATGAAATCATCTGAATTATAAGGAACTTAAAATTGAGTGTTAGTATTCACAACCATCATACATCCATTTCTTCATGTCTCAGAATTGCCCTTTGTGTCATCCGCACTAATGTAGCTAGAATTATATTGATTCATGAATATTCTCTTTTTATTACTACTGGGCATTTTGTAGCAGATTTGATCCAACCTTATTCTTAATACCAAAAGACCTCACAAAACTTTGAATTCAGTAATCTGTGATACTACTGAATTAACCTTCTCTTACTAAAACATTTTTTTTCCCCTGGCTGTAAGATCAAAAAGATTTAAGGTGCGCCTTCCATTTCATCTTTCTTTCAGAGTCTCATTCCTTAAATGAAATCCAGAGGTCTTCATTTCATCTGTGATGCAATTGTTTCATAATTTATATTACTGTACTTTTTTTTTTTCTAACTATCAATAATGAACACATTTTTAGCAAATCTGTTTTAGCAAAGACTTTTCAAAGTTTGAACAAATTTTATTTCTTTGTAAAGTTAAGAAATTAGCAGGATGAAGGTAGAAAGCAACAAAGCTACGTTGCCTGTTCAGTGCCCTCATAATAGATATATCAAGTACCCACATCTTTCCATCTGTGTTGGTGTATGCAGTCAGAATTCTGAGGGAAATTAACACCTGAATAAAGAGTGTAAAGTGCTTAAATTATTTTCCTATTGTTAACTTATTATTTGTAAAAATAACTTGTTGTCTATATGATAAATATATGATATGGCAAGTATGAATGTAAAGAACGTAAAAATAAGTGCACATTATAAAATCCAAATTACAAACAATGCTACATTATTCATTTTAAACTACTGAACTACAACTATGTTTCTAGCATAGGAAGTTATTTAGAATCACACAAAATAGAGTTCTTTATATATTTAAATTAATAATACATATTGTATATTTGAAATTCAAAGTCCACCTAAGAGGATATGAAAGTCAAAGATCTTCCACGCACTTCATTTTTGCATGAGACTTAAAAACTTTTAGCACAGGTTAGACTCATTTATATTATTGCCTTGTGACATGAATATCAAAAAGAAAAATCTCGAGAAAGCAACTGATGTTGTTTTGAAGTGACTCCTTTATACCAAATCTGTAATAAACTCTAAAACTTAATCAAAATTTAATTCATTGATTTAATTAAAATGTAGACCATAGCCCTGCATGCTTTTTACATGCTTAGTAATAGTTGTAATTAACTATATAACAATAATAGGAGTAAAATAAAAATGTACTAAAGTTATTCTGCAGTGGTAAAATTGTGTATTTTTCAAATTTCACCCTTACAAATAAGTTATTTGTTGATGATTTTAGCTTCAATCACAAAGTAGACTTAGTACTTGCATGCTTTCTATTTACCAAAGCAGGAGATAAGAAAAGGCACTTTTAATGGGGAAATATTGATACTGATTAAGAATATCACATTCATGAAAAATAGATTGCTCAGAAATTCTTCTTTTCTTATCAATACATTAATAAATATTTTAATATATTAAAATTATTTCACAATGGCACCAGAAAGTACTATTTTCTTTAAGGTACACTATAGAAAATATTTCTTGAAACCCTGCAAAAACTCGATAACTCATAACAATGAATGTCTGACTGACAAGATTTTAAAAATATTATTTCAAAGAAATAAAGCAAGTTCATTTTTGAAGATCAAACAATATTATAACAGATTAACTTCTATAAAAACAGAAAAAAAGTCTTCCTTTTTAAAGACAAATACAAATTGTTTGGTCTTGCAGTATGGGAACAAAAACTGTCATGTTTAAATTGCTTAAGAGTCAAAATATGTTCATAAAGGAAATATATAATCTTAAATACATAGTATTTTAAAACAAAATACTTTATTTTGGCCATAAAAAAGAAATTTTCAGATACTACTTTTTATTGCTAATATAGTAAAAATACAGACAAATTTATAGTTTTGACTATTTTAAATCAATGCTCAATTTAACAGTTTATCACAGGAATTCTCAGCATTGACTTCTGTCTTTGTATTTCACTCCCCCCCCCCCCCAAACACACACACACTGGCTGTCTCCGTTAGTTCATATCACTGTATTCTGTGGAGCTTTTTTTTTTTGACACTTAAAGCTTAAATTGTTAAAGTTAAAAAGCATAGAAACTAGAGAAACAGGTTTGAAATCTAAGCTGTTACCTTGCTACTTGCTTTCAAGCATCCCCATAGGTGCAAACACTGAAACCGCTGACAGAGAAAATCACCTCCACCGTTCCTTTTTCTACCAGCAAAAATAAGCTGAAGTGTTATTTCTCTCTTCTTACAGTTACAGAGTAAAGTAAAACGACTTCAAGAGAAAGAAAGAAAGAATTTCTAAACATTTTCCTTAAAAGTAACTATTTGGCTTTTTTCTAACCAGGTGTTGTAAAGTAAAGCTGCATTTATAAACATGAATGTTCAGAAAAACTACATCTTTGTAGATGTCATCCTTCTTCTGACAAGGGTAAATATTAGAAAATACCATTCAAATTGAATTCATATTTAAGTTTTCCCTAAGTGTTTATATCTAATTAAAATCACCTCTTTTTGTTCAAATGAATATAAATTAATGAAAACATAGCCAAAACTGAGAGGGAATCTCTGATAGAAGGAGAGTTGATTTGTAATTTCTGTTTATCTTTGCTGTGCAAATGTATTGAGCTAATCAGAAAAGAAAACGAGGCAGAATAAGTATGCAAGAAAAGAGCAATATGAGGTAGACTGCTTTTTTATTTCTCAACATTTGTTTCTTATCTTGTTTGTATCATCTTTGATGTTCCTATACTGGACATAGTCCATCACAGAGAAAGCACCCTTGCTAAAGTCACACAGAAGTGAAAAAAAGTCTCAATGATCTTAGAAACAGAATACAAGCAACATGAAACATAACAATACACAATAAAGTAAGAAATAGTGTAATTGCATTGATTGATTCAGAACAGTAAACACAGAATGCTAACAGTTGCACTTTAGGTTAAAGCACTGGACTAGAAGAAAAACTTCAGTCCCATTCAATGCTCTAAGTGTATAATTGATTGAAACCAGGAGATGGCTTCTTGATACTGAATGAACAGTTAGAAGTGTAACAAAGTGTAGATGAGGACAGGGTGGATAGTTTTAGTAAAAAAGAATTTTGGAGGTCAGGTGTTATATCTGCTGAAGGAGAGATTAGGAATGCTACAAGATAGCTGGGAAGAAGACTTGTATACACTTCGCAGAATACAAGCAAAGCATATTCCCAAACGGAGGAAGAAAACATTTCTGTAACGCTTTAAGGGAATAACCAGCACTGTTTTGCACTGGAATGGATGTACAAATACAGATGGAGAGTTAAAGAGAACTTTCAGAAAGAGAACAAAATTCAGAAAGAGAACAAAAAAAAAAAAAAAAAAGAGGGGGCATAAACACCTCAACGGGGTCTGTAAGGCAGAAATTGCAAGCAGGCTAATCATAGAATCATAGTTCTTCGCTTTCTTTCTGGTTCAGTGACTCCAGTGGTGGATTTTAACTTATTTGAGAAAGAGTTGAAGTTCCTATGGTGAGTTCAAATACCTCTCACCACAGTGGGTCATAGAAGGAGATCTTATACTATGAAGTACCACTGCTTCCATGCATGCTTTTAAGCTCTATTTGTCCTCTAAATAGAAATTTCACACAAAGAAATAAAATTCAGGAATGAATTCTAAAATAAACAGACACTTTAAAGTTCTATTGCAAGAAAGGACTGTGAGACTGATTTTAGACTTTCTGTCCTTTTCAACTGAACTTAAAAAATGATGATGCTTTACTCAGTATTATGGATTCTATGCAAGGTGACAGCTACTCTGATGTTAAGCATGGCAGTGTCAAGTGTATGACATGGTGCCTCTGTGAATTTCATGTGGTGCCACAACATGCAAAGTAGAGGGAGGAACACTTTTGTATATTGCAAAACAACTTCTCCCTGTCAAAGTGAAAAATAAATAATACACTCTCAAAAAAAAAAACAAAAAAAAAAAACAAACAGAACAACCATAAAAAGACAGGAAAATAATGAAGAAACAGAAACATCAAGAGATCATTTTTATATAGGTTTTCATGTAATTAGGCTTGTCTCAAAAGCAAGAGAAATTAAAAAGTCTATAATTGTATAATCAATTCATAGAGAGGTTCTTTCATAAAAATATATTTGATCCCATGTTATTCTGGAAGAGGGATCCGAGTACACTGTTTAATGAAGCAGGTTCTGTAACAATCTGTAAACATGTCCAAATGTTCAATTTCTGCATGTCAACCGAAATTGAAGTGAAATATACTCGCACTTGGCATTACCTAAGTAAAAGAGTGGGTGAGGCATTTTGATCTATATCATATTTTTGATGAATATTTTAAAATACATGTTCTAATATGATCGAATACTAAATACACATGCATGCCATACACATGAATCCATATGTTTTGTGATGATATCCAAAGAATTCCTTGATAAGTTACCTTGAAATTATGATTTTCCTCAACCTATCTGGAAATAGAACAAAAACTCTCTAAAATCTTAAGCATAGGCAGTGCATCTCGTGTGCACACCTGATTATTCCTAGTCAGAGACCACAGAAGATGTATGTAGATATCCACTCTTACTATGAACTCTGAATCCTAAAGAGCAACTTTTCACTGCCTGGAACATATCCAAGTCAAAAGCCTCAGTCATCAAAATGTGTAAAACTGAAAGATCTAAGATTTTTCTCTTATTCTAGCACTGGAATATTGAACTAGAAATTTATTATTGTGTAAATAGAAGAATTAGAGTAAGGATATATAAAAGACAAATATTCTACAGAACATTTACAGAATAAACATGTAATTCCTGGCTTTCTACTAAAATCATCTGAAAGTGAAACTGTTAAACTACAGAGTCAGAATATCTGAGGTTGGAAGGGACCTCAAAGATCAACCACTTCCATGTCCCTGCCATAGGCAGGGATGCCACCCACCAGGACAGGCTGCCAGGGCCCCATCCAACCAGGTCTTGAACACCACCAGTGATGGGGCACTCACAGCTTCTCTGGACAACCTGTTACAACATCTCACCAGTCTCTTAGTGAAAAATATCCCCCTTAACATCTAATCTAAATCACTCTCCTTTTAATTTAAAACCATTTCACACTCTTATCACGATCTACATGTGTAAAATGTTGATTCTCTTCCTTCTCATAAGCTCCATCTAAATACTGGAAAACAGTCAGCACTTCCTGACGCTTTGTTACCAAGTGCTTCTCACTATCTAGTAACAGATTTACATATTTTACAAGACATACCCTGTGACTTTTAATGACCACAGTATTCTAAACACATATCTAAAACTTTGTCCCATATAGAGAACTAGCATTCAAAGATCATGCTCAGTTATTAACACACTGTAGAAACTATCCCAAACTACCACAATGCATTTAGCACTCTACACCCTTAAAACTAAGGAAAAGTACACATTGAATAAGGAAAAGAATTGTTATGTTGAAAATTTAGACCAAATAGGTAGAAATTCACTGAGACAAAATATTCATTCCTAATACACACTGAGATCCAAAGTCAGGCACAGTCTTACAGCTTGAGTATAAAACCCCTTTAGAATAGGGATTTTATTTGCCAACTATCCCCCCCCCCCACCCCTGTAACGTTGTATGAAGCCAAGGCCATTTGTAGCAAAGGGCCTAAGATAGCTGAAAGGGAACAGAATTAGGACAGCTGACTTAAACAGGCCAAAGAAACATTCCAGGCCATGTTAGATCATGCAAAAGGAATTTTTAAGGGGCTGAGAGTTATCTCTCTCTTCCACAGCTCAGGGTGCTAGCAGAGCTTCTGTTCAAGAGTGGTGAGTAATTCCTCAAGCATCACTTGTTATATGTGTAAATATAACACACAAAAAAAGAGTCATAACTACTATTCTTCTATCTTAGTAAATAGCTTTATCTCAGCCCATAAATTCTACTCCCCCCCACCCCACTTTTATTTTTTATTTTTTTTTAACCCTGATTCTCTCTCCAGTCCCACTGGGAATGAAGGGAGTGAGCAAATGACTGCAATGCTGAACCACCTACTGAGTTAAACCACATCAGTCAGAAGGAAAGTAAATGACCACATTTATTTAGCTCTGATTTATGACAAATAGGGACACTACCTTTTCCTCAAAACTCCAACTGCAATTTCTATGGCCATTATTAAGAAATTAATGTCACTTAATATGAAGTGCTGCTGCAGAGATGCAGCACAATAACCTTGTTTTCACTGGTATTTCTTATTGCACATTTTGAAAGCTACTACTGTGAGAAATTCTGGCTGCTAAATTAAGTAAATCAATTAAGAGGTTATAAAATATAACCTAAAACTTTCAAAAGTACTTATTGAACTAGAAGTCCTTTATATGCAAAATGAAATAATTTTAAATTACTATTATTTTTATATAGAGAGAGTGCATGCTAGGAGACTCGTGAAATTTAAATACTAATTTGAACGGTACTTTTTAACTCACTGAAATGTATCCAGTGAGGTATAGCCAGGGAAGTGGATTTTAAAGGAATCCTAAATGCAGTTTGTATTTTCAGAATGCTTCAGTTGGTACCGTTTGCGACACTTACAGAACTGTTCTTCTTATTCACAAATGTTACACTATGTTTTTTTTTTTGTTTTTTTTTTTGACGATCCACCACCAACAGCTTAAATCCTAGACCAGGACTAGGGATACATTACTAAATGCTTTGCTACAGTGATCAGTGAAACAGACCACATTAAGATTCTAGAGGTCTTTATAGTCTGCATGCCTGTAACCAGATGAAACAATATACTTCGTGTTCTTAAAGAGTAAGAGCATACTCAGAGGCACAGGTTTTAAAGCTATAAAGCAGTCCATATATCCCTGTCTTAACTTTACTATCTGCTGATAATAACACGTCAGCAGCAGGCACCTCAGTCTTCGCTAACTTCAGACACTGTTCTCTTACCTTCTATCTTTATACTGGCTTTTAATCTTTCCCACAGGCAGTTCATCCTAAACCAGTTTTTTCTCTATCAAATTCCTATTAAACTCATTCTTACAGAACAACATCCTCATCACCAAATTATGGGATAGTAATCTTAAATTAGAGAAGAGTTACAAATCTATTACAAGTTATTTGTTATACCTGGCTTTTAAGCATTGTTATAAAGATAAATGAAAAATATAATGTACCAGTTCTGCAGGGGTACTGAGTTATATATGGTCAGTTCTGTCACCCAAACAATAAATGCTGTGTGTTAGAAAAAACAAGGACAAAGAATATCACAAAACAGATGTTTAGTCGTCTTTGTACCATCCACTGAATTCTCATTTGGATACAGCCTCATCTAAGCCACTACATTCAGAGCTACAATAAGCCTTCCCCCCTCTTAACGAATTCATGAACTAATCACATCAGCTTTTCTCACAACGATTATTAATGATATTACAGGCTATATGGGAAAAACTTTCAAGATAATACACTGACTTTAATGTCAGCAAAGCATTCCTTACTAAGTCATGATTTTATGCTGACAACATTGTATTACCTTACTTACCTAGAAGTTCAGATTACATGGATATATGTTGACAAAGCACAGGACTGAAATTCAGCTAATGGAAAACTACACACTGCTTAGCAGAGAAGGAGAAAGCGATTCCCCTAGACCTCCTGGCCATGCTCCTATTAATGCAGCCCTGACCTTTTCACAGAGACACAGCACTGTTGGCCCATGTCCAGCAAACAGCACCCAAACACTCCTCCTCAGCAGAGCAGCTCCCCAACCAGACAGCCTATTATTTTAGTGAGCCCTTCTTTTTCAGATGCAGCAGTTGATATTTAGACTTACTGTAATTTAGGAGGTTCCTGATGACCTGTTTCTCCAGTCTGCTATACCCTTCTGAATGGAAACAACTCTTGAAATTATCAAGTTGCCTTTCCATTTAGATATCACCTGCAAACATGAAGAGAGCAGATTCCATCACCTTCTCCAGTCTAGCTGCCTGCAATCTGAATTGAGGTGTTTATTCCTTGTCCTGACCAAACCCTAGAAACTTAGAGGATACAATAAAGTTAGATACTTATAGTTTATTTGCTGCTTACAGCAGCTTTTGAAAGATGTTGCATTGTTGTTTTTTTCTTTACCTCTTGAAAAGAAAATCTGAGAATGACATTTCAATCAAGTACGAAAGCTCAGTTTCTAACTTCACTTTTCCTAGTTTCTACTGGCAGCATCAATACTCCTAACTGTCATTTGAAATACCAAAGAAGCCATCTGCTCTCACAGTACACAGAAACACAGTAACTGCTTTTTAAGAATATAAATGAAACAGAGATAATAATTGTTCTGCATATTTATAATAATGAGCATAATCTGTCTGATTTTAGGATACAAATCTAAGGCAAAAAATAAGCATTGCAATGGAGGGACCATCCTTGTGTTACATTCCTGTTAATAAAATGTTACATCCTTGTAAGTTTCACTAATTCATTAAATTTAAATTGGCCAAATATTATAATTACCCTGGATCCTCATTTCACTCTACTCCTACATAATTAGAGTAGATATTTTAAAAATATACAAATAAGATGATATTTTGAGAAAAACAGCAATAAAGCAGACAATTTCAGTGTTCTTTTAATGAAAGCATCTTGTACTAACAGAAGAAGGAAGTAAGGCTGAGGGCAGCCCTGGCTACAGTGACCATGAGGTTGTGGAGTTGGATCCTGCACAGAAGAAGCAGGGCAAAAAGTAGGATTGAAAAACTGTACTTCAAGAGCTAAAATTTTGGCCTCTTCTGGGACCTTCTTGGAAGAACCACATGAGTTAGGGCCCTTAAAAGGCAGCGGGGTCCAAGAGAGCTGGTTAATATTCCAGCATTACTTAATTCAAGATCCGTAGATTTCATATAACTTCCTAGGGAATTTTTAGATTCCTCACCCTAGTTTTGCTTGAATTCAGCTGTGTCCTTGATCTACTTTTAGGTGTTTGTGATTTTTCTAGAGTAGAGCTTACTATGCCAATTTACAGGAACAAACAATCCTTCTGTTTCTGTGTGATTTTTGTACCTCAAAGTAATGTGCCCCCTGACTTATCTCATACTTCCCTACTATGTTACACCAATTTTTGTTTCAAGTTTAATGAATAACTATTTGCTTTTCTTAATAGAAACTTAGTTTTCTAAACTCCTTTGTAAAACACATAGCAGGAGAGTGAACAAGTTTTTTTCCCTCTCTCTCATATAAAAAAAGAAATTTTTTGTTTCTAGTTGATAAGCTTTAGTATATCATCACACAAATTTTATCTTCTTTTTAACTTCTAGCTGTGTACTAATGGCATCCTGCTTTTTCCATATTACCACTTAGATTTTCCAGTGTTGTAATTATTTCAGAAATTGAAGCCATGCTGTGTTATTTACTTATTAGATCGTTCTCAGAGCATGTTGTGAGAAATAAGTTTAGTAATTCTAGCTTACGACAAAAGCTCGATTGCTCAGTTCCTTAACAAGCAACCAACAAGCTTTCAGATCCTAGCCAGAAAACAAATAGAGGAGAGGAAGTAGACAAGCACCTCCGAGAATAGGAACAGGAGAAGAGGGGATCCTATATTACCTCAGTCACTGGCCTTTAGTAAATTATGATTAAATGCTGGTTCAAGGGGCAACTTCTCCAGCTTGAAAATATCAAGCATTTCCAGCCACTTGCAGGTCCCATAAACCTTTTCAGATAAACAGATTGAAGACACATACTGACACTAGGTAGATACTTATACCCTCATCACAATAATTTAAAATGCATAGAAAAAAAATTCCCCAAACCTAAAATCCAGAGTCATGATAGAGGAATTGAATGCCAAGCTTGGAGAAAATAATAAATGACTTTCCAGAAATTACAACTTGCAAGTGTAATGTACTGTAAAGGTAAAGTCAGTGACAACACCACCACTGTCTAGAGAAACTTTTAATGAAGTAAGTTGCAAAAGGTGACAAATGGACTGTTGACCTAAAAGAAAATAAGACAAAACTTAGTTTTAAGTGATGTCTGCGCACACACTGAAGTAGTGTTAAATGTACTGACACTACTAGCAAGCCGTATAAAATAATACACATTTTGGGGACTGGAAAGTGAACAAATAAAATATAGACCTAACTTAGTGAATCTTTGTCCAAAGACGGTCAATGTCTGTATTAATTTAACCTGAAGCTAAACTCTCCACCACTGAGGCACTTATGTCAGATATACAGCCCCCCCAAAAAATTACCTGCAATTGATGAAGAGAGAGAAATTTATAACAACAGCATTTCTATTCAGTTCACTTTGCCAGCAACGTGCCACTGCTATGAAGAAAGCTAATAGTAACCAAGGCTGTGATTAAGCAGGGTACCACTGGTAGTTCAGCTGCACTTGCCATTACAAGAGAGACATGGAGATGCTGAAGAGAGTCCAGTGAAGAAACACTAAAAGGAGTCTGAAACATCTCATCTTTGAAGAAAGACTGAGATAGTTGGGACTGTTCACCCTAGAGGGGAGAAGCCTCACAGATAAAGATCATCAATGTGCATAAATATGTGAACACAGTTTGTGAATTAGAAGGAAGAAGGCTCTTTTCAGTGGCATCTCCCAGAAGAAGACTCTACAACCTCTGGATAAAAACCTCTGTGCCTTTACACAGTCATGCTCACACTAGAAAAGTGTTTACATTCAAGGGAAACATGGAAGCACCTTGTGTCCATTATTGCTTGAACACAGCACAACAATGAGTATATACATTGTTATTTCCAAAATTCTATCCAGAGTGGAAATATAAGCAATAATTAGCAGAAGATATACAAAGAAATTAGTCAATTGGTAGTGTTAGTAGAAAGGCAAAAAGGTACATTAGTTGAGGCTGTTAGTACAGCCATGGAACCATTCCCAGATGCTATTTCTGACTCAAAAAAATTGTTACTACCAAATCATACTTAAATCAATGAAAGAGTGATAAAGACTTACAGAAATGTCCTTTAAAGGTAACTTCTAATTTATGAAATGAAAATAAACCAAACATGTCAGAGGTTTTAAATCCTCATCCATAATAAGCAGTAAGAGCTTCAAAGCTGCAACATAGTTTATTGCTTATGTCTGAAATGCAGATCAAATCAAGAATATAAAACACCCATGGAAGAGAGAACATTGTACCTTAGAGAATACACCCTAGAGACAGGGTAGATCATCTAGATGGAAAAAAAAAAACAGTTGATTAAGCCTACACTATAACTCTCGCTTCCCTGAACTAGCTTTTCTAAGACTTACAGAAAATCAAAGCTGTCAAATTTATTTTCACCAGGCATGGCATAACAACCATGGTGACATTTGACAATGAACTATAAGTTCTTGAACATCCATTGCAACAGTTCATGATGTTTGAAACAATATAAATAACGGAACAATGCTAATCCCCCTAATCAATACATGAAGGAAAACAATATCAAAAAGAAGAGTAGATGTGAAAAGCAACAAACCTAAATCCCCATGTGCTTGATGCTATGACACTATATAACAGCTCCAATGAAGGATGAGTTGCTACATTCTGACAATGTGTTCACTGTAAATTAAAAAAATGCTAGCTCTTCAGAAATGATGGATAGAGATACTGGGCGCTGCTTCACTAATTGGAGTGTGTGGAAATTACCACTGCTTCCCGGTGTAAACTTTTTTTTACCCAAAAGAATGTCACATAACCACACAGCACTACACAACTTATAAAAGTTAACTTTGCTTTCAAAATAAACACTATGTGGGCAAACACTTGAAATATACCATAGAAGATATTCATATTGAAAAAAAAAACAAATAAAAACATATTAAAAGTAGAAGGAACTCTACTAATAGATTTAAATTTGAGGTATTTCTCTGTATTATTAACTTGAGTTTCACCTGCATGTTATCTTCTGTGACAGTGCAATAGTTTTGCATTAGTAGAAAATTAAATTCTTGCACTATCTAGGTGCAGAAGAAATTTAATAAAATGTTGCTACAATTAAATTCCAGTTGTGGAATGGGAGATTTTTTCTGACAGCTTCAGAAGTGTTCTAGAAGTTTATTTATTCTATATAATCAGTAGCATTGAGTGACAAGTCTTCTGTTTTTGTGCTTTATCAATGCTTGGCTGAACTTGAAAGTTTCAGGATGTTGAGTTCAAGTCTACCTTTGATGCAGTTTTGGATCAGAAGCTTTGATGCTTCACTGTCAGCAGAAGATTGTTTCAAAGTGTGTCACTGAAGTAAACTTTCACTAGAAAACCTTATAGATACATCTATAAGTGTCTGTCTTTAAGATGTAATATATGTGAATGACAGGCATCAAGAAACTTCAGATATGTATATAAAAATATATATGCATATGTATGAATCAGAATTTAGAGCCTGATAGATCATATGACTTTTCTTTCATAGCCTAGTGATATTAAAAGTTTCATCAGCATTACTTAATTGATGCATTCATTTTCAGAAAATGCTGAACATACATGTATAACACAGTGTATATGCCTTTACTTTCCATTAAGAATAAATAATACATTGCCTTCCATTGTTGCACCAGATGGGTAAGACCACGGAGTCAGCATGCATTAAGACTTAGCAGGTCTGTGACAAAAAACAAAAACAAACAAAAACAAAAAATCAAACACCATGCAGGAAACTCAGACTAAGTTCTTCAGTTCGACAACCATAGTAGAAAGAGGATAGTGAAGAAAACATCTTTGAATCAGTTAAAAAAATAAACAACTGAGGGAACAGAGATGTATAATGATAAAAGTTAAACTAACCAAGAAGCAGCCCAAGATGAGCAGAAGAAAGAAAATGTCATGGGGAGTACTAGAAGGACATCAAGCCACCTGAAGCTGAAAGTGACAACAAACAGAGAAAGAAGCCATGGTTAAAAGAGAAGGAGTCTTAGAGGAAAAAATAAAAGACAAGAAACCCAGGAAAGAAAAAGCATTTTCAATAGGCGTTAGGATTGTTTTTTGTTGGTGTTGCTTCATTGCTTCTATTTTCCTTCTGAAGAATAATTGAAATATATCCAATGAATATAAGTGGGTTATAGATTTTTCTCTGACATTTTCTTGGTTCTTCCTATAAACAAACAGATGTCCTAAGAAATTTAAGGTATGGCCCTAAACAGAAGAGAAAAAAAGAGCTGTTTCTAAAAGTGCCACAAATACAATGCCTCTTATTATATACATTAGATCATGATATCAGAGGTGGGTATCGGTAACATGGCAGTAAAGGATGAATCATCCTTCCAACACTTTGACATTGTGTTGCCAAATGGCAGCAGAAGAACATTCTGACTAAATGGTTTCTGAGGCAAAGATGCGTTGAACTCCTTCACATGGAAAAAAATTCACCCACTGATGCTGGCTGAATGTTTAGAGCCAAACTAGTGGATGTGAGCACAGTGAGGCAACGGGTGCATTTCAGCAGTGGCAACAGTGGAGTGATAGACAAGCCACGTTCCAGATTATGCATCCAGAAAGAGTGGGTCACACCTGCTGATGCAGTTCTTTATCTTTAAATGGGTATGTCATGCAGACTTTTCTTCACTGACAGCAAAGTACAGAGATTGTTTTTGTACCTGAGAAACTGCTCTATTAAATAGTGATATTGTGTTATTTCTGTTATAGTTTCCATGAAAATAAATAGGAGGCATTACTTTCAGAGAGAACTCATTCATGTACATCCTGTCAGGGTAGCTGCAATACTGCTGTTGCACACCTGATTTCTGTCTGCATTTCACAGTGCAGTCATAACAGAATATATGTCTCTGCAAAGACTTGCTGAAATTCCTTATCAGATATATTTATTCAAGTCATACATTTTGGAGAGTTTTAAGATTTTGAAGTTGAATCATCTTCTATGTTTTTCTATTAAAATATTTCAAGACCCATTACTTACACTGTTAATTAGGACTTAATTTTCCTAGAGAACAAAAAAGCATCAATTGTGGTAGTAATTGACTATGCCGCACAATACCCAGTTAATAAAATTTATGCCCTGTGTACCAGTTTGGAATTTAATTTATCATACTCCAAGGTTAAAAAAAGAGTGAAAATATGAAAACCTAGAATAATTTACTGTATCATTTGTCTGAAGTGTCACAGGAAAGACTTCTGGCTTTATGTTTTCCTTTATAAATATTAATTACATGTAATTTGCATTTTTAAGTCTTATATGAATGCCACAGAATGGAAAAATATTAACAGTGGATTATACCAATGGCTACAAATAGTTAACAGTTGCTACCTGCTGGATCACATCAATAATTTTGAGTACAGTCACTCTAGCAGATAAACATGCAACAGACTAATACTGGAACTTTAGAACTAGACACTTGCTGCAGAGAGTGTATGTTGACACTGTCACTTCAGTGACAAAAGTGAGGAAAAGAGAGGTGTAAATTCCAGTACACACTAACACTGCACTGAACCTGCTCCTACACATTTATTTTTAAAAATTGTTTTATAAAGTATGTTGTAAATGTAGAACTATTTAGAAAATATGAAACAGGATTTTAAAGAATTTCCAGTACTGTAATAACCAACAATAGTGTCATACCCTTCATGATATGAGTTCATGAAAGATTCTGAAGCTTTTGTGGTTCAGTTAGTACACAGTAGATAGGAAGATATAACATTACTGCATACCATGTGGGAAGCCCAAGAGGTGAGACGTAAATAGTTGACAAATTAGTACACATTTTTTAAAAAACCTGATAAAACAGGTAAACATTATGAAAATTCCATTAACAATTGCTTTCTGTTTCCACAGATCAATGCCTAAATAAATAATCAATTTATTTTTCTATTTTAAGAGAAAATTTCAGTAACATATAACACTGAAAACATTTCCAAATTGAAGTTCCACAGTGGTAAATGTTTATTCATTCCCCACTACCTTCTCACTCCTGTTTTTTTCTATGAATGTTGCACATTTCTGATTGTTTCTGTCAGAGAAGAACAGATGAGTAAAATACTAGTAGCTGCTGTTGTACAGAAGAAAATATAGCTTTTAAAGCTTAAGTTAATTTTTTGCTGATACAGTCTGAAGAATTCACTGACGAGCAAAATTAATACTCAAAATACATAATATTTGCTGCATCTGGAACTTTTATGTTTCTTAGTTTTCAAAGTTAGCTAACAGGAAGACAAATCTGAAATAGTTTCTTAATTGCATACAATACCTTTTAGAAAGTTATGTCTTTATTAAGTTCAGAAGACCAACTCCAACCTTTGTGCAACATATGCAGCAGGATCAATAACAACAAAGAAGACTCAAGCCAGTATTATTCAGTGCTATGAAAGCTAGCATCCTTTCAGATTCTCTCATTATTGGATAAACATTAAGGAGAAATGATTTGCTTTTTTTTTTTTAATCTGAACTAATACTATGGTTGTCAAAAGGGAGAACCTCCTCAAAATTGAGGGATTCTGAAAACAGCTGAAAATGAACTAGTGAATATTTTCTCCAACAGTCAGAAAAATAATACTAATTATGACCCTGAAAAAAAGGTTTATTATCACAATCATTATCTATTCCTCACTTACTCATCTCTAATCCAGCTGCAGTTAGATGGCAGTTCCCTGCTACCTAGTCTTCTGCCTCTGTACTTACATAGAACTACTTAACTACTGATAGAACAAAACGTTGATAAACGGAATTTGAGCTATCCTCTAGTTGAAATCTGAGGGAATCTGATATTTTTGCTATAAATGGTGCTATGTTCCTTTTTCCACAGTCCTATGCTCTGTAGAATCATGCATAACATGGGAGATCCAAACTGAATTGCTTTCACAGGGAAGAAAAAAATCTTAAACCTCACTTAAGAACTTTAACAAAACAGCAATAGGCTATTTCTGTAAAGGAAGAAAAAGAATAGCTTCTCTTCCTTATCTTACACGCGCACGAAAAAAACAGAAAGATTCAGAATTCACTGACAAAGAACAGACTGAGAAGAAGCATAATTGACTGTCTTGAATTGTTTCATGTATGATAGAGTCAAACAAACTACAAAGGATTTGTTCCTTTCAAACACACAGATTCCAGAATCTTAGTTCTGTTTCTTCCCAGATAAGTAAAGCCAAGTGTCAGCAACAAACTCGGAAAACTATATCTTACCAAGCAAACAAAATGCCAAAACCCAAGCAAGGAAAGTCCATGGTGCCAGTGTATAAAAAATGGCTTGATTTTGAAGAGGACAGACCCAACAATTGTATCAGCATTTTCAACCGGCCACATTCAACATACATTTAGTTTTTCCTTCTCTTATGAAGGCTGCCTGCCTTGATCCTAATCTTAAGTACCTAACGTCTACTCATGCATTCTATAGGAGTCTGAGAGTACTTCATTTCTTTGAGATTTTTGCTTAAAATGTAATAACTGAAATTCAGGTCTCTTTCTGAATCCCATCATATGTTTTGCACAATGGCTTTTGTCTCCTCCTTCCTTATATCTAAAGGAGTTTCAAAATAGCGAGCTAAAGGTAATCCAGCTCCATAGGCTGCTCAGATTAAACACACTGTGCTAGTAGTTCAATACCAGAGCCCATAAATTTATTAAATAAATAATTTAATATTTTAAAGTTAATATTTTAAAATATTAAATTAATTTGCTTAAGTATTTCCTAACCCAATCCTCTTGCATCAAGGTAACGTCTTCCTTGCTACACCCTTTACCCATGGTCTCTGAGACCTAGAATTCCTGAATGCTAGCCTTGCTAGTAAAGACTGGAGCGAAGAAGACATAGGTGTTCCACCTGCAATCCACAACACAAAGGAAACTGCTTGATTCCTACGCACACATTTCCTCTACATTTTCCTAAAAAAAATAAAATAAAAATAGGCATGTTTCCTGATTCCCCCCCCCCCCCAGTTTTACTTCATTTTCTGTACGGCTTTCTGTCCCTTTGTAAGCCAGTTACCACCCTGTATTTTTAAAATCAGCTCCAAATCTAAAACATATCTAACATTCTTGCCTGTCTTTTCAAAAATGGAGATCTGGTCACTGTTGACTGTAAGTGATTCAGCCCCTGTACAGATACCTTCTAGATGTAGATTTTATATTCCGCAATCGCACTAGTGTTTACAGGCATGAAATCTAAATACACCTGGAAGTACCTGTTGAACTATCACCCTCTACATAGTTGTTCAAATGTAGAAGAAATATCCTCATCACAGAAAAGGAATTCAGTGCCACTGCACCATCTCACCACGAACAGAATATTCTTGAATGCTGCCAATTTAAAACTAGCCTCGTAAGGTCAATTCCCACATACACAGAGTAAATTTCTTTCTTGATAGTTAGGCATCTGTGATCTAAAACAACGCCAAAATGGCTGCTAGCAAAAGTACGCTATAATACATCATATAAATCAAGTATTTTATTTTTGTCATGTCACAAATATTTTGGAATGGGAAATAAAAAAAATCATATGGATAAGTATTTCCTATAAGAAAACCACAAAACATACAAACAAACAAAAAAAAGCATGCTTTCTTTTTCAGGCTCTAAAATGGATAATGCCAGTCAGCTCACAGATAAAGTTCTTTCAAACAACGGAATTTATACTTAATCTTTTACATTCTTATTAGACACAAGCAGGAAAACCCTACTCCTGCAAAAATACTTCTCTTGTGCCTGCTATTTATCTGAGGTAATCAATGCTCCTCAGAGTTTCACCAATAACGAAAATGCCAGTTCCTATCTAATAGCTTCTAAACTAGAAAACCATGATTCTTAGTCACAGATTTCTCAAGCTTCAAAAAAAAAATTCTTTTAAAATCACAATTTAATTATGTGGTGATATACTAACTCCAGAGACATATTCACCAGCCAGATCGCACCCACAAGCCAACACCAATACTGCTGATCAGAGATGAACTCACTGCAGTCTAGTGCTATAACTGGGTAATGTAACGGAAAGCGCAGCAAGGCTCCAAACAACAAGCAAGGATTCACTCAGACACAACAGCTGTAGGGACAGAAGATTAAAAAAAAAATAAAACCGCTTACTTTTGGAAGGCACGTGCAGTCATCAAACAAACAGGAAACTCCAAATGAGATACTGGTCGCTCCACTGCCAGCCCTTAAATGAGATCTGGCAAGGGGTGGATCCTGGCTCTACTCTTCTGGTCATGCATTGCATGCACCTGTGCTCCCCTGGGTTGGCCCTGCCTTCTTACCAGGTGCTCAGTCACTGGTTTGAGCTGTGACTTAGCATTTCAGTTACAAACTACTACTTGTGCTTATCGACTGCTAGCAGCCTTCTTTTTAACAAATTCTGGAGGCCTCTGCCACTGAAGAGTGTACTTAACTGAAAAATGTAATCTTTCAGCAGTGTTTAGAGTTGACCATTTTGATCAGTTGGTGCTCTCTTTTCTGCCAAGTTACAGTTGAAGACCGTTAAACAAATGCAAATAAAGATGTCTGTGACTTTAATGGAGCCTCTCTTTGTTATTTCTTGGGAAAAAAAAAAAAACAAAACAAAAAACAAATACACAGTTTGCTTAACACATTAGGACAGTTACAAATGCCCCCATTTGGGGTTTTAATTTAATATTGCATTTAATAAAATATCAGATTTTGTATTCTTGTTTCTGATGTTAAGAGTTTTATGATAGCCTTCAAATGAATTCAATTCCCTTTTAACTTTCCTCCATTACACATATCACTCAATTCTCTATATATTATTCACATATTTCATTTATTTTTGTGCAGCCTGTGAATAGTTTATAGATTATACAAGTGCATCAGATACTCTGGCTTTTTACAGTAACAAGTTCTTAAACCACATCTCTATCTTTTTATACCACTACATGCGCTCACTGAAGTTACTGATTTCATTTAGATTAAGGAGGCAGATTTTTTTGGTTTGCCATACCATTGCAACAGTGAAGTAGCAGATCTGAAGAGGTACAAAATATAGCAAAGGTTGCAGTTATACTCATAGCTAAATCTGCATGTAAATGAGGCATTTGCAGAAATTGAACTCAAATCCAATGCCATTTGTTCTAACTTCCATGCCTAGCAACTGACGAAGTATACAAGAGGTTACTGCTTTTAAGCCAGTCCACTAAAGAGAGCCTAAGAGACTCCTGCATAATTTCTGCATTTGACCTCAGTTTGCTGTTTCATAAGATTACTGCCAAAATTCGAGCAATATGAGCAGAAACATTTGTTAACAGCAGGAGAATGAATTTAGGTTTCTCGAGGTAAACAAAATATGGTGAAATAGCATGGACCGAAAACTTATTGCTGTGGGAGCCATTTACCATCCATCACTGATATTTCTTTAGAAACATTTATGTTTGAGGAAAAAAAAAAAAGTGAAATATAAAAACACCTGGAAATAAACAAATTATTGGCAAGGTACTAAACAGAACTGCCTCCAGGAATTTAAATGAGAGGTGATAAGGACATCAGCTGTTCCTATTCTGAGTTTCTCAAACATGGTTATAGGCTTTTTGGTCTGTGTTTTTTGTTTTTTGTTTTTTTCTTTTTGTCATATTTCTAAAGCCTTTCAAGCACATAACACAGTGAGCTCCAATGAGCTGGAACTACTGTTGTTCCAGGTTATGCTTCTTTTTTTCTTGTCACCTACCACATGGTCAGTATTTTCTTGTTTTGACAAAATGTACGGTGCCCACTCATTTTCCATGAAAAAGGTAACATTTCTCTTGCTTTGCTGTTGTGCCAAAAAGCCCCTGGTGAAAAAGAAATTAGTGTATGTACAGGTGCAGCATTAGAGAAAAAAACAACTCAAGCAGTGTGCAAGTGTATTTTGAATGTTAATGAATTGATTTGTTTGTTTTTGTCAAGACTTCTATACAACCACTGCTGTTATGCTAACAAACAACTACAGAATAGAAAAAAAGCCATTGTTACCTTTTGTTTTGCAAAACATGTGGGTGCAGATGAAGAACAGTGACTTTTTGGTTCAGCAGTAAAGCAAGGGAAATGTTTCCCTTATAGCAGAAACCAGGTGAACACTGTTCATGTGGGTCCACATAAGTGGGTCACAGTGTAAGACCCATCTGGTGTATATGAGATGCTTAATAAGATCTAGACACAGAAATTAAGTAGATTTTATTTATTAAAAGGTACAGTACTAATAATTCCAAGCTAATGATCTCAGCATTATCAAAAGGTTTAGTGTGATCATTAGATGACATACAGCACTGCAAAGCAGAAAACCGAGATTCTGTGCCCAGTTCTGCAATTCACTTGCTGTTTGACTTTGAGAAGTTGTTTTATGTACCTTTGAATTCACAACGAAAAAAAAAATCCTCCTCTCCTTGCTCTCAACTTAAAATGGCATTCAGTAACTGAGACTTATTCCATTTGTTTGAATATTATATTTGAGCAGCAATCTTATTGAAAATTTGACGGAGTTGTGTTCAGGTAATATTTTAAAAGTTATATTTTTAAGAATATATTTTGTTTCTAAGCTTAAGTGAGTGCTTTCAAATCTGTGTTCCTGAATTATCTCTAGTGAATATACTTGAATCTTTGCAGACCATAAAACTCCTAACTGAGAAATTAGCAGGATCCTAGAATGGTACAGGAAAAATATTTTCTTTTATAACATCCTTGTAGACAATCAAATAACTGTTTTCTTCCTCTGTAGGTGACAAACATAACAAATGCCAGCTCACTAAAGAGCAGAATAGTACCTATGGAAATTAGATGTTTCTTTGTGCTATTTTCTCATGAAAATCTGCGTTTGAAAATGAATACAGTGATTTTCTATATATCTTCTTGTCTATACAATATGATCTTCATTATGAATCCATGTAAACAACAAGGGCTACACAATGCATTAACAAAATGGCTTAATTGAACTTGGTCTGTGAAAAAGAATTTAAAAAAAGGTTAGTTAATTTATGGCAAACAGTTGAAATGTTGTGATTGGTAAAATCCAAAAGAAAATCAACATACTATTCCATGTTATTTTACTGAAAAACAACATCTGAAGCAGTTGCTGACAGCCAAATGCTACTACATCAGAACATTGACACTTCATTTTGTTTTATTGAGTTTTTACACTTCTGTATACCCACCAGTTTTTTCCTGCTTCTGATGGGTTTAAAGTGAATGACAAATTAGAAACCAAATAATATAATCTCTAAATAGCACTTTACTTTCTCAATCCAAAATTCTACCAATTTAATCCAAATTTCTACCAATTTACTAATTAATCCAATAACTCTTGTAGCTGGTAATTTGTAACAGATCTACTTCATACACAGAACATGTAAGAAAGATCTATAAATAGTAGATGACTGAGTAGTTTGTTATTTGCACAAGACTGAAAAATTTTTGAAGCGTTCCTCTTTCATTTATACAATAGTAGCAATCACAGTCATGAAGGTATAATTAGATTACTCTGAAAAAATTTGCCCTGAAACAGTGTCAGATTTATAATATCCTATCTTTGTTGAGAAAGTAAATAACAAAAAGGTATGTTTGGATCAAAATGCCAACAATACTGCTTTATAATACAATTTTTTAATACTGTATGAATTGCGGGCTTTAGGTTTGTGCTCAGCCATATTCCTTAGCTTAATTAAGTTTGTTTGTTTGTGCTACAAGGACTTTGCAAAATTCTGCAAAAAGAATGGATAAAATCAGAGGATATTCACTCAACTGTTAAGCTGTCAGTCCATCATAACTTGAATATTGACTTTGGGGGGTTGGTGACATTCCCTAGGTGTACATGTCAAGTTTGTTGGCAGCAAATTCTATACTTAATTGAATGTGAAGTCTGTATGTGAAGTGATGAAGTATGTCAGTGATGTATATGCTCTTCTTCCTCTTCCCTCCAGCAATTTTCAATATATTCAATTGCTTGTTATGGTATTCCAGACTGTTTTGACAAAGCTGCCTTCATTTTATTTCTTTTTTCATAAATCAAAAAGCTGGATCTGATCTCGTGTCATTTTCACACAGGTACATCTTAACTGGATTGTGAGACAACAAACAAGTTTTTACCCTTTTAAACACTCATTTACTCTACCTGAGTGTTTATGTCAGGGATAAAGGTGAACTAATAGGTAGCAATTCACATTATAGCTTTAGGCAGCCTTAATAAAGGCTTTGCATGCTCTGCAGTCCATTTACTGTGAAATTAATAATCTCATGCCACTCTTACTCAGTGCACCAATATAAAGCTAACTAAAAAAAGTATGTTCAAATCTCAGGTGGCTTAAAATTTATAAGAAATACATAATTCAGTATTTCTAAACCACGGATAATCGTCTTTGTATTCATAGCATATTTATGAAACCTAAAACAGATTAAAAAAGCACAATAGTATTATTTGATAGAGCAAATTCTCAGCCACAGAACTCTATTTTTCAACATAGTCATCACCATTAGTTGTGCATTTTCATCAGCAGTAGATGAGAGTCTGAATGTCATACTCAGAAACATCTGTATCAGAGAAGGTGACCCCTTGTCACTGTCATCACAGCTGAAATTCACTGCTCATCACCTCACTGTGCTCACATCCACTATTTAGTCTCTGTGAACATTCAGAAAGCATCAATGAACATCAATGGATGTGATTGTTTTCAACATGGGGGAATTCAATTACATAACTTTACTTCATACTTACTTCCATGTCAGATGCCATTTTGTCAGCAAATTCTTACAGAATATTGGAGAGATGATTCAGGTTCCAACATCAACTTCCACCTCTGACAACGTGGGTCAATATAACAAATTAAGAGATGTTACTTTTGGAGCAGTCCTTGTAGTTGGGTCATACAATCACTCAGATTGGAAAAGACCTTAAAGATCACTGAGTTCAACCATGACCTACCATACTACCCTAACTCTAACAACCCTCTGCTAAATCATGTTACTATGTACCACATACGAACAGTTTTTTAAATACATCCTTGGATGGTGACTCAACCACATAGGTTCATAGGTTCATAGGTTCATTAGGTTGGAAAGGACCTACAAGATCATCTAGTCCAACCATCCTCCTATCACCATCCCTACCCACTGAACTACTAAATCAAATCCCTTAGCACCTCATCTAAACACTTCTTGAACAGCGCTAGGGATGGTGCCTCAACCACCTCCCTAGGCAGGCCATTCCAGTGCCTGACCACTCTTCCAGAAAAAAAATGTTTCCTCAGGTCTAATCTAAATCTTCCCCAGCGCAACTTGTGGCCATTCCCTCTCATCCTGTCATTATTTATCAGGGAGAAGAGGCCCACCCCCTCCTCACCACAACCCCCCTTCAGGAAGTGGTAGAGTACAATAAGGTCTCCTCTGAGCCCAGCTCCCTCAGCCGCTCCTCATAAGACTTGTGCTCCAGACCCCTCACCAGTTTTGTTGCCCTTCTCTGAACACGCTCCAGGGCCTCAATGTCCTTCTTGTAGTGAGGGGCCCAAAACTGAACACAGTACTCGAGGTGCGGCCGCACCAGAGCTGAGTACAGGGGGATGATCACCTCCCTGATCCTGCTGGCTACACTATTTCTAATACAGGCCAGGATGCTGTTGGCCTTCTTGGCCACCTGGGCACACTGCCGGCTCATGTTGAGCCGAGCATCAACCAACACCCCCAGGTCCTTTTCCTCTCTACGTTCTTCAAGCCATTCTTCCCCAAGCCTATAGCATTGCATGGGGTTATTGTGGCCAAAGTGCAGGACCCGGCACTTGGTCTTATTGAACCTCATCCCATTGAGCTCAGCCCAGATATTCAACCTATCCAAATCCCTCTGAAGGGCCTCCCTACCCTCAGGCAGTTTGACACATCCTCCCACCTCCCTGGGGAGCCAATTCCAGTGCTTAACAACCCTTTCTGTAAAGAAGTGCTTCTTGATATCCAACCTAAACTTACCCTGGTGCAACTTAAGGACATTTCCCCTTCTCCTGTCACCTGTCACCAGTGAGAAGAGATCAACTCTGCACCTTTCAGATAATGGAAGAGAGCAATAAGGTCTTCCCTCAGCTTCCTTTTCCCCAGACTAAACAGCCCCAGTTCCTTCAGTCTCTCCTTGTAGGGCATATTCTCCAAGCCCTTCATGAGCCTTATTGCCCTTCTTTGGATCTGAAAATACAAAGTAAAAAATCCTATTTATCTGGAGACCCAGCAGGTAGGTACAATACATTTGTTAGGACACTAATTCACACCATTTAATGAGAAAGGAAAATATATCTATTCCAACAGAGATGTTGCAGAACTAAGAACAATGGGAATTAACTGACCAACTGAGAGTAATGGAAGTTAAAAAAAAAAAAAGTTCCCACTGGCAGAGCCCTGAAAACACTGCTGCAAGAATGCAAGACACTCTTGCCTATAGGTAACAGGAGTCTGCTTCTAACAGGTCAGGTATGAACAGAAGTCAGAACCACTGATAAGCGTGGTTAGGAAGAGAATAAGATAACTTCTCTAATTTAACAACAGAATTAGATAAGGTAGTGGAAACACCATCTTAACAACATGAACTCCTGATCTGTGAAAAATGTTTATTCCCTAACAGCAAATTATCATATCAATGAGAATCTTTTTTAAGATTTTTTTAATATATCCAAATGGAGAAGAATTTTTTCCAAAACTCAGCCTGTTGCTGCACCTAGCCAAAATGTTTTTTAACAAGAATCTGACTTTTGAACCCCTGCGAAGGTAACTATCACCATATTGCTCAAAGCCCCCTTTCAAATCTAGGTCTTTCAGCAAAGAAAGTTTGAGTCAGATCCTTTATGATAATACATTTTCCTTTCTCTGCCTCTAGCTAGACTAAAGCATTAGAATTTTTAATCAAACTCTTCATAAACATGTGAATTTACCTTTCTGTGGAAAAAAAAGATGAGGGGGGAAAATATTTAATACAGTGAAATGAAAAAGGCATCAAGAAACCACGTGATATGAGACTTGACTGTAACTTATCATACATTTGTTGGTTGAATCTGACAGACAGTAAAGCTATTTCTAAATTTCAGTGATGGAGGCTGTGCCAAGTCTCTGAAGAAAAAAATCTGTATAAAAGGAACAAGAAGATGGTGATTTTACTAAGTTTCATATAAGGAATCTGAATAGGCTTTTGAAAATCTTACTGCCTTAAAGACAGTTTGTAATCTAAAAATTGAAGTCCTTTACAGAGTCACATCTTTTCTGATGTGTTTAACTACTTTATGTGTTGAGTAAATGTCATAATGCCATTAATTCTCTTTAAAGAGACAAGTAATTTTATTCTGTCATCGAGGTGTATTGCAACCAGTGGAGTTTTGGTCTGAACAGTGAAGCTCTGAAGTGGGTTTGTCTGAAAATACAGGTGCTGAAAATTCAAAGCTAGCTGTTGGGAGTTGGGGTTCAGTGAATGCTGGCACCTCAAGTGCTTCAGCAGAGTAAAAACAAAATTTTCAGGTTACTCGAATCTATAGTTTTCTTTTTTTACCAAGCCAGTGTCATTTAGAAACATGTGTTTGGTGAGTGAAAAGTACCTTTTTTTCTCCTAACAACTGTGATGTAAACATTTTTATGTAATCACACTGCTTTTTCACATGACTTGACCCAGGAAGTTGCTAAGCAACCTTCTTCAACTCAGGGAAAGCACAGGCAATCTTAGCAGAAGATTCATACGGGTGACCTTAATACCCTAATAGGAAAAGATTAACTGAGTTTTCTAAGGTCTTCCACTGTTTTTTTTTTACAACCCGTTTAACCAAACATCGGTAATTTACTCTTGCTATATCAAGAGCCATTTGAGAAACTGCTGCAGCCACATTTTTCAACTTCTGGGAAAGTAAATACGTAAATAATACTTTGTAACTTTGTATTGTACTACTGTAGTCTTTAAGTATTTCTGTTCTGGGTTGTTTAGGTATTTAGTGAAGTTTTGCACATTAAGTGAGGGAATGGTTAGATGCTCCCTCTTGCATGATAACTGAAAAAAAACAGAGCAGACCAGGGATAGCCAGTGCTGACCTGGGGACAGCCAAAACTTGGGTACCTGTGTGCCTGGCCCTGCTTGGTGTCATCAGAGCTACCCAGACAAGAAGGGGTTGTCCACAGGCAACACACCTCCCAGGGCACAAGGCAACATGGCACAAGTTTTCTGCTTATAGACATTCTCTAAAATTTTTTTTCTCTTTTGCAGCACTAGTATCAATGCAGCGGGATTTGATATAGGACAAGGTTAGCCTAAGGCCCCATTTTAATATCTGTTCAGGTCTGTTTTCAACTTCACATTCACCTGTCACAAATATAGATAATGCGTCATCACACCTTGAGCCATTGCCCATGCTCTGGAACACACCAGAGGGAAGACTGGAGGCTGAAGATATAAAACAAATACATTCACTAGTATCTCACCCAACCCCAGATATAGAGATGGGTTACCCAGGCACTGTGCTTTGAAGTAGAGCAACCTACAAATAGAAAATATGTTGATAGATCAAGATCCCTGTGTGTTCTCTGTATTATGTAGTACACCAGCAGGTTACTGTGGGGACAACCTGCCTATATATTATGCCAGCTTGTATGGTGGGTTTCCTAGCACTTAACACTTAAGTAGTTAGGTACTAATAAGGAGAACGTTGGTCAGTAATTGATTGTTTTGTAGTTCTACAATGGTGTGAAGATTAAAAAAAATAGCAGAAACACTATTCAGCTGATGTGCAGTGAATGAAAGGCAAATCAGATTTTGAAAAAGCAGCTATATCACATAAGGGATATTTGAAATTTGAATGAAAGCATTTCTGCTGTTTTTTTTTTAATCTTCTCATGTACAGAAGAACACAGAAATTTATGCTTTCATTATATGTATACAGGATTGCATTGTAAACTTACTCTATTTAAAGAAGAAACCAGCGCACCCCCAATTCTGACAATAAGATCACAACCATAATTACATGGTGTAAATATTAGCATCCTAGCCCATCTTTAAGATCCATTACTCATATATTTCTATTACTTCATTGAATTTTCATTGCTTGTCTCACCAGTTCTTTGCTCTCCACTGGCAAAAAGGCTTTTATTTCACATTATTATTTTAAAAATATCTAAATATATCTGCAAACTTCCTGTATCAGCCATGTCTCTATGTAATTCAACAGTATTTTAAAAATAAAATGCTTATTTAGTAGACAAATGGTTCTGGAAACTGGAACACAAAGAGAACAGGTGATACACTGTTCTACATTAGCTTCAGTTAGTGACAAAGACAAGAACAGCCACCTCTAAGTGTCCTCTGCTGTCTCTCTTCAAGAACTCTCACATCTCGTCTTATATACCTCAGTGCTTTGGCCACAACACCCTCAGCTGCTGCTCTGCCTTAGATAAAGGCTCTTATTAAACCTCATCTGGTTCCTTTCTGCCCAACTCTTCAGCCTGCCATTCAGTGAGACCTGGACAGGCTGAAGAGTTGGGCAGAAAGGAACCAGATGAGGTTTAACAAGAGCAAGTGTAGGTTCTTGCACTTAGGGAGGAATAACCACATGCACCAGTACAGGTTGAGGGTTGACCTGCTGGAGAGAGGCTCAGAGGAGAGGAACCTGGGTGTCCTGGTGGATGACAGGCTGGCCATGAGGCAGCAGTTTTCTCTGGTTGCCAAGAAGGCCAGTGGTATCCTGGGGTGTATTAAAAAGAGCATGACCAGCAGGTCAAGGGAGGTGATCCTCTCCTTCTACTCTGCCCTGGTCAGGCCTCACCTGGAGTACTGTGTCCAGTTCTGGGCTCCCTGGTACAAAAAAGACAGGGATCTCCTTGAAAAAGTCCAGCAGAGAACCACAAAGATGATAAAGGGCGTGGAACATCTCTCTTATGAAGAAACGTTGAGAGGCCTGGGTCTGTTCAGCCTTGAAAAAAGAAGACTCAGAGGGGATTTGCTCCATGTCTATAAATATCTAAGGAACAGGAGGCAAAGGGTCGTGGCTGAACTCTTCTCAGCAGTGTGTGGTGATAGGACAAGGGGAAATGGCCACAGACTAATGCATAGGAAGTTCTGCACAAATGTATGTGGGAACTTCTTCACAGTGAGGGTGATGAAGCACTGGCACATGTTGCCCAGAGAGATGGTGAAGTCTCCTTCTGTGGAGATTCAAGACCTGCCTGGACGCCTACCTGTACAATCTGGTCTAGGGAGCTGCTTTGGCAGTGGGATGGACTAGATGATCTCTAGAGGTCCCTTCCAACCCCTACAATTCTGTGATTCTGTGTGATGACCTAAGAATAGGTGATTCTTCTTAAGAAGATTTATTCTCTTTCTTCACATTGGATAAATTATTGAGGTGAACTAATTTGCACAAGTTCACAAAGGGGCTTAGTGACAGAAGAAGAAAAACAACTTTTGCCCCTCTCCAGTGTCCAAATCCAATATTCCAGCCTCCCACCCACAAAGCATAACTTGTTCTAATGGTATCAGCACAGCACAAGGAAAATCACCTGGAGGTATACACAGAGGCTTGCTTATAATCACTGGCGACCAGGAGGCAGGCAGCTAAACCATCTCTGTACACAGAAACCTTAAAGATAAGACTGAACACAAACTTCGTATGTGTTCTGAAGGCCACAGAAACCTTAAAGATAAGACTGAACACAAACTTCGTATGTGTTCTGAAGGCCACTTGACTCTTCAGAGGTTTAATTTCGCAGATTATCAAGCTGGTGTCTTGCAAGCTGGGGTTACATCAACTTACACAGCTCCCAGCAGTGTGGTAAATCAAATCCTGGCCATGTAACTGCAATATAAGCACTCATTTGGAAGAAAAAGCTATGCGTAGGAATCTGTCGCAGTGAAGAAAACATTGCAAAAGGAAACTCATAAGAGTGGTACCAGCAAGAGCTGACAGTTCAGCTGCAACAAAAGTAGATCTAGGAGTGAAGTACACAAGTCCTCCATTCATCTCCCTGAGTGATAACTCTAAAACCTATTTTGCCACCGGTATGTGTTATTTCACTGCTGAGCAGAGAATGAAAGAAGAAAGAACGATAACACCTTGATAATCAGCAACTTGTTTCTTCCCATAAGAGGCAGAGACTGAATTACAAGTAGAGTTTTTAAAAATGCTTTCATTTTGCTGAGTGAAACCCTGACTTCACTGAAATCAATAGTATTTTTGTCACTGAATGTGGATGAGCCAAGATTCCATCCACAACCTTTCCAGTTTAATTTCTACTAAAAGCATCAGGATACATATTTTCAAGAGCGTAATTCTCCAGAAAATGTAAAACTTCATTACAGTTTTTAAGTAGGAATTATTTTATACCTTCAGAAAATCTAGCAAAAATAGTTCAATTTGATAAAACACTTTTGGCATTTGGATTTTTAATGCATTGGATTAGATGCAAAATTACTGGAATACAAAGCTAAAACCATCAGGGTAAATTCAGTAACAAAGATCTTGTACCCAGGATTTTGACTTTTAAATCATAGAATTATGGACTCTTAATGATTTTATATAGGAACTAAATTTTAGAATTTCTTACTTGACAGAGTTGTACATCTGCGGACCAATGTCAGGTTGCTAGTCTGTGGAATTAATTGCAGGAAAGCTGATCTTCACTGGTCATCAAATGAAGTAAATAAACATCAGGATTTCTGGCATGCAAGGCTGAGGCTACTATTAAAGAAAGCAGTAACATCAACAAATAATCATAAGTAATGTTCATAAACCTTTTAGGAAAGTTCTGCTGTGCAAAGAATAACTGGTATTAGAAACAGACCCCTTATCTCCGGAAAACACATTTGTTAGGCTTATAAACAAGATATAAATTATGTATATTCTTGCTGCTGTGACAAAATACAACAAATACATAAAAAAACACATTTCATTAAATTTTAAATAAATCGCCTTTTTAACTCATGAGGAGATGTTTATTTCAAGAGTTTATTTTTTCTAACTTTCTTTTATCTTTATATGGAAAAGTTATTGTCAACCTTCAGAAAAAGAAATTTACCACTAATGCTGTGAAAAAAAAGAAAATAATGACTCAGCCAACAGAAATAATATTTTGTTTTCAGTATAGAAGATTAATGTCCCTGTCCCCTGGCCATTCTGTGTGTTAGAGCTGCAAATTACAATGGCAGTCACCAAAAAATGTGCCCACAAATTTGGAAAGATAGTACCTCTTAATGGTTCTTAAAGATGTTTCATTCATCATGATTTCACAAGATGACTGACACCTGTATTCCTTCAAAACATTTGTGCTTTCCTCGTTGCTGCTGTGGCCTCTGCCTTCATCAACATCTAACTGCATTTGTTCAAGTTTCTATGACAATGATAGTCAGCATTGTATTTTATGTTTGTTTTTCTTTTCTTTTGGTTGATCTTTCTGTGCTTTCTTCTTTCATCACTCCCTGTTCTGTACCACTCCCTTCCACATCAGTCCAAATTCTCCCCTTTGCCCGTACCCAATTACCTCTGCTTTTAGGTAGAGAAGGATTTATGAGGAACATGACAAGAGGTGATACTAACAGACTATACTTTCTAAAGCCGCAGCTTCTGCACCTCAGGCAGAATAGCCATCTTAAAAAATATTACAGTTAATATATCTTACCTATAAATCTGTCTAATTTAGGAGAAAAGCAGGTAATAACTGGGTTTTTCATGTTGGGTCAATTAAAATATTTTAGTGATCAGTTGGGTAAGTTACTTCATGAAAAGCCCGTGTTTGTTGGGGTTTAGTGGACTATCAGTTTATAGAGAAGTATACTTGTCAGTTTCAGTAAATTAAGCTTTTAAAATCTTTTCATAGAATCATAGAATGGCTTGGGTTGGAAGAGACCTTAAAGGTCATCAAGTTCCAACCCCCAGGGCCCCGTCCAATCTGGCCTTGAACATCTGAGAGAATATGGCATCCACAGCCTCTCTGCACAGCTTGATCCAATGCTTCACCACCCCCTGGGTAATGAATTTCTTCCTAACACCTGAATTAAATTTTCACTCTTTCAATTTAAAGTCATTCTGCAATATATTCATTATAGTTTTATATATATATATATATATATATATATATATATATATATAAAAGAGACCTGATGAAAAAAAAACAGTTTTAAGTCATTTATTATTCATAACAAAGCAGATGAGAGCAAAATGTGTACTTTTTGGGCGAACAGATTTTTGAGAGAACAGCTGTTGTGCAGCAACAGTATAGGCAAATGTACCTCTTCTTTTCAATCAAAAGACCCCTACCTATGCATTTAACAAGAGCACAGAGTCGTATCTGATCTCTTCCACTCAGAAAAGAAAATACAGAATAATTTCTAACCCGATTAGCAATCTCACAATAATTGCAGTTTTAACTTAAATATTGAGCATTGCTCCACCACAGATGAAGAATTCTGAATTTATAATTCCTGAACTCCATTCCATTTATGTTTGCCCAGTGCTCCAACCAATCTAGATCCATCTGCCAGTTCTCAGCTCCCTTGAGAGTCAGCAAGACCACCCAGTTTGATAACAGCAGACTTGCTAAGAATGTTTCCAACTCCTGCATCAAGATCATAAAAAAAAATGTTGAACAGAACTGGTCCTAGAATTGAGCCCTGGAGAACACTGCTAGTGCCCAGCTGCCAGCCAGGTGTAGCCTCATTCACTACTGCCCTTTGAGTCAGTTCTCCACCCAGCAGACCATGAACCTATTTATCTCATAGTTGGAAGATTCACCTAGAAGTGACAAATAGTGAGGGACAGTAAAAAAAAAGAACTAGCTGTTTGCTAGAATTGACCAACATTAACATGTTATTTCATTTCTCAGGCCTAAGATAAGGCTCAAGATCCACAAAGTCCAATATATGTCATACAAGTAGGATTTTCTCTGATTTTGTATTTTAAAGCTAGAGGTTTTCTGTTTTATATTTTATCTTAATTCTTATGCATCTTAATAACCAGGGACTCTGTTTCTGTTATCCTGATATTTTCTATAACGTATGAATTGCTGCTCTAAGTTAACTTTCTTCAAAGAACAACCAGAATAATTGAATTCCATGACCAAAGAGCAAGACAGAGATTCCTGATAATTTGCTTGATAAAAGAATCTGGCATGAAAATTCAGATTTGAATTTTGTAAAAACTTTTAGAAAGTAAGTTAACTGAGCTTTATCAGTGTTTGCCAAGTCTACAGTGGGTTAAATCTACATTTATCTTCATTCAAGCAGTATTGAATAACTGGGTGCAAATACTAAGTTACAATATTTCTGAATAAATATATATTTTGTGTTGTATTTTCTGCTTTGTAAAAACTGTGTAACATACAACTAGAAGTTAAAAATATGCTTTAAAGGGTGTAGGTTGTCCATTACTTCATAAAGTCTCTTATTTGAAAAAGCATATCAGTGTGTATGTTACCCTCATCACTTTGCTGATTTTATGGCTGAACACAATGGAACATACTGAAGATGAGAACTGATCAAATTTACTGAAGAAAGTTGTGGGTGGCAGAGGACTGGGAATTGCCCAGATTATAACATGGCTGTATGATGATCTTTCATTATTCAGATATTCTTTCATATATATGTTCACTTTCCCTTTTTCAAAAGAAAATGACAAGCCAGACTTGGAAACTGAGGAGCAATATTAGTGATGCTGCATTATTTTCTAATATCTTTAAATTTGGAAACATCTATCTCATCTTGCTTGAGGTTTCAGCAGCAGGAACAGACATCTGCCAGGTTATAACTAATTCAGAAATCACATTTTGCTAGAAATGTGAGCTTCTTTTTCTGAGCACAACATAAATATGTTAATTCATTTTCCATCTATCATCAGTCACAAAATTATCTACCCTTAACATTTTTTCAAATATTTCCCAAAAATCTCCATAGTCAAAGGCAACTTACATAAATAATTTCACTAAAGTTACCAGTTCAAATTCACCTCTTTTTTATCCTCTTATCTCTTATCCTCATATTGTTTCTATCCTCTGATTTCTAATTATTATATTATTTCAGCCTTTATCTGTGATGAAAATTCATTGCTATGTTCCCAGTGTAGCTTCAGGGTATTTTTCTTTTTCATATTCTTACCTCTTTGAACTCTCACACTAGTAAATTAATCTTCTTTTGAAACACTTATAAACAAATATACTGCTTGAAAAAAATAATTTTTAATGTACTTGTTCTGTTGATTACTGGTGACTCTGATATTAAACACTGTATTCTTCAAAGTGTGAATATTCATTTGTCTAAATAGAAGAAACTGCAGGCCTAGTACTAAGCTCTTTTGACACTTTACAGATACCCCACATTTTTCAGAATATGTTAAAGAAACAAAAAAGAACAACAAAAACAAAACTAATTATGGATCTCTGGCAAAACACTGAAGGCGATTTTCAAAATGAAAAAAAAAAAGTTTCCTACATCATATTTACAGTTTATAAGTTTCCACTTGGGTATGCTTTCCCAATAAAATAAAGTAAAATCATGAATACCTACAGACATTCTGAGTACTGGGAAAGTGTGACATTTGTATGGGTATGTCACTTATTTGAAAAACAGCCCCAAGGTTGAAAACAAATGACACAGAATGTAAACCAATTAGGTGATGTACAAACCTAAAATACAGTTAGGGTATAGGAGAAAGTTAAAATATAAAAGTAAGTATTCAGCTTAAAAATACCAGTTTTATTATTATTTCTTTTCAACAAAAAGTATGCTGAGACAAACACAGGCATTCATGAACTAGCTTGATGTGCTGTTCAGTTTAGTACCAAAAGAAATGCTACATATATATATATATACATAATTTCCCTGTCCGAAGAGTTGCTGTATGCAGGTTTCTGAAATCTATCCATTACCTTTCTCAAAGTTCTCTCATTTAAAAAGTAGGCTTCTTCATGTATGGCTTTAATGCCTTTTTGGTCTGATCAAGCTAGCAGATAATTAGCTGCAAAAGAGCTAAGCATATTACCTGCCTGAGCTGTTCTAGACGTCAAATTTCCTGAATCTTTATTGTCTTGGTTTGTTGACCTTCTTAATATGCAGCTTTTTCTACTTACCACCAATTCTGGGTTTATTTGGAAAATACTGTGTTATGCCTTGGTGATTACTTTAAATAGAAACATCTAAATAAACTGAATGCCACTGAATATTCAGTTGTTTGCTGTGTGCTCTATTATAAATTTATAATGTTTGTGTTCTGTAGCAGAACCATGAAATTCAACCTACCCATTTCCAATATGCTGTAGTATAAAAATCATTAACATTTTACTCTATCCCAAGGATAAAAATGAAAATCTTCAACTTGAAATAAAATGTTATATTTGAATAAGGGAAATTTCCCAGAATTTTGACAAAAGGAGAAAGTGTCAAACTCATCAAGAAAGGTCAAAATAAGACCAAAATTGACACCTTCTACTGAAGTAACTTTACACTATTCATCCTGTTATTTCTTTTACTTTCAGTCTTACAAGGGGACAGCAATAAATAAGTATGCATTCTGTCCAAAAATTGTATGCAACAGGAGAAAAGGAAGAGTATGCTTCTCTGTTTTTACACATCTTCACTTCTTTCACATACAGGCACCTTCAGTGTTCTCAGCATGTTCTGTTCTTTGTCAAGTCTGTAGACTGAGCAGCAGCAGAAAATGCTTTGGCAAATGCAGCGTGCATGTTTGCAATACCACAGTTTGGTAAATTTTTGTGAATACTATTATCCTAGGGCATGAAATATATTCTTTAGCTTTGACTCTACTAGATTTTAAATTTACCAAACCCTATCCACACAATCTGTGCAGAATGAAAAAACAGGTTTAAAATTTGGTCCCAAATTTCTATTTCTGTGTAAGTTTTCAACACACAAGACACCTAACAACCAAGATTTGAAGCTCAGTTCCATTTTTTCCATTTCTCTATTTCTTTGGTGAGGTTAACAGCAAAGGTGGGGAAGAGAAGCAGTTTTCACCAGAGAAATAAAAAAAAAAAAAAAAGAAAGGAAAGGAAAAAAGTCTTTCTTCATAATCAGACATTCTCCTTTTCTTTCTTCTCTGCAGGGATGCTCTAACAGTTAAGAGGGCACCCGCTGTTCACCGGACTAGAAACATTTGTACTGCCAAATCAAGTAGTTTGTATAAAACTGAATGGATTGAGAGTGACACCCAATGGCCACTGCTTTTGCCATAGGGATACATGTACTAAAGCTGCATTTTCCTATCCTTGTAGTTAGTAAGGATTCTACATGGAACAAGAAACTCGTAAGCCATTCTGGGTTAATGGGATTATGCCAAATTGTATTTTTTATTTCTTTTACGAATGTATTTCAGTATTATGAGCAGCATGCAATGCATGATGTTGGCAAATATCAGTTTCATATAGGTTTAAGACATGCTTTAATTAGATAATGCTGAAAGTAATGTACACAGCCAATAGGAATGGAAAAATGAAGGCAATTAATGAAGTCAAAATGGCATCTTGGTATTATACTGAAAGCCTTTAAAGAGGGATTAAGTGCAACACAATTATTATTATGTGAATATTAATTATCATAGTAATCCATTAAATAAACATATATATATATATATATATATATATATATATATATATATATAAACACATTACTTTTACTAAGCAAATTATCTATATGGTTGTCCTTCTTGAGCCTTGATCTTTCCCATGAATCAACACAAATGGATTGCAAAAATTCCAAGGCAGAGTCTATGTCTCTAGGTTTGAGAACAGGATTACTGAAGTAAAAGGGAAAATAAAAAGATCAGTATATATTTTTTGTACTTTATATTTAATTCAAAATATTCCTAGATGGTATATGAAACTTACCTTTACTGGGATTGTTATCTGCCTGACAGTAAGGATAACAGGAGTTTCACTTACTATAAGAAAATACAAAAAATATCCTGCTCAAGTTAAGGGAAAATATTTATCGAATCACTGCTGTCACATGCAATTATTTAGCTTGATATTGATAATGAGGCATAAAAATTAACCAAAAATCCAGCGCTGAAAAGTTGGACCAAAACTTTGAAATGAACATGAAAAAACCTTGAGTTTGCTACTAGAACCATAAAAACTACAGAGCAGGTGGCCTAATCCTGAGATAAATGAGGCTTTGTGAAAAATATAGATGCATTTCATAACTGAAAAAACAACCTTGTTTTCTTCTAGCTGTAGCTTTGTTAACAAGCTGATAAAAAGGAGAATTTTCCAATAGCTTTTCAAATGTTTCCCTACTAATATTCATTTCCATTGGGATTTTCAAATTCAATTGCAGTCTAGTTTGTTGTTGTTGTTGTTTTTTATAACAGAATATTATCCCTGACTAAATGAAGCACTGCTTACTTCAAAAGGACAGTTTTGAAATATGAAAAAACTACCGTCTGCTTTTTACTCTCCAACTAATACACTTTTGGAGGTACCACTGCATTCTCTTGAGTACATTCTAACATTCCTAAAAGACACAGCTGAGTATTTTTCTATTTCTTCTGTTTAAAAGAGGAACCATCAATACAGGAAGAAAGACCACATTCTCCTGACAAAAAAAAAAAATAATTAGCCAGAGCTTAGAAACTATTACTGTTTGAGAGGTGGTAAAAACAGAATTTTAAGGCACAAGAATAAAATCGGAGTTCTATATGGCTTCTTAAAAATTAAAAATAAGAACTTCTAACAGGCTATAAATCTCTTTTAAATGTATATTTATGTGTCAAAGTACTTTCTCTTAAAGGGCTTGTTGCCTCCCTAACTAAAATTTGTAAGGAAAAGAAAAAAAGTTATATGATGTTTCATTTTGAAGGAGATGTTGTCCTCCAAGCATTCTCTCCACTGATCTGATCTTCTACCTGTCAAGGATGTCCTGATTAGCACTTCCCTTTGGGAAGCATTTCTACTAGACCAACATTCTGCTTTATCAGTTCCTTTGTAGCTTAGTGAAACAGCATCCACAACCTTTCAAAGCTTCCTTGACCTTATATTACACTTTTCTATGCCAGAGAAATATGATCACTTCTACCAAAAGAATATTTGACAGGTGCAGTCCGTCACCCCAGAAATGCTGCTGTCCCAGTTATTACAGGAAAATAAAAATCTAATAGCTAACTGGTACTCACTGTTAACAAAGCATTTACCAACTACAAGTTTCTTATGCATATCGGAAAGAAGTTTACATTTCAGTTCATTAGACTTTGCACTAGATAAGTCACAGTATGCAAACACATGTGGGCAACATGAGGGAAAGAAAAAGATAAAAGCAATAACAAACAAATAAATAAACCACTCCACACACACGGAAGATAAAACAAATAACACAACATCTGCACTATCATTCAGGATAAGTGGACCTTTTAAATCTTTCTCACCACGTTACAGTGAATGTATATCACTGTAGATTATTATTTAATAGCACAGAAAATTTTATAATATTATTTGTAATAAATTTAGTAACATTTTAAAGAAAAAAGAAAACAAAAATATGTAGCCAGTTATTCAAAACAATGAGCTGCTCATTAAGGTACCATATTTAATTACAATTAGATTAAAATAAATTTTAAATGGAAATTTAAGATAATGTTTAAAACAATATAAGAGGAGACAATTTTTTTTGTATTTTACAAACATTGCTTTATAACAAAACCATGAACATTTCCATATTTTTTTTATTTGTTCCATAGCCATCACACATACAATACTAAGAATAGCACTCCTTTGCACAGATTCTTCTCGTGCTTTAGACAAGTACCTGATTAACTTACAAACTTATTGACTTATTGCAATTTACCGTTCCCTAGCACCTTTATGTGAGGAATGTACTGAATGATTTACCACGCTAAGAAACAAGTCCCCTAAAAGGTGGTTACAGAGACTTCACACCTTGGACAAGTTACCTTAGTTGTTACTAAATAATAGCTGAGATTAAAAAGAAAATGCAGGAAGAATGCTTTCCAAATAAAGGAATTCTCATGCCCTTGTGACAAAACTTGTGGAGCTGAGGCAGCTGAGTAACCCACTGCCCAATGAATGATAGTGCAAGGGAAGACCCTCAGGAGATCATGGTTGGATATTTTAATTACATCCCAGAAAAACAATTGGCTCAACATTGTTGGGCTTTCATTAAATATTGTAATAATTTGGAAAAGGGAAATATTTTAGAATAAACTGAAAGGGAAATATAATATTCATCATGGAACAAAAACTTATTTAAGAATTCCAAAATTTTATTTACACTTAAGGCAAACTCAGAATTTATTATTTATAATTTTAATTTAGTTTTCTGTAGGCTGCTTTGCACTGTCACTTTCTGATTCGCCTGAGCTCAAGATCATGTTTGCTGAATAAACCTTTCAAGCAGGCTTAGGAATTTTTACATCTTAGCTCCAGCTGAAAAGGTTGCTGCATTAAAACCATTGATGTATGTGAAAGAAAACCTCCTTCAGTGTTGGTGTTATAATAAAACACTGAAGACCATAAAAGCTGGCCCCAGAAACACAGAAAGCTGCTCTAGCATTAAAAGTAGTATCAACACAATAAAAGCAATGATACTTTTTTGAATTTTACTGTTAATGTATATAGAAAAATCTCATTAAAAACATCTTACAAAAACCCCTATACCTGGGCATCTACATCAGGCAGCTAAAGGAAAAAATTTCTTGAATGTTCTTGTTACATAACGAAGGGAAAAAATGCATTACAGAAAAACAAAAAATTTAGATACATTAAAAAATGTGTCAGAAGACTGAGCAGAAATGAAGTATCAAGATAGCTTATTTCTGGTATCACACCAGAGAAGAATTTTACCTGGTATTCTGGTATAAAAATACACTTATAGTGTACTTAGGATATGAATTAAATACCTAAAATATGTCACATGTGTATATACTCACAGTGTTATAATGTTCCTTACTTCCCAGTAGGAACAACAAAACATTTAGGAGTTCCATTGCTTTACCAGCAGCAGTCAAAGGCCATTATTCAGAAGAAAGCAAAATAACTAGAAATGTTTGAGCTCTCATAAGAACAGTTTCAAAAACTTTATTATTTTGCGTCATCTGTATTTGCACTTTTAAATTCCTTCTATTTTCTTAAGAAAATAAACAAACAAATAAATATATAAAGACAGAATTAAAAACCCATCCACACTATCCATAAACAAGATAAGTGTCCTGGAACTCCAAAGCAGAGTGAATTTCTGTACATCACTTTCTTAGCTTTGTATTTAGTGAAGCCAAAGAAAGCATGTTATGTTTCCAACGACAGTGATGAAATCTGACCAGGACTGTCCTCTAAAGCTGAATTTTCACTGATTTCAAATGCGGACAATTTAATTCACCCCTTAGTGTTCCAAGTTACAAGGAGTTGTATAGTTACACAAAATAAAACGTAAAAGCATCATGTTCCAGTTTTCCAAAGGAATCCATGCATTATGGAGAAAAACCCCGCAGCCACAGGAAATCTAAAAAATTAAAAGGAGAATTCTGAGCAGGACAGACATTCTTACTAGCAGCACAACCCTTACCAGGCTCTTACTCCCAAGGTGCGAGAGCACTGATTTAAGAAAGCTCAACATGTTATTGAAAGCACCTGCTTACTCCACATGGGTTAATCTGCTCAGGTTCATCTTCAAATAATCAGGGACATCATGTTTGTTCAGCTAGTACTGTAATTTGTAGCAGCTGAAATAGCAGTACACTGAAGAAAATTAAAAAAAGAGAGGAAAAAAATGATAGAATGATTTGCATGATTACTTTGCTTCTTATGAACTTTAGGCTTCTGCCCTCTAGATTTGGAAGGGAAGCGTTAGATTCTTTTTCTTTCTGTCATGATTGAATTTAAAATGCAACCTGAATTCCAATCTCATTCACAGTTTTACTGGGCCCTGTTTCATGCTGGTCCCAGAGGAATGGAGAGGAGAAGTACATCTTTGAAGTGTTTACTACCCGATTGCCAGCTGAGTTTCACCAGGTTCACCCACCTCCTACTTCTTACCATAGATCTTCACTTTTATTCTGATTCCAGTTGTGACAGTCATGACCCTAATGATCATTTCAGAAGGATACCAGAATGGCCAGGCTGCCCGTGGTTGTTCCAGCCTAATCTCTTTCATTCAAGCAGGCTAGGGGTAAATTTTGGGAAAGGCATCTGGCTTTCTGTTTTCAAGCATTCCCTTTCAAAGGTTTCAAAATGCTGTTCCTGCTGATGTTGCAATCTTTTTATAGTACAACAGCCACTGAAAGGAACCAAAAATAGTGGATTTTATGTTTTTCCACAATGGTACAAACAGCTGAGCCAAAATGAAGTGCTATTATTTGCAGATAAAGTGAAAATTCTAATTTAACCTAGCTTACATACCTTTAATATACTTTTTTTTTTCCTTTTCCAATATACTTTCAGTTAAATATTAATCTAGTGGAAAAGGTAACATGTATTATAAAATGAAGCATAAAAAAAAAAAGCTATCATCAACTGTGAGTAAAACTAAAGTTTGTGCCAGAGTTTAATAGCAGTACAGTGGTCACAGAAGCTTGGTGTTTAAAAATTAATTTCTAGTTTGAAGCTGTTACTGGCAATGCCAAGAGCATACAAAGTACATTTTTTCATCACTAGAGTGAGTTTCAGAGAAGAAAATTCAGGAGGAAGACAATGAAGTATGTCCAGTTTCTAAAATAGATCTGGGAAATATTTAAAATCTCCAGGCTGTGAAAAATAGTTTCCACGAAAGAAGAGCTAAAGGGCAAATTAGAGAAATATCTCATCTCCACATTTTACAAGGCTATAAACTTGTCTGCTTCACAAAAGATAGCCTCCTATTAATTTGATAAAAAGCTGGTCAGATGTAATTCAGGTTTCTCTAAAATAGATATTTAGGGAACATCTTCTGCTCTCTTTTCCTTCTTGAAAGGAAAAAGGTGTTTGTCAGACCATTGATTTAAACCAGAAACAAATATTACACACTTCTCCTGCTGCAAATGGAAAGAGAAACAGATCTGGAAATTCAGTAACTGAGCTGTAAATATATTCCTGCAGCTACTCACAAGCATAGCAGAAAGACTTTATTGTATCCATCAAAGAAGTCACCATGTACACCAATATCAAACAGTTTGTACTTTCATCTGTGAACTGAAAATTCCTGAACCAGTCTGAGCACTCCTGACCAGCAGTCCTAATATTTTAAGAGGGGCTGAGAATGTTTTATCTAGACAAATGCTATTACCTGTTCTTATTCCAGCACCTCAGTGAATGGAAGTGAGGATCTAAGGAGAAGTGCACACTGCAGGAGCTCAGAAAGCAGGCAAGCACCAAAATGTGAAAGCCAAGCCTGTTCTAAAGATCTGATTTTGACAGTTAATAACATTCTTTCAATGTCAGAAGTGGATAATTTTCTTTTTTGTCTTTTGGAGAAATTGAGGAGATTATTCATAGAAAATAATTTGCATTATGAATTCAGTTCAGTAAACAAAGATTTATTTCTCTGAAAGTGCTTGCTGTTTAGACATACCTGAAAAATAGCCAAAAACCCTGAAACATTTTGTGGACTCAGATGTTTGTCACCTTCTATTTGGGGCACATCAATGGTCATCTAATAGAGTTTGCTTTGGAAACCTGATTGGCTGGTTGAAATGCTGCAAAATGGAAAAATACGAAGACTGAGTAATCTTTTTTATTACAGAAATAGCTATTTGCATGCAAATACATGTCTCCTTATGTACAACAGCTATTTCCCAAGCATCCCTGGAAACAATAACACATTCACATGAATATTTGTAAATAGCAAGTAAATGGGGGCAGGAACATGTCCATAGAAGACAGATGTTCAGAATTTAAATTAATGTTTTCCAACATCTAGATAAGTGAGTTTTCGTGGATCTGGTTTTCCACTGTGTGTACTTCAGTTGGTCATGGGCACTTGTGTGAAGCATTAACAAAGTAGGAGTTACACGCAGGAGACCAGGCTTAGCCAGGCTCATGTAGTTGCATTTCTTACACATCCACTTTTCTCAGTAAAAGCTGGAAAAGGGCCATGCCTCAAATGACTGGCTGCAGGGAGAAGTGTTTCACATAGCTCTGTGGCATAGTTCAAGATGCTAGTTAAGAGCTTAATCCTGAAGCTCCAGCAAAAGATCGATTATATTGATAATGATATTGATAATGGGCTTTCAACCTAGCAGCTGGCAGCAAAGCAAGATCCAGTGGCTGGCAGCTGAAGTCAAACAATCTCAGCCTTTCCATTGGGTGCACGATTTTAACTGTGAGGGGAAATAACTAAAAGAGGTTTCTGTCAGCAATCTACAAATGAAGTCTGCTTACTTCCAAAAAATGTGTTGAGGGTGACCTATAGCCTGTGCTCTGAAAAGAAGGAATGGAAAGATCCCAGTGCGAATGCAGTTGATCACTTATTCAGAAACTTGTTTAAATTAACAGCACTGTTTCTGTCAGCCACTAACTACCATGGCTACTGAGGTCGTAACGCCTCTGGAATTGTGACAGAAAAGCCTTGAGAGAAAGCAAGGCTTAAAAGGAGATGTGATTTTTTCTGAAAAGGTTAAATGAAAAAGGGAAATAGGAGTAAGGAGACAAGATTGGGGTCACAGTGGTGATTCTACAAATTGAAAGGAATACAAGTTTCTAAGATCCAAGTTAGGAGCAGTTATTCCGGGTTTAACTTATTATGTTGTTCATTTACATAGTTTGAGAGGAGAAATGAGATCAACACCTGCAGAACAGAGGGGATTTTACCCTGTATCTGAAGAAATAGGAGAAACAGAAATAAGCATTAGCCCTAGGCTAGATTTCCCCTACTGTGCATGACTTTAAATGAGCACCCTAGAAAAAACAGAATCTGTTCCTGATGGATCTCATGTTAGTATGTTTCAAATAAATAGAACAAGACTATTTTCTATTCATTGGTTAGAAAATAGCATCTTTGTCTCAGTTTTAGCAGAATGACTTTACCAGAAAGGACAAAGCAGGACAAAGAGAAGTGCCAATTTTATTCTATTCTGACTGCATCAAGGTTTAGTACACATGCTGAGGAGAGTGCAGATACTTATTAAAGATGCTGACACTGGAATAAAAAAGTAATTACAGTATTGTGCCTCCCTTTTTTAACAAACAATTCTACTTCCCTATCTTAGAGGTGACTCAAAACCTCAGATTAGAATTCTCAGGCTTTCCCACATAGGCAAACACTGCAGGATTTGAACAAATGGATATGCTTCGTGCTTGTATTGTTTACTGCTAACTGTAATTATAGAATTTATGAATTTAAACCTTAATGACAATGATCACAGTAGCTCTATTTCTCTTGTACTAAGGAGGTCACTTTCAGTTTTTCCATAAGCATTACATTAAAAATGAGGGGAATATTTAGAGACTTTTAGAGAGAAGGACCTATTTCACCTTGTAACTCTGATACAGGGGTGATTGAAAAGACTTCCAGGCAAGACATGGAAACATCAATGCAAACTGTTACATATTTTTAATATCTTTCCCTATACATAAATAAATAAATTCAATGAAATTGCAGCTATTTTTCCTATCTCAAGATCTGGATGAGCTTTCTGGTGATGAAAGCTATGAACTGGTGATTGACTTCCATCTCTGGTGTAGGGGAAAAATCCTTTCTTTCTTTTTTTTGGGGGGGGTGGGTTGGAAGGACAGTGCTGTTTTACTAACCTCCCACAGCTTTATGAGCATGTAAATAAGTGCATGGATAGAAATGATTGAGTGCATATAAAGTATTCAAATTTGCAGAAGTATTTGAGGAGATCCCATGCTGAAAGCTTTGACAAGGACAAACATTCCATAGTCCGTGAAAGCAGGAAAAGTCAATTTATGATTTAAAAGCTGGCTAAAGGGTAGCAAACAAAGGGTTGAGGCAGGACAGATTCTCTCTGTGACAGAGATAGAGAAGAGCCAGGAGTGAGGTGACAACTTCAGGTACTCTTGTTTTCTTAAACAGCATCCCTTTTTTGCCATGGAAAAGAGGCAAGCTAAGACATCGTTCTCACCTCACAGGCTGGTGACCTGCAGAGCTATCATATATTATTTCTTTTTTTTCAGTTTTTGATTTTATGGGTACCTTAAAGAACAAAAAGGTATCTAGTGTAAAACTTATGAAAAAATTATATGAAATGTTGTAACAAATTGAGGACAAATCAGAGTCACCAGACAAGTCATTGACCAAGTGTGGGTAATGTGCAAGCTGTGGGGTTACATGGTTTAGCACATAGCATCCCATGTTTGTAGTATTTCAACGTACCTTGCTTTGCATATTTCTGATTACTCTGCACCGTCATTTATAACCTCTGCTATTTTAAGTTTGTTTGGCTTTTGCTTTGCTGCTACTACCTGTGTGAGAGGAATACTCATTTTCTCTTTGCTTTATTTTATTCTGTTTTTTAAGCATCATCTCTTATCCACTAGTAACAGTTCAGTAAGGCCTACTACATTCTGACAGTTTGAAACATGACGCTGTGAAGATAAGGTACAGCTACAGTGAAAGGGCCATTTTCTAGCAAGAGAACAGCAATATATTTAAAAACAGAATGGGAAAATATAGTCTATTCCCCGCTATCCCACCCTCTTATCCCCCAGTCTTTCTCTCTAGCATTTGCTTCTGTGATTGTTATCTGACATCTAATGAATTTATTCCTTATTCTCCCTGTCACATTTCACACTGCTGTAGGTCCTGCTCAGCATGCATGAACCTCAGGAACAGCTCTATGCAGCACTAACCTCAACGTGGGACGATTTAATGAGGGACTACCCGAGGTGGTCCTCAGAGTACTGGGAGGCACACAATCCATATATTTTGGCTAGCTCCACACCTTACTGAAAGCATCACTTGACAAGATATATTTTCAATTTGTCTGAGATTATTACTCCAAGGACAGCAGAAGTTCACACATTTAACAGTATTCATAAAATATCTCAAGTCTCTCTGTCTTGTAAGCTTCCCTTATCTCTCATGCTGCAGGGTTATTTAATTCCTTAGGGGGAGGAGTGGTTGTTTTGTTTATATATATATATATATATAAATGCAATGGAATTTTAAGAAGTTCTGAAAATATTTTCATGTCTCCTTTTGGGGAATGTCTTTCTTTTCTTGATTCCTTGCTCCATGCTTGCCCAGGCAGCATAGGCAGCTGTAGTCAGCCACCTGCCAAGAGAGGGGAGGGGGTACCACCCTTACAGCCCTGCAGCGTGGTCCCTTTCCATAGGAAACAGAGGAAATTCTGCTATGTTTGCAATTCCAGGATTGCAGACTGCAGCCTACAGCAGAAGCGAAGCACCTCCACACTGTGAAGGATATCTGCTCAGCAACACCATTACTGTAGTTATTATATTCATGAGTTCTAGCAGGAATTCCTCAGCTGAAACATCTTCCATTTGGACCATCCTTTTCCAGTCTAAAGTAAAATATTATTTCCCAAGGTCTGAAACTGATGTTCTATAACACTAAGTAGGATCGTATTGTATTCCTAAAAGCTTCCAGAAATAAAAATGTTGCACATAGTATGTGAGAAAAAATAGGATTATTTTAGAATGACTTAAGTACATGATTCTTATATAAAGTTAGAAATAAATAAAGGCATACTATTTGTAAATATTTTTTCCTGCAATTACTTAGTAGTTTTATAGTTCCTCATCTTTATTTTGTACTTTGATAGAATACTTCGCTTTGTCATGACTATCAATGTATCAAAACTTTCTCAAAGTATTTTAATTAAAATGGGAGTATTTACAGTTGTAATATCATATTAATATTCCAGTAGGCATAAAATTTTCACTAAATAATACTGAATAATTAAGAAGGAATACATTATTGATCAGATAGAAACAGTTTCCTACAACATAAAACTCTGTTATGCTTCGTTTGTTTTTTTAATATCTGATATTGAAATCTCAAGTTGATATTAGTAAATGACTTTCAAGCATGTAGACTAAGAAACTTTCAAGTGGCCATAATCTGCTGTTGTAGAGGACATCATCTAACAGGAAAAATATGAAAACTAACATCATAATCTTGGTTTACCTCACTGCAAAATTAAGTGTTCAAAATATCTGAAGAGAGTGAAGTCAAATTTTCTATTAGTTACAATAATTATTAAGTGTGTAGTTTTCTGTATCATCTCCCAATTCCCTTCAGAGGATTATACTTTACCAGGTCATTTACTATTTATAAATGTTAATTATGACTGTTGTTGTGATATTCTTTAAATAATAATAAAAATGAAAAGCCAGAAATATATATTGTGGATTAACAGTGATTATGAAAAGGAGTCTGAAGTCTGAAATGAGAGTACATTGAGGCTTTTCACCTGAATATAGTCTGTTGATGTAGAATTTCACAGTCTGAATTTTCTGTGCAGTCTCTTGGCTTCTCTTCATAAATGTTTAAAAGGACAGACTTTGAAATTGCTCTTACACAGAAACTTTTCAGTCCTAATTTCATTTTTGACCACTTTCTTAAAAAGATATCTGATATCTTACAGAACAACAAGGAAATCTAATATAACAGTGACATGCAGTCTGTGTTTTGTTTCCTCAGGAAATCAAGTTCCTGTATTTATCACCTTTTCCTTTTCCTCTCCTCTTCATACATTTTTGATCTTGTTGTGCAGGTGTGACACTCTTCAACAGAACAGTCTCAAGGGCTTTATCCAAACCCCACATATCTATACAAAGCCCAGCTGCCCACAGCAGGGTGAAAGCCAAATGAACACCAACCTTTTCCCTGAGGGTGAAGGAAAGGCATTCTCCTCTGTCCCGAAAGGAGAGAAAATTTCAAGTGAGCATCCTGCTGAAGGAGAGGCTCCCTACTAAATTTAACATTATTTGTGCTATTTGAAGAAATAACAGGTTACTCAGCACCCATGAGCTCTGCCCTGACATAGAAGGGTCCCCCCAGCTCAGATTTCAAAAGTAGAATTAGGAAAGATCTGATGAGAGGGACTAGCAATATTGTGAGACGAACCAAGCAACATGAACAGGGTCCAGAAATGCTAACAGAGAAAATCAGAAGGAGAATTAAAGTGTAGTATGAACAAGAAGAGAGTCAGCAAGATCGTAGCAGGGATTTGTGAAGTACGTTCAGACACTAAATGGTAAGATGTTAGAGTCTGCTAGTACGTGATTGTTAAATTCTTGGAACTGTTACTGTTGAATCAGTTGTTGAAATTGGTTATTGTTGAATAATGGAATTGGGATTTATTATCTAGTTACTTGCTCAAGAGCTCCTCTTTGAAGTGTTTACATTTTAGCACTTGTATCAGACCACTGGAGAAGAGGCTTGGATGTGAATGGCTGTGTAGACCTACTTCCAGTACATAAAATATAGACTTTGAGAAACTGTGAAATTTAGACCTGAATAATAGTAGTCCCCGTACTTCTCCTGCAGGACCAATCAAATCACCTCACTTGAAGGCAGTTCACAATTAAGCATTGTAAACCTAGAAAAAGAAAGAAAAAAGAAAGAAACTTACTTTCTGAAGTGTATTGGCTGCTTCATTTCCACAAGCACAGTGAAAAACTGCAAGAACAGGGAATGGCAGCCTTTATGTTCCTACTGACAAAGCCATGCTTTATTATGCAATTACCATATGCCATAGGCCATGCTCTAGAATGTGATCCTCTCCTAATCACCCTTCGCCAGCAAAACTAATTCCTAAAAGTCATCAGATATTAATGCAAATCTATTAAGATCCAGTGTGTAGAAGATTATAGTTGGGATGTGCTGAAACAATTCATCAACCCCAGGCACCTAGAGAACAATCACTCAAGGAACACAAAATATTCTCAAATGGGAAAGAAGTCCTCTGCTTGTAAAGCTTGTGGAAATAATTTTGCCTTTACAATGTTTGCAGTGTTCTCCAACATGGTTGCTTTCACATTTTATTTTACAGTGAACAATTTTATATTTACAAATCTTAAAATGCAGATTTCAAAGACCCTGACACATATGTACACTTCTCAAATGCAATGACCTGTAGTGTGTTTGCTCTGGTTCTTCCTGGTAACTACAGTGGGAAGGACTATAGGGATTTTTTTTTTAATTTGACAGAACAAGAGAAAAACTTGAGCTGTGTCCTTATAACCCTAAGACATAATAGTCCACATTACTGTATCCTAGTAGCTCTCATAGATAAAAAGTGTTTTTGCCTTCTCTTTCTCCTGTTCCATCCTGTACCACAAAGGTACTTATTTAAAATGTAAAAGCAGATACAAGATGTGTAAATCATGATGACTGTTTTTCACTACTTATTGTATCACTCATTATTTCAGTTTAATTAAAATGTTTAGTGTTCATCAGCTTGGAAAACATTTGACTACTGCTACATGACCAAAATTTTTGTTTGGCGTGAAGTTGTCAGTTTTGATTGCTATATTTTTCTGTACTAAGTATTTTTTTCTTTTTTTCCTCTAAGCCAAAATATAATGTATGATTGCTAATTTGATTTGGGAATTGGCAGGTAATAATTTCCTGTAACTATCATTAGTTTTCTTTCAGATTTTCCTCTAACAATGCAGTTCCCAACAAGTACCTATTAAAAAAGGGGCAGTACTTAAGAGTAAATATCAGTGTAGCAAGCAGGCAGCAGGCTCAGAGATTTGTCATAGAGGAATTACAGGCAATGGAAAGATTTATTTATTTATTTTTAAAAGTAACAACCATGCATGCACAAACATATACACTATTTGTATACATTTGTTTATAAATATGCATATAAAGTAGATGTGTATTTTTGAGAGCAGCATCTTAAAAATTCAGATAGAAATCCTAGCTCTGCTATGTGTGCAAGTGACAGAGAATTATATGCACGAGATAGTGTGGCACACACACACCGAAAAACGAAAAAAGTTACCATAGTATATTAGAGGCATTTCGGCTCTAGGAGCAGAGATTAAAGCCTTGAGATGCGTAAGGGCAATCTGCAGTGCACAGGGAGAGCCAGGAAGCATTTATTCTTATCACTCATGAAGTGAGCACTTCAACAACATGGGTTATAGATCATGCAGGCTATATTACCTTTACAGAGCACAATACTGCTCCTGCTCCTACAGGACTTCTTGTGCAAAAGCAAAAAATAAAATAAAATAAAATAAAATCAAGAGGCAAAAGCATGCCCAGGTCTCCTTCTAACAAGGAAATGTAATAAAGCTACAAGTTGGTGGCTACAGCTTAGCTGAAGTAAAGGGGAATGATCCTTGCCATATTCATTGAAACCTTGGACACCCATAAAAGAAATCTGCCGTGACCTACACAATCAAAAGATTCCTACCTGCTAGCCAAACTGGAAACAGCTGGTCATCTGAAATCTTGGTGCTCCCTGAGGCTCCAGGATTGTATGACAGCAGCACAAAGGTACCTCAGTGCAGGTCAACAAATATTTACTAGAAGCACGCGCACAAAGCCACTCACAATGTTAGCAGCAATCATTCTTTTCTTTAATAATCAGAAGTGGTGATACCAATCATTTTATTTACCAGTCATTTTCACCAGAAAATTGGAGAATCTGAACAGCTCTTCATACTGGAGGGAGTCAAACCTTCCATCTAAAAGTAAATGATGAACAATACTAACAAATGCACAGAGGTTATTATAATTAAATGCAGAAATAAATATGTGATAGAATAAAGATTTTTAGAGGTCCGTCATTTTAAGAAGACAGTAGACTTCCTCTGCTTTAAATAGCACAAACATTTACATTTTGCCTTGCATTGAAAAACTCAACAGTTTTCATTAAGTAAGTTGGCAGGGCTATTACGCTCTGGCAGAGCTTAGTCTTTCTCTCCTTCTAACAGTAGGATACTATTTACAATTTTAATCTTTGCTAAAACTACATCACGATTTGTCAGGTACAGAGAAAATGTTTTTCTGTTGTCTCAACTACATGCAATGAAGCATTTTTGGTCAGTACCTCTTGAAGTACTATTTGTCTTTTTTTCAAAGTTATTGACCAGTCATGAAATTCTGATTCGAGACAGCAAGTACTTGGACAAAGATGGAAATACATCTTTACAAAACTATAAAGAAACTTCACACTCGATTTGCAGTATAAAATAAATCAATAGAAGTATGTCACATCTCTCTTCATATTTGTCTGTATCCTCGTTTTGCTATTGCACCATTAAGTACAACAAGCTTCTTTTCATAAGCAAAAATGCAGGTGTAAATATAGCACAAAGGTACATTCAATACAGAAAATAAAATACTTAAACGCATCTGGGAATATTAACAAAAATATAATTTCATTCTAATCCTTATAGCTATTTCAAAATGTACAGAAAGTTTAGGCTATACTGTTATAGAAATGGAAACATTTGAGATAAGTTGGGTTACATAGTGTAAAATTGACTGCGGCAAAAATGCCGAAGATTTTTGCAGCAAGTAAGTCTTGGTGCAGGCGTGCAGCAGAATCATGAAAGTGTTTCTAATAAGGCATTTGCAGGTGGTGAAATGTTATTACTAAGCCAGCAACTGCTTTGAGGAGTCAGATGTGAAAAATTCATTTTTGGTATCAGAGGAGCCACCACTGAAACACTGTAAGAAGGATTTTTATATGTGAGCAGGCTTCAGTTTCTCCATAAATCTTCTGCACATCACAAAACCTGAAAGGTTCCTCATTAGGATTCATTTGTAGATAAATGAACATGCTTTGCATGAAATCTAAATAGGAACTCAGAGAAAAGCTGCTTTTAAGGAGTCTGAAAGTGATTTCACAGACAATGCAATGCAGCACATTCCAAATAATTTATTTAAATCTTTTATCGTAGTTCACATTCTTCTCTAATTATGAATTGGAAACACTAATTTCCATTGAGTCCTGTGCTGAACCTGTAAGCTATTCAGTATAAAATTATCATAAAACAATAGAATACCAAATACAGCCCTGGTCCAATGAGAATAGAATAACCTCAGGTTTTGTTAAAGGACATCTCAGCATTTCATTTCTCAAGAACCAGTTGAGGCTAAGCCAGCTGGTAGCAAGAATTTCCTTCATTCAGGTGAAGTTTGACCAGGGGAAAAAATAAGTCTTCAAATAGAGAAGAAAACATTGGCAAGAAAGCATAGCAGTCCTGTCAGCTATATCCGATACATTCTATCCAACAGGTTATGGAAAAAAAAAAATAGGCAGGAAATAATGAAAACATTCCTAAATTAAGCGTTTAAGATATCCCAAATAAAGGTAACCTGTGATATTTCATCTCAGAACTTAGCATTCATTAGAAATACACTTAATCCAACCTAGAAAGGACATTGTTACCTGTGGACACAGCCAACATGGCACTGGGTGAAGCCATGCAGCCAAAAACATGATGCCTTAGGAGAACGTAAAATGGCTGCTCCAAAACTAATGCCTCCTATTTTATTATTTTGGCCCACGAGATCAGAGGTGGATATTGGTGGTTTGACGGTAGTGGTGGAACCTTCCCACTGATATTCCATTACATTTTATTGCCATGTGACAGATGGCAGCAGAGAGGCAAAATGCCATATGACATGGAAGCGCATACAAGGCAAACATGTGGAATTGAATTCCTCTATAAAGAAAAAAATTGTACCCATTGACATTAATGGTTGCTTACTAAATGTTTATGGAGCCCAACCAGTGGATGTAGGCACACTGAGTGGTATGTTTCAGCAGTGGTGATAGCAAACATTGCTCACCTCCACTGGTGCCAATTTCTACGGGTGCAGCTTGCAGGCTCTTGTTCATCGCTGGCAAAAATGCATAGCTAATGGTGATGAATCTGTTGAAAAACAGCATTTTGTAGCTGAGAATTTGCTCTGTGAAATAACATTATTGTGTTCTTTGTATCTATTTTTGATTCAATAGAAATAGGAGGCACTAATTTCAAAGCAACCTATGTAGTTAAGAAAGAGCAAAAAAAAAAACAACCCAGAGCATGAAGGTAGAGAAGAAGGACAACTGAAAAAAGCTATTTCTGTACACCAGGGTGACTGCAGGAGGTGCTCCAGGCATGCAGCAGAAGTCGCCTGCTGCCTAGGAAAGGCCCATGTTGGAGCAGGCTGTCCCATGCAGCCCATGGACACTACATAGAGCAAATCTCCCCAATGCAGCCATGAAGATCCCTGAAAGGAGTAGCACAGGGTCAGAGCTGTTTTCATTTCATACAATGTTACTTATAATAAATGCGTCCTCTGCTGAAAGTTGTTATGGTTTCTCATTATAAAGTGATGCTTAGCTTGCCATTTTCTCCTCTGTATTTTTGTTCTGCTGGACAACATGACACATGAAAATAACTCCTTTCTTGCTTGTAATAATAGAACTTCTAAAAGCAGGTTACCACATTCTGAAATGTTGAATTAAACTCATTTAAATTCATCATAGTTTCTAACAGTTTTGAAATAACACATGAAAAAAATCATGGTCAAAGGATCATCTGCGTAAATGAGCTAAGGGTTTTGTGCCTCTGATGGGAGAAATAGAAATATTTCTAGTTCCTCTAATGTTATATGGTCTTTACCAATACTTTATCTTGTTGTTACTGTTGTTTTTTTCTGTTTCATTTAAATTGTACTATCACTGAACTCACATTTATTGGCTGCATCTTAAAAAAGCATCTCATCTATCATTTTTGATGTTTGGTGCTTGGCAGATCTATTTACAAAGCCCTTGGTGAATGGGAAGATGTCATACATATATTTAGCAAAACAGATGTAAATATATCTGTTTAAATTATTTTATATCATCGAAGTACTAATCCTTACAAATCATATGGATGGTGTTTTATGAGCATAGTTTTTATTCTGCAAGCCAAAAATCCAAATTAAAATGAGAGCTATCACAAAGAGATGAAGTTTAATTTCTGTTAACTTACAGCCAAATTCATTTGTCTCAAGTACATCAGAACTTAACTCAGAATATTCAAATTGGCTATGACAAGCAACTAAAGAGTGGCGAAAAACTTTTCTTAAGAATGTATACTGAAATAAATTGTCCTTTATTGGTAGACTTAGTCCATAACTTTCAGTAGACATATTTATGGACAAATAATTTTACACATACTAAAAAAAATCACTGCTCATGACAAATCTTGGCTTTAACATAAATATTATGCAGAAAATGTGATTATTAAAGATATCTAAATCAGAAGAAAATACATGACCTTTGTACCCCGCTAAACAATGTCAGTTGCTGTGGAGTTTTAAATATTTAAGAATGCTCACGAGAAATTATACCTCATGAATTATTTGTAAAATTAATTCAAAGATATTTTTAAATATAGAAGAGAAGTACATGCTGGTTACTATCAAGTTATTCACTAATATAATGAATTATTCTATTTTGTATCTATTTCTTCTGGTACTCTTTACCTAATGCTAAACATATCCTTCTGTAATTCTCTTATTTACCCCATTCCTTTCCAATGTTAAAAAAAATATATGGAAATGAGCACAAAGTACAAATAAATAGGCATTTTTGTTTTTGCTGCCTGCTATAGGTATGCTTTCTTTTGGTTTTCAGTGCATCCAATGCCATCTCTTCAGTTTTAAACCATAGTGTATAATCCCAGCACATGTATTTACAGCAACATCATCAGACCAGGAAAGTTAGTGGAGTGTCTCTCCAAGGCAGGACACTCTCACCCTCCTGACAGACCACGTTCTCAGAGACCTCCAGTGACACAGAAGCCAACATGTTGCAGTGCCTCTCGTGTCTCAGTATTACATTTCCTGACCTCTAATGTGAATCACAGGTTCTTCAAATGAAGCCCAGTTATTTTTGGTCCATCATAAACAGAATAGTTGGGTTTTTGTTTTGTTTTTTTTTTCATTATTTATCACTTTGCATTAGCTATTTTGGTATTTTGAGATAGTCCTGCTCAGTCCTCTCTTAAAGCTAAGCAATACTTTTGCTTTTAAATCAAAGACAAGCTGAAGACATCCTGTAGAAAATGATGGGCACTGGATCATAAGCTCAGTAAGAGTCAATGACAATGCAATCGCCCATAAAAGGGGAAAATATCATGCTTACATGTTCTGTACTACCCATGCCACTCATCTGAAAGAGTCACAAATTTCTTCCCCTTAGCCCTCTTTGTTGACAAATCAGTGTTTTCATCTGTTAAAGCAAGCATCTGTGCTCCAATTTCTTGTTTTCAAAAAGCCATGTTAATAAAAATGAATATGTTAATACGTGATCTTATTTCATTCAGATTAAGACCATCCTTCTTAAACAAACCTGATAATATAAATGACCAAATAAACAATTTAATGTTCAGTTCTTTCATGAGACTTTTCACCATGCCAACAGAAGTTTCAGATGTGCTTTGCTGTACAGAGTTGGTTTTGACATCACATTTTGGCACCAAGATTTTCTCAAAATTTTATTCCTTATTTTTAATTTTTGGAGGGGAAGTGTATATACGTATGAATATATACTTACAAATAAGTACATGCAAATGCAATAGCTATATGAAATCATTGTGGATGTACAATTATCTTTAATGAACTTTGATTCAGTTTTCTAATTATCAGCATTCAATATTGCTGGCAACATTTTGTCATGCACTTCATCTGGCTACAAAGACATCTCCACTGCTGTTTGCTGTCAGGTTATTTCCTGACACACATACATACAATATATTCATAGCTGCGAAAGCACCTGAAGAACATCTGCCTGTGGCCTTTTTTCATGCCATACCTTGATGTAAATTATAGCATCATATCATGCTGCTACGCATGCCACATTCATTAACTTATTCTAAGGATTAGTCCTTTCACACACTCTGTTTGCTGCTTATTCCAGCTGCAGAGAGCACTGTACACTCGCTGATGGTGTAGGTTAGACTGAGACTACCTTTTAACTTCTTCAGCTTATTCTGAAAACATGTAAGTAGAAGTCTTCTGGTTAGGTCAGTGCACAAACTTCAACCAGCCTGGAGGTATTCAAGGTTTCATCCCAAAGGACCACATTCAGACTTCAGTTGCCTTTCACCTTGGAAAATCAGCAGATCTGCTTACATGCACTAAACTAAACTTTAACCATCTCTTGAGAGGAACACAGACATGCCCACATTGGTTTTCTTAGGGTATTGTTATGACTACTGTTGCTGCAGGGTTGGTTATACCAAGCAGTGGCATAATGCTACACAGCACAGGAAAACAAAAAGCATCAGCAATTAAACTTACCACCTTCCCCCCCAAATAAAAACAGATACATCAGTATAGCTATCAACTCCTTAAAAGTTTAAATCTGAAGTACAGATTCCCACTACACACTGACATGAGGGGGATTCCACATTCAGAAAGAGCAAGACAGGATACGCAAAAGCATTGGATTTCTTTCCTAAATCATAAAGGCCTACATTTTAATGGACTGGATGTATAATGAAATTAAACAGCAAGGATCAAGATATACAGATGAGGGGAGCATGTGTAAAATCTTTTCTTGATGCTGATGATTTAGAACTAAAAAAAGATCTTGAATCTATAGCCTAGAACTCTGACCTGGAGCAGACACCCCTATCAATCTTTGCACAGGAGTAAAGAGTTCTCAGATTTTGCTTTTGGGGCAATGACAGTAGACGCTGAAGATTTTAGTTACATTCAAAGTAATCAGAAAGGGAGGGAGCAAGGGAAGAGAGGAGGAGATTTTAAGGAAAAGTACATAGGTACATAGATAGGAAACATGAAAATGTTTAATGATAAAAATAAAGAAACCAAGGAAAAAAAAAGAGTAATAGAAACAAGAAACCCAGAAGAAATAAATCAGTAAGAGAAAAAATAGATTCTTTGTGAAAAGGAATAGGGTTATGACTCCTTAAATAACTTGTAAGCCCTCTAGATGTACTTACTGCAGTTCCGTGTTACTGAAGGTAAGAGTGGAAAAACATCAGTGAACTTTTAACAGGAATCAGTAATCTTTATGTAGGTTAGCTCTGAAAGTAATGCCTCCTATTGATTTCCATGGAAACTACAAAAGGTACAAAGAGCACAGTAACACTATTTGCCAGAACAGTTTCTGACCTACAAAACACTGTTTTTCAACAGATTCACCACTAGCTGTGCATTTTCCCCAGCAATGAATAAGAGCCTGCATTTCATGCTCATACAAACTTGCACCAGTAGGGGTGAGCAACTGTCACTATAACCACTGATGAAAATGCACCACTCACTACCTCACTTTACTCACATCCACAGTTTGGTCTGCATAAACATTCAGCAAGCATTCATGAAGGTCAGTGGGTGTCATTTTCTCCACAAGGAGGAATTCAGTGGCACAACTTTGCTTCATATGCATTTCCATGTCAGACACCATTTTGTCAGAGTACCCCTCTGCTGCCATCTGTCACAAAGCAACAACACATAATGAATATCGGTGGGAAGTTTCCACCTCTGCTGGCATACCATCAACATCCACTTCTGATGGGGCCAACACAGCAAATTAGGAGGCATTATGGAGCAGTCCTCATATACTGCTGCAGTTAACTGGCCACTTAAAATAAGTAAATAAACACAGAAATATAATTTGAGTCTGTGATTCTTTTAATTATTATACTATGCCATTTCTAGAATTGCATGAGTTCTTAAGGTCTCTGTAGATCTCTGCAGATCTACTTCGATTCAGAGAATAAAGTTAGCAGATGAAAATTTCTGCCATACTTCACTCTATCACATCTGACCAGCTTTGGAAATCACAAGAATATATTTTGCAGTTATTAATACATTTGATAATAACTTTATTTTCATAGGATTTTTCTGTCATTTTATTTCAGAAAAGATTGTATGTTTCTGAAATCCTTGCTTTCTTCTTTCTACTCAGATCCTGTATATATGCACTTTTTTACTGTTATGATGATCTTAATGCTACCTCAAATGACCCACCAGACATTCAGCTTTCCTCTAAGCTGGAGCAACAATAAAGTATGACACTATATAAAACCTAGACTATAAACTAGTCAATGCACGTTACGTAGCAATAGCAATGGCTAAGAAAAAGTGAAACACTTTGTATCTGTTTTTGAGAAAAGCAGATTTCTTTTATCATTAAAAGTATGAAACCTTCAGGAATCTTACTCTGATCACATCAACCTCTCTACCAGTAAATGTGTCAAGACAAAAAATATAAAGAAGGTGAATGTATTATACTCAACAGTATAGTAGATGTTCCTGCACTCCTGCAATGTACTAATACCCATATATCTTACAAACTTCATTTCCTCCTGTGAGTTAAATTAATAACAAAAGGAACTTTCTTTGGGTTTACCTGTCAGACACATGATACATATTTCAGCAAGTGGAATTTTTCAACCTCATTCTACAATGGTGACTTCAGAATGCATTACTGTTTCTAATTCATCAGCCTTGTGAAGACGATTTAGAAGAAGTAAAATGTAAATCTCTTTATAACTAAATCAATCCAATCCTTTTTCATTTTTCATCACAGTGACAAAGCTCTATTGTCAGCTGAACAGATGTACTAAATGCTTGTCACTTATGTGTGTTAAAAGAGCAAACACTAAAAAGAGATAATTTCTTCTGACTAATTCACATCAAAGCAAAAGAGTGGATCTCCCCTTCAGTAATTTCCTTGGGTGCTTTATTTGCTTTACACCAGATATGAACTTTTAGTACTGTTGATAGATGGAGGAAGAATTAGGAATGCATTACACCTTTTCAAATTCCACAAACCCATAGTGCCTTTTATGCCCTCATTTTATCTTTATATCAAAATGCAATAAGTTTATGGTCTCGTAATGGCAGAATACTTGCTAAAATATTCCCATTAAAATGCAAATGTTGACCTTCCACTAAGTTTTAAGTTAGAAACTCTTACCTTCTATTTATTTATTTATTTAGGAATAGACATGCTTTGCAATATATGATTTTCAACATAATTTTCTTGGAAGACCACGGTTCTTTTATCTTACTTTTCTAATGATTTTACATTCTTTAGTGTCTTGTTTGTGTTATTGCCACCCCCCATTTATGTTTATTTCTTGTATTTCACTTTCCAAAACTCTTTGAAACTGAAAAGAAAGTGTGACTGATTAGAAAATCAAAGATGAATAGAGTAAGTAAAAGTTATCACAAGAAAGTAAAACATGCTTTTCTCCTGTAGAAAAATAATTTAAAAGACTAAAAGAGCATATCAACTTAGTGAAAATAAAGATCAGTAATTCTATGGCATACTCTTTGACGACGTTTTCCATGAATTTTGTATTTACAGCTATACATTATTTTTCATTCCATTCTATCTTAATCGATTTACAGTCAGTTCTCATTGTAGGCATGAGAAAATATGGACTTAATTTTGTTCCCATCTAAATACAGAAGAAATTAAAATTATATCATGCAAACTAAGATGTTTAAAACACATGAAGATACTGTAGCCCTGGAACTAATACTTGTACTTGAGCAAAGGTAGAATTTGATACGTTTTGCAAACACTCATCAGAGTTCTGGTAAAAAAGAAGAAATCTTTAGCCTCATCTGCCCAGTTGTTACATCTAAACTGTAAGCAGAAGGATTTATAAGAAGGCATTTCCTAGTAAAGTGTTCACTAAATCAAGAAGTGGGTACACTAAGTTTAGATAACTGGTATTTGCAAACATTCTCTCTCTGAGTATTTAAAGCCAATTTCAGATTCTGTTATATCCAAGAAAAAAACTGACTACTAATAACATATTTCCAGAGTCTTACACAGGTTGGCCTTCTTATCTCTTGCAGGCTAGCAATCCCTGGTCTCTTCTGAAACAATGAGTAAAGGTATTTGTGTATTCATCAAGATCTATCTGCAACAACAAAGCAAACATTAGTAATACTGAAAATAATCAACGATTGGGGCTGGTAATGAAACTGTAGCCTTTTCATTCCCAGCCCATGCAACTAGGGCCCACACATTCGTAGCCAGAGGAAAAATAAATTAATATAGGATGATAATCCTATCTGCTACCTACATAGATGGAAAAAAATTCTTTGAACAAGAAATAAATGCAAATATCTTCAATAAATCCTGTTTTTTTTTTGTTTTTGTTTTTTTTTTTCCCTCCACAAATCTGGAATAATGCATACAGGCCTGAAGCCTCCAGCACAAGACACAGAGCTGTTGGAGCTCATTCAGAGGGCCACAGCAATGATCAGAAGGCTGGAGCAACTCTCCTGTAAAGAGAGGCTGAGGGAGGTGGGCTTGTTCAGTTTGGAAAACAGAAGACTCCAGGGGGACCTCATTGTAGTCTTCCACTACTTGAGGGAAGCTTATAAACAAGGAGACCAGCTTTTACATTATGTGGTAATGATAGCATAAAGATGATTGGCTTTAAACTAAAAGAAAGGAGATTTAGGCTAAACATTAGGGGAAATTCTTTATTCAGAGAAAAGTGGGTTCCCCAGAGAAGCTGTAGGTGCCCCCATCTCTGGGAACGTTCAAGACCAGGTTGGATGGGTCCCCAGGCATCTTCATCTAGTAGGAGGCAGCCCTACCCAGAAGCTGGGTGGTCTGTAAGATCCCTTTCAAAACAAGACTATGATATCTAATGCAGTTTCTATGATTTCTAAAAAGATTTAGATCAGGTCCAGGAAAGGAAACCAGAAGCTACGTAATCTGTATATGCAGTTTGACCACAAACTTCTGTTTCCCTGCTAATCTTAACAGTAAACCCCTGTAAATGAGTACTTGAAAAGATGGAGGAAGGCTGAAATCACCAGAAGAAAATTTTTGTCACATTTGCAGCATGAAGGTGAAACTCACGCCAGAGGATAACATCACACATTCCAGAATTCCCCTCCTCTAGCTCTTGAGCATCAGGAAGAAATGTACTTCTTATAAAGCACTGTAACAAAAGTCAGATCCATTGTGCTACCAGTGGTTTTAAGATCTCTAGGTCATTATTGATATTTTTTGCTCATTTAAAATTTGAGTCTGGAAAGAGTTCTCCTCTATCTCAGAGAAAAGGCAGTGATGCTGGACTTGGTAAAACAAGAAGTGCCTGTGCATTCTGCAATCCCATGTTAGACAGATTTAAAAATCAACAGGAGTTAACTATCTCACTACCAGTAAACAGACTGCATTTGACTATTAGAGAACAATGTTAGCATCTCTGTAATGCTGAATTCAGCTATCAATAAAGATTACTACTGATTTTCTCCCACACCTCTGCTTATTTGCACGTTTCCAACTGATGTCTCTGGGTAGTGCCACAATTGAACTGATAATAAAAATAAAATTTCACTCCTAAGTAGAAAAACAAAAATAAACATTAAAGAGTCAAACAAATTAATATTTTCAATCCTATATGATTACTTCACATATGAAAAATGACAAGATCTCATTTTTGCCCATAATCAGATACTGAAACACTAAAATATTTAACACTTGTATGTTCGTTTAACCAGGTATTCAAAGTGAAAGCACTGGACACAGTTTCAAACACTTTTATTGGGCTTGATTTACAGAAGGAAGAAAAAAGAATCAAAATTTAACGTTGCTGAAAGTTGGTTAATAAAATATGCCAAGCTCACCAATTCTTTGAAAAACGTATTGGGAAATGGCCAAGTTATTTAACTTTGTAAAACAGCTGCTTAAATTCACAATACTCTGCACCACTAATGCTATGAATGTCTCATATGAGCTCAAAATACATTCATTTGGGTTAAAAGGATGCCATTCACAGAAACAGCTCACAAAAGAATGCTGTCAGAAAGCTTTTGAGAAGCCTCAAACTCAGCTCTGAAGAATACACCTTGATTTCAGTTTTAATCTAATCCAAACCATCAGAAATGTTCCTTTAACTAGCAATTCATTTTCAGTGCAGTTTCATGAATTTAGCCTAATGCTTGCGGTATATTCCATTGTTAATATCACTCTCTTCACTATCCCGTATTTATAGAAACAGTGTAAAGGAAAAACTATTCCAATAACAGACTCCTACTACAGGTATTTTTTAATACTGTTTTTTTTTTTTTCCCTTTTTCTTTCTTTTTTTTTTTTCCCTATCCTGAACAGGGTTCCAATATAACTCAGCAAGATGGGAACAGCTAAAACTTTTGGCAGACACTGAGGCTAGGATACCTCTCTGCATGGGCAGTGCAAGGAACTGGAAGCTTGTTGCAGGGCATTGATAACCCAGATACACAGCAGGAAAGGCTGCTTGGTTCCAGGTGATTTCTGATAAACACAAATGGAGTTTGTCTGCTTGCAATGCTGTCACTTTGATCAAGACTAGCAGAAGGAGCAAGGTAGGGCAGTACAAAATCAAACATTCACGTGTCCAGGAGAAAGCAAGGAGGTAAATTTATGCCAGATTGTGAATTTCCTTAAGCAATGAGATTCCTTAGCAGGAAGGAAAATGCAGGTAAGATGGACATATAGCTGAAAATTGGAGCCTGGGAAACTTGCCTGATCTTACACTTGTGGATGTGATTTTCTTCGTTATCTCTTCTGACATCTCCTAATCCTACCACTAGATTCTATAATTCCCCACAAAAACACACAAAAGTACCAAAAGTTCTCTGAAGTAACTAAATGCTCTTTATTTTTAAAATGATGGATGTTTTCACACTAATATCTGCTTTTCCTACACTTTTAGCCTGAGTTAATAATTCTTTTGTCATACAGTTCTCCTGACACCAAGAACTAGGCACAGATTAATTTTTTTAAAATCATTTAAAATCTTCCTATGCATCTCCACTGGCAGAAATACATTTCATGTGTAGAATGGAAGTTTACCTTTCCTTCCCCTGTGCTGACAGACCTACAAAGCAAGAACAAAGGGAGAGAGCAGAGGCTGCCACAATAACCAGCTATCACTCCAGTAGGAAACCTTAACATCTGGAGCTGTCAGCCTGCTGTGAACACATGACTAATTTCTCATCACTAAAACTATGAAATATAAATCTTCATGCATCAAGTCCATGGAAATTCTCATGTTGTTCCTTTACAAATGCTTTTCTTCCCCTCCTTCTTAACCTAAATATCCTACAACTTCTGCTTCATGCTTGTAAAATGTCTGTGCTCTTCCCTTAGACCTGCTAGCAGTGCTTTCTTTCATCGATATTAGTTAAGCAAGCATTTGGTCTGTGAAAAAGCTGTCAGTTTCATTTTGTAGCTACTCTTTTATTTTTATTTTGATAGATTCTAATATTTTCAGAATAGCTCCACATTAAACAAAAGCTCATAATATTTTTTACAACATCAGATCTGTTACCTCTGTGGCCTAGAAGCTAATTTGCTTCAACAGCTACCACTCAGACTATTCCTTTCAGCATGAATCACCTTGCATTTACCAAAACCTGTGACTTACACCTGAACGTACCCTCAGCTTTCATTAGTCAGCTCGAATGGCTATCCTACCTGGAATCAGCACATTGTCTTTCCTCTCCCCATTTTCTGTCAGTAAATTCATAACTAAGCACCTATTTTTGAGTAATTGTGAACAAGAGCATTAAGGACACATTACAGAGGTTTCTTTTTCATATCTTCTGGTCCCAAAGAGTTCTGTGGTGATTACTTTTTATAAAAAAAATAAAGATAATGCATAGATGTATTATTTATTTACTCTGTGACCCTAGGCAGAATAAACATGGGCTGTATTTACATGGACTGTACATTTAAGGCAGCACAGAAAAATGAGATTTCAATCTAATATTTAGACAAGTGATGTTATTAAGCAGTGAGAAGTCGCTGTAGGCAAATTGCTTTCTGCATTCTTGAGATATCTGTTTTACTGCTTTTTTCCTAAGAAGTTTTCTTTTTGTTAGTAAACTTAAAAAAAAAATTAAAAAAAAAACACACCACCAACAAAAAGTGCACCATGAGGTAATGCAGGCTGCTCTGAAAAAAAAAAGTGAACACGATGTCAAGTTCTTGTGCTGGTCTCAAAGAACAGCATTCAGCAGAACTAGTCAACATGACTAAAACATGCATTTATGAAACAACTACAAAAAGACTTTTCTGCCAGTGACAGGAGGTGATTCAACTAGCTGGCTGGCAGTAAAGGTTGTTTACCAGGTTCTGGATTTCTAATTGGATGCCTAGCTTGTTAAGTACCAGCTGGTCTTTAATTAGTTGAAAAATTATCATCACTAAAAGTTGCCATAAAAAGAAAGAGAACAATATAATTAAAGCCTTAAAATCCATATGGTGGAAGGCATACCTTCTCTTCTAATAGTTGTTTCTCCTCTTTTGTACGCAGCATTAATAAGGCAATACTGTCCACTTGCCAAAAAACTCTTCTTTTTTTAAGTTCACATTGAAAGTACTATAATGGAGGTATGCTGAGAGAATGTATGCAGTGCAATGTTTCTCTTTGACTGTGAAATTATCCAGGCTGTTATTTGCTACAGGAGAGAGTTCAGGATTGGTGACTCACCCTTGCCTGTACACTTAATCATAGTGGGACATCATTATCACACCTTAATTAAATGCAAAGTAATTAAACTAAATCTAAATGAAAAATGCTTTTCATATATGCCTTAGTGAAATTTTATGCCTATGATTTATTAAATATGACCACAGTCTGAATGCACATTGCAATACTTGTATAGGTGGAAATCTGCAAGCAGTTGCTCTATAATTATCTGCCAGTATAGTCTGCTCTGTTCCTGGAGACATACAGGCTTCCTTTGCCCCTGAGGATTATCTTCTAACATATGTGCAATGTTAAGATTACATGTAAAGTAATCTGGCCTTAATATGAAAGAATAAGTCTAAGCACGTTTTAAAACACCAATGCCATCAAGTTTAATATTTCAGAGATCTTTTTTTTTCCTCTTATTTAAGTAGGTTGCTCTGAAAGTAACACCTCCTATTTTTTTCCATGAAAACTCTAACAGAAAAAAAAAAAAAAAAGCTCAATAATACTGCATGATGATGACCTTTTGTGTGAGCAATTTCTTAGGTACAAAACACTGTTTTTCAACATAAGGAGACCTTATGACAGCCTTCCAGTACCTGAAGGGGGCCTACAGAATATGTGGGGAGGGACTTTGCATAAGGGCATGTAGCAACAGAATGGAAATGGTTTTAAACTGGAAGAGAGTGCACTCAGACTAGATGGCAAGAAGCAATTATTTACTGCAAGGGTAGGGAGACACTTTGAACAGGTTGCTCAGCAAGGTTGTGAATGCCCCCTCCCTGGAAGCAGTCAAGGCCAGGCTGGATGGGGCTTTGTGCTACCTGGTCTAGATGGAGGTGTCCCTGCCTGTAGCAGGGGGGTTGAAACTAGGTGATCTTAAGGGTACCTTCCAACCAAAACCATTCTATGATGCAGTCATCACCATTAGCCATGCATTCTCACCAGCAATGGACAAGAGCCTTCATGCTGCACTCATAAACATTAGCATGGCTGTCTCAAACATAGCTTGCTATTGTCACTGCTGAAACACACCACCCATTGCCCCACTGTGCTCCTATCCACTGGCTGTGCTCCATAAACATTCAGTAAGCATCAGTGAACATCAATAGACAATTTTTTCTGCATGAAGAAATTCACTGACACACCTTTATTCCATACGCACTTCCATGTCAGATGTCATTTTGTCAGATTGCCCCTCTACTGCCAGCTGTCGCACAGCAACATAATGGAACACTGGCAGATTGGTTCAACTTCTACTATCATACCACAGACACTGTGGGCCAACATAATAAAATAGGATGTATTACTTTCAGAACAGCCCTAACTTATTGGTTTGATCAAAAGGAAAGGAAGGAGATAACAGCTGAATGCCCAGACAGAATTTCACATTCACTAGCCTTTTGTGTGACCAAGAAATTCAGAAGATGGGAAATATGTTTACTTATAATAGCGATGTAGTTTTAAATGAAAGCTGAAAAACAGTTCATCTGTCTAGACCCCAAATTAATCATGAGAAGCAGATAAATTCTGTGTTGTTTTTAATCAGTAGTAGATGACCGTTACTCTGCAGATGTTTTTGTTTCTATACAGCAGAGAAATTTAAGTAACAATTCTCTTCCATTCTACAAGAGTCGATTCCCTATGTCGTTTATAAAATTGTTGTTAGAGTTAAAAGGAAAGGAGTTGTTTGAAAGACTGAATTTCCAAGTGTCTCAATTATCTTCAGCTCTGCAGCAAGGTTGAGAAAATTAATTTTAAAATAACCCTTCAAAATAAAAATCAATTGAATCCTGACAGCAACCATATTCAGAGGAAACAACCTTTCATAATTTTATACAACTCATCCTTTAAGGTTTGGAAGGTGGATACAAAAAAAACCATTCATCAGATAAGCAGCATACAGCAATACATATCAGTTTAGTCCTTCACTAAAATGCCTTCCAAAGGCTAAGGTATTATTTTTTCCCTGCTAAAGTGTCATTTCCTATCAAGACTGCTCTGTGTTCAGGTCTCATTAACATTAGAGCAGCTACTTCAAGACACTGGAAGAGAACAGTGCTTCCCAGCCCAACTATTATAGAGTAAAAAAACCACAACAAAACAACAACAAAAACAAATCAATCAACTATATTATCAGTAAATCTTCAAATTAGATTGTTAGGATGAATTAATAGAATTCCTAGATAAGTCTATTTCATTTTTCTCTAGAACTAATTATAATAGGATGCTACTGTAATTTTCAGCAGTTTATTGTGAACAACAAATTATTTACAACTTATGTCACTAATGAAGATGATTCCATTTTGGTAAACAGGATTAATATTGGACTTAGATTTAGATTTAATGTCTGATTTGCACTGATTTACCTGTTTAAAGAAAACCTCTTGAAAATGCATTTATTTTTTAGCAAATTAAATATGTAATTGAAGCTTAAACATTAAACTATAATTCAGAAACTGTTCAGATAATTTTGTGTAAAACTAATCACTTGTTCTTCTGTAAGACCTAAGGATATGATATAATATTCATATTAAGAATTGAAGCCAAATTTCCAGAGTTCAGAATTTCTTTCTCACTGTTTCAGCAACAGCCACTGCTTGTGGAAGGCAGGGAAATTCAAGGGGAAAGGAAGAATATAGTGTAGTATATCTAATCCTTCTCCTCTGCTTAACAACAAAATAACCTGTTAATGATAGTTAAAAACTTTTCTATCTTACTGTCTTACACAAGTCAGTAAAAAATTATGTTCTGATCTCCATAAAAACATGAGCACACAGTACAAAAAGAGACAGACAGGCTGGGAAGGGTCTAATGTTGGATGTTTAAGGGACTACAGCATCTGCTGGATGTGCACAGACTGCTCAGGCTGGAGAAGAAGAGGCACTCAGGGTGGTCTTTATCAGTGCAGATGAGTGCCTGACAGGAGGGTGAAAAGAACACAAGGCCATGCTACTTCCAGTGAAGCCCAGTGCCAGGACCAGGGCACAAACTAGAACACAGGAGATTCCCTCTGACCTTCATGAAGCACTTCTGTGCTGTACAGGTGACAGAGCACTGGCGCTGTTTACACAGAGAAGCTGAGAAGTCACCTCTTCAGAGAGAAACACAAAAGAATAAAAGTGAAAACAGAAACACACTGAAGGTACCTGCAGCCCATCCCTATCCAACAAACATAAATAAATACTTTTTTACTACTGTTTGTCCCGCCAATGTTTTTGTAACACAGCTTTGAGCACCCTTTCCAGTTCAAGTAGAACAGATGGGCCCTAACTTATCCTGGCTGTAGAAATGGATCAGTAAGAGTAGAGGAACCTCCACTTTCTGTACACCCTACAAAATATGGGAAGAAGTGGAGCTAGTACTAGAGATCAGGCTAATATTCCATAGGATCATCACCCATGTGGCTTAGATTGCAAAGCTGCCAGTAGGCTAACCACAAGGTCACAACAGCAGCTTTTAACAGCAGCAGCAAAGGCATTACACCTTGGAGGGGTACATGAAAGACTGAGATCTTAACTGCAATTACTTAGTACTTCCATTCACAAATGTGCACATACCAACACACAGAAGTCTGGTAGGCATTCCTTCTGCTCATTTTTATAAAACCTGTGACAGCAGACTGATATTTAACTTAGTTTTGTCATAGCCAGGACTCTCTACAAGTTTTGCTTGTATTAATTTAAGTCCATATTTACTTGACTTCTTCCTCTATTTTAAAATCCTTTTTATTTGAATTGGTGCAGAAAAACATATCAAAATAAGGCATCCTAGCTGCCAGATTGCTGCATGAACTTAGATTCAACCTTTATGTAATTTCCCGTGGCAGGTGATAAATGAAGAGATTGAAAAAGTGAACTGCTACAGAATTCTGATGAGCAAGCTCTTTCTTGCTTCAGCAAGAAAAAAAAAAAAGACTGTAGCTGATTTCCACGAAACAGTCTGCAGCTGGAAATCAGCTTATTAAAAAAAATGAACTGTTAAATGAAAGACACTCTCACAGTACCTATTTTCTGAGGTGAGGGCTGAGTCACCCTGACCTGCCTCACCAGAAGTTCTTCAAACTCACTAACACTTACAAGGAGACCTGAAATAAACACAAAGAAATAGTAACAGGATGAAGTAAGAAAACACTTTTCTTTAAATACAGTCTTCAGATATGACAGCTTTAAGCCAGCAATCTGCATCTCAGAGTAAAGATAGCTAGATGAAAAGAAGAAACGTTCAATTCACTAACATAGAAAAAATATCTGGCTAGTGACCTGGTATTTCATTCTTTTTATTTCCTAGGAATTCTACCCATATATAAAATTGAAAAGTGAGCTTGTTCTTTCAAGAGTTGCTCAGCAGAATTTCAACAAGTTAGATTTCTTTTTAATCTTACATTCTCTACTTTGTAACTTCATTAGACATTATAAGCGTGGGCAAGTTTTGCCTTGGTAAGTAGCCGTAAATGCAACCCGGAACACATCTGAATGTTAAAAATTTTAGTACTTCTAAAGGTATTTCTGTACAACAGTCAGATATAGCAGTTTAGAATTCTGCAATTTCTTGTTTACCAGACTGCTTTGGTATAGGGAAACCAACCAAACCTGTAGTTCATCTTTTTTGCTCTTTTAGAATTTTTTCATTGTTTCTAGCTTACGTGCTTCAAAGTGAGTCGCCCAGTACCTTTGTTGCTCACACCTCCATTTTGGCGCTACGTTCTGAGAAGGAGTTTACAAGGAGTAAACATAAGCAACTACAATAGCTTGCCTGCACTATTCTGCATGTGGCATATGAGCACAAAATATTTACAAGGCTCATTTTACGTGCACATTAATTATGTAAAATTAGAGACACCAAGAGAGAGCCATTAAGTGTCGATTAGACAATAAGATCAAGAATGCCAGCAGTGCTGATAATAAGAAACCCAGAGTTTACTTCCAAAGGGAAGATAGTTCATTAACATTTTAATTTGTTTCTCAACAGTTCAATTATAACATGCCTAATGTACCGGACATTAACCTTTGGGGGCCTGAACCAAACTGTAGATCAGAGGAAAATGACCTGACTCTTTTCCTTGAAGATACAGGTACAACTCTTTTGGGGAACTTTTATTGCTGTCAAACCAGTTGCTCTTACTCTGAAAACACTTTTTAAGAGGCACAACTTTAAGCATTTAGGGCAATATCCAATAAATTAAAGAGAAGTTTCTCTTTTCCCCTGAAACCTGGAATACTGCAATTGAAAAATCAAGAGTACATAAGTGTTAGGAACACAAGAGAAAACATTTGGCACCAAAAAACAATATAAACAAAAGCAATATAACATTTGTCCATACTATAAAATATATGGAACAGTGTTCGGTATATTACACTGTCCGCATGGTATAATTTTATCACAGTTCATTTAAGTGTCAGTTATCTTGAGTTAACTAATCGTAAAAGAAATCAAATTAACAATTAATTTTAAATGGTAAACCTAGGTATCAGTACGTTCAAGAAACATAGGGTATAGTTCTGTTTCTGGAAAACAGTTTCTAGTGTAGTTCAGAAGCTGTTATTAAAATCAGATAGGTACTTTAAATAAAACTGAAACTATTGTCTGAAAATTGAAGATACATATATGAATGTTAATGAGATTTTTTTCCTCAGAGTAATGCCTACATAATTTTGCTTGCAGTCAGAGTCGTTCCACCTGTTGGCCTAGCAGCCATTTTATCTTTATGGTTAACAAAAAACAAACAAAAAAAACCCAACAATCATCTTAGGAGGAATTGATTTCTGCAATCCAGGTAGTGTATAAACTGCCCCTTCAGTGAGGGTCTAATCATAAACACAGCTGCATACATTGTATATGTGTAAATAAATTCCCCAGTAAACATTTCATTAATTGTGAAAAGATTATTCAAAAGAAAAACAAAAAAATTTCTAATTTTATGATAACATCCTTTATGGCCATGAGGCTGGGATACACTTCCATGCAGTCTTCTCACTAATGATACATTAGGGAATAGAAAGGTGGGCAGAAACATCCAAGAAGCTGACAAGATTTATAAGAATGGGTCACATACTGCACTTTCGAAGACAATAAGGTGTCTGGCTAGCATTTAATTTTTACTGTTTATTTTTCAGCTCTGAACAGCTGCCAACATGGAAGGTTAAAGAAGGTCCTCATCACAGATGCTAAGTAAGAAAATGGGACCACGAGTGCAAGAGAACACAGTTTGACCACTATCTTTATGTGATAAACAATAAAAATATACCTTCAAAAGCAGTGAGGAAGCAGACACTGGTAAGAGTCTGTGACATTTTTATTCAAGGCTTTTATTTATTGTCATGGTTTTATGATTTTTGGTACTGGTATTCCACATCATAACATCATGTAGTGCATTTAGAGTTAAAGAGTTAATGTTCCAGCTCCGTGGACCATCGATGCCTGTCTCAGAAGAGAAGAAGAACTCCATTCCCCAGAGGACTTTGCGATGCTTTGCGTTCTTACGTGTTTACACTCAGAGGGAAAGATAAAAACTGTCTGCAGTCACGGGACTCTCTCTTCCCTTCGGGACCGAGCTCGACAGTGGGTGTTTGTTGCAGCCGTCCGCCTTCAGCGTTAGCGTAAGTCCTTCGGTTTATCGGACACTCTCTCTCTCGCTCATTTTATTTGATTCATTTGCCTCAATTCCAATTATATTATATTGTGTTATTTTCCTTTCTGATATCTTATTTAGTAAATTAGCTTTCCTCCTCAGATCGTTGCCGCTGTTTTGTTCCTGGGCCCATTTCCCTTCTCCTTTTTCCCTTTTCCCCCTTTCCCTTCCCCGGGGTGTGGGCCTGTGGGTCCCCTGCCTCAATTGTCACGGTACCGGGTCAAACTGTCCCGCAAACCGCTGACACTTATAGGCCAACCAGGAAAAGACTGAGTGCTATACTTGTCTATTAAAATGTCTCATTAAAAAGCAACAAAACAAAACACAAACATAAACAAACAAAAAAAACAACCAAAACCAAACCCAAAAAAGACATCAAAACTACCAGAAAGCCGAGAAGGAACACCAAATAAAATAATTAGTTCATTTATTTGCAAACATTGCTGATTTTTTTATTTTATAATGAGAACTAATGTAACGTAAAGTGCATTATCAAACAAGGTTAGCAACTGGTGACAATGTGACACTACAGACTGCATGTTTTACCTATCCCCTTTTTTTTTTTTTTTAACTTGTTTTTGCTTTGGTTACACACCAGGCTAGAGTCTATGAGAGATCCAGTAACTGGCTGCATGAATTTCAAGGTTTGATAAGTCAAGAATCCAAGCTACATGAAATCTCCATTACCTATGAAGAGGAATATTCTGCTTAACGTAAATATCCAAAAACAACATTTCACACCCCAGTACTCTCATACAGTTGACTAAAGGTTACCTATAAATATTTTCCATTTGAAGTGTGGCTCCTCCCTCAAGGATCAGGAAACAAAATCAAGGAAACAGAAGGATGAATTCCAGCTGTTACTTAACTTTATATTTCATCAGTCTCCACTATTGCTTATTGTTCAGTACAACAATAAATGGTCACTCTAACAAAGACCAATTACAACTAAGCTAAGCATTTGGACCCTTCGAAGTGCAAAGTCTCAGCATGCAGGCCAGGGGATATGCCCAAAGATGAGGCCACCACAAAAAATTCAACAAAAGATTATTTAACAGGGAACTGCAGTAATGTAAGATTCAGTGTAACAAATGCTCCATTACTGGCCATAACGAACTAAGGTTTCATTTTTCAAGTGAGTGAGATATTCATAGCTGTTGAGTTCCGATAGAAATAAATTGCCTGATTCTGACAGGTTGTTTTGACTAATTCTGATAATAAAGGATTAAAAAAACAAACAAAAATGCATAGGATGCTAATGAATTCAGTCATATGGGAAGCTTTTTTCTGCTATTGATATTTTAAAAATGCACAACTATCATGTGTTGAGAACTTAACACTGCTACAATGTATACAATTTTTAGGAAAGCAAGTCTTTAGCAAAAGGCTTTTAAAAATATTTTACAATTTCTAACTTCTTTTCGTTGATATTTAAACCTTTGAAGATAGATTTTCTAAATGAAACTCAGTTGCAAATATAAAAAATTCATAGCTCAAACTACTAAGGCTTCTTCAAAAGCTGGGAGGAAAAAAATAAATCAGAATATACTTCTGTTTTGCTGTTAAGAGTAAACAAAAACAAAAAACTTTGTAAGAGAAGCGTGAGATTTTTTTATTTTGCAGTTTTCATTTTTCTGTACCAAAAAAAGTTCTTAGAACAGATCCCATGCTAGCATTTCCAAAAATGATTCACCCACCTATATTAGATCAAAAAGTGACAAAAGAGAACTAAGCCAACAAGCTCTAGGATACGGATAAAGTGTACTGTTGTCTCAATCACCAAGCTTATCAAGACTGATATTCACCTAAATGTGCATTGTTCACTATTTTACAAAACCTGGCTTTACCTGAAAGGCCATCCTGTGAAGAACTTCATGTGAAATTGTATTTTACCTGGGAATAACTTGGGTCTAGTGTAAGCAATTTATGATATTTATCACTGAATGAGCTTGAACAGCTTTACCAAATAAATAAATGCACCCAAAAGCAAAATTAAGTGCAGGACACCAATCACGAATGTAAACAGCTAAAGCACAGTAAAGCTAAATGCTAATGGCTAACGCCTATTTGAAGAAATTATATTTCAATCACACTGTAATTTGAATAAACATATGAAACAAAAACAGTGAAACACAAACACATTAACTTTTAAATGGAACATATTGGAAATGTAGATAGGAGAGAAAATGACAAGTTATAAAACTCACACATACACAGCAAACCTCAATTTATCCTGAACTATTAGTTCTTAAATATTCAGCAGTACTGGACAAGCCAATGCTAATTAAGTTTTGAAAGAAAAAGCTTTCCTGTTTATGTAACCAAAGGTATAATTTGCAAGAAATTGCATTCTTTATTACAAGGCACAACGCATATTATAGGATCATTAAGTCACTGAAGTAAAATAATTTTAAAAGGCAAACAGAGTGCATTTGCTTTAGATTGTTTTCTGATCTGCTGTGGACTATAAACGTAAATATACTGAACGTTAAGGGGCTCTTACAGAAATGGCTTACAGAACTATATGCCTATACGCAACACTTTCATGTGTAAATCTAAACTCATTCCTCTCTTGCCCAGTTCAGTGAAATCCCTGTCTCTATAGATAAAAAAAAAACTTAGAAGTTACCTACCTGGATATTAAGCTTGCTTTAGCCTTCATCTAATCAAGTGGGTTTGGCCCTAACAGACATCTGCAGACCAAGCCAGAGCTAATAGCTGAAGATATTATGAGATCTAACAAAAAACATGGCTAAAGTTTGAGTCATAAATTAAAAAAGCAGAACAAGAACACACCACATCAGTGAGCAGAATGGGAGTGCATACTGAAGTCAGTGTTAAGATCAAAATGCTTGATAGCCTACAATACAAAATAGGGTCAAAAACATGAAGAACGCAAAAGCAGATGGACTAAGCCAGTAATGAAACTCCCTGAAAGATCAGAACTGAAGTGAAATAGCATAGATACATATTTACCTACTACAAAAGACATGCATATCTACAGTCCACATCCTCTTTGACATCATAGAATGCCATGATTTTCCAGTATAAACAAGTAGCAAAGCTTAACACAAACACTATCAAAGAAACTTCAGCAAAATCAGTAATCACATACTTAGCCACATATAACACCATAATGTGATGGAAAGTACAGTGATAGTAGCAAAGTGGCAAAGTCTGTGGCTGCAGCAAATGAGGACAAGCCCAAACACAGCAGCTACAGATACAGAAACAAATGAAGAAAACTTGCTTACCTTTAGAAGCCCTCAGGTATGCAGAGAGATAAACTTAGCTCCACTGCCAACCCTTAAATGAGGTATTCTGGCTCCACCCCTTCTGGTCACCCAGGTACATTGCATGCACCTGAGCTCCACTGGGTTGGCCCTGCCTTCCCACCAGGTGCTCAGTCACTGTTTGAAGCTGTGACTTACCATTTCCACTACAACATAGCAATGGTAAGGACTAAATTAGTAGGACTGTTTCTCTTAACTAAGCTGTAGAGTAAATCTATGTGCAGAATCCATGTGCAAGTAAAGTACAACATGAGAAAATCATGAACCATGAAGAAAACTTTGCAAAGCTTCCCATCTGTACTCCCTCTGCCCCCTCAGTTTTTAGAGAACAATCTAGATTCAAAAAACACTGAATATATGAAAGGTTTTTTCACAGTAGAGAAAATATTTCTAATGGTTCAGAAGAAGATATGCTGTAACAGATCATACTTAAGCATTTAGGTTCTTCCTATTCAATACTGCTGCAATGGACTTAGTTTTATAAGTCATATGACTATGTATAATATAAGTCAATATATATTTTTTCTAGGCAGTTCAATTTGGAATACATTTCATTTATCCATCTGTCTATCAAGATAATCTGTTTCTCCCTTAGACACACACACACTGTTCGGTTTTCCAATACAATTTATTGAAACCACAGATTTGCCTTAAGTAGCCTAAATCCAAAATCATTTTTAAAGCATGCTGTGCTCGCAGTCAGTACTTGAGTTTTTTTTAATTCAGTTTCCATCACGTTTTTTAATCCAGGACTCCAGCACAACCAAAGTTCTTCTAATTCAGATGTCAGCAACAGTTCAACTGGTTCTCTTACACTAAGACAGCTTACATATGAGAACAGGAAATGCTAGAAAGGTGACATGACAAGGCAGGCTCACGAGGAAGTACCTAAGCCAGTGATGTGTGTAATCCTTACCTTCAGACTCCAGTTGACACCACCACCATCCACAACTGAACAGAGAAGGTTTTTTCCCCAACTCCTTAATATGGAACTTGGTACATGGGGCTGGTGGTAACATGGCAGCACTTGGGAACACAAATTTTGCCAGCACTGTATCAGGGGAAAGAGGAATCCCAGAAGTGAGCTAAAAACACCTGTAAATTTTATTCTCTCAAGTATCTACGTCTGCAGGAAAGACAAAACAATGTATATAATAGGGGAAGGGACACCAACAACACACTGCAGGCACAGTAGCATAGAGTTCTTGACAATAAAGAATCAAACAGATAAATAAATAAACATGGCCAAACCCTCCCCAGAACTAAAGAAGGGGGATATACACAAATTCATCTTGAAATCTCAACTCATCAATTTGACTGCACATTAAAGGGGTCTCTGTTGAGGGACAAGACTCATTGAAAGTGCTCTTTTGAACTGTAAACCCAAAATAGTACCTGGGAAAAAGATCTGTCTCAAAAATAAATAAATAATAATAATAAAAAATTAAAATAAAATCCAAAATAGTAGGTGATTTTGAAATAAGCAACACATGACTTGCTTACCTATCAGCTTTAAACTTACAATGCTAAATTAATGATGATCCTGAGATTTACTGAGACTTTAAACCTAGCCTTCCTACTGTTACAGAATGAACAAAATTTGCCTCATTTAACCTCATATTGCAGATCAGAAAGTAAACACTCACTAGGCTATTCAGTAGCTTTTGGTACAGAAAGAAAAAAATGAAAAAAAAATCCATTTTCTATTTTACAGAAACCATATTTATTCAAATAATTAGCATTTATTCTCTGAAAATTACACTATTATTCCACAACATGTCAGAAAAGTAAAGCATCAGCAGCTATCAAGGTATTGCAAGAAAACATTTATTCTCAGAGGTCTTAAATCAGTCTGAAATGCGTAGTGCAAGAACGATGTGTCAGGTAATCGGTGCAAAACTTTGTTTGCTATTTGAAATAATCCACTGCAAATTTATTATCTTCTTTCCCAAAGAATCATTCCCTACGTTAGCACTGTCAGCATTCAAAATGCTTCTGTGGATATGCACCCAACTCTGTGCAAAAATACACATACAGAGTGGGAATGTAGGTACATACACACATACAAAACAGCTGTATTTGAACAGCTGTAATTGTATTTGTACAGCTGTAATTGAAAAGTAAACATTTAAATATATTTTAGTAAACATCTTTTCTTCTTGATTTTTGGGGCCTTTTAAGAGTAGCCCTAAAGACACTTTATCTGAGGCCTGCTTTTGAAGTAGAACAAATGATTCTGTAGTCCTCATATCCAATAAAAATAAACAAAACATCCTCTTCACAGACTTTTTCACTCCAGTGCACAAAATCCTTCTATTGCTCCATTTATTCCATTAGTGTAGGGCTTAAATGATGCATGAGGCTTTCAGCAGTGAGGTGAATGTCATTTTTAAGAGCCCAATAAAAAGATAAACTATACAGAAACCATAGCGCAATACTGAAAAATATTTGCAAATAAAAATACAACTGTAAACAATACATTCAGGTCCAGCCTCAGACAGAAAGCAAAGTAACTTCTCCCAATAGCAGCAGGCCCTGATTCAGCTTGGCATTCAGGAATGTGCTTATTAACATTAAGCACAGGTTTTAGTCAATACAATTAAAGTTCTGGCTCATACATTTTCTTGAGCCAGAGCCTCAATAACAAATTAAAAGTAGCAAAACAGTTAATAGTGCTCTGGGAAAATTAAAATGTACAAACTTGTTTCAGATTTAACCACTGATCAGATGTGGTAAGTGCAAAGTCCGAAAGACAAAAACTTGCTTTCTCAGTGCTATGTGCCAGAAGAATAAATAAGAAGCACTATGCAACATTTGATTTTAATCTCTCTTCCACTGTACTTACTGACATATTTACCAGATACATTGAATAATTTTTCTGATTTCTTCAAATTATTCTTCCAATTAAATTGCTCAATGCAATCAATAATAGAAGTAACTAATGTGAGAAATGTTATGGCACCTGTAACTGCCAGAAAGAGAAGAGAGGATAAACTGATTCCATATGGGATGAAATGCAGTAATAACATATATCATTCTCAAAAACATCATAGTCAAATGTACACCATGTAGACACAATTTAGAGATGCAAATTCATTGAACTAACACATTCTTTTATCTATTGTACGCCTCTCCATTTCAATTCATGTCATGTTGCTCTGAGTACAAATCTATGGAATAAGATACTGGTTGCATTCTTAAATTAATTAAAAAAATCACACTTTAAAGCAGATGCCGCTCATTTTTATAGTATTAAACAATTAAAAATATTGTAGGTTAACAGCATGAATCTTGGTGTAGATCTTTTCTTCATTCCAAAATCTCTCTCCAGTATTTACAGGATGGTAAAGAATATAAATAGAGCAAAAAGTTTTGACAGTGCTTAGAATTTTGTGCATCTACCAAAATTTGCAACAACAACAACAAAACAACAGACAAACAAACATAGACAAAACAGAGGGGCCACTGTATCACATAGCAAAACTTCTAAATTTCAGGACTTTTGCAAAATCAGTTCTCCCAGTTGAATCTTAAAATTATACCATGGCATATGCACTTAGAAAATCAGCAGCAGTGTATAAACAAGTTCTCCCTGCTCTGTACAAACTACATACAAACACACACAAAAACAAAACAAAACAAAATACTTTTGCCCAGAAAATATATATTCTAAACTTCAGACTTAGGACATCAGCTGGATGTTTCATCATGAAGCGTTCTGTTTTTCTGTAGCACTGTATTTAGTTCCTGAATCACATTTGATGGCATTTTGTTATCTAATTCCAAAGTAGTTTTGTTTGTTTTGTTCTTGCATCTTTTCAGAGGCTTGTGTGATCTTTGGCGCAGGTCAGTTGTTCCCACACCTAAGTCCTCAACAGAGATAAAACTCTGATATGTTTTTGCACGATTTCTCACTTTCTCCTCCTTGTGTTCCAAACACTGTGCCACAATAGATACTTTTTCTTTCAAGTTTTTCCTTTCGTCCAGTAATTCAGTTTCATTATGCTCATCAACTTTTGGTTTCCCCAGCCTCAATTGCATATCCTGAGGAAACAAATAAGGATAAATAAGATCATTCACATTAACAGCATATTCAATAATATTTCTATTGCAATTTTTGCTCTTTTATTTCGTGTAACATTTTAAAGAAGAATCGATTTTACTAAAGAGCTGAGATAGCATAGTTAATAATTCTAAATTTCCACAATTTCTGCTATTATCATTTAGTAAGCATTTTTTGTTAGCACACTTTCTCAACTAGTGATACTGAAAATTACATCGATCGTCCAATAAATTGCATGTGATCATGAATTGGGGCCATTAATTTTCATGTATTTTCACATATTTACCATTTGATTTTGCACTCTATCACAGGAAATTTATGTTAATATTTTTTTTCAGCAGGTCTATATATTCTTAACAATTTCTCAAAAGAAATCTTACTGAAAATGTTGCAGTTTTGATAACTTAATGGCTGAAATAAGTAAATGCACAAAATATAGTTTTGCATAAACATCTACATTACAAAAATATAGAAACAAACATTTTCAGCAACTATTTAGTAGTACTTGGCAAATTACTAAAACTGTATTTTTATATTGTGAATAGCTATTTTAAGTCTGGTAACTTATCTGGTAACTGATTTGTCTCACTACTCTCTGAATAAATAATTTCTTCCTAACATCAAACCTACATTTACTTTCTTTCAGTACAAAGCCATTCTTCAAATGAATGTTTGAAGCAATTTGAAGCAAAATACAGTCAATGGTAACAACATTACAGCAAGAATTACTTTCAAAGTGTACTCCAAAATTAAGATCTTAACTCGGATACTCATGTAGATGAATCTAAACTAGCTCCCCTCTAGAACTGAATATTTTTTTCATGGCAGCTTTAACATATTTAAGGTAACAAGATTCCATACAACAATCTGCAGATGGACAAAATGTGAACAACGCCACAAAAATACAGCCAACCAGAATGACTGCTATGCAACAAAGACAAAGAAAAAGGTCCCTCTCAGCCTCAAGTGTCTTTCAGTGGTCAAAGATGTCATACACTGTCCTCTACAGCTGAAAGGCTTTTCCACAAATTGAACATTCTGCCTAGAATAAGTTTCTCTACCATTTACCCTATTTGTTTCAAAGACACATTTAAAAGTCACACAAAGCAGTGTAAGAAAAAAAGTAGTAAATATTGAATGGTTACATTAAAGAGGTGTAAACTATACAATGAAGTCTATATCTGTGCAGTCTTGAAATCTCTACTGGAGCTAGCTTTCTATAGAAACAAATACTTGGATGATATAAATCAATTTCTAAAAAAGTAGGCAAAGGTGTGGGTTGTTTTTTTCATATTATTTTTAAAATTATGGAGAATAGTATTTTTAGTTGCTTTCCCAAGAAATGAAAATTACCCATTAATAACAAGATATTGGTGGCCTAGAAATGCAAATATAAATGTGTACATACATGTATCCCAGAACAATGATGCACTTAAGTTCATACTGCTACATGAGTTACCATCAGTGCATGTGACAGGACACATACATTTAGTGATTGAAAACTTTACTAACATAAGTAAAAATCTCTATCAATTGTCACATGCTACCATCTAGGCCTGTGAGGAATATGTTTACTGTGTTCATCAATATTCAGTGGAAAAAATTCCAGACACCTGGGACACTATCTCAATGACTCACATATGCAAGGAGTTTGAAAAATTTATAATTTTCCATTTAAAATATTTTTTAAAGATAAGAATCAGCCAGTCATTCAATTTCAATTAATAAAACAATAATAGAATTAATATCTGTGATAGTATACAGATAATATTTGAAGTACATTTATATAAATGTATTTATAAATAATAATGATAAATACATTTATATAAAAATATTGAAATAATATTTGAGATATGTGAAATACCAGTTGCTATGCATTACCTTTCAGAGAACAGTAACACAATCCAAACCATCTATTTGTTTTTCAGTACACTAAGATATAAAGTATAAATCAGGATCAACAGTCTTCTGTTTAAAGATTTTTTACATCATATCACAATTTTGTTTCATCTGAGAAGAATACTGACTATACTTCTGAAATTATAATAAATCGTCCTGGGTATAGCAGACACCATCCCCTCACACAAAACAACAATGCAACGAACGAACAAAATAAACCTATTTCCCAAAATAACTTAGTGTAATGAAAGTATGAGCAGATCAAATACAACTCTCAAAATTAAAATTTGCCTACTTTTCTGAAATAGTCATGTATATTGGCAGGTATTAATTATTAATGCAGACTCAGTGTTTGGTTCTTTTAACGTACCATATATATGCTATATACAAGATGCCTAACTCCCAGATATATGTGCTGTAAGATTATTTTATTGATGGAATCTAATTCTGTCATTCCAATTAGTGCAATAACAGGAAATGTAGCACCTTTGCACAGAATGGTTTATGAACAAAACTGTCATATTAAATGTCTTAATGAGATCATTTCTTAGAAGTTGGAACTAAACTGTTTTTCACATGTTAAAATTACACTGCTGTAGGAATTTCTAGGAGAAGAGTATAGAATAATGTAATAACTTATTTCCAGTTAGAAGTTTTACCCCTAAATTTCAAATCCCAAATCAAATAATGTCAAATTTTTATACACATAATAATATGTCTATCTATCTACATTTTCTTTTTTTCTAAACATCAGCAGCAAAAGATAAAGAGCAATCCTACTCTCAAAATTACCCCTGAGAAATCTTGTTTCTTTCAAATCATTACGCAGGTATAAGATTCTAAGAAATAATGTTCTTCTTAATATCTCAATCTTCAAGAATTTTAAAACAAAGCTTACTGCAGATGGTAAATAACAGCTGCTATTCCTAGTTCAGTTAAAAGATTCCATAAGATAAATATGCATGCTTTAAATGCACTTTTTTCCATATATGAAACAAATGGCATAGGAAAAAAAAACTTCCAATTTTAATTATTATTGGGAGAATTTTTAGATGTAAAAGTGTTTTCAAATGTTCTGTATTATACTTCTGTGTTGTTAGCATACAATAAAATTAATTTCAATAAACATAATGGAGAAAAGAAATACATTCCATATATAGCCTTTTTAGTATCAGAATGTCTTGGCTTTTGGATAATTAGTTTTTTTTCACCCACCCATCTTTACAGCACAAAAACATGACTCCTTTATAACCATCTGGAGAACTTTCAGTCTTTCTTCCTGCATATAAGACAAATTAGATCACATTTCTACTTTAAGTTTTTACATTATTCTGTAAGCACATCTCCATTTTTCATAAACCAGTGCCTTTCAGAAAATGTTTCATTTTGTCTTAAGTCTCTAATGCTTTAAAATACGGTGTTTTTGTTTTTCAGAGTAGTACTACAAGTCTGTGGGAATAATGAAGTTGTAGTCTACAAATAGATACCTATCAGTTCATAAACTACATTGCTGCACTGTATTTCTCTGTAATTACTCATATCAAATACTCATTTTCTAACAGACTTTTACTGTTCATTCCGATTTTGACATTCCATGTAAAAAAAAACAACATTAAATTTTTATTTTGCATATCTAACTTTGTGTTACTCCTCTTAAAATATGTAGATGTGGCCTGTATAAAACTTGCCACGATCCAGTCATATAATAAACAGTGAAGACTGAGATCTTGTATTTTCAAGCTTAAATGAAAATGTTTTCTACGTTGCAGTATACAAAATATTGTAGTCCTTGCACATCAACAAAAAAAAAAAAAAAAAAAAAGAATTTCTGGTATTGAAAGGCATTAGGGATTTAAAATACTGAAGCTCAAAATCAGAGGAAACTTCCATCCTAGAAGATCAGAAACCAGTTGTCTCAAAGAGCATATCATGCACCTGTAACATACATAAGGTCACTCTGGAAGTAATGCCTCCTATTTATTTCTATTGAAACTACAACAGATACTAAGAGCACAATAATACTATTTGACAGATAAAATTCTCAGCTACAAACCACTATTATTTAATATAGTAACCACCATAAGCATTTTCACCAACAGTGAATGAGAACCTGCACTGCCATTCACATTCAAATCTGCACCAGTGGAGGTGGCCCACTGTTAGCTATCACTGTTAGCTATTGATATGCACCACCCACTGCCTCACAGTGTTCACATCCTTTGTTCGCTCTTATTCAGCAAGCATTGATTAACGTCAATGAGAACAATTTTTTTCCACATGGAAGAACTCAGTGACACATACTTGCTTCATAAGCACTTCCATGTCAGTCATCATTCTATCAGACACCCTCTCTGCTGCCATCTGTCACAGGGTAACAAAATTTAACAATATTGGTGGGAAAGTTCAATCTCTACTGTCATACCAAATACATCTGTCTCTGACATTGTGAGCCAAGAAAATAAAATAGAAGGCATTATTTTTAGAGCAGCCCTCATACTTCCAGAATCAAGAATACAAGAGTTAAAAACATACCTAAGAGTTATGGAGTCTTTTGAATGACAAGACTTGTATTTTCCTTTTATTACAAATTGTTTAAAAATGCAAATATTAAAAGGAACTTATCAAAGAGTTTCAAAAAAGTATTTTCTGAAAAAAGCTAAAATGAAAGGACAACTTAAGCAAAAGAGAAACATAACTGTATTCACTGTATTATTATCATTTGGTAAGAGCAGAAATGCATTTTAAAAAGAGCATAAGAAAAGGAGACAAACAATGGAGGTGCTTGTTGATAAAGCACCACTTTTTTTTTTTTTTTTTGTTTGGTTGGGTTGTTTTTTTTGTTTGTTTTTCTTTTTGGTTTGTTATGGAACTGAGTCAGCTTCAATAATTTCTGCTTGAAACACTACCTCTAAAGGGCCGTAAAACATTCCATATTACTCATCTTCTTTCAAAATCTTCTTAGACATACAAGAAATAATACTGCATACAGTCAAAGGTCCAAACTGTTTTCCTACATCCTCTATTCTGCATTCAGATTCTTTATCACTATCTTCACCAAGCAAATCAGTGCTTCCAACACAAGTGCATCTTTTCAGCTGAAAGCAAGGCATAAGTCCTCCCAAAAGCATCAGTACCTCTGTGTGGATGCCAGAAATTCATCTGAAGCTAGCATGATAAGGGTGGGTCATATCATTAGTGCATGTATTGCAGTGACTCTGAAGGCAGTCTCCACAAACAGCTGTTATTAAACCTTGACCCTGCACTTTGAGATGAAAAATATTACAACTTGAAAACTCTTGGAGTTAGTTCCAGCTGACCTTTCCCATTACATTCACTAAGCATATAAATAATCCTGAAGAGATATTTTGGAGAGAGGCAAAGATATGACAGAGCATAAATGCTGGACAGTTTTCAAGGACCTTATAGAAATAAAACTGTAACAAATGTGTAGTAGTCGTATTTACCTCTAATGAGCAAACCTTGCTCAACAAATAAACAAATAATATGCTCTATTGATTTAGTGAACAGCCAAATTGCTGACACAAGATTAGGTTGCAATAGGGTAGTTTTGTTTTGACATTAAATTGTCCCAAGTAATCCTTTAATGGTTACACAATGAAAAGGATTTTGATAGTAAGAGCACCTACAATTTCAATTTATCCAGCTCTAAAGAGGTCATTATTACTGGACTTATTTAGAACTATTTAGTACAGCATTGTCATGAGAACTTCCACACCAACTTTAAACCCTACTTACTTCTGTACTCCCTGTGATTTTACAAGTGTTCTTCTCCTGTTGAATGGGAATTAGTTGTAAACCTCCAATCTTTGGACTTTTAGTTATAGACTGTTTTCTTGCTTTTCCAGCAGGCGGCCATATATTGGCATGCTGAAGAACAAAAAAAAATCCTTATTTTTGGAGTACAATTTCATAAAGGCACATCATTCTTTTTGTACACAGAATTGTCTTGAAAAAAAGCTATCTAATGCATGACATCTTATTTTTCCCTTCGAAAAGGGGGAACACAGTATGGTACTTAAAATTACATTAATAGTTCATAAATGCTGCACAATACTGGGTGAACAGAATCAAAATGTCTCTATGCAGTTTTCATGCATTTTGATCTTCTCTCTGCACTGCATATCAGTATAATTATCTACTAGCAATAGAAAACATCCTCATGCAAGACAAACCCATACTTCAATAAAATCTTTCAAATTCCACAAAAGCATGCTTTCAGAAGAGCTAATAGAAGTTTTTGAAATAAAACTAACCCAATTTGCAAACATGTTTAAAAATTTATACTAATAGTTTAGGAGAAAAATATTGCTTATTCTACAACAACAGCACGTGTTTATCCAAAATGAAATGGTCTGACATTCTCAATGCCCCGAAAAACATATCTACACTTAAACAAATTTGGCTTCAGTAATAGTCTTTCTTTGGCTGTATTGAAACAGGTCAGTTTTGGGGAAAACCCCACAGTATGCAACTTTATTTGAGTGAAAAATATACCTGGGAAAATAAATACAGAAAAAAGCATTATCTGAATATTTCAAATTAAATCCAATAAAAAGATTTATATAGCAGACATTTTCAACCCATGGCCCACATGTGGCCCAGCACAGCTTGCAGTGCAGCCCACCATCTGCCCTGTGCCATCAGTGCAGTGGCTCTGCCCTGTTGAGCAGGCTGACCAGGCCCCAGGTGTGCAATTGCCTCTCAGCATGAAGCAAACTTCATTGAACTATGAACCCTATCTGGGCTGAAAACAAGACACAGGACACAGAGCAATGTCAGCTGAAGTTATGGCAAGTAAGTTTATGCATGTTGATTAATTGGCTAAACACTGTCCTGTGAACAGTAAAAAATATGCAGCTGTACTTTACATTGTGATAAAAAAAATGAGAAAAGGTTTCAAGATTGCCTACAAATTGTCATTTTTTTTGGTATATTTGCAACTCTATTTGCAGTCAACACAAATATGTTACCTACACATTTTTAAATGGAATGTATAGTTGAAATCAGTCATTCAACTAAAAAAACGGAATCGCGTCTCTCTATTGGATTTTATAAGCTCAGTGTTAGCAGAAAGAAATACCCCTTGCTTCACAGTCATGTCTCATTCATGTCATCATTCTTTGGTATTACATATATTTGTGAACAATTGTTTTCAAGGATGAAGCACGGGAAAAATAAAATCCTGAATGCTACCTTGAAAACTCACTAAGAATTGAAATCACTGAAATCAAAGAAGCATAACGCACTAGTTTCACAAAAATAAGGTCAAATATCCCATTAGTTTTATGGCTTTGTTGTTCTCGTTCTTTATGTTTTAATAAGAAATATTAAAAATTAGAATGTTTTGTTACTTGTACAAATTAACTGTATTACTTATTTATAAGGGCAGCTCCAAAAGTAATGCCTCCCATTTTATTTTATTGGGCCACAACAGTGCCCCAATCACAAATCAGTGATGGATGTTGGTGGTATGGCAGTAGGGACTGAACCTGCCCACCAATATTCCATTACATTTTGTTGCCGTGAGACAGGTAACAGCAGAGGGGCAGTCTAACAAAATGGCGTCTGATATGGAAGTGCTTTTGAAGTAAAAATGTGTCACTGAATTCCTCCATAAGGAAAAAATTTCACTCATCAATATTCAATGACATTTGCTGAAACTTTATGGAGACCAAACAGTGGATGTGAGTACAGTGAGTATAGTGAGTACAGTGATGCAGTAGGCGGTGTGTTTTTAGAGTGGCAACAGCAACAGTGGCTTATCTACACTGGTGCAGACCTTTATGAGTGTGGCATGCAGGCTCCTGTCCATAGCAGACATAAATGCAAAGCTAATGGTTGTTAGCTATTGTCTTGTAACTGAGAATTTGCTCTATCAGTGTTACTTTACTCATTACATCTGTTGTAGTTTCCACGGAAATAAATAGGAGGCATTACTTTCAGAGCAAGCTACATACATGCAAGCCCAAGACAATTCCTTTTCACTGCAGCCCAGGCAAGCAAAAAGGTTGGACACTCGTGCAATAATTTAACCAAGATATAGAGAGAAGTATCTGCATATGAAAGTTCCAATGTACGATGTGATGGTGATGACCTGGGTGATACAAAAGAATGTTCTATCGTAAGAGCTCTCCCTTGTGAACATTAAGAACATTCATTTTGCTTCCAATAAAACATCAGTAATGTTTTCTTTGAAAGAAAAGAGCTTGCCAACCATAGGCAATTTACTGTGGACAACAATAAGGGGGAAGCACTGAAACCAGTTGCCCAGAGAGGTAGTGGCTGCCCCATCCCTGGAGACATTCAAGCTCAGTCTGGATAGGGCTCTGAGCAGCCTGATCTAACTGCAGGTGTCCCTATTCATTTTAGTGGGGTTGGACTACGTGACCTTTAAAAGTCCCTTCCATCTTGAATGATTATATATTTCTAAGACAAAAAAAACAACAACAGAGGCGATTCCAAAAGCGACTGAGAAGATAAGTGAGTATCTGAAGGAAATTGCCTCCATTAATTTTCAGCAAGCCTAAGGAATGTAAGGCTTTCAGAATGTAGCCTGATTTCTCTTCTCTGTCTGTAACATTTCTTAAAATAGAACTTTGGGAAAATGTAACAGAAATGTAACTTGCAATGGATTAGGCTATGTAATAAATTTATTTATTCACAGTTGTGACATATCCACCCAACTACCTTATAGTAACACAGTATGCCTCTCTCTAGTCAAACAAAAGCAATGGAATTGAAGTATACAATTGCACTCATTTTCATATCAATTAATTATTTCAAATTCTATGTTATATATCTTAGTAGTCTTGCACAAAACTACTGTAGAATTAAATAGCGAAGTTTCAGCCACACTTCTCAGGCTGACTTTGCATAGCACTACAAGCAACAATTGATCTCTTTCAAACCCTTTCAGTATTAAACCATTTAAAGTATAAGGTGAAGAACCTCTGGGCTAAATTGACCTTCTGTAGCAAAAATGCTCTTGTACTTATAGTGGTACCTACAACTTGCTTATCTAAAGAATGGCAGTGAAGCTGGGGAAGGATCTGGAACACAGGTCTTAAGAAGAGTGACTGAAGGAACTCGGATTGTTTAGTCTGAAGAGAAGAAGGCACAGGGGTGACCTAATTGCTCTCTACAACTACTTGAATGGAGGCTGCAGTAAGGTGGAGATCAGCTTCTTCTCCCAGGTAACTAGCAATAGAATGAGAGGTAAAGGCCTTAAGCTGCACCAGGAGTGGTTCAGGCTGGATATTAGGAAAAACATCTCAAAAAGAGTAGAAAAGCCTTAGAACAGGCTGCCCAAGGTGGAAGTGGAATCATGATTCCTGAAGGTTTCCAAGGAAAGGGTAGATGTGGCACTGAGAAACACTGTATAGTAAACAAGGTAGTGACGTTTTGATGGTTGGAGTTGACGGCCTTAGTGTTCTTTTACAACTTTTACGATCTTATGATTCTAACTTCCCTATTTAGATTCTGTATACTGTTTATACTTAAGGAATTAAGCAACATTAGTTTTTTCTCTTCCTTTTTCTGATTGCAGTTCAGTATTACCAACATTACTTAACTAAATTCTGGTCTGCTTCAGCATCATTAGGAGATTTCTCTCACTCATAATTGCACCAGATAAGTTTATGTAAATGTCTTAATACTCCTAAATCTTCTTTATGCTGTTTCTGAGTTTGTAATCCAAATTCAGCTATTCTACTGACATAAATAAAACACGTTGCCTGAAGCCTTTCTAATATAAAATTTTTCAAATACTGTGATAATGTAAGGTAGAAGAATGCTATCTTTTCTAAAGATGGAATCCACTTGACCATTTTAGAAGAACAACCTCAGTTGACATTTACAATTTCCTTGTTTAGAAAGGGAATAATGTGACAAAAATTATCTAATGCTGCATGATACGAAACATTTGTAGATTGTACAGTAAATTATAGCAATGTGAGCTATTGCATTCTCTGTAAGAAATTTTCTATGTAAGCAGTATTTTAATCAGTATACTGTAATAAAATAATACAAGAAACTAGCTTCACTAGACATTTTCAATAGCTTCACTTTGATTTCTCACCTAATTTAAAGACTGACAACTTTCATTGTTGTCCAGAATACTGATTTTAAAAAAAGAAAAAACCTTAAGGTACCTCATTAGTATCATTAATTTACTGGCCTCAGGATAATGAAGCATTCAAAATAAAAAGATTATTAATAATAACAACGCAAAAAAGTATTAAGTCATAATTTTTATGAAACGTGTGTGAATTTTTGTTTTGTTAGAAAAATCTCTACATATTGATCAGCTGGTCTGTTTTTTTTCTATACTGTCTGAGTAACATTCTGCATACTTTGCCACCTGATAAGAATCATAATTGATTGCCTTCCTTGTGATTTCATGTCAAAAGGGTTTCAACAGAGTTACAGAGCTTGTGTGAGTTATTTTTAAGTAGCCTATATCAATAACCTCTGAGGCTATTTGTTGTGACACCACTCATGTTATGCCCATGAGATGTATGCTGGGGTTGGTGGCTGTTTCCATAGAAACTACAATACCTACTTCAGTTAAGGGAGCTGAATAAGACAAAAATTTGGAAGTTTTACTTACGAGGCATACATTATATTTCTAGCTCTACCATCTCTGAAGGTCAGAGATACTGATACTGCTTTGGAAAGCCTCTGTGAAGAATGCACTGCAACAGCACGGTCTCTGGCCTATTTAATGTAATATGTAAAGTTTACAGGTTATCATAAATCTTTCACTATTTATTCACTGTGATATTCCTCATGGTTCCTTGAACATCATAGGTAAGACAAGAAAATCTCTCACAAGCACAAAATCCTTTTAAAACCTTCAAATCTGTTCCAGTCTCAAGCCAGACTGCATTCTTCCCATCTCCCACTCCTTACCACGTAAATAATAAACTTCATAGCCAAAAATTTTTTACATGATGCTGAAGATTGCAACCTCCTTATCACAAGTTGGTACAAAGCAGATTACTTAATTTTAGACAACACAATGTGTTGCCAGTGTGGGTTTGCTGCTTTTTCTTTTCCTTTAGAATTGCCTTGCATACAGCATCCACAGAAAGAGCACTCAGGCACTGTAGAACAGACATACCCTTGTGTCATCAGCTAGAATTTCACACAAAAGAGGTTTGTTGCTGCAAATTTATCTTTCTTTAAGCAGCTTCTCCACTGCACAGGAGGAAAAAAAAAGATCTCAGAATATATTCTTAGCCTCAAAGCTCTCAGCTTTCATATGAAAATGCAATTGTAAACAGCAGTCTTCAAAAACTAAGACCATCTTTTTGCAGCATTAATACACTGAGTACTCCAGACATATTAATTGTTTTGCAGGTTTATCCGTAGTGCATCTATAACTTACACATATGTCAGTTTAAAGGGATATGCATAACAGCAGTAAAATTGGCATTTTTTGCATTCAATCAAATTAGTACCTTTGCAGTAAAAATGCTGATCATCCAGTCTACTTGTGCTTCCTGTCCATCACAACATATGTGCCTAGAACACAGAGTAAGGAAAACAATTAAAAAAAACAACAACACATGATGCAGCTACAAATATTACAAAAAAATACACTTCCAAACAAGTTCAAATAGTGTTTACATGCATTTATGAATGTTGCCAATAATCTTTTTTTCTTTTTTTAAGAATCCATTAAAATGATCAGGAATTACTATTATCTCAAATTCTCACTTTACCCTATTTGAAGACATTGCATCTGCTTAATTTAAAGCACATGAATAGACTTTGTTAATTCTGTATGACAAATTTTAAAACTGTTTGCTGATCTATGGTCATAGATAGGAGACAGACACTCAACCTCCTAAAGATTAACAAAATATATTTTCAATCATAATATATCTGCAACTACAAACTGCAATAGTTTAGTTAAGAAAAGCATAACATTAAACACTGAAGTTAAAACAATTAACTATATTTTATGTTTACATACCACTGGTGCTTTTCAGAAATCACTACAATTCCCCAGCTGAAAAAACAAATTCAAAATTAGTTCCAGAAACTCAAGACAGGAGCATTTTTCTCAAACTGTAGGCAATAAATTATATATTGGTTTTATATACTTGTTTTTAGTAAGTTTCAGTGTTTACTGTTTGATGTGTTTGATAGTCTGTTTCACTCATTTTCTCACAACTGACTCACAGATTATAAGCATTATCTTCTGGACTAAGGCTTCTAGCCAAGTCCTGGAGATCATGGCTAACTACCTGCCTCATTTCAGTGGCTGTACTTTCTGAAAACTATTGGAAGCAAAACTACTACTAAGATAGTGTCCAACAAAGAAATCACAATAAGTCTCTAATGTGAGAGAAAACAAGCAAAAAACAAACAAACAAAAAACCTACAACAGATACTCCTATGGATCTAGAAGAGTCTGATTTTGAAAACAGCTAGACTGAAAATAAGCCTTAATTAAATAACCTACCTAACGACTCATTTACATAGCCTTTGCCTTTCTATTTTGGACTACTCAACTACTTATTCTGCATTAAACAGAAAAAATAAAAATAAAAATGAAAAAATAATAAAACAACAACAACAAAGAAAACCCCATACACCCACCATGCCCCACCCATTAAAGAAAAAAAAACCAAAACACCAAACAAACATGAAAAACCCCACAGAACCCAAGCCCAGAAACTTTTTCTTCAAGACAACTACACTTCAAAATTTACAGACCTTTTTGGGGGCATTTTGATATGTCAGTTGTAAAGGAAAAGTTCAGACAAATCTACTTAAAGACTTGAGTCTGTTTAGAATCTCCTTGGTATAGAATCTTACTGTCTCAGAGTCTAAAAGCTTTAAAAAAGGAAGTACTAGAAACATCTGAAACAGGTGCCATTTTTCACTCCACTTTTCCAGAGACATATTCACTGATATTTGTAAAGGGCGTTGTAGTATTCATCTAGAAGGGAAACATATTGCAATAATTGGGGTCCTGAAAAATGAAATCCTCTGGCGAACAACAGAGACTGTCACTAAAGGCCAGAACGAATTGCTTTTTTCTTCTTTCCCTTTTTCTCAATGCAAAGAATGTGTGTCCACCAATGAAATGCAGGGCACATACTCCAAAATTAAGTGAGCTAACAGCAAACATATCCACAAGAGATAATACACTTAAGATTAAGAAAAGCCAATCAATAAAGTAATTTCCTAGCACAGAAGAGTTAACATGGAACACAAGAACAGAGATAACATCAGAACAAACAATATTATGGAGGGTAATTTAATACAGCACACTTCAATTGGCTTCTTGACTTTCTCCAGTTCCACAGTGTTTTTTGCTCCCTTTTCACTAAGGCACTACAGTACCTTGTTACATGGTATTTAGCTTCTTTTCTTTTTTATTCTTACTTTGTTGGTGGCTTCATTTTCTTTTTCACTCCAAGGTAAAGCTTCAGTGAATTGACAGGTAGCACTTTTTCAGGTTTGCTAGCCTGCAAATAAATTAAAATTTTAATTATTGTATCAGGAACGTACAAAGGAAAAAAATGCCATACAACTCTCATGGACTAAATCACTCTTTTCTAATAGATTATTATGCTTTTTTCCTAACTTTCTTTCACATTAACAGAGGGTGCCAGTCACTATTGCTGGCAAAAGATTAATTAGCAAGAACTTGAGCTCAGCATGAAGTCATAAAACTACAACATAATTGAAATAATAGAGACATGGCAGTAAAAGTCACAAGACTGGAGTGCTGCAATGAATGGATGCAAAGTCTTCAGGAGATACAGTCAGGGAAGATGGAGGGTTGCCTTCTCTGATAAAGGAGCTTTTTCAAGGAATGTCAGATATCACAGTATTTACTTCAGAACACACAATCAAGATGAAAAAAATCAGACTATCTTTACACAACTGAAGGATGTCACTGGACAGTAAATCCCAACTTCTATGGTGTATGGAGGACAGGGCTTTGCTTTCCCAAATTGTCTCATGGGAGGGAAACACAGCAGGACACAAGCAGCCCAGAAGATTTCTAGAGGGTGTTAGGAAGGTTTCTTGTTACTAGTGCTGGATGGGCCAACAATGGGTGATGCAAATCTACTCATGGACGATAGCATTGACCATAATGATCACAAAATACTGGTACTTAAGATCCTGAGAAGAATAAAGTTGAAAAGTTAGCAGAAGTTCAGAAGAGCAACTTTTGCGTTATTCAAGAAACTGAGAGGTCTGTCTGTGGGAGGAGGCAGCTTTGAAAAAAGTGGTAAAGAAGCTTAGGAAATATATTTAAGGATTCTGTCAAAATCAATGATTCATCTCAATACTCAGGAAAACAACTAGAATAGTCAGATGAGCAGCCCAGGTAGAACTGGGTGAAGTTCCAGTGCAGAAAAAGGCAGCATACAGGAGGTGGAAGAAGGGAGAGGTTATAAAGAAAGAAATTTAGAAACACTGCTTCAGAAATGCAGATACACAGTGGTTGGACAGCCAAGCTGATTTGGAGTAGAGACATGTATTAAGAGCTGCAAAGATAACCTGGGGAATTAGTCGTCTCCCAGCCTCATTGTACTCCCTGGGGAAATCCTGAAGTGAGCTTCTTAGAGTACATTTGTGAGCACATGGAATTGACAGCACTACTGAGAACAGACAGCACAACCAAGTTGATTGATTTCTACAACAAGATGACTGGATTTGTACATGAGGAGAGAGCAGTGGATATAAATTTACCTCAACTTTATCAATGCTTCTGACACTTGTCTCCCCAAATAATCTTCTATTCAAGTTGGGATGTTAAGTTCTCAATGGATGCACATCACTATCAGTAAAATCCCAGTTGCATAAATATACTCAGAGGTTAATGGTTAATCAGACATACTCTAACTGCAGGCTTGTGATAAGAGGAATACAGCAGTAGTCTGTTCTGCCCTTAACAACATCTTCAGCAATGACAAGGAGGAGTTGATCATTAAGCTTGCATTGCAACCTCTATGTCTAGTCAATATACTTGGGAACATGAGGAATTTACAGAGGCTGAAGAAATGGGACAACATGCCCAATGAAATTCAACAAAGATAAACATCAAATCCTGTATTTGAGAAGGAAGAACACCCTGCAGTGACACTGGAGAATAGCTGGAGATTTCTTCCCTCTCCTTAGCACTTGTAGTCCTGCATCCAGTTTTGGGTCCCGCAATAAAAGAAAAGAGTCAACATTCTTAAGTGACTTTAGCAGATGGTCACAAAACTGTCTGGGGGCTGGAGCACTTGATCTGTGATGAGAGACTGAGAGAGGCTGGCTTGTTCAGCTGGGAGAAGAGATGGCTTTGACAAACCACAAATACATGTGAGTAGGTTACAAAGAAGGCTCTTCACAGTGGTGCATGGTGGGAAAATGAAAGTCAGTTTGAAACTTTTTTGCATGAGGAGAGTAAGTTATGGGAAAAGGCTGCCCAGGGAGGTTGTGCTATATCTGTCCTTGGGGGATTTCAAGACTCAACTGGATCAGCCTCTGAGCATCCTGAACTGATCTCATTTCTGGCTCTGACATGAATAGGAAGTTGAACCACAGATCTCTTAAGGTTCCTTTGAAATCAAATTAACATACAGTATCATAGAAACTTTTTCATTATTTTTTTTTATAATTGATGAACAAAAGAAACACTTAACAGAAGATATCTCTACCTGCATATATAATCATAATTTGTTTTTAAACGAGAATTCATAAATTAATTAGTACATGCAATCTTATTAAATACCATTTTTCCATTTGTAGTGTCATCTCTTTCTACTATTCATTTCTGACAACAACATAAAATTTAACCAAGACTATTAGTGGTGGATGAACATCTCTCAAAAAAATAAAACATACTGAAATAAGTTACTTTTTCAGTATAGTATCTCTAGTGTCTCTATTTTTTTTAAATATAACACCAGCAAAATTTCCACCTCAGTTTAGGAATGTAATGCTTTATGAATCAGAATGGCTCAAAAAACAGATCATAAAGTAGTAAAACAACTGTACTATAGTGTATCATAAACTTTTTACAAGTTGCTAATTAAGTTTTTATGGGCATATTAATATACTTGCACATGTGTGCTAATTTGAGTGTTAGCAATAAATTACAACACACTATTCTTGACATTCTGGGGTCGATTTAAGTAGAATAATAGCTGCAGTCTCACAAGATGACACTACATTTTTTGCACTAGTTCAACAATGAATGTGTAAGCTTACAAAAAAACTCTATCAGTATACTTCAAAAAGGTCAGCAAGGCACATAAATGTTTCAAAAGTAAATGCACTTTAAGTACTTTTTTAAAACCAGAATTTATCAAAACTAAAGTGAAGTCATAGTTCATATTGTATGTTTTTTAGTTTTGTGCTTTAATAAAACATCTATATTCTCAAAACTACTCTTCAAAGGAAAAACCCTTTAAATACTTAAACTGAACCCTTTATACTACTAAGTATACCTAAATTTACTTCTTGGGATTCCTTTCTATCTTACTATCAAGAGTAGTTTCTGCAGGGCAGAGAATACATAGTAAAAAAAAAGTCCATGTTTAACTTTTCAGTAACTAAGAGGAAAGTCAGTGTTACTGGGAAGCAGGGGAATCTTTGGCTAGTGTAATGAAGGACGTTACTTCCTGTAATTTCTTCACATTTGTAGGTAAAAGAACCCGACTGCTTCTAATTTCTAAGAGCTTTGTGTGAGATACTGAGAAAAAACCAGCATGCAGTTCCAACTTCATGTTACTTCTAACACCACTCTCTGCAAGTTTTCATTTTACTTGTAGCACAAAGGAACATAAGAATTCATAACGATTTTTACAGCTAGCAATATAGCATAATCAAAATAGCTAAATCAGCAATTGATGCAAGCTCCTTATGCTAAGGTCTTTGTGAAATAAGGACATTAAAAACTTGTACTTCACTAAAAGTTGCCATTTAGTATCAGAAACTTGCATCTATTTGCATGTCTTCACATTTCTACATGAAAAAGAATGTTTGCTTATGATTAAACAGTGAAGAATTAACTGTACCTTCATATCCTTGTAAAGAAGCAAATTTCCTTCCTGTAATACAAAATAACGCTCTTGAAACTTGTTTCCAGACAGTAGTTTTGATGGTTCTTCTTTGTACTTCAGATAGCCAGCTTTCACACAGCCTTTCACGTTATTCTCTATCAAGAAAATAAAAAGCTCTTTGTTAGAAGCTACTACAATGTCAGAAGCTACTTCTATTATTTTTAAATGCTCATAGTATTGCTGTTTATCAAAGGTCAACATTTACATTTTTTTTTTTAATTTTTTTTTTTAGTAATAATGGGACTCTTAAATACTAACACCATGATTTTAATTACTGAGGAGAAAACATATTTTGTTTCCTCCCAAGATAGCACAGAAAGAATTCACCAACTAGAATCTTCTCAGAAAAGAATGTGCAGTTAAGTACAAAAATACATGAAGAAACAGATACATACTTAGTACATTTATATATTAAAAAAGAGACCGTAGTCTGCTTCATAAATATACAAGCTTTGTAAAAATAAAAAGCTTATGTTATAAGTAAGAACTACTGAATTTCATTACTAAACTACTCCAATAGCACTCTTAGGTGCCTCTCTTTTTCCAGTTCTTCCATGTGTATATTTATACACACACATACATGCTGGAAGTATACTGTCAGCATGAAGAGAGAGAGCAGCCAACAGAAGATAAACTCTTCTCCTCCATTCCAGCCAATATTTCATCTTGAAGAAGAAGCTATACTAACAGGGTAAAAAATTAGCCCAAAACATTACAATCTTACTACTTATTTTGGTCTTCAATACTCACTCTCTTTTTTCTAAACATACATAATTCATTTGCTTATTTAGGAATTATTGAATAAATATGCTGAGAATTTTCAATGATACCACCAGTTTTTACAGAATACTCCTTTCAAGTTTGTAATCAACAGTATGTAGTATATGGAGAATAGCATCCTAATTCAATTAGTAAGTTTCACTCGGGATTTGATAAGCAGATATGCAAAATATCCATTATCATGAAACAGTACACACTATAATCTCAAAAATGAGAATAAAATATTTTCAAATAAAGCACGACATGCACAAAGCATGTAAGAAAGATGACAAGGCAGAATTCAGAAACTGCGTGAAATATCATTAGTGATCATAAAATATAAAGTCAAAGACAACCACGTCTCATACAAGTGCTATTTATATTTAAATCTTTATATTCTTTTGAAGAACACATAGACGTGCACATTTAAGAAGGACACCAATGTTCTAACAATGAGATATGTATTAAATACAGTTTTATAGACACCTTAAAGTGCATATGAAAATTTAAGAAAAATATTTCAAAACTCAGATTTTATTATTCCTATAGCATAAGTCAGACTTTGGGACCAACCTAAAAAGCTATATCTTCCTGCCATCTTTCATACTGCCTGAAAACCAGCTGTTCAAATAGTCTGAATTAAATTATTCCTCTTACTAACCCTAATTATTCACAAAAAGAATTGAAAACTGTGAATCTATTTCCCTCTTACTTTATATCTTGCAACTAACTGGAGATTAGAAATACTTTAAAAATGTAATAGAAATTTTAAGTTATTAAACTTCTTTGATTTTTATCAACTACATTCTAATCAGATTGTCTGCCTTTAAAAGAAAATCTCAGAATAAAATTTCCCACTATTTTCTTTAGTTCACAACAGAATCAAATACAAGAATAAAATCAGAAGCCTGATATCCTCATCTATCTCTGTATACATACAATAAAACGAAGAAAAAAGAAAAATGTGAGCATATTTCCTCTCTGCCACTATGAATATTTGTTTAATGTTCACAGTGGAATATGAGTCCTTATACATACCCTAACAGGCATTTACTTATTTATTTATTAAATATACCAAGTGAGGGAAGTAGATTACTGTACCATTTGGAATATTTTATATTTCTCCATACTCAAAATGACAAAAAAGAAATCCACTTTCTAAACTTTGTAGCATTCCCATCTTAGCAAATCTAGGAACACTCAATACTTGTAAACATCTCTAAAAACTCTGAGAGAGAAAACTCTGAGAGAGAAAAGAAAAACATTTCCCCGATTTATGACTTTCTGTACTCTTTAGAAGCAAATAATCCATGCATAAATCTAAAACGATCAGTGTGTGTCCTACTATTATCTTTCATATATGAACTTTGTAAACCATGTGAAGCTTTTCAGTACTTTGCAGCTGCTAGGAACTGGAGGCACTCAATCCATTCAGGTTTGCTTCACATTCAGTATAGAAATTTATGTTTCAAAGAATCTCCTTGAATATTAGCCCTTGGTTCTCAGACACCAATACTTCCCACTCGAATTATACAACTCTTTATTGGGGAAAAAATCAAGTACCTATATACACACTTTATAGTTAATCTATTCCCTCACGTTTTTCTAACAAACACATCTTTAATATGGGAAAAATTCAGGTAAGGAGAAGATAAAGGGTCTTGAAATAGAAGTGCGCAGTACTGAGTATCTCTCATACCAAAATACAATGCACACCCTGCCCTACTGAACAGCACTTCAAAGACTGCTTCTGCAAGAGCATAAAAAGCTTTAGAACAAACTGCGGAGAGAATAACTGAAGATTTGGAGAAAAGTGTAAAATTCACAACAAATATGCTGAAACATATAATATATAAATCTATACCTCTAAACAATGTTTATTATTGCAGAACATGAGAAACAAGCTTAAAATTGAGAAAATGTGTGTAAGAGTTATGAAAAAGGACAAAGTATACTATGTGTAGGGAACATGGTAAAAGTTTCACTGGTAGGGAAGGCCCAGATAAGTTGCCAGAATGAAATGAGTTTAAAAGAGTTGCTTCTCTAGGCTCACTATTGAACCTACATTATTTTAAATATCATTAATGCCTCTGGGAGAAGAAAAATGTTAATGACACAGAATTCTGAGGTAACATTAACAGAAAAAAAAAAGGTCAGAAGTATATAATTTAGTATGTAATATTCTAATACAAATCACAGAAGAACATTAATCAAATTCAATTATAAAAATAAATCTGATCACAGCCCTATTAATTTTACTGAAAAGGAAGAAAACCATCAAATCAGTTGTCCATTTGTATGGGTTGAATCCAGTGCTAAAAAACACACTTTGAATAATAGCAATTGAACATCTGGCTTCAGTCCAACCGCTCAGTTAGTGATGAGGAAATATCCACATAAAGAAGGTAAAAGAGTAACAAGATCTTACTCCTAGCCAGCCAGCTGCCATTTCTTGTACACTTCAGGATAGAGAGCTCCAACATAACAACTGCTGCTTCCTTCTGGAAACTGAATGTGTTTCCCTAGTGGCTTAATCCTGTTTTTTCCTCATTTTAACAGTATCTAATGATGGAAGTTCAATGCTGATCTAAAGACTCTTTTGCCATGAAATAGATGTTTATGTTTTCAGTGTGTACAGGTACGAGACTAGAAATAGAAATAATAAACGTAAATTTCTGCAACTACAAAATGAGGATGAATGATTCAGATCTTCTAGGCAACTTTGTCTACACAGTCCATGCATTGTCTTGATGAAGCTAGAGAATTTCTGCATTAGCTGCCCATTATTTTTAATATTTCAGACCAAATTTATAAACCAGACTCAGAACCTCTACAAGATGAAACAATTATCAAACTATTTGTATTTCAAACATCTTTATTTTCACATAGCAAAAGCAGCCATAAAAATTAGTTTTAGAAAATAAAATATGTTCTCCATGTAAAAGCTCCCAAGAACAGAGATTCCATATATACAACATGTTCATTGTATATGAGGTTACTCAGCCACATAAGCTTGGCTGAGATCAATACCAGAAGTCTGCAATGCAGCAGAAATTTAATAAGTAAGATTTTAATTATTTTAACACCAAAAAAAGGGAAACAATAAATGTAAACATTCCATCATCAAAAGCCAGTGTGTCTGAACTAAGGTGAAACTGAAAAGAATTGATTCAAACTCTATTACTGTGATGGACTGGGGGAACAAATGGGTATAGAAAGCAGGAGAAAAGGAGGTGGGCAAATGTCAGCTCTCCCCTTCAGATAGTACTACATTTCGTAAATTGAACTTCAGACACTAGCCTCATCCTTACATGTTTCTCGGAACAGTGGTTCACACACATTCCTTACAACCCATTCCCTTTTACTGATTATTTCTCAACACACAGTGAGGTGATGGGAGTTGATATATCAAGCTTTTAATGAAGTAGGCCATTTCACTCTATTCACTATCAGCTGCAACACATTTAGAGATAGTGAAACTCCAATATAAAAGCCATGAATAACACACTTGTTAAGGTTTGTTCATATCTGTGGAATAAAGAATGATGAAGGAAGGCTATTATTTTCAGAAGAATAAGCGCAACAACATAACTTTTACTTCTTGAAGTCAAGTCTGAAGAGACATTGATGGAGAAATTAATACATCTTTTTATGAGGAAAGATTGCACGCTTTACAGTGACAGATTTCAACAGCTTGAAAACAATAGTCATTTTTGCTCACGTTGAACTTCTAAACTGTTTCCCTCAAATTAAATACTGTACATTATTAGATGGAAGATGTAATTACAGGTATAATGAGAAAAAAATAATATTTATATATATGTGAAATATATGATTGGGACAGCTTATAAAAGTTTATAAAGTGGAAAAACGGAATTTACATTTGAGCTGTGTTTTCTTTCAAGTGCCAGGTTTAAGTTCTTCATCCTTTTAAACAGCCATATGCTGTACAAAAGTCATGTAGTTGCTTATGTCACTCAAATCAGTTTGGAAGAATTAGATTATATAATAGAAACAATTATGTTTAATATGTACACACACTATTATTCATGCATCCAACCCACCCACAGAGAGCAAGTTCAGTGTTTCTGAGGACTGTGAACATGTTCACAAATTGTGAACTGAGTATAGGATTTCTGTATACTTATATGTTCACATGGCAGAGCTTATCATTTGTAGAAATTATGTATGGGCTTGGCTCTGTGTTTTAAAAGGAAGTCAGTACAACTCAGTGAAGCATAAATTTTTATAAAATATGCGTAATTCAGATGTTCTGGCACAATTGGCTTCACTGAAACAAATATAAAAGAATTGGCATTCCCTGTAGGCACACAAGGATATCCAATTAAAAAAAATACAAAAAAAAATGCATACCATTGTAGAGTTTCATCATGTCTGCTGTTAAAAATCTCTTTATTATCAGATATGCAGTGCCAGGCTCTGGTAGTGAACTCCAGTGAAGAACCTGTTCCAGAACATTCTCTGTGTAATGCAGTGGACGTTCTGAAAAGTTTACAGAAAAAAAAAAAGTTAAAATAAGAAATTAGAACTGTAGAACTTAGAAGTTTCACATTCACTGTTTGGCTCATTCACTTTAAGCTACAGGAAAGAAAAGAAAACACCACAACTTTCAAAATAATTAAGCACTTCATAGACTTTCTGGAACAAAGCCTTTGCTGGCAGGATCTGCAGAGGTAATGAATACTAAATTGAACAAGCAGAAGTCAAATGTTTGGCAATTCTTTTGTATTTGGTTATTAACCTTTCCTTCAGTAAAGATGCTAAAATACTGCTTTCAAACAAATGCAAAGGCTAGATGCTATCACAGAGCATATAGAAACAGACAGAATCGAGAACCAGAGCTATACTGAGCTTTGTTGGTCTGGGCTTTATACAAAAATGAATTGTCATAGTTCCCAATATTCTGCAATTAAAAAAAGCCAGAGTATTATGAGCACAGTGGAAAAAATAAACTAAAACACCAGCATAGACTACACTGTGTGTTAATGATCAAATCAGATTGAGACAGATACTTAGTTTTCCTTCCTTCCTTTAATTGGAAGGGAAAAGCAAGTGGTCTTACTGAGTTTTCTCCTTTCTGGATACACTTGGATTGCTGAGACATGCATCTGTTGTCAGATCCACCCAAAAAGAATAAATCTGAGACCCTTTCATAGAACTACATAAACACTACAGTGACGCAAAAGCCTAACCAGTACTCTATATAAAACTCCAGTTCATACACCAAATAAAAGTTGGAAATGCTTAGCAAATAGACACTACACTTGCATTATCTGTTCAAGCAGAAATGTGAATGTGACAGACACTGCAGCTCAGCCTCACGTGTCACACGACACACACTGATGCAGATGGAGAGGGGCTGCAAGGCATAATCTCCCTCAGTATCGTACCATTCTGTAACTAACTCACTAGGGCCCCTCACTACAAGAAAGACATTGAGGCCCTGGAGCGTGTTCAGAGAAGGGCAACAAAACTGGTGAGGGGTCTGGAGCACAAGTCTTATGAGGAGCGGCTGAGGGAGCTGGGATTGTATAGTCTGGAGAAAAGGAGGCTCAGAGACCTTATTGCACTCTACCACTTCCTGAAGGGGGGTTGTGGTGAGGAGGGGGTGGGCCTCTTCTCCCTGATAAATAACGACAGGACGAGAGGGAATGGCCACAAGTTGTGCCGAGGAAGATTTAGATCAGATTTGAGGAAAAATTTTTTTCTCTGCAAGAGTGGTCAGGCACTGGAATGGCCTGCCTAGGGAGGTGGTTGAGGCACCATCCCTAGCGCTGTTCAAGAAGTGTTTAGATGAGGCGCTAAGGGATTTGATTTAGTAGCTTAGTGGGTAGGAATGGTGATAGGAGGATGGTTGGACTAGATGATCTTGTAGGTCCTTTCCAACCTAATGTATCTATGAATCTATAACTGCTCCTCCCACACACACACACACAACCCCAAGGGGACTGCAAGCAGTAAGCACAGAATACAATCTATGTAAAGCACAAAGATTTAACAATGGCTTTCTAATTCACAGCTTAGAGCAGTTGGTGCAAGAGTACTTTCCTCTTAAAAGACAGATTTTTCCAAGTTCTAAGCTCCCACTTTCTCACATCTACTGTGGGTCAAGCCCTGAGAAGGCCTGAATATAACTCCTGGAAAAGCACACCTGAGTGACGTTATTGTGCAGTCAGGTAGTCTAGCCCTATATCTCCCAGTGGCCAAGGCAAAAAGTATGGTGCTATAATCTCATTTATCACTTCTGTTAGGATGGACGAGTCTGAAATGTTACCTGTCCAGCACCACACTCTTGCAAATATTTAATAACTTCTTTTACTTCTGTCCCTTTTGTTTTAAACTTTTTAATTTCTTTACAACTTTTGGGAAAACGTTGACTCTGACACGCTCGAGTCAAAACAACTTACTGCCTTTGTACAAGAGAGGAAAAATCCATTTAAAGAGAGTAACTTTTCAAATCAAAGGCAGCAGGAAACACTGGCAAATCACCACAACTTCCTAGAACACCAGCTTTCTCAGAGTAAACACCTACTGTTTTATTTATAGTTACATTTAAGACCATCTGTCATCATGGATTACACAGTACATAAATCATCATGCTGAAATGCTTTAGCTACTTTACTGGTAACCCACCTCATTTGCAAGCTATCCATCAAGTACAAATTACTAAAGGAAATATACACCCTATTTTATAAAAACATATGGTACTGAACTTTCTGCATTAGGTTAGATAAAATTATCAATTATTTCAAGTTTTCTAAATGCAAATAGTTTAGCTCATTTTTATATTGCAATTTCAGTATTTTGAACAGCGAGCAGTCAACACATGCATCCAATTACCCTTTTACTTAGGTCATCATATGCTAGTAAATATCTGAAACAAGTCATTTTAGTCTTAAATTGCAATAAATATCAGGAGAAAATTACTTTTTAGAAAATACAGGAATCTAATTTTCTTAAATTCTCAGGGTTCATCTTCAGGGCAGACAGACATTTCAGGAAAACTGAAGTAAAGTAACTATCAGAAAACTTTAGAATTGAGTGAAACAAGCTAAATATCACCATGTATCGGACAGTCACCGGAATACAGGAATACAAGCAGAAAATGAATTTCTGTCAGAAAGACACTACAGTCATTGATGTACATTTGAGTAAAATAAGCAAATTTTTTTTTCGATTACGTCATGTCAAAAATTTAAATTACTTGTAAATGTCTTCAGTTACCTAACAATTAAATGATGAATGTCACAAGAGAAACTTGCAGTAGGAAAGAGTTAATGTTTCAGTTCCTTAGTGCCACATTTGAATCAAGATTTCAAGGAATTATCTTTCTCTTTTCATTTCTTTTTCATTCTTTTGAAAATCTGGTAGAACCAGGGGAGTCTCCCTGAATCAGTGCCTTTTACTGTTGGCAATATCTTTTCAACTTTATTTCTTTTTCCTGTCATGATGCACAGATTCTGCCACAAAGGAATCCATGAAGGAGACATTTCATTAACAATCAACACAGATTCTACAGACTGGTGGGAGGTGCTGACTGAGGACTTTATTGAGTTTGCTTTATGTTTTGTTCGCTCACTTCTACTTTGCTCCAAAATCTCTTTTATTTCAGTGGGATACACTAATACCTTACCAACTCTGACAGTCCTCTATACCACCTGCAGAGTCTCTGTAAGCTCAATTTTGCCAATCTTGAAAAGATATTAGCTTAGAAAATCTTTTTAGCCTACATGAAAATACTGATTTTTACATGCAAATACCTCAAGAATCTGCCATAAAGTCTCTCTCCTGTATTTCCTCATAGCTTCCCATGGCCATATCTCCTTTAGTTTTCATTTGCTTGGAAGTGCTATACAGTAAGTTTAAGAAAATAAAACTCTCTTTCCAATTTTTTTTCCATCACTCTGTTGAAGTAAATAAGATATTTATGGGTCTCGGAGGAATCACCAGGATACTTCAAAAGATAACAGACAATAGCATTCTTTGTCAGTTGACACCCACATATATGAATAATTAAATGAATCTCTGCATTACAAGTCTACATAGCACAAGACTGTAAGGAGGTGCTGGGATCGTTCAGTTTGAAAATGGAGAATGTATTCTCCATCTCATTATTGACACTGCCAAGGTCAAGAATGTGTGCATCAAGAATATAATAATCTCTCTAGATTTACTAGCAAGTAAAAATAATCTATCTTAATTTTTTCTATTTTTATATCTTTTTCTGAACTTGAAAATAGTTATCTCCAGGAGGACAGAAATAAATTAGACCACAGTCTACTTCTGTAGCATGGAAATAATACTAAAAGCAACTCAGTGTGAAGTGCTAATGGAGGTTGCTTTTTGCTAAAAGCATATTTCTGTCCCTCAGGTATATATACATTTTTAAATCAGATGACATCAGTGAGAATTTATTAGAATAAGATGCCTTAATAATAACAGAGAAACAATTATTTTGTTGTAATAATAAAGTGTGGTCTTCAAATACATAAAGCACCCTTGATTTTGAAACTTTTTTTTTTTTTTTTTTTTACAGTAGATAAATATTGTGAGCTTTGCCTGTTGGAAGCACATTTAAAACAGATGTTTTGAAGTTCTGCAGTCTACATCTTGCCACTGGTAATAAAAGATTACATAAGTTCTGCTTCCTCTTTTTTACATACTTACAGTAATTAACTAAGTAATACAAAAAAGACACTTTCCCCAAAATATGACAAATTTTCTCATATAACTTTCTGAAAACCATTATTTCTTATGAAATCCTTTATTGGCTTAGTGAAAATAGGCTTATTCTTTGAGATTCATTGGTAAGACCTACCGTGCTATAGTTGATAGCTAATGAAATGTAAGCCAAAGTAAGATAATGTTTTTTCAGCCAACGATTTATAAGCATTCAAAAACAACTTGCTGAATTAATGCTGACAAAGTTAAGAAGGAAATCATGCAGATGCCACAGCAACTAAATGCAGACCAAGAGCATGAAGGCTATTTTTTTAAATTATTTCTGAAAACTTTTAATAACTCTTCAACCTTTTCATTTTACGTTGAAAGATAATAAAATTTAATGAATATGCATTACTAACCAAGTTCTCCATTTTCAAGTACTTCAAAAGTAGCCCAGATATCATCTTTGTTGGGAGTAATGTTTTTTATTCCTAAAATATCATTAGTTAACTCTTCTGCTTCTGTCAAAGGCGATATCTGTAACACAAATTAAGTCGATTTATAATGCATTAAAATTAGCATTCTCTGATTTTTTTCCCCTCAAATCTTCCTCACAACTTGATGAATTAAGAAAATAGTTACACAGAGTTGGAAATTCATGATATTTTTTTAAGGCTACAAAATGTCTTCTATATTTTGTACTATGAAACCAGCATCATTTTCATAACTTTAACTCATTTTCCCCACCCTTCAAAATTAAAAAAAAAAAAAAGCATACCTAGGATATTTTTTTCTAGGTGTGGAAAGAATGGTTATTAAAAATTTAGTAAAACTAGTTATTGTTAATATTGAGGTAATTGAAAAACAAAACAAAAACCACGAAAATACAGTCTTCTGATGTGTATGTACACATAAATGCTGCACATATATATACTATGCAGTATATACATATAAATTTGAGAGTCACGTGCTGAACAAAACGGAAAAAAAAAGTGAAATCTAGCAGCAGTTGGAAGGGCAAGGGAAGATATTGCCCCACTTGCATTTAACCATATATATTATACTGCATGCACCAGTACTTTGAGGAGGGGTACCTGGGTGTCCTGGTGGATGACAGGCTGGCCATGAGACAGAAGTGTGCCCTGGTGGCCAAGAAAGCCAATGGGATCCTGACGTGCATTAAGAAGAGTGTGGCCAGCAGGTCAGGGGAGGTGATCTGCCCCTACTACTTTGCCCTTCTGAGGCTTCACCTAGAGTACAGTGTGCAGTTCTGGGCTTCCTGGTACAAAAAAGACATGGAACTCCTTGAAAGAGTCCAGCGAAGGGCTACAAAGATGATAAAGGGTCTGGAGCAACTGTCTTATGAGGAAAGGCTGAGATACCTGAGTCTGTTCAGCCTTGAAAAAAGAGAACTCAGAGATGATCTGATTCACATCTATAAATACTTAAGCTTTGGGAGGCAAAGGGATGAGGACGAACTCTTCTCAGCAGTGCGTGGTTATAGGACAAGGGGAAATGGCGACAAACTGAGGCATACGAAGTTCCTCACAAATGTGCATTGGAACTTCTTCACAGAGAAGAGTACTACTAAATGGACACGAGCGCATTTAAAATATGCTGTCAAATACCAGATTGAAAAATCTCGATTACTCTAAGTAGCATGCTTAGGTTTCTCAGCACTCAAGCAAGGCAGATAGCAACCAGCAACAAAAAACAAACACACAAACAAAAACACATCAGGATGTGTTTTTGTACTGAATATTTTTGTACTGAAAACTTTTGTACTGAATCAGGTCTTTTAGTACTGAATAAAACCAGCATTCACTGTGTACTAGTTAATTTTCTTGCATGTTGCAGGCATAGAGCTGTCAGAATTTATACTACCATATACTGCAGTAAAACCAAAGGAGAATATCTCTGCTTTAAAACTGGATGATAACAATCTCTTTAAAAATGCATAAGAAAAGGTCTTCAGAAAATTAGACAACAGTGAAAATAAAAAAAGATTCTTGAAAGAATAGTGATAGATATAAATTCATACCTTTTTAATATAACTACACAAGCATGTATGAAAATAAATTTTGAAGGCAGTAGGAGAAAATGTTTGGTAAAAATTACCTCTATACACTCACCCTGATTATAATGCTACAGTCTGGCTCCTTTCTTTCTACATAAACTTCAATCAGCAGGTCTCCAGCCTGGGAAACCTAAAATAATACGTAACAACAACAACAAAAGTCAAAATATCTTAAAATTGCTTTAAACATTTAATATATTATTTTAAATTGGGAAAGTGCATTGATTATTTAGATGTGCTAGTAGGTACTGAACATAAACCTTCCTCACACCATTATCTATGAAAGACTCATAAAGTTGAGTCTAATGGAAAAATATGTACTACATTCATTAGTGAAATGAAAGATTTATATTAACTCTCAGATTCAAAGGAAAAAGCCCCAACTAAATCCCATGTATCCACATTTAAAAACAAATTTTAGCCAGGATCACTTCAGTGCCAACACAGATAAACAGAACTTAAGACCATGGAAAAAGATGGGAAGCAGTCCCAAAATAAAATGAATCTGTTAAAAATGAGAAGAAAAATTACTAATACCAGGATATTTAATTCCTAAAGTCATTTGTACAAATTCAGATAATCACAACTCATTACTATGAATTCTACAGTTAATATTATTAATCACAATGAAAACATATCATTACATACTTAAAAAGTGAATCCAAATACACGTTCTTGCTATCAATCTCTGTTAAAGTTATCTCTCTTAACTTGTTGGACCAAATATCCACACTTTTACACAAAACAGTTAATATGCAATAATTAGATGATAAAGCAAGTGTATGACATAACATATAACAGTTTCATATACTCAGTAGCAACAAATACAATCAAAGAATGTGTAACAATGAATCCTATGACAAAATAGAGTTTTCAGTAAATTCAGTATTTTACTATCAAGGAGAAAAAGTTTATTGATGAAAAGAAATAAAGCATTTTCTCTTGTTATCAGGTTGCTTATCTATGGCAATAAAACTATCTTATTAGATGATAAATTGATTTGCTGTAGCTAAAAATGTCTAGCTCTTTGCCTGCTCATGTTCCTTTGCAATATAATCATAAGTACCTTCAAAGGACTGTAATTCATTCCAGTACGCAAAATACTTTCTAAAACAATGATGATAAGAGCATGGGAAGAAAAACTAAGACAGCTAATAGGGCCTTTCAGCAAGTATATCCTTTTACTAATATTACCAATAAAATGTTAATGTGATTATTAATTCTTTAAGAGTATCAATTTATGTCAATTCTGTATTCATAGTGATGTTAAAGATAGAGACTAAGAAAAACAGAAGCTGCATCATATACTGAATAAATTATGGAGAAAATAATAAAAACTGGAGGGCAGAAGCTATATTTCCACAGAAAAATAAACAGCACCACTCAATTTTAAAGAACATTAACATTCTGGAAAATGGTGAATTTAAAGTTAGTTTAGCCCCTGAGAACAGAAAACTAATGGAAACATTTGTGACAAAAAACATTAAAAAGCTACTTTGAAGAAAGCTTCTTAATTATAGTGGCAGAGACTCAAAAAAGCTCATTTAGTTTTAAAATTTGCTTTTCAGATGGTATTACAGGAAAAGGTTGAAAAAAAGAATGAAGCTGACATTTGATTTCCACTGGGCTCATGTAAACAGTCATATGGAGAGAAAATGTGCTGTAAATTGCAGCTGCAAACAGAAACAGCTGGGCTAAGTATATGGTGGACAGAAAATGAAGAGCAGCTAATGAAGTACCACCTGGAAAGTAGCTGCAGTGACATATCAGATGTAAGAACTTTCAGGCCTTCAGCAGAAATTTGGTTCAGTCATTCTCTGAACACTCTGTATCACCAGCATGGAGATAACTCTACTGTAGCAAGCAATATACTCAAATGTATTTGCACCACTGATTTTCCCTGCAAACATACATACATTTAGAGGCAATAATGTCAGACAATCAAATGTTAAATGGAAAGGATTCTCAAACTGAATTCCTAAGTATAATTACTTGAAGTTTCACTTGCCAACAACCCATGCTGTTAAATTACTCTATCTGCAGCAAGATATCAGTCTTAACAGTAGCTGGAAGACTAAAAAGTTCTCCGAGAGCTAGCTTTTCTGCACAAGACTGAAATCCAACCTCCACACTATATGACCTGCACATGCAAGCCTTTCAAGGACTTGAAAACTGCTCAAGGATGAAAATATGACAGCTAATGACTAAGAGGAATAAAGTGGCAGAGTACAGTATGTTTCATCATACTCCTTTCTTTCACTGAAATAATGAAAGATACCTGAAACACATACCACTCCAACTAGCCATTGTGTTTCAAAGATATTTATCCTATTTCAGCTCTGTATGACATGTACAGTTCATTATGTAACTGGTTCATATAGCACTGATAAAGGAATCAGATACTAAGTACTCTTCTTTTAAACAGACGTTTAAAATATTATATGGTCAAGCCTGGAAAAAAAATTTCAGTGTAGACATGCATATAATTTAGTCTTCTGAAATTATGTCACTTATTACAGAAGTTATAGATGTAAAATACAGCAGAATTAGCAGCAAGCTTGCTACTTTGGATTTCAGCAGTGCAGACTCTGAACTCTTCAGGGCATTGCTTGACAGGGTGACAGGGTGGAAGAAAGCCCTGAAGGGAAAAAGGGCCCAAGAAAGCTGGTTGGTATTCAAGGACTATTTCTTCCAAGCTCAGAAGCAGGGCATCCCAAGAAAAAGGAAGGCAGGCAACAATGCCAAGAGGCCTATGTGAATCAACAAGGAGCTCCTGGACTGACTTAAACTCAAAAAGAAAGTCTACAGGGAGAAGAAGCAGGAACAGATTACCTGGGAGATCTACAAAGAATCTGAGCATCCAGGGATCAAGGTAGGAAAGCTAAAACCCTGACTGAATTAAATCTAGCCAGGAACATAAAGGAAAACAAAAAGATATTCTACAGGTATAAAATGAAAGTCAGGGAGGATGTGGGCCCTTCTCCAGAAGGAAACTGGAGACCTGATTATGAGGGAAGGGACTTTTTTAAAGGTATATAGTGACAGAACAAGGGGGAATGGTTTTACACTGGAAGACAGTGGATTTAGACTAGATATGAGGAAGAAATTCTTTATTGTGAGGGTGATGAGACTCTGGAATAGGTTGCCCAGTGAGGTTGTGAATGCCCCCTTCCTGGAAGCATTCAAGGCCAGGTTAGACAGGACTGAGCAACTTGGTCTAGAGGGAAGTTTCCCTGCCTAATAGTGGAGGAGCTAGAACAAGAAGATCTTAAAGGTCTCTTCCAACCCAAATTGTTCTATAATACATAAAAAAAAAAAAAAGACAACTGCATACTATGTAATAACATAAAATTTTAGAGGCAGTGATGAAAGGGCTTCTTTGATCCTAGAAAGCACTGCAAATCAATCTTTTGTATTTATGAGGTCTGGATGGATGAACATCCATCAAGGAAAAATGTGGATGCTGATGGCTAGTGTCTCTAGAAAATGTGGGCTCACAGCTGAATGGGTAGGGAGAACTTGTGACAGATAACATGGAAGAGGCCAGAGTATACAATACCCTTCTTTGTCTCTATCGTTCCAGCCTCTATACCCTTAAAACCCCAGGGAAAGTCTGGAGCAAGGAAATTTCTGCTAGTAAAGGAGGTCCAAGTTAAAGATGACAACTGTGACTATACATGGTCCTAGGCAGCTTGTACTCAGTGATATTAATTGAGCAAGGGGAGGTTGGATGATCTCAAGCATTCTCTTCCAACCTAGATGATACTGTGATGAAGCAGAAGATTTTGTTTGAGTAGGATTTGTTTCATTTTTAAGGTTAAAGTGATATCACTATATTTTGATAAAGAATTTAAAGTTTTGCATAGTATTATGAGAATCAAGACTGAGTTTATTAACAGTGTAGGTCTAGATGTCAACTCAGAAGGCTGATTATTAACAGTAGAGACTTTTCTAGAACAAAATAAGGACAGGTAAAATCGTGATTCTATCCTTCTATGACTTTGCCTCTCATCAATCTGGATGACTGCAGGAAAACCAAACAGGCTTAATTATTTATGAAAGTTCTAATTTGATTCTACAATTTAAAATTAAGACCAGGTTTTCAGGTGCTAGACATTTTTTAATAAAAACTTTACCAATTTTAGAAAGCCTAGAGTTACTTCTTAAAAAAAAATAATTTAAAAAATGGACAAAGCAAGCTTTTTTTTCCTCAACAGGCAGCCTTCCAAATGCAGCATAACTTACTCATATAAGTATCAAACAAAACCACTTAATAATGGTTCTTCTCTATATTCCTCAGGTTTAGACAAACCACATAACTAGCAGCTGGTAAAAAATTGCTCATAACCTCAATCTCCCTTCAGGTTTTTTATCTCCATAACTAATGTTTTCATGCTGCCTTATGTACTCGCAAAACTTCTCTCAGGTCTTCTTAATTTCTCCAAATTACAAGCATTTAACCAGTAAAGCTTTCCAGAGCTGCTGAGAATACGTAAATTGTGTAAGAAGTCTATAACAATTATTTCTTGGAAAATTTCTTTAGAAAAGAATATATTTAAAAGTCTGTATAGGTTTTAAGCTTTGTTCTCAAATCTCAGTATGGTCCTTTTCACAGGCCCCAGAATTAATTAATTTCATTAAAGATACTTCAACATCCACAGAATGTTGTTGATATTACCAAGACAGATGCTTTCATTCTACAACAGATACTATTAATAAAATTGTTTCCCAGTGGCTTAGTCATTCCTCATCAGACACAAAAGGGAGAAAGCAGACATTCTACTTTTTACACACACATAGTTGCTAGGCCATTATCAGAAAGCTTTATGGCACTCTGACCCAGAGAAGAAATAGACTCAAGATAGCAAGCCATCAAACATATAATTTCAGTGTGTATTTGCAAGACTTTTTTTTTTTTAATTAGTGGCAGGAAAGTACCACAAACTTACCAGAAACAGGAAGACAGCCATCAGAGAAAGCATTATAGATGGTTTTTTTTCCTGGCAACTTTTCACTCATTTCCAGAGACTGATAAGCTCCAAAACTACTGAAAGATTTTTCTCCACTACTTTACATTTTGAAAAAAAACTTCTAAGTATCTTATGCTTGCTTGCCTTGACCTCTCTTGATTAACCTACCTTGGTCATGTTTATCTAATTACCAGTTTGGGTTTTAATGAGGACTGCACAAACAGAGCATTCTGACTGTGAAATATACTATCACTTTTTTTATCACTGTTTCTTAACAATTCACAATTTATTAAAATGTTATTACAGGTATGACTGAAAATGAAGATAAATAGTATGATCTCCTGTTTTCATACACCATTTCCCAAAGTTTAGTTTGACTAAGTAACCATGTTTGAATGTGTTCGAAGCTTTCTCCAGCCATATTTGTACTATGGGGCTCCATATATGGTATAAAAAACAGTATGGTAAATGATTCAGGTACTCTGAGCTTATGGCGATTGTTATTCTCTAATGGAGAGAGACTATGTACCAAAAGCCCATGATATGACAGTAGTATACAACTGAAAGTATCTAATATGTAATTTTAAAATCGGTCACCATTTTCATACTTAGACATTCTGATCATTTCTTTCTGCTACAATTTATGAAGCACTGAAAAGCAAGTAACAGTCTGCAAGTTACGCTCTGGCCTGAATGGGATAACTGCAAGGTATGCTTTACAAAAACTTCTCTACTTTATCAGTTCATGCCTCATCTTTTATTTCCTTCATTTCTGCAGTTAACAGCACTAGTCACTATACAAACATAGGAATTTACATTACTTTAATTAAATTGAGGTATAAAAACCTATAAACAACAAAACCTTCTCTGTTAGAAGCATTTGCATAACACTTGACTTTTGCCACTTACCTGAGTATCTTTCCACCTGGTAATAAAACTGTTCTCTATATCCATTTGTTTGACCTGGTCTTCATTTATCTGTTTAAAATTGAACATTTTTCATTTAATTAAAAATTACAAACTATCACAAAAATTATAACATTAACTAGCAAACTCTACTTCAATATAATAAACTAATAAATGCAAGTACAATATAAAAATCAATACTTATAAATACTTCAATACTTATTATTAATGGTTAACACTACTAATGATCATGTTCTTACAGAAATACTATGCAAAATATTCTGTCCATCAGAAAGACTATTTTATTGATGGGATCATTACTATGAACTTTACCAAATAAATATTAGAAGAGAGAGGACTCTATGAAAAACTGCCTATAAAGTGACACTCTCAACTCAAATTGCTGATGAATTGTTGCTAACCATCAAGCTGGACACAACGCTCATTCTAGGCCTAAGGAACCAAAATTTGTTTCCTCTAAAATCCTTACTGCAATCACAGCTCAAACGCTAAAAACATGTCATTTTTCTACGTTTCAGCTCTGACTAAAGGTATAAAATCTGAATGGAAGTATTACTTTTAATAGTTATTATCACAAAGTTTTCTTAAGATTGCCATCAGCAAGAAGAATGTGGACCATGCTGGGAAAAAATAGCTCACAGTAGTCCTAAAAATACAGTCTTTTCTTCACAGGCTAAGCCATCTGGGAAATAAAATTTAAAGCAAACACTGAACTGTGTCCACTGAATTAGAGTTCAACAGCACTGCAAATCTTTAGACAGTGTAACGAATATCAGGATAATCCCTAACATTAAGGCATTTCTATGTTTTAGAATATATATTTTTTCATGTCTAAGAGCGGAGCAATTGAGACACTTTATATAAAGATACCCACATCAAAAAGTTGCACATAATTTTTAATTAGATCTTCAATTACATTGACTTCTTCACTAGTCTGGCCTTTTGTTTGAAATAAGCATGAAGAAAACACCAGGGCTAGATTGTGAGGGTTCATATGATTAATTTCAGAACATTTCTGCACCCTGTTGAAGGAAAAATAAATATATTTAGATGATCCCTTTATTCCTTTAGTTGTCCAATGCTCCCCTAGAGAACATTTGGAGTACATTTGAAAAAAAAAAAAAAAGGAATGAAAAACCTAATGTAATTTTTTATATTTTATATTTATCTCTTTATATTCTTTACCTTGAAACTTATTGCAGAAATGAAAACTTATACCTTTTTCTGCACCTCAAGCAATATCAAAATCATTTGTTACATTATGTATTTATGTATATCCTACAAACCAATCACCTTAGATAACAGAAGCATGGAAATAAATTAAGACATTGTTAGTTTATGTACTTGTGGCAAAGTTTTTGTACAAATTTCTTCATACTGCAGTTTATATAACATGTTCTCTTTTGTAAGCAAACAGAATTTATCCTGTTATAAAAATGTATACAAACTACTTTCAGAATATTTTAATCAGTATATTAACATCTGAAACAAATAAGCTTAGAAAAATCAACTAAAATACCTAGTATAATCTTTATCTTAGTAAAAGTATCAATCAATTTAGTAATTGTATAAACAGATTTAAATAGCATCTACTATGTAATTGCTCTAATTCTGAGTACAGAAAAGTGGTTGTCACATTTTCTACTCACAACACTTTAACAGGAATAATTTGAATATTCTCTGTAATTATCACAGTTGCAAAGTGAAGCAATGATTTAATATTTGACAGATAGCTAAGTTTAAAAACTGTCATTTTCAGTAGAGACTTGGGAGAAGGACATTTCACTCAAGAAAACTCTCTGGAAAACAAATAGAGTAGGGTAAAAAAAAAATAATCTAAAGAAGCTCAATCAAAAATTACCCCGCTTCGACTCAAATAATGTCAGTCCCCTATCACTGTAAGGCATTTCCATCCTACTGATATTTATACATACCTATTAATGAAAATATAACACATTATAAATTAAAGACAATTAAATATTATTAATAATCACAACAAGTTAAGCACTTGATGCTCACTGGTTGATGAATCAATCCTCATTTTGTTCATAGTAGCATAATATATTCCAGGAATTTCTCTGCTACAGTACATTATTTACATTTACCTGTAAAGATGTTCAATTAAAGCAGCCAAAGTTGCCTTATTGACTGGTGGTAGCGTACGAATAAAAGCTCCATACTTCATCACACGTTCCTTTTCATTTTGCATATCTGCCAGAAAATAACAACCACTGAGCCTTAATAACTATGTATACTAAAAATTATCAACAATTCTCATTAACTGTGTCTGCATCACCTAGTTATTTAAAATCGTTATTTACTTAATCTCTTCTTCATGAATACAATACTGACAATTTATTATTAACAGGGTCTGATATTGAACATTAGTTCAAGGAAAGAACATAAGCAATAAAAGTTTGCATACTACACTCATGAAAATCTTAACCAATACAAAAGACTCCCTGTCACTGTCACCACAGCTTAAATGCAACACCATCTGCCTAACTGCGCTCTCATCCACTGTTTGGTTTCCACAAATGTTCAGCAAATGTTGATGAATGTCAAAGGGTGCATTTTTTTCTGCTAGGTGAAACTAAACGACACACCTTTGCTCTATATATACTTCCATGTTGCACACCATTTTGTCAGACTGCTCCTCTGTTGCCATCTATCACACAAAAAGTAATGGAATACTGGTAGGAAGGTTTAATCTCTACTGCCATACCAACATCCACCTCTCACACCATTGGCCAAAATATTAAAGTAAGAGACATTACTTTCAGGACAGTCCTTGTAAACATATACTTCCATGAGTACCTGGAGAAAAAAAACATCTTTTTCTCTTTTTTTTTTTTTCTTTTTTCTTTTTTTGTATTGTTTGTTTATTTGGAGAAATTTCTAAGGTCCAAAGTTTTAAAAATAAAAGACGAATAAGAGAGGAAAGGAAATTGGCAGTGAATACGCTATACAAAGGCAAACAGTGACAAGATTTCCTGTACTGGAATTACACATCTGAGACACAGCCATATCTCTCTACCTTCATGTCTGCCTTTCTGTGCAGAATATAGCACAGAGGCAGTGGAGAATAATTCTGCTTGGGAAATTGTTAAGTTGATGTAATATTATAACTTTTTTTTTTCTTTTACATTTTCTCTGCCCTTGTTTCTCCCATCTTTCTGAAAACAGAATCTTGAAGAATTTTTCTAATCTCTTCCAGGTGATTACTAGCAGTCTACAATAACTACTGCGCTAACTGAGTAACTGGGGAAAAAAATATTAACACTTTAAAGGTCATCTACTCTATTTTCCCAGGGGTTTTAATCTTCTCACAAGTACTTTCTGTGTCACTTTTGTACAGAAGGGCAGGATTCTGCTCTTTAAAAGCCGGAGCAGAATTTCAGTCCCATGTACAAATCCAGAAATTAAATCAGTGTGACGCTACTGTATACTTTCACAGGAGAGCTAAGAAATCTAAACTGGTACAGATACGACTTTTTCCAATTTCTGATAACCATCTTATTGTGAGTAAATAAATTAGTATTCCTTCCATTAATTTGTTCAAATAAGGTGAAAGTTCAAATATATTTAATATCCATAGTTGAACTTCCCAAACTTATATCAGCTTATACTGGAGAAATTTCCATATGTTTGAAATGAAGCAAAACCACAGAGCAGTATCATTTTAACCATCATTTTCAAAGACAAAGACAGTCAAGCAGCCAATGGGCCTATACTATTTCAATGCCTTAATGCAGAAATTAATGTTCCATCTTGTTTTTTTTCATGCTCATCTCCAAGCATATTGTGTAAGTATTTAACAGAACTCCCTTACTTGAGTACATGCAAACAACCTTTCTTGCACTGAATGTTAATATATATTACCTAATGCAGAAATCCAGAATGGATAGAGTTCCTTAGTGAGAACTGCATCATCTATTTGAGAAAGAAAGCTTTTCAATACATCAGTCACATCTTCAAGGCGATGTTTTCCAGCTCTCAACTTAACACTCCTTGCATCTTTTTTGAAACTTTCCAGCAGTTCAACCACATTGGACGAATTGCCATTCTTGAGGTATATATGCTTGCTACCTAAACCTAAGTTACAGAAATGCAGGGTAGAAAAATAAATATCAGTAAAATTGAGCATTCTTTTAGAAATTCCAAATCTTCTTACACAAAAAATATGGCTGGCTCTCAAACAGATCACATTTGCTACTAGTATCTTTTGGACTTTTTACGTACTTGGTTGGAGAAAACACTGTCAAGGCTGCTTATACCCCTATATCTTTGTAAATATACACATCATAAAATTAATCAAGCCTCGGATCACAAATTCAGGAATGTTTTACATGCAGTTCAACTGCTCAGATCTCTTCAATACTTCCTACATCTATAGTTTGAAAAGGCACAGTAAAGGAAAGAAGTTTCAATGGCAGGTTCCGCATCTATGCAACATAGTTATTAGTTACACAGTGTGCGTACTGATAATGAATAATTTTATTCCCCTACTGACTAGCTCAACTTTGGACTCAAAAGTATTGTATTCATTAAATCCAATGCATATCTCACTATCAAAAAACTCAAGATTACTAGAAACAATTACTTTTTGTCCGATTTTCCTCAAGTCAAGGAAGACACTACGCAGTCACAAAAAAAATGACTGAAAATATCAAAACCAACTTAAAAAAAATTACAAAATCCTAGTCTAAAACACAGCAGAGACTGCCTTAAATTACTGCATAAGAAAGTAGTCAAACTTTTTTTTTTTTGTAATCCTTGGGGAAATTTTATGTGGATTCTGTTTCACTATTCCTCTTTGTACAGGTTCTTCCTGCATTTTCCCACATTTCTTGAGAATCATTATCTACAAAACACTGCCTTCCTTATGTAGTTGTCAAAAGAAGCATTCTGTCAAAACCTATGAAATCGTGTCTTGCAATTCACTTTTCTTGTGATGCCTACAAGCACTACCATTAAATACAGCCTTTGTGATGTCAGGAACAGCTGTTGGACCTGATAGTGTCTGTCACGAGTAGGACATAGCCAAAGACATAGGCTATGACAAAAAAATGTATGTCTACAAGTAACACACAGATAACTCTTCCAACTTTCAGATGAATATTATAATACTCAGTAACCTTGATCCGGAAAGAAAATCTACATATAAATGAAGACTTAATTAAAAACAAACAAACAAACAAACAAATTAAGATATTGAATTTTAGCTTAGAACATGTATTAGCAGCATTTCTGATTCAGGAACACCTCTATCCTGGTTTAACAACACATCAATGCATGAAACAGTGTAAATTGTACCAGAAAAATTTCTATTACTAATGATGAAAAAATGATTTAGCAAAAAAAAATTTTTCTTACTTTAAGGCAAAAACAGTAACCCAGATACAACTATTTACGATAATGAAGTGTTACCACATTTAAAAGTTAGTCAGATTTCAATCAATGAAATATAAATAAGGCCTTCTTATAATGACAGAGGTTACAGACATCTATCCTGAAGATAAATTTGTACAGGGTTGATAGGTATTTAGCATTTCACAAGAGAGTTGATTAATTTGCAGCAGTGAAAAGGACACAGACATAATCTTAATATCACCTAATGCTATAGCAAATTACACTGGCAATATTTACTCAAGCAAACAGTAACTCATTATACCTCCCTAGGCTGCTATGCTGAAAAATCAGCAGCCTTAAAACTGAATTTGGTTCCACAGTTAACATCAATTTCCTGGATTTGCTGACCAGTTCAAGTCATAGCTGTCCTTGCCTCATATAGATTGTTTTCAGGGCTGTGGAGTTCTGCAGTGAGGCATGGGAGACATAGACTAACATATCAAGCAAATCAGTCCATTTTAAAAATACAGTGGTGGCCATGTAGGGGATTTCCACAGTTGTACTTCCACACATTGTTTATCCTCAGGCACATGGCACTGTACTTTACCACCACATAAATGACTGGTGGGGCTAACAGGAGGTATGATTTTACATTGAGTAATGCATATAAACTAATTCAATATTAATTTTTGAAAGTGTAGTAATTTAGGTATTATACAAATGATCTTAAGTTGAACAAAACCTACTGTACTTACCATACTGTGTAACAAATGCTATACAGCTGTTCACTATAATAGGAACATCATTTTTGCTGAGCTGCTGATCTTGCAACGCATTACCATCTGTACCCGCTGCTTTTTCAATTGCAGTATACCAGACTATGAAATCCAGCTTTGTATGGCCATGAATGTACAGTGTTCTGGAAAGTTTAAAAATATTTTGAATGGAAAATATGGGGTTATTCTACTACAACAGCATAGCAACTGTCCAAAGAAATAGCTGGAATAAGACATTAAGGCACCTTCTACAAGACATAATTGGAGTGGTTAACAGCACCTTTTCCTTCAAATTCACTTGTGCTAGCAGCGTCACAATAAATGAACAAGGATCCACAAACAGATCTGTCACAGGCCTTTAAGAGGACATGACCAACATTTTAACTTCTCCTCAGTCTTCCTCCTACACCCTGCAGTCATATGCCCAATTAACAGTTAAGCAAGAAATAGAAGATTCACAAACTTTCCTTCTTTTATACTTTCCACCCTGTTTCTCTATAGAATAGGAGAGACATTCATTCCTTCAAATGAATCAAAAGGATCGCTCTAGGGAAATTATAACAACTAAGTAAGAAACATATACGAAGTATCTGAAAGTTGAGGTGTAATAATACAATTGTTTAATTGCCTGATTATCTTGATTGTCTCAAAGCATGAAATAAATCCTGTACTGAATTTCTGAATTAACCATGCTACAATAACCTGCTTTCTTTTTTTTTTTTTTTTCTTAAACCATTGGCAGGATAGCCTCTGGGGAAATCTACAGAACTGAACAACTTAAGAGTATATACATGCATAAAACAAATGAACAATTGTTTTAAGTTAGCCTAGCAATCTCTTCTTTATACATACCCTTCACTGACCACTAAAGATATCTAAGGGACACATTTTCTTTAAGAATAATGTATTTTCCAATTAGGAAAAATTTAAATGTTCTGAAATTCATTTATACTACTCTACACTAAATACCAACAAAAATTCTTTTTAATTTTCTTGATAAAATGTATTTTTATATAATAGTGAAAGACTCATTTTTTTGTTATGTTGTTTTGTTGTCTGCAACTTGATATTTTACATTTTTATTTTAGCTTTCTTGTCTTGACAGGAAGTAAGGATGTAGCAAAATACAAACGTGGACCCAAGATCTGAAGCGTTCTCAGGATCCACCACACAGATTTCACTATTCAGCAGCACAGGAAGATATACTGAAATATTTTGGATTCCTGAAGACCCCTTTTAAAGATCTCCACTTTTTGACATTGAAAGTCATATTAATCACACACGCCTGGCTAGAAGAAACACTCAGACTGTTTTCCACTGAGAAAAATCAGTAATTTGCATAAAGCTCTCAAACTTTTACAGTAGAACAAGTGTGCTTAACTCAGAACATTCAAACATTTTCTGAAGACCTGTCAGAATGACTATCCTACATAAGCAGTTCTCAAGCACCAGCTTCCAAAAAATCATATCACCCTGACATATTCTAGTACTACCATTACCATACACAAAGGAAATTAAACAGTTTGAGTAGAAACAGTCTGTCAATGAATGTTACAATATTTCTTCAGTACTATTATTCACAGATCAGTAGAGGTTAAGACTATGAATAATAAGAGTCTTACGTTGCTTCCCAACACAAGGCACACACATATATTACTGTCTTTTTTCCCACCTCTGCAGAACAGCTGGATTTGCATTACAGTATTATGCAAAAGAAGAAACTGAAGCCTCAGTAATATTTTCTATAGTGCAAGGAATTATGAACAGGAAGTAGTGAAAATAATATTACTTCAAAAGAAAAAAAAAAGGGCAACCCAGATGCACATTAATGAATGAGTAGTTTACTGAACTTTAATGATAACCTAGGCACATCTATCTACACAGCAATGTGAAAGTCTAAATCACAGGCATGCCAATCCACCTTCATGACACATCGATTACCTAAACTACAAGAAAAAAAAATCCTGATTTCTATGGCTCTTCCTATCTTCTACTCAATGTATCACAAAAAAAACACCCAAAAAACAAACTAACAAAAGAAACACCCCACAACTATCAGAACTACCAAGTAATTATGCTATGATTGATTTCTAAAATGTGAAAAGTTTCAACTTAAATTATGGACGTAGAGGTTTCTTATTAATTGTCAAAGAAAAGACAGTGTGTTTTTAGGTAGCAGTCCTACATTCATGAACTAGAAGTTCCTCAACTAGAATACAACTTTGGACAATAATGCTGGTACTGCAGAATTTAGGTTGTTCAAAGCAGGCAACTAATTATTGTCCGAAAGATTATTACTGTTCTCCAGTCAAAAATGTTGCAGAGCAGTCACCCAAGGTAGTCAGTAAGATAAAAGGCTATTTCAGCTTTTACAGTTCCATAAAAGAGAAGCAGGAAGAAGGGGAAATTAAACCAATGTCACACTCAGTTCAGAATTCAAAGCATGCAGCGATATGTAAATAAGAAGTATAAGTATTCCTTTGAATTTTAATACTTCTAGCCAAACTTAAAAAATCTTTGTCCCGCTCAAAAACTTCTTTGTTGATCCCCATGAGACTGGAACATGGCATGAAAATGAAAGGGAAATAGTCACTAGTGGGAATCTGGAACTTCTCTTAAAGCAGAGCGGAAGTCTTCTTCAGAACATCATAAAGTAAAGGACAGATTGTGTTACAGATTTTGTTTCTGCTGTTCACGACCATGCCACCACTTCTTATAGAGAGCTTTCAGCAGACAGTAGTAAAAGCAAATAAATATATTTCTCAATGAAATTATTGCAATAATATAAATGTAAAGTCATTAAATGTAAGGCTTCAGGATAAATATATCAATGCAGGCTGAAGTGCATTGATATCCCACGTACCACATAACTAATAAGATTAATGTTAGGAAAACTTCTAAGATTACAGAAGAAATCACATTAAGGATTTACAAGGATCTACCATCCATGCAAACTAATAATAACTTTGCACAGGAACTCAATCCTTTATGCTACTTCTTCTAATTAAAAAATAAATAAAAGTCGATAAAGAGCACACACTTCATGAAAATATTACCAGTTATGATTACATATGAATAATGACACGGTGTCGGCCCTGTTACATTTGAAGCAAATATCCATACTCAAGAAATTCATAATTCAAGTACTAAGCAAACACGGAATCCCACCTCCAATGTAGATCTCAGCCTCAGTATAATGAAGCAATTGAATTAGCACAGATGACTTCAGGATTCAAAGACCAGCTAGTCCTAACATAAAGGCAGCTACTGTTACCTTTTCAAGTTCACTGTGGTCTACCATCAGCATTTTTTTTTTTGCCCAGAATACGTGAAAATATACATGAAGAAAATACATGAACACACTTCATCTGCAAGAGGACAAAGATTGTTGGCTGGTCTGAAAGCCCATCTTAACTGGCACATCCCGCAAAGTCCAGAAACACTAGGTATGCTGATATGCCTTGATGTACCACTCTACATCAAGCAAGCAATGATATTAAGTGATTCTGGGTAAGGACTGAAGAGAGAAGGGGTGAAAAACATTAGCAGAATTTAGTACCCTCAGGCAATTTTCAAGTGATCTTACATCTGAATCATGTATTTTTCAAGCAAAATTATGTGCCTGAAAATGAAGGTACTGAGATGACACACACTATTATAAAATTACATAAAAAATATAAAATTGCATGAAAATTCCAAAAAATCTGCTGATCTGAAAGTGATGCCTCCTATTTTTTTGTGTTGTTCCACTATGTCAGAGGCAGATGTTGGTGGCATAGCGGTAGAGGTGGAATCTTCCCACCAACATTCTGTTTACATTTTCTTGTCATGCGACAGATGGCAGAAGAGTGACAGCCTGAAAAAGTGGCATCTGCCATAGAAGTTTGCATGAAAAAGAAGTGTGACATTGAATTCCTTCATGAAGAAAAACTTCACTGATTGACATTCACAGACTCTTGCTGAGACCAGACAGTGGATATGAGCACAGTGAGGCAGTGGGTGGTACGTTTCAGCAGTGGCAACAGCGTGTCACATCTGCTGGCGCAGACTGTTATGAACATAGCATGCAGGCTCATGTTCATTGCTAGCAAAAATGCACAGCTAATGATGGTGAGTATGTTGAAAAACAGTGTTTTGTAGCTGAGACTTTGCTCTATCAGTGTTTTTGTGATCTCTGTACTTGTTATAGTTTCTCTGGAAACAAATAAGAGGCATTACTTTTGGAGCAATCACATAGAGCTCTATAACAACATCAGTAATATTTCTTCAAAAGATATTAAGGGCCTTATGTATATATATAATTTATATATAGATAATACTGCAAGCACAAGTGATTTCACTGATCTGAGTCTTACTAGTTTAGTTTATTCCCCAATTCTAGAATTATGCACAGTTATATTTTAAAAGGACTCTCACTGTAATCATTCAAAGGGTTAACAACAAAGCAATGCAATTACGGAACAATCAGCATAGAGGAAATCATGCTAGTTTGCATGTAAGATTTGTAGGAACCTATATTAAGAAGGTGTGAATTACAGGAGAAATGCAACAGGAAAAAAAAAAGCCACCAGTATATGGATCAAATTATGCACTGAAAACACATGCTGATACCTAAGGGAGCTTAAGTGATTACAGGGTGAGGAAGTAAAAATAACATTTGAAACTGAACTGTCTACACAACTGTTTTTCCCTTAAAATATAGTGTTACAGAATTAGCATTTAATTATATACAGGGAATATGTATTTAACAATTACTGTGTCTTCCGAAACCCTTCTTGTCAGTGTACAGATCCCTCTACTACCTTTACTAATGTGTTATTTACACAGGTAAATCTACTATTTAGTTTCTGTTCAGATGGCTAGAGGCTGAGCATCAGAAAATTGAAATCTAGAATATAGTTGGCCACATCTAGGAAGAAATCCAGATCACTTGACTGTGAAAGCAGAGCACATGAGAAGGGAAATGACCATCTGATTATTACATCAGTAAACATTATTTTAAGAAGTCATGATTTCCAGCTGAGTTGGAATTAGTTCTTAAAGGCTTGAGAATATGTTCTAACAGCAGTCAGAGTGCAATAAAATTTCAGTGAATGTCATAACAAGGAGCATGTTCCTGCTTTAACTTACTTTACTGAAAGCATCAAAAAACTTTATAGAGATTTGAAACAATTCCAGAAATTTATAAAAGTGTAGGATTGTTGTGAAAATTTAGGAAGCGCACTATTTAAAAAATCTTCAAAAACAAAATAAAACAAAACAGTTTTGGTATTTTGAAAATGTACTAGTCTGGTTTACCCTTTCATGATACAGCATTACTTGGCAATGTGCAACAGAACAGTATGATTACCCCCTCTTACTTCTGAGTTAGTAGTACTCTGTGACTGAGCTTGTCAAATATGATTTTGCTATTTGTTTTCAAAGTAAAAATAATAGGAGAAAGGTATCAAAAGGAGAGAGAGAACAATTGAGTTCACACGTAAGAATTCAGAAAAAATTTCTTGCGTTGTCTAGTAGTACTTTTTCTGAGCTCATATTTTACACAAGCTGGAAAGCATTATACAACTTGCTTTCCCAAATCAACTATAAACTGCCTCTGAATATATATGGATCAGATAAACATTCAGTTTATGTACCCCATAAATTTAACAGAAACATAGATTTATTTAGTATTTAGAAGTTCAGAATTAATTTAATTTATTACAGAATAATTATTTCAGTAGTAAGACTTAAAGCTTTTATGATTCTATATCTGTTTAGTTGTGTAAGCAATCACTCATTAATAAGAAGTCTGTTTCTAACTTAAATCATCCTTTTACACACAGCGACAAAAAATATCAAAGTAAAAAAGCATATGATACATCTAGTGTATGATCTTCCCGAATTAATCTAATCCAATGACTGGATTTGGTGTGCTCAAGTAAGGGAGGGTATGAGTATAAAATGGAAGTTAGACAGCAAAGTCAGTAACAAAAGCAACACAAAGATAGTATGAGCTTCAGCAGGGTAATTCTCAAGAAATTTTCATAATTTCATCTAATAAAATTTAGTAAGACCTGGTAGGACATTGACAACATTTAATTCTGTATGTAAAAAAGAAAAAAGATGTTGGGAGGTTTCCTGAGAGGTATTTATTTTAATTTTGAACTTTCCTTAAATCTGGAACAAGTCTTATTCATTTTACTTCCTATTCATTCTTGACATAATTATTTTTGAGATCATATCATTTATCCTGAATTTAAGTGACTAATAAATCAATGTGAAAGTTGCCAGTAGCACAGTATATAGATTTATCACTTCAAGAGACCCTACCTAATCAAAACAAATTAGACAAGTACTGATATAAAATAACAGACAAAAAATGAAAACTTATGAACTATCATACATCATTCAGATGACACTGACTTCTCAGAGATATTAATTTCCCTAGTGTTTAAAGAGGGAAAAGGAATATTGCTGGTTTTGTTTCCATATATAAAAATTGAGTTGGAAGATAAAACTTATTTAATATTTTGTCATTTCCCAACCTCATAAGCAAACTTTTTATTACTATAAGATCAACTATCATACAACTGTAATGAACACTTGGATATTTTGGAATCACATCCTGAGCAAGAATCACTGTCCCAAAGGTCATATGGTTTTGAATGCTTTGAATATGAACGATATACATTTAAATTATTTTCTTTTGTCAGACTTCAATGAAGAAAACTTCAATGAAGAAAACTTCAATATATTTATTGTTTCCATACTTCAGCTAGTGCTCTTCTTGAAATTATTTTCAAATAGTTCATAATTTCCGATGAACTATTGAAGCAGTTCCAGGAAAACCTAATCTCCCTTGATAGTGAAAAGAATATAGTGAAAGAAATAATAAAACCTACTCGGAGCTGGAAGTTTTGCACTGGTATGTACGAAACCTGTTGCACTGCTAATATTCATGTGTTGGACTGTACTTTAAGCACTGGATACCTCCCATTCCCTACTTGGTTTGTGTAGCATATTTAATGCTGAACCTTTCAAAACGCATATTAGAGAGAAAAAACAAAGTTTTTCCTGATTGTTATGATCTACACCACCTTACTGAATTCTGGAATGTAAAAAATACCTTAGGAAGAGTTAACATTAATTAAAAGAAAACAAGTTGCAATAACTTTCACCAACAGTTTTCTCTCGTTCTAAATAGATTTTAAAGGCACCTGCTTTTTGTTTCCTCAACAGAGAGGCAAAAAAATAATTCCTTCTTAATCTGTTATCAGCTATTCAGAAGCCTTCATGAACACTGCATCCATCAGTTACACAGATGTTTGCTCAATAATCCATCACTGAAATTTAAATGATTCTATTACAAAATAGTTATTATTTTCAATAATTTTACTTTCATCTTTAAATTACTACCCACATATGAGGCAGAAAAATGGTAATTCACTTTAAATTTCAACATCTTGTATGACTACATTTGATAACCATTTCTGGAAAACTCTAACACTAATATGGAAGCAGACATAGATCATGATTATTTCTCATGTGAGGGGTTTTTTTTGTTTGTTTGTTTTTTGTTCTGGTTGCTTTTGGTTTTTTTTCCCTTGCTTGGTTTTAAGCTAGTGTGCTACTGATATCAGGTATCACGATAAGATTTACCAGGAGACACATACATACCCTGTTGATCTTGATCTGCCCAGATTAGGTATGGAATTTTGGGACATAAGGGTGATAAACTGATATGAGATAAATTGTCCAGAGTAACTCTTCACAAATGTTCTAGAGAGATTCTTCCTTTACATGCTAAGAGAACAAACTGTTATGGGCAGATTAATCTGACTGGGAATCATTTTCTCAGTGGAAAAACTGCATTTAATTAAGCTATCCACTTTCAGTGCTGACTAGACATAGCTTTCCACAAGTAATAATAGAAGCTCTTTTCCAGTCATAGTTAAATGCACACATAATTACAGTAAAGCTCCCACCTCTTGTAATTTTTTCCTATCTTCAGAATATCACTGTACACAGTGCACTTAGGAATAAAGCACCTTAGCAAAATATGCTATCCACACAGATACCACACAGTAAGATTACTTTCAACTTCTAGATAAAATATATCCCAAAATGTCAGCTTAAAAAAATAAAGAAATAACAGTTTATTTTGCAGGTAATTGATATTACAATACTTTGGTTTCATGGCAGAATTACTCATGCACTGTGCTTCCTGTCATGGACATGAAATGTACTTAGTACACAGAGTCCTTCTATCCTTTAAAAATTCTTCAAATTCACTTACTCTAGCAACCACAAGTGAAGAAAGCTCCATGACTGATCAGCAAGGCTTCTAAATAGTGATTAAAAAAAATAGTAGATCAAAGCAAGTTTGGGGACCTTACCTTCCTTTTTCAACGAGAAGCAAGACATCTATTTTTTCTCCATTTTGCATCACACTACTGATTGCTGAAAACAAAGTACACATTCATCTGATATACAAATAAATATACATACAACAGATGTGCTTTCAAAATAATCTTCAGTGACAAAAGGTGCATAGGGTATTTAAATGTATCAAATATAAAATGCTACTTGATAACTAGAACAAAATTTCATAAAAGACCACATTAGAATAAAGTTTACAAGAAAAAGTAATACAGAAAACAGTAAAAACAAGTTAATACAAACGTTTAAAATGTGAAAACGTATCTATATTTGAATTAAATTTGTAAAGGTAAGCTTTATAGGATGTGATTCAAAAGAAAACTGGATTTTTAAACCCACTAATTTATTTGCACCTCTGTAGCTGCAGATATAATAAATATAAGTAATAAAATATCTCAGAGGAAATTCAAGTGTAAGATATATAGAGTCACAAGAGAATTCTTGATTAAAAACCACCCTTGTGGCATCATTAACAGCAAATATAAGGTGGCAATAAATCAATGACAGAAAACCCAATGGCATTTAGGAAATTTCCTGTAAAAACAGTCCATAGTCTGACAGCACTTGCAAAGAGCATCACCATTAAAAATCTAAATCATCTCCCTTGTCTATGTTACTTCAACATAAAATCTCAACTTACTTTTAACTTCCTTTATAGCATAGCAAATAACATTGCCTTGCTCAATACAGAAACAAGTAGGGCAGATAAACAGGATTCAAAGCAATTTACAGATAGTAATACAAAAAGGGTTATGGAAGACCATTTGTATAAATATTCTTATCTATTCCACATCATGATATGGAGAAAATATTATTTTTAGTATCAGAAAAAAATCTACTGGCCTGCGAAACAATTCTCCTAGAGAATTATAATTTTTTCCAGTACATTTGAATATTTTAAACTAGGCCTGTCAATCATCTCAAGAACATGTTCTGCAGTTAGCATTTCTGCAATGTCAAAAATATGAGACAATCATCCCAAAAGGTCATATATTATTATTCAACTCTGTATAGTTTTAAGAAAGACAATGCTGCAATGAAACATAACTTGTCTTCATTCATTACAAAGCTGTGGAAGCCTACACTAAGTAGGTGAAAAAATACCTAAGAAGAACATGATTTGCACCATATTTAGACAGGAGTTGAGAGAGCCTCTGGTTCATGCAAAAGAATGGTCAGTGAGATTCCCAGTGTTTGTCATTTTAAAATGTATTGGCTATGTCCTTAACTGTAGAGTATTTCCCGCACTCTAGATGTTAACCAAAATACTTACTTAGTTCTTGTAGTCTTCTTAGATAGATGGAATCTTCGTGAGCATTCTCCATTTCAAGACAAAAATGAAGGCTTGACTTTTCTATAGCAAACCAGCCTTTTCTCCATTGATCCAGGTTATGGCAATCTTTGTAGTACAACTGGCCAATCAGGTCACAGTCCCGCTCTAATAAGCATTCAGCTACAGGGGGAACAAAATGCTACCACAGAAGACAGGGTGAGTTAAATTAAAAAAACAAACAATCTCTTCTCCTAAAAAAAAAAAACAGACATTGCAAACCTGCAAGGATAAACAATGACAGCTGAAAAAAAAATTTTTTTTAGATTTATCACTCATAAAATCCTAAACACATTAAATTTAAATTATAAAAATCAACTATAGCAGACTTTTAACCATTCATACCTCACAATCCAAATATTTTTGTTTTTTAAGCTACAACTGTTCTTACAGGTAATGTGACTGTGAGCATTTGGTACTCCATCACATACAGTGCTGCTTTGTGAGTTGTTTCAGAAAATGAACAGAATTGTAACTATGAATAACTAAAATAATTTCACACAGTATCTGTATTACACAGAATTGCATGAGTTGGAAGAGACTTCAAGAGACCATCAAATTCAAAGCCTGCTAAAGCAGGTACCTTATAATAGGCTGCACAGATTCAAGACCCATCTGAACTCCTATATCTCTACAGATGGAGACCCCACAACCTATCTGGGCAAACTGTCCCAGTGCTCCATCATCTTTACCATAAAGAAGTGTTTCTGCACGTTAGGACGGAACTTTCTATGCTCAAGTTTTAGGTCATTACTCCTTGTCCTATCCCTACCCACCACTGAGAAGAGCCTGGTGTCATCTGTTTGCCTCCCATCTCCATGCAGATATTTATTAACATGTATCAGATCCTCTTCTCAGCCTTCTTTTCCCCAGGCTGAACAGACATAGGTTAATCAGCCTTTCCTCATACAGGAGATGCTCCAGGACCTTTATAATCTCTGTGGCCCCCTGCTAGACTCTTTCTATGAGATCCCTGTCTTTTGTGAAATGGGGAGTCCAGAATTAGACACAGTATTCTAAATGTGGTTTCACAAGGGCAGAGTAGAGGAGAAGGATCACCTTACTCAATGTGCAGCCCACTCTCTTTTTAACGTACCCCAGGATTCCTTTGGCCTTGGCCGCAAGGGATCCAAGCACACTGCTGGCTCACAACCAACCTGTTGTCCACTAGGACCCCTTATATCCATCAATTGTTTCTCAAAGGATTTTTAAGCTATTAAGGCCATTTTATTAGTTGTGCAAAGGCTCTTGGCCTAACTGGAAAATATAATCATCAGTATTACCTTAGCTATTGCCCAAGTCCATTTTCTTTGTGAATATGCAGTTTCAGCTCCAAACAGAAAAACACGTTCTGACATTAAATAGATTTCAAAGGTAAAGATGTCCCTAAAGCAAGCAGAAAGAAAAAGGCAGCAGTATTTAGTCTTTCTAACAATAGACATACACAAGCTCAATTTCTCTCTACTGTTCCATTGTTACATATCTATGGAATGGAATTAGTTTCTCCTCCAATCTCACGTATACAACTAAGGTAATAAACAGATGACATGTTTAGAAGCTACTTCATAACATTTTTTTCCAGCAATTCTGAAATCAATAAAAATGTTTAAATATAGTCATTAAAATTCAGAGGCAATACTTTGTTTTTTAAATTGCATGCGATTTCAGCAGGTATGTTAATGTAATGTTTTCAAAACATCTGAGTTTAAGCAGACTGAGTCAGTGAATAGGAATTTGCAAACAGCTTATCACAGAATCATAAAAATGTTGGTTGACATAGTCTTCTAGGTACCATTTGATCTAATTTCCTGATCAAAGTGGGACTACTACTAATCATAAATCAAACCAGCAATGGTTTTGTCTAGCCAAGCCTTGAAAGCTTTCAAGAACGGGCATTCTCCTGTTTCTTTTGGCAACCTGTTTCTCCTTACCACCAATCTCCTCATGGAAGTTTTTCCTATCATTCAACAAAATGTCCGTACGGGATAACGTAGACAGCAACTGACAGTCCTTGTACCACCTGCTTCCACCAACACCAGAACCAGTTCGTCTCTGTCATGTTTATGACTAGTCTTTTAAGGTACTGTAGCTCATTAAAAAATAATTTAAAAACTAGTTAAGCAGATGAACCCTGCTTTTTCAACTGTTTCAACTGTCAAATGTATATTTATTTATTTAAAGAAAGAAAGAAAGCAATCCATTTGAAGTCAGGTAGAATTTGAAAAGCAGTATTGTTGAACTTAATTTATGTTGAAGACTGACCCTAAGGTTTTCCATTTTAGTGTGATTTCCTGTATGACCTCATCCTAGAATACACATTAGGCATACTATTTCCTTTCAGTACTGGAGACTGAGGTTTGTCTAAATCTGGAAATCTGAACATGGATCAGTTCTTTCATTCTCACTGAGTACTCCAGAAATTACATGTAAGGATGTTTTTGAGACCAGTAGAACATTTTAAGGACAGAATATATCACTACATAAAAATATCAAACTCAGGGAAGCTTTCCTATAACTACCTAATCTCAGATAAAGCACATTAGGAGATTAGTCACTACCCTGAAGCATTCTGACAATAAGTTTTTAATTTAGGTGATACCCTGAAGTGGAACCATTTGCAGATGTAGCAAGAAATACAATATGTTCCACAACAGAAAAAAAAAAAAGATCTTTTTTCTCAGACAATGCAAACCTATGCTACCATAGATAAGTGAAGACTGTTTCTACTGTATTTAATAGCATGTTGAGGTACCACCAGTTTTCTTGCTCTCCCCCTTCTGGACAAACTTTGTTGTTGCTTTCTTTCCTTTATACTTCCTAGATATTTAATGAACAAATTTTTTTTGTGTTCTGTTTTTTGTTTTCTAGACACTTCTGCTTTATAGCTACAAATATGATGTATCATACCATAGAAAGACCTTGTTATTTTACATGCATGCGCACACAAATTTCAAAAGAAATATTATGGATTTTTTAGACAGATCCAAAGTACAAACTGAAGTGTTTGTTTCAACAAACATGCTACCCGAAAGAAATCAACCATCCCTGGCATGCAACTCAGACACAGATGAATCTCTATGTGAGGTTTTAATATACAGAGTGGATGTGTGAGAATTAAAAAAGAAAAGTGAGACAAAGAAAAAATGTTATCTTCAAACTAACTCAGTGTTCAACATTTACACTGCTGTTCTCAAATGCATAACAAAGAACAGGATTCAAAGGTGGACAGATCAAAACTAAGAAGATTGTGGAAAACTCTAATCAAATGTGTTATTATCAGAAACAAACAAAGCAAAAGTTTTTACTTGAGGTCAAACGTAAAATAAAAATGAATACTAATTTTTCAATTTATCATCATGTCATCTTTTAAGCACTGAGAACATCCATTTCAGATTTAATAAGAAATAGGCATAAATGATTTATGCTGCCCTTTAAAAATTACCCTATTATCATTGTATCACTATTTAAAAAACAAACACCAAACACAAATATTACTTATCGCTTATTTCTTGAAGTCAATAGAAAATAATTCAGCTTTATTCTAACTCGCACATCCAAAATTCAGAAATATAACAACAGGAACTGAAAAACTATAACAGAATCTTGGAAATGTCTCAGTTTATTTGCTGAACAATTAACTTTGGAACCTACCCTCTGTTTAAAAAGTACTCCGAATTGTGTACTACAAGACAGATAACTTCGCTGATGTCAAGCATACCATTAGGAGTGGTAGCTTTATCATTTTCATAGTAGCTCAGAAAGCCACTTTCCAGTGTGCACCATCTTCTGTTGCATTCTGTGGTTAAAGAAATAATGAAGTCAGTTGGTATAATAAAAATCAAATTACCTCCTTCTACAGAAGTTGCCTTACAGGATGTATAGACCTATTGTAACAGTAGTACATTTATGTTAAAATCTCAGTCTCATTGACTTCTGTGAGCAAGGAATTCAAGGTCTGAGTCAGTAGATACAATTTAACAAAGAGGAACTCTAGCATATGGTAGTTTAAGAAAATATTTTGAAATACTATATTACGAAATTTAAGAAGAGTCAGGCAAGATAGAAATTATATCCATTGTACACTGTGAAGAAAACAAAGACAACACTATAAGACGTTATTTAACATTCTCAAAAATATTTTTAAAGATATGCTACCAAAATAGAGTAGGATGCCAAACTGAAGAACAAATAAACAAATAGAACAACCTTTTCAAGATACATGTACAGCTGAACTCAATTCTCTCCTATTGCAGGTCCAAGTATCACATAACCTCCTCAAAAACACACTGCGTTTCCAGATTCTGTACCTAGCTTTTATAAAAGCTGGGTTCAGTTCACAGCACTGAATGATTTCTTGAGTTTCTTTCTGCAGCGCACAAGGGGATACCGCAAGTTGTCTGTGATGACAAACAAAGCACTTAAACGTTCAGCCCTTGGCACCGAAGTCAAGGCTGTCAACTGACTCAGAAAGAAATTTGTAACACAGAAATAAGTTTTAGACTTAAAGCACTAATTTAATATTTAAAGAGATCAAATGGATTCTGGCTGAAAGCCCTTTCAACAAATTGTAATTAAAAAGCCTACTCTTTGGTAGGGCCTAAAAATTAGATGAGTAATCTAATCTCCCGTTAGGAGCAAGTGATACCTCTCTGGTGCAGCTAGACTCAAGTCATCAGCAAGTCACAGCTGCTTCAACTGACGGTCTCATTTGTATAAAACTGACTAGATGGATCATTTTTTAGGGGGGATAATTTCTCATTAGAATCTCTGCAGGCCAAAGAGAGAACTCAAACTTTATCTCTTACCTTTCTTTTTTATGAAAACCATCAAACTATTTGCTAAAGATAGTAAGTAATATAACCGGAAGAAATAATACACAACTTATGTTTATATACAAAATGTATACATATTTATATATGCACGTTGCAGATTAATTCATGTTAATCAGGTTTTATAAAGGTAGAAAATAGCCCTTGATGAATGAAAAAAACTCAGGAAAACAGGGAAAAAATATTGCATGTTTTATGTTGTAAATTGTACTTATAAAAAAAGTTTATATTTCTTAATAAATATAAATCTTAATAAATATGTTTCTTAACAAATACTTCTTAATATTTTAAATTATCTTACTAGCAATGCGGACTTATGCACTCCTGCTGCATCTACCCCAGAAACACAACAGAAGATATATAACAGAAGTTATATAGATAACTCTTCAATTTGTACCTATTTACAGACTTACAGTCCACTTCTAATATACTATGTTTGAAGAGACCCTAACAGTATTACCTTGTATCTATTCTTTGCTCTTCTAAGTGCTGTTTGGTTTTTTTTTTTATTTATTTTTTTTATGATAAAAGCATACATTTGTCTGCTCCAAAAGTAATGCCTCATTTCTCACTATGTTAGCCAGTGATGCCAGAGGCAAATTTTGGTGACACGGCAGTAGAATTTGAACCTTCCCCCCAACATAACATCCCATTAAATTTTGTTGCCATTGAACAGATGGCAGCATAGGAGCAGTCAGACAAAATGATGTCTGACATGGAAATGCATATGAAGCAAAGATGGGACTGAATTCTTCCATGCTAATAAAATGGCACCCACTGACAAAATGAAAGATGAACTGCAGGGGCAATATTTTCCTAGCAACAATGTTTTGTAGCTGAGAATTGGCTCCACCAAATACTGTTATTATGCTTTTCGTATCTGCTTTGGAATGAAAAAGAGGCATTGCTTTCAGAGCCATCTATTTGTAGAAGTACGTGTATGTAACCATACATACACACAGCAGTAAATACAAGACGTTGATGGTTAATTCCTTTCTTCCCTGAATAAAATCAGTCCAGTTTCTGAGCAATCTACAAGAAATTCCTGCCCAGCAGCAGCCCAGGGCTCTTCCCTGGTGTCTTTATCAACAATTGTTTGAATACCTCGGCTAGGAATTTGTTCTGATAACCAGCCAATACTCTTGACTATAGGGAATCATTAGAATATGAATATTGGCATATATAGGTACTTCATCAAGATTTTCTCAGGAATAAGTTTAAACCAGAAACTAACTCATATTTCAAAAACAGACATCATTTGTTCATTTAGATGGAAGAAGAATACAGGAATAAAAAGGGGAAGTTACCTGTCACTCTTAATAATAATCCTATAAGAATGACTGTTGACTATATCTTCTAAGGTAAAGCACAAATTTCCATCCCACAGATCTTAATCTCTTATAATTTCTTTTAGATTTGCCCATTTCCACTCAGGATACTTTTTAAAATCTGCAAGCTGGAACTATAACCTAGTGGTTACTCATTTGAACATACTGAAAAGTTAGGAATGCTTTTTAGATATTGTAATTCCAAATGAAAGATACTTTTGTCAGCTACCAGCATCCTCCCAGTTATAATTAAACTAAGTGTTTGCAAATACTTTTATTTATCAATAACTTTTGTTAACTCAATCATTATTTACTAGATCATTTCCTTCATCTGTAAACCACTGAACAAAGACATTAAGACAATCAGGATTTTCTTTATCTGACAGAAGTCTGCAAAATCAAAAGAGGATATGTCACGTCAAAGACATTTTATCTTTTTAAAAGTACTGTAAGAAGTTCAAAAGAATCAAATTAATTTATATCATGCATATGCATGTATTATTCAAATGCCAAAAGTAAATGTGAAATACCTTCTTTTAATTTCTTCTCTGTAAGAAGCTTAGTTGAATTAGAAGAAACTTTGTATAGAAATTCACATAGAAAAGTGGAATGGGAAGAATCTTCAGAAAAGCCACTTTCAAAACTGGTATCATAGTTGGGGAAATCTATTAAAAGACAAAGAATTAAATAAAATATAGAACTACTACTATCAGTTATAACTGCTTCTTCATGTGTCTGCATATCTACAGATACAGAGTTGTTCTGTAAGATCGTCAAAATGGACTCATATTCTAATTTTTCTACTTTTGTAAATACCTTAGTTACCACATTGCCACTGTATACCACTGCTCGTCAGCATAACCTAAATATGGTTTTCTAATATATTATACTCCTATTTTCACCCCTTACTGTAACATACTTGAACAGAAGGGAACTGTTTCTCTTGAGGGCTCGTCTAGAATTTCACCACAAGCTCTGCTAATAGACATACGATGATTCAGAGAATTACTGCAATTGTACCATGACATCCTTTCTCTGAAAACACCAGCTCCAGCAAACAGCAATACTGCCTTGGCATGTAGATGGACAGAGTAGATAGCAAGTAGATAATATGGAGCCAAATGAAGCAAACTTCTTTCTATGGCCTTAGGACAATTCTACAGCTAGGGCAAAAACAAACAAACAACTGTGCATGCACACACAAGAAAGACAGAAAGACAGATGGAAAGCAAGAAGAAAAGCAGGAAAGAATCAAAGTTCAGCTGCATGATATCAGATACATTTGATATCTGAGGAGAAACTGGAATGCTAGGGGGTTCACTTTCTGCCAAACTTCTCTGCCTTTTTCTAGTAACCTCCACTAAAAAGGAATTTGTGTTCAGCCTATCTAGTGCTACTTTGCGGAGTTGCACGAGACAATGGAAAGTATGTCTGAAGTGCCTGCTGGATTAGCAAAACTAATTTTTTCCAGTATGAATCTGTGTGTGAACTTCCAGTCCCAGACTGCCTCAGGTACTGGAAAATCATTTAAAAAGTGAAGTCCAAAAATTGATTTTATGGGTACCAAAAATGATTCACTAGAACTATATTTTAAGAATATTTCAAGTGTCTGAAAAAAGTCATACACTGAGATCACACCTGCTGACATCCAGGGCCAAAATTTATCATCTGCTCCAAGCTACAACAACAGCTATGATCTGAAAAAGGGTAGTTTTCTAGGACAGATTCTACTACAGACTAAAGAGGAGAATTGTAATTTAGGAGAAGAATTTGAGACAACAGGTAAACCCAGGCACAGTAAGGGCAGATATCAATTTAAATAACTTGAAAAATAATATAAAATAAAATAAAATAAAATAGTAAAATAAAATAAAATCCCTATTAAGCCTTTTGATACATTTTTTGATTCTATGTACCCAATCTTCTGGTGAAAGCAAATACAAGCAAAGCAGATGAATTTTTTTCCTGTATTATTAATAAGCATACTGGGGTATGAGTCATGGCAGACTTTATCATTATCTTTTGAAGAACAGAACTTGATGTCCAAGTAAAATGTAAGTAACATGCACAATTACATATGCTGTCTGCTAAAATACAATTAAATGCCATTTTGCCCCCTCCTCTATACCATTATTGTTCAACTCAACACCATTTTTTCCTGAATGTTTCTTTTCCTGTTTGCTCAATATAAAATTAGACCAAAACAAAGAGAAAATATCCTACCTGAGAACTTATTATGGTAGAGAAATTCCATTTGCAGTCTTTGTCCAGCTTTCTTGGCTAATAAGTATGGAGTACTGTAAACAGGATCACCAGTAGCACACATTACATCAGCCCCACTGAACAGCAGCATCAGAGTTTCTAGCACATCTTGCTTAACTACAGCAGCACACAGGGCCTTATCATGTAGAAGAAAAATAAGAATTAAGTTTAAAGTAGAAAGTTATAGGCAACAAATACTTGTAATTTAGGTACGAATTCTTTCACATTCAGTATAGATCCTCTTCATTTTCTAGTTCTATAAACATTTGGAATCAGCAGAAATCATGAATTATGGTCTAAATCTACAAAAAAAACCTGCCACTTTTTTCCCTTGGGCATGCTAACATGAATTAATACAACTGTGGGGGCAAATTCATTGTTTATTTATATGAAAAATTCTCTGCCTCTCCTCATTTTTCTTCACATACCAAACCACTGAAGAAAACTACTTATTTCAGACCTCAACAGTTCAACCAAATAGACAAGATTTAATTCTTGAATGCTATTAGGAGGAAATAGGCTGAAATTGTGGGTAGTTTTTCAAAGTCAAGGTCACAGTCAGTAAGGCAGCTATTCCTTAAGGTGTCTTTATACTTGATGATCTTTAAGACTCAAGAAAGATTTCATCACATCCTAGAAAATCAAGTTGTTCTCTTTTTCCTGTGCATTAAGACAGGAAATCTCTTTTTTTTTCTCCAAGATGTTGTTCTAAAATATTAAAACCAGCAGTATCTATGCAATTACAGCAAACTATTCAATAAGAATTTCTACAATTTAAAATGTATTTAAATTACCTTGGTAATGGAGGAACTTTTCTGAAAAAATTAAGACAGAAGTCACTCAACACAAAAGTGTTCTAAAATTCAGCTGCTCTAATAAACACATGCAATCAGTAGGCAAAAGATAATATGGCAGAAAAACTCTATAATTACTTGGTAGTTGACCACTTCTTACATGGTAATGGTCTACAGAATTCCATCATTGCACTTCCCAGTAGTTAAAAGATTAAACCTCCACATCAAGAAAGATTTCAGAAAAAAAAACCAACAAGCTTGTAAACCACAAAAAGCTATTTTACTTCCTGTGTTTAACTGCTATTAATAAATTAATAAAAAAAAAATCCATGTTTTATTTTTCAGAGACAAACAGTTCCCCATAAAGCCTAAAAATATTTCCAGATTCCCATGAAATGCAGAAAACATAAAATCAAAACATACAGAGATGGTTATGTATTTTGGCTAAACATGTATTAAAGGTGGCGATATTTTAACTACCTTTGACTTCTGATTATAATACCTCTTCTAACATATCTTTGCAATACATTTTTTTAAACATGAGACATCTCTAGTTCATAGTATCACAGAATCTTTAGAATTGGATGGGACCTCTGAAGGCCATATAATCCAACTTTCCTGCAATGAACAGGAACCCGCACCTAGATCAGGTTGCCCAGGGTCTTATCCAGCCTCACCTTGAAAGTCTCCACAGAGAGGGCACCCACCACACCACTAGGTAACCTGTTCCAGTGCCTCACCGCCCTCACTAGTTCCAAGCACAGAAACTTTTAAATTGTATCACCTCTCCACAACTGCCGTATATCCTTTGAGACAATTTCACTAATATGTAATTAGCTCTGTAAAATACATACATTTTTAACTCCTCTACATTCAAAAACCTTAAGCAGTTATGACTGAAATCAATAGATAGCATAAGCCAGTCAAATGGACATAAAGCTATGCAGAAGTGATAATTAGTATTTCCTACTTTATAACTGTAGGCAATTTACTTGTGATATTTGTGCAGAAGGAAACATTAGGACTCACATTTTTCATCATTTCATTAATTTTAGCTTATTTTATTTCCTATTAAGTACAAGCCACTATGAAAGCATGCATGAGCTACTGTTGATAAACACCAAATCATCTAACATTGTAATGATAGATATGAGATGCATAATACATTTAAAAACATATTAAGAAGGAACCTAAAGAACCAAAGTGGGAATTTTCATCACTGAAGTGCGCATTTGGAAAAAAAAAAAAAAAGTATTTCTTGATCACTCTGATGTACTTATTACAGGTACAATATAGGTACCATAACCTTCTACAAACAAACTGGAAAAATATGAAGTGATGGAATGACACCTGCAAAGGCTTCCCTAGCAGGCCTTTTTCCACTTTGTGAAGCTTGTCAGTATTTTGAATTTGTTCCTTGGCAGTTTAACAGGATGACAAAAATGCACAGGAATACAGTTTACTACAAAAGTTATGGTAAAAGCTAATCCATTCAAGTATTACCTTATTCAATTGTTCCTTGGTTTTGTAGGGAAAAGGTGCTTTCCTGAATTTTCCCTCTTTGTATTTTTGTGTAATGAACGCAATCCTTTTTTCTGCAGGGGCATCCGTGTGCAGCTCTTCATCCAGAGGAAGATTTCCTGCCCAAAAACTGTTTGCTCTCTTATTTCCAATGACGATAAAGAGCTGAATGAAGTAAAAGAGAAAACAAATATCTTGAACTACTCTAAATAGTTTCCAGTTGCGATAAATGAAGGAAAAAAAAATAAAGAGTAAATTGCCTGCAGAAGATTAAATGGAAGCCTTTTATAGTTACTGTGTTCATCTATAAATTAGTAATAAAGCCCAAAGTTATTATTTTCCGGCAACAGCTACTACACTTCACAAAGCTAACCAGTTACAGTACTTCAATAAATATTAGAAAATACCAGTAGAACGTTAGAGACCAGCACTTGTTTTTGAAGAAAATACCAATGACTCAAGTCTCTAACAGCACCACATCTTAACAGCCAAAACACCTAACCTGGTAGTGAATTTCCCTTCTGCTCTCCATCAATTTCGCATGTCATGACAACTCTCCAGAAGCATTTCTGTTACTTTTCTTCCCCCAAAGCTAAATGCTTGATACAGACATTTCTTAAAACAAAATATTTCAAATGACACAAAGGTACAATATGCCCAGAAATGCTTGGTTTACAATAACAGAGACATATTTGTAGTATCTGTGCTTTAAAACTTCTTCTAAGTAAAGCAAAAAACTCTTGTTCACGTGATGCCTCTTTCAAGACATAAGACAGAGTTAGAATAAGTCAGTGTACCTCAATAAGTTCATTGCTCCAAATGCTGGCATCCATTTTTAAACTCCGGACCTTTGAATCTCTTGGTCCTAAAGATCTGTGCTGTCCTAGAAATCCAACAGCATTTTTACTTAACTAAAGCACTTAAACTGAGTTAACTCTTCTCCTGAGCTAAAAGAAATATACATTTAATGAAGGCAAATCTATTCTAATAGTTATTTTTAACAATTTACACTTCATAAATATATTAAAAAAAAAAAAAAAGGAGAGAGGAAGAGAGGGAGAGGGAAAAGACAGCAGGAAATGGATTGCATGTGGCACAGAATTCCAGTCTTCCTCAAGTTATAACTTATAGCTTTAAAATGCAAATTTTACATGCTTGATAGTAATTAATAAACAAAGGCTGTTTCACACAGAATATTTTGGAGTTTGTTTTCAAAACAAGACCTAGAGTTATGAAGCATGTATCTGCATTTAATACTTTTGGACATATTTAAATATAAAGCATAACAGAACCAGATTTTTCATAGTATCTGAAAATGCTATCCTTTCTGTCAGTAAAACGTCAACTGAAGTAATAGAATTAATACTCCAAATTTAAACTCTGCAAATTTTTATCTTTTGGATTGCAGCATTGCAAAAGCAAACCATTTCCCAAGAAGAGCCAGTGTGGCTTGATCTCCACTAAGTGTGAAGGATTATTCATCTGCAGGAAACCAATCATCATACAGACTGTTATTTATGCATGAAAGTGTTTTTAAAATAAGGATGTACTCAATACTAAAAAAAAAAAGTTATAATAATTTTTTGTTTGTCAAAACTTCCAAAAGAATGGCACTTCAAAAATAAAAAAGACAATTCAAGGACATAAACAGATATGCAAATATGACATTTTGTAGAACCCACACAGTCTCTCATTAATTACTCTACCTGCACACTTCTTACAAATGACAACACAGAGATTGATGGATGCCCAATCAGGATTGGGAGCTTTACAGTCAGCACAGCTCCTGTTGGATTCATTGAACCAAATCTTCTCAGCTACTTCATAATCAGACAGAGTTTCTGCTATCGATTGCTGCAGTGCTTCAATCCAGTCTTGTTTCTCTCTTTCCGATTCTGCTGTAAAGCTGAAACAATTGACTTTTCTACATTATTGATCTTTATTTTAAAGCCCAATTAAACAGAATCTTTAGTCTCTTATTTATTACATTTATATCTGAAATCTCTGACAAAAAAATTCCACTACACACATATAAATGGAAATTATTTTTTATTTTCACCAGTGAAAATTCCTTCAGTCTTTGTTTTGTTATCAATAAAAAAACACTGCTAGGATGAGCTACACAGCTTTTGTAACATTTGTTATGTTTCTGAGTTACTTTCATCTATTTTTTTTTTAAAGGTCAACACATACCAAACATGGCCTGACTTTTTTTCAAAAAAAGTGTAGAACAATTTGAATAAACTTAGTGAGTTACTGAAGAGTAAAAGCAGACTTGCAACCTAACAGAAAAAATTGCTTTCCTTTTAAATTGATCCTTTTATAAAACAGAAATAATAATAAATGACCACCAATATGGGGATGGCTTAGATAAAGTCAAAGATCTACTTATCTACTAACTAGCCACAAACTCAAATCATTGATCAAAACAAACTTATTTATTCTCTAGACCACTGAGAATGAGAGAACACTGTTTGCATTTCAGCCTCCTTTCTCAAGATTAACACTTAGTCATACATAGAAAACCATGCAATTTATTCTTCTCCTGTATTACCAAAATTTCATTTAAAAGAACTATCACATTTAAGAAAAAAATTATTATTAGCATATATTTTTATTTTCTTAAAAAAATTATTACAAGTCAGAGCATCAACCAAAGGAAATTATTCTACTGATTTCAACAGAGGATGTTTTTACAAGGGATAGTACATAACTAATTAATTTCTTGTAAAATAAAATCATTAATATTAAATGAATGCAGGAGGATTTTACTACTGCAGTTTGTCATAAAGATGAAGGAAAGTTTCCAAAGTGAGTTTTTCTTTTCTTCTGCCCTTGTACAGAATGAAAAAGATGCTGATATAAAAATATGTATTTGTGGACATAGGACGTCTAGTTAGGGACGTAACAAATGAAGCACAAAGTTAAACAGAGGAAAGACAATTCCTCCATTATCTGGGGGAAAAAAAGAAGTGAGCATTTTTAATAAAAATGTTATCTTTTAACTAAACTAGGTTATGTTAGTACCATATGAAGCGATATTTTTTCAGCATATTAGTTATTTGTATATTTTGTACTTTAATAATATTAGTTACATAATATAAAATATTGCTAGTATTGAAGTTCTCACCTGAAGCTTCTGTAAGGAGTAATTATTTCAAAAGATTGTTTTGCAGCCCGATCCACTTGTTTTACACTTGCCACATTCATAGGGATTAAGGTGATACCAAATCCTGTCTTAAAATCCTATGGAAAAGGTAATAAAAGTTTGTGTGGTTATTATTATTCAATAAGCAAACATGTACAAAACAATTAAATCAGCATGGTCCAAAAATCCAAGAATGGTAATACAAATATTGGCCCCAACATGCAGGCCTCCTCCTAAGTCATTAGGAGACAAATAAATCTATACAGAATTATGTTCAAACACCATCCTTCTAAGTTGCTAAAATGATCTTGCTTGATTGTTAGAAACATGAGCTGTAACTATTAATAAAAAAAAAAGTTAAACAACTATGTGAAATTGCTGATGCAAAATGGAAGAACCTAGCTTAAATCATGTTTTAGTGGACAGATAATATCTATCTAACAAAGTCTTTTTCACTGACAGCAGTTTTGTCTGCTTTTAAACAGACTGATGTTAAGAAAAATAATTACACTTCACAAAACTCTTTTCACTTTATTCATCTATTTCAAGGCTGAGCAAATAAAAAATATTATTTTTAGCCACAACTCGTAAAGCTATGTCTAACAGAAAATAGAATATGATTTCGTGCATTTCACCATAAAAATTTATAAAAAGTAATAGCTTTTCAATAAGTACTCTGGATTAGCCACTCTTCACATAATCATTTATTAGATATTTCTACCTTTTCCTTTACCCTCATATATCCTGCAACAAACATTTTTATCATTCTCCACGATCTTTCATCCCTTTCTCCCACAGTTTTCCTTTAAAACAATGGATTTGATGCTGAACTATCTGTTTTAGAATAGAGCAGAGCTTTGTTAAACCTACACAGTCTTCTAATTCATCCTCAAAGACTCGTTCTATGGGAAAGAACTGGGCAGAATAATCTGTTTTTGAGCATGAATTTGACAGCATTCTCTGCAGCAATGAAGCATTCAGACATGATCAGTACAAAAAAAAAAAGCGTGAAATAAGATTAAAAAAAAAAAGGATGGAGGACAGAAAAATTTAATTATTAAATTAAATGAACAACAAAGAATGAAAAAAATAACCTTTAACTTCCTTGAATTAAGTGGTTTCTGCTTCTGAGATGTAAATTGGATGCAGGTTTCAATTATGTCTATATTTGGCCTTTAAAAGTCCAGATTCTTAAAAGGCAAGTAATGAGACTATACTTGTATATTATTAACAGCACAACACATTCCTTATTAAAGAAATGCTGAATGACTGCCAGAAAACATGATTTATAGTAGCTTAATATACTCTTCTGTCCAGATTAGTTCACTGGAGGCAGAAAAGAATAATGAAGAAAAGATGACTTAAATAAGAACTACCATATTGAGCCATATCAAAAGTTCACCTAGAACAGAGCATCCCTTTAAGCATTTGCTACTGGCAACTGTCATAAAAAGAACGTAAATAAGAGAAGGTAAATCCTCATCTTCCCAAATAAGCTTCCAGCAATCTAGGGACTTCCAGCTCAGAAAGCCCATCAAGCAATCAAACTTAATATCCATTGACAGCCACATCCTAAAGGAATTTAAACAAATGCATGCTTTATGGTTTCCACAGCATACTCTGTAAATTTCCTAAATGTCAAAAAAGTATTTCCTTTTGAGAATTTCATTACACCGTTGGAGAAAGCGAGTAAACTTTATTTATCTACCTAGTCCTTACTATTCTGTCTTGAAAATCTCTATCCTGTATTTCCTTCAGCTCATTCTATTTCAAGCTATTTTCAGTGTTCTATGAAAAGCTGAAAGGGTGGGGATGCCAGAGGTGCAGAAGCAATCCATTCTGCTCACTATCCCAGCTGCTGCTACTATCCCAGTCCTCCTGGCAGTAGGGCATCCCAATTGTTGCCTTCACTCAGCCAACTGCACCCAGCACCCTTAGAGCAAAGAGAACGCACCCTGCAGGCATTGGATCTCACATACACATTCACTGTAATTACAGCCACTCTCCAGACAGCAGTCTGTTGTGCTTGAACCCAAGTATGCAAGCACTCTGTAATGAAATACATCGATTTCAGTATCTTTTAGGCACACCAACCCTCCAAAACTGTACACAGTCAACAATCCCATTAAAAATAACTATTCTCACATTTTAAATTCAGTGACCGTGTGAGAACTGAATTACAGCATGAGGAATGTCAGAAAGGTTAAGAAATTAGAAGCGAGGATCGTGATTTTCAGAACTGAAGTTGGTGGAAAATTCACCAATTTCATTTGTACATTAAAGTGAAGTTATTTCTGTAATGGTCCAAACAAACTTTTTTTGGTAACTGTCCACTTGGCTTAAAACAGGCTTGGTGAGTGACAGGTACACTGGAATCTAATTTTCACGGTTCAGAATTATATGCTTTCAAGAGCAGTCTTGTCCTCTCCTTCAGACACAAAAGTGGGAATTGGTATAGGGAAGAAAGAACTGCTCCACTTTGAAAGATAAATTCATTCATTTTGAGTGCATAGGAGGACAATAGGGCCATTCAAGCACTATACAAAATGTACTGCCAGCAAGACCAAGCAGTATCTTTTTGGAATAAGAATTGTTTTACTCCTACACACTGAAAGCTCATTGTTCCAGAAAGACTCAACTGTGTAAGACTTTCTGAAAAACAAAGAAAAGTTTATGATTCAAAAAACACACAGAAAACTTTCTTTTTTAAATATACATAGCATAGGTATAGATATTTAAGATACACCTTAATACATTTGAGCAGAGATTTGAAATAATAGCAATAGTTACTATAAAAAATTCTTTATAGGTATAATCATAGATCAAAGGTTCTCACAAAACAGCACAATATTTTTAGCCTGTAGTTTATTAACGAAGAAAGTAGCTATGTATTGGCTTTCTGATAACCTGCGGCTCCTTCCTGAAGGAGGAATGGTTATAACATGAGTTCTGTTGTCATTACCATCCCTATCTGAAACACACAATCTATAAAAAACTAGCTGTACTTAAACTACAAAATCAGGTTATATAATTTTTAAATACAATTAAAGAGCATATTTAAACTGCATAGCAGTGAGCTAAACAGCTTTCTGTTATCATTTCTCATATCCAAAATCTATCCTTCTTATAGGAAGTTTTATTAGGAAGCTTTATTAACATTTCTTTGTTTCTGTAGTGGATGAGATTCAAGAAATTTCAAAATTAAGCTCCTATTTTTCTACTATATCACCACTTTCATTTTATAGTCACAGAAATATACATTGAGGATAACAAAAGCTTAGCCACATTTAGGAATAAAATGAGACAACTACATCTAAAACAAGGTCATGTTTCTGGTATGTTGCCTTAAAATGACAGTTCTACGCATCTTTATGAAATTCTTATACAAATCTGGAATCAGGGGGTTACTCCTCTGGCTCTCAAAGAACAGCCTTCTCTACAAAATCACTCCTCTTCTTCCCAGAAAGTATAATATTTTATCTTTTCTGTTCCCTTCCAACTTTTGCAGAAGTAAAACTTGGTCTGGCATGCTGGTCTAATGCAACCTAAAATGGTCTAATTTAAATTCATCAAAACACAGAAGATCTAGAGCTACTGTTTTTGTTCCTTGCCTTTTGCTTCTTAGCAGTTATATTCTTGTCTTTGAGCGATCAGACTTGTATCAATCTAGTATTTCCACAGTGCATAAGTTGATTAAAATATACACTTCCCATGTTAAAACATCACAAATCAAAGCAAGCAAACAAACAAAAAAACCCTACAAATAAACAATCAGCATCATTGGAAGTTTACCCTATATTGTCACATGAAAGTTCTTAGAAATAACTCCATGTTTAATTTTAAAGGTTAACTATATTATTTTCACATTAGAAATAAAAGTACATTTTTTCACCTCAGGTTTTTGCCAGAGAATTAGAAGTAAAACAGCAACAGTACAGAAGAAGGAAAACTGCTGCCATGATTTAATGTGAATATATGTATATGTATGTAATACATTCTGAAGCACAGAATTCTTTAGTACAGAAATAGCAGAGGTGCGTGCTGAGAACACCTAACTACTGGAAACTGCTGGATCAGCTGAATGTCCTCAGTGCAAAGCAATTCTCTTTCAATAAAATCATAGTCCCTGTTTTTTGTTGATGTTGTCTTTAGCTGTAAGATCTTGGGGTCATACGTTACCCTGGGGGAGAAGACAGGGTGTGCACACATGTACGCCTACAACACCAGTAATGTGTCATGCTCCAATATAAAGGAGGGAGACGAGGTTCTTAGATTGTGTGTATACCTGGCATGAGATTAAGAAGCAATGGCTCAAATGTTGGTCCGACCAGTTTATTACCAATATTGACCAGGGAGAAGGAAGGCGGACACTGTTACCAATAAGGGTGATGGGGAAGGGAAGGTGAGCAATAGGAAAGATAGGAAAGAAGCAAGGATTTGTACAAAGCAGAGAAAGTCACCAGCCAGGATCCTAGGGGCGGTCCGGTTGCAAGCGGCTCCGACAGTCCGAGGCAGAAGAGCAGGGGCGGCAGAAGCGGGGAGAACAGCAGCAGTGACAGGCAGCCTTGAGCAAGGATGTGCTAGGATGCCAGGCAAGCATCTCCTGAGATGGCTATCTCCCCACAGAGATGAGTACCGAACAGAAGAGTGTTCAGCGGCCATTGAGCTGCAGCTTATCTCTCTTTCATTGCCCCAGGACATGCCCATCTGCTTGTCCCTTAGACAAAGGATTTCACAACCCTTGCCCAGGACTAGCTTGGACATGTTCAGACATGTTCATCAGCAAACTTTGAGGCAATGGTATAAAATAATAATAGTCTCTTACATAATGGTAGGAAATGTGTGTGGAAACTTCTTAGTGCAGGTGATGAAGCACTGGCACAGGCTGCCCAGAGAGGTTGTGGTGTCTCCTCTGGAGACATTCAAGACCTGCCTGGATGCCTATCTGTGCAACCTGGTCTAGGGAGCCTGCTCTGGCAGTGGGGTTGGACTCGATGATCTCTAGAGATCCCTTCCAACTCCTACAATTCTGTGACTCTGTGAAATGCAATATAATGCAACACTAAAAATATACTTCATATTTACATGTATATATATAGTGTTTTAATTTATACACACTTTTTTTAAACAATATTTCCAATCATGCTACTACCAATTTTAAAAAGGCCGGCTCATATCTGCAACCCAACCCTTATCCTACTCTTCATACACAGAAGATTTTGACTTCGATCACTGTGCCTTTGATAGGAATTTAAAAACGTGACCATGTACATTTCCTTGAACCTATTCCTCATATTTGCAATAAGTCTTCAAGTTTGCTTTGAGGAAGCTACCACAAAATTTATGGCAATTAAACAAAGATTTATTTCTGAAAGACTTGAGAAGTCCTCTAATAATTCAACATGATTTAGTCTCTTCCTTCATTCTAGACCCATGGCATTTGACTCCCTTCAAACAGTCAAATTTTTCCACAGAGACTAAAAGCCAGTAACTAGAATCCTTTGGATAAAGCAGTCAGCATTCTTCCTTCTCTCCCTTAATTGAAGGTACAGAGTTCAGCCTTTCTAGCTTGTAAGGAAGGGTAATTTCTCCATCAGGTGGGAAAAAAATTGTTTACGTATTAAGAAAAAAATTTAGATATAAATAATTATCAGAATTTGAGAATCAATGTTAGTAGTGCAGAAATTGTTTTGATGATACTAATGCTTCTCCACAGGTTTATATTGATCTATACTTTTAAACCACACTTAGCCACCCAACTTACCTGTCATCTAGCTATTCAAATCTTTAGAAACTTATGTCCCTTAACGCAGGATAAGATCTTTGAACATAAGGTGATAAACATCACAGGCTGGTACCAAAACTGCCATGAGTAAACACAGATGTACTCTTTTATGGTCTTCTTAATGAGGTCTCAAAACAAAACCTCAAGGTACAGTATATAATTGCGCATACAGTAAAATGATGTTAAAGAACTTGAAGTTAGTCAACTCGAGTCCTGATGAGGAGGAAGATGTTAAAATTCAAGGTGTCTGTGCATGTTATTTCTGTAGCTTTGTGCACATGTATTATGATATCAATTTCATGTTCTTAACTAAGCAAAATTCCTGACGCATAATAGAACAAATTGAAAATGATTTTGTAACAATGACATGACATCTGTAATTTTAGCAGGTAAAAAAATAAGAAGAAAGCAAGAAGCAAGAGTTGGTGTCATTCACTGTAGGTTTGTTTGCAGTGGAGTGTACTGGATATGCTACTGGAGTACATTCCACATTTTCATTACATTATTAAGAAATCTAGTACATCTTGAGATGGCTCTATGATGTAATCCAAACATAAGAAGTAGGAACAGCTGAGAGATTACTTTCAAAAACTTCTTCCCAAATAACATGCAGAAGTAGCTGCATTCCTGGGTGTAACGTTTCATTCAAGTTATACATATTTATCCACTTAGTACAAAAGTACTTCAGAATTCTCACTTTGGCAGCTAAACGTCTGAGTTTTACAGTATCAATACAATATTAAATCACTTGATTATGCATTATCAGCCTGTGCCTTGATTGATGTTTGGGATGGATCTAGAACACGTGAAGATGAAAGCTCCCTTCCCATACAGACTAAAAAAATTAAAATTAAAAAAAAAAAAAAAAAAAAAAAAAAAAAAGAACAGTCAGATAATTAATGTGACTGAATACTATCCTGGAGAGTTAGCTCTTATCTATGCCTTTGCCTATTTCTACTCATTGTAAATCACAAGTCTTAGCATTCAGTCATTTCACTGTACATTTTTCTTTTCTTAGTACCTGACTTTATGCACCAGGATTTGATTTGCAGAACTGCCAAGCAGTTGGAGCTTCAGCTGAGACCTATGAATGCAATAGATAAAACTATTCTGCTACAGGAAAAAAAAAGAGAATGCAGAATATATGGGTATTTGAATAATTTACTCTGCTTCTTAGAACTGAGTTCATATGGAAGACAATCGTGTTCCATTACCTACAGGGAACTGATGAAAAATAAGTTATCGTTGTTCTTCAAATAGCCAAGAAAACAATTATTGATCTTTACTGATGAAAGATTCTTTAGGACACTATCAACAGCATGCAATGAAATGGCAGAGGTTACTTCATAAAATGAAATTACAATGACCAAATGGTTATTAAGTAAGGAAACAGCATGTTATAGTATCTATTGCACAATAACAAACTATATAGATGCAACTGGATGAAATAAGGCTTTAGAAACATGCCCAGTTTTCTCACTTTTAGAGTAAACACAGCAATGTTACTACAACACAGACCTTGGTAGAATTTTCACAGGATTTTATTTCAGAAACCCCCCAAACAACAACACTTAGATAATCGTGGAAACATGTCTCCTAATCTAACCCTGAATAACTTTTTACTTTAGATAATGTTTGACTTCAATCAAATTCAATTTAATAGTGGCTACCAGTGATCTCAAATCTTAACAAAATTTAAAGAATGCAAGCCAGAGAGGATGAAAATGAAGAGGAAAGCAAAAACTATAATTCCAAACATTCACAAATTTCTCACCAGTACTGAAACACAATGAAGGAGAAATAGTGGAAAAAAAATAATCCATCCTGCATCCACGTCTTGCCGCTACAAATAATCTGTATGCATGCAATTTAGTAACAGACCAATAACCTTTTTGTCACTTCTGAAACCATTTCTGTGAGCTGTTGCATCTATAAATGCTATTGAATTTTAAATAAAATTGTATAATTTTGACACAAAGCAATTGAAAGTTATTACTGGAAGGCAGAGTTCATGACTTAAAGGTACCAGAGTCATTTCCATTACTGCTTAGGAAAAATACAGATAGGACCAAACTCAGCTATTTTACAGTTCAGAGTTGAGCTGAGGCATAGAAGGTATGAGTGTATGTACATGCTAGCTTTGGCATGCCACTCAGTGTAGTAGGAATGGGATAGGGCTTCACATCAGAGGCACACAGGACAGAAACCAAGCATCAAAAGTAAGCTGATTAAAACTGCACACAAAAACTGTCTTGTTACCTTCCCAAATATATTGACAGACCAAGCAACTCTCTTTGCTGCCAACCCTCCTTGCCAGGAGAAAGACATGAGCTGACAAAGCCCCAGTTTGACCAATTACACCAAGTCCCTTACAGCACAGCTCCTCCTCAATGTGAAACTTGATAAGGAATCAGCATCCCAATATCTGAGGAGTGTTATCAGTTTTACTTCTGCTGCTTCTAGAAATTTCACAAGCTGACATAGAGATAGTGCAGCTAAACAAGCTAAACATAAAATTAAAAACCTGTCATAAGCAAGAGCTGCCTTCTCTTCAAGGCTTTTACCTCTAGTCTTATTCCAGTGGCCACTTAGAACAGCACAATCTCCTTGTCTCCTATTAGCAGAGACAACCATGTTCCTCACGATGTACAATCCTTAACATAGGAAAACCCATCTCATTTTGAACTTCATTTCTTGCTACTTGCTTCACATTTTTCACCCCACAGGGATGCCAGTTTAACATAAGCAAAGCCCATTACTACTGGAAGAGTACTCTGAAAAGACTCAGTTTTATAGCTTAACCACCTGTCTCTGATATTTTTTGTTTGTTTAGCTGAAATGGGTCTCCCTGTAATCTCTCTATCAAAAATCACACACAGTTTCAAACCGTTCCCCAGAGCACTGCCTGTTGACACAAGGACATTTTTAAACATCTTTATTACTAATAAAATTTTAAGTAGCCATCTGTACTCTTCTTTAAAAGTGATTCACGATAGAAAACCTTACTGGAAAATTTATCAGGACTGTTCTCTGGAGACCACAAAGGTCTGCATGTTTTAGGCATATCATGTATCGTTATGGTTTTCTGAATTCACATCTCTATAATTCTTTTGTGAAGCTGTATATATCCACTAAAGATCACGTTATGTATTCATAGTCCAGACAAACTGCTTACCAAGTGTTTGAGCTTCCAAAGAAAGGACAGATTGTGAACATTTCTGTGATGTTTTAGAAGTTGGAATGGTGAAAAATTGATTACCCTCTTTATAGACTTCTGTACAGTTGCCACTGGACAGTAGAGAAAACTGTTATTATACTCCCTCCAGCAAAAATCCCCCCAGTGAGCCAAGAAAAAATCTCTGAACAGTGGGGTTCCTGTTTTCCTCTAAATTTACCTGTGGAGACAAAATTGTTTGATATAGAAAAGCAAAAAGTAGCACTAATCAAATGTAAGCTTTTTACTAAGAGCAAATAGAAAGGTGTTAAGTCATCCCCATACAAATAAAACCAATTATTTTTTAAATAAATAAAGTTAACTCCTCTTTTTCTGAACTAAAATGCAAATCTCTGACATCAAAAATCATGAGTGAAAATAAAGTATAATTTTTGCTTTAATAAATATTAGCAGAAGTAGTAACATTTCCCGATGGAAATGTAATTCTCCTGATGAACCTGAAGTTTTCCAAAGGCTTTCTAATTTTCTTTCATGAATTTAATCTCCAGTTTACAAAATTCAAAACCATTTATGGATGAAGGAAGTTTCAAAACTTTTTAAAGTACCATCTAAACAGGATCAACTATGACGAGCATTTTCTTATCATAAAGGAAAAAAGTTTGTAGCTATATCCCTGTGAATCTCCATGAATTCCAAATAGATCTCATTTTATCATAGCTGGATCACTGCTGGACTTCCCTGCTAATGTTAATAAAACTGGCAGCTCAGATTTCTGATCCTATCAAACTGAATGGACCTGTGAAATGATGCAAACTGCAAGAAAAGACATGCACAGAAAACCTTATTAGAACCATTCCAATGAAAATGCGGAGCTGTGGATTGAGCTAACAGGACTCTTTCCTGCTAGAGAGATTTTAAGCATCTGCTGCTCACACAACCATGAAGTGAAAAGTTGCCCTTTAACAAGCAACATTATGAACTTTATTTTAAGATGAAAAATAAACTAAGAAAAGCATAAGCCCACACAAAAGCTTTTGTTCAGATGGTATAAATTTTCACCTGATGAAACAACATTAATCTTAGCTGAATGGAAATATTAAAATCCATCCAAGTTCAGATTTATGTAAAATTTGAAGTTCAGATATTTTTTATATCTCTGAGGAAAAAAAGAAAAATAAGGAATTTTTTTTTAATTAGCAGAAGCATATTTTGATTATGTGCACACAGGTACGTATACTTTGAAAAGCATGCCTGTGGAGATACAGACTTTTTCTAGAAGGCAGTTTAAGGCAGAAGCTTCCCACTGCTGCCAATCAGAAATCTGAGGGTAACAAATCAGGACTTGTGAATTCTTTCCACTTCCGTGATTTACTCTAAAACAGTTAAGGGACTAACAACTTCACCATACATTCTGCCATGTCCAGACCAAGATGGGGTTCATGTTGTTTCAGCAGCAATGCTGCATGATAGTTCTTGATATCCAAAAATCTTCCCTATAAGTCAGTCATTTCAGCATTTTCTCTCCCAGAAAGACATTTTCTTACATTTAATTCAACAAAATAAATATATATATATATATATATATTTATATCCAAACATGCCTAGAAAGCATTTGATTTTTTGTAAAGCAAAATTGTGGAGACAGACACAGCTATTTTTAGCAGTGATTCAATCCTACATTTGCCCATGCATTTTGTCATGATAGTAATGATTCCAAGAAAAAAAAAACAAAAACTGTTAGTATGAAAGTTATATATGAAAATAAGAAGTTCCACAAATCAACACAGTTTGCAAAAAAGTTCTCCTTATCATGACATATACTGAAATAGCCAGAGGATAAAATGCATAGGTTTTACTGAACTCTTAGTAAATCCATCCTAAACAATAAATTTAATTATGAGGACAGCAAAACAATAGTCCAACACTGAATTATCTGTACTGTATTCACATTTCAAGACTGAGCCCAGAATTCATAGACTTATTGAACCAAACCTAACAGTCTAAATCTTTAAGAATATCAGTCTTATATAATTCACAAATTACAAGCTAGAACAATGCTATATATCAAGCAAATTTAAGTTTGCAATGAAATAATTTTCTGTTAATTGAGAGGTATAGGCTAATATTCAACAGAAGAGTGTAACTGCACAGATAAACACTGAGCAACCCTACTATAACAAACTAGATTTAGAACAAAAACCACAACACCTTTTCAGTAATACACGTATTCTGCACTACAGACAGCTAGCTGGTAGAAAAAAGATCATATAACCTCTAGGGTTAACAAAGTATCTCCATTTACCACTTCTACATTTATCTTTTTTGTGTCACTGAGCTTCCCCTTGACACATGATGAACCGTACAAGAAGGTCTTGTAGGATCCAGAATAAGCTATGGCCATGTGGCTCCCTTGTAGCGTAATGATTCCACCTGTCTCCTGCACTCCTTTCACTTCTCAGGTCTCCCATTTCCATCCATTTTCTTACACAAAGAATAGATAAATCTTGCTCATCTGAATTTTAAAATAGACTGAAAAAGCAAAACTTGCCAAGAGCAATGTTAACTCTGTTTCAGTGCACATTCTCAAGGTGATGGAATGGGGGGGCTGATCACGACTTAAACAGTCTGAAACCATTAGTATACTCTGGGTAACACAGAAAATATAAGCTTCTCTTTCAAATTCTGCAAGTTTACAGTGTTCACTTTTTCAGTGTTCTATTAGAACAGCCTTCAAAATCATGCTGTAATTAGAAAAAAAATATATATTGAGATATACATACATATGTTCTGATAAATGAAAATTACTCATAAATCAGACAAATAAAGAGCAGCATTTTCTGTGGCAGTTTGCTCATGGTAACAGGCAAAAAAACTGAAATCCTCAGCACTGATTCACAGGTTGATCTAATAGCAGCATCCTGACCTAGATGAACCACTTTGCACACAGTGAAACACAGCTAGGAAAAAGCAGTTCTGCCTCATAACTAAGGAGACAGAGGTGTGCCCTTTTTTATACAGAAATTGCATAGGCATGTTCAAGATAACACTAAAAGAGAACATATAAGTGGTGGAAAAAAAGTATCTAGAATTAGAATGATAAAATTGCTCTATTTCATAATATTCGGAGACCCAGCAGTAGCATTTTGTATCAGTTGTGCATGCTGGTGGGAGGCTTGTAACATGCAACAATGATTTCTGAGAACAAAATTTTCAAAAAAATCAGTTCTTATTAGGAAAGATGGGCATCTGCAATCAGCAAACAAACTGAAGCCAGGAGGAGGTACATTTTCCCAGCAGGACCATACCAATTTAAGAAACCAGGACAAATTCAGGAATGAAACAAAATACTGGACTGAAAAGAAACTCTGGCAAGACTGACATTAATGGCAAAGTTTCAAATGACATTCACAAAGCTGGAGATTCACTCCAGGTATCTGTGTAGAGATCCTACAGGCAACAGCCTTCCTTAAACTGCTCTGCAAATACTGAAAATTGATCCTCAACTTTTCCACTTACAAGCAAGTACAATCAGCTTGATCAAAATCTGTACAGACTTCTTCAGATTTATGTCAAAACACATCTGCATGAAGTAGAGGAGGATGAAGTTTGGGTCAGCAGATAAAAGAAGTGTAGAATTGGAAGACCTGAACTGCCAGCACCACAGAATCACATAGAACAGCAACGAGATATCTTCTGCTTTTCTACCTACAGCATATTCTATTAACATCAATTTTTCACTTCTCCTTGTAAAATATCTGCCTGTATCAAGAAATATATACTTGATATTCCGCACTTCATCAGTGAATGAAGGGTGAAGAGATAAAGCCTCTGAAATATAGTTTTGTGTAGATGTAACTCTTTTACTCCCATACTACCTATTCACCAACAGACACACAAGTTTCACATTTATAATGCTAATTGTACACACTGATCATATGCAAGTGCAAAGACCTAGGATCATCCTCAAACCAGACTTCCAAGTTTTACATACTGCACATTGTCACTAAGTAATAAGAAAAGACTAAGCAAGTCATGTATCGCATGTTTTCAGTTGTAAACAGAAAATGAGAAATCTGTAAGATCCTAATAAACATGTTTACAGAGCACACAGAAAACACTCAGAGAAACACCTGATGTGTCTATTCAGTGTGAAATAAGCCCTTTCTAGGTAAGTCACAAAAATGTCAGGTATCTCTGCTGTGTGGTTTGTACATTTTAAGCAAGATAAGATGCTTAGAAATTCCCTTGTTTCTCCTTGCTAAGAAAAGAAGTGCAAGCTGAAACAAACCAACCTGGAAGTCAGAATCCAGCTCCTACCCGGGCACCGCTGATGACCAGTCAGCACTGTCTCCTTCACTTCTCTTATGGCTACTCAGAGGTCTAATGAATTTTGCCTTGATCAGTTTCTCAACTTTCGTTATGACCCCCATCTCCTGGCTCATCAGTTTTCTTGCAGCCCAGTAAATTGGCAGCTGCTCAGTTCCTTCAGGGGAGAGAAGCAAGAGTCAATTGTAATAATGGGCTGCAATTACTCCTGTGTTGTAGGAACTGAGCTGCTGTTGCTGACTGCTGTCATTTTGTCCGCCTTTGAACTTCTTTATGACCCCATGGCAAGGAATTACAGCCCCTGGCTGGAAAAAACATCACACCTCTCATCATCACACAGCATCCCACAGAGCCTCTGGACCAAGTGGCAGGCTGGCTGACTGGGGAACAGGAAGCAGATCACAAAGCCACGTTAATTACACCAACACAGCCTGCTGCTTCAAGACCTTTTCAAACCTTGCTCAGGTACCTTTAATACACTGCTACATACAGCAGCCTACTGACTGTAGGCATGTGTAAATGTGGATGAGTACAGTGAATACAGACTCCTCTTTGTCTAGATAGAGTTTGGAAAGTAGTACAGTTTTAAAACATTTGTCAGTACAAGAGACAGACAAGTTTTGCCATAATATAAATGGAGTCATAGCCACCAAACAGCAATAAAAATATATTTCAAATAGCGTAACTTGCCTTAAACAGAAAGAAACAAATATGAATTGTAATACTGTTAAATATTAGATAATAGTATAATCCCAAGAGGATTGGAGAAGTCAATAATCCAAGTGTGTATCCTCACACAACGGTACAAAACAAGGTTAGCTCTATAGTCCCTCAAAGGCAAAATAATGGAAATAACTGAATTGAAATACTCAAATCATGTATGTCATTAGACATTACTTAAAAAACAAACCAGACTCTTCCACTTCATATTTCCTAGATCACAGCTATCTGTCTTCTCTGTAAATACACTGAATATATGTCTTTCTCAGTCACTACTCAGTTCTGTTCCCACAGCCCTCTAGCTCCCTCACTGCCAACTACTTTGGTAACTTTTGACCTTAAGTGAAAGTAACACAGGTGCACAGAATGCTTTTCTGAAACGTCTTCAAAAACATTAGGTTCTAATTGATAACTCCGCTGAATCTCTGTGGGAGTCTGACCCACAAGCTGAGAAAGAAAAAGCATTTGACTAAAGTTTTCTGGAAATACTGATATGATATCATCTCCAGTTCTTGAGTTTTAAAATGTGCCTTCACTAACAAGACATTATTTTGCACGCAAAATATTTGTGAGGGAGAATTTAATAACAATAGCATTGAAGTGTTTCATGAGGCAATAATTCAGTTTGAGTTGATTAAGTTCAAATTTGCTGGCCTAGCAATTTATTAAGCAGAGATAGAAATTATTGCTGAAGAAGCACACAGGGGTATTCTCCATAATTTTACTGTGCTGTAAACCATAAACTTCTTTCCTCTTGCTTTGAGGATGGTGCATTTATTAAGAATAAAGCTTGTAGATATTTTCTTTACTTTGCTATCATATAATTTTGTTACTACCTGAAACAATGTCATGCTGCTCCAAATAACAAGAAGAAACTGCAACTAACTAGCAAAAAATTTATTTCATCCAGAAGATGAAAACATCACTTCAGCTACAATGAGATTAAATTTCTCAGTATTTTAAGGACCACCTTTCTAATACTTACTTTAAACTATCTGCTATTCACAGTTTATAAGAACACAGATGGACCAATCTATACAGACAATTGAACAATAACATAATCCGTTTTTGTTCCATTATTTTAGCAGTCCAATAGCAACTTCAGTCTGCTCTCTCTCCATTGCCAGGAAATAAACTGAAGTGGTTCTTACCACGAAGAATTCAAACAGAGCTCGGAATAGGACTGTCCAATCTTAAAAGTTACCATGAAGTAACAGAAATCCATGAATGCCAATACAGTTTTCTCCAAGAACACTGAGCTTTGCCTGATGCTGCAAACCAACTATGCCATGATCAATCTGCTTTTCAGTGCTCTGGGTTCTAGACATTACATACTGGTAATTACATACTCTTCTTTACTGGTAATTATATACCTCTTGCTGGTGAGTGCTAACACATTTTATTCAGTATATCTACCAAGGATAAAAATTTTATCAGCATGGTGTGACTGCCAGCATTCACCTGATCATACTCATCAGATTAGGCAAATCTTTAAAAATCTTGCTCCTCACTGGGTAAATGAATAGTCTCACCTCTTTGAAATGTTAAAGTTTAGCACTCCTAAGAGGATATGTATATAAATGAGCACACATATAGGCAATACCAAAAATGATCCTTTTGTGACAATATTTGTCTGAGTTCTGCCACACCAAATAATTTAAGATTAGAGATTCATAAACTGCATCTATTTAACTGTGTTGTAACAAATGTCAAAAATAGCAAGTCCAAAACAGATGTGTCACATAATTTTAAAGTTACAATAGCAGGTAGTGGCAGTTTTAACTAGTTAGGAAACAGAATCATATACATTACATAATGCATGTTTGTGCCTATCTTTAAGGTTGTCGAATAAATGTTTCAGTGAGGATATGTTTTCTACACTGCCTCAGAAATACTTCACTCTTCACTTTTATGACACTACTTTAGCTTTACAAAAACATTAGCATTTCAGCTACATTAAATAGGTTTATACCTGAAATGAAGGGTGTTTCTTGTCTGCCATGAAAACTGACTGGTATGTTTGCAATTAAATAGGAATTTCTCAAAAAATGCGTTAATAGCTATCTTACAAGTAGATCTAAAACCTGCTTCAGCTGTTCCTGCATGTGCTGTGCCACACAGTGAAATCCTTTTTCTTCATGATATTCAAGTAAATCTTAATTTTCTTCACTACTAATTTTTACACAATCAAGGTAGCTGGTAGCATACACATTAGCAATTCCAGAAAGCTCAACTAAGCATAACTGAGAAGCTGATAGCTTTGTCTTTTCCCTTTCTCCAACTCTACCCTTCACCACAAATCAAATTAATTATGGAGCTTTTGATCACTATAGAAGCGTTAGGCTTTCTATCACATTTCAGGTAATAGCTAAAGCGTTAGGAGTATTTACAGCTTAGTGAGATCTTAACAGTGTAAAAACAAACAAGGAAAAAAATCTGTAGGCAAGATTTCATTTAACTGCACAGAGAAATAGAGAAGAACTTGACATTAACTTTTTTTTTTTGACAGAGCTCTGCCTTCTGTTTACAGATGGGTCACTGTCACATTGCTCTTGTCTGATTCAATCACGTTATTAGTGTATTATTTAAAATGCTTTTTATTTATTTTTCAATTTATGCTGGAGTAGGGGGTACAATTAGTTGAAATCTGAAGAAGTTAAGCTCAGAAACCCTCACCCACATCAACAGAATTCCCTGATATAATTTATTTCATATTGCACACAAGAGAAAAACAGAAGCTTTTAAGCTTTCTTACAGAATACAAGTTATTTCCCACTTAGTTGTTCCTGATGTCATGCACAGCAATTGATCTTTGCCATGGTTTTGAGTGTGGAAGACTGGAGTGAATTGCATGCCAAGAAACTGCTGGAAAATTAGGAACACAACCTTAATCTATCATCCCTGCTACAGCTTGATGCAAACAACTGTATTTAAAAGAGGCTGATGCTTCCACTTCAAGTAAACAATATATATTTGATCTTGAAACATGTTTTCACCTTAATCTTCTCTCCCCCAATATATTTCCTTGGATTTTTACTATATATTTTTACATCCTGCTACAGGAAAATTTTGGAGACTGAAGCCTGAAGAAATCAAGGACAAATGAGGGCAAAGGTTCACTTGTTCTTCTGCTACCTCCATGTATTTAAGATATTCTGAACAAGATTTATTCATACAATTATAAGGATGTTTGAACATAGTGTGCACCAGCAATCAAGCAGGCAACTTTATGGAACTTCCCGGTAATTGTTACAAAAAACAGCTTATTACCAAACATCTCCAAACTATATGTGTTCTCCGCACAGAGAAGGATGGATTTTTTCTCATGGTTTTTCAGTAATTCAACATTACACTCCTTGCCCCACTCCAAGTGCACATCCTGTACTTCATTCCCTTCTCATTCATCACCTACCAGTTCTTTTAACAGCTCTTCGCATTGCCCCTCTCATTTACTTTTGCTCTCTTCAATCCCTCACCCTTTTCTCCAGCTTCCTTTCCAAAACTATCAGCAGCTTTTGTAACACATCAACATCCCAGCACCTCCTGAGCTTTAAGTAGCATCCACTGAACTGGCACTCAAGCTACTGCTCAAGACTCCTCATTAGCTCTCCGAATCTTTAGGCAATTATTTTTCTTTCTACTCAACTTACACTCAAATTCTCTTCTTTCATATTGCTGCAGACAGCACCCTCAACTAATTTGATATTTGCAATATTATTGCAATGATACAATGAAGAATCTTTCACAATAAATACTTGCACACATCTCTTCCTGTGACTTTAACCGTATCTCCTCTCCTTCAGATTACAAACCCTGAGCATCTCTGACTTGTCCTTCCACCTGCACCCCCTTTATCACTTCTCTATGTTACAGTATGTGTAATTAATCATCTCCTGTAATGCAATGTTTGATGTTGCCCAGTTTTATTTTAAATGCACTACTAGTATTGGAGAGGAAACAGAAATTATAAGGTAATATCTTATTGGTTCATTCGACATGCATAAACATTCCCATCTGCCACAGTGCAAAGCATTTCAACCTTTGACAAAACAAAAATAACCCACTGAAATCAATAAGAGCACTCAGCCAAAATGAAACAAGAGGTTTTTGATTTTTTTTAATATGAAATGGATACTATTTCTCATACACAACAGAATACTCATCGTTATTCAAGCTTTAACTTGGAGTCATGCACGGAGGGAAAAAGTTGTAAATAATCATGGCATGCAGCCATACATACCATTTTCCAGTCTTTCTATTTTGCTATGTTTCCTCTAATACCACTAATCCTCTAATAAATGCATCTATTTTGAAACTACCCAAGGCAGTAACAAAAGATATCTCAAATTATCTTTATCAAAGCCAAATTCTAGTGCAAACACTGAAACATGTAGGCCCTCTCTGGCTTCAGCTTTACCAATGAAGCTTGTATACATCCCAATGAAGAGGGTACTTTCTGGCAGACCAGGAAAGCATCTGTCACAACCCTTCTGATGGTCACAGAGGGGAGGTTATCATTGGCACCATTGCAGTACGTTGACATTTCAAGCCAATGTTTGAGCTGTCATGAAGGAGCAGATGACATGTTTTTATTTAAGCACGAACAATTTTGAAATAGAAATGGGAGTTTCAGCAAGTTGCAGGTTGAACAAATTGATTCTGTACGATCTATTTTTCACGCCTGCTCCAGAGAGGAAGTTTAAGAAATTCACACTACATAGAGAGTCAAAGAAATTGATGGTTTCTTACTAGCACTATATCACTGCCAGAAGCTCAGGCTAACCCAATCACTTTTTAACTAGAAATGGGCCTGAGACATGATGTTCAGATCTCAATCTGAACTTCACAAAGTTCATGTTGGTTATGTTAGGATTTGGCAATTGGCTTAGGATCTTCTCCACTTTTAATAATGAAGAAAAATCTTTTAAAGCACCAGTGGACTCTCGCCCATCAAGTTTAATAGAAATCAATAAATCAGCTTGATCCGATCTCATTTCAACATTGTAAGAAATCTAAATAGGTGTCTTTTAGCACTGCAGTTATAATAAACCCCTCCAAGTCTCTCTGGGAGTAGTTCTAGTGTGGATGTGAATTCCAATATGAGCAGAATTTAAGGACATCCCTGGAAGTATTTGCTTGGTAATTAATGGCTGAAGCAGAAACTTTAGACTAGAAAGATTTGTAGAACATTAGAGCCCTCTACTGGTGTAAAACCATATTACTGGGCATTTCTTTAATGCAGCAGTGAAAATAACACGTTTTTCAACTTTTAGATAAAACACAAGAGGTACTGGGAGAAGAACTACATTGCATGAAAGCTTAAAGACAGAAGCTATTTCTTCTGATTTCCAAATAGGCTGAAGTCAGAGAGAAACATGCATTCATTCAAATGGAGGATCTAACAGGAAACCTCTGAGGACCATTTGATGCGTTTGATTTTAAGTAAACAAGCTTTGGAGAGAAGCTGGTTTTGCACCATTGTTCATAATTTTCATTCAAGCAGAAGGAAACGACAAGCTGACAACATGTATAAACTTAATCTTGTTCCAGGGCTTGATTTTGGTTTGCCTTCTGCTGCACCACAGTCACTGATCTCTATAGAGCATCCATATAGTAGAAGGGAATTAACATGTCATAGTAAGTCTGTTTAAAGGTGTGCTTACATGATTAGCTAAAGCAAATGTGAAGTCATTGATACTGAAAGGACATAGTAGATACAATTTACCAAATAGCTCACAAGTAATAGATCCAACACACAAATGTAAATATGCAAAATAATAATTGAAAATGCGCACGTAAGAGAAAATTGTTAGGGGGGGGGGAATACAAAAAACAGTTTTAGATTATTTATAGATTATTTATGATTAGCATCCTGAATGCTACCAAGAAATCTTGAAAAGTGAATGGCTCTGGACCATTTTTCCACTCAGAATAGGAGGCAGCAGGTCAGGAAGTGAACAACAGACGGGCTAGTTACTGAGAAAGCGTTCATATTTGAAACAAGAGTTTGCACATAAACAAATCTGAAAGAATAAGGCATACTGCAGTACTTTCCCCAAATGGCCCACCCTGGCTCCAACAACTCATGGGTTGTACTAGTTCTGTGTAAAGAAACTGATCTTTCACTTAATGTCCTATAATAGATTTTCTTCCAACAGTTTGAATAGGCATGCATTGAGCTCCCATTTATACCTTATATCTACAGCATCCTAGGGAGTTCCACAGTTAACTGCATTACATCATAATATATTCACATCCAAACCACACACAAATAAATAAATAAATTAAAGGAAAAAGAAAACCACCCTAGATTTGGGAGCTGGAGTGAAAGCTACTTTATGTGTCTTTTAACACTGAATTTGCTTAATATAATAAAGCTCATGACAAGTTAATTCAGGTTCTGAGAAACACAAGGAACTTTAATGTGGAACATTTAGATGAAGTGTCACTTTAAATATTTTATATATTTAAGTACACTGTGGCATTTTCTATCGCACTGTACTACAGGAGGACAGTGAAACCAGTTCATAGAATAAGCTGATTTAGTCGAGTACTTATGACACACACTTCTAGGAGTGAATTAATCCTACCCCTGCCACTAACCTATTGTGACTCTGAGGGCTCTTCATTTCACCTCACTACCATATTCTTTTTGTCAATGTACAACAGATATAATGATACTTCTCTTGCTTTCTGAAGTCTTTTGAGAATTGCAGCAATAAAGTACTACATAAAAAAAGGATATGCATTTATATTCACAAAGAACCATCAATTTCTAACACCAGTTAAATCATCTTCTTGAGCATTCATTCACAAAAAGCACATGAAAAATTTACCTGCTCATTTTTGCAGATCCACACAGTATTCCCTTGAAGTAGAATAAAGATTTTGGCTTTGTATCCTTTCAGTTCAAGATATCCACTTTTCTCAGGAGCAATAGAAATTCGAGACTGAGGGTTATTGTCAGACTGAGATTTCACAGCATTGAGTATTTTATTAACCCAGTCATTCCTTTCTTCTAAACAAGGAAATAAATTAGACAAAGTTTATGTGTTAAGCAGCAGCTCTACTTTCTACCATATTTCTTTTCTTGTTCTTCCTACTGTGCCTTTCTGGTTGATGGTACAACTGCAGTGTATCAGAGATAACATCTACCATGAAAAGGAGGTAGAAAGGAAAAAAAAAACACCAAAACCAAACAAAAAACAAACATACATTGAAGATTAGAGGCTAGCATGGATATCCATTCATTTATCCATATATCAACAAAAATCAGAATTTATGAAAACGTTCATCACAGTTTTCAAAATCATGACTACTAGGTTCTAAGATGCTTAATTTCAGAGAGCTTAATGACTGAGATGGCATACAGGTAGCATGTTCTTCATTTTCTTGTTGCTCAATCATTAATAAAAGAATTAACGTAATCATTAATAAGGGAATTAACGTAAGCAAATTTCATGGAGCCCAATTATCACCAACCACTGAAGAGAGGAGCCAACTCCAACACTATTCTGTTTGATCATGCTTTTATCCAGTATTTGGCAATTCACAGTTTATTCCATTAAGGTGTAGTGGTTAAACAGTATTGTCAAGGGCACTGAGTAATCAAAATAATATATGTTTGAATGTCTTTTGCATGCAGTACTAGTTTAGCATCTTACAAACATATGAACACAAGTAGGTGAAGTAATAAAGTTCCACTCAGTCTCATCCACTGTTTTCTGATGTTTCACCAGGCTAAGATCAATATACTTTAACACTGAATAGATTGAATGAATTAGACATGACTTACATGATGGAAACATCATGAATATTTCAATTATTTTCTCTAAGAGATTCAAGTCACAAAATGTATGGGATATAATATCTATCTGTATATGCTGTTCACGGTGCATCTAATGTTGACATAATGAGTGCCCAGCACTGTAAAGAGGACTATCAGAACAATACGTTCACTTCATAAATGTAATGTGAGCAACAAGAAGAAACATGAATTTAAGCATCAAAAAAGATTTTGAAGAAGAGCAAGACAGCAGTCTGACAGATTAGCACAGGGAAGGTGATTCTAGAGCTTCTCTTAAAATTATAGGTTTTAAAACAAGTGTTTTATTCTAAAGTATTTTAAAGAAATTGTAAAAGGTTACTGGAATATTTCAGTATAGATGATGGCATGAAATTAAGGTGTGTTTTGTTTTTTCATTTTAAATAGCACTTAACTCCAATTAAAATATCACAGAATCTGAGCAGATTACATTCTAATTCAGCACTACCAACTGTTTCATTTTTTTCCCCCAAATTCCCTAAACTTTCCAAATGTTACACACAGTTTTCCTCTAGCTATTTAAATATATTAAAAAAAATATTTTACTTACAATTTGCAAATCAAATAATCAGAGAACCAAATGACAAGAAAACAAATGTTGTTTTCTACAGATTATGGACTAACACTGGTTTAAAGGGTCATAAGTCAACAAGGGCAACGTTGACATTCTGTATTTTGATACTTCAGCAGAAATTAAGGATAATTAAGTTAATATATAAGGTCTGCAGGATGAAATATGTATAAAGTCTTCATTTCAAATACCTTTTAAAAGAAGTGCTCTTGGAATAGTCCCAGAACAATTTCCAATCATAAATTCACAGAAGAAATAGCATCAAATGACAGTTTGTGCACATATAAGTTAGCAAGCAAGATTATTTACATAATTTACTATGAATACATCATCCACCATTGGAAATAGTAAGGATCAAATTACTTGTATAATATCAACTTATCTCCTTAATGTAACAGTAACAGCTTTATGGACACATCACCAGGTCCAAAGGCAGTTGCGCAGTAAATGAAAATACAATTTAATGTACAACAAATGGCTGCTCTGAATATAATTTTTAAGTCAATATAAGCTGTTACCATTTTGCGGTATTCAAAGGTAACAGCCCATAAAGCAAATTATGACCCTACAAAACAATAACGTGCTAAGATGCTTATGTTCTAATTTATAAAAATGACCAAAATTTGTTTTGGAAGAGAAAGCCAAAAGTAATAAAAATAGACTTACTTCTTAGCTAAGAGCATAAAAATGTCTGAACTGATTTGAGCAGACTTGATAAGGATTTGTTCACCAATGCTGCACTCCTGTTGCAGCCTGCAGCAAATGTATACAACCAAGCTATAACCCATAAAAATGAGATTTGATAAAGGAAATGCTGAGAGACCTTTAGTTATAGTGGGTCTGGCACACAGTCCTGTAAATACATACTACACGTCTCTTTTCCTAGGTATTCCAGTTTATTTGACTGTTTCCATGAATAAGTCATACATGCACTGACATTAATTCTACATATTACAACAGTATGGTGATAAAGTATTAGACTAGATGGTGCACTAACTTCCTCTTTATGTTTGTATTCTCTACCAATATATGGCTGAAAATACTTTATAAGGCAGTAAATAAAGACCAAAAAAGAAAAAAAAACAAAAAAAACCCACATTGTCTCTTATCACATCACTACATACAAGCCATCAACTTCATTGTTGCTCTTCATCAATTTTATATCAAGTAGTGACTGGGAGCAGATGGCTGATAGTACACAGACTGTAAAAGCTGCTAGTGATAACTAATGAATGTCCAGAAAAATTCACCTTTGGAAATAATGGGAGATGAGGTGAAGGAGCTGGAAAACAGTGTTATTATTTTGATATTTCACAATGTATTTTGCTTCTTATTATAAAGATTATAGTTATCAGTAGTTTTACTTTATAAATCCAAAAGAGATGGATTCCAGAAATACTTTCTGCAATATAACTGATCACACATCATATAATTTAATTTATCAACAATGATTGCATGGCCTTCAAAAAATCATTCAAATTATCTACATATATTGTACATACCTTCTTTATCCACTCGGAAGACAAAAGTTCTATGGGATGTAACAATTTCAAATTTATTCTCTCCATGAACTCTAACTGTTGCTATAGCAGAGAGTAGTATTATTCCCTTTGAGAATACTTCCTATAATAAAAACACAAAAGAAGCAGTTAATAGTTGTTAATAAACGTCTCCCAGGTAGTACTATGCACAATGATGTTTCGGATGCTCACATTCCAAACTGTGCTGTTCTCCTACAAGTTCAGCATTTATTATTAATAAAACTGCATCAATTAGTAAATCATTACACTACCCATTCACGACCCATTCATTGTTACGTATCCATGCTCATATTCTGCCTTCTGAAATAGTAGAACATCCCATGGTGAGATATAATGCATATATAAAGCACCACTTCAGGAGACATCTCGTGACACTGCTATCACAAAATGTCATAGTCTTTAATTCACAATTTTATACCAAAGAATTGGTCGTATCATTCATACACACACAATCATAAAATAGAATCAAACAAGGAAAAAAAAAAAAAACATGCCTTCTCTAGGTAGACAAATCCAGAGAATTTCTATGTTCCTTCTCCCCTTCATTCACTAGTTAGCTAGTTAAAATAATAATAATAATAATTACTGATTTTGTCTTTCAGTATTGACATGAAGGGGGGTTGGGAAGTGGTGACAACTCTGCAAAATTCTATTGTCTTGTCATTACTAATCTAATGATAAACTTCTAGCTTGGATCAGTACATGCTTTTCTCCCAGTTTAGATGAAAGTGGAATGATCCCTCAAAAATATCACTTGACTTTACAGTGCGTTTTCCCAAAACTTTCTAATTTCCAGCTAGGAAACACGACAACAGAATTTAAACAACAGCAAGACAAGAAACAAATTAAATGCTACTAGAACTTTCTCCAAGCAGATCACCTTAATTCTTTAGTTGATTATGTTATAAAGTGGCCCCATACTGGGGGGGCCAGGAGAAGCTGAAGCAGATACATGACACTTCACAAGTACTTCTGAACAACTCCTGGATTACAGAGTTAATGCTGTCATCAACATCCTTTGATCAATTGGTATTCTAAGATAATTAAGATAAACTGATAAGATTTATGATCCAGATGCAGTAATATTCCAAGAGGTAGCTCTCCCATAAAGAATTTGTACTGCAGTAAATTTCCTCCTGAAGTATAAATTATTATAACAGACTTTCTACAAAGACTTAAGGGTTCACTGTGAATTCTAAGCATGCAGGATGCAGTTTCTGTTTATTGAGTGTAATATACCACCAATTTTCACTAAATTCACAGTATTGTGTTGTTTCACTTCTAAACACTAATACATATCAATGAACACTGCTTGAAAAACTGCAATTTAGTAAAAGAGATATCAAGATAGAGAAGACGTTACTCTAGTTACACCCAAGAACTACTCTGTTATTCAGAATCATCTATGTACTGCATGTGTATTTTTATTATGTCCATATTTATTTGAAGACAGACTTAAACACAGCAATTTCATATTTGTTAAAAAACACAGGCATTGTGTCAACTACTGATCCTTCACAATGAAAAAGCAAGCTTACTACAGACCGTATTTCTAAAACTGTTCAGATACAATTATATTATGGAGTTTGCAGGCATCTACTGGTTGTATCTGGTACTGTAAGAGAATAATTTAGACTGCTTTAAGTTACAGCTACTTTATTCTACTTTATACTACCTGCTTCAGTCTCTTTTTAAGCTTAGTATGGGTTGGTTGTTTTTTTTAATTTATTTTTTATTTTTAAATTTAGTCATCCTTAAGGCATATATATGTTTTGAAATACAGTTTAAACCACGTTAATTTCTCAATCTCATTTCTACAGCAGCTTCTCTTTCACATGCAAGAACTAGCTAAAAGCTCCTGCAGATAAGGACAATACTCCAGACAGGTAACTAGGTGATTTAAGGAAACAGAAAACAAAACAAAAAAACCCACATCCTTCCACAACAGACAAAATATGACCTATTTCAAGAACAGTGATTGCTCTACTTTGCAGTAAATTTCATTCTTCATTACATTCACATGCAGCATAAACCAACAAAATGAAGTTGTCCATATGAAAAGTAAAGACTTTTTCTTAAATCACTAATATATTTGTCAGGAATTCCAAAATGTTTTTAAACTAAGAATTTCAATACAGCCAGCAGTTCTGCCTTACCAAGTACATTAGAGCACCAAAGTTCTCCTGCCAGAATAAGAGATTCTAAAGAAATACTATGCTAACTGGGTAACTGAAAAGAGTTCTGAAGTGATGCCTTCTTTTCTTCAGTTTACTACCTTCACTTCAGTTAACCACATTCTGTTATGACAAAAACGATGTGAGGTATTATTCTCACCACATCAACTTGCTCAGGACAATGAAAATAGAAGAAATGAGAACCATCACCAATTCAAACCAAAATAGTTTCAGATCAGATGTCCTTTGTAAAAAAAAAAAAAAAAAAAGGAAGTATTTTTATTATATAGATACAAATGAACGATGAGATCAGAAGCTGCCATACAACTAGAGCAAGGTTAGAAAAAAAGTTAGGCAATTCAAACTCAAATCATTCAGAGAAGAATTTATGTAAGCTAATCTTTTTTTTTTTTTTTTACACCATTTTTCAGGAATCTGGCCCTCTTTGTCTTAATTTGGCCCCAACGTTCACTCATTTCATCCTTAATTAGCCACACAGCACATTTCTTACCCAATGCAATCCCACAATGCACTCAGAACTATCGACGGACAATTTTCTTTTCCTTCTATTCACAAGCATCTCCAACTGTTTCATGAAATCCCCAGCTCCCATAATTTGTGTCAAAACTCACAGTACTCAGAGATAAGAAGGTTTAGCATGTGATTCATCAAGGTAATAAGTCAAACACCCAAATTTGGACAAGTTGAACACACACACACACACCAAGCAGCAACTCTTCCATTCACAAGACTACAAAAGAACAGCAAAAACACAACAAACCACCACAAAAAACATAGACAAGAGTCTGTAAACCAAGACCCTGGAGACCTCTTTAAAGTCCAAACTACCAAAGAACCCTTCAAATAGAGGATGGAATGTTGAAATATTTCTATGCAGTCTGTCCCACATGAAATATTCCTCTCAGCAGAAGGGATGATTTCTGTAATCTCTTGCAACAAACAAGCATATAACAAGTCCTGTTCTAGTTACTTCAATTTAACTGGTACTTAACTGATATTTAACTTCAATTAGTACTTGTTTCCCTAGTCACACTGCAAAATATTAAGCAAATTCCAACATTATTTAAGTCATTATTAATGACAGTTTTTCTGCTCTTTCAAAGCTCTGTCATGAATACCACAAAGAGGATAACATACTTTGTCCCTCCAGTCCAAATGTTCTTTTCATCTACATAATCATGTCTACTAAGTGAAGAAAAATAAGCAAGCAAAAACAGGTTGTCTCATGTTCCTCATCAGCAGGCATAATGAAGCATAATGTAAATACTTTTTGCTCTTGTTCTCTGGCCCCCTGGGACATACTCAGCCTTTTTCTACTTCAGTTCTCCCCCTTCATAATCTGCTGAAACAGGTCAAAGCGTGAACACTATATAGAATATGTGGAATTCTTATTTATTACCAACACCTATTAATGAAACCCAAAATATTACACTAAGCTAAATTTTCTTTCAGTTAAATATGCACGGGAAATAGCAAAACTTTCCCAGTGTTCCAATATTGCATATTATACAATCATCAAACATTTTTGAGCTTAGTAAGATTCTCATTTCTTCTAAAAGAAATCAATCATAAAAGTTATTTTTTTGTTGTTCTAAGTCCCCTTAATAATGTTAAATAGATAAGAAAGAAAGATAAAAGGAAAGCAAGGTTTAAAAACAGATGTAAAAAATTACTTTGTTCTGGAAAATGATGATTTACAGATCTATTTTTTATGCCATATTATCAGAAGTGAGCTACTTGAATCAAAGCAACACATAAGCCTGAAAATGTTTCAGGACAATTCAATCCTTAGGTGCAGAAAAGCTAAAACATCCACTGGAGTCAGAGTATCATGCTGAATTTGAAGAGACCATTGTAATGTAAACTATTACCACATTATGTGATTACTCCTAGAAAACATACAGGACAGACATTTATAATCAAAAAATAGATAGGCGGTATGTGTTACTTTTTGTTTTTAGAAGTCTTCCATTCTAAATTCTCTCTATATATATACATACATATATCATGCTGAGTTTCCATGACAAGACAGTTTCCAGCTAACACCTAAGTAATGTTTCATCTCTTAATCGTGTTTTTCATTATTCTGTTCTCCTGTAATAACTCCTTATTCTAATATTTTGTAATTGAATACATTTAATGTAAGTGTTCATTTACAGTTGTTTCTAGGTTTTGTCTATTATACATATGCATTTTGACCCAAACATGTCACTTACCTTTTCATTATTGTAATAAGAAATGCTGTCTCCATCAAATTTAACCCAGCGCTTCTGAAACATACGTTTGCTGTGAATCAAAGATGAATACAATTAAAATGATAAGTTACACTGGCTTCTGAAAATGTCTTAAGTCCAGATTACTGAAAGGGCAAATCACATTTTGCTCCCTGTGTTTGGACCTAAACTTTCTAGAAATTAAAATTAGCCCATTAGAAGGAGAGAACATTGATTTCAAATACAATAAAATTATCTGGAGATGCAAAGTGCAGCACTAATGGAGTTCTGTTATAAACCACTGTCTTGTTTTTATCAGCCAGGTTTCCCCCCCCCTCCCTCTTCCTCTTTCTCATGGTCTTTATCATATTTGAAGTGACAAAGGAAAAAAAGAGCTTTCAATAACATAGTTTTGCTTCAATCTAAGAGTAAAGGTGAAGAACAAGCTATTTTTATTGAAGGCAAAGGAATCTTCTTATTACAGAGCATACTTTTAAGTATTAGAAGACCTATAATATCACTTCCAAAAAGGAACAATGAGAAATTAAAATGACCATCTCAGCGAGAGGTTAAGGACATCTTTGTTTACACCCCATGATACCTTCATTCAGTCTCTCCTGAGCACTCTCTTTCCTGACCAATGAGTTCAGTAAGTACAACAGAGAAACTACTTTTAAATATCTGTTATCAACTGGAGATCATTGACAAGAAGCTCAATGGATTATATCAGGTTCCTGTTAATTCATGCTGTATGAGTTGTGTCCTTTAAAAAATGGTAACGTGAAACTGAAGCAGTTTAGTATGTTCTTTAAAAAATCTTGAAAGGCTATAACCTATCCTTGATGAAAGTTTCAATTCTGAAATCTATTAAACAATTAAGAAAGGACAAGATCCCACTCTTTTCCCAATGTTATTTCTTTTCCTATTAAAGGATGGGTCTGATTTGGCATTGATAAAACATGGTAGCTTACCAAAACTTCCATCATATACCAGCTCTGGCTTAAATAATTTATATAACGTAAGTACAATAAATCATCATTTTTTTCGTAAAATCTGTTTTCCATTAAAATGTCAGTAAACTTTGAGTTGATACAGATAAGGAATTACAAAACTAAGTGCCCAATATCACGTAAATGAACTGAATGGCTTTATAATTTATTGTGAGTTCATGAAAACTAGAAGCTGCACTTTAAACAATCAATTTGCAGCGATTTAAGAAAATGGTACATTTTCATTGGTACATTTCACCCCCCTTAGGGGCCACAAAATGCCAGGTATAAAGGGGGTTGGAAGGGTTTGGGGGTAGTGGAATAGAATAAAGAAACATTCAGTTGGTAGGGACTGAAATAAAATATGGCAAGGCTTTAAAGGAGGAACAAATCACTGTTAGGTTTTTGGAATTTTTTCCTCTCTTGGGTGGTTTCTTTAAGTCTTCTGGTATTTGAGAAATGGTGCTGCACAAAATGTAAGAAAAAGAGCAAAAAAATTTGCATTCATTAAATTATATTTAGGAACAAGTCCTTGCAATTTATCCAGCAAGTATCACTGGCTTGAAACTAATTACCTGAAACTGTTCTACACAGTACCTACCTAGTATTAATGTTGTAATTAACTCAGTATCTTTTTCAAAATAATGTATTTTCACAAAGTACTTTATCTAAAGCTTTCATATTCAGTTCCAAACCCTATACCTTCAAAAAGCACAGAATGAGTTAACAAGAATCCATAACTAAATTTTCTATCCTTCTAAGAATTACAGCCAAAATTGAGGTGTTCAAAAAAAAAAAAAGTTAAATTAAACAAAAAATGAAGCTAACTGCAAATCTTCTGAGAATATGCTATTAATTCTGAAGAAAAAAAAAGTAGAATAAACATGTATTGTAATGAGAAGTCTTTTTAATCTATGCCCCATTATTCTTTGATTCTTTATTAAGATACAAAAGGCCAATGCATAAAAGTTAATGAAACTTCTGAAATGTTATGAAAAATAACAAAACAATAAGGTTTGAGCAGATCAGAATTCCATAATGGCAAAATTGGTTTATCAAGCCATATTTATTCCTTTTTGTCATTCAGCTTCAAAAATATATCACAAGAAAGCAAAAAAAAAAAAAATTCCTTTGACAGAACTACATCTGCAAAACAGAATGTATTCTCAAGCAATTTAATTCAATAGTTTTTGTCAAGTAAACAGGAAAAAAAATTGTTGTAATAGCCAACAATTATTAACACCAAAAATAATGAAAAAATAAAAATATAACATCCAAAATGTAATCATCATTTCAATTTAGCTAAACATTTAGTCTTAAGAAGAAAGAATGCAGAACTACTACTAAGGCCTGAGGGTGAGTACAGTAAAAAGAAATGCATCATAGCGCTAAAGGACAACACTTTGATTTCTAGGTGCTAGTGTAGATCAGAAGTAAAATTCTGCCAACCTTAAAAATACAAAGAGGAGATAAAGAAAATCATTAGAACACTTACAGAAGCAGAAACTACTGAAGAATAGTCTATTCAATTAATTAAGAAAGAGGTTAGAACAATATCATCAGAATTTACATTTATGAAAGGAATATAAATGAAGGCTCTCTTGTGTAAAAGACTCAAAGTCTGGAATTTAAAGAAGGTTAACTAAAACAAATTTTGAACAGTGAGGTCAATTAAACATTAGATTATATTAGTCTATTCTCTTTCTATTCTATTCTTCATTACTTAAAATTTCAAAGGAATGCCTGCAGTCATATTTCTCCCAAACTTTAGGCACATTAATAAACTAAACGAGGAGTCTGTAAGTATTGCTGCAGATTCCTAAACTCAAATATCCACTTATATTGCTATGAGAGTACATTAGTCTGAAATCAATATGATCTCCAGTCAAAGATACAATGGATAAACTGGTAAAAGAGTATTTCAGAATCAGACTTTCTTTTTACTTATTTGTGGTCAACAGAAAAGCAGCAAAACTTTGTAGATTGAAAATATTAGTAGAATCCTGTATTTTTCATTAGTAGCAATCAATATCTTTCTTTTTCTTTTTCCTGAGCATTCCTCCTAAATAAATTTTAGAAGTAATACATCATTAAAAATAGAGAAATCATAAGGAAATCTCCATGAACTCCAAGAACTCCATTCTTGCAATAGTAGTTCCCTTCTCCTTCCCACAACAAATAATAGACAGCGAGCAGAGACTTAAAATGTCTCATACAAATACTTTTGCAATTATACAGTAGTCACTGCAAATACCATACCCTTGAGGTGACAATTTATCCAGCCATCCTGCTTTAACCTTCTTTACCGATGAACCATAAAAGCAAGCATACGGTGCTATTGATTCATTTGCAATTGAAGTTTGAGCTCCTTCAAGTTGTTGAGAATCCATTTGTTTACTGACCAGCCAATTTGAATCTCCACTTCGGTTCTTACCACAGGATGATGACTGGATTTTGGTTTTATTTTTATTTTTCTTTAGAGGCAAAGAACATTGATCCACAATAGAATATACAGGTTCACTTTCTAAATCTTCTGGTGCTAATGATTTGTTTTCCTGAGGCACAGGTTCATTTTTCACACATTCCTTTGTCTTCTCATCTTGACTATTAAGGGCACTAGAAAGTAAAAGTACACTTTACTCTCCATGTATTGCAAAAAAAAAAATATATATATATTAATTAGAACAAATATTCTTAAAACATACTGTATATGCTTTCATAAAATTTCATCTTTGTGATAACCACAGATCGATGTTAAACACAATATATCCTCTAACTACAACCATAACTGAATATTATTGTCTCAACAGGTTCCTTCGGAAGGCTGAATGCTACAGAATTTTAAAATAAATTCTCCTTCCTCAGAAAACTAGCTTTATTCATTTTATAACTTTGGAGAACTTGTATCACCTCTTCCTTCTGTCTGTCCTCCTTCAATAGAATTAAATTGCATACAAGAGTATGAAAGAACACGAGTTTCTGTTTAGTAAAAACCATTGGCCATCACCTCACGACAGGACTAAAGAACGTTTTGAATTTTTTTTATTCTTTAAATGAATAGGCAGAGCATGAAAGTACTCAGACATTATCTAGAAGACAAGGAAGCCAGATTTTATATTCCAGATGTTCTGACTGGGGGATAAGAAATAAGACATCTCTCTCAAAAGATTCTGAAGCCTGGATTTAGAGACTTAGGATAGCCACCTCCTATAGCATGAGGTGAAGGTTCAAAGAGCAGAGAAGTAAATAGATAATGAGACATATAAATGAAGTCTCTTGTGCTTTCAGAGTTAGAGCTCTACTTGTTACATCAGTAAATAACTATTTAAATTTTTATAACTCTTATTTAATACCATATATTCCTGTTAGAAGAATGTTCTTCAGCCATTTCCAGATCTGATTTATTTTCACAAACCAGGAATTCATTTCTACGAAGTTCCTAGAAAAGAAATATGCCATAATAAACATGTGAAGTAGTAAATGATGTTTAAATTACTTTAGACATAAATCACACCAACAGACCAAGTAGCAAAATTATCCTTTTCCAAATTTTCATGTAACATGCATCTGAAAAAAACACATTTCAAAAAGTATTTTAATGTTATTTTCAATCTCATTTTAATTAACATTCAGATAAATAAAAATAATTAAGTATAGTCCAAACTACTTAAGATTAAAAAATAAAAAAATAAACAAATTGAAGAAACTCAATGCATAGAAATATTTGTACTCAAGTTATTCCTGAATAACAGCTGAGTATTTTCTAAGCTCAGGAGCCACATGTCAAGTGCATGATAAGTATACCACTTGTGATTTGCTGCTCTCAGCCTATCTTTCATGTTAATACTTCTCCAAATTGAACATAGAGTGTTTACAGTAGATCAAAGACAAAATACAAGCAAATTTACATTCCCACAGTAAGGCTGAACTCAGTCGTATTGAACATATCTAGCATTTTATTGCCATTCTTTCTTTCTAAAAGGCATGTTTATTCATGTTTGCTTAGAAATCTTTATCACATATTACTTGTAGCGTACAAAATATCAAGGCTAACATTGCTCAAGTACATTACAGTTCACACTCCCTAAACTTGATCTTACAGCCATACTGTTATTACTAAGCTTCTCAACATCATCGTTATTCCTTAAAGAAAAACAAAAAACAAAACCATAAATTAATAAACCAACTTAAAATGAATAGCTTCATACTTTATGATGGAAAAAAAAAATAATTTACTCGTTTAATCTTTGAAGTGTGTCATGAAGCAGAAGATTGGCAGAAAAAAAAAGCAGGTAAGCTTTAACAACTGTTGCCATTTGTTTTCTGAGAAACAGTAACTCAACTTATGTTTGATGGTTTCACCTATACAACATGAAACGATATTCAAAAAAGGACACAGCCAAAACTGAGTATGTGTACAAAAACTGAGGAAATCACAGGCTGCTGATAAAATAACCTTTGGTGAACACCTTGCCTTTCTCTGCCAGTCATATACATTATGAACAATATAGCACCAAACCAAATACTCCATGCTGTTAACTGTTGTAGCACCACTGACTAGAAAAAAAAATAATCCTACATCATGCTAACAAATGAAACAGGAAACTCAAAAGCAACTTATGCCCATGAAGTGCTTGAAATTTCTCTCATAAAACAAGCGGAAGTAGCAGGATCCCATTTTTACAAAATAGCCAAGAGACTAACATCAACCAGAAAAGGGTCTTTAAGAGTAAAAATGTTATCATCTTCCTTTGCTTTTCAGGATGCAACTGTAAGCTGGTGAGATGTAAAACCATACCCCCAGAAGATGTGCAGCTGCATCTCTTGCTCTCCTCACAAACCCTTATAATATCAGGTCATCCCTACTTGTGTCTGTGCCACCATCTTCAGTGGATTGAAGCAGCCTGGGAATTGAGGGGGCTTACAAGAGAAAGTTGAGAACTTATAAGAGATATTAACAAATACCTTACTATTGCTAGATTTTAAAATATGTGAAGAATGAAGAAAAGTTGTGGGGACAGACAGTTCTGATCATTCACGAAAACAGAACCTACACAAATTAAAGAAGAAAACCCATGTTGGTTACAGGATTATTCTGCAAGATGCTCAAACTCAAAATGAGACAGAACTCATATCTCCCACCTCCTGTAACTCCACGGTACTACACAAAGGTAGGGAGCCTTTTCTCCTGCAGTCACCTTTGTAGATACAAGGTTTTTTTGGAAGATATACTTATGTCTAAATTTATATTGTTCTTTTGCATAGGAAGCACCCACGCTTAAGGAAGACACCTAGCTTCTAAACGGCAGGTGGATGGACCTGCCTTCTGGCAGCTCTGTATAAAGCTTCTGTATTTTTCATCATGAAGTAATTCGTGTGCATTAATGTTTAAAAGATTTTTGTCTGTCCGTTTTGCTAGTCAAAATGGAAAGTGAAGAAACCTGAATACTAAGACAAGTACTGGGACTACTGTCACATTACATGCTAAATGTTACTCGGGATTTGCTTGAACGGTTTATTCTCAATCTTTACTTGAAAGATGCTCCTTAGTCTTCTATTAAAGGCAATACAGTTTTATAGCAGAATCTTAAAGGTAAAAATTTCTCCTTTTAAAATATTAAGGCTTCCTATTTTAAAGCTCTAAGATTTGTAATCTGGCCAGCATTCCACAGTATCACAGCGCTTAAGAGCTCACATAGATTATTTATCTCAATATGCATCCTTAACCTAGTCTAAGAATTTACAGAAATAAATGAAAAACCAACACTTCAGAACATACAATTCTGTCACTGAAAATGTGAATTCTTATATAATTTACTCTTCGCTTGGACACAAGAGTATGTCAGCTGTTAAGTATTAGGATTTTTTGTGTTATTTTTTTAATCAATAGATAAAAAAAATTCCTTGTTCAGGTTGACCTGTAGAGGTTTCTAATTCTAGCTGTCTTCCTTCCTCGCTTAAGTCTAACTGAACTTTATGTCCTTAATTCCCTGTTCTCTTATGCTGACTTATCACTAGTCTGCAGTGACTCACTGCTTGTTTCTACAGACACTCCCCTTATAAATTCTATAGAAGCCTTTCTTTTGTTACACCAATAAAAGAAGAATAAAGTTAATGGTCAACTTCTAACCTCTTAGAACAGGCTTCCTTCAGTCAGTATTACAATTTACTATGTTTTCTTAAATACAGATGAACTACATTCTCATGTGAGGTTATTTTTTTAAATAAAAAAAACAAAACAACAATTACTAAAACGTTAGTTACTTTAAAATGTTGCCTAAACTTCTTTATTTATTCTTAGGATATGCGATACTTAATGAAAAAATATCTGAAAATTAAACTTATCTTAGGACCTTTGTTTAACAGCTATGCTTTATGACCTATGAAACTATGAAGTTTCCAACTAGCATGTGATAAATATAGCTAAAAAAAACTGTTAACTTATGTGAAAGTGATAATTAAAATCCAAATCTTCAGATCAGAGAATGTTGTAATACGTTGAATTAATTGGGATTCTACAACCAGCAGAAATAGCGATTCTATTTTGAGCAGTTAATCTAGCTGAACAGCACAGTTTGTTTTTTGTCTTTTGTTGTTGCTTTCTTTTAATATTTGGTGCCTTTGAAAGAAAGACTGCAGACAGTCTTCCCAAGTATGCTTTATTATTACCAACTATTTCAATAAAACATATAGATAAACTATGAAATAACAAGGCTAGGAAAGTTCTCTAGAAAAATTGCTTATATCATTAAAATAATTACAAAGAAGTTCAACTTTGAATTTGTAAAAGACATTTTAATAACTGGCACAGACTGAAGACAATAGAAAACAAAAGCTTAGAAGTAACTTTTGTGCACATAACAAGAAACAGAATGAGAAGCGCCATGAATTTATGCCCACCTCCTTAAAAAGTGAACAATGAAAATCTAACAAAAAAAGAACAATCCCAAAGAAAAGAAAGTAACATCAAAAATAAAGATCATTTCTAAGCTTTGAAAAAACCTCTCATTACATGATGCAACTGGAACCATTTCATTTCAGTACCCAATTTAGTCAGTACTCTACAAGAGTTGAAAAAGAGAAAGATAAGTGAGAAGACAAAGATAGAAAATAATTATCTACTGTTTTCCCCAGGTCAGTGGCTTGAGATCAGCTGAAACAAGGATAAGTAAACACAGAAGCAACAATTTCTGTCAGAAGCAGGTATGTGGAGAGATTCGCATCATCTGGTAGATGCCTTACTAAGATAGTTAAACTCCCAGAACACCATGTGATTCAGAAGTCTGTGCACATTGCATATATAGCATCCACTCTTCAATTACTGACCTCAATGCAGATGTTTACTTCAGAAAATCTTGCCACAAAAAGTGACTTACCGGGTATACAGCAAGTATGTGGTTATATGAAAAAATAGTAAAAGTCCTGAGAACTTTCGTACATAGGAACTAATAGAAAGCATATGGCCACAAGTGACTATCATATCACTTTAGCTAGCATGTAAGCTGCATACATAGACTTTCCATGACTCTGTGCAGAGATGCTCAGTCTTGATCTGACATTATCAGAAGAGAGAAAAGCCACTTTTACCTTTACCATTCAGCTCTAATGGTCGTGTTGAAAGGGATATCCCATCTGAGATGCACCACAGGGTGTCATGCTAAATAATAAGAACTGAGGAAAAGGTGGAAGAAAGAGGAAGAAGTTCAGAGTTTTGGTATCTGTCTTCCCTCCCTAAAAATCATCGCACGTGATGACATTTGCTTTCCTGAAAATGGCTGGAATTATTCACTGAATTCCTTTGTTTTACTTTTCTTATGCAGAAATATTTTGCAATTTATGTAATAAACTGTCATGAGTTCTCTCACTTTTACCTTTCTATTTCTTTTCTCCATCCCATCAGGGGTAAGAAAGTGAGCAGGTATGTGCTGCTGAGTTGCCTGCTCACAACTACAAAGCTTCTGCACGTACCTAAGAAGACAGTAAAGGTACTGAGAGCTGAAAAAAGTGAGCAAAAAAGAATTAAGAGCAATATTCAGTACATAGCACAAAGATTAAAGAGAAGATAAACCATTTGTATTCTTGTCAACTTACTTTAGCATCTTTAAGTTTGTCCCAAAAAAAGGTTTCTCCATAAGGTGATATGATCGGTGGCTTTTCTTCTGAGAAAGTTTCTTTAAGAAAAAAAAAAATAGTCATACACTGCCATGCTCTATAAGTTACTAATAAAAATTACGAGAGACAGATTTTCCTGCTTCTGATTTTTCTTTCCTTCTCAGAAAAAAAAAAAATCAAAGCAAAAAATGAAAATCAAGAAACAATTTTCCATTTCTAACCGAACTCCAGATACTTTTTTTCAGATACTACCCTTTATTATTTTCTCTCAATTTACTGCATCTTCTTCCTAGCATATAGTTTGGATATAACTTGCATATAGGCTATAAGTTAAACAAACAAAGAAAGAAAAAACAAAACAATGTTGTATTCTCTCAGGAGCAATAATTGCAAAGTTGAATCCAAGTTTAGAAAACAAAATCTGTAAAACTAAACAAACCAAACCATTTCATTTCTTGTCAATTTTCATTTCCTTACCATCTTCTTGAAATTAACATGCATAATTTCAAACAAGACATACTTCTGGAGTTGGAAAACTTGTTTTTAACGTGCAACTCACACTACGAAACTGCTATCTTCTTTCACTAAACTATTTCACACAATTAATTTCCTGTTATTTCTGGGAGTACTCTACTCACTAACATTCAGCAGCATTAGTCAGAAGTATGCTGCTTGTAGCTTTGAAGAAAAAGCTGATTCTGCTTTAAAAAATCTGCATCCAATCTTAGAAATGCATCATAGTCAAAAACAGGCATGTTAAGATAACTGAAATACAATGTCCAGATTTTCTAATTTTCATATTTTTTCATGAACAAAAAAAAGTTAAAAAGGAGAAGTGGTTATGTGCTGGTTAAGTACCAGCATGTTTGACTTACTTTTTTGTGAAACTTGCCTTCCAGTACAAGATACATCTATAAGATCTGCATTTCTTCTTCTCTGAAGAGAACTTGAATAAAATAGAGCACAAAACAAAAACATTAAGTGAAATATCCCAGAAATTGAACAATGACATGTTATGCAAGCAAACACACCACTAATACATATATAAATAGAAATAAACAATTTTAGGCCTTGGGACTTAAAACTACCCCACAACTTGCATTCCTCCTTTTATGATACACAATACCACACTGATCCGAAAAGACAATTTCAGAATTTCTTTTGATTTGAGTTGGCTTTAATACTCATTTAGACCTTAGGGAAATGTGAGGAACTACCTTCTCCTTCCACTTCTCATTTAATGATCACATTCAAAAACCACTGTACTGCCAAATTCAGTCTTTGATATGTGAAACTCAAAGTGAGTTTAGGTACAAAAAAATCCAGACAAAACAGACACTCTAAACGAGTGAAAACAAATAATTCTGAAAATTCTCAATGATTTTTATTCCCAGTAAATTTTCAATCTGTAGCATAACTGAAATTGCTTTGCACCTGCATGTGATTACCATAATGTATTTTATAGATAAATAAGAACATATGTATATTTATATAAACACACACACATTAGTAAGAGAAAAATAATTTTATTATTGACATTGTGCTGGCCTCTAAGCATTTCAGAAACTTCATGTACAGTGGCACATGCTGGTTAGGATTACATTTTCATCTTTATTACTGATATTTCAGGCTTCAAAAGCAACTTTTGAATAACAGAACAAGAAAATATATGCCTGAAGAAGTACATTTCCAACCCATCTTAAGTGCTACAGCAGCCTGCTCTGATATCACCTGTTAACATGCGTAACTAGCAATTTCTCTATATTATTTTCTCAGCTTGAAATAACAGTGATATAGACCATTTTGCATTCTTACAGAATACTCATTGATTGATAAATGCTATATAACATTGCATAAAAGACTGTTGCAGTCTTTGCTGAGAGTTTGCCGTTCTCTGTCCAACACAGCCAAATGTTTTAATGAAAATATCAATACATCTGGTTTTCATTACCCCACTAGACATATTGAGATGTTCTTTCATTAATAGCTATACCAGAGACTTTAGAAATACTGACCCATGAAGTCTGAGTTGAATTGTTTCATAATATAGGCTGCTGTTTATGATAGAAGGCATAGATTTATACATTTCCATATGGAATTCTTTTTAATCCACACCTAAATCTGCCCTCCCAGTTACTATGATTAAATTCAACACAGAAGTGGCACTGAAAATATATTTTCCATTTCATGTTATCCTTGTTATACCCGTTACGCTTCCAAATAACATTTGTACAGAATTCTTGTTTTAGAACATATAGAATAGGTTTGCCCAGTTAAAGTGGATTACAACCTAGCTCCATGCAAAATAACAACTTACTCTCATAAACAATTAAAAAAGAAAAAACACAAATACTTACTGCCTATTGAAATATTTTACTAAATTTGATGCAGCTACATCTTTTGAAGTTACATTAGCAAGCTATTTTCATGCAATTGAACTAACCTGGTATGTCTACAAGAAAGACAAAATTAATATTTTTCAACACAAACACCATTTGTTTGTTGTGAAGAGTTGTTTGGTTGTTTTGTATTTTGGGTTTGTGTTTTGCTTTTCTAAGTAGTTTAATAGTATTAACATGAATTTGAGAGAATCAGATAAGCAGCTTTGATTTGAAGAGCCCTTAAGACTGATCATTTTTTTCTTCATGTAAACAAGTCAGTCAATGACTTAGCTTCAGAGTGGAAGGATTTAGAAGTGGGTAATGGTAATAGTAATAAATCAAAAGTAATACTGATAAACTCACCAGAAAATAAGAAAGAAATCAACTTATATCAACTTATCAACCTGCTTTTTATTTATTTATTTTAAATTTCTGCATACTTGCATGCATGTAATTCATATATAGAAAGAAAATCTGTTAGAAAGATAACGGTGGAGTTTTTACCTGTAATGTAAAATAAATTCGGGGGGAATTTTTGAAAAATGAAATCCTATCTTATCTCCAGAAATAAATGAAACAGCTTAGTTTGACCATTTGTTTGAAGGATTACATTTAAAAAACAAAACAAAACCAACGTCACACAGTGCAAGATGTAAAATAAGATTTTAATCAATGCTCAGTTAATGAACAAAATGAACTCCTGAATTAAATAACAGAAAAATTAAAATACTTACTTGGGGACAAATAAGACATTCTCCTTTCCCCTCACTCTTTAACAACGCACTCACATAAAAATCACTGGTTATCTATATAAGGAGAACATTCTCCTTAATTGCCAAAATTGCAAATAGTCTTCAAATCATAATGTTCCAATTATATAAGATTTCAACTAAAGTTCCTTTTTATTTTTTTCTCTTTCTTCCAACTCTGGAGATTAAGACCCATTATTTTCAAGAGACACAGAATGTGGCTCAAGCTGCATACTCCTCCCTGCCTCTGTTTCCTTGTGCACAAACAGGATGAAAGGGTGTGATGAGGCAGCAACTTGCTAAATGCTGAGGGACTGGAAAGGTGAGAGCTTAGTGCTGGGCAATGCCAAGTTGTTCTAAGCTCTACTCTCTACTTGCCACCTCACAAGGGATGTGAGGGAGGGAGCTCATTGTAACCAGCCAGTGCATGAGAGCCCTTACTGGCACACATCTTCTGAGTGCTTTAAGTGAACAAAACTTTTGCTTTCTGACTATGGTTGCTAGTCAGCTCCAAACCTAACCCTCCTATAACACAAACACATGCAAAGCGCTTCACAGTGCTGCGTTAGAGCTCTGGGATTCATAGGCTGCTTGCAAAAGAAATGAATGGAGGTGCTTGGCTGTAGGAAGAGAGGGATCTATTTCTACTACCTAAAATCTGCTCTACATGGAAGAACATGGAGCAAAAAAAAGAGAGAGATCAGCACCTGTCTGGGATCTTCATTAGCAATACTGATGACTTCATATTAGAAACAGAGTCTGTAGAATGCTGGCCCTGCTTAGTGTCCACCACAGAAGAGGCAAGTTGCTGGCAATGGACAGCTTGGCTCACAGCCAAGTACCTTTGTTCACCCAAGTCCATCAGCTTTTGCAGTTACTTTTGGTCGATTTCTTCTTTCTTTTAATGAGGAATCTGCACGACTCCATTACTGAACAATACAAGTGACAAAGTTGGAGGATGTCTAGAAATCCACAAGTAGATGGAGTGTGTTAGTTTCCAACATTATCTATGTGACACTCACTGTTCTATCACAGCCAGCTCCACCGTATTATAAATCTGCCTCAGGATTTCTGTTAATAGCACTGCAGCTCCAAAGAGTGAAATTGCCACTATTTCACTCATCAGTGCCTGCTAAAGGACATGGTCCTAGGCATGCAGAGCCTTCAAATCTATCTCGGTACTTACTATCTTTAATCGTAGCTACAGGCATGTATGTAGTTATCTCCATCCATTGCACTACTTTCACTACTTTGTCTTACAGACACACTCAGTTTTTAACTCATGCATGGAAGAAGTTGCTAAAGCCATTGAGAGGCCAAGAACTTTCAGCCCACACTGTCCAATCCCACATTTCTGAGAAAGCATACTAACAAAATAAGACTACTGACTTAAATACAAAATGCAGAGGCCCAGAATTTCATTGCATAGGGTGACAATAACTCAATCTAATAATGACCTTTTGGACACATATTTCAGTTTTGGAGAATGATTCACAGTTTCTTCTGTTTGGGAACTCATTCAAATGTTTTTAAACACCTTCACAGTGACGTTTACTAATTCTGTATGAAAAGAGTTCATAATGCTGCAATAAAGAAAAAATTCTGGCTGGTAAGAACCTAATGTAACTACACATCACTGCAGTGCTAAACATCCAGAAGTGCTGCTAAAATCTGCTCAACCAGTCAAGAACATTGTATAAGTTGTGGGTTTGTTTAGTTTTTTAAATTCTGCACCTCTTGTAGTTCAGCAACACAAAATATTCTTCAAAGAAAATACTCAAGATAGTATAACTTCCAAAATGCCATGGTGTCTTACCAGCTGACAGCATGCTCTGTCACAGGTAAAAGCCAGGAGTGTAAGCATAGCACAGGAAAGCAGCTAAGATTGCAAAAGAGGCAGGTATATTATTAGTAATAAAATGTTATACAGTCACAGCATTACTAAGTGTCACAAGGGGGCCTACTGTACTGACTTGATGTGCCAGAAAGTACTCAAAAGATCATGACAAAAGCATTTCCTTGCACAAAGATGTAATAGCTAATATCCGTGCATGTCTAGAAGACAACACGGGGTTTCCCAATAGATTTCAACTGGATTTCTCTGCCTGTATGGAAAAAGCCTTCACAAATGTAATTATAAGGAAACCAGCATCCATCAACAGAAATCAGTTGAGAATATTTCTTTATGCAATCCTATAGGAAAGATATGATCTTTCCTGAGGTTAAAGATGCTGTAAGATACCACTTGAGAGTTCTGTACTAATTTCTTGCCTCAAAAAAAAAAAAAATACCCAGCAGAGTTAATCAAGAATGTTTCTGTGAAGTTTAAGTTCTGTTTTGAAGTTGATCTTCCTCAGACAAACTTGCTACCTGTCCATCAGGATTTTTACATTGTTATAAGTGGAGCATAACGATGAAGAACATAAGCTCAAGTTCACAAACCAGAATGGAGGGTAATGAAGTTGGTGACCCAGTTGCTCATCAGTCAGTAAGAGATCAGGATTTGGAGGATTTACTTCAAAGGTGGAAACACTATAAACACAGCATATTCCTTCTACTAGCTGATTATTTCTCAGAAGAGATAACAATAAGTAGTTACTAAAAGAATATTCTTATCTTTTTGCATTAGGTCCCCATTTCAGCTCAGTCAGAATAGCTTCATTAGACTCAGTAGGGGTAATCACTCCACAAATGTTAACATTCAGAAGGCAGTGATAAAAAATATATATATATATTGAGGCAAAGATCTCTTACACGTTGCAAAAAATCTTTGCCTCTTCACCTGCTCAAACAATTGTACTACAACATTTAGTATTAATGTCATTCAACAGTCTGAAAGAAACTTACAAATGCTTGGGAAAACTCTGCACTTAAGGCATGTATAAACTTGCTAATAATGTTTCTAACTGCTAAGATATGCTGATGAAAAAGACAAGATAAATACAAAACATTCTCAGACATGTCCCTTCGAGGTATAGCTAGTGGTTTGAAAAAGAAAAAGTGGCTAAAATAGTGCAACATAAAATCATTTGGGTACGTCTACAGCAACAAAACTTCACATATGTCTTTGCATATGTCTATGAATTTTTCTTCTCTCTAAGACACTGTGGGAAGATACTCTGTGTATGCAGCTCATAACATTACAGTCAACTGCTCATTCATTTCCTCTTATTTTTAGTATCCATACTTAGTAAGAGAGAATTACAGAGTTAAGTTCTAATATCAGATCTTCTGCATTTCCTCATCTCCTTGCAAAAGAAGCATCAAAAGTTTATTCAAGACAGTAAGTGCTACTGAGTAGCATTCTGAATGAATAAAAATGTACATAAGCATAAAGGGAATATTTTCAAACCAAACTACCTAATTTATCATAAATCAACTTTACTGGATGCTATTCAATCCTACTGTCATCAGTGTTGCACAAAGCTATCCTTTACAAAAATTCTCTGACAACCCTCCACTGCTACCTTCTATTTGCACTTGATAAAACATCCTTTGAAGGAGTAGCTTTTCTTCATTCTACAGAATTACAGTAAAGCTTTTACTAGTTAAAAAAAAAAAAATGTTTTTCCTTCCCCTGGTCCCTTTTTTTTTTTTTACTGCAAGCATCATTAAAAACCAAGCTTCACTGGTGTGCAAATATCAGCAGAAGCCAACAACTAACATCACAAACCTGTTGCATAAATCCCCAGAATTAACAGTTAAATGATGAGGCATTTAGAAACTGATACATGAGCCACCTTGAAGAAAGTGCTTGCTTTAGACCCACAGCGTATAGCAATTTCTTCCACCATTAAGTATTCTATTCTAATTTAAAAGAACATAAAATATACTGCAGTTTTGTGCTTTAAGGACAAGCCTTTAAATCATCTTCTGATGTCCATGTGTGCAATTCTCCAGATACATCTTGCTTCACACAGATACATTCTTTCCAGATGGCTACACCATACAATGCATGAAACAGACAAGGTGGCTATCCTAAATTTTGCCTCACTTTCCAGATAAAAGTACATGAATATCTGTATTTCTGTAAAATTTTCTAGATATTTTTAATATGTCACTTATAAGAAAATAAGCTTTAATTTCCTATGAACAGTGTTTTCCAGAAGATGCACCCTTAATAGGTACTAAAATGCAACAAGAATACTTGTGTTTCACAATTATAACTCATGTTTCCCTACTGAAAATAGATCTTGCTAAGATGATTGATTTCTTGAATTTACTATTTTTGACCATTTTCCTGCCATAAATCAGGATTTCATATGATACCGGGGCTAGTATCTGATTAATTGTAACATTCTGGTTTGGAATACATCCAACAGCCTTTCATTTTTCAGTATAATTTTTGTAACAATTGCATATTTTTATTCTTCTTCATCTGTATCTTAGATATAGAAATGCTATACTTATATAGCAGGCTAGATATATATCTAAGAGCATACAGATGTAGACCAATGAATGCCTGATATAGTTGTTTTTAACTTGAGTTATTTCTAAAGCAATAAGGACTCTTTGGAAGAAAGTAGAGGCACAGATGATTGCAGAGATTATAATGTGTATTATTCTGAAGTTTCCCTTATATTCTCATTTGTCCTTTTAAATTGTTCTAAAGCATAATCCTTCTTTGGTTAGTATAGCATTATTCATTCCAGATCCACTATATTTACAGCACATACAAAAAAAAAAATCCACAGAAAGACACTTCTCACCCCTTCTCTTCCCCCCAAAACATCCCATAACTTATATGATGATAATAATTCATCACAAAAAAGAAACAGAAGTTACCTTAATGAATTTCCACCTTTGCTTGATTCAGGGATTTCTGGTACTGGTCGATGTCTTAATATAAAAGACCGGCTTGATCTTGGAAATGCTTTCACACAGTTACGCGTACAAGAATCATATAAGTCATTGTCTATCATTTCTCCTTTAAACTTAACAAATGGCGAATGTGGCTCGCTATCAGATAGATCCTCCTCAGCTGCAAACATCTGATGTTTGTTTTCCTTGCATTTTGATTCATATGAATGAGCAAGTGAGAGAGGCTCACAAAACACTAAGCAGTCAGCCAAGTGCTCATCAGTTTGGTATGCAGCAGCTTTTTCCAGAAGTGTATTTGACTGAGTATTCATCTTCATGCTTCCACTGACAGTTTTTGGTACGCTGTCTGAATTCTGGTTTAAACTAGAAAAACCTGAATTTGTAAAGCTGTCATCATTTGCATCCAACAGCTTTTGCTCTCCAAGCCTGAACCTTTCTTTACCAATGTAAGCTTTGTTAGGAAGCTGTACCAATGATGTCGCAGGTATCAAGCCAGCTTCATCTACATTTAAATGGCTTGTTGGGGAATCCTCATCCAAAAATGAACATTGATTCTTTTCTAAACCTTTCAACTCTTTGTGTTTTAAATTATCACGGGGAAGAGAATTTCCTTGCATTTTTGAAAGAGCAGCATCTAACTGCTTAAGAATCCTTCTGCGATGGCCAGTAGGCACTACTCCCATTTGCTGAAGTGCACTGTTATTTATTCCCACGCAGTCTGTCACAGTGTTATAGCCATTTTCTTTAAAGTTAGGAAGATACTGCCCCAAGTTAATGTTGACCAAGAATTCTTCAATATCAGTGCCACTGCACGTAGATGACATGATGGCAGCCTCATTCCGAATATTGCTTCTCACAGTCATGTAGAAATAGTCAGAATGAGTGAATAATCAATGGCAACAGAGCTCCCTTAAATATGTTGTCAATCAGCCTCTCCAAGACACTTCAGGGTTCTTTTGTTCAAACTGGTTTTGGTCTTTGGTTGTTTGTTTTTGTTTTTTTTTTTTTAATATGGCAAACCTAAGGAAAAGAAAAACAAAATGAGAAACAAACAGAAAAAAAGAGAAACATTGCTATATTAAGAGGCTTGAATTCACATTAATCTTGGATAAAATTCTGAAAGGCTCTTGTGTCAATTGTACAATAATTTTTAAAAATTTCTTATATATGAAAATTTCAAACAGGGTAAACAGCATAACTCCTCCATCCTTTTATAATCACCTGTAAAAAGAAACTAGCAAAATCTAAGTCTTAACACAAGTAATGATTTTAAAACATAATCCTAGTAGCTTCAAGATATGAACCACTTATCTCCAGACATGTGCTTTTACAGTACTGGGATATAAAGAGTAGAAAAAATGGTCTAAGAATAGAGCTGGAACCCAGAGCTTTCTCATTGCCATGTTAGCACCAGCTAACAGGAAGGGCTGCTACTGCATCTTCTGAGCCTTACACTCTTCTTAATGCAGAAATACACTTTAAACAGGAAAAGGGAAAAAATCACTGACTACAGCATTCTTAGTGAACTGTGGGTTCAAGCCTTTTTCAGATGAGAATCCCACTGAAAAAGAACCATAACCAGTACAAGAGTTTGCAGAGGGTCACTTCCAAAAATGTGCTGGGGATTAAAAAAAAAATTCACTAAAGTTATTTAAAGAACCATAGCTAAAAAACTGTAGAGGTGATCAGAATATTCCACATGGATCACACCCTTCAAAGAACTGCCATGAGGGAGGACAGGAACCAGGTAACTACTAGCTGTTAAGTATTGGCAAGGAAGCAGATCCCTCAGTCACAAACCAGCAGATGCACAGCCAGAGGCAAGTTCTGGCCTCCGTGATGGGGACCTTCACTATTTCAAGTTGCCAGGACAGTTTCTCCTCAGTATTTTCCAACTCAGTTTTTGCACTCCCCAGAATTCACTACTCATGCCAGATCTTCCTCCTTCCATGGCCATTTTCAAATTCCTGATTTACACAGCCCAAAGCAGATAGAGAAGCTACCACACTGAAGGTGTCTGAAACAGCCTGAAATCACACGTCTTTAGAGGCTTAACAGCAGCAAAGAATAACAGGTTTTTGTTTCGTTCTGTTTTTCTTCTCTTATCTTTTCCTGTATACAAAGTAACTTCGCCTTAGGGAAAGTTGCTGATGGTAGCAACTGTCCTGGCACGCAGGTACTAGCCTTCAGCAGTCTGGAGAATAAAAAGTAGCTTCAGTAGCATAGTTTAGGATTTAAACAGCAAGCTGAAAGAAAAGGAGTCATACAACCAGAATATACCCAAGGTATTAGATATGCATTATTCTTCAAAATATTTTCTATCAAAAAGGATGCTACTTATCATCTAGAATTGAAGCTTGAAAGATTGACTACTTTCATGCTATATCATCAGCTCCAATAAAGGACAAAACCTCTTCCAGTTGATTTCTCGAATCCCTTTTGAATAACTAAATAATTCAGGCTTCCAAAAAGAAATAATCAAAAACAAAGAAAAACAAACTTTACATTACACCATGTATACATGCATATGTGCTGCACAATAAGAAGAAAAAGTAAAGTTGAACAAATCCACATATTTTTCTGGAGTATGTATCTATCAACACAGCATATTCTTATATAAGTTTCATTATTTATAACAACTCTCTATGTCCTCGACAATATAATCTACTTCAGTTCTTGAGCTGTATTTTTATCAGCTTTGATCTGTGTTCTCAAAGGTTCCAAGCAGTGACATACCATCTTCAATAAGAAAGGCCCACAGCTAGAAATTCTTTGGAGAGACCTCTATAGGCCAATCCAATAGCAACCTCTCATCAGAGACAAAGTCTGTTGGGGAGTTAGCTCTCACTGAATGATTCCTACGTCACTTCAATTCAAACAGGCTTGAATTGACCTAAACAGATTAATCATCAGCTTTTAGAACAAGAATTTAATTTGTCCTTCCACAGCCTGAGTGGATGTCTAAATCCTCTTCATTCCTTTAAAGACTTCAAGCATCATCATTTCCTCAAGCTTTTCACATACGCCCCTTCTCAAAACAAAATTCAACACTTCTGCCCCTCACCCACCTCTAAACCCCTGAAAAAATACATATACAAGGACATCTGTCAAGTCTGTCAAGAAGTTGAATCTATATTCTTAGCACAGAGTAACTACTACAGAAATGACTAATGCAAGCAAAAAACATCAGGCAGGAACTGTTTGTATCTCAGTGCCTCATGTAGTCATGAAGAAAAAACAAAATACACGTATTCAAGTGTATGAAAAAAAATCTCAAGTGCTAGCATTTCAATCTAAGTATTTCAAGTGTTTTTTAAATTGATTATCTCAGCCATTTCCAACTTTCTTGGGTTTGTGGTGTTGTTTAGCATGTTTATCCCTGAGGTGTTAGCACTGATTTTCACACAGTATCATTCCTTCAAATTTTCCACCTTCAACAATAACAAAAATAATCACTTAGGTAAGCAGCTTTTATTTACTTACTTACTTTTCTGCATCTAAGTACTACATTTTCTACACTCAGTGGCTCTACCTGCACCTTATACTGGAATACCTCCAGTACTGTCACTTTAGGAATTCAAACAGCCACACTATATCAGTTACTTGTATCCACCTCTGCCCAAACCACAACAGTATGTATTATCTACTATAGAACAATCTGCTTCCAAATTTGCAGAATGTCACTTCTTTTTGCTGCACACTTTGCAACACATTACAGGGCAGACTGAGAAAGGAAGAGGCTGTTTGCTGAGGAGACATTCTTGACCACAAAATGCCAGCAATGCTAGGAGCTGAAGCCACGGTCATGCTTTGTTTCAGCAGTCATTTCTAGCTGAAGCCCTTCTAAAGAAATCGTACAAATCCGGCCTACTTATGCAGCTTGTTAGGTAGCAAGATCACTGTCATGTGTTAGTGTACTTGAGGATCTAAGGAAAAGGTTATGTTTATTTTGGTTTAACTGCTCTCAGATGATGCCTCAAGTAGCATACAACTTAAATTAAATTAAACTTAAATCCAAACAGGTGAGTGTTTATATCACAAGCCAGAAGATAAATAATAAATAATTTCTTATGTTGCAGTGTTTTGGCCTCAAAAAGTATACAGAAAAATGGAACTCAAGCATTGCATCCAAAATAGTAAACTATTTCAAAATAATGACCATCAGCGAAAAAGATTACATTCTCCTCCACAACTTTACCTGTGGAAAAAGCCATAACAAATCCTAAAAAAGTTTGTACAACATTGTATATGAAGACATAGTGACATATACACATTTATATATTTACTTTCACATCAGTATTTGTATCGTGAGGGAAATCTAAGTAAACAGTTGTATCTAAGTTCAGCTTATAGGGCTGCATCCATACTTTCACTCTCAGAAGCAGTGTAAAATAGATTGTCCCACTGTATTGGGCAGAAATGAGTATCCAAAAAAAGCAAAAACCTTGGGGGGGAGGGTGGGGGAGGATGTGGAAGGATTTGGTCTCGTGTAAATAAAATTAATTCTTAATTCATTGTCATATCCTCCAACAAAGAGTAACCTAGACAAAAAACATTTCATGAATTTATACAAATGGGGAGACTGTTAAGAGTGACAACACAAAATAAAGCTTGGAAGACACTCGACTAATCAGTTTTACAAAAATAAGCATACAGTGTCCAAATAGCTATGTAGAAAAAAACATTACAAGGGAATCCATCTAGGCTTCTCTTCTAAGCAAATACGCCTTTGGCATGTGATTAACTGCAATTTGTTTTGCATGTCCTAAGTCTTAGAAGGGATCGCCCATCTTTCTTGCATATGATGTTTCTCACACACTCTCCAAAATGATTTTAAGATCCTTCTTCTCTCTCTCTTACGGAAGGAACTGCAATGAGGCAGAAGAACTAAAAGTGGCATAGCAGCTATTTTTGCTCTCAGAAATCAATAGCTATATAGCCCCGAAGTAAACAGGACAATACCAGCACAGAAAAGTATCCCATCATTTCCAGGACTCTTCCTCACATATTCCTGCATGTAATATTCTCAAAAACTATACCAACTGAAGCAGTCAGAACTCCACGATTTCCAAGTTGGAAAAATTTTCACAATGACACTGACTGGAAAATGTGTCTGGTCAAATGAATGTAAGCTGAAGTATGCATACAAAACAGCTTTTAATTAAACATGTGAATAAAAGGAAATAACTGAATATAGAAGCACTCTTTCTCACTAGTCCATACTCAAAAGTGACTCTCTTTTATTTTAAGAATGGTACTGATATTAGCCTTAAGAAAACTTTAGAAGTACATGGCAAGCCAATCTCACTTTCAGTGATGAGTTCAACAAACACAAGCAAGTTCAGGCTTGCTCTCAACTTCTGCTCAACCACATACAAGGTAAGTTTCAAATAAAGAGGGGGCAAGAACTAAGCAACTACCCTAAGACTTAACAAGGACAGACAAATCTATCAGGGAATTTCATCTTCCTATTGTATGAAACTGCATACAAACTGACAGGATTAGCAGGCTTAGAAAGTTGTAGATCATTAGAGATCTTTCCAAAAATCCACACAATGTAATCAACATAAAAAAACTCTACCGAGTGACCATTTTAAAATCATTACATAACCTTTGGAGCAGCACACATCAACAAAACTCATGGCAGTCATGCTACTACAAGAGTTTTGTATTTTTTGTTTTCCCAAAAGCAATGAAGATACCAAACATATCTCAACACTATGCCCGATTAGGAAATACTTGAAGTACATCCTCTGTCAAAATGTTTTCTTCTTGTTGGTTTTCAGTTTAACTTTTTTTTTTTTTTTTATTTCAGAATACCTCTCTTTCAGAGAAAAGTTCAGTCAACTTTGCTAGTTTGGAGCCAAACCTCGCTCTGCAAGAAATTCCAGTGAGGCAGCCCGCAGACAGCGTGCAGAAGCGTCTCTGGAGCGAGTAAGTGAATAAGAAGCCGAAGGTGGACCCGGCCGGGAGCACTGGGGCGAGTTGCTGCAACAACACCCGGTGCCGTTCCTCACTCTGTGCCTTCCCTGTATCAGCGAGGGCATCCGAGAGCCCCTCCGACTTTCTGCAACGTGAGTTTCATCCACTTCCCGGCAGAATTCCCAGGAATACGTGGGCAGCTACCGAAAAGCTTGCATCTAACTTCCCGAAAACTACTCATAAATAAACACACAGTGATAAAGCACAGCTCCTCGGTATGCCATTTACATACAGACCGTTAACATAACCGAGCTGAAAAGCAAAGGGGAGGCAAAGTGCTTCCTTCCTGAGAAAGCCCGGCTTCCGAGCCGTTCCCCGTCCCGGGGCGCCGCGCCTCGCTCCGAGCTGCCCGCTAACACGCAGCCCGCGGCGGTGCAGCGGGGGCGGCGAGGCCGGGACGCCAGCAGCCCCACTGCACCCAACCCAAGAGCTCCGCAGCGCCCAGCCCGGCCCGGAGCAGCTCGTGGTGGTGCTCAGCGAGCAGGCCTTTCTCGTACCGGGCACCGGCGCAGCCCTGGTCCCGAGAGCTCCGCGCACGCGGAGGACGATTTACCTCGGTGGACAAGAACACAGAGGGAAAGAAAGGAGATCAGCACTTCAGACCGCTTCGCCTTTCTTTTCTCACTGCTCGCGCCTTCCTTCCTGCTGCTTCCACGCCGCACCCCACCCCCGCGCTGCTCCCGGGCAAGCCGCGCCCGCGGCGCGGAGCTCGCAGCCGCCCTCCCTGCACTCCCTCTAGAAGCGGCCGCACCTGGGCGCGGGTGGGGAGCGCCACTCCGCGCGTGGGCCGTGGGGCGGGCCGCCTGTTTCTGAGGCCCAGCCAGCAGGCACGGGGCACCCTGCTGGCCCCGAGTGAGATGCAGCCTTAGCGCTGGTGGCATCGCTGTTGAGTGATCACTTGATTAAAAAATGGAATAAAACTGCTAGGTTTTAGGCACCACGTCTATCCTCCCCATTTCTAGCAACTCGCCCACATCTGTGAATTACCGCCCCGCTGCCGAAGCCAGCTGTATTACACGAAGTGCGACGGGGAAGTGCTTGCATGGCTCCAGTGGGCACAGTGTCTTCCTCCTCCTTATGCATCGCCTCTGAGTGTCCGTAACCAAACCCCGGGCACACCGCGGGGCTCCCAGCAGCTGAGATCCGACGCCTGCACTCTGCTGAGGCAGAAAGGCCGTGAGGAGCAGCAGAGGAAAGACCGATAATTAAAGCTGTCATTTAGGAGCCAGTAAACCTGAGTTCATCTGGCTGCTTCAAAGATTGCTCACTACATGCCAAACAGAGCCCCAGTAAACAGCCTTGCTTATTTTAAGACTTAAAAAGTGTTGGTGCCTGAGGGGCACCATGCAGTAAAATGAGTTTCGGGGATCATACACTGAATGTAAACAACTCTACAACACAATAAGAAGCTTTGAAGGTCAGCATTACAGAACCAATTCCATCAGTACTCAAGAACTTCTGAGATCCCTCTGCACCTCCTAGTTATTAATGCCTCAATACTGAAAAAGGTACCCAATTTTACCTCTTAAGCTTTAATTGTGAAAACAGTTTTTATGGCACGAAAGTCTGACCCTGGCACAAACTTTTTGGTTTGGTAGGTTTTTTTGTTTGTTTGTTTGTAGATAATCTGAAGAAGGTCATCATTTTCTCGATTAAGTTTTCACTAATGTTTTTGCTGTGCCTGGCACAATATCACTCCCAATTGTTTGCACATGTTTTCAAACATTACCACACATATATGATTCAGGTAACTCTTTTAGGTTTAGTCTTAAAGCCCTTTTTAGACATGGCCTTTCTGGATTGTAATCTAATTTCTCACAGACTCATCCAAGCACAGATTTGTGTTAAAATTTCCAGCTAAGCCTACTCAGAACAGTAAGAACATCAATGAATGGCAACTTAGAAAAGGAATTTTAACCACACAAATGTAAAATATTTGAAAGATTCAGATCTTGTTGACAAGAGACCTTCGTCCTTTGTCTGGCTTGCTGTGCCATGCTCATACTCAATTCATTAGCAGGTCATACTGGGCTGAATTTCTCTTTCCTGGCAGTCTTTGGCTATGGAGGTTGTTTGATACTCTTGAATACATCTCTTTTCTTCCAAGTCCTTCTATAAAGCCCACCTTTCTTCTCTGTCAGGGGACCAGTATAACTTATCCATGCAAGTGGGCCAGCAGCAGAGACTACAGATTAATGCCCCCTGATGTTTAAAATAGCTGTCAGACACTCACATGAAATCCACTAAAAGAGACCGAATTCAACATATTTATATTTGTGCTTTAATAGCACTTTCCCTCAGGGCACAACAAGGTGCTACCCTGACACACTCTGTCTCACCAGAACTAGCTACTTTTCTAGACTGCAATGTGAAACAACAAAATACAAGATTTTTTTTTTTGGGGGGGGGTTAAACACCAGGCCTCCTCAGATGTGTTTATATGTTTCTGTTTGCATTAATTCAATGTCCAGAAAAATTGCATTATACACAAGTTCAATTTAAGTCATGCTGTGAGTTCAAGATTTTTTGTCTTTTTCTGGATGTGTCTAGATGACATCACTAGTATCAGGCAAATATATATGCTGTCTCACTCTTTTTTAGAAATAAAGTAGTACAATTTATCAGATTCTAAGAAAGCTCTCAAGACTCTGGTTTGTCTATGGCATATGGTTCTCTCTACCAGAGCAAGAAATGGCAGCTTTCTACCATCATGAGAAGGCAAAACTTTCTAAAACAGACAACAGCAAAAACCCTGAAAAAAACACCCTTACGTAAATCCAGAAGGAAACTACATTCTTTTAATTCTGATGTAATTCAGATATGACATGAAGCGCAATTCTATCCTAAGGCTTGCTGATATTCTTGAGTTTTTAAAATCTGTTGGCAGGCTTAAAAACTGCAGAGATTTTATTAACTGATAATTTCTTCTTCCCTCAAATTTCTGTGTTGCTATCACAACATATTGTTAAGTAAGTAATGTTTTTTAAGTAGGTGAAGATAAAATTTCAGTTTGGAAATTAATTATAAGTAATAGTTGCAAGACTTCTGCTATATCCTCTAAAAGATATTAGTGCCTTTTTTTATCCTGAAGTAGATATGGCCATACAAGAGTGTTGCTCATAGTGAATGCTGTAAGTTTACCTTCCCACTCAGAATTATGGTTACATAAACATTTAAAATAATCTTGTATTTTCAGATTATCACTTCATAAACTTGTAAATGTTCTTCCTCATTTGTATGACACTGTAGAGTAAATAACTCCTAATGACGATACTCCACCAGGGAATAGTATAGAAGATGGTATATTTCAAGTAGTTCTATACAAACAGTTATACAGGTAATACAAAAGAGAAGATGGCTCACCTTTAAGATGACAAGGCTCGCAGAGGACTCCACATGGGAGGGATCTCCAAGAAGAGATCCTTCCCTGGTGGTGGTCAGCCCTTAAATGGGGTTTGAGAGAGGAGGAACTAGGCTCCACCCCTTCCACCCACACAGGTATATCACCTTCACCTGTGCCCCCATGGCTGACTTGGTGCTCACCTCAGGTGACCAATCAGTGGTTTAGGCCGTGATTCAGCAGTTCCCATACAGACACAATGGCCATTGCGACTTTTGCCATTTATTTGCTTTAATGACTTTACGTTTGACCTTAATGTAGCCTCTATTTTCTTAAAACTACTGATGGGGTAGTCCCTTCTAACATAAACCTTTTTTTATTGATATGCTAATTTTGAAACAAATGACATAAAGCTGGTACAGAAGGCTAATGTACTCCTTACTGATTACATTTACAGATACTGATTTCTTTTTTTAATTGCAGATAACAGTTACATTACAGTGTATTTTCTGGCTTATGTATTGTATATTATATATCGTATATTACACTCAATTCTATGTGAGAAATCTTTCACAGGCAAGAAGCTATTCAGATTAAGTGAAATACTCTTTCTGAGCATAAAAATACATAAAACTCAGCAATTACATTCCCTCTAAAAGCAAGCTTTCTGTAGCAGTGATGGATGAGTCAGAAACATTGAATTATATGTTCCTCTCAATGGAATTCTAATACAATTGTAATTCAAAAGACAGCCCTGCATCAATGTGAGATTGCTGCCAGTTAAGGAAGGTCCATAGCTGCCTATGGGCAAAGCACGCTGTATATTACCCTACATCCTGGTTCTTGAGCTGACCCACAAACTTGCAGACATAGCCCCATGGGCTGCTGTTCCTCCACTCACATACTTTCAAGTGTGCTTCAGTCTGCTGGTAATCTGAGAATTTTGCCTGCAGTACTGCCTTATAATTCATTGCTATGGCAAAGTAAAAGCATCTCCTATGTATAAAATTCACCTGAGTTCACAAACCTGAAAAGGAAAACAACAGATTTATTCTAGCAGGAGAAGGAGATTAAGCTCTTGCTTCAAATAAAAGGCATGTAAACAACAATAACAAAAAATAAAATTTCTAAAATAACTGACAGTTATCTCAGTTTCTCATTCTAGTTGTTCCTTAGGGCTTCTCCAAGTTATCTCTCACTAGAAAAGATACAGGGACAGCTTTTACACTCTTTTCAGAGTACCTGTGTTCAGCGTGGGACCTTACTCTGGCACTTCTCTCTTTCATTTATATTTAACGGTTTTCTAGTGGCTTTTGAATACTAACGCAGCTTCAAAGCACATGGTAGGCTTTTTTTTTTTCAGTCTTTGCTATTGCTCTCATTTAGGGGACCTTCGTACCTTGACACTGCTTCCTGTCATCTTTGAGAAATCTAATGGAGCATTCTTAAACTTATTTGAAAAGTAATCCCTCTGAGGAACTTTTTGTCACATCAAAGTGCTAACTTTCTCAAATTCACCTTTTGCGCTGCTCACTGAATTGTAATGAATCACATATCATTAAGGTTTTATCTACACAGTGTTGGCTTGCTCACATTCTACAGAAACCACGTATGACACATTTAAAGATGTTATTAGTTTTAAAGGTCATTATTTCAAACACCTCCCTCCCACTTTCATTCTATATGCTGTGTGAGCAAATTTGGCATGGAAAGCAATGAAACACAATAGACATCACAGAACTACTTTTAGAGAAAACATTTTCAAAGTATAATCACAGTTAAAATTGCATATACTTCAGTGTAATTCCACAATTTTCTTTCGTTCACTGCTTTTTCCACAAGGATTGAACAAAACAAAGCACAAAAACATTTCATGATGGTTAGCTCACTTCCAGGATTCTGATGCTCTAAAGAAGTCGAAACTGAATGCTTACTGTATATGCAAATATAATGTATACAGAAGAGCAATGAAAGTTTAACTCCATTATTGAAGACAGCAGTGTAAATGAGACTAAGACTTTGTCAGCAGGAAAAGAATAGTGCCAAGTGAAAACAAAACACTTTCATCTCATATTTCTACAGTTTCTTCCTTCTTAAAATTTAATTAAAATTGTAATTAAATAAGTGTCACTTCAATGCTGGATAGAAAAACCTATCATTTTTCTTATATAATTAAGCATTAACATTAAAACAACATCAATCATGTTTAATAACTACAAAATATTATTGCTGATCACATCAAAAGGCATTTTTCTTTCAAGAATTAGTTTTTCCCAAAGGTTATAGTTAGGTTATTATTTAATCTTACAAATAAACAGCAGAGTGGCCGTGGAAATTATGAGCTTCTCCAGGTAAACAGCTAATCAGGATTCTGGCCTTTCAGAGACTCTGTTCTTTCCATATGAAATAATTAGAAAACCAATGGATCACACAAAGGTTTGATTCAAGATAATTCAGTTTTGTATGCAAAAAGGAAAAAAGCTTATGTAAGACCAGGACCTTGTATAAGGGTTTGAATAAATTCAGCTGTTGCAGTACAAAACTTACCCCTTGCTTATGAATGCTCAGAATCCTGGAGACCTTCACAGTATTTTTTACATGAAACAAAATCAAAAGGAAATAAATTTAAAAATAAAGGAAAATCCAGTCTAAATTTATGCATTAAACCATTCACTACCATTTGTACAGTAGATCAAATGTCTACATGGGCATGAAAAAGATGTGATGAAAACTGATTAGAGTATTACAGTTTACAGCCTGAAAAAGGCTACTTTTTTCTTCTGTCATCAAAACTCGCTTCTCTTGCACCTGCAAGAAATTGTCCATTGTAACAGAATAATCAGTAAAAGCAGTTTGAGGCACATGAAATGCATATTGCATCATGCTGGATTTCAGGCAGAAAAGGTTTCAGCTAGGTCAAGATTATCTCCTGTGTAAGAATACAAATAGGACAACACAATACCTGGATTTGTGTATCTTGCTGATTTTATCTCCCCCTGCATTTTTCTTAGATTTTGTAGGTCTATATTCAAGCACTAAAGGACAGACTAGATGGGCTAGAAGTTCCTCTTTCCACTCATTGGTGATGAGGACTCAAGGGCCCTGAGTGCACTCTGAAATTTTGTCCTGGTTTCAGCCAGGACAGAGTTAATTCTCTTCCCAGTAGTTGGCATAGTGTCTTGTTTAGGGTTTAGGATGTGAACAAGGTTGATAACATATTGATATTTTAGTTGTTGCTGAGTAGTGCTTACAATAACTGAAGGACATTTCAGCTGCTCACGTTGTCCTGCCAGCAAGAGTCTGAGGATTGCACAAGGACATGGGAGAAGACATAATCAGGACAGCTGATCCAAGCTTGCCAAAGAGTTGTCCCACAGCTTGTGGCCTCATGCAGAAAAATTAAACTGGGGGAGTTGGTGGAGGGTGCTGACACCACCTGGGGACTGGCTGGGAATCAGTCAGATGGTGGTGATTAATTACATCGTAGGTTACTTCTTGCAGTTTATGGATTTAATTCTTTTTTTTTTTTCTTTTTTTTTTTTTTCCCCTACTGCCCTGGTTTCGTTTGGGACACTGTTGATGTTTTCTTCATGCTGCCTGCTATGATGCTATGTTTTCATTTCAGGAAAAAAAAGAAATGTTGGCAACACGCCGAAGTTTTAGTTGTTACTGAGCACTGAGACATCTTGGTTTCTCAGCTTCTCATACTGTCCTCCCACTGAGAAGAGCTGAGGGGCACAAGGATCTGGGAGGGTACAGAACCAGGACAGCTGAACTAAACTGACTAAAGGAATATTCTATATCATATGACGCCATGCAAAGTAAACTTGAAAAGCAGTGGGGAGTTGGCCAGGAGATCAGCCGCTCGCTGGGGGACTGGATTGGTAGGTGGTGAGAAATTGTTTATGCATCACTTGTTTTGTACTCACATATGTATATATATGTATGTGCATATGCATTATTATCTTTGCTATCATCTTTTTTTTCTTATCCTTTTCTTTCTGAGTTCTCCTTTGTTGGTTTTTTTTTTTTCCATTTCTCTCCCCAAGTCAGTGGGAGAGAGGGGAATGAGCAAAGGACTGTGTGGTGCTCAGGTACCTCATAAGTTAAACCACGAGAAATATATTTGTCTTTGGTCAGTACATAAATAATATTTTTAAACTTGTTAAACAATGACATCTACTTTCTTATTAAACTGTCCTTATCTCAACTGACATCTCATACTTTCACCTTGGTTCTTCAGATTTCTCCCCCAGTCCACTGGCAGGGAGTGAGCGAAGGACTATGTGGAGCTCAGATGCCTTCTGGGTTAAACCACAACAAATGCCTTAGGTCAGTACATTTGTAGGGTACTATGGAATATTATTAAACTACTGTTGATAGTTATCAATAATTTATGTAAAAGACAGTGCACAAAGGATATAAGATTGTTTTGCTGTTTGTTTTTACAGACCACAAATCTAACTTAAGTCCATGCTTTCGCAGTTTGACGGTGTTCATGATTAGCACCCTAATCACATGTTCTGCACGTTAGCAATACAGTAGCAGAGCTGTAAATGATTGGTTTTCTCAGTATTGGTCACCTGGAACTTCCATGAAAGCTAACATAAATGTAAGGGCAAATCTGGGCCAAGCACACAGTGCTGCATTTAAGTGAATGTGGGAAGACAAGTGAGGACTCAGCAGGCTCTTACATTAGAATATCAAGGGCAGGAATAAAAAGGTTTATGTGTATGTTCAAGTATAATGAGATCAATAAAGGAAGCAAAATACATTTGTTGTTATGAACTGAACTTTGCATTATACAAAGAGTATAAAGATAGAATTTACTGAGTCTGCACCACACAGTCTGATTTATTTTCCTAGAAGAGCAAAGTCCACTTAGTTATCAGCTATGCAACTGTGTTATGGTTTTCTGAAAAGAACATGTACATCTCCTAAATGATAATAACTGGATTAAAATTTATATGCTTTAATCCAATTTTTTTGATATTTTATTCTTCCAACATTTAAGACCACTATTTAAAGTGGATGTGAAAGCTCTTTTCAAGGAAGAATACTCCTAAGAATAAAAATAACCCAGCTATATAAATTATTTTAGAACAAAATCCAGCATAAAGCCAGATGACTGCTTTGTTTTATTGCTTTCTTTTCTATGTAGTTTTGCTAAAGAGTAGGATCGTACTACAAGAGAGCAAAATTCAATGAAGAACTGAGTGCTTAGGATCAGTTGACAGCTCTTTTGTTTTTAGTTCTTTCACACAATCTAAAGAAAAAAGCAACCCTAAATATGAAAATACATAATTCAGAAACAATTCTCTACCGTAACTTCCTGAACTTATTTCTTATACACTGTCTATTAACTATTTGAATTTTCTTCCCTCTATATAACTAAGAGATTTTATTTAGTAGTTCAGTGGGTAGGGATGGTGATAGGAGGATGGTTGGACTAGATGATCTTGTAGGTCCTTTCCAACCTAATGTATCTATGAACCTATGAAAACTCATCCAGACATAGGAACACATTTGGCAAATGAGTTATAGGAAACGTTCATGTCTGTTATTTTAAGACTAATTAGCTGGTATCCACATGTAATGATAAGCACAACAGACTTGTCTTAATTCCCCCCTAGAAGGCTGGTTCTTTCTCTCCTAAATGATAGATTTTGTGAGGTTGGAGATCCACAGTAGCTAAGTCTGTAAATCTCTTCTGATACAACTGGCTTCCTTTGAATTCATTTTATTTTTTGTGCCTTTTCTTTGCAACCAGGTTTTTGCAGTGAAAGCTGAAAAATCAAATAATAGTTTCACAGGTAAAGTAGACCCTGTTGTAGAATGCAGTAATGTTCTTATCCAGCCTGCGTATTCCTGCTGTCTCAACATCATCCCTGAAGATTGTGTGCAGCATAATAAACTGCCTCAAATATCTAATCCAGGCTGAATATAAGTTCACAAAAACAATCGCTTAAAATGATTATAAAACTCCAGCATTAACTGTATGCTATATATACATCCTGTATTCTGAGATCCTTTGGACTAGATTTTTTACCATACTGTGCTGAAAGGCTTTGTGTGGAATCTATCATATCTCCTTCAGTATATTTTATAATACATAATTAATATAGGCAGATTTATATTTTCATAGAAAATCCACTTCATTTTCTCCGATGTTTCTGATTGACCAATGTTCTTCACTTTCTTTATCTATCATTCTTTCTAGTTACAGTTTACTAATTTTAGCAACATTTGCAAAGTGCTCTGAAAGCTTTAAATGTGGCCCAGCCTTCACTAGGAGAGTCCTCTTTAGGGCCACACATGCATGCAAGTCCCTGAAAGCTACTATCAGATGGATTGCTTGGGCAAGAGATTGTGTCAAGTAATAAAAGTCTGTTTCCAAATACTCCACAGTTAGATTGTCCAGTGCCTGACAGTACAATACACTAACACAAGCCTTAAATTATAAGACTTTTCAGTAAACAGCATCAAAGATAAGTAATAAATTTCAGATATATGTTTTTTCCTCGTTCTTCAAGAAAGAAGAAACACGTCTCATTAGAAAAATAGCACAAGCAGGTTTTCATTGTCCAAATCTGTGACTGAAATTGTAGCAGGACAGGGACTTATTTTCATTTGAGTAAAACTATATGCTACATGAATTGCTGGATTAAAATACTTTCAAATAATTCATCAAATAACCTAATTAAATATTCTCCTTACTACTGCGGAATAACTTAAGTGGCCACTACTACTTCATTTTATTTTGTGAAATCTGATGTATAATCATGATCATAGGATTCAAATGTCTCCCAATAACAGTTCTTGTGTAATACGTGTTTCAACAAGAATGTAGCTTATCTAGTTATCCCTACAACAAATTCTTATGCAGACTGCTGCATAATGACAGAAAATTATACCTTGTAGCACTTCATATTTTTGCAAAAGCTTTTCTTGCATGTTCTACTCAAGTTTAGAGAACATCAATGCAATTTTTTCTTCTCATAGGGTTGATACTGTTTCTTCAACTGTACAATAAGAAATGATAAGTTTCTCTTCTCCTATCAAATGCATTATAGGCAAATGTATTTTCTAAACATTTATCTCCTCTTTCAAATACGCACAGACAATTTATATAGTTAGCATGTATTAACTGCAGCAGGAGTTACTGTAATTCTCTGACTCATCAAAACAGTTTGCTTATGGCAAAAAGCACTAATCTAGATCAGGTCCTGTCATACCTTCTAAAATTGTATTTATAAAAATGTGTTGTAGAAGTAGCTTTTAGAAATCTCTGCAAGATTTGAAGACTAGTCATTCTCATAATAGGAACATTTATTATTATCTATTTTAACACAAAAATAGTTACTTTTTCAAAATCAGATCTTATTTTACCATTATTCAAACTAATACATTTTTTCATAACTCATATCTGCACATCATTAATTTATTAAAATATTCTGAAATATTCTAAGCAAGTAAATATATTGGAAAAGATCTAGAGCTCCTGAATCTATATCATAGCTAGGTGAATTATATAGAATAATACAAGGAAGACTGTATATGCAATCATATATATTAAAAAAATAATAAAGTATTTTTGCCCCTCTTCTTTTATTTTTTTTACACATCCCAAAATTTTTGAGTGTGAAGATCAGATATTTCACTCATACATGAAAGTGTTTGCTATTTTCAGTGCTTCCTTTTTCCTAGGGATTACTTAGAAGAAGAGTAGTGATGTTGGGTCAGAGGTAAATAGGTTAGTGATTCATATAACTTTTTGTTTTGTCTGTGTAGTACATTTTCAGTGTGATCAAGCAAACTATAATGAGTCAAAAAGAATTTTCCTTTTGAATTTAACAATTACAGCTGATTTCAGCCCATTCATTTGATTAAAGACACTCAGTATCTTTCGTTGTTATTTTAAACATTTATGCAGTGCTTTACATCTTCAAAGCATTCTGCTGACATTATTAGTCCTCATAATGCTCATACGCTGTTTTTTATATCCCAGTCTCATTTTAATTGCTGTTAAAAGCTGCATTAATTGTATTTATAATGGCCCATTAAAATGAGTGTTTAGTAGGAAAGTCTCAGTACCAACAGTTTGTATAGTATATTTCTTAAACTGTAAAATATTTTCATACATGTGACATTTCAGATTTAGACCAGGACTGAAGTCTTCCAAGAAGGACTTCTAGCCAGTCTGCCTCAGCTTATCACAGTGCTAACTTGTGTTGGTAAGAAGAGAACATTAGTGCTGTTCCTTTACTTCTTTCCATTGTCGTGCTGTGAAAGGTTCCTACAGTCAGTTCTTGGCATTACAACTAAGTTTAGCAAGCTTACATTTTTTCTCATAAGTTTGCATCTCAATTTCCAAAATGTCAGCTATTTCTGCTTTTATTTTTTAGAATCTTTCTTCCTCTGTTATGTAAATACAACCCAGAAAACACTTGAAATTTCTTTACTTGTCTATTTTTTTTAATTGCTAGACACAAAATCATAATTGCAAATTCTTCAATTTCTGAAGGCTATGTATAATTCAAATGCATCATCTAAGATGTGGGATAGTGGACCTGTTTCTGAAGAAAAAACAAAATACAATTTTTTTGCAAATGGTGTGAAGTCACCTACAGCATTTAATGCTAGCTTACAGTGAAAAGCTGCAATTGAAACACTTCCTTGATGGTGGTGACTATATAATTATGGATTCACAATTAGAGCTTGATTTCATAGTTACTGATCATGTACAGCATTGAATTTAGAAATTGCTCAGAGTTCCTGAATTGTCACTGTTATTTAACTGGGTTATATAACCTCCTTATTTAAGTTTTTAAAATGTGTGCTCTACATTGTCATCTCTTGGAAACTCTGGCCCTTAGTCACGCCTGAGCCACTCCTTTTTGTCACCTAGTAACTTTCTAATAGTCAACATCAACTCAGAGTTTCTGTGCTAGAGCTTAATTTTTGCAGTGCCAGTTGAACATGGTATATTTTTATATTCTGGTTAAGTTACAAACAGTACACAGTATTACTTGAACAAAGGAAAGTATCTTTTGGAAGTGTTTGAACAGAAGGAAAATTGCGGTAGTACATTCTAAACATAGAATGGAAATGGCAGAAAGTGAAATTACACCTTCTGCTGACAAATCAGGAAAAGTCTTGCAAAAATTCTGGCACCTGAACTTGCTAGCAAGAGGTTTGCTTCTGAAAAGTGATCTGGATAATGAAGAGATAGTAGAGTATGTGCAAAGACTGATCTCTTCAACAAAAGAGCTGAGTGGATCTCTCTGTCAGCAGCTGGAGAACGTTACAGAAAATCTTGAAGACACTTCCCACTTGCTGAGTACTCTCCTTGACAAACACAAGGAATTGACTGCAAGTCCAGGCAAGTATGAAGAAGCTACACTGTGAAAGAGCAGGCTGGGTGTACTAGATAACAATTTCTGCTGAGTGATGGTACTGTGGGACTTTAATTTTCATTTATTAGCATTTCAGTATTTAGCCATTCATTAGACCAAAGGAATTAATAGTTCGACCATTATATCACTAACTATTTTGTGATACTCAATATAAGATTCATTATTCTCATTATATGATAATATTATATGTATATAATTAATTAAAGCATTCTTTAACTGTTTTATGTACACCACAGTGTGGTAGATTGACTATGGCCAGATTCCTGATGCCCACTCAGCCACTCTCCATCCTCATAGCAACAGGAGGAGAAAACATGACAGCAAAAGGCTGAGATAAAAACAAGGAGATCACTTACCATCCCAAGCTAAATGTAGGCAAGATCTAAGAATCATTCATTTGAATCTGAAAAAGTATTGCAAAGAAATCATTTTTAGGCTGTGATCAACCTTAAAAAAATTGTCCAGAACTATACTCTTAGTAGTTTTAAATTGTTCAGGTGCTGATAGAGCTGAAAGTGAAAGGTCTGTCTAAATCATATAATACCATACCTATGAAATTCTTACTCCATACAATTATTTTCTCGAAAACCTTGAGATATAAATTTATTTCATATGACACCATTGAATAAAGTGAATGAAACCAATGTTTTCCCTTGAGATTTGTATCAAACCCTTTCTATTGTCCTTCCCATGTCACATCCTCTTTCTATTTTGAGTCAAGAGCACACTACATCATGTTTCATCTCCACAATTTTCTTATTTGTATTCACTTTCACTGAACTTAACCTGAGAAACAAAGCTTTCCAAAATCTCATGCACAAAACAGAAATAAGCAAGAATTTCTCCCAGAGCTTTCCAGTGTACTTAACAGATGAAGACACAGTTCCAGTTATAAAGAGATGGACAATGTAAGCTTAGGAGAAAGCTGAAAGTAATATAAATAAATTGTTGGAGAGAACCTGAAATGACTTTTAAGAAAAGGTGTAAGATAAGACAAATGAAGGATGATAAAATAAATGCTTATATTAAAGATAAAATGTTAAATGAATCTCAGAAGATGATTGGTTTTGTTGCCCACTTCTTCAGCAAAATCTTTTAGTTATATGCAAAGGGAACTTCCACCATTCCTGTAACTGGATGCTACAGTACTGTATATGTGTCAATGTTTTTAGATTATCCTCTGTTCCTCACAAAAAGTAAAAGCTGCTAAGCATGTTTTATACGAGGCCATGTAAAACAACTTCGTTGAAGTCCCATATGCCAGAATCTTGCAGAATTCAAATTTAGGAAAAGTCTGTAATCGTGATCAGTTTTCAAACTACTTCCAAGTTGTTTAGACCACTGATTAACAATTCCCTGCTTTAGATTGACTGTCATTAAGAGTTTAGCTAGAGTCTCCGTCTGATCATTAAAATTGAGGTCATCAGAGCTGCCACAGAAGCACATGGAAAATTAGAGTTCTACTTGTTTGTATACAGTACTCCAGAAATTCACTCAAAACTGAATAGCAATAAATGTGAAAACATTAAATGGAAGCCAGAAAACATATTCTACTTCATGTGTTTCATGGGATAATGGAATTAGGTGGAATTCACTACCTACATGTATAAGTTTTTAAATTTTTACAGCTTTCATAGCAAAATTCATTTGGTTACCTACTTTTTTCCTCAGAATATAATGAAGTTATAGATTGTCTGCAGACAATGAAGAACTATTTGACAAAAACAGTTTTACACCTTCAAGAGGCCAAAAATAAACTTCATGCTGCTAGCTGCCAAGAAGATGATGTTTCTCAGATCCAGGCTGCTCAAAATGCTTTTGGTGAAATGAGAGTATGTTATCCTGAAAGAGAAGCAAAGCAAACCTCTAGTTCCAGTCAGCGACCCCAAAGAACTCCTTCCCCAAGCAAGACAGAAAGTCAGAACATTAATCAAGTTCAGCCATGTGAAATTAAAGCTATAAAAAAAGAAACTGTTGCATCATTAGCTGAAAACACATTTGTCCAAGAACAGGAAATTAGCAGAGAACCTTCAGTGACAAAAGAAGATGGTGAATACAGAGTGCTAAAAACCTCTATTTCAGAGAAAATAGATAATAGTGGAAAATATAAACCTCACAAAGATGGCTCTTCTACTGAAAAATATCCAGAACTAGCTCGTCAATATGACTCTATGGGAAGTGGAAAAGTTATTCCATCTCAGTCATCAACAGATATTCATGACAGAACTGTCACAAATCTTTCTGAACAGGAAAAAGAACTTAAGTTGACAGAACAAATGAAAGACAATAAAAAGGAAACGAACTATGAGATGTATAGGAATGATCTGATTACTTCAGCACAAATCATTGATAATGCTGTGAATCTTTCAGTGAATGATTCAGAAGAAGTGCAAAAATATAGGCACTGGTTAAACAAAGGGTAAGCACATTCTCATTTTTTGTAGGAATACTTGTACATAGATATCACTAATTTGAATACATAGGAATATCTGTGGACCTACAAGCTCAGTATGCACATACTGAGTATCCCATGATCATGCATAAAGCAGTTTACAACTTAATCATGCGCACTGAGAATGTTCAGATTGGTCTAAAGCAAACCAGAGAGGGACTGTGTCACAGCCAGTAAAGCCAATAGTCTCAGAATTCTTCAGAAATCGGTGTAAAAGTACCCTCACTTAGTAAGTTTTTAGCAAGTTGTAAATTGCTCCAAAGAAAGCGTAACATAACAATTTTCCTATACATATGTTTTCATGAATGATCTGCTTATATTCTAACGTAGTTCATAATAATAGTAGTATATGTAATTAGAAATGCAAGATATCACCAAACCCAACATACAATTTATATATATATACATATATATATCTTTTTTTCTTCAGATTTGTTGTGGAAGAGAGCGGAAAGAGTGAACATAAAGTAGTTTGCTTTATTAAAGCCCCTGCAACTGCCCTGGAGAATCTGGCATGTACAATAATCAATGACACAAGTTCCTTGGTGGTGGATGATTTTGAGGAGCTGGTCAGCAATGTCATCAGTGTTGAATGCTCTGATTATGAGAAAACTATCCCTTTCCCTATTAATATTGCAATCCCATTTACTTCAAGCTTCAGAGGAAATTACCGGGAGATTATGGTGAAGGTGACAGATGTGAACTTTCAGTCAAATTACTTAACTCCCATTTCTTTGGAAGCGTACTACAGAAACCACAAGGTTGGTAACCTGTTTTCTAAACACTTAACTAAACTACTGACTGAGTAGAAATTGGTGGCTTTTATAAATAGATGTAAAATTTTCCATTCTTTGTGAAAAGTAAAAACTTAAGGGAATTGTTTTGCACTCAGATCACAAATAATAACACATTCTTTGTTTATGAATCCAAACTCTGCCTCAAGAAACACAGAATCATTCTTTTTTGTAACTGTAGAAATAATGATATTGTGCAAGATTTATCACCCAGCTGATGAGCTCATTTCATTCCACCCCAGTCACACACTGCAATATGAATAACATTAGAAGATGACTAGAAATCACCAGATAACTGGGCATGCCAATAATACTTATTTTTGTTTCACATTTTGCTCTACAGTTGATATTCCTCTCTCAAAATGCTAAACCACTGCAAAGTGCAGCTTCCTTTCTCTCTGACGTATTCTACCCTACATTCTCTTTACACAGGAAACCTTTGCGGAAGTGAAAGTTTATCAGCTGGGTGTTTTTTCTGTTTTGTCATGCTTAAAGAAAGAAACATTTACTGTTCCAACAACAGGACACTCACAAAACCTGAGCTTGGATTCTAGGATCTCCTTCTATTACCCTTCAGAAACCTTCACATCTCCAGCAACCATGAAGATAAAGGTGAGATGAAATAGGCAGTACTTATTCCCAGACTCGGTGTTATCTGATCATTTCTGAAGAAAAGAAACATTGTTAAAGGGCAACTTGTTCCATTATTATATGGCTATGAGAAGCGGTGGCAACTCCACACCCTATATTCACAGCAAATGTTTTCTGTCAGCTTTGTTAAAACCACATGATACAGCCAGGAAGTAGTCAACACAGTATCTCAGTGTTCTACAATGAACAGTTGACCTTTGTCTGACATGCTTTGGAGAAAAACAGTTGTTTTAGGCTATGATGATAGCATCAATCCCAAACTTAAACAGTTTGGCCCAGTTTTTAAGTTAACAGAACAACTTTTTTAATCTGACCTTCTTCATTTCCTCCTGGTACAGCAACAGATTTTGTTACCTCTTAGTGTTAAGCTGAGAATAATCTCAACATTTGCTTCAGTTATTCTTCAAGTTTCCCATCCCCCAATAACCATATTTATTCTAAGATACAACATACACTTTAGAGAAGTTAAAGTTAACATAAAAAAAAATTGAAAACCTTGAAAAATTATCAAGCTCTGATGGAGCTCAGGAGTTTTAAAACTTGAACTTGCAACAGGAACAAAACAAAACAATATTTAAATCAATAAAGGTTCCTGCTATTTTTTACATTCAGGCACTTAGTTGTGCATTGTAAAAATTGATAATACATTGCTAAGATTGTTCCTGGGTTACAAGGAGGAGCCTAAAGCCTTTCTGATAATCTGATCTAATTTCAAAAGTTAACCAAATTTGTTAAATAAAAAAAAACAAACAACAAAAAACCAAAGCCAGCAAGCATGTAAGGGAACATTTATTCATTTATAAATTAATTGTACAATTCCTTTCTATATTTAGATTCAGCCAATTGAACCATCAATGATTTCCATACTGAAAGCAAGACATGACATGTACCTTCCAGTGGTATCTACCAGTGCACTGGTTTATGTTCAGCATCCTTCAGCCCAGCCATTTAACAACTCAGTCACCATCACTCTACCCTGTCCTCCAAACCCAGAAAAAAAAAGGCAAGAGGAAGAGACAGAGCAAGCAAGAGCTATTACTGCTGCAGTAAAGAGGGTTGCTGCAGCATACCATCCTTGGTAAGAGCAATTTCAGAACAAATTCAACATAGCAAAAACACCAGATGTAATTAATTTCAACAGACATGGGTAATTTTTTGTATTGAAAATAACTTAATGACTTACCTCCTGAATACAGCCTGCTACAGCTGAAAACATCATTGGAAATCCTATAGGATATCCACATAATTCTTATGCTTTCACTTCACCAGGAAAATCTGTATAGTATGTTGATGTAGAAACATTAAATATGCCAAGCATTGCTGACCACTGTATTTCTAGCAGGAGTAAGGACAAATAATGCACTGAATTTTCTGATCCCTACTTTTACACATTCTAGTTGTTATGTGAGTGAAAATTTCTGAAGTAATGATTTGAGGTATGTCAGTTTTTGATACTTGATATCAATGATACTAGACAAATGGTCAATCTTTTCCAAAGCACACATTAAAGGATTTCAGAATTAGTCTTTGCCTTTTGGATTGTACATGAGGTTTGCATTTGAAGTGAATGGGTTACGCACATCCAGCTTAAAGGTTGTGTAAGAGGAAGTATGAGTGAGAGTTTTGGGCTTCTGTAAAGAGAAAAGAAGCAACTTGTTTCATTCATTAGGCTAAGATAGCTGGAATATATCACATCACAGATGCATAATTCAAGGTGTGGTATCAAAGTAATCACCTGAACTGAGGAGAATATTATTTCTTCTGTTGAAAGAGGTAATGGGTGGCAGTTACCTCTTATTTTCCAACCCTCTTTGTATTGTAACATTTGCTTATGGAAGAAAAGGGGTTACTTCGTTTGTTTTGCCCATTTCAGATTCTATTTCTAGAGAATCAAAATCTCAATGAATATCTCAAAAGTAATCCATAATGGTTACTATGTGTGATGTTAAATAACGGATTAAACTACATTGATTTAGATAGAAACATTTTCCTTACATTTTTTCTTTATGGAGACTTTAAAAGTATAACAAATGGAAAAAAACATGTATGCTGGAGAAATTTCAGAATTAGGTTTTCAGCAAGGTGGAAAAAGCCACAGGTGGTCACTATATATATATATATATATATATATATATATATATATATAAATAATCAACCAACCCCTCAAAGAGGAAAGCAGCTCTACAAACACGAGCCTGATAGTTATACAGCATTTTTTTAAATTTATTTTTTATTTTAATATTTTCATCATTTTGTGGCTTTCCAGGGCTATGAGTGCTCCTTTGAAAAAGAATGGAGAGAATCTCAGTGATACATTCAAATTATTAGGTCACAGAAACAAAGAGGACTGGAAGGTCTTTGACAATGTTATTATCCAGAATACACAGAATGGGCTTGTGTCATTTGAACTAAATGAACATTTAGAAAGGTAATGTATGAAAAAAATAACACAAATTTTATTTACTAAAACATTTTCTTCCAAGTACTTAAATCAATGGAAGTTAGCAGAATTAAGAAATTATTTACTATGAATTATTAACTTTCCACAATCTCTTTCATCCAATTTGTAGTATAATTTAGATTTTTTAGGCATAATTAGAGAAAGAAGAGTTTTTTATAAATATTTTTTCCATCTATTGATTGCACACAAAACTTGAGACACAAAACATAGATATTAATCTTAATTTGACAATGCAATTTAGGTCTCTAAATAAAAGACAATAATATTTTTTGAAATTTCTGTTTAAGATATATTATCTTTCATAAAAAAAATAATAAATTGTTTCTCTTTTAATTCATAGATATGGAGCCAATATGCTCTGCAGAGTCAGGCTTATTTTCTCACTTACACATGAAACAAGAATTAAAAGATACACCAAAATTCATATTAGAGAGAGCAAGTGGTATTTTACATAATCAACTATTATCTGATAATAAAGATATTTAAGATAAAGCTATTTACTTTTTTGCCTTTTTTTAAATACAGTTTCGTGGTTGTTCGTCTTTCATTCCTCTTGGAAAACATTTATCTGCTCCTCTTTGCTCAAGCTCTGGAAGAAGCTGTTTGTAGCACAATGTCTAATGTGATACTGTATCGGAAAAGAGAAAACCCATATAAAATAATAGTTTTACTAACTGCATCCAAGGAATTGACCTGGGAACTTCAGAATCTTCACGAGGAGGGCTACTTTGGTCCCCCAGAACCTACACAGCAGTTTCCTTTAAGAGAAGGAGAGCAAATTCATTTTCAGTTTAGAGGCAATATATTTGCTTCAGGTATGGTAATTAACTCATGCTTTTCAAGGTACATTGTCAATCACCTCAGCTGTCCAGAAATACTGTATGTGAGCATCAATAGACTGTAGTTAGACACAGCATATTTAGTTATTTCACTGTTTGGAAGCTTATAAATGGTAAGCGTGTGGAACAGCATAAGCAACAGCTCTGACAAATAAAATGCAGTAGAATACAAACATACTGAGCAAGAGTGACAATGCCTTGAGCAGAGCTGGTCAACAACAAGATGATCTTTAGAGATCCCTTCCAGCCTCTGCCATTCTGTGAAACCTGGTCCCTTGGAAGCAGCTGCCGTTTTATCTTGTGTTTCAAAAGGACAGGATTCTATCAGTGGAATGACAGCTTTTTAAATTATAAAGCTTTTGGTAGGAATTAAACAGATTCCAAACAAAAGTAATCAGTCCAGTATTTTTCTGATAAAATTCACTTAAAGTGGGCAAGGTTTGACACTGAAATCCAGGGTGAAATAGAGCTTTTTGTCAGTTGCACTGTAAATTGCAGTGGTGCAAGAGTTGATGTGCCATTAGTGCTAGCAGTCTGGAGCATTCAATTCACTGTCTTTCATCATTCAATATTTCACTTAAAAGAAGAGGTAAGAAATATCAGAAAAAAATTTGCCCCAGATTATACATAGTCCCTTCTGCCAGCTTTGCAATTACCTGTATTTGCTCCCTAAATATTTTATACATCTGATACAACTTCTACTACTGAAAACTCCATTCACACTAAAGAAATGATTATTCTCCCAAAAGAAAAGCCTCCAGATTAAAAGAGCACGTGCATATCTATGGAAAGGACAGTGTTACTGATGTATCATGTCACACAGAATTACAAATCCTAAAAAGGAACACACCCCTCTGATTTCATTGCTGTTATGGATAGGAAGACATTCAACCTGAAAAAATCAGAAAGTATATACTTCTATTCCCAGCACAGTTTTATTTCTCTTTTCACCTCCCATATTCCTTACTTTTCTATTTGTAGCACAGCCTTCACCACTTGTTCCCTCTGCCAACATTTCAAGGGCTAAGAGAGCTAGCTGTGAAGGCACTCAAGCTACTGAGGCAGGGTGGCAGGAATATCTGAGCCTCAAACATTCAATAAAAAGTTCAATAATAACAAAGAACAACAGATAATGACATTATTAATTCTACTTAACTCCCCTTAATGCATCATTTTAGATGCCACACATCCAAATACTGCGTAAACGGGTGATCTGTTTGTTTGCTTGTTTTTGCATGGTCTGCAGAAAATGGAAAAGATTTTGGAAAAACCTACAGGCTGATTTTTCATTCACAAAGAAAGCCCAGACTAGAGCTCCAAATTAAAGAAGTGGATGAGTTTGGTAACCACAGCTCCCCTCACTACAAAGGAACAGCAGTGTTTTACAAAATTACCAGGGGGATGATAACCAAGGAATGGAAACAGCCTTTGCCACATGGTAACTATCAGTGCCAGTCTCCACTGTGCAAATTACCACTGACATTACCAAAGGTAAGTTTCTCAACTGATAATGTTTCAGATCTTTCCCTTTCCCCCTTACACATACTCGTTAAGAAGAAGGATCTTAGAATTTTTTCATCGCAGATAACCCCAGGAGTAACTGATGGAGCAGTTCTGATCCATCAGCAATGTATAAGCACCCTCAGAATTTCTCTTAGCTGATGAGGGACAATCACCGAACCACCAGCACAGAAAAAAAAAAGTACTTAGCAGAACTTTTTCACACTTTTGGTCTCCACAGCTGCTATGACCAGAGAAATTTTAACTTAAGATCCCTGTCTTGGGAGCATGGAATTGTAAGTTGTAGGAGCATAAATAATCCATGAAACCTATCTTTCTCCAATCACTTGATTTTCCTATTATGCTTGATAAGTAATATAGCCACGTGGGCAATTGTCTCCAGACAAATTGTCTCCAGGTCAAAGATTTTCTTGCATAAATTAACATTTAATATTTCTGAAATTAAATCAAATTGCAATTTTTTCAGTCTAGTTATCAGCATACTATATTGTGCAGAGTACTGCCACTAGACTACTGCTATCAAATTTACATGCATTTTAATCTCAGAATCTGCAGGTAACACATGGTCTGAATCTCAGATGTCATAGATTAGCAACTCATTCTTTTTTAATTTAATTTAATTCAATCCTCTTAAATTATCACCTGCAAATACACATTCTATTCCATAAGCATACCTCTTGATTTCTCTCATCTCTATTCACCCAAATAGAAATTAAGAACAGTTAAGTGCAGAAATTTTTAAGGTGAGACCTCTTTTAGTGATAAATTCCATGTAAAATGTAAATTGAGGGGTGGAAGAAGGTGAGGAAAATCATTTACTTTCACTCTCTTTGCTTTTCCATAGAGCATGTCATGTAATCAGAAAAAGGGAAATACCAACTTCTGAGATTCCAGTGGGAAAGATCACAAACAAGCAAAAACCAAAACCTACAAAAGAACAACAAAATAGTGACAGCCTAGACATCAGTTAGACTTCTTCTACCCACTTGCTTCTCTTCCATCCTGTTTTTCTGCTTAATCTTCCTTTGTAATACAGTGAATTGAACTGCATATGTATTAAACCACAAAGGTAATCATCAAGTGATACAGGTTGATTTTGGTATATATAGTCTAGTGCTATATGTGTTAGCACTTCAATGTCCAACTTAGACTTCTGAAATAAGCTGTTTCTGAATACTTCTTTTCTCCATCTGCTCAGCAAAAAGAGGTATCACTTCAATCAGTGTTGCAGTATCTTGCAAATATCCATATTTTTTTCTGGTCGAGTTATATTTCAAAGGAATCAAAATTTTCATTAAATGTAAATATTAAACCAAAAATAGGATCAAAATACCTGGAAACATTTGCATATTGATAGCTTTTTCATTATTTCATTTATATTTTCTATTTTACACAGAATGAAAAACCTCTCTGTAGAATGAATAGCATCAAAATAACATTTTCCTTTATATCATCTCAGTTCACAAAATTCCATACTGAACAAATTGAAAGAAATTTTAAGAACATGAAATATTACATTTTGGCTATCTTGCTGGCTGAATAGTAGGAAAAATAGAGAAGGAAAAAGTGATTGCTTTTCTGAAGGGAAGATGATTACTAGTGAAGTCCCACACAGATCTGTGCTAATGTATTCATTAGAAACTTCTGAATAGTTAAGCAGAACATTTGCTGATAGTACAAAATATTCAGAGCACTAAAGTTGTCTGTGAAGAATTGCTGAATATAATGATACCGAGTGCCTAGAAAATAAAATAGATAATTTAGATGTTAAAAAACTTCTGTTGGTGGTGGAGGAATGTGGCTAATATGATCAGAAATAAGGATAAGTTTCAGGTGGAAAAGCAATATATTAATGACAACTATTCAGGCAATTTTGATAGAAGTTGAAAGGTTGTATACACTTACGAATTACAGAGGAAGGAAACATGGAAAGGCTGTTCCTTGTTTGGTAGGATACAGGAATGATGATATTGGTAAGTGGCAGGTGTAACTAGTGATACAAAAGAACGTATTTTTTACACGCAAAATAATCAAAAGATGAATTCCTTTTCACAGGACACTGCAGAAGCTAAAAATGGGTTTGAGGAGGGAACTGGCTGGAAGAGCCAGTTAAACTTATTGACCCTGCTTTCACTGAATGCTATAGAAACAAAAAGGAAATTCTAATTACTTAGCATATCTTATTCTAAAGTTGATAGCATAGAAGAAAGTACTGACAACAAAGCTAACACTTTACTGTATCCAGCATTTACTACCCATGATGTGATCAATAAATTTTAATCAGATATATCATCATATTCTGGTGTGCTTTCTACTAAATAAAGGCAGTAGAAGGAAATAGTCAGAACAGTCAAAACAGCAAAGACTATTCGCATTTCTACTGTTTGGCTGAGTTCATAGGTATCTTTAACAATTTCTGCTCACAGAGCTTTTGTTTTCTCGGCATTAGAAACAGGTTTGAGAAACAGGCTCAACACAAGGAAAATGCAGAAGATCAGGTTCCAATGTCAAATATGTGTTTGCATATCAGAGAATTTCTACTGAGATTTCAAGGCAGTTGTAGGAACGTAAAGCTGGGCTAAAGAGTTTAAAAGGTTAATTTCTCCTTTTCTCTCTGTCCTGTTTGATATGCGAGTAGAGTCTGTTCATGTCTGAAGGTCCATTTGCAGGGCACTTTAGTATTACTGACTGTAATCAGAGTGCTTTGCAGAAAGATAGTGGTGTAATCCATACAAGCATTATCAAATTACTATTCTGCTGAAGTTCTGCGACTAATGACTGTCTAACAGCAAAATAGCATGTGATCCACTGCTTCAAAAAGGCAGCTGCTTAGCTAATTCTACGGCCTTCCAGGCTAGAGAACTGCTTTGACTGCAGAGTATTTTACATACACTGTCAACCAGAACAGCAGGGCTGTGTGCCAGTGCAGCTGAACCAGGGGTGAATTTAGCTCTTCACTATGGGCATTTAATCTTTAAAGGCAGATGTAATGTTTTCAGTCTAACACACTGTATATTGCACAATTACCGGACAATACTAGTTGTCAAATCTTATTATTTTTACTACCGTTTTAATATTAAGTAGCATAAAGTAGTTCAGATTAAAGTCAAACCATTGGTAATTGAGTTCATCTACAGTAACTCTGAAAATCTCATGCAGAGCTTTGAGGTTCTAAATTCTCATTAATGAATGAAATAAGTTTAAATATAAATGCATACTTAAAAGGAAGCCAAAGGAATCTCTGCCTTGGAAGAAAAACAATGCCCCCTTCTGGAGAAAGCTCTGCTTTCCCTTTATTTTGAGGGCCTTTTCAATCATGTTACTCTACCTTCACATAATGTACAACTGAACTGCTATAGAAGCATACAAGCCAAAGATTTAATTCTCCAGATGTGCACAGCTCAGAACTGTTCTGCAGTGTGGGTACTGTGTGCTCTGAGCCTCCTGTGCACATTAGAATCCCCTCCTAAGTCCACAGGCCTCCTGAAAAGCTGTTTAAATCACAGGTGAATTGGTAACTCAGTTATGGTCATATTTACATTTTAGATACTGCACCTGTTTAGTGTAAGGTCAGCAGGATTATGGTTCAGTATGTCCAGCAGAAAAAAAGGAGAATAATCAGTTCAGTGTGAGTTTCACAGCATTAATTCACAGATGGAAACAGGAAGCTCTGTGAATAAATCTTGAGCAAGTATCATAGGGAAAAACTAAACAGACAGGTAATGCAATTGATGTGTGATAAAAGTACATGCCATGTCAGCACTAGAGGACAAGTAACAAAAAAGGAGCAGAATTCCACTTGTTACAAATTAATCACTTGTCGATAATTTCTTGTTCTAAATGGAGTAGGAAACAAAACAAAGCGCACAAGGGTTTCCCCTTTCTCATTAACAATGAAAAGGACTTCTTTTTTTTTTCATTTTCAGTGTCAAGACAAAGAAAGAACTGTGTACTTGATGAAATTTGACTTCTGAATCATGATTATCTTTAGAAGTTGAACTTTGTAAAATGAATACATATAGCTACAAAGACAAAACAAGTTCTAGACTTATTCTTATATTCTTATTCACCAGAGGGATAGGATGCCATTCAGAGGTACCTAGACAGGACTAAGCTGTGGGCCCAGGTGAAGTTCAAAGAGGTTCAACAAATACAAGTGTAAGGTCTTGTACCTAGGTTGAGGCAACCCCCATTACCAATACAAACTGCGGATGAAAGGATTGAGAGCAGCCCTGCAGAAAAAGACCGGGGAACAAGCTGGACATGAGCCAGCAATGTACCCTTGCAGGCCAGAAATCAAACTGTACCCTGGGCTGCATCAAAAGATGTGTGACCAGAAGGGCAAAGGAGTGATCCCACCCCTCTGCTCTGCCCTGGTGAGGTGTCACCTGGAGTACTGCATCCAAATGTGGAGTCCTCAGTACAGGAGAGACATAGACCTGTTGGAACACATCCAGTGGATCACAGAATGATCCAAGGGGTAGAACACCTCCCATATGATGACAGACTGAGGGAGCTGGGGCTGTTCAGCCTGGAGAAGAGAAGGCTGCAAGGTGACCTGACAGTGGCCTTTCAGTGGCTCCCACGGGCGAACTACAGGAAAGAGCAGCACATGGCTTTAGCAGGGCCTGTGGTGATAGAACAAGGGGAAATGGCTTCAAGGAGAGTAGATTTAGGTTAGATAGAAGGAAAAATCTTCTACAGTGAGAGTGGTGAAGCTCTGGAACAGGTTACTTAGTGTTGTGGTTGATGCTCCAACCCTGGAGAGTTTCAAGGCAAGGATGAATAAAGGCCCTGGACAACCTGATCTAGCTGTAGAGTTGTACTAGATGTCCCACAGAGGTCCCTTCCAATTCTAAGGATTCTATGATTCTATGATTCTATGACTATTGACTGCTACAGGTATGCAGGATCTGTTGTTATTTCCCTTGAAATAATATGATATGCCTGCAGTTACAAGTAGGAGAAGATAATGCAGCATTTGGAATTAGAATCCATTTCACAGGGGGGGGGGCTGGAAGGGACAGTAACCCCAATTTTCTATACACTCATGAGAATATAAAGCTACTAAAGAAACTTTTATAAAATTGCAGAAGTCAAACTGCTTAATTAAATACAACAGACATCCATTCAGAGTGAACAGACTTAGTTCTGTTATTTTAGTACTTGTTTACTATCCATAGCAGCTGATGGTGTTGCTTCATTTTCAGCAGTGAAACAAATGCTCTGTGTAGGTAGAACTATTCTTCACAGCTGATGTGCTGTAACCCAGCCCTATATCCTTCAACTCAAGCTTTAATCATTTCTTTCTTCCACACTTTTTCTTTGATAGCGTGAAAAGTTGATCAACCGTCCACAAAGCACCAAAAAACTTTTTTGTGATTCATCAGGTAAGAACACTTACATAATGCATTAATATCTATATAAAAATAATTACATTAGCTATTTACTTCTTTTTAATTGGCAGGATTTATTTCAGTTGTTACTGATGTTTTAAAAATGCCATATTCAGGAATGTTTAAACAAAAAGTGATTTGGTTACCAGGAGATGCATACGCTCTTGTAAGATGGCATTGGGTTGGGGTACTTAATCAGCATACAATTTTTTATGTAATGAGATTTGATTTGTACAGGAAAACTCCAGTATAATTGATGTATCATTTATAGAAAATATCTAGGCCTTTTATTGCAATCTCCATGCTGTTCGAAGAGCATTACAAAATCTGCTTTTGACTAAGTTAACTTCATATTTCAGTGCAGTTACCAAAAATTACATCAGAAATAAGAAGTGATGGTTTTTCCATTATAGTAAAAAACAAACCACATTTAGTTTGGGAGTTCACCCACAGAGACTGCAGCTTTAGAAAGCTTTTCAAAGGATTTACATAACAGGAGAGTAATGCAATTACTTCACTAATTTTTGCCCTTCAGAGGCCCTGTGGGACAACTTGCTGTATTGGCTTGCGGAAGAGCTTGCAGAAGATAATACATCACTGAATGCTTTACGCTTGCCTGTTCGTCGGAGCGTGCTTCAGCTTGTTAGGCTGAAGTGCCCTGATAATTCAATACACCAGAACTATGAGCTTCTTTGCTGCTGGCAAAAGACCCTTCCAAGGTCAGCTGACAAACAGCAGCTCCTGTCTCGCTATTTGCAGAAGAGTGGCAGAAGGGATCTATCAGAAGAACTTCGTTTTAAGTGGCAAAACAAAGTGTTCACTTGACAGAATCACTGTCAACTAAGCCCAATTTTTCTTCCTTTTGTTCAGAAGTATGAGTATTTCCTTGATATCTTCTGACAGGGACACTAGTCAGGAATCAGATCACTCTTTTATTTGTCAATTTGAACTCTCATTTCTAAAATGGAGTATAACAGCAATGTCTTTTCCTGCTAGAAGAGATCGTTTCTCCAGTAGAAGAGAAATATCCACATAAAAATTTTATGCAGTATTTCATATATGTTCAGTAATAATAGCTATCAGATTCTTAAGAGGAAAGAAAAATGGATCAATACAAGGATGAAGAGAAGAAATATTTTCTGACATCAAGGCTTTTAGTCAGTAATATTCTGACTTACAGATTCTCAGTGAATGTTTATATTCCTGTAAATATTGTGGAAGATTTCAGCATTGCCACACTATTACCAGAAATTACTAGATCTGCACCTTTACTATCATATCATATACTTACTATCATATCATATCTGCACCTATACTATCATACTCATCAGAGTAATGATTTGCTTGGTTGTTCTTCTATTTTGTTTGTTTGTTTTCAGGCAACTGTCATATTTGGAAAAAGAACTATTTCTCCTTATAGTTTAGTATATTCATTATAAAGAACTCTTGTATTGAAGATGCAGATAATAAAATAGGTGTGTTTGTAACATTCTTTAGCTATGTATTTGAATACCTTAAAAAATAATTTCTTTTCAGAATGCAAAGTAATGTTAATCTAGTTTTTAAAAGTAAGAGAAATACCAGGTTTTGCCTTTTATAACTATGTTTTCCTGAAACAGTATAAGGGTTACGCCAAAAGTAAGGCTTCCTATCAGATTATATTGGCCCACGATATCAGAGACAGAAGTGTGTGTGAAGCAGAGGTATGTCAATGAATTCCTCCACGTGGAAAAAGTTGTACCCACTGACATTCAGTGATCCTTTCTGAACATTTGAGAAGACCAAACAGTGAAGGTGAAAACATTGAGGCAGTGAGTGGTGCATTTCAGCAGTGGCAACAGTGACACAAAAGACAAGCGACATTGCAGGTGGCCAGTAAATCACACAGTTCAGGGGAACGTTGCTTCAGTATTTGCATATGCAAATATCTCTGTGATTCTACAGACTCACACATCTGTGCGGTTTCCCTAATGTTCTAGCAGTGTCCAGTAGATGCAGATCTTTCTTCAAGTCCACCAGTGCACATTACTTTTCAAAGCAGCAATTCCTTTACTCTTTCAATTCCCCACCTCCCAGCTACTTAAATAAAATATGAACTTTAGGTATTAGTCTAAGTCTAAAAGTTATTCTCCTAAACTTATTAATTTTTAAACTATCATGAATTTATGCACATCTTGCTGACAAAACTTAATTGTGATACACACTGCTAGTGTGGAGATTTTATTTTCAGGAGTCACTTATCTATAATGTTTCTAAATCACAACTATAAATGTGAAAATCGCATTGCTTGAGCAAGATAAAGCGAAATAGTATTTATGCATTTAATGATTCTAATCATTAATGTCTCATCCTGTAGATTTTAATTGCATAATACAATATATGAGGCATCTTCATAATGAAACGATCATGCTTAATTTTAATTTTTTTTTTTTAAAGATATAGTAGGCTGGATTTTTTTGATTAGCAGAAAATGCTATTGCACTTTTCTTAGTGCACTAACATATTCTGTCCTTGTATCTTTTTACATCAGCACCTTCTCTTTAGGAATAAATATTTTGCTGCAAGCCTAGCAGGTACAGTCAGCATGCTTCAGTCCATGAAGATATCACAAATAACACAGGAAGAGTCTCAAAAAACTGGACTTAAATACTGTTTCGAAACAACTGCCAACATCCTACCACAAGATGGCCCATATGTCTAACAAAACTTATAATTGTATTTCACATGCTGGAGAAACAACCACAACAAAAACACCAAAGCAGAACAAACAAACAAACAAAAACAATATGAAAAACTAAAAGTCAGCTATTAAAAACTGGGTACTCCATTGTACCACATAGTATTGTTAGAGTAAGTGCAAAGTAGCAATTGTAGAAATCGACATAGATTATTTCTCCACGTCTCAATGTTATAGTCAATATTTTAGTTGTATCAAAGCCAATGTAGAGCACAGTTAAAATACAGTTTTTAACAAAAATTTATATGATGACACAAAAAAACATGTTTATTTTGCCTGTCTACTTCCTCTCCTTTCCTCTGACAGAAAGAAGCACCCTCTTTCTCTGCATCTCTCTCAAACTAGTGACTCTGGACAGAAAGAGAAAATATAGGAAACATTAGGAAACATACAATTTCATGCTAGGCATAAGCAAACACATTCCTACAGAGATGCAATTTTTATTCTAGTTTTTGTCAGGGAAGAGTTTCTACCTTTTAAAGCTTTTATTGTCTGTAAAGAAAATCTCAAACAAATCAGGTTTCACTCCAAAATTTGGTATTCTATGCAACAGAACAGTGACATCAGCAGCAATTAGATTCCAAAATAAAGTTCCTTAGGCCAATATGACTTAACTGCAGAAAATCCAGTTTCATTTCTAGCATCAAAGCTGTGATTTACTTTTCAATAGAACCTTGTCTCCTAAATGGAGCACTTCTCTCTGAGAATCACAGAATTGAGAGAAAATAAAATAAATTAGTAAAGAATGTAGTTTGTAAGAGATAAATCTGCTCTGTCCTGTTTTCTTATTGAGTGTAAAATATATGTGTGACTATGAGGAAATCCTGAGCTTTGTTTCTTAGAATGTGTTCTCTATTCCTAAATGAAAGGTGATGCTGCAAGATCCAGCTAATGGTGAAGGCAGCTGAACAGAAAATAAGGTAAGACAGGAAGACAGCTGGTCATAAAGAACCTACCTAGACAACTATAATTTGGTTGATGGAATATTAAAGCTGTTTGTTAAAATACTAGATAGTTAAACAGGAGAGGAAGGAAGCAATTTGTATTCCTTTTCTAGTGCAATCACAGGGTGAGCTGCCATCTGTGTCTGAGGCTGACGAAGTCTAAAGGTATAAAGCAAACTTTGCATATTCAATGTTTAAAAAGCAAATTCTCCTCAGTTGGTGAGACAGGGCTCAATAAGTACTATCAGTAAGCTGGTGTACACAACAGATGGGTTTAATAAAAAAAATGAGATGGCATTTAATCAATATCCCATCCAAATAAATGCATGTAAACGACAGTTATTTTACCCTTGCAAAGACCCTGGGAGAAGTACTGTTTTCACAGAATAACTGTTTGTAAGAAAGTCATATTGAAGCAAAAGATCCTTAGAAGCAGCTTCAAAGGAAAGGAGCAGGAGGCTCCTATGCAAAGCTCCATGCAGGGCAACCTCAGGAGAGCTTCCAGCACCTCTATACTGCTTATGCCAGTATGTTGATCTTACCTGCAGTGAACTAAATTCATGAAAATGCAAACACTCAAGACGCTGGAAGAAAATAGCCTAATGGAAATCACTCATTTCCATATAAATCTACACTTTACCCTAAATCAGAACAAAATATATGAACATCCCTGGTGCATCTAAGAAAATGTTTCAATGGAAGAAACCCATTACCCACAGTTCTTCTGGTTCTACTCAGTAGACAGTCTTGATCTTATGTCTGAACAAATACCAAGTACCAGCTTGTTCTGAGACTCCTTCAGATTCCCCACTTTCATGGAGAAAACATACATAATCCAGATTAAAAATGAATAATAACAATAGAAAGAATAATAATTCCTCCAAATACCTGACTTCCTTTTTTTGACAGCCTGTATCATTATATGACTCTGAAAAAATGAAAAATATTGCCTTCATACTTCTACTGTTCCTTTAATGTCTTATTTTAATAATACATTAATACAAATGATTATTTATAATCTTATAATTTAAGGCAACCGCATTGTTAATATTGACTGACCTAAAACAATTTTCTCATCTGCTGTTAGTGGTTAACAAAAATGTTACAATTAGTAATCTAGTGTAACATTAATTAGTAATCTAGTGTAACATTACATTAATTAGTAATCTAGTGTAACAATCATAGCATAACTTGCAAGAATAGAAAAGCAATGCCAGTGTTTCATCCTTTGTCCCCAAACAATGAAAGTATCGTAAGTATGAGAAAAAATATTATCTTACAGAAAGCAAATGTAAGATTTTGTCCTAAACTAAAGATTATTGGTAGCCATCACTATCACAAACTGATTCTTAGTATTTACAGAAAATTAAAAAAACTCATAAATTTCTGGGATATGTACTACTGCATTACACAGGGTACATCACCTTGGTGAAGAATTTTTTCAGAGGCATATATAAAATCTTACATGCTCACTGACTTTATTGTCCATTAAGCATCTACTACTTCACTGTTTCTACCAAAACCCTTCGTGCTTCAGCTTCTGAATTGTAAAGATGAAGGCTTTTCAACTTGTTAAATTATTTCAAATCCATATATATAACCTTCAGAGTGATTACAGTCTATTTAGGAATCCAGTTCTGACAGTATGACTTCCAGAAATTTTACACCCGTTTTAATTTTTTCCTTTGGTCAGGTGATGGCCAGTAGGGAATAATTTAATTTGAGAATATGAAATAGTTTAATAGACTTGGAAGGATTCCAGCTAGGATTTTAATCACATACTAGCACTGTAATGCAAGTGCCAATTTAACCAGCAGGTGTCATAGAAGAGCTACAAAGATGTATCTCGTACATTCAAACCTGAAATCTAAGTATGTCAGCTTATTATGGTTATGGAAGAGAAATTCGTGAAAACTGCGCATTATTATTAATTTGTATCTCAGCCCCTCTTTTGAGATGAAGGGATGCAAATTATTTAAGATGCAGATGTGCATTTAGAATACATTCTTCTAAGTGTTATCAGGAATATGATTCATGGTAAGAACAATGATCATGCAAAAGAAAAAAGGAAAGGAGTAAAAAAAGGTTGAAGAGAGATATGTCTGAAAACTTCCTGGAGTATTTAATTTCAAGAAAGAAAATGTGGTGATTCTGTGCTAAAGATGTAGCAATATCAGAAGTAATTACTGCAACATCATTATGTATCATTATGCTAAATGTGGATATAAACCCTACATGTACCAAAGAACTACTTCTAGGAGGGGCAGCAAACTGTCGGTGCTTGTCAAGAAGAGACTGAGACCACTTTTCATTGTGCACAGTTCAGCTCATATGTGTTGAAGCAAGAATGAACATGAAATGCTGAATCTTCTTGCTGAGTCCATCTGCATAGAAAAAAAGCTAATGGATGCAGAATAGGAGGAGAGATCTAGAAGGCTTTTAGAAGTAATTTTTTAACAATCACAACCTATCAGCAGGTTTAATAGGAGAAAATACCTAAAGCATTGTGAAATTCAGATTTAAAATTTTATGAAAGATTTTATAATAAGAATCTCCAGCAAAAGAGCACCAAATTCACAGAGGAAATTCATGTTTATTTTTATGTTCCTGCATTACAGAGATGTATATAGACTGGACAGGAATTATCGCCACATATTTTACACCTATCAATAAATGCATGTCATCCTGCAAGTGGGCTCATGTCCTCTTTGTCAAACAACACAACTGCATACACATACAAGTACAGATGCAGTTAAGCCTGAAAAGCACCGCGTATCTCCAGCCCATGTCTAAAAAGATACAAAATAGATCTGATTTATGGTTTCATGGCTGACAACAAACTGCTGTCACGTCTTTGTCTCTTTTCTTTCAGTGACTGGTAACCATGGCTACACCATGTAATAAAGTTAAGTGATACACAATGCTGTGATACAGGGTGTGTTTATTATAGCTGATTTCATTATGAAACTCCAAGAAAATAAAACTAGTAATTCAGATTGAAATGGAAATTAGCTGCTAGTTAAAGTTTTCCTGCCATTTTAATAAAAAATACATGCTTTGTTGAATGGCATAATTTCTTTTCTTGAATAATTTACAGCAGGCAGTCTGTACTATTGAAATGTTCGTATTAATTTTAATGAGCTTGTCAAAACGATTCTAGCCATTTTATGTTTAATAGATTTAGCTAGGGTCACATTTTAACCCCTTGTTTCTTTTAACTTACAGATAAACAAATGTGGTTCAAACAAATATTATTGATATTTTGAGTCTCTATAAGTACATTTTATATTTCCATATTAATATAAATTTTTCATGTACAGTAAAAAATGTAGCAGATTTTTAGTACACAGTTAAAAAAAGTACAATAAAGTATTGTAAAAAGTATTATAATGGCAAGTTTTTCTCTGTGGAGGTACTATTTGAAACTATATTGATAGTTTTCCACAGTTTAAAACCAAGGTAGGTACATGTATTCATTTTCTTTGGAACAGTCTGAGCCATATTTGAAGTTCACATATTTCTCCTGTTTACTATTGTGTAGCCTTTTATGCTGCCATCAAATACTTCTCTACTCCCAGCTGTTTTAAATGATAAAAATGTATTTGCACTATAGATCACTAGGATGTATAGAAATTCAAACTACCATTGTACCAATTTTCTATTTTCCTTCAAAGCCTTCTTCACTGCATTCATGTTAGACCTCTCGAAGCATCACTATTGATTCATCAGTCTTTTGTTTGGTAGTTACGTGGGTCAGCACAAGGACCAAACTTACGTAAAAGATGAAAGAAAGTGTTTAAGAAATAATTGAAGCAGTTTTGTTTTGAAATGTTTGGATCAGAAAGTAAAAGCAATATTATCAGTACATCCAACAGGAAAAGGAACGTGCTTCCTTGTGCTACACTGTGATCTAGTCTGTGTTAGGTATCTCAGCTGTTCACTCTAGGAATCGATACATTTCAGTCAACTATCTCTAAACTACAGAAGCATTTTAGAATTTATATGTGTACTTCTTCTCCTGGTTGTATATGTAAATAATCTTCTTCAGAAACTTGGAAAACTGTAGATGTTTCTTTGTAGTTTGGCCAAGATCAATTTCTATATCTTCCCAGAAAACGAAGAGTCAAATGCTACTAACTCCTACTTAATCCATAAGAAATTAATTCAGAAGTCTCTATCTGTACTAGTCTCAGAACTGCAGACTTAAAGCAAGTCCAAATTTTGTAGACAACATCCTCCTCTCACTTTTTTGCTTGCTTTTAAGATTTTTAACTTAATACACAGCTTTATCCTATTAGTCCATGGTAATGCTAAAGAAATAAATCTGAGATATGAAGACTGATTCAGGGAATGAACATTCTGTTATGCAAAAACGGGAAAAAGAGATCTAACAAAAAATTATATGCAATTTAGTCAGAAGCTTTTAAAGTTTTTTTTTTAAAGTAGGAAGGTGAAATTATGTACATCTAAACAACATATTTTTATATGAATTAACATGGACATTGATTGCATAGTAGACTGATACTCCTTTAGTTTTAACAAGTTTAATATCAGCTTGGCATAAGATCAAACATCAGAAGTAGAATAAATTCCAGATCTTTTACCTCAGCATAATTTCTTATGGTAGTGGTCCAATATCATATGCAGCATTTTAATGTGTTCAGTAAGAGGAGGTTCTTAAGAAGAAAAGATTTTTCATCCATCAGAGAAAATCTAAAAATATCAGTGGTAGAGACAGGATTTGATCATGCTAACAAACAGCTGCAATGCCCAGTAACCACCCAGAGGGATGTTGCTGTCACAATACAGATGTAAGTACTTGAAACTTTAATATTTTGTAAACAGTACAGTAGGAGTAGCCCTTGGAACCAGCTTTTACATTTTCTAAGCAGCAAATATTTAATCACCTGTGAAACAAGGCAGACTCTCTATGCATAAAAGAAATGCTGACTCGTTAACAACTGCTTTACTAGAGACTCCTGGAACAGGAAGAAGAGAAATTGTATGTAAGAGACAAAGATGCTTTAACAACATAATTTAATGAGATGTCTCAAATATACATATCTTCATTAAATGCTTCTTCAGTGTAAACAGAATGATAGCATGCAATTGGATAGCAAGTAGTATTTCTTGCAGGTATTTATTTTTTCTTCTTTGTCACCACAGAAATATAGTGCAATAAGATATTTAAAATGTAGAACTTCTAAATTCACCTCTACTCAGGAAGGACACTTACTACAAAATGAAACAGAAGAGAGACAACAATAGATGTACAGTAAATTGACACAAAAGTGTGTATGATTTGAAAGAAGTTGAATTTTATCTTCCCCTAAAATTTTAAACATCAAATCAAGAAAAGACTCAAAGCATTATGTTATCCTCTTTTCCATGAAAAAAAAATTGATTTAAATCCTAATGTGTAACCCCTGGGACAATAATTTTCAAGTGAAATTCTTCAACTGAGCTCATAACCCACTGCAGAAAGCTTATTTTGGCCATTTTTATACTTGCAATTATTTTTGCAGTCCGTACAATTCTATATTAAAATTCTCACTTAGTATTTGTGCTCATAATTGATGCCACTGGTGCTTCAAAATCGGCTGCAGAATTTCTTCTTTTATTATACTTTCAATTACAATGGGATTGCAGCCAACTTCATTTCTCTGCAATGGTCTTTCTCTCTTTAACCTACATTTGCAATTTAAACATCAGGATTTGGTGTCTCTCGCACAGTGCAATGCCTTTCTGAGTCTTACTAGATAGTACTCTGAATCTGTAAGACAGTAGAGTGTTTTTGGGAATTGCCTTAAACACAAGTCAACAGCCAACACTACAACAATATTTGCAGGAAAGTGATGAAAAATATCTCCCATGACATCATGTCTAACCTTTAGCATCGTATTCTTCTCATCTACATAGAAGAATATTTTCTTTGTTCTGTATTTTGCTCATGTTGCATTTCACAGGACCAGTGCAAAAACCAAAAGTATGGTCTTGAACATTAGGACTGCATAATACTGAATGTGCTTTAAAACGATAAATGCTGACTGTAAAACTTCTGCTTTGCCACTTTCTGGCCTGCACACTTGTCACAAAATGCTAAGCATACAATATGGAAAATATTATGACTAAAGAAAACAGCACAAATAGCTTCCACTCTAGAGAGTTAACTTGACGCTAGAGAGTCAGTGTAAGGAGGACTCTAAAGAAAAGGAAACTCACCAGGAAAAATATGGACTATTGGTAGGCTTGGAAATAATCCCTAAGGCAAGAAAAAACTCAAGGAGCATAAATACACATGAAGATAACAGCATAAATCAAATGTGACAGGAGGAAAGAACAGAAAACAATCAAGGATCAAACTATTAAATGTATTCATTAATATTGTAAAATATGTACTAAAAAATGCAGTCTGAAAATAGCATATTGCACCAAGGAAATGTTATAAGCACAGTAACACAATCAAAATGTACACTTGTTAAAAAAGAGGATGGAATTCAATGCAGAAGTACTACATTTGGGGAAAAAACAAAAACAAAAACAAAACACAAAACTTTAAGAATGGAGGAACAACTGATAAAGCATAAAGATTTTAAAAACTGTACACCAGTCAAGAAAGAATAATCATTAAGCATCATTATCTTAGAGTAGTCACATATTCTTAATTTTCACCCCAAGCTCTTTATCACATGTACCTTAAAAACTTTACTGAACTGCAGAATGCTTACAGTAAGTTTATGATCTAACTCCTTGTACAGTAGGGTGGCATAAAATCTTGTGTTCATCTCTTCTGGATAAACTATTTTTGTTAGATGTACAAAATAACCTCTCATTATCTTCATTTGTGAAAATCATTGTCAGTACATGGCCAGCGATAACTTTATGACAGAAGTATGGATGTCCTTCATTCCTTTAATCAAATACTGAAAACCTACCTCAGCAAAAAGATTCTTATTCATGACAATCTACCGAAGGAAGAAGCTGCCTAGAAAAGCACGTTAATCATTCAGCAATTGCTTATCTTTAAATAGTTGTTACTTGAAAAAAAAAAAACAACTACTCCAGAAAAAGCAGCAAAGTCCCTGATAAGCTAATATTCATGCAAGAAAATTCAAATACTCTTTTCAAAAAGTCTGTGGAATCTATATCTTCAACAGTGTTTTACATTTATTTTGTCCTTTCAGATCTTATAAATCATGTATAAAATCCAATATCACTTAGGGAGAGAGATGTATTAGATTCAGACTTCTAATTAGAGCCTCTGAACTTAGCAGAGCCTTTTATTTATCTTATTGATGCCTATTTTCTGCTGTGTTCAAAGGCTTCTTATTATCAAAATGCTATGACTTCACTAATTAAAATTAATGAAGGAATATGATAAATAAAGCAGAATTGATCATATTGTATTTTGAATGGAAAATCACAGAGCAATAAAATCAGAAGTATAAATTCACTTTCACACAAGTCCTTCAGTCATCTGATGTTTTAACCTACTGCAAGCCATTTTACTAATTGGAAATAAAATATTGCAGTTGTTGGGTGGAGTTAATCCCAATAAGTATGGACATAATGTCCTTGGTCCTTGCTTTTTAAAAAAGATATATAAAAATATTGTTCTGCCTGCTCTAGGTATGAAAATACAAGGATTTCTTGTTTTCAGTCATCACGTATAAGCTGATGTATTCACTAGACTGTATTTTGTAAGCAAAATGTACCAGGAACACGACACTTTTTAGATAAGTAAAATCAAGTTTTAGAAGTAAGTTCCATCTACTTGATGTGTGAGGATATTAAACTGTATATGACATACATACGATACAACATAATAACTTACAACATAACATATGATATACCACTCCTGTATATAGGAGGTGGTAAGTAATCAAGTCCCAGTTCACAGCTGGGAGGTGCATCTAAAAAACATTTGTGAAAAGGTCAGTTTTATCTGTAGCTCTGGCCTGAGGTTGGGTTTTTGCTTCCTTAGGTAAAATGTGCTTGCATAAAAAATGTAATTGTTGACTATCATATTGTAACCACCGATACAACAATAAGGATCCCCAGGAATAAAGGGTAAAGCCTAGATTCTTTTCCATTGATAGGAAAAAATGTTTAATGTAATGAAATCTTGTAGAGAGATTTTTGAATGGGAATAAGCCATAGGTTTTCAAGGAATTAACAACTCAGACTTAAATAGTTCTAAGCCTTCTTGTCGTATCTTTCAGATAGGGTATTATGCAGTTCATTATTATGTTTACACTATCATAACATTTTAGCAAACAGGATAAATAGTTATTTAACAATCTATCTGGAACATTTAGCAGGGGAAAAAAACCACCATGAATTATCATGGGGAGGATAATCTAACTGTCATCAGTGAAAGGTCTCATGCTGCTGGTATCAAGAGATTGTTGTAATTATGTAAAGCTTGATATGGGATTCAAGTAACAAGCAACTAAAGGAGGATAATATAATTACTGCTAATCAACATGGGTACACTGAATATAGAACTTGTCAAATTAAATTGATATCATTTTTATGAAATTATAAATTCAGTTGATAAAAATCACTGAGGTACATATTAATGGGATTGAATGCTGAGTAACAAATAGATCTGTACATACAATGTAAATACAGAATATGACCAAGTGGTTATTTTTGTTTTTTCATTCCACTTTTCACTGACTGATTTTGCATTTAAGCACATTTTTATGGACCTGAAGACAAAAATAGATCAGTTAATGCTTGTATTGACTCTATGAATGATCAAGGAGAGCAAGTTTAATCAATGAAGGAAAAATCTAAAACAGGAATACATGCATTCAAGAGGAGGGGATGGAAGTGATTTTTAGAGTGCAAAAGAAGGAATTTGAGATCCCCCAGGAAGGACTTAGGGTAAAGGGGACACAACTTGGACTTTTCTCTGCCATTAGCCTCAGCATCTGAATAATCCTGCAGAGATCTCCATGTGTCTTACAAAGAAGTATTCACAAAAACCCACTGACATCCTAGTAACAGAAGGGGTTGCAATACTGAATGCCAAGGAAAAGTGACCCACAAGTACTGCAGAGCTGTTCCATGAGGGGTGAGAGTCCAGAAATACACAATTGGTAATACTCCTATGCCCAACTAGAGAAGCTTCTATAGCACTAAGCTGAACTCAAAGCTTTAATTACAGCAAGATGGCAGGATGAGAAATGAAAGAAACACTAAAGGAGTTATATAAAACAGTATAAGACACAGCAACTGCAAGAGAACTTCTAGGGGAAAAAAATTGATGTTTTTGCATGAAGTTGTTAATATCTATAATAGCATATTATGAGTCTCTACTGATATATATATATATATATAATTATATATACATATATATGTATGTATGTATGATTAATGTATGTAGTGATTTGTGTAATAAACAGAAGTCTTCAGAAAATAAAATCAGCATTACTTTGTGTACTATGGAATCCTAAGTTAGAGAAACATAGATTTGTAGAGTATTGCCAGACCCTTGGATGCAAAAATCTCCCTACTAATTAAAATTGAGTTTGAAAGAACTTTTCAATATTTCATTTTTCATTCTATATAGTTTTTGAAATATTTAACTTCCAGTGACTTGAAAAGGGAGTAAAATTTCCTGATGATTTCAAGTCTCATTTTCACACTGTATGTAAGTAATCTGGACTCAAATTTTTTTGAAACTGACTTTGTGAAAACACAGTTATTACAGGAAATAGGACTAGAGGGAACCTTCTGAAAATGTAAAGTCTATTTTGTTTCCTTCAAGCACTCCCAAAAGGCTGAAATACTTCGATGTAAAATAAATTTGCAGATGTACACCCAGAAGTGTGTTTTGGAAAAGATAGAGATGGATTTAGTGGATATATCATGACATTTCTTCAAGGAAATATTAGTTTTGCTTTTTAGAAGAGGGAATTTCATGATTAAAATTTAATTTCCCTCTTTGTTTAACCACAACTCAGTTCCTGGAACACGGAGGAGCTAACAGTTTATTTTTCTGTGTAATGGCACTTCTCAGACATTCCACTTCCTGTGAGAGATGCCCTTAAGGTCGTCCACAAGATGTATCATGAATACAACCTGGATCTATTTCCAGGCAGAAGCAGGCAAATACAATCTTTCATACAAACACTTTGGTCTTTCTTAAAGCATTATAACTAGTAATTATGAAGTATGAAATTCAATCACAGTGCAAGTCAATGTGTGGAATAGAAGGCAACAACACTGAAGGGGAGACGTCAAAATTTTCAGCCACATTAATAATACAGAAAAAAAAAAAATCAAGGGCATGGAAACATGCTAGGCTGAGGCAGAGTCACAAGCTGATAAAACTGAAGTGCTACTACTACTCTGGGAGAGGTTCTTCCCAGTTGTGAATATTGATGCAGTGAGGGAATTTGTCGAAGTAGCTCAGGACAAAGGGCAGAACAGAGATTTTATAATAATAATAATAACAATAACAACAACAACAATAATAATAATTTTGTTGTTTTAGTATTAGGGATAGGGGATCCCCCTATGAACTAAATATTGCCTTGAAAATAACTGTAATCCTATTGGTTAAAATATTTTACTGGACATCTTAGAATTTGTTTGTATCAGAAAAGTGATGATAGCAGTTTATTTAAATTGGGCTGTTCTGGGTTGTGTTCATTTTATGTTGCTTAAATAACACTCATAGTTATGTCTGCAGGATTTCCTAAAACCTAGAAATCCACCAGAAGCCAAAGAGATTTCCATTTTGGATTTTCTGAATTATGACACACTTCAAGAAAATTGCATTCCTTATATTTCAAATTAAGCATTCATTCGCCAAGAAGATTAATTAACGTCTCCGAGTCTTGGATCTACAGCAATGAAATACCTACTTTCTTTACCATTCTTTGTGACTGTTCAATGAATACACATTGCCTAGTGAAGCAATTCACAGAAAAGGAACTTAAGAATAGCTGTAATAGCTGTGTCCAAGGCAGATGTTGAATAACGTGATAAATAAAGCATGGGACCAGAGGATGAAGAATGAGTGAGTTAAGCAATAGAATAGATGCTAATTAAGAGAAAATTGAACTATGAACAAGGACATTTCAAAAATAGAAAGCATTATTTTAGAACAAAGTTGGTTTGCGTTAAGGTCTTAATACTGGAACATGATAATTTTGGTGGAGGTTTTACCTCCTCTAACAGTTTTCTGTTTTGGGATTTAGGTTTTCTTTCCTTTTTTAGTGCAAGCATTACTTCAATAAGATGCAGCATATTTGCAGTATTATTTTTGCTTCTGAGTTAATTTTAATAAAGTTAATACACTGGGGGAAGTGGGGAGGAAGAAATCAGTGTGTTTTAATCATATTTCTGTTTGTTTTGAAAGACATCTCAGCTATTGACTTCTCTGCTGACTCAGGTTTGTATAGTCCAGAGTAACTTATGGCAGCTGATCTCACTTTTGAGAGATTAATGCAAAATAGAGTATGCCCATTTACAGTAATTAGGAAATTAAAATGAATTTAACAGATTAAAACACGGAGAAGATACTAACAAACATCAGATAAACTCCTTCCCAGTATATATAGATACTGCCAGTGATTAAATCTGCATCTTGAGTTTCCCAGTATTCTTTCCTCCTACTTAGCCTCATTTTATGATATTACATTTAAACAGCTTACACAAGCACATTTGAGAAGATATTTTTTGAATTATAATTCTTTATGAACCTTTTTATTGTTTAGAAATCAGATTTGAAAAATAATTGTTTATAAATGTTCTGCAGCCTTATCTTACCTTGAGGCCGAATTTTTTGCAGCAGTGTGGAATCTTTCACGTAGCAGTCAAAGTCTCCTAGAAATAAAACATGGCATCATACAAGATACTAAAGAAAGCAATTTCATCCCAGTTGAAATTAAGTTAGCCTCCAAAAATGGAAGTATGAAGAAGTGAAGTGCTTTGAAACAAAATAAGATAAATACGTTTAACCCAAACTTTGCAGTGTTCTTTTATCTGAAGTGACTTACTGTGCTCCTTTAAATCTGAGATCAAGAAGATGAGCAGAAGACTGATCTACTGGAATTTTGAGCTTCAGTCCTGAAGCTCATGCACCACCTAAGTGAAGCACATCCATAGGTAGAGAATTTTTCTCAGGAGGAACTACAAATATGACACAGAGGAAGAGTTTTTAGCTCTAATCTTGTAGCAGAACCACATGTAACAGCACACCTCTTAAAGTCTAAGCAAGCACCTTCTATGCTATATGTGAAAACAGTACATATTACTATCATTCTTTTGCATTTCAGTTACTCTTTTAATAAATTGCTTAATATATTTCAAATTAAATCATAGAATCACAGAACTGTAGGGGTTGGAAGGGACCTCTAGAGATCATCGAGTCCAACCCTCCTGCCAAAGCAGCTCCCTAGACCAGGTTGCACAGCTAGGCATCCAGGCAGGTCTTGAACCTCTCCACAGAAGGAGACTCCACCACTTCTGTGGGCAGCCTGTGCCAGTGCTCTGTCTCCCCCACTGTAAAGAAGTTCCCACACACATTGCGAGTGGAAATTCCTACGCTTCAGTTTGTGGCTGTTCCCCCTTGTCCTATCACCACACACTGCCGAGAAGAGTCCAGCCTTGTCCCTTTGCCTCCCTCCAATTCTTCCCTACTCTTTTCTAGATGAAGAATTCATTAAGAATCCATTTAACTACTGCTTTAAATACTAATATATTTTTTACTGATATCTGGATCCTTACTTAAGCATATTCATCATTTGTCAATTTTTTTGCCAACTTTTCTCTCACACTAACCCACAACATCTATATTCTCCAAGCCTAACGAGGGGAAAGCAGTTGCTTCTTAGTTGATTTTTGTTGTTGTTGTTAATTGAATAACTTGGAATCTAAAACATTCACATGCTATATAATGAAGGCCTTTCAGAGAAAGACTACTGATCATATCTGTGATTCAATTATAACTTTACTATGTTTATATGTCTAAAAATGGCAGTTTAAAACTTCTTTTTTAGTGCCTAATGAATCCTGGAGCAATATTCCTTATTGCCACATGGTGTCACCTTCAAAATTCTTGGGTGAAGAACTAATTTACCAGCAAGTTTGAAGGTAAACCATAAGATACCATGACTCCCTACTTATTCCTGAACATTCTATGTTAATCTCTCTAGTTAATATATTTAATTTCATACGAAATTTGGATAAGTTACATGTTAGTGCTGATCAGATACATTATTAAGAATAGTCTATTTAGTCTTGCTTTGTAAATTTTAGGAGAAATTGCAATTTCCTTAGTTTGCTAGTTATTAAAATTTGTAAAATAGCCATCATATAAGAATTGTCAGTAATTGCAGTAACTCAAAAATGACATGCGGGTATTGACTGACTACGGCTTTTTAATATTTATGCTCTTTGTTTAAGCACTTGTGTGTCTATAAAAAACAGAATTTTTAAAAATGTTTCATTTTTTAAATACATTCACTAAACAAAATGTCAGAGAAGCTTTATAAAAGGGACAGAGACAATGCCTGAAAGATTATTTTAAAAAAATCAGCTGACTCCTCATGAAGAATGTGGCATTTTAATTATTATTTTGTTGGGAATAAATGCAGTAATAAATAACATTTAATTGCTTTTTCAATTGTGATTATATTCAGTTTTTCAAACCTGCCTTTTTGTTACACTTTGAGTATGTGATTAGAAGTTCATTTCCATGAACATAAAGGAATGCAAAGAGGAAAGGGCAGGTAGGGTAGCTCGACAGAGACACATCCCCAGCTCAGGCCCTCCCAGGGTGTCTGAGGGTGTCATCAGCCCATGAGTTGGGGAGACATCTGTAAGATGCATCAAGGGAGCAGATCTCCTTACAGTCTGAGGGGTGACACTGCTTAGGGTCATGAGACTATAGAGTCACGCAGAGGAGAATGATTAATGGAAGGACTGAAGATGTGAAACGAAGGAAATAGGGTGACTTGAGGAAGAGGCATGGGAAAATTGATAGTGAAACAAAAGAGACCTGCTCTATGTAAACATGTTGCTGGTCAGTACTTTTGTCTGACTGTGCTATTTTATTTTATTTTGTTTATTTATTTATTTTAAATCATAAAGTGGCTGGGGATGGAAGGAAACTCAAAGCCATGGGCAGTATTGTTGACCACTAGATAAAGCACTAGATCAGGCTGCCCTGGGCCCTGTAGTTACAAATACTTGATAGTTAAGATACTAAAAGAGCCCAAGACACTTCTTACGAAAACTTATATAAATATATATATACATTAAATGTCTGAATTCTATGGTAAGCCAGAAAGAAAAGTGTAAATATAGCACCTATTTCTGTTGTTAGAAGACTATTAAGGAAACGATATAATCAGAACTATTTTCAGGAAGGGCTTGACTGTAAGTGGTCAACTTGTGTTAAAAAAACAGTTTCATTCTAAACTCTTTTTTTGTGATTTCTCTCTCAAATATGCAAGCAGGAAATGTTTTAAAGAATTTAAAGGTTAATGTTTACACATTAAATGAAGATATATGCATAACTTGTTAGTTTTCTCACTGCATACTATGTAAAATTATCAGCTGTGTTGATACTTTTAACAAATCATGCATAGGTATAACATTGCTCATCAATTTTAATAAGCTGGTGTGATTTCATAATTGGCTTGTAATCACTGATGTGGTAAATATCACTGCTGCAGTGCATTTCTACCTGGTAAATGAAGTCCAATTACTTGCAAAAACATTTATTGTGACTTCTACTTTTCAAAATCAGAATGTATTGTCCTTTTCTGTATAAAAGTAAAGCCAGCTCATTACAACAAAATGCTTAGATTTAGAAAAATCATACCATCATTTATGTCAGGAGTAATCACTCCAGAAAAACTTGCCCACAAGTTTTACTGAAGTGCCTGAGGCAAAACGCTAAAAAGTAGCTATCTCAAGATTATAGTATAATATTTTCATATCCACTTCTTCCATACACTCAAATTTTACTTGAAATAATAGTAAAATATTTTCATCTAGTTCCTGTTTTCAGTTTTAATGATCTCTCTTCTCAGATCTATGGACTCAGAAATGAGTTAAAAGTGACAAACATACAATTTCAGTACCCCACATGAACAGAGAATTAGATAGAAGTGTAGCTGCATAAAAGATTGCCATTTGATTTTGCACTTTGGCCAGCCTCAACCTGAGGCTGAGAGAAGGAAAACTTGCTTAGTTGGAGAAATTGGAGAGTGGTTGATAAGCCATTTCAATTACTCTCCTATATATACGATATAGTATGGAAGGCTGCTTTTTCTTGTAGGAACAGAAGTAAGGAACAACTCTCAAACAAAGAGGTAACAAGAAGCATGAAAGAAGCCTGTCAAGCTCTTTTAATCACATCATCACTACATTTAGCAGGGTTTTTTTTTTGTTTGTTTGTTTGTTTATTATGTTTTCTTTTTTTCAAACCACTTCAAAACATTCGATGATGAATTCTCCCTAATTATTCATGTACCCTGGGTAACACTCCAGGGTGACTGAGATCCTTAGATGCACTGACAAGGACTTTGCAAAAATTAAATGAAACTGACATTTTTTTCCTTAAGTGATCATCCAAATTTAACCACAAAGGTCATTTAGTGATGTCTATTTGCATAGTAAAACACGGTCTCAAACAACAGGCAGTTAATTCATAGATTAGTACTCAGTTCCAAAATCTGGTTGACACACTAACCATTTCTAATTGTGCCTTCTAGAAGAAAATTAACTTTTATGATATTGTTTTTTCTCTGCTCTTTAATAAAGAGGTTAAAAACTCAGTGAACCTTTTTGTCATACAACAGCAATTAGTGGATTAATGAATATTGCTTGCTTTTAAGATTGTTTGTAACTTTAATTTTATATGTGAACAAAAAGGGAGGTTATAATTTTTCCAAACGAGCCCCCGGGGGCTCGTTTGAAAAACTGTGACTTGAAGGGGCGGTGATAGTAATGTAAAGTAGTAACAAAAGAGCTATACTTTAGGGCAATCTTGCGCCCTTGAAAGGATGAAGCCACTGCCTGACCTCTCTAGCACTTACGTTTAAGATTTGTTACATTCGTTCTTTATGTTTTCTTAGGATAACTTCTATTCATACTGTTGCCATCAGAGGTTAAAAGGAATACAGAGGTGTGCTTTTTGTTCTCAAGGCAATGCACTCGTGCAATACTGCCTCTCTGCATCTGACCTCCTGTCCAATAATGTAATTAGATAGAATCCAAGTATGGTCGGATGGTTCACACTTATTCCTCTGCTACTTTGTCTAAATAACAACTCAATACTGTTTGCTGCTTCTCTCCCTTCCTTTGCAAAAATGACTCATGCTTTGTTCTTCAGAGATGCAACACACAGCAAATATTGTTTTGCATTGTAACAAAGTTATAATTGAAATTCTTGAAGATATTGTTACAACTCTAATGTAACGTTGTTAGAAGTCAGTGCATGCCAGCATTTTTAATGTACAAAACAATCATTCATTCAGCTTCCTTCTAGAACAATAATGTTCTCTTTTGCGTGCAACCACACAAAGTGTACACCTAGACCCTACACATACATGTTTATATATACCAAGAAGACTGAGATTCATACTTCAGGTTACCATCTTCCCTTGAAACATAAAATTACATCCTCATCACTTCCCCAGATTTCTTTCTTGCAGCAAATATCTAATGAGTTGTACAACAGTGCTGCAAATATAAAATATTCACTGAAATATTAAGATTGCTCATCTCTAAACACTGTCAACTAAATAAGAAATTCAGACTCAGTATTTACTTTTTTCATTCAACAAATGAAATGAGTTATGCAGAGTTTTAAACACCAGTTTGTGGATTGATTAGCCCTGCTGAAATGGAAATAATGTGCTTCTAGAAGTTGTAATGGCATGAAAACATTGCAAAGAAGAATCAGCTGATTGAAAAAAATAATAGAAACATCTGAGAAGTTTTTACAAGTGTTTTCATTTGTAAGTAATTCCTATTTTAGAATAACTTCTACTTGGATGAACACTTTTCTTGAAATTAGGAAGAGAGCAGGTTCTTCCCTTTCAAGCTTGCTGATTCTCAAAACGAAGAGACAGATTCCCAGTTATGAACAAATTGGGCTATCTGAACATGAAGAAGCAAGACATTCTTATATTGAATAAATAAATAAATAAATAAATAAATGAAAAACAAAAAGCTACTGATTCTATTAACTGTAATAATAACTCTACTGTATACTAAAAACAAAATGATGAAATGTAATGTTGATTTTATTCCATTAAATTCTTTAAAGGCGGACCTATGTCCGTCTAACCTTTTGAAGGCAACACAGAAAGATAAACATGAGCTTTAAAAGGAGCTACAAGGCCTTCACAGGTAGTAAATTCCTTAGAGCATTTTAGAGGCACGCAGGTAAAGGCATCAAGCATTTTAGAGGCCTTCCATATTGGCAAAATAAAAAACAACCATTTAGTGTCACAAAATAAGAAAATGTTGTTTTGAAATACAATAAAAATTTATTTCAAGAACAGAGTTTAAGAATAAAAAGGCAGAAAGATCTTGCTTGAAATATATAAAATAGACCAGAATATACATTCTGGAGCAGTTTACATCTGTTTTAAACTATAATCCTAAATAAAGGAAAATATTTTTCCACCCTCCCAGCTAATCTTTTCAAGACAATTTAGCCAAAGCTATCTATCATCATCACAAAATTCTTTAGTATGTTTTAAGACAGAATTAATTTTATTATTTAATTATAACGCTAAAGTCACTGCTGATGTATCCAAAATGTAAAGTTGACATTTGCATACTGTAATGTGATCCTCAACAGTAACTGAATGACAAAACAACAGTGAAGAACAATGAAGGGTGTACAATCCTCCTTGTTCCTTTTCAAACCCATTGAGTGTCTCTGTTACATTCACTGAAGTTCATATCAACACTCAGACCTACATTTGTAACTAACAGTTCCTATGTATTTGTCTGCCATCTTGCTTGCATGTGTTGTGATTCTGCCATCAGCAAACCTAAACTTGTAAAGTTTTCATGTTTCTAGGCTAAATTTTTCCGTTCACCTTCTGCCTTATTCTAGAAGGTAACATTTGCATCTGCTTCTGGAGGCAACAGAAGATTTTTTTTCAACCAATAGACAGGAAGTAATGCAATTTGCACCTTATTGCACCTGGAATTTTATATTATTGTAACTTCAGATAAAGAGTCTTCAAAACTCGCATTAGTTTAGAGAGTTTCAGACTCCTTCCCCAATACTTAATTTCCTGCAGATCATCCTATGATTGGCATTTCTGGAACTTCAAGACTCATGTCCAACTTAGAGCATGGGATTTGTCCCTCAACCCTGTTGAGATTAGGACCATTTTTCAGATTTGGTCCATAAGATAAAATAATTGTACTCAATTATTTTCATTTTGTACCCTTTTTGGCCAGTTGATCATTGGAATCATCTTGTCCACAGGCATTCAAACCATGTTATTGGGTTCAGATGAGCTTATAGGTCCTCATACCAAGATTAAATTAACCGTTCTGTAGAATTTTTGTACCTGTTTCATTCTAATTGAAAAAATAGCATGGCTGATTTGCAACAGCTGAAAATTTAGCTGGTAGGTTCTTTTAAAAGCTGTGGAGTAATTCAGACCCCTTACAGTCTGCTGCTTTTTAATGACTACTGAACTAATACATCAACTTTGATGTGGCCCATTTCACACCCAAGTCTCAGATACCAACCAAATTTTAGAATTGCAATTCCCAGCATCCACACCCAAAACCATAAAATCCCAGGCACAAAGAAATAATTTCATTTTGGTATATGGTCAGTCAAGTATTAGACTTGTCTCTTTGCAAAGAAGAAAATTTTCCCAGGTAGAGGGGCAACTATTTCCAGTGAATAACACGAATAACTGAAAGATAATTAGGTGCAACAGTTACATATGCTTTTTATGTCAAGCAATATTTAGATAAGATGCAGAAATAGTCCTTTAGCAAGTACCTTTTCTGTAAAGCTGCTTTCTAAACAATTATTCCCTATACTAGTGGCACTTACCCTCAAGCTCTCAGTGGACTCATCCCCCACTATTATTGTTTAAATAAATGTGATTATTCTTCCTCAGCATCCAAATCTGCCCTCCCTAAGAGCTCAGATCATTTCTTGGCAGCACTCAAGTGGCAGAAGTTCTCCCACAATATATTTTTTATCTTAATGAGAGTTAAGACCTGCAACAGCACACAAAACTCTGTTTCCTTCTGCTTATTCCCCATGGTGTGTTCATGTACAGTTATTTCTGAGAGGTACAACATTATGCTAATTTCCCAGAGGACAAGGGAGAGCTTCTCTTACAACGCTGTCCTCAGTATCTCTATATTTGATGTCTCTCTTTGACCCTATTTTGCTGCTTATAAGGTCTGTCTTGTCCACATCAGTTTATGTACTTCTCTGCCTACCTAGCCCAGCTGTTTCTTTTTATTAATAGATTTTAATTTTCTGAAGTCATACTCCTAAATATTACTTTTTCATTTCTCTGAAAAAAAAAAAAAAGTAATTGCTTTGTATTCTCTCATCTTAAATGCACATTAATAATGGATACCAGCAAAAAACACATGCCTTTTGGGATGTGGAAGATATTCTTTATAATACTTTTCATCTGTATGTGTACTTCAAGAGTAATATGTTATGTACAAGACGCCATATGCCTATTTACTACTACAGATTCAAAACAGACAAATAAACACAGGTGTATAAACACAAATGCAATTGTAAGAATGCTGTTCATATTTCACACCATTTTGTAAAATAAAAGAAAATAGGAAGTTCTTCACAATAGTCAAGAAAACCCTTCAAAGTGACATCTTTAGATCAAGATAAATTGAGGCAGATGCTGAGCATGCAAATATTACTATAAATTACACAGAGGTATAGTGTACTTTGAGCAGTTTGAATCTTACCCTCAAAAGAGATCAGTACCCCGTAAAAATTCAGCTTCTCCAATGTAAACTCACAATGGGAAATAGAAATTTTTGCACTGATGAATCCACATAAGCAATATGAACATAAAGTAAAAGTCATAATAACAGCAGTTAGCTTTACAAGATAGATACTAAGCAAATCATTTTGTTTACTTTCTTTGATCCTTGCTTTCCATCAGCACAGCTCCCTAGAAGCAAGTTTGATCACCAGGTAACACTCTAAAATACCAAATCGGCAACAGTAATAGAAGGCAGTAATAAGACAGCAGAGGTCCAGACAATAATGGAAAATCATCTAATATGCCATCTAATGTTAATTCCTTCTCCTAGGAGTTGCAGAATCAATGCATCTGCTTGGAAGGCCAAATCAGGTGTTATCATACAAAAGGATAAGAACAAAACAATTTACAGGTTAATGCAACACATGAAACTAACCTGTATCTGTTACTGATAATACATAATCTATATTAGATCAGTAGTAGTAGTAGTAGACCGCTCATTTTAATTATCTGTGCAAGTAATGATCCCATTTTGGCTGAGCAGAAGGAGACTTTATTCACTATGTTTTCTTCTCTCTTTAATATACATTTTGGTTTATAATTCTGAACTATAAATTTTCATCTCCCCCTTCTAGTACAACAGAAATGTTTCCCGGAATGAACTAGAGTTTATGGTAATAGAAAAGACCCTATATGAAAGCCAATGTGGCATTCTGCCCAGGCTGGTTGGAGTTTAAAGGTTACTTAATCTGAAAATTTTTAAGTCTAAATTTATTAAAGTAGTTTTCTGCATAGATTCACATACACATTTCTTCTACACCAGCAAGAGACATACATTCATTTGTGACTTAGCACATTACAGTACAACTGATGTTTGATCACAAATGATTAAATAAAAGTCACACCATCCTTGCTATATGACTTTAAAATAATATTTACATATTTTTCAAAAACAGGAAGAATAATAATTTTCTCTTTCCAAGCATTTTATATTACAGTATGTGCAACTTGATTTTATGTATTTATTCCATGACTTTCAAATAGTTTATAGTTATTTTGATGTATTGTAGATTTGTCCAGTTTTTACACTTCATATTTCCCATTCAAAGAAGCAACTATCCACTAAGAATTTCCAGACTCAAACTACATTTGTTTGTGTATTAATGTTATAAATACGACAGAAATGAATTTCTGAGACTGCATTTGAAGTTAATTTATTAACTTCATTATTAACATTTATTTTATGTATACTTAAACAAATAATCTGATATTCTCCACAAAAACATGACTACTGCTGAAATAGCAAAAAATTCCTGGAATGTTGTTGATTCAATTTACTGCTTCATTTTTTTTTTTAATTTCTGTAGGTATTTGTCTGATATGGAAAGATAAAAACCTGTAAGCCTTAAAACAATAGTTGTAAGCCTTCAAAGAGACTATCAAAATATTCTTACACAGAAAGAATGTGTTAGTATTCATATAATGCTGAGATATCTTATATCCAGAAAATACTACCTTCACGCTGCATTGCAATCATTTCTGGAAAGCAAATGAATAAGTGATCTCTCACTCCCACTGAGAAATCTGTATACATTTTAAGAGGATTTGAAGAACTTATTTCAGAGCCAGTTTAGGTGTACACAGTATTAGCTCCAGATAAGAGGTCTGAATTAATATTTTAAGTCTTCTTTTGAAACTAATTTTAGAAAAGCTTTCCCTTCCTCCTTGTCTTCCCCTGACAATGTTAAAGCTTTAGCTAACTGTAGCAGTTTACACAACACTTTGCATTCTAAGCTACAGTTTTAGCTTACATTGCCAGTATTCAACAGATCCAACCAAGTATCCAGATCATGGATATCCACAAGTACCCAGTGAATGCCTTCATCACACTACTGGTATGACCACTCTGTCTTGCTTTTCACCTTACTGCTAGGTTAGCAGGTTAATGAATGCAAAAGGTCAGTGCAGCCACCTTTGACTGGAGCATCTCATTCAGGTATTTAAGGGATTGAGAAGATATAAGTTGCAAAATTAAAACAAAAAACAATATAAATACAAATTGGTAAATCCAGGAAACTACATTTGCATGAAAGATACCAAACACGAGCAACCTTTGTACACATCAAAGTAAAATTGCCTGTTAAAAAATAGAGTCAGCTCTCCAGTTGGAATATATTTAATGTATAAACCTCTCCATCCAATGTGACTGAGTTGATCATACATTTGATCACTCAATTGGTCAGTGATTCATTCAAGTCAAATCAGTGTTAGAAGCTATGGGACCCTCAAGGCTAGGCTTCAGAAAAAAGATGTAAAAAGATCAAAACCTTGAAAAAAATCTACAGTTCCACATTTAATATACAAATATAAACACTGATTCTTTTCACTGTGTTTAGCGAATTCATCATTCATGCACTTTGTTTAGTAATGTGGTTTCTTCTGCTAGCTCTCATCTTTTAGATTATCTTTTATTTCTCACTTTTTCTAATAGTGATAGATATTTGCTTGTTATAACTTATGCAAGAGATAAATTGGACTTACAGCTCCAGCAGCCAAATGCCATTGAAATATATTCACCATACAGATGGGGGTCCAATAAATACTGCTTTTAATCAACATTCTATGATTATCAGGGAGGAGAAACAGAAGAATGCAGAAAACATTTTCTTTTCTCTTCCCAAGCTCTGGGCTATCATTTTTTGTCTTCCATCAGCACTTAACAAGTGTCCTGTAAAAACATCTGAAGTCATTAACTTTCCAATCCTAAAAATTAAAGTTCTCATTCAAAAAGAGTTGATCTTTGATTCTTCGTAGTCTGAGGTGATCTATGTTAATCCGTTACCAAGGAGACATCTTAACCTCTAAGTGAAATGTTAGAAGCATAAAAGATGGAAGGAAGATTAATGTAGGAACTAAACTTGCCACCAGTCCAATAAGTTCATTACCCACAAAAGATAACAGCACCATCAATACCTTTTTATTTTACCATGTTTTAAAATAAAACAGTAAGCTCTGTTCATTTGTTCTTAAATATGGGTGCAAATGCTGACTCTAAGGAATGATGTGGGATCTCAAAAGGACAGAGGTGCTTTCTCAAAAGCTCTTGACTCTGCATGAAATCTCAGGGTTTCAAATTTACCTTTTGATGCTTTTTGTTATGACTTCCTATAAGAGACTTGAAATGTAGGTGTGTTTTTTGTTTTTATTTTCCCTGCCTAAATCCTATGGTTCGGCTCACCACATTTGAAAACTTCATCTGTTAAACAGAGGTAATAAATAATTCTAGAGGTCAAACTCCTGAAATAAATAGTTTGAAACAAATAAATTATAATTAAGCATTTCCATAAGGATTTTCAGTAACCAGATCTGTTGCATTTTCAACTGCATGTGTCCCAGTAATGACAAAATAACAAACACCCACTGAGAACTTAATGTCTTTTGAAATAAAACAGATAGACTGGATGGCTTCACATATAAGCAACAACCTAGTTTCACTTAAAATCAGTGCCAGGGATGAGATAAAAAATTGCCTAAGTCAATGAAGTACTAGAATTTATTAACTCACTATTTCCACTAGTATTCAGAAACCACACTAGTATTTTCATAAAATGTCTACATCAGACATTTTCCTTTTGTGGTAAAAGATTGTTTATTAAAATGTCTGAATGATAATCTACAGATCTTCTAACATTCTGCTTTACAAGATCTGCTAGTACTAACAACAAAATGTTAAGACTATCAATACTTAGTACAACTTCACATTTCTTTCAGAAATTAATGGAAGAGAAAACCTGAATGGACAAAATACTGTTTCCCAAGTAACAGGATAGAACACCTACAACAGCAGAAAACCAAGTTTGGAGGTAGAAAAGAGACTTAAATTTGTGTGAACATGCTAATAAAATTGACATCATTTTCAAAAGTTAATTGGACATACATTTTCTAGTTCATAGTATTGATGTTTGTATAATGATGTCAGACCAATTAGAAGATAATATTGAAAAAAAAAGGTAGACTTCTTTGATATTTGCATAAAGAGAAGAAAAACCTCTACAGCAGCATTAGGTAACAATACAGTATACAGATGCTGGAGATGCCTGATTACTACAGCATGGGTACCTCGTTTTACAGTTCTCAAATGTAAGTATTTCACCAGCTGTGATAGAACCTGCTTTTTATGCAGTGTCAAACAGATATGTTGAATCTGGCCACTCTGAAGTATGCCTAGTTTGCACAAAGATGTGGTCCTCTTGATCATTTAGAAGTACCTTTAAGATTACAATTTAGATCAATGCTTAAAATAAAATTATGATGTAAGTCTATTCCATTTATACCTCATTCTGTTTCAAAACATCACACTACACTCTTCATCTACATTTCATAATACTTAAGATGAAAATACTCCACTAAAAATATAGGTATGCTAAAAAAGTCACCTATTTTAGTTAATCATGTTTACCATTTTGCTGTACAAAATCAATCAGTCCTGAATGGTTTAAGAATAAATTTCTAGCTACCTAGAAACATTAATTTGTGTATACTGTGCATTACCATTGTGTATAGTTATTTGTTATACCTATTACATTAAGAACTACAGAAATTAAGGCATAATTTAGTTCTGTTATCCACAAATTTTTCTTCATTTCAGGCACTGTCTATACAAACATACATAAACCTTTTCTATTTTTAGAACATATTTTGAATAGGGATAACTGTAGAATCATAGAAAGTAGGGCTAGAAAGGTCTGCAAGCAGTCATTAAATGTGCCCCAAAGAGAAACAACTACATACAATTTCTTAAAAATCACCAGTGATATTCTCTAGTTCATCAAATTCCTTGCAATTGTAGTATTTATCGACTTGATTTAGGCTTTTAATGTGTATGTATGAGAAAATCATAAACATACATATGTAGCTGGACAGCTTATGAGGACAAGTTAGTTAAAAAGCTCCTCGTTGCTCCATACAATGAAGGAAGGATCTTTGTTCCTAATGATGGTATGAATTACCTATCTGAGAGGTTTTTGTTGGGATTCATTTATATGAAGTTTTCTGCACAAGTACGGCAACATTCTCTCACATCTTACTTGGCCTCTTCTATTTACTTATTTCACCTGTTATTTGCTTACATCTTATCAGTTAAATCTGGAAACAAGTAGCAAGGATTTTCAAATTTAAGGAAGCCTCTTCTGTGTGTGCGATTTATGTGCATACAATTTCCACCCACAACTTGAAGAAAGAGAACTACGTTGACTAGCTACAGTAGCTGTTCTGTAACTTTTATATGGCTCACTTAACAGCTGGCTGCAGACTAATCCCTCATCAGCAAGACTGAAAATAATTTATTTTGGTATTCAAAGCTTTCATGAAAGAAAATACTTTAACAGGTACTTGGTGCCCTTAATGACTGAAATTTAACTCTTCTGTATTCTATGATCTGAGCATTAATATCCATGTAACATAACTCTATAATTGTTTATTTTTTACATTAAAATTCCTCAAGAGTTTAAATCTATGTTGTGCATCCCCAGGTCTACTAGATCTATCACAGGTATTTAGATGCACAAAATTTGTTTCGAATCATAGAATGGTTTGGAAAGGATGGGACTTCTAAGATCATCAAGTTCCAACCCCCCCGCTATAGGAAGGGGAACCTCCCCTAGATCAGATTACTCAAAGACCCATCCAACCTGCCCTTGAACATCTCCAGAGGGAAGGAAGGATCATGCACAACCTCTACGGGCAAAGGTCCTAGGTAAACCAAACATATTCTGCTAATCCCTATGAAAACAGCATCAGGTGTTTTCCTTTAATTAATTGCTCCCTTTATACAGTATTTGCTTATCATGATTTTAAGTCAAATACAATTTCCTCCCTGTCTAGAGGTGGACCAACCCACATTTCTTGCATGTCAAAGAAATACAATGGTGATGGCCCAGCACTATTCTTCACTTAACAGAAAAAATCTTTCAAAAATCTGTCCGTTAATTTCTGATGTCTAAATAACAGACCTGTTTCCATAGCTCAGCTGGGCTTGTTCGAAAGATTTTAACTTGCTTTTATAAATTTGAGTTTAAATCCTCATATCCAGAGAAAGAACTGTACATTTAACTTTCAGGCTTTTGTCAGTATGGGCTTTTAATCCCCCAGAACAAATTCTACATTCTCTGGAAAAAAGTCTTCTTGCAGCACTTACAAAGCATTTCAGCACTAATAATACCTCATGTCAGGAGTTCTTGAAAGCATCTCTAAAATTTATATTTTAACCACAAAACTTGATATTTGCAGAGAAACTTTATTAAAAAAATACACTCGTAGTCTAATTAAAGATAAGTAATTCCTTATTGATATTATATTTTGCATTTAAAATAAAACAGACTATTTTGGTATTAAGAAAAATCTGATAGTGATGGAATTAATTTATATTTTATACAGGATTTATGTAAATTAGGGGATTTGTGCTCTTACCTCTGACATCCAAATTTAATGCCTAGCATTAGCTGGACTGAGTTCGGCTTCTGGCTCCTTGACTGCCCTTCATAATGCCAAGTGCCATATATACATATACCCACAAACACACCTTAAAATACATCATATAATAGGTAAAGCAGCCAATATCAATGCTAGGGACATTCATTTTAAATCTTGCTATTTTTTGGGCCTATCTGGGTTATGTCTATTTCTTGTCAGATTTTAAAGCCTTTTCTATCTTTTTCCATGGCAAAACAACGACAAGATTTTTCAGAAGATGATGTCTCGCCATAATCAATGGCAGTACAGCTAGGACAAAGAGCACCCAACTTCAAAAGAGAATTAATTTAAAAGGTTGAAACCCTATTTCCCGCCTTCCTGTATGTTTTCCTAAGTATGTTGCTTCAATATCAATGATAAACTGCTGATTTTGGGAAAAAAAAACACCACAGTAAACAAAAATGACTTGTGAGAAGAAAGAAACTCTTTAGGTGATCTAATACCTTGTCTTCATTTGTCAATGAAATATTCTACTTTAAATAAATAGTATGCTGTATCTAGAGTAGATTCAATATTATTTTTTTTCTTGAATCATAATGTGATTTGTAAGACTACAGATGAAGCATTATTTAAAATCTTTTTTTATATATAAAATAGATAAAACTTTTTTTTCACTAGTATCAATGCATCCTTTTCCTATAAATTGCATTATTTTGAAGAGCTCTGCTATAACCTTAGAAGATCAGTGGACATCTAATTAATTTTCTTCTGTTTTGCTATGTAGAGACAGCAATAATTTTGGCTGTGAATGCTTGATTTAGAAAATTACTTTACTGGTACTAACTTGGCAGTCCCAATTCATGAATCAATATTAAAGTGACTCATGCTTCTTGACTTCCTCTTTGAAAAGGCAGTGCAGACTATTAATTTGTTGGCGTTGCAAGTTGTGAGCACTCATGCATTATGGAAAGGACAATCAGGCACACATGAGAGGATTATATTCCTGAGGAAAGCATAACACTGTGGATTTAGATGATAGTAGTGATCTGAATTAAATTTAGATCATAAAAAATATCTGCATATTCTTTGAATAGTAAATGAGTAAAAAAAGGAACGGGGAGGATTACCCTTTATTATCTTTTTTGGAACCAATTTCAAAGGTTACAAAATTATTTGTTTATTTATTTATTTATTCATTTACTTTTGTGTGTGTGTTTGAGCTTGGTTGAAGAATAGAAATTAAAAAAAATAATAATAATTAAGAAAACTTTTAAGAAACTTATATGTTTCAGTGCATTTTAGCAAGGGTACTAGCTGAACCATAGTATTTAGACAGAGGAAAACTCTAATCCTTGGCTACAACTTAACTTTTTTTTTTTTAATTTAAAAAGCAGTTACCATTGTCTTCTAGATCTGACTTTAGAAGTTTCTGGATAAAAGCATAAGCCTTACTATAAGCATTTTTAACATGCTTTGACTGACTTGTGAAAGAAATTGTGTGCCTTCAACTCTGGAATGCAACTACAGATGAAGAAAAATAAAATAACATAAAACAGATATGCACTTCTTAGCACATATTTATTATACTAGTTTACTTATAATTATTTATACTTGCAATAATTTTAGTGAAAAAGAGTAGATTCTGAAATTTTACCATTGGATTCAAAGAAGATACAAATAAAGGAAATTCCAGTTCAGGATCAAGCTATGAACTTAATGGCACTTAACTTAAACTATGAATTCTTGAAAAAATTAGATCATTCATCTCTTTGAAATTGATTGGTTTTATTCACATGATACAAGTGATAATTTCTAAGGGGACAAAGATCTGCCAGTAACGCAGTGAAAAAGCAACTTGCACACTGAAATCAAAACCAGAGAAACAAATTAAGCTGTTCTCATTCATTACATTCTGACTTCTCATCAGACAGAATAATTCTGAGGGCTATTAAATCTGCATCTATTGATTTCCACCTAAATTTTCCTTCAGCTTCATATTCATGAAAATGAAGGTTGATAGAATTTTATCATTTATTTTGTTACTATTTCCACACTTTCCAAATGATGAAAGTACATAAAATTTTTTTGTTAAAATAATCAACAAATAGCAAGTATTTTTCAGACACAAAGTGACAGTGTAAGAGCATGTTGGGGGAAAAAAAATGATCTACCAACCAAAAAAAGCTATTTACTAGTTTTAGATGGATGATTAATAGGGCATCACAGAGCCTGAACAACAGACATATATTAAAGATGAGAAGGTTGGAAATTATAAACAGAGTAGTGAAAGGAATGCTAACTCTTAAAAGTAGAACTGTGCCAAGAGAGAGGAGGAACACAAGGGAGCTCTGCCAAGAGAGAGGTAGGACATATGGATGCTGCTGAATTCATGCAGATCTGTCATTATGAATGTTAGAGAACATTTGAAGCTATGGGTAAGGAGAGATTAATGTTCGATATAGAAAAAGCCATTGGAGTAATGTAGCATAAGGCAACCAGAGAACTGTGTATTTAGAGAAGTTTGGCCAGAACAGAAACAGATTCAAAGACAAAAATGCCCTATTGCTGGATCAGGCATTTTTTTTTCCCCAGCAATAATATCTGGTGATAATCCATTTTGAGATACTCTAAGCACCCTTTTATTCTCTCGGATATTATTAATTAGCATTGCTTGAGGGAAATCTAATCTAAATAATAAAGATATATACATTTGAAGGAAGGCAACACAAGTTTTCAGATATGTTGTCAGTATATGCAACATTTGTTTCATGTGGGAAAAGGAAAGTAAATAACATATTTTTGGCCAAAAAGATGAGAAAGAGACTATGTGAAATGAAAACCTGTGAGAAGGTCATATCAGAATACCTTATGAGGTGTAGCTGAAATTCTGCTCATAGATGACATAATTTTATATAATTTTTTATTACACAACATTTCTCTAAAAGTTTGACTTGGAGCAGATAAGGACTGCAATGTCATCTTCTTAGAAAGGTCAGCCTATAAAATTTTGACCAATAATCCACTAAAAAATTCATGGTGATTTATTTTGCATTAGAACATAAATGTTCTCCTCTTGCCTCATCAATATTTCTTTTTTCAGTTCTCTTATACTCATTTCCCTCAGGAGGAGTTTATGTCTTTTTAACATATCTGATTCCTAGAATTATTTTGATTGCTTAACAAACCCAAATAAAATTGTAAGTATTCCTTGTACTTAACTTTGAATGCAAAGGATATATCAAATTATACTCACTAGAGGACAGAAAATTGAGTCAGGTCTGGGAGGTGAGAGCTTTGTCTACAGAATATTTTGGATAGTAGAGCAAAAGAATCCTACATCTAAAGAAATAGGTAAGCGTGTTGTGAGGGCCAGAAGCAGGTGCTGACCAGTTGCTTCTTAGATTCAACTGCTTTGGATGGACTTTGTGTCCAAGAGACAGCTCTCATTTCAAAAATCACGGGGGCAATAACATAAGGGACCACTGGAAGGAGAACTAACTTACCAAAATCTGTATTTTTTAAAAAACAATATAATGAGGTTATAACAGTGTTCCAAATGTATCCATTAGAAACATTAAATTCCAAATAGTTTTACACCAAAGCATTTTTTGCCCCCACTAAGAGTAAAAATTATTAAAATATTTTTCTTTACTGAATAATTTGAGTAACAGCACATAATGAGATGTTGAGCTGAAGGTTTCAGTTCACTTGACTTCCCTCATTAAGGAATTTATAACATGTTTTCTAGCACGGATGTTGTGTTAGTCTTTACTGATATGTATAATTGTAATGATCTTTAGGGAGTATTTTAATCCTGACAGAAACTGGAGCTGTGTATACCAAAGCTCAAACTTACTTAGATCAAAGAGGATAAAGTAAACATGTCAAATACACTTATAAATGACTACAATGGTAGAATTTTGTCAGTGGCATCCCCAGTATAGATGTCCACAATGAACTCCCTAAGAGCTAAATCATACAGTCTAAGATCTACCAGTTCTTTTATTATACATTGTTATTCACTCTTCCAGATATTAGTGCACTTTGTGCACTAATTATACAGTTTTCTATCAGCGATGTTACATGAGTCTTTGGTTTGAAAAGACAGTTCTCCTAAGTGAAACCTACTGCACTAATATATGTATGGATACACCGACTGAAGTTCTTTAACGGCATTACTACATGAAACTGCCTGCAGCAATAATGTACTCTCAATAAATATACAGATAGAGACTTCAGACATAGTAATTCTATTGTAATTACAACTCAAATACTTTACTGTTCAATTAGAAAAGTGTTTTTCTTTCATGAGAGATCAACTGAGAATTTCACATTTTCTTGGTTACTCTTCTTGCCCTTTCATAATAGAATAATTTTTTACTTAAGAGACTCTTTGACAAATATAGGGTCTTTCCATAACTCATGAACAAGCCTAAGTGCAATCCAAAACTAACTAAAGGTGACCAAATATTTTATTTTTTCGACGTACTTTAGTTTGGATCCTATGTTTCACACCTGCTTTTGTATAATGAAGTTAATAATTCCACTATATCTCATAGAATCAGAGAATCATAGAATCATAGGGGTTGGAAGGGACCTTGTATGGGAACTGCTGAATCACGGCCTGAACCACTGATTGGTCACCTGAGGTGAGCACCAAGTCAGCCATGGGGGCACAGGTGAAGGTGATATACCTGTGTGGGTGGAAGGGGTGGAGCCTAGTTCCTCCTCTCTCAAACCCCATTTAAGGGCTGACCACCACCAGGGAAGGATCTCTTCTTGGAGATCCCTCCCATGTGGAGTCCTCTGCGAGCCTTGTCATCTTAAAGGTGAGCCATCTTCTCTTTTGTATTACCTGTATAACTGTTTGTATAGAACTACTTGAAATATACCATCTTCTATACTATTCCCTGGTGGAGTATCGTCATTAGGAGTTATTTACTCTACATTTGGCGAGCCAGGCAGCTCTAACTAAATCCATAATGTCGTTTATTTGGAGTATATTTAAATGGGCCAAGGGGGAGAACGTTACCCCCCTAGAACAGACAATCCCTGGTCTAATTCCAGGATTCATGGGGTCACCCTACTATGGATTGGCATCCGTTATTGAGAAATGGGGACCCATGCGGGTTCCAGGGACTGCCGCTCCTTCTCCATCTTATTTGACTGACTACTTTGTAGGATTAGATAAAGACATACTTATTACCAAGGAGCGGCGGTTAGCTGCCTCTGCAGTAGCCTGGCCATTAGTAATGGCCATACTCAAGTTAGATGTCGCAAATGTTAATATGGAAACTGAAAATCAGCTATTACGAGACCGTATTGAGAAACTGGAACAACAGCTGGGTACGTTAACAACCAAAAAGCCTGGCCTAAATGTCCCCACAAGACAAATAAGGAATATATTGGTAGAAGACACCCCAAAATCAGAGGAAGAAGACTCTGATATGACAGGGGAAAAGATCTCTAAGGCAGATCTCGAAACTCCATCTATGATGGACCCATTCGAGATTCGGCCTATTATAACTCAAAAAACAAAGAAGGTACAGGATAGACCAGCAGGGGTGCCTCCTGACCAATGGCCCCCTGCAGAAACCTGCCTCCATGTGACCGCTCGTCCATACACAGCTAATGAGTTGATGGACCTAGTACAACGGTTCCATCAGAAACCAAGAGAAAGCATACCATCATGGCTCCTAAGGTTATGGGATGCAGGAGCTGAAAGTGTTTTAGTAAATGGAACAGAAATGTCAAAATTAGCATCTATAACGATAAACCCGGCATTAAGACAAAGATTATATGCAGCTGTCCATTATAATGAGGAAAACCATTCTATTATAGATTGGTTGATGGCTGCATGCCGCTTAACATGGCCCAATAAAACCGATATCCCTCTTAATACTGGTTTGTGGTCCTCTATGGAGGACCTCCAGACCTATATCAGAGAACTGGGTATGAGGGAGGCTCTGTATGCGGACACTTTTGAAAGCCCCGATACGGAAAAATTTACAGCGGGCATGAGAGATCTAATACTACAGCAGGCCCCCTCCCACCTATATGGGATGTTGGTTTCCATATTAAATCCGTTGGTGGCATCAGAAGCCATCGTACAGCAGGCAGCCCAGTTAGTAGCAGACTTAGGGGAGACGGAGCGCGTAAGAACCAGGCGTAATGTTCGTATAGTGGAAGATGCTGAGGCCTTCCCTATTAGAACTAAAAAGCCTGCTCCACGGATGCCCCGATCAGGCCCCGTACGGGTATCCCGGAGGACTATGTTTAATGATCTCATACGGGCTGGGGTTGCATTTACCAAAATTGATGGGCAACCCAACCATGTTTTGTTACAGCTGTGGAAACAGCTTAGAAATGATCAGAAATTTCAGAGTGCTCCCAGAAAATCGGGAGTACGAATTATAGAAAAAACACCAACAACAACCTGGAATTTGGCTGACTTTATAATACCGAACAGAAGGAAAAAATATCCGCAGGTGTCACAGGCTACAGTGCCTGAGCCACCTGTGGCAAAAGATTTAGATCTGGCAAAATTCATGGATTAACGGAAAATTCTGGTCCCCATAGGGCCTCTAGCTGTGACCGGAGGCCCTATGTAGAACTAACAATATTCTGGTCCAGGACAAATGTGCAGAAGGTGATGGCTCTAGTGGATACTGGCGCAGAAACATCGATTATATATGGAGACCCAACGAAATTTAAGGGTAATAGAGTGATGATTGGTGGGTTTGGGGGACAGACTATTCCAGTCACCCAGACGTGGTTGAAATTGGGGGTTGGGCGTCTCCCGCCCCGGGAGTATAAGGTGTCGATTGCCCCAATTCCAGAATATATCTTGGGCATAGACATTCTATGGGGTCTGGCTCTCCAGACAACTGTGGGAGAGTTCAGACTACGGCAGAGGTACATTAGTATCCGGGCAATACGGACAATATTGAGGGGCCATGCGAAACATGAGCCCATTTGTTTGCCAAAACCACGCCGGATTACTAATGTAAGACAGTACAGACTCCCGGGTGGACAAGAAGAAATATCAAAAACAGTGCAGGAATTAGAGAAAGTAGGTATTATAAGGCCTGCACACAGCCCATATAATTCCCCCATATGGCCAGTACGGAAGTCGGATGGAACATGGAGAATGACGGTGGATTATAGGGAACTGAATAAGGTCACGCCGCCCATCCATGCGGCCGTACCCAATATTGCCTCCTTAATGGACACTCTTAGTAGGGAAATTAAAACCTACCATTGTGTCCTGGATTTAGCGAATGCGTTTTTTAGCATACCTATTGCTAAAGAATCACAAGATCAATTTGCATTTACGTGGGGAGGCAGGCAGTGGACCTTTCAGGTCTTGCCACAGGGGTACATGCACTCACCAACATACTGTCATAATTTGGTGGCACGTGACCTGGCTGATTGGAGGAAACCAAACAGTGTGAACCTATACCACTATATTGATGACCTCCTGTTAACATCCGACTCACTGGAAGCAGTAGGGGAGGCAGCAGATTCATTAACTGCCTACCTAAGTGAAAGAGGATGGGCTATCAATCCTCAAAAAGTGCAAGGTCCAGGACTGTCCGTAAAATTTCTAGGGGTAGTCTGGTCAGGAAAGACCAAAGTATTACCTGATGCCGTCATAGATAAGGTTCAGGCATTTCCAGTCCCTACAACACCAAAGCAGCTGCAGGAATTCCTGGGTATATTGGGATATTGGCGTTCCTTTATACCTCATTTGGCGCAGCTGCTGAGACCTTTATATAGACTTACCAAAAAGGGCCAATTATGGGACTGGGGGAGAACAGAACAGGATGCTTTTCAACAGGCGAAACAGGCAGTTAAACAAGCCCAGGCACTGGGTATATTTGATCCTACCCTTCCAGCTGAGCTAGATGTTCACGTAACTCAAGATGGCTTTGGCTGGGGCCTGTGGCAACGTCAGAGTTCTGTTCGGACCCCCATTGGATTTTGGTCTCAGGTGTGGCATGGAGCAGAGGAAAGATATAGTATGATTGAAAAACAGTTATTGGCTGCCTATTCTGCATTACAAGCGGTAGAGCCAATAACCCAAACGGCCGAAGTTATAGTCAAGACTACATTGCCAATCCAGGGGTGGGTAAGAGATCTGACCCACCTTCCTAAGACGGGGGTGGCCCAGGCGCAGACGGTGGCACGATGGGTTGCCTATCTCAGTCAGAGGAGTAGTCTATCTTCCTCACCGTTGAAAGAAGAGCTTCAGAAGATTCTTGGCCCAGTAACGTATCATAGTGATGCACCAAAACAAACTTCGGTTGCTCCACCACAGAAGAGTCCCGTCCAGGAAGGAAAATATCCTATTCCTGAAGATGCCTGGTACACGGATGGGTCCAGCAAGGGCAACCCAAGTAAGTGGAGAGCAGTAGCGTACCATCCTGCCACAGACACAATCTGGTTCGAAGAGGGGGATGGTCAAAGCAGCCAGTGGGCAGAGCTGCGGGCGGTGTGGATGGTTATAACCAAAGAACCTGGTGATGGTATCCTGAATATTTGCACAGATAGTTGGGCTGTGTATCGGGGGCTCACTCTTTGGATCGCACAGTGGGCCACCCAGGATTGGACTATCCACTCCCGACCGATCTGGGGCAAAGATATGTGGTTAGACATATGGAATACAGTCAAACACAGAACTGTGTGTGTCTACCATGTTTCTGGTCATCAACCCCTACAGTCACCAGGAAATGATGAAGCCGACACACTGGCCCGAGTTAGATGGGTTGAGAACTCTCCATCTGAGAATATCGCTTACTGGCTACATCAAAAGCTGCGGCATGCTGGGCAGAAGACCATGTGGGCAGCCGCTAAAGCGTGGGGACTGCCCGTACAACTATCGGACATCGCTCAAGCATGCCGAGACTGTGACGCCTGCTCTAAGATAAGACCGAGGTCGTTGCCTGAAACTACAGCCCATCTTGCTAGAGGACACAATCCTCTACAGAGGTGGCAGGTTGATTATATTGGGCCTCTCCCTCGGTCTGAGGGGGCGAGATATGCCCTAACCTGTGTCGACACCGCGAGTGGGCTAATGCAGGCCTATCCAGTACCAAAAGCCAACCAGGCATACACTATAAAGGCACTCACAAGGTTGATGGCTGCCTACGGGACACCGCAAGTCATCGAGAGTGACCAAGGGAGTCATTTCACGGGTGCAGTGATACAACGCTGGGCAGAAGAAAATAATATTGAGTGGCGATTCCACCTGCCATATAATCCAACGGGGGCAGGCCTTATCGAACGTTACAATGGTATTCTCAAGGCTGCCCTGAAGACAGACTCTCAGTCCCTGCAGGGGTGGACAAAGAGACTCCATGAGACCCTGCGGGACCTGAATGAAAGACCTAGAGATGGCAGACCCAGTGCCTTGAAAATGTTACAAACAATATGGGCCTCCCCACTTAGGATCCAAATTACGGGCACCGATAATGAAGTGAAACCTCAGATTGGCAATGAGAACAACCTTCTGCTCCCTGCCCCTGAGGACCTAGAACCAGGTACCAATAGAATAAAATGGCCCTGGAAGGTGCAGGTAGGACCACGATGGTGCGGCCTACTTGCACCTTGGGGGAGATTATTGGAGGTAGGGGGTTCGGTAGCTCCTCCGGTTATAGGTACATGGCCTACTGAAATAATGGTTAACACTCCAGTCTTCATTGCTAAGGGGACCCCTATCATGTCTCTGTGGCAGATCAGGACACCCCCTTTGGTGCCTGATATAGTCGTACAGCCACAGACATCGGGTCAAAGGGTCTGGTACAGGCGACCAGGGCGTGCCCCTGTACAAGCTGAAGTGTTAACCCAAGACAGGAATACGGCCTGTATCTTGCCCTGGAAAGCGGATCTTCCCCTCTTGGTACCTCTAAAACACTTGTATTACTCCCCATAAGTCTATGAATCACCAGAAGGAATCAAAACAATACTGCAGTGTTCCAGAGTTGTTATAAGACCATGTGAAGCATCTGGTGATGGTCTAACCGGGACTGATGACACGTAAGATGGACCTGCACTGTATGATTACATGCTTCCAGTAGATACCACCGAGCACTGGCCCAAAGAAGAGTTCGACGGATGCGCCGATCATCACTCATATCAGATTACATCAGCATGCGTTGCGACGGGCAATTATGTAAGCGTCGCGATGTATTGGGTCTCTGTATCAAGGGGAACTCACCTTATGGTTACTTGATCAGTGGTTCATGTCGTGAAGGGGTGGAGTGTATGGGAACTGCTGAATCACGGCCTGAACCACTGATTGGTCACCTGAGGTGAGCACCAAGTCAGCCATGGGGGCACAGGTGAAGGTGATATACCTGTGTGGGTGGAAGGGGTGGAGCCTAGTTCCTCCTCTCTCAAACCCCATTTAAGGGCTGACCACCACCAGGGAAGGATCTCTTCTTGGAGATCCCTCCCATGTGGAGTCCTCTGCGAGCCTTGTCATCTTAAAGGTGAGCCATCTTCTCTTTTGTATTACCTGTATAACTGTTTGTATAGAACTACTTGAAATATACCATCTTCTATACTATTCCCTGGTGGAGTATCGTCATTAGGAGTTATTTACTCTACAGACCTCAAGAGATCATCGAGTCCAACCTCCCTGCCAAAGCAGGTTCCCTACACCAGCTCGCACAGGTAGGCGTCCAGGAGGGTCGTGAATATCTCCAGAGAAGAAGATTCCACAGCCACCCTGGGCAGCCTGTGTCAGTGCTCTGTCACCCATACTGTAAAGAAGTTCTTGCACACATTTGCAAACTCATGGTTTTGTGCAGCTCAATACATTAATGAACAGTGAAGATAATACAAAGAAGTAAGACAAATAGAGGTTATCACTGTATGGCTTTAGCTAAAACAAAGTGGAGCATTACATATTATCTACCTGAAAAATTACACTGGAATTTGGACTTGCTTCTATATGCTACAGCATCTGCCTCAAACATTTTTAGAGTCTTTTTGCATGGAGAAGTATCCTATTACTCTAAATAGAAGACATATATCAATGAAGTGTATGATTTGTAAAGCCGTTTGCAGTATTTATAAATGTAGAGTCATGCAGAGTTTGCTCTTTTTCTTTCTAATATATATTTTAATTATGGAAACAAAAAAATATGGAGAAGAAGAAAAGGATAGTAAACATGTTTACACATAATTTTTTGCTTAAGTATAGTAAATAGCTGATATCTTTACTAAGAGTTTGTAATGGAAATAGTTTTACGGCCTACTTATCAATCCACGCCATTTATTTAGTATCTGCCATATCCATGACATACTAACACCTACCAGATGTAAATGAAGTAAGAGAGTCATGTTTACTCATGGAGTTCTTTTGTGAGTGTGAGAACATATAATAATAAATATTATGTCGACATTCTTCTTCTAAGATATGGTTGTCATTATATAGTATTAGTTATTTTAATAGCCCCCCTTGCTTTTATCCTGACTACTATGCAGAAAGTGGAAATGTAACAGTGTGACGCAATCACAAGCAAAATATCTTGTTAATTAAAAGAGCACTACCTGTCAGGTTCACAGTTCCAGAAGTAAAGAGTCTGAAGAATTAGTTCAGAAGATTGTGATGGCCAGAAGAAAAAGAATGGAAATGTCCTGCTTCATTCAGGAGTCCAGGCAGGTCTGAATATAAGTTTTGACAGGCTCATGCAAATGTGAGTGATTTTATGCAAGTTAATGGAATAACATACTGAAACAGATTTTGCCTTTAATTAGAGCTGGCAAGCTGGAAGGAAAGCCTATTAAGCCTGGAAGCTGGTAAGTTCATGATGTGTTAGACCACCTCAGAGAAAATTTAATTTTCAAAGAATTTCTACTCTTCTAGGTGCCTTCCCATATCCAGAACAAAATTGCTCATTTATAAACAATTTCAAATCTAATTGAAAAAAAAAAAAAAGAAGATAAGTTCACTCAGTAACATGATTGATTAATATTTGGAAACATTATCACTCATTGTCCCTGTCCATCCAAAGGAAAAATGTGTGCTCCTAAGTGCTCTGCTGAAGTTACCTAGCAGTTTTCTTCAGCTCTGTGGGAATGACTGTAAAGTCAGAGCACAGGGAGAACCTGCAGCATTTTAGAAAGGAATAGCACAAGCTTGTTTTTCATACTAGAAATATATATATTCTTGTGGATCACATCTGAAATTCATTCTGGTGAAAATCTGAAGGGAAGTCTTAGGAAGATTTTACTTAATTTCTCCATACTCAGTAGTGAAAATGGAAATGGGAAATAAAGGGGACAATTAAAGAGTAGATAGCATCTCTCTCTAAATATAAGGGATAATGTTTTGTTTAAATTTAGGAGAGTTTTCATTTCAGAAACTGAAAGAGGAAGGACAAATAAAGGCACTCTTTACAGTGCATTTTCTAGCCTTTAAATCTTAACTGTCCAGTAAAACATAGCATTACAGCAATGCTCAATATTCTATGTATATATTTAACAAGAACTTAGACATCTCCAGATACTCACAGGTTGCACATGTGAAAAGCCATAGATCCTGAGGCATCACAACAGTTATATTAATAATAATAAAAAAATAGGCTGCAGTTTGTTTCACATCTTCACATGCAAGTACTTGGATAACTTGTTTTTGTTTTTCCCCCTAGGAGAACTCCTGCTTACTGTGGGTTGATATTGTCAGCAAACCAATTCTGGCTGTTGTTTAATGAAGTATTCTTCTTCTCTAATTCTCCTTTCTCCCACTATTGTCTGGAGCCGTAAGCTCTGGCTGTCACTCTAACTCCCCTTCCTGTGCAATAAGGTATTGGTGTACCAGTTGTTTCAGCACACTCAAGTACACCCTTCATTCCATAGGCAGGGATCATAGAATCACAGAATCATTTGAGTTGTAAGGGATCCTTGAAGATCATCTAGTCCAACTCCTTTGTAATTAAAAGGGGCATCCGCAGCTAGATCAGCTTGCTCAGAGCCTGGTCAATCCTGACCTTGAATGTCTGCAAGGATGGGGCATCTGACACGGATTTTGTAGAATGAAAAACAGATGGAAGTATAGCAAGGGAAGAAGACAGCTTCAACATACAAAAGCAAAAAGGAACAAGAGAAGGACAAGTGAGTAGGCACAGAGTAGAGTGCATAGGAACTGTTAGCAGATATGTAACAGTCAGATATACTGCCAACCAAAAGGAAAGCTATCCAAGATGGGAACTATTTGCAAATATCACAGACAAAAAGCTCTCAGGGCAGTTCTAGGGACATCAGAAGGACAGTCTGTAATCAACATAATACACCAAATATTAGTGTACTGTACCAAGTATTAGCTATACTGTAGACAAAGAATTATTCCTATTTTCAGACAGAAACTCAAAATGCTGAGAGTCTATAAAACCATTTGCTACTTAGAGGTCTACAGACCCAATCACAGGTAGGCTGACTTCATTGCTCCCTCTCCCCACATACCCTTCTGCAGTTTGTCTCAAAAACTTGAGAAGCACACTAATCACTACAGATCAACTCGGAGTTTTCATATACTTTCATAAACCTATAAACTTTCAAATATTAGCTAGCAAATCCTCCCCAGGCAATGCTTCAGAGAAAGATTATAAGATCATTAGCTTAACCTAGTTTTCTATCATCTAAATAATATCTAAAATTATTGTTTTTTACTCAGGAAGCTAAGCAAAGAAGTCTTGTTCACCAAACTGTATATGGTCACAGACTTCATCTGAATCATTGACAATAGCAGCAACAACAGGCAGTATAAATGCTGCGTACACTCAGAACAGAGAATGCCTCTTTTGTAGAAGTTGGTGGGTACATAAGGCACTCCTCTCATAATGAAAAAAAAAGGGTCTGATTTTCTGAGATGAAAAGATTCACAATATAGTGTAAGGCAACAAATACATTCTGCATGTAACAGTCGCACCTGCTCCATGGAGAACCTGATCCTGGGCATACACAGAGCACAGTGCATGGGTGGGAGTTCAGACAGCACCAGTGCTTTGCACCACAGGACTGCCTGCCTGAATATCCTTGTATCAGTCAGCCCCTCCATTACCTACTGAAGAAGTGAATGCATATTCACAAATGCAAATATCAACTAGTTATTAATCACTGCTAATGAATTGTGAAGCATTCAAAAACAACATCATAACATCAACTATAGAATTTAAATATACCATTATATTTTATATCTTGCACCACAATAAATGGTTTAAGGGCACCACAGGAGATACAAATTTTTTTAGATAGGTAGATATTGTGTAGGCACAACATAATGTATTATATGTCTACTCTAGTTATCCCAGCAAACTCTTATAAGAGACATAAGGAATATTAGAGGATGCTTGTAAAATGATAAAAATAGAATCAAGAAAAAATATACTCTCAAAGCAAAACTTAATATAAACTTTGACAAAATGAAAACTAGCATGAAAATAGAATGACAAAAAAAACTGTAAAGAAAATAATCTGTCAGAAGTCATCACAAGTCTTATTAGCTGGTTCATGGCAGAGTGTATTCATCAATACCAGAAAAAAATTAAATCCCCCTATGCTTACAGATGAACATTAATATATTTATAAGCTGAAAACGGAGGCAATTAAAAAGAAGGAGAAAATTAGCCACAATCTTAACTTAAGAAAAAAAAGCAAGTTATCTTGTTTCTCATTATATAGCTGTCTAAATGGTTGAATTTAAAACATGTATCCCCCTAATCTAGGTAGTATAATATCCCACAAATAAACATTTGCTAGAAAAAAAAGAAAGAAGCAACAAACCTTAACTTACAAAAGATTTAAATGGATAAATGGCTTTCTTAAACTGAGAGAGTTACCTTGTAATTCCTAGAATGCCTAAGGTCAGAGAAAGTTTTCAGTATTTATCTTATATGTTATTTTTATTTTTTTTAGGAAAGGAAGGTCTAAAGATTTTTTCAAATCAAGAAAGGCTTAAAATAATTTAAATGCATTCTCTCTTTTAAATGCATTCTCTCTTAAAGTTTATATATGTATGTATATAATTTTATATATATATATATATATATATATATATATATATATATATATATATATAAATCCATTTGCCTGGTCTTTCTCGTGTAGAGGTCTTATTCAATTGCAATTATGAGTTTTATATGTGAAAGACCATAAGCACTTAGCCTACTGCCAACTATAATTTTAGTTAAATAGATTGGATCATAAAATATAGGCACTGCTAGTATTCCTTAAGTTTTCACTTATGAAAAGGGTGCTTCATAAAATGTTAAAACAAATCTCATTTGGCGCTGAAAAATCTTAGCAATTTATATCATGTTCAGATACAAAATAATCGTATTATCCAGAAGGTTCTAAGTAATCCGTATGCTCCCAATTATTTACATAAATTAGATTAACTGGAATGATTTTATAAACTGGCAATTTGCATGTGAGAAACAAAATGCTATCTGTTAATAGAAGTAGCTGTTAAAACTATTTAGGGTCCACGAGTGACTATGATGCAAAAGTTCCCAAAAGCAAAACTGTGCTTTCATCTTCACTTTCAAAAACTAGCCTAAGCAAAGGAGAAAGAACAATATGGCCTGATTAGGAAGGAGAAAAAAATATCTTTTTCCTATAATTTTTAGCATAAGGCACTAAGAAAGTTTTAAGCCCCAAAAGGCTAACTTTTCACTTGGCAACATAAAATCCACGTGCCAGAAAGTATTTTTTCATGTTATATGATTTGAGTTATCTTTCAGATCATCCTTTGGCACTCATGCAAGTGATAGTAAATTCTAGGCTTCTATCAGCATTTACAAGAAAATAACACCTGGATTTCATATTACTCATAACAGTTGTTGGAGAAATCACACAATGAATTCGATCGTTATTTGGTCACAATTGAAAGAGTAAAATGTTAGATCCTAAACAACTAGATCTAACTCTGTAGCTGTTCATGCCTTGTAGCAAAGACTAGAGGTTCTCCAAAGGACCCTTCCAGCTCAACATAGTCTACAGTTTTATGACCTTTGAGGAGAAGGTTTATCTTCTCATTGATTATATTAAGTAGAAACACACACACAAAAAAAACCTGTAGTATCTATAAAAAAAAAATAGTCACTATGAATTTTATGTATGGATGCTCCTTAAAGGATGCAAACAAAACAGGACTTTGCCTATGGCTGATACCTACCATGTCCTTCTACTTGCATCCACATATAATACTTGCAAATGCAGGCTACGTTTCCTACCACCAAAAGCACAGACAGAATCAGTCTTATCAATATGATAATGTTGAGGGAAAAACAACAACAAAGCTATTCAAACTTTATAAACTGTTTTCTTCTGGTATCCACAGATACTGATGAATATTTTTTAATAAAGTCATCAGAACAAGAAAAAGGAAAAAATGAATCTGTTAGACAGATTTCTTCAATTTATCTTACTAAATTTTTTTGTGAAATTACCAAAATTAGCATGGTGAATATATACTTCTATAATAAAAAATATGAGTCATTCAAGGGTATTTTTATATGAAACAATAATGCACTGTTATCTTTTACAGAAAAATAATCTGAAAACCACTGGATCAAAGAGAGCAGCCAAATTAAGCAAAATTTTCATTGCAAGAGTCGAAGCAGAGATGCAAAGTTTTGTCTTTTTTTTTTTAAGGAATAGATACTTCTTAGTTTTCACTAAAAGAGTATTCTGATCTGTTTTGATGAATCATAGGAACATTTTTTCCATTGCCAAGTCAAATTCAGATACTTTCTTCTCATATCAGAGGTTACATTATTGAAATAATCTAGTAGAAGCATTGAAATCACTAAAATACTAACTTGCTTCTCAAGAACACAAAGGTGTTGAGATGAAAATTAGACAGAAACACTCATAGAGTTTTAAAAATACGCATGAAATATATTTTGTGAGGTCTTTTTGAAGTTTACTTCATTTATGTTTTTCCCCAGAGGTGTACAGTCTCACTAGCTAATTTTCAGGAACACACTGGGAAAGCAGATTGAGGGCCATTTCAAGGACCAATTATTTCCAGAGTCATTGTACAGTTTTAAGTGCTCACCTGTAGAGGAGTGAATGAATGAAGTCTGACTGGATTGTCTACCTATAGAAGTAATAATTTAAGTGAAAATTAAAGCATTTAATAAATTTCACAAGCTGTGGGCCGAGAGCTGTATCCATAAAAATCAGTGACACCAATGGTGTTGAGTATGTACTGCCTGAGCTCTTAGATGTTGGCCTCTACAGTAGACTGCAGAACTCTAGGAGTACACTCCTAGTATTCTGCAATGTATTTGCTGAGTACATTGGCCCCCTGCTTTGTTTACATGGCCAGGAGTCTCTGAGAGGGAAACATAACACGTATGTTCAGTGAACGTGTGTCAAATCACAGAATCACAGAACTGTAGGGGTTGGAAGGGATCTCCAGAGATCATTGAGTCCAACCACACTGGAAAGCAAGCTCCCTGCAGGAGAATCCACAACACGCCTGAGCAGCCTGCCCCACTTCTCTGTCTTCCTTACTGTGAAGAAGTTCTTTTGCACGTTAGTGCACAACATACTGAAGTTTATGGCTGTTTCCCCTCATCCTATCCCCATAGACTGCTGAAAAGAGATTGGCTATGTCCCCTTGACTCCCATTGATAAACATTAATAAGAATACCTCTGAGTCTTCTTTTCTCAAGGCTGAACAGATCCAGTTTGCTCAGTTTTCCTTCACAGGGAGATGCTCCAGTCTCTTTATCATCTTTGTGGCCCCCTGCTGGACTCTGTCCAGTGATGCACTGGAACAGGTTGCCCGGAGTAACTGTGGATGCCCTGTCCCTGGAGGTATTCAAGGCAAGGCTGGATGTGGCTCTGGGCAGCCTGTTCTAGTGGCTGGCAACACTGCTCATGGCAGAGGGGTTGAAAAAGGATGATCTTTGATGTCCTTTACAACCCAGGCCATTCTATGATTCTACGATTCCAGGAGATCCCTGTCTTTTTTGTACTGAGGAGCCCAGAAGTGGACACATTACTCAGGTGAGGCTTGACCAGGGCAGAGTAGAGGGGGAAGATTACCTCCCTTGACCTGCTGGCTCACTCTTTTTGATGCACCCCAGGATCCCGTTGGAACTCTTAGCCACCAGGGCACACTGCCGGCTCACAGCCAAGCTGTTATCACTCAGCTGTAGTGCAAAAAATAATCTGTGCAGAACTATATATGTCTGCCTTACTGTAAAGACAGTGCTTCAGAGAATAAAACAGCATCACTATTGTATCAGGCAGCACCTGGAGCACTTGGACAGCCATTTCTGCAGATAAACTGTAATTAGAACATCGTTCTACCCACGGTTCTTCACTAGTCAGTGTAACTTATAGTCAAAACACATCCATTAATACAGAGGTCCCCAAAAAATTCAGTAATATCAGAATTATTTTTGCTTTCCCTCTCCACTGATGAGCGTAAGTACTTCAGAAGGGAGGCTTGAGAAGAACTACTATGTAATAGTTCATTTAGATCAACTAAAACTAAGTTTGTTCACATATATCTCTAACATGCTGCAATTTCTTATATGCCCATAGTGACAATGTCTGCACAGTTCTTTGGGAACTATTCTGTGTGATTCTTAAGCGCACTATCATGGTTACATGTCTGCAGTATATGAAAGCAACTGAACAGGATTTTCAGGTTCTCCATTTGGGAGAGAGATCTCAGTTCTTTCATGTAACCCTTAGCTGTCATTTTTGGTGATCTAACAGTGTAATACTAAAGGTAAGTAAATGTCACATACTCTCAGAAAATCATTAAAATAATATAAATTTCTAATAATAGAGTTTAAAGGGAATGGGTAAAATTATACAACCTGTCTCTCTATCTCAAATCAGTATCAGGGCTAAAAACACCACATCAAACATTTGTCACATGCAGTTTTAAAATGCATCTGTTGCTGAAATTCCACAACAATTCTAGGCACTCCAATTTCAGTTGTTCTCACCATAAGAAAGATGTTCATTATGCAAAAATTAAATCACTAATATAACTAGGGACCATATTAAATAAGTCATATCATTCATATACAGCTTGGCAGTATTTTCTTGCCGATAACTGGCCTTATTTTTTTTTTCAGAATAAGCATTGTTTCTTTAAAAAGCCTTCAATTGCTTTACTTTTTTTGTATTTCTATCATAATAGCTTTTTTAATGCAATCCAGATAAATTTTTCCAGAAATACTTTTTTAAGATTTATTTTCTACTAAATCATTTTGTTACTGAAATTTTTACAATAAAAAAAATACTATTTCATTACAGTCTATTCTCAAAACACTTGGTGAAGGTTTGAATTTAAAAAACAAACAAGAAAAAATCAACCCACCAGTTCCTCTTTTACAGATAGACTAATGCCTTCCTGGGTTTTCACAAATATTTCTGAAGGTCTGATTTAACCTATCTATTTCTTTTAAGATTAGATGTGTAATGACAAAGGACCAACACAATGAGAAAGTGTTACAAAGAAGGAAGAAAATGGAAATCTCACCTATCTCCGAGGATCTAGGCTAACAGGAAAAACTCCACAAAGGAGGGATCTCCAAGAGATCCTTCCTCAGTGGCAACCAGTCCTTAAACAATGCCCTTCACTGTGTTTCTAGGGCTGACTGGGTCTTTTCTCCAGTTGCTCAACCAGTGGTTCAGACAGTAACTCAGCAGTAACCATACAAGATGTTATCTTGTAGCTGTCATAGTGAATAAAAACTAAGACCTTATTTACTAATTGTGCCTTCTTTTACAATAGAAGATGAAAAATAAATTTTCCCTTTATTACTATTATATGTGTATGTCTTTGACTCCACCTCTGTTCTGAGCTGAAGCATTCTAATGCAGAAATCTGTGTTACCATGAAAACTGCTTAAGTTTGGACAGACAACAGTTACTATGTGGTAGCTCAACAATTACCATGATAGTTCCAAACACTCCAAATTCTTGTATGCGAAATAAGCCAGCAGCAAATACTTGTATAAAAAGTATGAAAAATACAGAACTATTTTTCACCTCTGTGCACTTCCACATTTAAAAATTAAAATGGCTATGTCTTCGCCTATACTGCCATAGTTAATTAACTTGCTTAATCCCTCTCCTATTCCTATTTATTCTTTTGGCCACCACAGCTTTCTGAGCGAGTTCTGCAAACTGTTTCTGTTTCTAACTTAAAATTATCTGTCTGGAACCACCCTTGGTCTAGATTAGCTCTTCCTTTATAAGAATTAATTAATAAATATTCTCTGTAAACATTTCTTCATAACATTTTTTATTTCAGAGTCCTTTATTATGTATCCTCTCAGTCATCTCTTTCCAAGCTGAAGTGCTTTAGTTCCAGTAGCATAACTACTACTGAGATAATTAAACACCAACATAGCTAATTAGAAGAATGCATAGACAGCATGCTTTCAGTTTCAGAATGAATCTTACCTATCATATTGAAATTGTAACATCTTTTTTGTAATGCAACACATTTTTTTGAACTGAATTCATATTTGATTCTTCTAGTGTTTGTTGTTGTTGTTGTTGCTGTTGCTGTTGCTGTTTTGTTTTGTTATTGCTGCTCTATTTTGTTTTTCAGTTGGGAATCCAGATGCATAAGGAAATGAAGGTCTGCACCCAGTTTGTACACATATCTGGGATGAACTTGACCAAAGTGCAAAACCTTACACTTCTGCTTTGTTGAACCTCATTTGATTTCCAAGATCCCACCTTTCAAATTTAACAAGGTCCCTCTGGATAACATTGTTCCCTTCTGCTGTATCAACAGCACCACTCAGCTCGGAGTCATCAGTCAACTTGCTGATGTTGCACTCAGTACCATCATCTACGTCATTGATAAAGATGTTAAAGAGTACTGGACCCAATCACTGGCCTCCACCTGGACATAGAGCCATTGATCACCGTCCCCTGTCTGCAGCGTCAGCTCTCCTAGCCTTTTCTCAGAGGAAAGGTGCTCCAAGCCCTTCATCATCTCCATCACCCTTCACTGGACACTCTCTCTTCTGTGTTTGTGTCACTCTGATGCTGTGGAACCCAGAACTGCTCAACAATAGGAACGACAGTATGCTTTTGTAAGGGGCTGGCATCCTCATAATATCTGTTGTAGCTACTATCACTATTGTAATTACTGAAGGTACTTCCAGTTAGCTTTGAGAAGCACTGTATAAGGTAAGAGAAAACAGTGGAAATATTAGGATCTTGATAAGAATGTCTAACAGAAGTACTGTTCTAGTAGGAATGTATTTTTCCAACCATTATTCAGCTTTTACTATTCTAAGTTCAGTATACAGCATTCAAAACATTATGTATGACTTTCATGCCTATTAAGTTGCCTTACCACTAGAAATCAAAGACAAACACAAAAGAACCAGAAGATAGAAATTACAAATACTAGGTGACAAACCTAGATAAAGCTATATAAAACATTGAAATAAACTCCATACATATGAATGTACACCTGGAAAAATACTTTTGAACAAACTGAAAGAGGAGGAAAAAAATAAACACAAAGGAAAGTGACATAATGCTTACATAAATGATTCATTAGATCATCACTTTTTTGGTACTTCCAGGAAAGTCCATGTATGAAATACAAAATTATAATATTGCATGTTTTATTGTGATTCTAATTAACAGACATCATTGATCTCTGGGAAGATACCCATAGTAGAAGTATAAGTACCGATGAGGTAAATCTGTCTCTTTTCCACCCTGTCACTGGAGCAAGAAAGTCTGCCTCAAGGAAAGGAGGTCTTTGGAAATCAGTTCACGATGCAGTTTGACACTTTGTCATGAACTGCTGGTACAATGGGAGGAACAGAACAGCTCAAATGTATAAATAGAAACCACTACACACACCTTTTTACGTCACAGTTCTATAAATGCTTCACCCTGTTCCTCAGGATGTATTATCTGGAGCATTATAAATTCAATAAACTCAATTAATGTGAACTATTTCTAGATAGATTGCTCTTAAAAATCATGGATTTAAGTCTCACATGAACTAATGTCTACTTTTTCCAGTATCTTTTGTAGCCAAGATAAATAACAGAATCTGATGCAAACCAGGGAGTTAGTATTCTATTTTTAAATTCAAGTCTAATTTTAAAAATATAACCTCCAGCAGCTCTACTGTCATTACAATCAATGGATGTAATAGCCTTGAAACTGCATGTCATTTCCTCAATCACATCTGCTATTGGAATATTTATGAGCTACTTTCTTCATCACAATAATGTAATTCAGTTACTATTACTGAAGACAACAGAGCAAGAGCATGTCTGATATCAACTATTATAATTTAATACACAACATTTTTAATCACATTACCCACATACTTGTGAAAATCACAGTGAACAAAATTAAATGCTGAGAACAAAACCAATAATAATTATTATTCAAGTCATTTAATTGTTAATGAATTATAAAATATATAGGATATTATTTAAGTAGTTTGCAACTTTCAAATTTATTCCATTCTGTGCAATAGAATAAATACTTATATTTCTCCAATTAGCAGAAGATCCATGCCATTTTAAGCCGAAAAAATGCTGCAATCCACACTAATGAGGGAGTGCATGAGCAATTTTATCTCTTCATTTAACAAGTGGGAACAGATGAGAAGGAAATGAATGTCCTTTTCATAAACATCACATTTGTATTAACTTCACAATACCCTCCAGCAGCTAGGATTGTGTTCCAGAAAGGAATTCCCTCCAAGATCAGAGATGCAAAGCCCAACTGCTTTATGTCTTGTCCTTAGTGTGGGTTTCAAAGCCTGAACAGAACCTCCCTCTAAAATGCAGAAAGGAATGGGCCAAAGGAACAGGGACCCATGTCGAGCTGATCAGCAGGCAATGCACAGGAATGCTCTCAGGCTCCATCCTTGTGTGTGTGTCAGACAAGAACTGTAAACTAAATGACCAGGACACAACCTGGGCATAAAGTTAGCTAAATAACAATTTCACTGGAACTACCTTTTGCTTCCTCTTGTAGGATGTTATTATTTAAACATACATAAGTGAAACAAAGACCGACCTTCAGCTAAGATTCAATCAATTAATAAAGCATGACCAATTTAAAGTAGCACTGCAGCTGCCAGACATCTCAAAAAATAAACAGACAAAGAATGGGGATTGCAACTCTGTTCTGATTTTTTTCCAGCTTTTTCAGACTTATGTACAATACTACAGTGGGATCTTACACCTGGACTGAACACAGTTATGTAAGTCTCTGAAACTATTTCTCCTTTTCTCATTAACTCTTACTCTTTGGAATTGCTTATAGCTACGCAATCATTTTGACTGGGTTTTGAAATCCCAAATGGTTAGGGCCTGGAAGATCTCCCCTATGAAGAAAGGTTAAGTGAACTGGGTCTCTTTAGCCTTGAGAAAAGAAGACTGCGAGGAGACCTGATCCAGGTTTATAAATATCTGAGGTGTGGGGGACAAAGTGGCGAGGCCAGACTCTTTTCAGCAGTGTGTGGAGACAGGACAAGGGGGAATGGACAGAAACTGCAGCACAGGAGGTTCCACACAGATGTGCACAAGAACTTCTTTACGGTGAGGGTGACAGAGCACTGGCACAGCTGCACAGGGGGGCTGTGGAGTCTCCTTCTCTGGAGATATTCACGACCCACCTGGACGCCTACCTATGTGAGCTGGTGTAGGGAACCTGCTTTGGCAGGGGGGTTGGACTCGTTAATCTCTTGAGGTCCCTTCCAACCCCGATGATTCTATGATCTATACATAAACATTTCTAGTTCTCAAAAATTTGGTTCTAGACCTCTAGCCTAACATCAGAAACAGTGTTCTGTGAATTAAAAGGAAAAGAAGTATACAACTCCAAAACTGGAGTGCCTCCTGAATAGGTTCTGTCCACATGAAAATCAGGCAGAGGCCCTTTAAGATTGCCTGTTACAACGGAAATTAGATTTAAAAGCCTAAATCTAAGTAGGCTGCAACAGTTTTTCTTCCTTCCAGGGCTAAGCTTCTTTAGATGTTGGTGCTAAGGGATTTGATTTAGTAGCTTAGTGGGTAGGGATAGTGATAGGAGGATGGTTGGACTAGATGATCTTGTAGGTCCTTTCCAACCTAATATATCTATGAGTCTATGAATCTATGAAATCATTTTCCCTAGTCTTATTACAACATATATTTCACCAAATATCTCTTCTTTTTATTCATATCCCATAAAACAGTTGCCAAGTGACACTTGACAGAGCTGCTATTCTAATTTGTGTTAAAGAAAATGGTGATAAAGAGTTAATATTAATTTCTTATATTCAGGGCGAATTCAGTGTATTTTTTATTTCTAACTCTTGGCTAATTGTCCATATTGAAGCACAAATGTCTCAGGAGTCACAAAACCATGAGTCACTATACTAGATTTACTAATCTGCTTCCTGTACTGCTAAACATAATAAAGTCATAAAGAACCACTGATTCATCTAAAATACAAGCTGAAAAACAGAAAATAAGTAATGCTAAGACCTCAAGTACTCACTCTCTTTAATGAATGCCCCTAATGAAAAAAGTGTATACCTGTTTGATAAAAGAAGTTATGTGTAGTACACAAAAGTAAAAAAAAAATACATGAAACTCTAAGAAAAATATAATCATTCCAGATTCATATTTTGTCATTACTTTTTCAGTTCTTATATTCAACTTATCTCATTAGACTGCAACTATATTACACCAATGCTTCCATGAGGAATACTTTAACACACTGTTCAGAGCACAGTCTTCTTGGTACCACAGCCCAATAAAAGAAGCAATAAAGTTCAGACAGTTTTCGTAGCTTAAGAAAAATAAATGCCAATTTTTGTATCCACAGGTGAAAGCCAAAAGTGTTTGTATTTCACCCTTCCTCTTCTCAAAAATTATACTGCTACAAAAGTTAGTCTGACACAACAGAGGCTAATAGTAAGATTTAAAGACATTTTTCCTTTATATGTTTATAGGCACAATAACAAAATACAGACATATTCAGATCCACCAGATGCTGCTATATTGTTTTTACTATATGGTGAGACATGTTTGAATAGAAAATCTGCAAAGCATTTTAAAAAATTATGCAATGTTATTCACACAAGCCTATTTGGTTTTTATTATTATTATTATCATCATTATCATTATTTTAAAGAAAGCAAGTGAAACACTGAAATTCTCAAATAATCTTCATCCCTCCTAATTTTTAGCTCCACATGTCTTGCAATAGCTAAAATAGGAATGTTAAAGTTTCGGCTTTAGGCTACCTCATCTGTCTTCAAATACAGATATATAAATATCTAAAAAAATAAAATAAAAATGAGTCATTGTGCTAAATTTGCCTGATTTTCCCCTGGGTTCAGAGTTCTTGAAGCTTGAGATCACTACTTCAGTGATATCTAAATTTAAATGAGTTGAATTGTAGGAGATAAGTACGTTATGAAACATAGAGCTTATTCTAAGATTTTTGGCTTTTGAAAAATTTCCTTTACTTCAGAGGACTACTTTGAATGTCCATTCTAACATTTAGAGTAGCAAGAGATCTCCTTGGTCATAGAAAGACTGCGCTCATTTTGCTTGCCTCACTGTCCTGCAATATTTGTAAACAGTGACATCTGGGATGATTTTCTTACCTTCCAGAGATAATCTATACTTCAGCTATGAGATGTCTTTTCTACCAATGCAAAACACTGTATATACCATTAACAAATTAAGACTCATTCACCTATCAAGAATAAGAGAAATTCCAGTGTCCTACTTCACATACTGGTACTCATGTATTCAGAATCACAGAATCATTTAAGTTAGCAGGAACCCTTAAAGGTCACCTAATCCAATCCCTCTGCAATAAACAAGGACACTAACAGTTAGATCAGGTAGCTCAGAGCCCTGTAAAGACTGACTTTCAATGTCTCCACAGACAAGACATACACCACATCTCTAGACAACCTCTTCCAGTGCTTTACTTTCTTTATTGTATTTTTTTTCTTATATCCAAACGAAATAACCCCTCCTTAAGTTTTAGTCTGTAAAACTTATCATAACATGACACTGAGAAATGAATGAAGTGTTTATGACTAATTTCAGCACAAATAAATATTATTTATTTATTTATTTTATAGTCTTATTTGATTATTTATTGTAATTTAATTTTAAAAATAATGACAATTTTCAGGGAAATAAATGATGCATCACAGCAACTAGCACTAAAAATGAAATCCCTTATATCTGTTTACTTTTTCACTCTAATTCAAAAAAATAAAAATTGTGAAAATATTTCCTCCTTGAGTTGCAGCACACAAAACATGTAACAGTCTGGTAAGAATCCTGTTTATGCAGTTCATTAATTGCCTAGGTAATTGCCATGTATAGGGGAAAAATGATATGGTAGGCAATTCATCTCAGCAGCGGATTCTTTAATTACTACATTTAGTCATTAAAAAATGGAAATAATTTCTCTCTCTTCCTGCAAAATCAAAGTGATTACATCTAAGAGCCAAGTTGTCTCTTCAGAGAAGTATAATATTATTTAATTCATCTTCCCATCTGAAGTGAAGCAGGAGGGATTTATATCTTTTTCTAGCGGAAAAATGTCTTTTTTTTTACATATTTCTTTGCCACTGAATTTACCACACGTGAAAGACACAAAGTTGAAAGAAATTCAAGCAATGAGACACCTTATGCTAAAGCAAAACACTGAATTTTTAACTTTTAAAAATATCTCATATACCAAGATCATTCCTTCAAAATCTAAGTCCATCACTCATTCTCCAGTGGATGATAGAAACAGAAATGATAGAGATTAGCTAAACAGAGAGTTGATTGATAACAGAGATAGATAGATTGATTTATGAGCAGATAAAGTGTTTGATGCATCACACAAAAAAAAAACAACAACAACAAAAAACCCCCACATTTCTGCAAGAAAACTCAAAACTGCTACTCAGAACTGCAAATACTGGGGATTTCATTCCCTACTGTATCACACAAGACGATTTACAAGCATCTTACTTGGAATAGAAAACATATGGAGCTGGAGCAGAGGCCAATAAAATGGATGCTTGAATACAGCACATGGGTGTTTTAAACCTTCTTTCTCCTGTTTTCGTATCAACATTATGCTTAAAAAATATTAAATATTATCTGTTCAAAACTACACCTTCAGGAAAAATTTATCTCCACTTTCCATATCTCAGCACTTCCTTTATCTGTCTAATACCATCCATACTTTATTCAACATTTTACTTAGTAAATTTTCAGGTAGTTTCCTCTCAGCTTCACAGTAATTTCCCCATGCACCATTATAGGATATATTTTATTACTCAGGCAAAGTACTACCTAGTGCATAAGTTGCCTAAACATACTTATCGAAGAAATTTATGTTAGATATTCTATGGTATACCATTTTCTACTTCTCCATCTTAAGTATTTTTTTTTCCAAAGTTAGTTATACCACATGGCAATACTTAAGAAAAATCACTCTAAAATATCAGACCAGTTGACCACAGAAATAAGTGATTGTTTTAAATGTCATTCTTCCATTTTCTGTTTTCCTGCACTTCTAGTTAGTGACCACAGCAACTATAGAGGTGGGATACTGCTAAGTGATTTGAATTACTCTGTGGTTCTTGGCTCCTGACAGAGAAAACTATCCTCTGTACTTCTACCTTTATCCAGGAAGGAATTTATTGGAAACAAATGCAGAGGGAAGATGATAAAATCTAAGCAATGATGGTATAAATGCAAGACTGAAAATCTTAGGCAAAATGCTTCTCTGCATATCAAATTCTCATTTTACCTAGTTGCTGAAATGTGATTTCGTAAGTAAATGTGAGGTATGAAAATATGTTCTTATAACCCTCCTCAATGTGACATCCAGTTGTAACTTTAGAAATAAGTTTTTTATCCTTATTTACTAAGTGCTGATGTATCTGTATCCATTTGAGATAGTTTTGTTGGCTTATTGAAGTTAAATCAAAGAGGCTGATAGATATAACAAGCAGGAAACAAAAGCAGTGTAGGAATGCCTCAGTCAGAATACTAGAAGTCCTTGAGCAAAATAATTGTTGAACCAGACAGTAAGAAATATCCTTCATCAAACTACTTCTCAAGGTTAGAAGGATTACTGAACTGTTAAGGATCTTGGCCAGGAGGAATATAGCAGAGCGTGTTCAGCTGAAAGAATCACAGTATTCAGGAGGGAAATCTCTCTCTCTGTGCCAAGTTATATGGAAGCTGTTGCAATGCTGTGGTATTAAGATAAGATCATTTTCCAAGATGTCAAACCTCAGCTAAGTTTTGCAATAGGTGAGTCCCAGAATGTATGCATCCTATGTACTTTTCAGTTAATAAAAAGAATACAAATGTAAAAGATGTTCTGTGTCTCTGTAATTTGTCTCCCAAGAAAATGTGTATTCTAACTCCAATTACATTACACGCTTGCAAACAGAGCAAACACATGAAACAGCTCCAAGTGAAGAGAAAGATTTGTGCATATCCACACAGAAAGATCTGAATATAGTAAGGACTGATATCTAAACGCTGTCACATTTCCTAATAAGTCACGAGGAATACAAAGTCATTTCCATCTTAATCAAGCAATGAGGACAATAAGAGTTATAATCATGTATTCTACCTGCACTAGAAAGTTAGCCTTGATTTGGGAATCCATAGGAGAGAGTCCAGGAAAGAGCTCACAGACACGATTTACCCGTAAGTAGTCACAGCAAGCAAAGTAAAAAGAGTGAAAAATGAATGTTTTTATATGAAATATTTTGACACTACTGAAATGAAATAATAAGGTAAAAATTCATTTTGACACACACTTGTCAAAAATGGTGTTCGAATTAATGTAGGAACACAAGATGGTTCAGTTTTCTTTAGAAAAATGCACTTCTGTCAAAATTGTTCAATGTATTACTTTTCATCCAGATTTACAGCTTTGGCATTAACTCCCTCTGTTATTAATATCATTCTACAATATTATCTATTAATCTCACGATGCCCATGTGAACAGTAATGAAGTTCACCAAAGCAAAGTAAAAAGTGTTGCATTTCAGTCAGAGCAATTCCACATATGTGTAGAGTCTGGGAGAAGAATTCTTTCTGGGAAGCCCTGCCAAGAATGTCTTAGGTGTCCTGATAGATGAAAAAAATTAACATAAGCCACCAGTGTGCACTTGCAGCCCTGAAAGCCAACATTTCCATGGGGTGACTCAGAAGAGGGGTGGCCAGCAGAGAAAATCAAGATATTTCAAATTTTCAAGTACATACAAGTTTGCAATTTCACTTCTCTACTGAGAAAAGCTGATATGCCATTTTGGGGGCCAACATGGACTATCAGATACTGCAGAGTGAAAATGTGAAACAGCAGAGAGCAAGCCTTCAAGTAGTGTAGAGGAAACATGGAAATGGCAAATGAAACCCGAGGGAATACTGCATTGGATTATGTAGTCTTTTCTAGCATACTAAGTGTAAGACAACATTTCATGGAAAAATTAGACAAGCTAAACCTTCTGTGGGGCAAGAGAGCAAGAAAAAACAGATACCTGACTACTCTTTTTCTCTCCTTGAAAAATGCTACTTGTTTGATATTCATATCTGATGATATAAAAATCCTTATCATTTTATGGAATTGAAAATTACATCACAGTTGCAGTAATCAACTTCAGTGAGCATTCTAATTCACTGTCTTTTTGGATGGTGTAATTAGTGTTGGTTTCATTTGTATCTAGCTATGTTCTGGTTGCTAAGGAATACAATTAGAAATTACACTCCCAATTACATTGGGAAAGAAGTAGTCTAAGTACATAATTCAGAAAAGACTATAGAAAAAAACAAAAAAACTCATAAACTTATAATAACCAAAAAGTGTCAATATTCTGCTAATATTGTTAATTTGTCTGCCAGGCTCAGAAAAAATTTACAGATATCTAAGTATATTATATTATTTATTTATTTATTGTCATGTGAGTGAGCATAAGCAGTATAATATAATTTTCAACGTTGTATCTATAATTGTGATTTACAGCAAGTACAAATTCTCAACACCATTCTGATTAGTTATGTCTTTATAGAAAGCCTCAGAGCCACACACAGCAAGTCAGGTGTGCTATCTCTGTTTGTCAGTCCAGCTTATTTGTCAGTCTTCCATGGACACTGCAGAAACTGACCTTTGTGCCAGTGCTACACAATCTGAGAAGCCTGTGAATCTGCCTATGTGAGTGGGTGGAAAGAGATGGGTGAGATCTCTGGCTTTTCCCTGAGTTCCTCAGAAATCTCTATATTTAGTAAAGCTGTATAAGTCCAGAACTGTGCTGCATTCATATTGCTAAGACTAAAAAATAAATACTAAATAAATCACTGAATGATTTCAGCAATGTTTGACTGAAAGGTGGTGTGTTCTTTCTCTACATCTTACCATTATCTGTAAGCTCAAGTATAATCAGACCATCCTCTGGTAAGCAGCAGTATTCTATGTTCCATTAGAAGATGCTACCTTTCCACTTAATTAAAGAAATGGAGGGACTTATTGCAGAGACAGGATTACTAATCAGCCACTTTTACAATATCTTGGCCAAAATCCCATTGCTTAACAATGGTAGTAGCCTTGCATTCTGCATAGTTTCTATGCTAATTGACACAACAAATCTAATAATTTTAATCAGGAAAAAATACTTTGTGGACAGCAGTAACTGAAGAGTTACCGTGGTTCCTATTTCACAAATAACTAAAAAGATTCATTTTTGTTTTTCTGCCTGTTTTATTAAGGAAGCAAGGCTTATATTTCATCCACGTTTATATATACAGCTAAGTGGGAATATTCACCCATTTGTTCATTGGTTGCCTCAATCTCCTTCAAATCTGTTGTAAATCCTAACCAAACTGGGTAAAGAATAGTCTGGATAGATAGATTACTGTGAAAGGGAATAATCTGTGAGGATAAGTTCAGCATGAAATGAATTTCTTTTACATCACAAATTCTGCACAGAAGGACACATTCTGAGTGTCCTAAAGACCTTCAATCATATATAACATGCTTCTAAGACTCTGATTGCAAGATACACATCTGTAACAAACTCTGCCTTGTTAGTTCCATCAGTAATGAAGACCCAAGCAGAAGTGAGATAGAAGACAACTCATGACTTTCACTTAAAGTAAAATAGTACTGAAAGACAGCAAAGAGAAAGATGGCAGAAAGTAAAGGTGATAAACAAATGAGGTGTTTTGGTATCCACCTCTTGCAGCAAGAACACAGAGAACCAAGACTGTGGTTCTATGCACTATATACATCAACAATTTAGAAAATGAAAAATTCTACAAGGATAACAATTCTTCTTTAATAAAGCAAAACGAGAATGGAATGGAATGGAATAGAGAATAGATAGTAAAATGCACATTATTTCTAGCTATCTATCTCATTTTAAAGAATATAAGGAATATGTGACTTTCCTTTCCTGACATCTGTTACCACTTTTAGTAATGGAAAATTAAACTTATAAAGCTTACAGAGAGCTTCTTTTAGTATGATTTGATACGTCACCATCACAAAAAATCTCCAAGGAGAAATTCAACTGCCTAAAGTAAAAAACTTCAAGAACATTAAAAATGTTCTTAAAATGAAAAGACAAATAGCTTAGTTCCAGTAGAAATCTTCAGAACAGGAAACAGAAAAGAAATCAAAAGAAAGAAAGATTATTTTTTCTTCCTGATTGTGCTGATCACTGCCTCTGCAGTTGGAAATGGCTATGTGTCATTAAAGTAGCATTACAGAAATTTCTTGTTGTTACTATCTTCCCAGGAAATACTTAAAACTGCTCAAATTGGAAAACAATACATTTCCAGCCACAACAGGAAAATAATTGCAGTCACGTTGTTAACCAGCAATGTTCTAGCCACAAAATCTACATTATCAGCAGTAAAAAAAATAATTCTACAAAGACCATTTAGGATCAAGTGTAAGAGTTAAGAAAAAGCGTGAAATATGATGTGACTTAGGTTTCATATCTGCATTCTATACCTTAAAGATATTTGATCAGTATTTCTAGTGCAGCAGCTACTTCCATCATCTTGTTAGCTAGGCTCAAATTTCCTCCACATTCTTAGGGAAAATCTTTATCTGAAATGATTCAACTTACATAAACAATTATCTGGAGGAATAACCGCATGCACCAGTCCGGGTTGGGGGATATCTGCCGGAGAGGAGCTCTGAAGAGAGGGTCCTGGGTGTCCGAGTGGAAGACAGGTTGGCTCTGAGCTAGCAGCATGCCCTGGTGGACAATAAGACCAATGGTATCTTGGGGTGCATCAAAAAGAGCATGGCCAGCAGGTCAAGGGAGGTGATCCTCCCCCACTACTCTGCCCTGGTCAAGCCTCACCTCTAGTACTGTGCCCAGTTTTGGGCTCCTCAGTACAAAAGACAGGAATCTCTTGGAAGGAGTCCAGCAGAGGGCTACAAAGATGATGAAGGGTGGGGAGCACCTCCCTGTGAGGAAAACCTGAGAGACCTGGGTCTGTTCAGCCTTGGGAAAAAACAAAAAACACTCTGATCCACATCTATAAATATCTAAGGAGCAGGAGGAAAAGGGACGAGGCTGGACTCTTCTCAGCAGTGTGTGGCAATAGGACAAGGGGAAATGGCCATGAACTGAGGAATTGGAAGTTCTGCAGAAATGTGTGTGGGAACTTCTTCACAGTGAGGGTGACAGAGCACTGAAACAGTTTGCCCAAAGAGGTGGTGAATTCTCCTTCTCTGGCATCATTCAAGACCCTTCCGGATGCCTACCTCAGCAACACAGTCTAGGGAGCCTGCTTTGGCAGGGGAGTGGACTAAATAATCTCTAGATATCCCTTCCAACCCCTACAATTCTTTGTTTCTGTGATCTGAAATTTGTGGTGTTTTAGCCATAATTTCACAAAAACAATAACTTGGCAAAGCAGTGTTTAACCATTCCCTTATTCCCTTCCTCCTCTCATGTGAACTTTTTTTCCCACTCTAATCCATTTATCCACATCAGACTTATCATTGATTCTTGCACATTTTTTTTAATAAACTTGCTCAGGGTCACTTCCAAATCTTTCTGTATCTTAATAATATCCTGGACATCTCCCTCTTTGGCTGCTGTTCAAAAACAAAATGTCACAAATGGTTTTAGCTCTATTAGGTACATGCTGTATAGTTAATAGCAGGAAGCACTGCAGAATTTAGTCCAGAAAGGCAGTAGAACTCTGTCTAGTCCTCTCTTTAAGAGTTAGTTTTTTTTGTTATCATTATTATTATTTTACTCTCCAGGAAGAATCTCTAAATCAACATTATTTATTTATTTATTTTTCAGAATCAATCGTCTACTCCACGAAGGCAGATTGTGTTTTCATTTCCTAGATACTAAGTGGCAGCATGTGTCATTAGAATTGATATCAGATATTTCAGTTTATGTGGAGTAACAGCCTGCTCTCACTGAAAGAGCAGGTTCTGTTCCTCTCCTTTTACCATTCGTATATGCTCTTGCTTCTAGATTTGTTTCAGGAAAGTGGTTGATCATTGACCAACTTACATTGTAAAAGTGAATAGCTTAGCTTATTTACTGCACAATTAGAGAAGTCAGCACAAGGAAGGCTGGAAAACCTGCAGCTTGAAGCAGGAAAAGAATAGGAGGCAGTAGAGAAAAGAAGACAGGAATCTCTTTTGAGCTGTTGACTCAGCCAATGTCTTGAGAACTTTTGCTGTCTAACTTCACAAAAAATAGTAGCTTTATTTTGACTATATTGAATGAGTCACAGTAGAAAGTTGCTTTTCTCTCTCAGTATTCCACATTCATCTGTCCTGCGTTTCAAACTATTCAATTTATGAACGTGGTGGAGTAGAATGTAAAATGACATGAACTGACAATTTGAACAACTTGCAGTTCCTTTATATCTAAACAGAAAAAGCTGAAAGCCTTCATAAGCATGCTTTTTATCCTTCAATTAGCTTTTAAGTTTTTCAAAAATGAATATTTGCAGAATTTATACATGTAGTGATCAAGACATCAGCGATGATACTGTCACTGTTCTTCTGCCTGATATCTTTTGGGACTGATTTTCAGAAGGGTAAAACATTTCTCTGGAATCTATTTCTGCTTGTAAACAGTGGTCTGTCAGAAAGCCTGCTCAGTAAAACTTGCCTAAGCAGCAAAGAATCATGAATTAAACAACATATTTTTATTTCTAATGTCTGAGGGATGTGTCTTATATTGCACTCTTTCTCGTTTTTATACCTCTGTTTCACATTCCTGTAACCTGGTCATTAGGTGTATCAGCATTATATATAAGTACTACAGGAAAGAATAGAGTTATACTGACAGGGATAAAAAGCAGAATAATGCATAACAGAGAAAAGTCTTAGGAACTCTTTGTGCTGAATCACATCCACTGAATGAAGTGAAACATGAATATTTAGCTATAGTGTTTTTCTATAATAAATATTCATGTCTTACAGCATTCAATGCGATTTTTTGGTTTTTTTTACTGACACGTAAAGATTCTTGTTGATTTTACAAGCAAGATACACTTTAGTAGTTTCCATGAGCTGCCCAGATGCAAGAGGAGAACATATTCATTTTTAAGACAAAAATGGATGAGAAAGATGCTATGTGCCCTTAAAATTTTAGCAATATATTGCTTCACTCAATGTCCATATTGTACTAGAGCTGAATATCAGCAAAGATGCAACTTGTTGCCATGACAACAGTTGAGGTAAGAAGTATTGACAAAAGAGAATTATACACTCCACAGAAAGGATGAGTTATGTGTTAGAGCAGACAAAAGAGTAGTAAATGCCCTCTGTCTTCCAAGCTTTGTGAATACAAACACCTTAGAACCAGATTAGTAAGGACATTTCTTCTGTTCAGAAGAGAACAATATCTATGACAAGTCTTTGACACTGCAGATCTCCTGCTCTTGAACAGGTCACACCTTACACTGGCTCTATAAACACCATCTGTGTACACTGAAGAAACATTTCCAGAAATAAATTAGTCATGTACCAGAGCTCTTGCTTGTCTGTAACACGGAAGACAGATTTGTAGAAGATGATAAATAAAACAATACTAAGGAAAAACAGCTATTTTCTCTATAACAGTGTGTTTCTTCAATAAGAAAGCCTGGAGAGAAGTCTACAAATTGATCAAATATGTATTTCTGACTGTCACAGATGTGCTATAAAGCTCCAGAATTAAGAGTGACCCTGTGAACCAGCTCAGAAACTATTTTTGAACAACAGAGGAAGAATTACTGTTGGAGAGGACTGCTTTGGGAACAAAGAATGAACTGGTGAGAAAGACAACTTTTGCGAATGATGTAAAAATAGCAGTATGAAAAAAGAAAAGCAGGTAGTAAGTGAGAGGTGAAAGGTTATGCAAGGCTGTTGAGAATAAAGTTTAACAAGGGATAGCATTTTCTGTAGTATATGAAAGGGGCAGAGAAGGTATGGGGGAAAAAATAATAGATTCAATTAGGTAGCCAGGAAAGATGATACATAAATATTTGAGTAAGTAAATGCCTACCCCTGTGAATACAATTTGCAAAAACAGAAATTTGCCTGAAAATTTCAGCTCATTTTTTACCACTAGGACAATGTCTCACTTCCCAGGATATAGGTTACTCTTGGGTAAATAAAAGTGGGGAGAAAACTGAGATTATTTTTATGCTAGTGAATGTGCCTGGAATGAGGAAGTTATGCCAGTGGAATTTGAAGGGGAGCAAGTGATGTCAGAGAGAGAAATGAATGAGAGTGAAAATGCATTCTTTTGCAGTATACCAAAAGAGACTGGGCAATATCAAGATACTTTTAATGACCAGAGACTTCAGTAACGAAGACTACCATCATCAAAAAATTTCTGTTCATCAAGGAGAAAGTTCAGAAAGTACAATGTTAGAGCAAGAAAGAGTATACTGTAACTTCACAATATAAGGTAACATTAAACCTGTCTCATTCCCTCCATGCTTAATTACATAATTCATTGGCTTGTATAACATTAAGCATTTAGACTTTTTATTATTATTTTTTAGCTTTGATAACAGAAAATGTTATTTTCTGTGCTTCAGCTTTATTTTTGTCATTTTTATTACCAGCCCACCAAAATGCTGTGTTCTCACTGTTCTGACCAAGCACTTAAAGGGAAACCCATTAGTGAGACATTGAATTGATATTCTTCCTGCGGAAGACAGAGCTCTAAAATGTTGCTCTTATCTCTCACTTTTATCTTTTGACAACAGCCATTCTAATTTTGAAACTTCAACAACCAAAAGTGGGAAAACCCTAAGTTTTCAAAAATATGTCACACAATTTTATTGATATGGAAGTTTTAAAGAGCCTTGCATTTTCTCTCAAAAAATGAGTATTAAATAGCCACAATTCTTATTCATTCCTCTTCTAGTGTTCTTTTGTTATGCCCATTTGTTTTTGCATCAATTGAAAGTTTAACTTAAACAAATTTCTGCAAGTCTAAAATGTAGTGCATCATTAGAAGCTGTTGAACAGACCACAAATGAGTAAATGTTTTGTACGTATAAACTGTGGAAATAATATTAATATTTTTCCTTTTTGGATTCAGACATGACAGTCTTAGATGGGGAGTGCTCTAATCAATCAACCTGAGTTTAACAATGCGTGTCAAAGGATTTTATTTAAAAATGGAAAAAAACTGAAGATGGATTAGACTTGATTTCCAGCCCCCTTTAAAGAAACTGTTTATATTTTAATTAACAGATGGTTAGTATTAATTACAAAAAATATACAGAATGAAGAAATAGATCTGCAGGACCTGAAGCCTAAGTTTCTGTTTTATTATGTGGGCAATACTTTGCTCTTTTTAAGGCACTTTGCCTTACCCTCTTTCCTTGGCATGATCAGTGTTACAGCATTTGATAGTAAACATCATCCTGAAGATAAAACCTACAGGTCTGAGACCCCTTCAGGGAGGTGGACCTCATCTTCTGCAGCTCTCTCTGAATTGTTTGATAAGAAAAAAGGTCATCTTTTTTTATGTATGTTTTCTGGGAGCCTGGGCCCTACACAGAAAGTGTTCTGTTTTGGATCCCACAGTAAGTTACGCATGAAGCAAATATTTAAACCTGTCAAAATGGAAATGGTTCCCCTTACACATTCAGAAAACAAACAGACAACAATAAAAAATGAAATAGATAAATAAAACAACCACTCATTCTTGTTACTCTGCAGTAACTCTGCAGTTACCCTGCTAAAATCTGCAGTCTGGCTAGCAACAGACTGGTAATGATTCCAAGGATCACAATTTCAGATAGAGACTTTGGAATCATCACAATAGAGGGGACACTCAGAACCACTTACGCCATTCTAGAATCATGCTCTACTTTTACAGACAGTTGAAATACATATACATTGCAATGAAACTATTTGCATGTGTTATATGTGTGTATACATACATATACACACACATGAAAACTATGACTTAGAGATCTGCATTTTCACAATATTTTCTGAATTCAGTGTATGTGGAATAGATGAAAACAACCCTGAATCACTTGAATCAACTACAGAGTTGCTACTTTTTGTCTAGTCAAAAGGAAACCATTCTGGGTCACCTCACAGGAAAGCTGCCATTGAATCATAGGCATTTCTAGTTCACTTCCTGAGTAATAAAGTTCAGCCTGTGCACAGACACTAGAGTTAAATCTCCAGATGGGAAGGATGTAAGCTTTACTAATTAGCCAAGTCTGCTCTTGTATCAGTCCATCACTTGGCAGATGTACAGTGCTCTGCTCTAAGCCATTCTGTAGTTTCACAGCTTCTGCAGAATTGACTGATTCTGCAGCTGGCTATTTCCCCAACACTCATCATTATCTTTACCTAGTGAATCCAGCAACATTTCCAGAGTGTCTTGGCTGAGGCAGTCATCACATGGATTCATTACACTGATTAGCCACCCTAGACCTGGAGAGTTTATACTCTTGAATCTGTCTTTAATCCTAGATCAGAAAAATACCTTGCAGTTTATGAAACAAATATCCATTACACAATCCCCATTACTGCATACATCATAGCAATTTAATCATGTGCTATTATAACCAATCAATTCACCTTTAGATCAAGCTTCTTATATTATCATTATTCTTTGACTTCACCTAGGCAAAAGAAATAGCAGTTTTATATTATTGAAAATGAAAATCATTTCTTTCTTTATTTCAAAGAACCATGATTTTGTTTGGTAGTCCTAGTAAGGAAAACTGGATTTATGACCCCTATGCAGCTAATTGTAATTATGTCTGCATTTTTCCAGTTGTTTTTCTTAATACATACCAAATATTTGCTCAATCAGTAACTGAGATTATTCATCGTCACAACAGTTGAATCTTTGAAATGCAGAAAGAACAGACTGTTACTATTAAAGCTAAACTGTCTTCGTACATTTTAAATAGGTTCGAAGTACATATATAAGAAATAAAACAGTAAAAGCTGCTATTTAATGCTTTCCTCTTTAGATTTGCTCGTTGACAAAAAAAAAAAAGCAAAAAAACAAAAACACAAAAGCTATAGTAATGCATAGGAAGTGATGGCTATCTTATCAGATGCTACTATGCACTATATAGAGTATGGATTCAATGAACCTTAGAATCATCGAAGTTGGATAAAATCTTTAAAATCATCAAGTCAACCATCAACCTCACCTGAGTCCCATTACTAAACCAAATCTCTTAGTTTCACATATTCACATTTCTTAATACTTCCAAGGATGGGGACTCCACCATTTCCCTGCGCAGCCTTCTCCAAAGCTGGATGTCACTCACAATATTCTCTAGTTCACATTAGAAAACAGTATTGCCTTATAGCACTAAAACTTGTTTTGTAATTAAAACACGATGGGGTGTGACAATAGCTTGTATCACCACTTGCCTGAATTTATAGCACACGAGAATACATGAGATGTAACAACTTCCACTGCATAAAAAGAGAGAGATGTCAGATGCTGCTGTCAGCATGGCTTTTGGTGCTTTAAGTGCATAAATAAATACTAACACTCTGTGACTGGATCTTCTGCTAAAACATTCTCAGCCACGGGATTCTAATCCTGATCGTAAAAACAAAGAAAGAAAGAAAGAAAACAAACAAACAAATAAATAAAACAACCAGTTAAAAATGAAATGTTTACTTCAATTATATTTTCCCAGTGTTTTCCAAAAGCAGAAATAAATGCAGATTATGAAGAATTCCAGTAGCTAAGACCAATTTTCAACAAACAACCATCATTTCTATGGAATGATTCTACTCAAGTATCCTACAAAACTTTACCTATGTATTCACTATTATTTCATATCTTCAGTTACTTTTTTGTTTTGTTTTGCCTCCTCTTCAGTTACAGTGAGGCTCAAAGCTAAAACACAAGGTAAAGCATCACTGGTGACAGATGGTTGATTAAAATCATGGACACAGATTAAACAAGAAAAATATTGGAGGGCTGAAAGAGGTAATTAAAATGGCAGCTTGCTCAAGAAAGCAGAAGAGAGGTCATTTTTGCCCTTAAGAAATGTATTAAGCTATGCTACAGTAATCAAGATTACCAACTGCTCAATGGTTAGTGACAGAAAATCCACTCTGTTTGTATTTTTCATAAAAATCATTTCTCAAATTTGATTCTACATATTCACTGTTCCTTTTTCAAATCTGAGAGGAGTAGCACAGCTAGTGACAACAATATAATGAACATATTCAGGAGCAACCTTAAAGGGCTATATTTCTTTTGGCCACATGTTGAAAACATCCCAACAAAGTTTATTTGAATGTAACTTTATTTTGTCTTTGAAAAACTTAGACGATTCAAAGTCTACAAGGAAAAACAAAATATTATGTTTTGCTTACTAGAAGTTATAAAAACAAATAATAGAGAAAGAGCTAGGCTAAATCTAGGTAAAATGCTGCTGATAGATATTCAGTCTCATTTCTTTTATGATGACAATTTTACAACTGTTTGTAAACAACTATGTTCAAGAAGCGTTTAGATGAGGTGCTAAAGGATTTAATTTAGTAGTTGGGTAGAGATAGTGATAGGAGGATGGTTGGACTAGATGATCTTATAGGTCCTTTCCAACCTTATGAACTTATGAACTAAAAGGAGCAAAGCTCTGACAAGCTCTTGCCTTCACGTATTTATATACATAGATCAGAGGGCATCTTGACTGTTTCTCTTTCCTAGGTTATCTTCTCTCAGTCTTAGGAGAGATGCTCCAGTCCCTTCATCATCTCCATGACCCTCCCCTCCCAGTATATCCATGTACTGGAGAGTCCAGAACAGTTCACAGCACTCATGCTGTGGTATCACCTGTGCTGAACAGTGGCAAAGAATTGCTTCTCCTGATCTGCTGGCAACATCCCTTCTTATGCAGCCCAGTCTTTGTGGCAAGGACACATTTCTAGATCATGGTCAACTTGGTGTTCACAGTAATTGGCAAAATTGCTGTCCAGCCTCTTGAACTAGCACGCTGGTACATGGGGCTGTTCCTCCCCTGGAGTCAGACTCTGTACTTCCCTTAAATAAGTTTTTGTTCAGTTATAAATATGCAAATACTTCGTCATTCCTATAATAGCTGGCACAAAAATTTGAGAAAAAGCATAGTTTATATGCAAAATATATTTGGGTTTTTTTCAGATCTTTTAAGTTCAATAGAAAACTAAAATAACTGAAATCTGTGTCATGCTGCCAGACAGATTTAATTAAAGAGAAATGAAATGATTAGTATTTGGGAGTAAAATATATTAAAAAAAAATAGGAAAAAAATTTCCACTTTCAGGCAGACTAATTTAAGGAAATGACCACTCAATTAGATCCCACCCAGTAAACTTTTCTCATCCCAAACACCTGATAAATTCTCTAATAAATTTCTATTTTCTTTCGTGACAGAAGGCAAATTATTTTCTTTCTTCCAACTCAGGACTCAATTTTAATTCTTTATTTTATTTGTTTAAGTCCAATAAATATTCTAGGAGTACTCACAACTGAATAGAATGGACCTTTTGGAAACTGCAAAAAGAAATGATAGGCCTGCTTTCAGAGAACAACTTCCACACTACCAAAAACATTATTTTCACTTTTAAGATTAGTTGCCCTTTATTTCATAGGTCTTCCAACTTAAACATTTCACTCTCTAAATATGTTTCTTGTACTGTGCCTAGGCTCAGCTGAAGCAAATTGACGTGTCCAGTTCAAGTGTTTTTGTTAGAGTACAAAAATGAAACTTCTCTTCCATGTGCATTTCAATCAATCTGTATCTAATGTATTGATTGGATAAAAGGTTGCTGAAAGGCATGTGTGAACACAGAGGTTCTGATATAGTAGAAAAGATTTGACTCTACAGCAATTACAAATAAAAAAAAAGAGAAAGAGAGAAGATAGGAAGGCTCTGGGGAAAAAAATAAGTGTAAAATTCAGCCTCCTAAGCAGAAAGCTAAGCCAGTATTAATCATTGATCTTTTTTTGAAATTCAGTAAACACTTAAGCAAACAAAAAACTCACCTGCAGTTCACCAGCATAAAAATCTTTCCTAACAACACTTCGTGCTACACCACATTTCACTGGAAAATGCTTTCTCTCATACTTTTAATACCATACAAAAATCAAGATAGAGATCAAGTAAGATGAATCAACCTACACTCGACATTTATGGCTGAGAGTTTATGCAAAACACTCTCATGAGAAAATCAAAATGAAATTAAGGTACTCCTCCACATAAATTAAGGATAATAGAAACCGATTACATGAATTCAACCACCCATTCTTAGACCTAAAGAAGAAAAAAGGGATCAAACTAACAACTTTGGGAACAACAGTAGCACCAACTCAGGTGACACCATTTATTGGCAGGATCTGTTGCTCTTCTTTCAAACACCACATTGCTAATACAACACAATGTGAAGTAAAGTAGGGAAGAAAGCAGCTTTGTACTTACAAAGTAGAAGCATACTATCTGTTGAAACACCAGCTAGATGTTATAACTAAAGGCACTACCTAGCAATCTGTGAGCAACATAGGCTAGCACAACATCAGGGGTTGAATCAGACCTTAATAATGGCAAAAACACTGGATTATCTGACATGAAAATTTAAGTTTTAAACTTTTCCTGGCATGAAACACAGCAAGTGTAGAAAGCACTTGAAAAATAAGGGTTAACAATTGCCCATGTTCCCCCTTGTCCAGAACTAATGCTGAGAATACACACCAGTCAAACACTGCACAGCAGGTGAAAATCCAGGCACACACCTCTCTTTGGTGGGTGACAGGCATGATAGGCAGTGCTGTGGGTATGTGTGCAAGACCTTTCAGACAGGAAGAGCAATGCTATTTCTTCCATGTATGTCGCTCTTCCTCTGAAGCCTCTTGCTTCCCAGAATAAACAAGACAGAGAGATGCTCATGCATCATGCCTTTCACCCCTCTAGCTCTTTTCTCTGTTTAAGAGCATTTCAAATAATCCAATGTATTGTGGGGCACTTAAAGCGATTGTTTTTTAAGCAACAAGCAGTGTTCAGTCACTGTGGCAGCAGAGCTGCAGACACATCATGTGAAAGAAATTGACAGTCTATTGGAAATGCCCATAGTAGTCACGTTGAGGGAAGTATGGACCTGTCACTGAAGCCTTCTTCATGCCTGGAGCACTTAAAGAACAGGTACATGAAAGACAAACTCCTCAAAAGCCACATCAGGCCTGTGAGGTACACTCCTCTGCCAGAAGTTAAAGTGATCAGAAATCTCTCTTTCCAACTAAGAGACAAAATATATTAATTGGACGTGACTTATTTCTAACAAAAATATGCTAAATTGAAAAAGAGTAGCTTAGTATCATAGCAAGGAAGGCAAAAAAATCAGATCTGAGACATAATAAAGATTTTCTGAAGTCATTCAATTACTGAAGTGATAAGATGATAAAAGACCACAATGGAGAGCAGAATATGCATGAAACTAAACATTGAAATATGCATCATGGAATCAAACAATTTTAAGAGAAAAATGTGAAAACAGAGAGAAATAATTCATACAAAACTACAAAATATAGAAAAAAATTGAATGATACAAAATCAGAGGGATGGACAAAATTAATGGAAAAAATGGCATCCATTACATTAATTTTCATCCAAGCTCAAAATTGTTCTTCAGAATATTTCACATTAGTGGATATGACATTGTACTAAAAATATGTCATTTTGGAGACACTCAATTTCAGATAATATCTTTCATTCTTTGTAATCTTTCATGTCTGAGGCAGGACATAGCATAGACAGGAGCAGAGGAGAGTCAAATAGATGATCAAAGGGCTGGAGCATGTCTCCTATGAAGGACTGCTGATGGAGTTAAGCTTTTACAGCCTGGAGAAGAGAAGGCTTCAGGGAAGCCTCACTGTGACCTTCCAGTACTTAAAGGGAACTTATAAGCAGGAGGGAGAGTGATTTTTTAAATGGTATGACAGATATGGGATAAGGTGAGTGTCTTCAAACTAAAAGAGGGGACATTTAGTTTAGATATTAGAAGGATATTTTTCAATCAGAGGGTAGTGAGACACTGGAACATGTTGCCTAGAGAAGCTGTGGGTGCCTCATCTCTAGAAGCTTTCAAGGCCAGGTTGGATGGGGCCCTGTGCAGCCTGATCTGATGGGTGGCAACATTCCTCATGACCCAGGAGTTGGAACTGGATGATCTTTAATTTATCTTTCCAGCTAAAGCCCTTCTGTGATTGTAAGATAACATTTAATACTGAACTATTTCAGCAGAGAATTGCTGAATTTAAATTATCTACAGTAATGGCTTCTTTATCTGTTTCAAGTTAAATTACTTTTCTTAATTTTCCACAACTTTATTGCTCTCCTTCAATGATCCATTCATTTGCACCTGTGCATCAGCACCACACATTTCACACTAACACTTTTTTCCTTCTTGGTTTTTCTTCTGTGGTTAACTTCAGTAGATATTACATTTACAGTGGTTAAGGTGTCTTCTTCAATATAAGTGGGCTTACATAATTGAATCTTTTTAAGATATCTGTTTTAAAGCTACGTGTTCATAGCAACACATGCTATGTGTTCATTTTATTGAGTTAAACTCCTTTCTTTTGTTTGCTGTTTTTTTAATACTAAAACAAACACGTTTATTACCCAATTTTCTCCTTCTTGTTACAGGATCATCCTTAATTCTGCAAATTGTTAAGTGTTTCCTTGTACATAAATTCTTTTTTTTTTTTAATTGATGGAGTATGTGAATGACCCTTTATGTCATTCAAATTAAGTTAATGTAAATAGAGAGCAAGTTTTTTTAAGCAATGCTTCTGACTTCCATTAGAATTATTAGTTTGGCAAATCCATTAAAGGCTGCATTCAGCAATATGTGCTCTATCTAGCAATTAATTTTTAGTAGTGTCCCAAATGCATGGATTAATATCTTGTAGGCAGCACTGGGATGTGACTGATTAAGCAATATGATAGATCACTTTAATGCATTTTGCTTCAATGCTTGTATTAAATGGTTGGAAAGGCATCAGTGTAATCTGTTGAGGTGTGGAATATATATACACTCAGCATAATGGACGGATTGAATGACAGCTAATTCTGGACTCTTCCTGATTGTAAATTGTTAAAACAGCAGTATAATTTTTTTTCTTTTTATATTCCATATTCAATTTCTCTTGTGAAGTCTTTCCATACTGTATTCCTGCTTTGCTGAGAACCATAATGTCAGCCACATCAGAGAACAGAGAGCACGGTCTGATTATGACATTCTGCCCTTATTAGGATCATAATACTTCCCAGACAATCACACCACAGTCACCTGTGTGGACCATCATCAGTTCCTCCTCATCCAATAATAGGAGAGATACTGTATTTAACTAGTTACAAACACAAGGTGAGAAAACTCCTTGAATATCCTTCTTGCACTCTCCTGCAAAAGGCCAGTTATAAATTATTCCTTAAAATACTCAAAGCAGAAACCCTGTTTTACATACTGAAGCAGCTAACATATTTCTGACACTATACTGATAATAAATAGAAATTGTGACCTAAAACATGGTAATAGTTAATACAAGTCATGCTTGCAGATAATAAATTTGGGAAGATTAGGAACCTCATAGAAAATGTATGGTTGGAACAGAAGTACAATATGAGATAACCATTTTCCATCTGATAGGAAATGCTCCAGACATTTCACTTAGTACTGCCCAAAAGGTTTTCGTTACTGTACTCCCAACATAATTTATTGTCAAACGTTTCCCTACAAGATCTAATCAACCAAGGCAAGTACTGAGCACCCTCTCCCCTAACTTAAAAAAAAAACATCAATTTTTTTGTTGTTCAGAGACCCCAGCAAGTACACTGATGCTTGAAATTCAGCTCCTTTTCTAACCTTTCTTCATCACTGATACTTAACTACCTTACAGAAGGCTTAGAAACTAAAGAATATGCATGAGGGAAATGCTTGCCATACAGGTTATGCAAAAAAAAATCTAACATAATACTCAAATCCATTTTTTTTATGGACACAAGAATGTCAGAGATACTGAAAAAGAATAAGAGCATTTTTTCCAGATGTTTTAAAGGTGTTACTTAACATCTATAATTTAGATAGCTAAAGCCTGTGATATTCTGGCTGGTCAGTCCTAGAAGGCACAGATCTAGTTTAACTTAGATCTTCAGTAAACCTTACTTATATCTGACTTAATTAACTAACACCAAAATAGAATTTTTTAAATCCCCTTAGTAGAAACATAAGCAAAAGGAGCTCTATGACAAAAATAGGAAAGGATCTTATTTGTGTCAAAGTTGTTGGTAGTAGTTTCAGGCTGTGAATTTGTTGCACTGGTGTGGCAGCAGTTTAAAGTGTTTCACTCTTTGTTTTTTTTAATACATATACATTAAAGTAACAGACCATACTTTCATTACCTCATCTTTCTTGTTTTTGTATTTGTACTGAAATTCTGGCTTCAGCTCTGTCACAGCACTTGCAATTCTACAACACTTGCAGATGGCTATTTTGATTGTTAACATCCCCATAGAGTGTTGCTGTGTTGATCAAACTTAAACAAGAGCAAACTTCAGTTAGGGGGATTTAAAGTCATCAAATCCGAATTCAGCAAGTCCTGAGAATATTTTTAAAGCATTATTGAAATATTTATTTTGAATGCTTTTTAGTTTGTAAACTTTTAGCTATGTTTTGAGAGGACATAAGGGAGAAGAGAGCCAAGAAAGAAAATCCATGCCTCAGGACAAAAATGCATGTAAATTTTGGGATCGATACAGGAAAAGCATTCTCTTTATATAAACGTAAGAAAGGTTTTGGAAGAAAAGATAACAGCAGATATGAGAGACAGGTGAGACTTTGCAGAGTCAAAGCCAGAAAGAATCATGGAATGGTTTGGGTTGGAAGGGACCTTTTAGATCATCTAGTTCCAACTCCCCTGGTATAGGCAGGGACACCTCCCTCCAGACCAGGTTGCTCAAAGCCCCATCCAACCTGGCTTTTAACACTTTCAGGGAGGAGGCATTCACAGCTTTGCTGGGCAACCTGTTCCAGGGACTCACAACCCTCGCAGTAAAGAACTTCTTCATAACATCCAGTCTAAATCTACTCTCTTCCAGTTTAAAGCCATTTCCCTTTTTCCTATTCACTACATGCCCTCCCAGCTTTCATGTAGGCCCCTTTCAGGTACTGAAAGGCCACTATAATGTCCCATCAGAGCCTTCTCCAGGCTGGAGAGCCCCAACTCTCCTAGCCTGTCCTCACAGGGGAGGTGCTCCAGCCCTCTGATCGTCTTTGTGGCCCTGCTCTGGACCTGCGCCAATAAATCCACCAATAAAAACAATGTCCTGGTGCTGGGGGCTCCAGAACTGGATACAGCACTCCAGGTGGAGCTCACAGGAACAGAGTAAAGGGGCAAAGTCATCTCCCTTGATCTGCTAGTCACACTACTGTTGTTGCAACCCAGGAGATAGTTGGGCTGCAAGCACATACACATTATTTACTTAAGAGCCAGTGGAGATCAGAAGTTTAAGATAGAACTAATAAAATTGTTATTCCAACAGAATTTGGCAAGGGACCAACAGGGAACTGCAATATCAAAAGGGATAGCAAAAGCCACACAAGTAAGCTAAAAAAGGTTTCTAGAAAAAAATCACAAATATGAATACATTAAATATTATTAATTATATAATAAGAATTATTCTGAATATTAGTAGTACTATACTCATTAATTATAATATTCAGATTCCAACAGAATTTCTCTATTCAGACAGACTACTTTTCACTCATCAATATCTGCAACTTTGGATTTCAGCAATTAATTTTCCATTTACTTTCGTGAGAAATTACAAAATATAGAATTTTTAGAGGAACTGAACATCATTTTCTTTCTTCCTACCACTTTAAGTCTCCACAGAAAGAACAGTGTACTACATAAAAATAAATAAATGAATAAGCACACAATATTTCCTAATTATTTTCAGTATTTGACAATAAATGATAAAATTGTCTGTATGGATATTCTTAAAAACTATGGGGAGCTTCAAACTTGCAAACTTGTAAATGTATTTACTTGATGAGACTCTGCTAGTTATTGTATTACAGGGAGAAGGAAGTGTCCTTGTTTTATAGCTCTATTGAAGGTTCAGAAATTTAAACAAAGTGTATTTTTTCCCTTCCAAGATCATATAATTTATCAAGCCATGGCCTTGCTCAGTTTATTACATTATTTTTCCATGCACAAAAATTCATTTGCTGCTCTGCTTCTTATTGAAAATGGTAATTTCCTGGGTGAATGCACATCTGTTGACATATTAAAGTCCAGCCTGAGTGCAAAACAGTGGCAAAGCCACATCTTTTCAATGACATTTGAGACACGAACATCACCAAGTAAATAGGCAAATAAATAAATGAAGACCTTTCATTACTGGATAAGAATAATTTCCATTGATTTCATGTCTTCCATTCCCCTTTCCATGTCCTAGAGTCATCAAAAGTTACACCTACTTGGATGTGAGAAAATATCTGATAGAATCTTGTTTATGTATATTACAAATACCTTGGATAATATATTCTATTGCCTTGGGTAATAGAATCACAGAACAATTTAAGTCTTCAGGGGCTTTTGGAAATCATCCTGTCCAACCTTCTGTACAAATGGTACCAGCTCTGCTTAAGTTGGTACCAGCATTCATCAATGCATTTTGAGTACCTCCAAGGGCAGAGATTTCAAAGCCTCTTAGGCAAACTTTTGCTATGCCTGACTAATAATAATATCATTAAACATAATTCATAATGCACTTAAGCAGAAAGTCCTAAATATCTAGAGAAAATAGAAGTGGCAGTACTTACAGAAGATAATTTCTCCTAAGTGCAATGATCTAATGGAAACCAAGTGCAATGTAATTGCCTAGACTGCCTTAATAGCAAAGAAAAGGAAGGGGAATGGTACTACACAGATATTTCATCCTGTCTATATTATAGCTGGATTCAATGAACACATGGTGCAATTTCTTACAGTAATTTCTATCTTCTTGTTTTATAAGGTAAAAGAAGGTAGTGGAGCTGAAATTCCTTTATTCTCTCTACTGTTATAGCACAGTCACAATACTGATGAAGATCCATCATATATCCTTTAATATAGAAGACTCAGTGGAAAAAAATATTGCATCTCAAATATGTAAAAATCGACTAATGAGTCAAATAAATTTATGTTATACAGCAGGATAATGCACAACAAAAGAAAACAGAAGCTCTAACAGAATTTTGCTGTTGACCCAGTAAGTAGAAATTTCCCAGTAGCAGAGAGAACATGACAAAGAGAATAAATCTTACATTTTTTTAAGAAAATAATTGTGCCTGTACATACATGTTAGATGGACAAGGTCAGATAAAAATTTAAAAAGAACCAACCTTCAATGAAATATTTGTTACCACCCTAATGGGCAGAAATATTTTTTTAATTTTAATCTTTCTGAAGCAAAGAAAGCTTCCAAATTATTGAAAACAAAGGTTTTATATCTATATCACTATATGAAGCATTAATTCAATTCTCACAAACTATTATTTAATGGGAAAACAAAAAAACAAAACAAACAAAAAAACAAAACAACCCATATATTCAAAAGCAGTTGCTTTCAGTGGCTTCTAGGTATTTTTTAAAAAAGAGCACTGATACCAGAAAGGATTTTCACACTGTTCAACTTCCTTACATTCCTTTACAAAGTCAAATGACATGAGAGTCGCTTCAGGAAGTTTCTGCACGTAACTATATACGTAAACATATGTACAGCACTTGTAGCTCTCAAACACATAAGAAGTTAAGTCATGGGGATGGATGAGCTCAATGAAACATCCAGAAAACAGGTTAACTATCTTAGCTCAAGATTCTGAAGCCCTGCAGTTGCTTCCAGTAACCCAAAATTAGCCTGAATAAGACAGTAAGCATCCTGTGGGGAAATACTAACAAGACTAATTGGCAGCATGCACCTGCTTGTGTAGAGAAGAGAAACACTTACCCATATTGAGGAGAGCATTAGAAAGCAAGAAAATCGGCTTATTCTGTCCCCAAAGCCCACTTGTAGGCTTCTGCAGGTTTTTAAATCTGTAATACCTTTAATGAATTTACCTTTAATGGATTTTTGTGCAAATGAACAGCTTTAATTTTCTGTTTGATACTAGGTTGCAGTAAATTCTTGTGTGAGTGTAGAAGAATATGTTTTTTAATTACTACAAACAGACTTTTCATTAGGCTAAAAAAAACCAAAAACAAAACAAACAACCCACAGCAGTTTGCTAAGCACAGTTTTGTCAATTGTATTAAATCTAGCACACATTTTAATCTTGACCTCAAATATACATAGTTAGTGAAATAAGTTAAGTAAATATTTAGTAAAATAAGTAAGAAGTTCTCCTTCTATAGAAGTAGAAAGGGAATCTCTAAAGAGTATTGGAAATAGTTATTTTAAACTGTATTAGGAAACTGAGAATTTGCAAACCAACTGCTTGATAGAAAACCCAGGAACATTAAGTTGCTCCAGGGTATGTAATAATGTCATGTAAAGCATTCTGTGAACTTAATTGCTTTTGATTTGATCAAGGTTAGTATCTGAAAAATTACTTCCAATTCATACTCTATGTTCTTTGTGGACTTGCTCTCAAAGCGCATTACTCGTAAGAAATAACTCTACCAAGATCGCAATACCTCTTACATCCCGTTACAATGGTTTCCGTTGTGCTAAAAATTGAAAATATTTAATACTCTGTTTCCAAGACAGAATATTCATCACTGGGAAACACATGACTTTTTCTTTACATGTTCTGAGATTGAATTCTCACAGACTGAAGGGTATCTACATTACACTGAAGATGCATAAAATAAAACCTCACAGAAAAAGGGCACTTGAATAGATAGGAAATTATTTTACTCATTAAAGCACCATTCTTTATTTTCTTTCTTCTTTTATTGGTATTTCCTCATAGCCTGTAATTAATTTTCATTTCACTGACTGTAAATGTACTTCTGCAAGTCCTTAGACCTTTACTATGAGACATGAATTCAAGTCATTTCTGTTATATTTGTTCTTAGTCTTATTGAAGCTAGAACTTCACAGAACTTAACGCAGCTTCTTTTATTCTCTTTTCCAACTCTTTGACCCTTGTACTTGATAAAGTAAAATACAGATGACAATACTATCTGAAGACTTTATTGAAAGATTAATAGGCCCATCTATCGGGGCACTCATTCCTTACTCACATGCAAGCATGGGTACTGATAACTAGAAACCATCTTCATACACTGAAGATTGTCTTCACTGTACATCAAAAACACTCTGAGAAACTGAAGCAATCTAGGAGTTCTACAACTGCAGAAGTGTAAGGAGGGGGGCTGTGCCACCATGCAATAAATACATTTGTTTAAAAAGTTAATTTTTAGCATAATTTGTTAATTCCAGAAGAAATAGTAAAATAAATGGGAATAAATTAAAACATACTGTTTAGATCTTCATCTTAATAAATGTTTGAACTGCAGGAAAAGATATTCAGGAAGAGAAAAAAAGTTGATGCAAATTATACCAGTTTCAGGTATTTTACTATAAATAGTACAGACTAAGATTAGAGAAAGATTTGGTCATTTTATGTTAGTAGAAACTGAAAATGATTTAGTTTTACACTGGTGCCATATTTCACTGCCTACTCCAACCATACCCATCACTGAAGTCAGATAGTTTTGCACGGACTACTTGAGTTTTCCTTATGGTAAGTAACACTCAAAAAAGAGCCTCTTAAGCATGATTAGTCAAAAAGAATTATAATAAATCAAATATCTGTACAGAGAAAGGAGAAATAATTTAGCTTGGGGAAACCAGAATAAAATACTAGATTATGTAAATATTGCTCATAATGCTGCAGAATTCACTGAAAAAAACTTTTGAAAGTTTGAACCTTCATTCTGAAAAAGCAACAGCTAATTATCCCCAACTATGTAGAACTTTCCACTGCTCTTCAGACAAGATCTTCAGAAGTAAACTAGATTTAGATGTTTAGTTTGATTTTCTTTGTTAAATCCTCTATTTATTGTTCATGACCTCAAATGCACATGCTTTAATACCTGGTTCTGGATATTTTAATATCTTACCACATTTCATAAAATCAGAAGGCAAAAGAGAAATATCAAGAGGTCAACAACCATTCCTCAGTAGGGGTCAAGACCACAACAGTCATGTTAAATTTAGTCCACGCTTTTCTAAGTTTCTTGAATTTGCTCTAGCCAAGTTCTCTGTGATGAGGGCCTACAGCTATCACTGTATAATTTATAAAGCATGCATTTCAACATGCAAGCCCTAATTAGAGGAAATCCTTTTAAATAAAATTTTGCCAGTGAATGTAGGGGAAGTAGAGGGTTTTATTACATTTTCTCCTGAAGTACCCAGCGTTATCCTTTGAATACTGTAACTTTAATCTCCAGCTCCTCTTCAGGTCAAGTCATTTAAGGTTAAAAAGTCAGAGTTCTGGCTGAGACAGCACACTCACTGCCCAAATCCTGACTCACAAGTTTGATCAGCTCATGATCAAAAAACTGAATGCAACTTTTCTATATAGAAGCTGAGACAATAAGGAAATATCTATCATCTCACTGTCTGATTTGGCCTATTAATTTATATGCTTGGTCTCTATAACTCTTCATTTATTGTCAGTGGAAAGCAGTACAACTCCCCAGAGGCATATACTGGGCTTTAAAGCCAGGCTGCTGCTGCAGAGTGCTGCCTAGGGGGACCTCTCTCTCTTCATTGACAGTAAGCGATGAGACAACCTAACCTCCAAGCCTGGGCAGTTACAGCAGATATTAAGAACATCTCTTCAAAACCATAAAAATGAAAAACCAAGCTATTTTGGTCTCTTCTATCTGTAGATATATTGCTCTGTTACCAGGAATGAACTCTGCCCCTTTCTGCTGACTTCCTCCCAAGGTCCTGCTGTCACAACATTTTCTTGCATAAGAAGTCCTGGCCAGAGGACATTGTTTCAGGGAATTCTGTCAGCAAATATATGTTTATAATTTTGCCAGTAGCAGAGTTTCTACTGGAAAACTCTGCCAGAAATCCCCTTCATATGCAGAAGTTGTATATACAGAAAATCATCTCCAAAACTTAAGCGCACTCAATTACATTTGTTGAAGAAGCTCCAGACAACTGACCATCTTTGCCTACCGTGCATTATAATTCTTAGCTAATCTCACACGTCTGAATAAAAACTGTGATAATGTGAAACAGTTCAGAAGTACATTTGTTTAATTATGATCTTACTTACTGGTATAGCCTTTGCACGAGAAATAAGTGCATTTTTATTCTCTTCTCAGATTTGCCACGTACAACTTCCCCGGAGCTTATAAGCAAATAAAATCCAGACGTTTTTTTCCAGACATTCAGCTACCCATGGAGATCATAACAGCAGCAGCAGCTGAAAGGATACTCACAAGCTGAACATCTTACACAAGAAATATATGAAATATCAAAGACAAAATCTGAGAAAAGGGTGAGGCTTAAGCACTCAAACCCAGTGTGTCTGACTGACAAAGCAGCCAACACACCAAATGTAGACACCTCTCTCTTCTCAAGACACTATTCTTAAGTAAAATTTGCTTCTTGTGCATGAACAATAATTTGGAAGTTGCAGGAGCTGTGATACAAATAGTGGGAGCTGAAACCAGAGTTTTGAGTTTCCACAAAGCAGCCTGATAGAAGCACTGAAAAAACTCAGACTGTATCCTTCACTTGTAACAATTGTAGGGCTTTTTATTTTTTTCTGAGGGAAAAACTTCTGTAATATTTCAGTGGATTCAAGGAAGTTAATCATTCAAAAGAAAAATTCTCATTTTTAGGTAGAATCTTTTAATGTATTTTTGGACTTTTGAGACTGGGTGCCCTAGGGCTCATGCACGTCATTATGCCTTTGGATATTTATTTATTAAGGTTGCATTCAACACTGTCTCGAAGAGACTAAAAGAATTCGCAGAAATGTTGTTTTCATACTGTCTACTTTTATCATTTGTCACAAAATAAGTCCAGTAATCCACCTCCAAATGTAGCTCTCTTCTACATTACAGATTTTTTCCCCAACAGCTCTAAAAACAGTTTGGATTTTTCCAGTCAAAATCTTATGAAATTCCAGAACAGCAAGTTTGCCTACTGTATTGCAGACTTCTGTGAAAGAAAGATAATTGTTGAGAATAAATTGGATTACATTTTGTTTTTCTGCTCTTTTGGAATTCTCTTGGGGCTCATTAGCAGGTAATTACAGAAAACAGGCATCTCAGAGAAGGTACTGGAGAATATCATTTACCTTAATTATTCCCTAACTAGCCTACACAGGTTGATCTTGAGGCAAAGGCATTAAGACATCCAAAGCCTGATATTTAAACAGTTATTTTATTTGCTTTAAATTGTACTCATCCTGTTGACACTAACATATGCAACATGCTGTTCATAAAATATGTTAACATTCGTATTACAAGGCAACAGAACCTTTCAGACACTCTGACTAGGTCTAAAATTTTCAAATATTCCCTTTGTGCACATTCTCTTTCCTATCCATTTCCAGCAAAAGGAAGAGATATCTTAAGAATATTACAGAAGAAATAAAAGATCACCTCAAAGTAACTTCCTGTTCTTGTGATAGAGATTTTGGTCTAGAGCATGAGTGTTCACATATTTAATCAAGAGCAACTTTCCTAATGAAATGTAAGGAAAATCTTCAGACTGCCAAAATACATAAGCGGTTGCATTTATTCAAGGCTGAAGGCTCAGAATTCAGTTAGCTTATCTTACAACCCTCCCAAATTCATCTTTCTGGCACTACCATTAAGAAGTTGATAAAATCTATGTTTTTATGCAGTTCAATATAATGGACAATTTTACTTACCTTGGTTTACCATGAGGGTAATTTTCTTAAGTTTAGGTTTTGGATGGAAGCATTAGACTAGCCTGATGATAGAATTACAATTTACTAACATGTGCCACTAGGACTCTGTAACACCCAACCTTAATTCTACATCCACTACAAAAGCGCCCTCTACACCTCTGGGTGCTGTGTCTGGGTGATAATTAACCTTGCCATGGGTTAGACTCATGCTTGTCTCCATGAGAAGCCATCCTGCATCTATGCATGGTGTATACAATCCTGCACTAATACAAACTTCCCAAAGAGAGGTTGGCTCGAGTCCCTGTGCTACCCCAGACTCCAGGGAACACAGTGACAAACATGGGGCATATTTAATATGACTAGCAGCCAGCTACACATTCTGAACCCAGCTTGAATGAAAAGCACTCAGGGGCCTGAGGAACAGAAAGGGCTAACAGAGAAGACTATTCTTGAGAATCCTGAATTAAATCCCATTTTTTTTTAAGATTGTTCTGACAGCTCAACTTCATACAAGTTACCTCACTTGGATAAATTAAGTTCAAAAGGACACGATCAAAACTGTGAAATGAAAAGGATCAGTTCAGAGAGCATTTTAATAATTGACTCATCTGTATGCTTATAGGACATCAGCACAAATGTTTAAAGCAGAGCCTATAAGGCAGACAGAAGCAGGATCTTGCCAGTATATGGAAGGCTGCTGTGGTGATATGACACTGTGGGTCCAGGCTACAGAAACCTTTATTTCCAAGCTCTGCAGCTCAAGAAAGAACACCAGTACTCTTTTTCCAGTGGGCCTTGCAGAAGGGTAGGCTGTGCTGAGCATCCTGCTGCAGCAGAAAAATGAAATGTATTGCAGATGGATTGCCTAGATTACCCTGGCTATTGTACAGTTGCCATATAAACAACATAAGAGCCTGTTCTCATATGGGTCAATAGTGGAGAGGCAGATTTAACATTTACTCTGGCATTCTCTCTGGCAAAAACTATTGATCTTACATGAGTGTCCTGGGGCTGTCAAGCTTCACATTATGGTGCAATGCCCCTGCTCATAACATTCACAATAATGCAAAGTTTATTTCAAACTACAGGGAAAGAAGCAGAAATCTGTAAAATAAAAGAAGCACAGAGTTGACGAGCCTCCCTCTCCCTTCAGCCAGTATTAACATAAAGGGAAGGGATGACTGCAGTCTCCTCAGCATTTCCTCCCAACACTTCCTCACCAGTCTCTCATCTCCCATTCAATACACGAAGTTAGAACAGTGACACTAAGAAGTGCTTACATACATGAAACAGTAAATGCTTGCTTAACTATAATACTACTCTGTTTTGAACATCGCTATTAAGCAAGCCACTTATTAGAATTTTCTTCATAGAAAAGATCAAAAGAATGCATGCCAAAATACCAATGCTATTATACTATGTTTAAAGCTCAACATTTTAGTTCTCACACATTTGTAAGCATAATAGTTGAAGACAGATGAAAAATGAGATTGTGTACCTGACAATTATATTGTCTCACATCAAGTTACAATGATTTAAATTAACATTTAGTTTAAAAGCCCATCTATTAGAGAGAAACCACCGTTTCATGAACAGATTTGCAAAGCTTCCTTCTGTCTGACTCCTTCCACCAAGCATAAGCCAAAAAATCTCCTCACTTCTCTGGGCCCACAAATACAGTCTAAAACATTACAAATTAGCTCTTCCATTGTGGGAATAACAAAAGATCTAATCGCTCTGAGAACTAGTTTTGTCATGAATTATGATCTAACAGTCAAAGCAAAACTAATAGCAGATAATGAGGCTCATACCCACTGATCTGAGTGCTCTCAAAGAAGACAAGAAAAATATCTAAAAGATGAAACTGTTTGTTTAGTAACAAGTAAGCATATACCCGCCCCAGAAAAATTATTTTTATTAATTTAAAGAAAGAGTATGTCAGCAGAACAGAAACTGTAAAGTGTATTCTACTTAGAAAAGGATAGATGGAATTTCTTGGGAGTAATGCTGTTTGGATATTACCACCTCTCTTTCTTCAGAGTGGACACTCAGTGCTGACTGTGTCCACCCAAAACACTCTCTTTCCCAGTTCTCAGCCTGGAATGGCTTGCTCTCCTAAAGGTGCCAGTGCCACTTATTTTTCAATTCCTCTTTCATGTCCCTACCATGTTCCCTGTCAGAGCCATTCATTCCTGCATCAGTTCCTCAGTAAAAGTAGAACTGCTTTATTGCCACCACCAAGCTTAACAGAACACGAATAAGAATCAGAATCAAACTAGCCACACAAATCAGACTGAACAAATTGATTGTGATCTACTACTGAAGGGAATGCCCACAAAACACCAGATTTAGGTTTCCAGTACCCTACTCTCTTCCCATGTACACTGACCTTTCCTATTGTCTCACAATTAAACCATTCTTCTCCTTTAATAGGCCCTCTCTTGATATCAAATAAAATCAAACAAGAAATCATTCTGAAGCTACCTTTGTGTGGATAAAGCCTTCAAAGTTTTCTTCCACTGCTCACTGTGGGGTAGAAAGTATCATAATCTGCAGAGGCCTCTTGTCTTATGCAAGCAGACAGATCTTCAGGGAAGAATTTTCTTTTTCTACCTTACTGAATCAGATAGCTCTGCAATTGAAAACCCAGTGAGCTGAACATCAAACAGGCAGACAGGGAAGAATAGCAAAAATCAGCACAGCTGTTGTAGCTGTGGTTTCCTTTATTCTCTGAAGAAGATAAACAAAACACCTGCCCCTCCATGAGTCACTTCATGGGTAAGCCTCACTCTTCTAAGGACAGACATCAGCTCTATCAATGTTTTCTTGCTGTAGGGATATTGGAACTAAATCCTAATAAGAGGTTTATTACCAGTTACTCCTATTATAAAGTGCTTTATATTTGTGGCAATATTCTATCTTTCATCAGGACTATTTATCCTATGATAAGTATACCAGAATATTCTTGCTAATATTAAAGCTATCACAGGCATCAGCTGGAAACAATATCTGAAGTCCCAATGCTGTTATTACCAAAACATGATAAGGAGTAGGTAACGATATAAAAAATGTGCTCCCTGACTAATTCATAAATGAAGATAGATAACTGAAAGCAAGTTGACATTAAACAAAGCAATCTACAGGGAACATCCTCAGCTCTTCTCTGCTCTTCTGGGAAATATTCTGCAGGACTCAAAAAGCTTGTTTATCAAGGTAAATGTGTCAAGGAAGAGTTATCCAGCTGTATCTAGAAAGCAATATAGCTTTTAAAATAAATCTATTTAAGATGTTAGGAGAACTCTTCCCCAGAGAAAAGTATTCAGGATGTCACACAAACAGCAAATAAGGAATAGATAAACAATTTTGTTTAACAGAAAAAAAGTCTGATAGCTCTGAGTCCAGATAACCTAGTCTACAACATTCCTAACTGTCTCTCTATCTTCTTTCTGTTTTGACAGTTCCATCTCTACCTCTACCATTATTCTGCAATTCTAGCTTTTGCCTCTGTGCCCCCACGCATAAATAGTCTTCTTCCAATCCTATAAAATTCTTACACTTCTCTTCCTGCCTAGTGAGTAGAGAGAGAGAGGGAACAACTCGAGAACAAAATTAATCCAGAAAGTCGGAATAATTTGGAAAGGTCTGTAAAGTGATGCTTGTTTCCATTCAAATGAGAAGCTCCATGGTAGAAACACTTCAACCTGTCCAGTCGTGCAGGAAGCTCGGGCACTCAGAAGCTGACAGCCAACTTAAAAAATAAAAGTCAGTTATGTCCAGCAACATCTTTTAGACTAAGTGTCCTACTTCACCTAATAGCTGAAGTTACAAGAGCCGCTCTAAAAACAATGTCTTCTACTTTATTATGTTGGCCCACAACATCAGAGGTAGTTGTTGGTACAGCAGTAGAGGTTGAACCTTCCTTCCAATATTCTGTTACATTTTTTTTGCCATGTGACCTTACCTTCAGAGCAACCTGCATACGTACTTTATGTAGATGCTGTAAATTCCTGGATGATGTCCAGCCTACTGGTACTACCAGAACATCTTGAAATGGCAGGATTTTTTTTCCTTAATAAGGAAATAACGTTTTATACCAACAACAGTATTTTCTTCATTTACAAAACTGACAGAGCAATCAATTGTCAAGACTGAATGCGATGTAAAAACAGAGATTCTTGTACCGTATTTGATTTGCAAATCAACTAGAAAATCGAAGTACTAGCATATAATTTGGGGGGGAAAAAAAAAGAGAGAGGAGTTCTCTGTTAACAATCAATTTCCCCAATTTTGATATAACACTAACTGAAGAAACATAGGTCATACCAGACCCTTAAATTGAAGATATCTTTTACTTAAATTTGTGTAGTCGTATCATGCTCCTCAGTCAAACCAGCATCTAAAGCTTTCCCCCAAGCAGATTTCTGGCTAGTCAGAAACAGGTGTCTTTTACATACCTATTTCTTAAGACTTTCATCATCTTCACTTCAGACAGTCTCATTAGGCCAGCTCAGAAGCTTGAGGTAAGTAATGCAGGAGAACCAGATGCAACATATATAAAGCAAACACTTCTACTCGTAATTGCTTTCATCAGACAAATGCCAATAAAAGCTTTGAAAGTAATCTTTCAGAAATCATTAAGGAAGAGAGCATATAGTGCATATCTCCAGATTTTATACATGGAAGGAAAATTATTGGCATAGAAAGCTCTCCATAGATAACTTGAGAACAAACTTATTGTAACCGGGATCCATGTGATATATCACTCTGCTTTCTAAGAAAAGAGACAGGAATCAGGACCATTTGGAGAAAAATATGGATCAGAATGTCTGTGAATTTCAAAGCTACTCAAATGACATGTGGCAATGCAGTGGTTGATTAAACCTCTTCACAATGATAAGAAAAAGGCCTTCGATTTTACTAGAAGAAAGTATGGGGAACTTTATAATTCAAGCCTCCTCCAACTCCTCCTTCCAAACAAAAAGATCATTAGGGCTAAATCATCAAATCTAATTTTTAAGATGCACAACAATTCCTACTTCTGCCACATGAGATACAACATGAGTATTAAGATGGCTTCCTTTCAACATTAATCCTGCAGTTCAGATTTAGCTTTGTAAGAACAATCATTAAGGATATTTCTTCAGCTTTGAGTTCTTCTACTTCCTTACATTTTTAGAACCAGTCTCATCATCTCAAATTCAATCTATCCAAATATAACCTTTAGTAACATAACAATTCCTCTCTTCTGTTTGCATTTTCTAAACCATTTAACAACTGCACTTTCCCTTCTATCTCTTCAGATTTCTGATTAAAAAAAAAGAAAGTAAAACTATACTAAAGGTCCTCAAGAAATCTGCTTTTCTCACAAAGAAAAGAAAAAAATCCTCCTAATTAAAACTGCTTTCTCATCATCAAGACTTAAGTGACATCCAGAAATACAGAAGAGTAATGATATTGAAAACTCCTGTATGTTTTGTGGATATTTCCACAACGTTCAAATCCAGTGGAGCCAGATAGGTAGATTGCTAATACACTTTACAATGCAAAATTTTGATCACTAAGAGTTTTTTGGTTTGTTTCCCTTTTTCTCTATAGTTTCTAGATTCTAAATAAAAGTACTAGCTTATAATAATAATTGTTCCTGTGAAATTAGCCTCTGTTCCACCTTTTCTTCTTTCTCTTCTCTGAGATTTGTTTTTATAAGTAAGGTTTATTTCATAAGGCACTGGAACAGATTGCCCAGATAAGTTGTAGATGTTCCATCTCTGGAGGAATTCAAGTCCAGATTGGACAGGACTCTGGGCAACCTTACCTAGTGTGATATGTCCTTGCCCATGACATGGGGTTTGGAATTGCATGATCTTTAAGATAACTTCCAACCCAAGATACTCCATGATTCCACAACTCTGTCATATTCCCTGTAAGCTAGTTTATTTTTTAAAACAAAATGACTTTCTCCCCTGATAACTGTACTGGAGGACTTGTGGGCATCTAATTAAATGTCTTTTAACAGCTCCAAATTAGTATCATGCTATTTCAGTTTAAACTGTCTTCCACCTGAATGGGCTTACAACTGCTTTCTAATTACTGCTATTTCTTTCAAAACAAGAAATAGATAACTATTAATTATCTGAACTTTTTGTATATGCAATTCAAGTTAAAGTGTCCCCTCTGCAACAAGTTTTTTATGTTTTAAATATTATAGAGTACTGGATGAGATGATTTCATTTAATAGAAGGTCTAATTGTTTTGCTGTAGAAATCAGCCTGCACACTGCATTGTACTACAGTTCTATAATACAGATAAATGAACATTAATTTAAACAAACACAGCAAGTCTAATTTTCTTATTTTAAATACATGTGAAAGTAATGATTGAATAGCAATATAATCTCTTCTAATAGGAAAGAAATTATAGTTATCTGTTTTCAATCTGTTTTAGAAATGAAATTTAGTAGCATACTGTGACACTGGAAGAGCATTATTTTATGGCCATTCAATCTCTCCTCTAACATTTTCATTTCAGAGTAGAAGCTGCTTTTCAAATCCTGATTTTATTAATATTCATTTCTGCGTTAGAGACTTCGAAATTGATTAACAGATGAAGCTACATAGTTCATTTTTATCTGTATGCAAGTAATAACTGAAAAACTTACTGGCCAGAATGATTTTAGTGTGGATTTTTTTTCATTGTTGTTTTTTGAGGGAGGATATTGTTCAGTGTTTTTTCCTCTCTTTTTTTTTACAGGAGGGGACTGCATTTGAAGATGACATCAGAATCAACAACATGCAGTTACCCTGCACTTCCTAGAGTTTTCCCAGGTGATATAAAGAGACCAACATCTAACTGACTAAGTTAACTGAGAGGTATAAAATGTTAGTGCAAAAGGATTCTTCAGCCATGCTCCAGTTAAGATGCTTAGCAAGACTTAAATTATTTAATACATTTGCTAATTCTTAACACTAAAATAATTCATAATTTGAACTAATATTAGAAGCAGGCATACTTCAAAGGAATAGAAGATTAGTTCAGATAAGCACAGAAAATCTGGAAGACAAAGAAGCCACCTTTGAGCTTAAAAGCTCTCAGATACTCTTCCTGACAGCTAACTACAGACATTATAGTTATACTGAAATGCCCTAGCAGGACAAGTCTGCCACAGGGCCAATGCAGACTGTGGCACAGGACAATCTTGGTCCCTAAATGCTTACAGTCTAAAATAGACAGAAAATATCAAGAAAATAAATAAATAGATAAGAAGTTGGGGAAAAGAAAATATACAACCTAAAATGCAAGTTAATTACTCAAACTGAGATGAGTATTGATAAGGTTTCCTTTCAATACCACAGCTAGCTCAAGTGTCTTTTTACAATATTTCATGCTGCAACATACACACATATATAGGTTTATTATGTATCATAGTCTTATCTGGCCAGTAACAATGAAGTTAGTCAATAGCTGAGCTTTCACCTGAAAGCAGTTTTCAATAAGCAATTTTTACAGAGAGTACCTCTATTGGGAAAAACATAAAAGTACAAGATACAAAGCTACTGGAGAAAGCTCATCAAAAGACTTTGAAGGTAATGAAAGGACTGGAGGATCCCTCAAGAGGAGAAAGGCTGAGAGAGCTAGGTCTGTTCAGCCTAGAGGAAAGGAACTCAAGTTTTATCACTGTATACAAACATCTGAAATATTCTAAAATGTATTGTCCATATTCCATTCATGTACACATCATAATTATAAAACATAAAACTATAATTCAGGAGAAAATTCAACTTTCATCGTATAAGCTAATAGATCCTAATTTCATAGAGTAATATTCTCAATATAAATCATGTTTACTGTAAAAAGGCCTAAAGGGTAGATAGTTGGTAGATAGAAGTAAATAGAAACTGCTCAAAATAAGGTTCCTAACCTAGACTTGAACAATTAGAATCTGAACAAATAGTTTTAACTTCAGCAAGAGGATCTATATGCCTATCACTAACAATGTACCTATGTGCTTTACAGAATTACGTGATTTATGCAACACTATTAGCACAAGCTCTTTATAACCTACAGTACAGAATTTCAGTTTGCAACACTTCCTTGTTAACTGAGCTAATTTTAAGTACCAGGAATGTAATGATGAACTCTGTATTTGAGAATGCATCTACCAGCATGGAAGTTAACTGTAAAACTGATATTAATGGCGTACCTTGCACGCTCTTGAACAAGTCCACATAAATCTAACCTGGCATATCATAATTTCTTTAGCCTTCTCTGTGACAAGAGAGACGTAATAAGAATGACTATTACAGCTAAGAGGAGAAGATGGCATTGCATTCCCAATGTTTAGCAGAAATGTTGGAATTAATTCACTTGGTAATATCCCAAAACTGATTTATAGATGAAGGTTTCTTCATTCATTCACTATGCATAGCAGAGTTATGTTCTGGTTCCAGATGGGACAGAACTGACTTTTTCTCCATGGTGTCTTCTATGATGAGATGTTTGGGCATTAGGAGAAAATCAATGTTGACAACACAAATACATTTCTGTTTTTGTTGAGTGGTGCTGTACAGAACCAAGGACATTCCAATTTGAAAAATACTGAGGAGTTGGCCAGGCAATCTGCCACTGCTTGGGGAGTGGCTGAGCATCAGTCAGTGGATGGTGAGAGTTTGCTTGCTTGTTCACCACTTGTTTTGCATATATATATAAAATATATAAACAGAATCATAGAATGGCCTTTAAGACCACCTAGTTCCAACCCCCCTGTCCTGGCAGGGACACTTCTGCTATATCAGGTTGCCAGCCTAAGTCCCATCCATTCTGGCCTTGAATAGTATGTGGTGGCATCACCTTGCTGAACAACCTTTTCCAGTGTCTCATTGCCCTCATAGTAAATAATTTCTTCATAATTTACCCTCTTCCAGTTTAAAGCAACTTCCACTCATCCTACCGCTACATGCTTGATAAAATGTCCTTCGCTAGATTTCCTGTAGGCCACCTTCAGGTACTGGAAGGCTGCTATAAGGTTCCCTCAGAGCATTCTCTTCTCCAGGCAGAAGAGCCCTAACTATTCTCAACCTTTTCTCTTTGGGGAGTATAGCTACACAGAGAGAGAAAGAAAGTGGGCACTATATTTATATGATGTATAATATATTCGGGGATTTTCCTGTTTTCAGACGAAGAACTTCCCTTCATCCAAAAGCTATTTGCAAGTTATGTCCTCCAACAATATTTCAGACTACTTATTGCAAGGAACTACACAAGGAAACTCTGGCTTTCCTAATAAAATATTCACATATTTATGTTTATTTCAGATTTTGCCTGCATGTATATGAATATATGGAGGATTCTCCAGTTAGTTACTGGTGCTTTTAGAAACTTTGGCACTCACCAACAAATTCCTTTTACCAAATATGGCAGGCAAATTATGTCCTCGTGTTCATCTTTCCAAACACAGAATGCTGCTATACTCCTGTCTGCTACAGTTAGGAAAAACTTCTGTCCTTTTTAGTTATGCTGCAAAAATATTATTCAGGACAATCTTAACTTTTACTCTCTAGCATTTACTTATCTTTTCTATCTAAGAACTAGGTGAATTCATGGACACATTTGTAGTAAGCAGTTCTTAAAATCCATTTCTCTTAGAAGTCCCAAAATATCTGTATAAGCTAATGCAGGCAAATTTTTCTTGCAAAGTAGTTCATTCATTATTCTCACATAGCACACAGAAGCATAATATTGCAGTCTTTCTCCTTTCCTCGTCAGAAATGAAGGCATACAAGACAAGTGCTACACTGCTGATTTTGGGGATGGCAAGGAGCAGCTTCTTTATGCAAAGGAAGATATTTGCAACAAGTTCACTGTTGCAGCCTTCTTAAAATTAGCCCAAAGTAAAACCTTTCTTCAGTAAATTTTCCATTTTTCTTACTCACATAATAACAAATACTCTCAACTATTACACACTCAATTGCAGTGAATATTCAAATATGCTAACAAAAATGCTTGGAATTTCAAGAAATTTTAATGTAATGAAATCTGTCAAGAAGAAGAAAGAAACCCATGCACTGACTTGTGAGTCCATCCCAACAGCTAGTCTTTCAGATATTGAATTTAAAGAAGGTTGTTTATTTGTAATTTGGATCCTGCAGTGACTGGCAGGATTATATAGTAAACAACTAGGCTCAGCCAATCTATATGAAAATAAAACAATCAATCTCTCAGAAAAGTAAAATGACAAAATACATACATATGATTTTTATGTCTAGCCTCCACAAAAACATTTCTCACAGACACAAAAATTAAGCATGTGCTTAAATATAAATTTATTCTTAAATTGGTAGCTACTATGAAAAGCTTATAAGTAATAATAATTATTATAATATAATTCCATATTCTATAGTAGAATAATAAAAATAGTTAGAAATAACTTTAGACTTTGTTCGCCATAATCCACTATGACAAAATATACTGCTAGAAATGAATGTAAGAATAAATCTGAAATACTTTTAGGCCTTGTAGTTTGCAAGCACTACTTCACAGGATGTTATAGCGTGACAAACCTTTAGAAAGTTACTTGAATTTGTAAAGTTCCATTGAAAACCCAGAAACAAATATTTCCACTGAAAACCTAAAGTTACCAAATGAAAACACGCAGTTTTTTCAGTTTACGCAGTGGCCTTAGCAGTGCAAGCTTCACATGATGTGGTTACTACATGAACTGAGCATTTCTAAGTATATCTGAATGAAATTCTGTAACCTCCTCTTCAGGAAAAAGAAAGCCAAAATATTCTGGGTGAAAAAAATATCCACTTTTCTAATCCATACACTTTTGGTATACAGTCAAAATATTTCAGTAAACAGACTATTGAAAAAAATAAGCAAATAAACTCACAAAACCTTTGCAACACCTCCACCTCACAGAAGATGGAAACAAGCTTTAACAGAAAATCTGCATTGCTCCTAAACGATGCACTGTGTATAATTATTTTATATAATTTAATGAGTAGATAAAGGGACATCTGAGCATTCTTAGAAGTTAAGTTACAGAGAACCAGCCCCAAAATGACTTCAAACTACATTCTGCCAACTTGTCTTCGTAACTCCTGGTCATAGTCATTTTCTCACACTAGAAAGTAACATCAGCCATTGCAATAGGATTCATTATAAAATCTAACACTTCCTTTATAAGGCACACTTTGAAGTGTTAACTATGGCACAATCAACATGACAAAAAATTATGGGAAGGCAAATTAATGATGTTCACAGGGCTCTTGATAATTAAACATTTAATAACTGTTTGCAAAGATTCCAACAGTAACATGCCACATTTGTCAACTCTAGATATTAATTGCAACTTGCACCTTACCCTGCAATATGCTGAGAGCCATCTGTGTGGGACTACATAAGTCATACTTGTAAGATCTTAAGCTGGATAGCCTCAGATCTGAGGCTCTGAGAAAGCATGGGGTCTTTTCATGATGGCCTCCTCAAACAGTTGGATGGTCATAACATGCTGCTCTTTTCAATAACTATGTAGTCTTCATAATAAATGAAAGATATTTCTCCACCTCTTTTAAATGCATTAAAGTTACACAGATTTACTTAAGGAAAGTGCTCATCAATTATTTCATTTCCACTTCAGCAGAAAAATACATAAAGGTATTTTTAAGATGTCAGGTATCTTCATACAGGTCTATGTAATAATTTCAAAAATAGCCAAAATCCATTATGAAAAATATTCCTTTCGAACTCTTTCATCTGTAGATGATTAACAATACAGAGGATCAATAATAAGTATTTAATATATAAAGAATTATACATTTCCTTTACTACAAAGTATACAATTACGAAGTACATAAAAATAGTTAGTATCATGGTTTCCTTATACTCTCTGACACTTCTGACAAGCTTCTATCCTGGATCACTAATGGGATTTTTTGCAGAGAAGTAACAGTTTTCCTTTCTGCAGATTCTTTTTTGTATGTACACACACATACTCACAAAATGAAAGTCTCCAAGAGGTTAATTCTAGTGTATTTGTCCCTCATGCCACTAAAGGATGAATCAAAAACTTCAAACAAACACTGCCATAATAGTAGGACATGAGTAACTGCAGTGTTTGCAGATGAGGAGACTGACATGTATTGCATAATTTTTGTAAGCAGAATAACCTGACAAGAAAATTAATTCAATCGTAAAATCCAATTCTTGTTGATAACCTGAGGCTTTGAAAACATTTTTAAAAGTAGGTTGAACTCAAAGTCTGCCTGCTTGCTCTTCAGATAAACATTGGATGAATCCAAGAAGCAATATCATTTCATAGACGCATTTGAAAATTTTCACACAAATGATGGCATATTTTAACTGATGTATTAAATAATAAATACATGAAAAGCTCAGCCCATTCTGAAAAGTTCTGGAAACTTTTATTTCAACAACCAAAATATATTTAGTATGGATGAATGGACACAGTAATTCTTGCCTCCTGACAAAGAGCACTGAGTAATGCACAGAAACAAAATTTCTGTTTTTTGAGAACAGAACTGCAAGGGATCTCTGGAGACAACCTAGAACAACCCCCTGATAAAGCAGGTTTTCTAGAGTAGGTTACAAAGAAAAGCATCCAGGTAGACTTTAAATATCTCCAGAGTAGGAGACTCCACAAACTCTTCGGGCAGCTTGTTCCTGTGCTCTGAGTTTCTATTACCTTTACTCATTTTTCTGAGGAATGGATTTCTCCTATTGTTTATTTTGAGAGACTGAGAAACTTAGGCTGATTCTAATATTTCTGGTGCCTTTTCTTCAGGTACGAGGCCAAATGTGTATGTTCCTTGTATGCACAGCATGTAATCTTTTCATACGTCTGATGTATCATACACCTATTAGGTACCAAAGGCCTGTGGTCTATGTCAGAACATATTCCTGAGCTAAAGTTAAACATTTGATTTTAATTAAGTGCTTTTAAATATTATATGAATATTCTGTTTGTTTTCCTCTGCCTTACCACAGTCATCTTATCATAATGAGATGTGACATCACTGTAATCTTAAACTCCAGCTCATGGACTGCATGAAAGAAATTTTCACTTGTAATCATTATCAGTAAGATAGTTTTTCTCTGTGTTATGTGCAGTGGTAGCATTTTATTTGCCTGCTTCTATCATTCTCAGAGTCAATAACTTAAAGCTGTGATAGCACAACTCATGATGACAACTAAACACAATTACCAATTCCATTTAAGAAATACTTCATTATTTTTTGCCATTAATTCAAATCAAAGGCAGTTAAAGAGTATGTTCAAGGAGAAAGAGGTGTTGTTTGTTTTTTTCCACAAGATTATAAGTCTTTTACATACTAGGTTTCACATACCACCTAATTAAGGCTTTTAATTTTGTTGCTAACTAAGCTATAACTTGAGAACATTTGGATATTAAGGGCATAATAAGAAGAGGAAATAAAACAGAATGGTTTAGGTTGTTAGGGACCTTAAAGATCATCTAGTTCCAGTCCCCCAAATGTGGGAAGGAACACCTCCTATAGATAAGGCTGCCCAGTACTCCATACAACTTGGCCTTGAAAGCCTCCAGGGAGCTTTCACCTAATCATGAAATTTCTCTATACCCTAGCTTTGACTAGGACAATTGCTTAAGTATGCATTTAGGACTGGCAGCAAGCCACCTATTTGTCCCCTAAGCTAAATAGGTACTTTGGCAAACTTCACCCCCTCATAGCAAATAAGTTTTCAGAAATAGCCATTCTCCTTTAAGCAGGCCAACTGGAACAATGCCAAGCTTGCTAAATTCTGAAAGGGTCTGAGTGAGAGAAAAAAAAAGAAAAAGAAAAACACAGACAGGAGAAAAACAGAAAGGAAGTCATATAGACAAAATATTAAAGCAAATCTTCAGAGAAAATCAGAAGAAAACATATCAAATAAAGACAAAAGAATAGCACCCTTCTTCTCACCAAAGCACAAAAAATGCTCTGTTTGTATGTTATCTGACAGGTAAAGTATTTACATCCTAATGCCTGACTTCCTGTAGTTTCTTACACCTTTGGCAACTTTACTATTTTACAAACTGAAACATTTCACTTTTAATTCTTTTTGAGGTTGTGTCCATATATTCACTAGGTGTATGTCCCATTGCCTAACTTAAAAATTTCTAGCTATGTTGTTCAACCTGAATATGTCTAGAGATCACATTCAAATTTTCTGAGCAAAACTATTTGACATCTGATAGTAAACAACTGAAAAATATGCTGCATCTCTTCCAGAACTGCTCTTTTTTTATTATTATTCTCTAAATCAAAGAAGCATTTATTAGTCATGAATCTATATACATAAATTTGTTAAGAATCATATATAGATAGATAGAAAGATATGGAAATTTTCTTTCATTAACTCCCTACATTTTTCAATCAAGTTACACACTGTTGTTAACGCGGTCCAGAGATGAAATCCCAGAATCTGTATCTGTCAGGAAAAATACTGCATCATTTGGTATTTTGCAGAGACATTGCAATAAATGTGAATTGGCTCATCTTAGGAGCTAAACCAGAAAGTCTGCATAAACAAATTTTCTCATGTTGTTTTTCAAAGTTTGGCCAGTTGAATTTGCTTATTTGCTTGATTTGCTTTTCTTAGACAACAACAGAGAACTGCGTGATCTGGCCAGATTCCTTTTCAACTTTCTCTTTATTGTCCACAATATTGTCCACAGTGTCTTTGGCTTCAAACAGGCAGTCTGGAAATTACATTAAGTACATAGCTTTCTGAAGTCTGGGATCATACAAATTCAATTTCCAAAAATCTAATATGGCCTTGTCTCCCAGTTTCTTTAAAAAATGTAACTAACTAAATAAATAAATGAAACTTAAAGTAGAAGCTCTAGAGTTTTTTAAAGTCATTACAGTACTCATGCTAAGATGCAAATTAAATTCCCACCTCATTTTTACCCTACACTTACAAAGTATTGCACAAAAAATGTTACATAGAACTACTATTTTATTTTTTTTTAATCTTTTCTTACAGAACTTAGAGGAAGCAGAACAATAAATTATTCCCAATCCTGTTCAGTTGAACAATAACCCTACTCTGCTTTCACACTGTCCTTCTTCCTTAGTGGCAAAATACATCTTAAAATTTGTGTAAATTATTTGATATAGAAGGAAGGAAGCATCAAAAAAATAGTCATTAATTCATATTGCCAGAATGTAAAGCTTAGGTACTGATTTCAACAGAAAAATGTTTGCTTGGCAGAAAAGAAGGCAGCGTTCATCTCTGCAGGTCCATCACAGAGTAGACAAACCAGCCTTCACTGTGCTACAGCAAAATTGCATCCAACTCTGGGATACATTTGTTTCCAAATGAGAAAAAAGTGCAATTCCAAGTGAAAGAGAATTAAAAGTAAAGCCATGTGTCCATGTCCTTTCACTTCCATGGGCCTATATCTGAGCATTTTTCCTCTGTGGTAAAAACAGACAAAACTGTTATAGCACAGTGCTACACAATTACACACATGATCAAATGTCTGATGGATAACTCTCTGAATTCATTAAAGACAGGGAAGAACCCAAGGGAATTATTAAAACAGATCATTTGATAAATTAATTACAATAGTGATGCTAATTAGGAAGTAATTCTTAGGGGGAGGTCAGCTGAACTTGATAGACCAGTGGTGGTTTTTTGTTAGCCTGGTCACCCAGTCAAAATCTTATGGCTTTAAGACAGTGAAATCTGAGGAAACGTAGTAGTCCACATCAAACAGACAAGGTGAATAACAGGTACACTGTTATTTGTGCAAGAAAATTTCAGTTTCAAAATAGAGCTGATATAGTTCACAGTTAAAAATCTGTATTTGTACAGGCTGATGATTGCTTGCAGTTTTTTTTAAGGTTTGGGGTTTTTTTTCCTATTTTTTCCACTACTGCTTTAAAAGTCTCTCAAAATGCTTTAAACAATCATTTAACATCAAGCCTGCCAGCTTATGTGCAGAGCATCTCCCAAAGCTACTTGTAGGTGAATTCCATGTCACTGAACTGTCTTAATACCTGGTAATAACATGCCACAACTAGTAATAACATGCCAATCTGCAGTGTCACTAGAAATCACTGAAATTACATGGTCTAAATATACTCTCTAATAAAAAGAGTGAAAAGCCACATAGCTGTCAACATAAGGGACAGCCTAAGGTGTGACTAGCCAGCACATGATAGGAAATGCTGCAAAATAGAACAAAACTATAAAGAAATAAAAAATACTGTTATATCAGAAGCAGAAATAATTTTTATCTTAAAATATGCACATATAAAAAAATCAAATTGAGCATGAGAATTTTGAATAGACTCTTAGTGGAATATTGCAGAAGAGGTACTATTCAAGCTCCTGCTATTTCTAGTAACAGAACAAAGATGTCTTAGCTTGGTGGCTTCTATCAGGAGCATATCAGGATAACAAACCTGCTTTCTTTTTTAACCTGTTCTTACACATGCAATTATTCCCAGTCCCAGAGAAAAATAGCTAATTTAATAATAATGACTCTTACAGAGAAAGCAGTGGGGCTAATTCATGTGTAAGTATAGTGGGAAATCATTTAGTGCAAGCTGATGTACACCATCTTTAAAGAGCAACAACAAACATATTACAAGCAAATGATATACTCAGCAAGCAATCAGATAACTTTAGAGATTAACTATCATGCACAGCTTTGGGGAAATCTTGAATTCAGCAGTCACTTCATGCTGCAGAAAACCAAATTCATGGCAATGAGAGTACTTAAAACTCGTTCATGTTTCCCTTCAAAATTATTACTGTTTTGCTACATTATTAATTTTATTTCTGTTCCTAGGCAGCTACAAAGATGCCTAGAACCTATGAGTTTAGTTCTGCCAAATAACCAACAACAAAAAGCAGTGATCTCTGTGTCTGTCTGACAGAGATGGCTTCTCATAACAAGACTGTCATTTATCATTGTCCCTCAGCTTAACTCATTAGCTTCAATTGTCAGCTATTCCAATTTCCCTTTTCTAAGTAATGAGATTATCTAAGTCCTCACCTCAGCTGCAAATTATTAATATTAAATATCTTGATGTATGATGAAGTGTTCTTAGGAGAAGTTTACATTGCAAGATCACTGCTAAACTTCATTAATTTTTGGTTCTGTATAATCTCTTTTATTCTTCAAACTGAAGTAGTTATGCTGTTCTGCATATTATACAAACATAACTATAATCCCCATTTTTGGAAGACTGTGGCTTTTCATTTTGCATTAATAAGATCAGAATTTGGCGGTTGCTATTTCAGTTATTTTGTCATTGTTATTACTGTATTCAATATTTTACTTTCTCGCAAAAAAAAAAAAAGAGCAAACAGCATTAAAATCCCACAAACTATCCTGTAACAGAGTAGCAGAGCAGCATCCAGTCTAGATTATCACTTTGACTGCAGTGTAATCTGAATTTAGCTATACCTTTTCCATTTTCAAAGCTCTTCAACTCAGTTAAACACCAAAGCATTTCTTATATTCAGCCCATAAGTAAAATTGCTAATGAAGGTTCAGGGTAATTCTCTAATAAAGGCAAGTATCTTGTTTAGAACAAAGCAGCCTTGCCTAAAAAAACTCAACTAGATTATAACAGGATGGCATTATATAACCCACAAAATATTATAATACTTGAAATACCTCAACTCCTGGTGCCATTTGCAACATGTGCGGCACACAACAGGCACTACTAGAATACCAGTCACCCAGAAAATCTGCCTTCTACTCAGTGTCAATCGCACAAACTTATAAATGGTATTCACAATTGAAAATTACAGAGTAACTGTTAATTATTCAAAATGACAACAAAAAGATGCATAAAAAGCACTGGTTAGAGCTTCTATTAAGGTTTAGACATAAAATGCTAACTTGAATAGAAATGGAGGAATGAATAAGTTGGAAACTTGTTTCTAAAATTAACAGTATTTTAGAAGAAGATCCTGTAAAAATTACTCTCTCAAACTGAAATTGAGAAGTTACTTGTAGATAATAGTAACTGTATCTCTAGTAACTTGACTATAGTTTGTTTTGTTTTATTTTTACCATGGCCATAATCTATTGAGTAACTAGCCTTCCTTTCTATTCCCTTTTGTATCTAGACCCATTACAGATCTACATCACTAGGAGGATTCAGCCATTAAAATCTATCTGAGGAGAAAGTGACAACAGCATAAATTTGTGACACTGTGCTACTGACGTGGGATCTGGAGAAGGACAAGCTGTACAACCAACAGTATCATGCATTTTTAATTCACAATAACATCTCTGCAGGCTGCCAAGAAAAGGATGTTTGAAGATGAAGTATCACAAGAGCACCAATAGCTTGTCAGACAGTAAACTAAGAACCCTTTTTATCAGGTAAAACATCCTTAATGTTCGTCTTACACATCTATCTCTACAGTACTAAGTATGCATAGTGTAGCAATGCATATAAATAAACTAAAAGATCAACAAAATTATCAAGTAAAATTTTTCTTAAACAGTTATCAGAATTTTTGGCAGCAGATAGAAGGATTTTGTTGATATCTCAAGTATCACTTAAGAAAGATTTTCAGAATCTTTGGTTCTTCAGAACCCATCATTCAAAATCTATCAAGTAAAATGTTGACAGATATTAAAGGTCAAAATGTTGTGATTTTCTTCTAAAAACAGAAAAAAAAAAAGATACAACTGATAAAGGCAAGGTAAAATACCAGAGAGACATTTATCAATGCAGAGAATAATCCATTTTATAGAGCATTTAACTGAATACATCTAGCCACATTTCTGGTTTTTTTTAGTGTTATATGTACAAAATCTTTTTTTTTTTGATGATGTACCAAGATGATCTGTTTTCTTATAAAATGAATTCTTTTTTTATTACAAAGATTAAGATATATTGAACTCACACAGAGAAACAATGCATTAGCATACTAGTATGTTGTATTGGGTCTGACTGGAATAGGGCTAGAATTATTCAAAGCATCCCATAGAGTGCTGTGCTTTGTATCTGTAGCTGAAATGGTGCCAGCAAACTGGTGTTCAGCAACAGAACAGTGCTTGTACTGCATCAAGACTATCTCTTTTACCTCACTGTTCTGTGCTACCCCAACCCAGCAAGTGGGCTTACCAAGGTGGTGAGCAATGGTCTTTGAAGTACATGGGGTTTTCATGTTTGGTTAGTTGTTTTTTTCTCTTTTTCTCATTCTATCAAACTGTTTTTATCTTGATCCACAACCTTTCTGTTTTCCTTTTTCTACTCTCTCCATCATCCATTTGCCACGTTTGTTATCTATTACCATGTTGTGGTGTTTTTTTTTTTGCTATTTGTGTTAAGAATTCCAGCACAATTCTTTTCAATCACAACTAAGACTACAGATGTGATGCATTTAGGTTAAGTAATGCTCTGCTAAACAGCAAACAAAACTAAAGTTCCTCCAGTTTTGCTGCTGCACTTGTCAAGGTAGGGTTGCAAGAGATTTCTAAAACTCATCTGCATTGCATCCAGTTGTATCTCAAATACACTTCAGCCATTATAGTTTCCAACTCACAGGCAGCTGCTCAGAAAAACTGATTGGTTTTTCATTTTCATTTTTAATAATATTAGAAACCTTGCTGGGAAGCTATGGGAGTGAGGGACATTTTGTTTTGGAAAGAGTAAATGCTCACATTCCACTGATAAGATTATCAGACTTCATTACAGTTTATGTGAATGGATAGGTACATGTAGCCTAGGGACAATTCTGGTTTGAAATTAAGATTTCATAAGAAAGAAAAACAAAATCCTATGAACTAGAAAACTACTTCTGTATACTCACCTTTAACTTACATTTAAAGGGACAGAATTCCAAATTCAGACCCCTCTTTGCATATGTGACCTTTTTTGTTTATATTTGCAGTACAGCTTTTACTTACAGATGCTTACAACAGCCTCACTGAAGGCTCAAGCTTAATTACTATACAAATGAAAAGCTTTGATGTTCTTGTATTAAATCAAAATCTAAGATTGGATCTGCTTGGAAAAGCAAACAAACAAACAAAACCAACCAACCAACCCAACAAACAAAAACATCTTTCCTTAGGAGTCAGCTGACAAATTACACAGACATAAATACTATTTTGTGTAAAGCAAGCAAACTTCACCTCTGTTCACTTCATCAGGAGCAGGGAGCATTCTCCTGCAGGACCAAGCCAAAAAATGTAAACCCTGCTCATCAGCTTTTTCACCAAAAAACAACAGAAGAGCTACCAGGAGTACAAGAGTATTGTTTCAGCTTGAGCCACTATAAAAGAACCTGAACATTTTTTATTTTTTTCAATATACAAATCCTCATTAAATATAAAGCATTAGTTCCACTCAGCTCACAATACTGATCACTCAGTAGGCATGCCTTGTCATCCTCACAGAAAGTGAAAAATCCCCAGGTGTTGACCATACTCATAGGTTAAAATGCACTAATTATAAAGGTTTATAAATTTTTTGTACCTTATCAGTACTCAATAACGGACACTTAATAACATGCCTGATCAGAAATGGATTTTAACCTCAGAAATAGTAAGGCTTCAAAAATCTTCAGAGAATAATTTAGATTTTTCAATTCCTTTCCTACAGTGTAACAGGTATTCATTAATAGTTTCATTTTTCACAGATTGATGTAGCATATAAGGGGTTAGGGACACAGAAACTAAGCAAGACAAAAAAAGTTCACTCACATCTAAAACTGCAGTCCTCCACTGTCTCAGTTTTTTCCTAACTACAAAGGCAACCCAAATGCCCCATAGGCATTGACAATTTCAGCAAGAAACTTCCACCAATGCTTACACCTGTTTTTTTGTGGGCAAGGTTCAAGATGGATATTAGGAAAGTTTTCTTCTCAGAAAGAGTGGTGAGTCTTTGGAACGAGCTGCCGTAGGTAGGTGCCATGCAGGTAGGTGTGGTGGAGCCACTGTCTCCAAAGTTGTACAACAAAATGTGCAGATGTGGCAATTGGGGACATGGCTTAACAAGCACAGTGGTGATGGTTTGACAGTTGGACTAGCTGATCTTAGAGGTCTTTTCCAACTTCAATGTTTCTATGCTTTCACAATTTGCAAAAAAAAAAAACCAAAACACAAAAGAAACAACAACAAAAAACAATCACTGAATAAATGCTAGAAAGTTCTGTTCATAAACATAACAATCATTTTAGACAGATCTGACATTTGAAAATAATGTTACTTCCACCCTCACACAATACTTCCTGCAGTATAAGTTATAGTGTACACTTTTTTCCTTTTATTGGCTAGTCTCAAGATTTCTATAATAAATTGATGTAATTAACTAGGGTTTATTTTGTTGTTATATAGTGTGACAAGTAGATGTGGACACTAACCGTAGTTTTATATATGGAAAATATTGTCAGAGCTGTCAGCCACTTTAGAATATATACAAAACATTCTCATGGGCAGATGAAAAAGAACTGCTTTACAATGTATTCTCTAAAGTTATCTGAAATGCAAGTGCACATTCATTTATTGAAGCCAACGATTTAGACAATCTCTAGCAAGGCCAACAGCATCCTGGCCTGTATTAGAAATAGTGTAGCCAGCAGGAGCAGGGAGGTGATCATCCCCCTGTACTCAGCTCTGGTACGGCCGCACCTCGAGTACTGTGTTCAGTTTTGGGCCCCTCACTACAAGAAGGACATTGAGGCCCTGGAGCGTGTTCAGAGAAGGGCAACAAAACTGGTGAGGGGCCTGGAGCACAAGTCTTATGAGGAGCGGCTGAGGGAGCTGGGATTGTTTAGTCTGGAGAAGAGGAGGTTCAGAGGAGACCTTATTGCACTCTACCACTTCCTGAAGGGGGGTTGTGGTGAGGAGGGGGTGGGCCTCTTCTCCCTGACAAATAACGACAGGACGAGAGGGAATGGCCACAAGTTGCGCCGGGGAAGATTTAGATTAGACCTGAGGAAGCATTTCTTTTCTGAAAGAGTGGTCAGGCACTGGAATGGCCTGCCTAGGGAGGTGGTTGAGGCACCATCCCTAGCGCTGTTCAAGAAGCGTTTAGATGAGGTGCTAAAGGACTTAATTTAGTAGTTGGGTAGGGATAGTGATAGGAGGATGGTTGGACTAGATGATCTTATAGGTCCTTTCCAACCTTATGAACTTATGAACTTATGAACTTAAGGTCATGTATTGATTCTCATATCCAAGGATAAGAGAAACACAGAAGAAAAAAAGTAGTCTTCAATTGTTTCTACATTAAAATCTTGTAGTGTTGGGAGATTTTCAGCTGAAACATTCCCTAACTGGACCTATTTCCCAGCATTCAATGGACTATCAGCTATAATTCCTACTGAACCTTACAAATATTGTGTGCAAATACAATACTCTTAATATATTTATACAAAACCAGGTCAAATATATGCAATTCACAATGTTTACACTTAAATTATTTCCTTGTAGACTAAAATACACTGAAGAAACTTACAGTTTTTCTAATCTTGAAGCTAATGGACCACAAATAGAAGATAAGAAATAATACTCATGTGACAATCAAATTAAAAGATATTTCTGACATACTGAAAGGCCAGCTTGGTGCAAAGCAGAACACTTTTCTAAACATTCATATTATATATTACAATAGCCATATAGCGTATAGTCAGTAATAAATACAATAAACTTCCTTCCACTTAATGTGGAACATTAAGTGTACAGCTTAATGTTATAACAGCTGAGATTCTAGAAAACCATATACATAATTATCCGTATCTTTCATACCATAAAACAAAGTGCCAACAAGCAAATCTACTTATAGACTGCCAAGAGATTCTAGTCACAGCAAATACAGAAGATTGATAGCCCAGAGTGTGATAGTTCATTTCCCTTTTTTGATCAAACAACAAAAATTTAACAGTTAAATTTCATAAAATATACATAATAACAGTTAAATTCATAAAATATACATAAATATAAATATACATGTATATGTCACATATATACATATACAATATATATGTATATACACGTGCAAGCATACCATATGTTTGGTAACTATGACAAGATATCTCAAGCAGTAAAGGTTCATCATCATTCATACAGCATCAACTGAATAGAATTACCTTACGTTTACAGGTATCAGCATCAGAATTGTAATTTGAGCAAATCTAATATAAAAAGAACACTTTTTGGAAAGATAATTTACATTTAAGAGGCAATGAGGTGGTAATTATTGTTCATTCCATAGTGACCCATAAAATCACTTAATTACATTCAAAGGTGAATTTTTTTTTTTAATACAAGTTAAATAAATTGATTTTTATTTCTTAATTTGCCTTTAAGCAAATGCAATTTTGCATTTGTATTTCAGTTTATTCAGTTGGTTCTATCAGACCATCCACTAAGCAAGCCTCCAAGAAATCTCTCCCAGTCACCACAATCTTTCAATAACAGTCTAGAATGGCCTCTTCATGAGATCAATCAGCTCACACTGCACTGGTGAGTGCATCACATTAAATTATGTATGACCAATTTACTTAGATATCCTCTAAATAGGTCTTCTCCCATTGAGAGCAAATCCTCCTTGCTGTGTATTTTCCCACTGGACTCAGGAATGCACAATTCCAGAAGGCAGGACCAAGGTAGACAAGACACTTAATACACTGAAGACATCCTTTGCTAGATTTAACTTTAAGTAAGCTTTAGATTTTCCTAACTCCATTCACATTTTGACAGTCATACTCCTCTCAGAACTCCTATCCCTGTTTCTACCTCTTACTGTTTCCTTTATACGTTTTTGTTTTTAACAGCCTTCTTATAAATCAGGGTGTGTGTGTGTGTGTGTGCGTGTATGTATGTACAGTGGAATGAAATGGGTTAAGAGCAGTTCTGAGAAGGAGGATCTGGAGGGTGTCAGTTGATGGAAGACTCGACATAAGCCAGCAATATGCACTTGGAGCCCAGGAGGCCAACTGTATCCTGGTGGTTGCATCAAGAAAAGAGTAACCAGCAGGTTGAGGGAGATGGTTCTGCCCCCCTATTCTCCTCTTGTGAGTGGAGGGCCAAAAAGATTATCAGAGGACTGAAGCACTTCCCCTGTGAGGACAGACTGAGAGAGCTGGAGCCCTTCAGTCTGGAGAAGGCTCTGGTAGGATCTTACAGCAGTCTTTGAGGGACTTTTATAAGTCCCTTGTCAACAAGACAAGGGGAAATGGTTTAAAACTGGAAGAGAGTAGATTTAGACAAGATATTAGGAAGAAATTTTTTACTGTGAAAAGGGTGAAACACTGGAATATGTTGCTCAGTGAGGTTGTGGATATCCCCTCCCTGGAAGGGCTTTGAGCAAGCCTGTCTAGAGGGATGTGTCTCTGCCTATAGCAGGGGGTTTGGAACTAGATGCTTCTATAGGTCTCTTTTAACTCAAACCATTCTATAATTCAATGATAAAACAAATGACTTTATTTACAGCTATGTTTCTGCATATACCTTCAGTACCACAAAAATTCTCAGTGTTAATCTACTCAGAAATCACACCATTTATATTAAATGCACCTGTTTTTCTCCTTCTGTAGATCTATAATGGTATTCAATCACTAATATCAAATTAATCATGTTCTGCAGTGAAGCAATCATGCAGTTGCCCATTTAATCAATAATCAGTGTAACCATTTGCAACTCTAAATACAAAGCCTGTTCTGATACCTCTAGCAGAAAAATCTTCACTGAATAAAACATCCTGACTCATATGCCAGAGCCTCCATTTATATTGTTTGAATTACCATCTCACTGAATCTATACGACCATATATATGTTTGAGCACTCTGAAAATAAATGAATCTGTATCTTTTAGAAGAGCTTCCGGGTATGAGCATTTGTGGTGACTTTCTCTTAATTTAGCACATTTTTATCACTATTCAGAAATGTTTGCAAATGTTATCCTGTTGCATTCTGTGATTCTTAGAATAGTAGAGACCAGAAGGGACCTCTGAAGTTGAGCTTCTCCTGTCCCTGATTCATATCAGTTCCACTTCAACCAGTTTCTCCAGGGACTTGTCTATTTGAGTTTTGAATCTCTCTAAGGAGATCCACAATCTCTCTGAGCAACTTATTCCAAAATTCAATAACTCTAATGGAAAATTATATATATAGTTATAACTGTACACATACAGTTAATATCAAACTGGATTTTCTGTTGTTGCAACATGCATCCACTCGTCTTTTACTATGAACCTCCAGGAAAAGTCCAGTTCCATCCTCTCTATAGCATCCTATCAGCTGACAATAGAATTAAGATCCCTGTTTAGTTCTCTTACAGATGAACAATCCATCTCTTCCTGTCTCCCCTTGTACATTATACTCCCTATTTAACTAGGTGCCACCTGGTAGACATGCACCACTACGTTAAAATTCTCCTACAACTGGAAATCCAAATCAAGGCACAGGAATAATTTAAAGTAAAACTCTTGTTTCTTCTAGTAAATATGGTCTTACTCAAAAGCTTTTGTTGAAAGCATAGTAAAAGATGTGGACTATTTGAGCATGATCGATTCTATCCATATGCCAGTATGAAATGGAGTCATCTGAGACATGAATTGAAAGAACATCATACAAATAATAATTTGAAGTTACTAAAATGTAGTAGTATTTGATTATTTGAAAGATTATTTGATTGAGCTGTTAACATTCAGCCTTACAAAATTTCTAAATGTCCTGAGGCTTCTCAGAGTCAGTGTGGGAAGACTTAGATCAGGTGCAACAGTTCCACAACATGGCAGGCCTCCTGGAAAGCTGCATAGTTGTACAGTGGCCTAAGAATTTTTTTGCCTGTTGCCTCAGAGCATATACCACCTTCAGCTTATTTTTTGCAGTCTCAGTAAAACATTGTATGATAAATAGAACAGAAGCAGTCACTAGAAGCAGAAAACTGTAGTTTCAGAAATACAGGCTGAATGCTAGCCATTCAACAAATAGTAACCGTTGTTTCACACTTTTAGAGCATCCTACTTCAGCAAATGTATCAGTGACAGTATGCTGTCAGTACGTAGAATAGGATACAATGGATATATAAAAAAATAAGACAAAGTCTTCACTTGCTTTACTCCATAAAAACGAACTAACTCTCCTCAACTAGCATTTCTCTGAGGAAATAAAAGCTACCCAGAGGAGAGCTGTTTAAGCCTAAACCCAGCACAGCCCCCTGTGTGGCACCAGTGTGAAGCACAGTACTACACATATTAGCACACAGGACAAAGGGCTATAGCCCAGGGGTACGATCCTTAACACTCCACTTCACTCCTCTCCCCAGTCACCCTTCTATAAGGTACTGCCCAAGCAAAAAGAAATTAAATTCAGGAAGTGCTCTGACATCCAAAGGGCAGAGAGTTGTAGTTATAGAGCAGGACAGGCTTCTACTGTTCAGATGTGCTTCACATTCATCATTCCCCTACACATCCATTCCTCTTACACAAATCTGCACTTCTGCTGCCTTCAAGATCCTCCACCGCATAAACTGCAGTGCTGGTGACAACATCCTTGTGAAATGTGTATTTAAGATGCAAATTCCCTTAACAGTTCAAAATTCACTGCTCTGGGACTTGGCTCTTTCATATTCTTGTCAAACAGAGGGTTTGGTCTGATCTCTCTACCCAAATGACAGTCTCCCATCAGGCAGCCATTCCACACAACTGCACACAGTATGACAAGAGGTGAGGGAGAAGGAAATGGAGAAAAGCCTTACCTCCTACTACAGACTTAGGTTCTGTCTTCAGCCACTGTCACTTTGTCTAAAATATAATCCCGGCCTTTAGGAACGTTACCAGAAAGAAAGAAATAGAAAGACCTTCAGACCAAGAGACCAAGGAGACTGCTCCACCAGTAGACTATTGCAAGTTAAAAGGAACTTTCCTTAATTTTAATATCATCTTCCTGTTTTTGGTTGTTTGTTGTTTTTTTTCTTCCAGTTTTTAAAAAAGAACACCACCAAACAAACAAACAAAAAAAAACCAACCAAGTTTACATGATTCTGGTAGACAAAAGGTGGGCTTTCAAAAGACATTTTGGTTCCACCTGTCATGAAAAAACCGCAGCCTCCAGCATGGTGGCTATGCAGAGGCTGTGGGTACTAACTACATTGATTTCTTGACTCTTGGCCCAGCACATTGAATTTTTTGGACCTCATTCCCCCTGCTATATCATCTCTTACTGAAACTGCTGCATGGGTCCCAAAGTCCAGTGGTTCTGCTCCAAATACGCAAGGAGCAAGCTGTAACTATTCTATATGACTAATGCAGACCTTCCATACTTGGATAAATGCTCACCTACCCAGACAAAGCAGTCTGCAGATCATTTATCTCTGCACAAATTTCAGAAAAAAAAATAGAGGAAATCATATTTTCCTGGGATGCCATTCAGAGAGACCTAGACAGGCTCAAGCAATCATAAGGTGAACTTTACAAGGTTCAACAAATCCAAATGCAAGGTCTCTCACCAGGGGTATGGCAACCCCTGCTACTAATATAATTTAGGGAATGTAAGGATAAGGCATAGCCATGATTAAAGGAGCCTGGGTACAGGTAGGTGGCAGGCTGGACATTAGCCAGCAACATGCCCTCACAGCCCAGAAAGCCAAACATATCCTGAGCTGCAAGAAAAGGGCCAAAAGGGGGAGGGAGATGATCCTGCCTCCCTACTCTGTGCTGATGAGACTTCACCTGGAGTACTGCATCCAGATGTAGAGTCCTCAGTACTGGAGAGATGTGGACCTGCTGGAGTGAAGCCAGAGGAGGGACACGAAAATGACCCAGTGAGTGGAATACCTCCCTTCAAAGGAGATGTACAGAGTGCACAATGCAGGTTCTTGTTTATTGCTAGTGATAATGTATAGCTAATGGCAATGACTATGTTAAAAAGCAGTGTTTTATAGCTGAGAATTGGCTCTATCATTATTGTGTTGTGAGGGTTTTTTTTGTTTTTTTGTTTTTTTTTGTTTTTTATATCTGTTTTAGTTCCCAAGGACAAAATAGCAGGCATTACTTTTCAGGCAACATATATATATATTTTAAATGCAAGTAGCTAATGGTTCTTCCTTTCATGTGAATGAACTTGATTTAAAAAAAAAAAAAAAGCAAGACAAAATACAACAGTGTAAAAGCTTACTGAGCTTAAGAGTAGGCAAAATTATATATTAGATTGTCATCAGCAAAAAAAAATAAAGTCAGTAGATTTCTGATATTATAATATTCTTCTGAAGCTTGAGATACTCTCAGGATAAATATATTTCTGTTGTTCTCGTACCATTTGGTTCCTCTTGGTTGTTATGGCAATAGGTCATTTGTATCTAAAATCAGATTAAAAGAGGTCATCTGTAGCAAAATATGTTTCCTAAGCCAAAAATATAACTATTACCTAATTTTCAAAGGAAAATTTGAATCATAAGAATATGGTCTCCAGTCTCATATAACAGAGAGAAATTACTTCACACATACTTCAGCTATTCAGGAAGAATTTGTATAAATATATTTTATTCTTATATTTTTCTTGGTATTTCATCCCATCTGTAAGATAAAATTTTTGTTCTTTTAAATATTTTGTGTGGAAACAAGGTGGTAAGTATAATATTGGAAGATAACAATATCTGCTATTAATAAGCAATGGTATTTGGCAATATAAAGAATCATTGTGAACATGAGGAGTTTGGGCATTCCAGAAGTCAGGTAACAAGTGGTTTTGTGCAGTCAATGGGATAAATCTTTGTAGTTTATGTCTATATTTCTGTAAAACTTGTGGTTTTAGGCTAGTAAATGGATAAGCTTTTATAGTCTATTTTTTATTAAATCCTTGTTAGTAGAACCAGCTGATCTTATCACAAAATGCATAAGCATTTTTTTTAGTTATTTGTGAATCGTTACACAAATAAAAACGAGGCAGAAACAGTACTCTGACAATCTTCAAATATTTTGTATGCCAGATCTTTCTCAAAACATTCAAGCGTTTGCAGATATTCAGAAAACAATGTTTCATAGAGAGTAAGTTTAAAGAGTCAGTAGATATATCAGCCACCAGGTGCGACTCTTCAGTATATGATATGTCTAACCTAGTGAATATATCATGGATGGTGAATTCAAAATAGTAACATCTTTTAGGTATTCAGAGCACATAAATACTATTCTACAAAATTCAAAAGAGAAAAAAGTGAATATGCTATAGTTACAGCACTTTTTTTCCTGACTGAAAGAAAAAAAAGAAAGTTTTACTTTCTTCTCTAAATGTTAAAAAAACCAATAAATAGTACTGATGGGTCAGAATACAACACTGGGACCAGTGCTTCAAAAAAGAGAAACAGATGTGAGTTTAAAGATCCATATCTAGGGATCATAGTCCTACAAATTAAGTCAAATAGTACAACTTTTTTTTTTTTTTAATGCAGACCCAAAAGTTTAAGATTCACAGGACTTCAGCCATTAGCAGAAGTTGCTTCTTGATTTCTCTTAAAATGTACACATTGAAAAATGTGTAGAATTAAGATTTTTTTCCCTCCAGAATTTCTACACCAGACTAAAAACATGGAACACAATATTCTTATCCACCAAAAGGAAGCATTCACTACAGGTTAAGCTAAAGCCAAAGGGAAAAAAAAAAACAAAACAGTTCTTAAGAAAATGCTGAAGTCCTATTTATTGCATAAGGTTAAGTTCCAGCTGATACAAGAAAGCATTAGCAGTTGAAAAATTACACTGATCTTTTATCACTAAGCAGCAAGAATTCAGCACTGATTGGCATTTCTGAAAACTCTGAGTTTATCCACACCAAAGAAATTAAAGCACACTCCACCGTAATTCTTCCTCAGCAGATACACAATTTGAGTTACAATAGCCATCTCCTAATTATCCTGTAACTTCCTTCATATTTAGAGCACTCTCACTATGGAAAAGCATACATGAGTCATCTCTTCAATTCTACTTAGAGATACCATTGCCATAAAATAGATATATAAAGCACTTTGCCATAGTCAAGAATTTGCAACATTTGGATTAAGTAGCTTCTAAACAGTTGAACATTTGAGATAATGGTGAATCCATCCTCAAGGTACTTTTTGCAAAAACCAGTCTAAGGTCCTGAGAGATATATCTGCGGGAGCAGGGTAGGCCCAAACTTCAAAATGGACTCAAGTAAATAGAAAAGGACATTATTTTCCTGTGCTGCAGCAACTTAGAGTGAATAAACCTTTTTTTTTTTTTTTTTTTTTTTGAATTAGCTAGTTGTTTCAGAACTTTAGAGAAAGGCATATTTAAGATACCTAATAGTTTACAGGCTCCTGAATATACCAGCACAAGAGCATGTCCCCAGAAGTTAAAATGCAGGGTAGTACAGGGTTCAGACATTAAACTGTGCTTTGCAGATGTACTGAAATGCTGCTTATTTGCCTTGAATGTTTTCAGCCGAAGGAAAAGATTACTCACTATTGTTAAATCATTGGGAGTTTTAAACGAACAGCATGCCTAGAAGACAAAGGCTGATGTAGTTGATTATTGAAACACATAGTAGAAATAGAAAAATCAGCAGGGGAAATACCAAGAGATATGTATGCTACAAAAGTAAATAAATAATAATAAAAAACACTAACTTTTTTAGACTTGTTCATAAAGTGGGGAAAAAAAGAGAGATAAGAAGGGAGGGAAAAAAAGAGCGATGAGTAAAGAAACAAGTATAAAATCAGAAAGCCTTAGCAATAGAGAAGTGGAGTAAAATAATACTTATCCATATAGATTTTACATGAAATTATCAGGAAAAAGCTGCTTTTATATGGAAGAATTTTGCACAGAAACTTAAGACCACTTAGGAACGATTTATAAGTAGATGCCAAAGATGGAGACAGCACAGTATATCCCTAGAGGGACCGTAAGCTGATGTAAGAGGTCAGAACTGACTTTCACACATCAGTATTTATCATTGTAGAACAAATGAAACATACTAGAATTTTAGTGCAAAAAAAAGGGGAAAAAAAAAAAAGAAGAAAAAGATTGGAGAAGGACCTAAAAATAGAAATAGACTAAAACACAAAACATGAACCCAAACACAATAATATGTTAAACTAATGCACTATGTAAAAGTATGGAAAAGTAGGAAGAAATATTCTATGATCATAAATACAAGCATTTGAAACAAAAAAAACACAGAAGTAGAAGAACTTGTAAATATGACTTCATGTTCAGTGTTAGGATATTTGAGCAAAACTTCAGAGAAGACAACTTCACATCTAAGAGAAAGCACAGAAATCCAAGCTGTCTGATAAAAACTGATTTCCTTACCAGCATTTAAAATAATAAAGAAAACACTTTGAGATTATTAAAATTTTCTGCAATGAGGTTCTGCTGACGTACATATGAAATTAGCAAGCCTGTAATAGTTGAGGAGTGTGGTTCTAGATTCAACGGTTTATGATCTTCTGCTACAAAAAGCAAACATTTCTAACTAGTAATATTCCTCATGACATTCTTTGCAGAGATTGCCAGAAATAAGGATTTTCACATTGCCCGACTGAGATGACTTCACTCTTATTAATGAGAAAAATCTTACAAACTCACAGAAGATAGAAAAAATATCTAAGCAGTGCATCCCAGTCACACAAAGATCTGCCACTCGTCTCAAAAACAGAAAATGTCTGCTAGTATTAAGGTGCTAAACAGCCTTAAAGCATGGAAGAAAGAGCACCATTGTCCTTCAGTATATTTTCCTTGATTGGTATGATAAGCAAAAATACCTGCAATAACGGACTTTTTTTTTTTTTTTTTTATGTCCAGAAGTAGATATGCATCTCTAATATGATCAGTTTACACTACCTTAATGGTCAGAGAAATAGGTACTTACAGTAACATACTAATCTCCTCCTAAAGTTAACATATGAAATAGATCATAAAAATCTTGCCACGATAGAAAAAATACCACAAAAACCTTGACAGTTTTAGAGGATTGCAATAGTAACTTGCACAGAGATTAAGATCAAGGCTGTAATTTTTAGCTCTTGAGAACACCTGAGAAAAGTCCCACAGATTAATCACCTAGGTAAGGTAGTAGAAGTTAATTCATTACTCTTTGCAGAACTAAGATCACATAAAATATTGATAACTCATATCTTATTTCACCTATACCCAACCTGTCCTCTACAAAACAAAAAGCAGTCCTAATTTTTCTCCATCTTTTCCTGTGATTGTCTTTCCGTGCTTTTCATGACTGCTATTATTTTCAGCATCTTCTTCAGCTTCTATTACAAACCATTATTACTCTATATATTACCTACATGATTAATGCTCTACAACAGAGCTAAAATTCTCAGGAAAGATAAATAGGTGAATAAATAGGTGAAAATAACACACCTCTGTTGGCTTGATAGGAAAGAGATTTTACATACAGAGCTGTGGGCGAGTGGCTAAAAGTATGTCATTTTTGTAAGCTTACTGATTTCACAGATTCTAAAAACATGTAGCTTAAAATACATCTAATAGTTTTCATTGTCTATTTTTAGCCCTATAGATAGTCAAAATACATGTTCCCAGTTTATAGCAATCAAGATGTTATTGTTTCCTAGGTAAGATACTCAGAACATACATTTAAGTTACAACTAAAATTTGATACACAGTTCTAATGATCTCAAAAACTCATTTTGGAACACAGGTAATGAGGATAGCAAGTACAAGTTGTACAAACTGCATTATTGTGAGGAGATGCTGAGGCAGTCAAGAAACAGGCTATTGAGCTGTCACTATTCATTGTGTCTTTCTTCTGCCATGTAGCCACGTGCTAGCAGTGCACCTACCCAGCCCTTCACTTCACTGGAGGCAGATTCCATTCCGCCCTGAGAGTCTCGTTTACAGAAACTGCAGCTGGCATAGGCTACAGTTCATGTCATAATATCATTTGATAATTATGCCTTTGTCCCAGAAACTTTCTCATTGAGACACTTTTATATACAGTTCTAGAAAATGCAGTTAAATGCTATTTTTAACAAAAAAAAATCGATTAAAACAGCACAGAAACAAAAGCAAAATAGTATTTCTCCACAAAGAAATGAGAAGTGTTCTTATTCAGAAAATGTACATGTGCTGTGGAATCAACATCTGATTTCAAACAAAATAAAGGTTAAGAAAATCTGCAGGGATTTAGGGATAAAGAATCAATAGCAGAAATATTTGCAGTGAACAAAACTTCTCTAGAAGTAAAATATCATGAAATCTGTTTCCAAATACTATCCCAAGATACTCTGGTAAGTTTAGACTGCCTGATTATATAAAACCTGCCATCAACATTTTTCTCTTGTATTTTAAGTTGTTATACAAAAAGACACATTGAATTGTACCCGTGACTCACCCAAGAGGCCTTTGGCTCATTCTTTTATTAATACTAGTTTTTCATCTCATGAAGCACACAGAAAAGGCAACCAGCAGATTGCAGAAGCATGTTACTTCTGTCTATCTTTAAGGCTTCTTATCAGCCTTATACAGATTCATATTTTTTTCAGGGCTGTAAATGTTCAGGGGAATCAGCATTTCAGGTATATATATATTAAAAATCCATGAATTAACTTTCCAATTTTAAATTTGAAGGTTCACTTGTTATAGTTTCTTAATTTCTTCACCTTGTCTTCAGCTCTTCCAAGTGGTCAAAATCAAGTCAGGCTGAGTGCATTTCCTGCAGTAACCTTCTGGTTTGGAGACTATTTTCTGATAGATGTGAGAATCCTTTCATCTTTTATCTTAAGAATTCTTCATAATTAATTATACAACCTTTTTTTTTTCCTCTGGTGTTCCTTAAATATAACTGCTTGATGCTGAGAGTTTTATCGACAAGGAAAATAAGTCATTTATTCTATTTGTTGCTATTTTGGTTTTCTACATTTCAAACATAGGGAAGAAAAAAAATTATCAGCTATTACCTGGTCCACCATACATGTACACAAAACATCTAACTATTCCTTGCAAGTAGTGTTCTAATACATTTTAAATAAATCTATATTTGAAAAGTGAGGACACTAGGAAGTTCATTCTACTGCCAGTGACATCCAAGACAGAGCTACCATAACACAGAATGATGGTAGGTGAATATATGGGTCACTTAGATCCATGAGCAAAGCTGATCTGTCTATTTCATTAATTCTCAGGAACATTTAGAAGGTTTTATCATGGCCAGATATAAACTAAAGTTCCTAATAATCAAGTGTACTAATACTTAGGGGCTAATGTACAGGGTCAAAACTCTTGCCCCAATATACTATTAGATTTGCTTGATAATCAAGCACATACACCATACAGACACCAGTAGAATTGGATGTCAAACATTTAGTGGTGAGAAAACACCTGAGATAGAATGAACATTCATTACCATGGAATTCCACAATCACAGCTCAAGGTTCAACAATATTTAACATTTCTAATACTTACATATGGAAAGTTGTGTTAAAAAAACATTCTCTCATACTTTTTTTGATATATACATTATCAAGAGCTGCTGGAGACAGGACACCTAACTGGCTTTTGTCCTAGTCCAAATTAAAAGGGATGTATGACAGAAACTGACACTGCTTTATGTGGCACGTGAGGCTGGACAACAGAAGCAATGAATGTTGAAGTGGTAAGAAAACACAAAAGATCTATCTTTCCTCATCAAAGCCTTTTCCAATTTTTATAAGATAATTGCAACTATCCATTTCCTCAAAAGACCCTCCGTTATTGACCACCACAATATTTTTACTCTTCTAAGAGGAGTAAATAAAGGTAGCTAAAAGAGGCAAATGAATCCATATTTTCTCTGTCAAGTCTGCTTGTTTTCTTTTCCTAAAGACCTACCCATAACACAGTCCTTCAAAGGTGACACAGAAGCCCAAGCAAGGCAGCCTACCTCCATTAAGTCACAGGAGCTCAACATAGAAATTATCTACCCTAATGAGATGATATATTCTGCAAAGAGCCCCACTTTCTGCTTTTCTGCTTATGTAGAACAGAGTCTCTGATCACAGACCCATCTCAATCTGTGCAACAGCCTTTGCACCAAGTAGCCTAAAAAGGCTTCTGGAGCATACAAAGAAGATAAACCTCCATAGAAATGTTCCTCTTGAGAGAACAAATTAGGACAAGCAGAAAGCTGCAGGTGACATTCTTGTCAATAAATTCAATGGATGCCATTGCAGCCTTCAGGCAAAAAGACCTGAGCTAAGGCACTTAACCTTGCTTTCAGGTCTGCATTTTCTACTTAAAGAAATAGGGGAGCCTTCCTCAGACTGAAAATTGAACTGAAACACATTCTATTCATGCCCCTTTAAATTTCCATGCCCTTTTTAATTACTTTATGTCCCAGTTATGTCCATCCTGATGCCATGTAGCTGAACAAGGAGCTAAAGGAATGAAGCAGAAATTCAGGACACTGAGTAAGCGTGTCTGAAATAAAACTAGCAAAAATCCCAACTTGTCAGTAGGAAAAGAACATCACAAGGATTCCTGAATGTAATAATTTTAATAATAAACGGCATCACTGAAACTTCATCTGCTTCCAGGTTAATGACAATTCTTCCACTGGTAATACAGGAAAAGAGTTAAACTTCAGCATCATGGCTGCTCCTAGCATTTTATGATTTTGGTGCTTTTAGACTATTTTAAGTGTTGTAAGAATGTGCAACAATAGACTCCACAGAAAGTGTCTCAGATTTAATTAGTATTTGCCATTTAAAAGTTGAAAGAAAAGTACACCTCACATTGGGACTAAAGATACTTTTATTGTAAAATGTTTGAAGTGTTGCCATTATTTGCTCTGTATTTACTTATTATTTTTCTACAGAGTGATTCATAAGATACCATTATTCTTTGGCAGTGACTTTTCTGCTACATTAGATCTGTTATGTTATCTTTTTCTCAATATATTTTCTGCATGTATACTGCTCAGCTTTCGTTGTGCTGAAGTGGAAGTCAAGAGATTAAAGAACACAATAAGAATGCCAGATCTTCTTAGGTTCTTGGTTTTTAGATGGTTTGAATTTATACTGCTTTGAAGCAGTTCATATAACCATAATGATTTAAATTAGCTACTAGATTTTATAAATAATTTCCTAACATGAAAGTTTATTGAACAGGGCAGCTTCGCCAAGTTAAACTATGAATACTATTATTCCTTGTCCTTTCTCTTTAATGAGAAAAAATCTCTTTCAATGTAACAAAATCTCTGTCAATGTAAGAGATGCAGATATATATGCTATTTTGCTACATCCTACTGGGAAAGAAAAAAAAAAGAAAGAAAGACATTTACCATTAAAATTAAGGATTTCCAATATAACTGAAGAACAGAATTACAAAGAAAATTACCCAAGATGTTAAAAATCTTCCCTTTTTATATTTCAGGTGAATGTGACTGTTTCTCTGTTAGCTACAAAGGTCAAAATCAAGATGAAGCTGTGTTCTTCTTTTTGAATGCAAGAGTCAAGGCAAATATTTGCATGCTCTATTTTTTATAAGAAAATTCATTTTTCAACTGCAGGATCATGAATACACAGGAAGTAAATAGGTTCAATGAACAATAAGTTCTGTAAAAATAACTTCCAAAATACTGTACAGTCTAAAAATAAAGGCAAAAATTCTAGTCTCCTTCCAGAATTATACTTGTCAAGTTTCATCAGACTCTCACAGAAGTGCTTAGAGCACAGTTCTGACAAGCAGAGCAGGATATCTCTTACAGATTATGGGCCATGCTGCACTTCTCAGTCAGTTTCCTTGCAAGCAACTTCTTTTTTGTTCCAAGCCCATGATTAAATCTTTGAAGGTCATCTTCAAATCTGGGATAATGGAAAGCTGATGGAGGGTTATCCATACAAGTATCCTGGACTATGGAGTATTCTAACTTATTTTTTTCTTTGAATGGATTGTTTAACATTTGTTCAACAAAAGCAGGAAGTTCCTGAGAAAAATAAGCTCCAGACCTATGACAAAAATCCTGATAATATAAATAAATACTAAGATGAAAAATGTTTAATTTTGGTGATCATATCAAAGAGAGTGAGAGCAGACATCAAATTTCTCAAATAAAGCTGTGAAAATTAAGAGAAAATTGATAGAATTTTAATTATAAATCCCACAGTTAACTGTATTTACAGAAACTATTTTCTCCTGAGCACAAGTAATTTTTGAGGAATTACTATTAGGTAATTATTCCAAGATATTTTAGGAAAATAAAATATGCAGAAGTTAGGGTGGATTTTTTTTGGTTTTTTTTGGTGTTTTTTTTTAAACAGAGGGCAGAATATTCTTAAAGAAGCATGACCTAACAGTTTTAGATGTTATTTTAAAAGAACTGAACTGTTTTGAATTCTTGTATTGACTTCTAGAGAAGAAGACGCTCAGTTCTTGAATATATTCAAAAACATAAAGAAGGTATTACAGTTATCCATTATCCACTACGTATTCCTATAGGTTCCAATATAATATTTCTGTACTAGGGAACCCTTAGTTTTATTCATAATCAACAACGAGGATAGAACTACAGGGTTGATTTTTCAACAAAAAACAGTGTCTGGATATAAGTGCAAAATGAAATTAGTACACTGTAAAAATCTACAAGAAAAATTCTATGAACCTTGACTTGGACTTCTAGAACCATGGTTGCAAAGAGGCATTCCATGGATGAGTACAGCTGAAAATATACTTCACTGAATGAAGAGACAAAGACTGATTAATAACAAAAATAAAAAATAAAAATAAAAAAAATTCCAGAGCTGTTGAAAGCACACTTTATACTGAAGACACTGTTACCTTCTCTGTATTTTTGTCTGCATCCAGATTGCAAAGCCTAACTAAAAGACAATTTTATGCAATATTTAGTAAATGGTTCTACCAATGTAAAGTCAGCATAACTCACCTAAAAATAAGCACAAGTATAAAGTTTTACCCAGACAATATGAGTATCTATGTTTCCATATTCCAATCTCCCTCTTCAAAAGTCAGCCAGTTGAGTTTACTGCTTTTCAGTTAAATACACTGAAGTTTTTCTGAGAGAATAACTCTCTACAGAGTGGCAGTAAGGAACTAAAGAGATAAACAATGTTTTGTGATGTTATGCGGTAGGTATTTAAAATATATGCAAATGTATGACAGTATACGCTGAAGAAAAGCAAAGTACAAGGCTGACAAATGGCTATAAACCTCTGCAGAAGCAGGTACTACAATTATTATTAGGACAGATCTATTTAGCTCTTAAAAGCTCCTAGCAACATCACTTTAAAAGAAATAAACAGAAAACACCAAGGTCGGACAAACTGTCACCATTACAAAGCCAAGAGTGCTCACCATGGATGACCTCCTCTCAGCAAGTTGCACCTGGCAGTTAGGACTGTCCCTCACCCATTCAAAGAGAGGGATTGTGCTTACTAAGTTCCTATAACCACTGTTATGGAGTATCTAAGATATAGGTTCAAACAGAACTAAGACCACTTTTTCAATGGCTTACTCCCATCTCTAAAAGTATTCTCCACATTTAAACAAGTATTTTCTCCAGAAAGCCTGTTTAAATATCCTACAATTTATGATAATATCCCTTGATATCCCTCACATTGCCTCTTGTATAGCGTTTTGCAGAACTGGACCGTCGCATTTACAGTGTATCATTTTCTCAGACAGGTCTTACCCACATCTTGCCTGAAGAACAACAAAGAAAAGCAGGCAGCCTGCACTGCTGCCCAAAACACCCTTCTTTCCCCCTTCAGAGTACACCTTTTTAACAAGTTTGTTAATGTGCTACAGTTATTCTTCCTAGTACTTCACTAAGCAACAAAATAAACTTTCAAATACATTTGTTTCCTAACGCCAAAAGGGAACAATGTTTCTAGAAGTTAATACTGGAACTACTCATGACAATGTTCCTTCAATTTCCAGATGAGCATGCTTCCTGCTTTCCTCCTTTGTGCTTACCTAGAAGCACCAAAATTGTCACTGAGAAAATAGAGTGACTGGTTTCCACCATGGCTGAAAGCAGCAGTGCACACAGATCATGCCTTGTTCTTGTCAACCAATACAGGTAAGTTCATAAGTTCATAAGTTCATAAGGTTGGAAAGGACCTATAAGATCATCTAGTCCAACCATCCTCCTATCACTATCTCTACCCAACTACTAAATTAAGTCCTTTAGCACCTCATCTAAACGCTTCTTGAACAGCGCTAGGGATGGTGCCTCAACCACCTCCCTAGGCAGGCCATTCCAGTGCCTGACCACTCTTTCAGAAAAGAAATGCTTCCTGAGGTCTAATCTAAGGTAATCATACCTTTTACGGTTGATAAGAAAGAAGGTCACTGTTGTTCTACGGGCTGCTTTTCAATGTCTTCTGTTGATATGATATGAAGCATGACACATCTAAATGTAACAAGTTTTGCTGAATTCTTGTTCATCTATCTCTGCAGTACAAAAAGCAAACTGTTAAGGGAGAAGGTATTCAGTCTTATTCAGCAAGAGACTGAGTTAATTTTCTCTCTGTATTTCCTCACAAAGGAAAGAAACATGTCACAGTGGGGGCAGAATGTACAATTACTATATCTTGATTTAGCCTTTGGAAATATGCTGTGATATTAGAATTTAATAGCTTATGGAATATAAGAAAAAATAATAATAAAATAAAACACTTGCAAAAGCAGCCCTTCCATTAACACAGCAACACAAGTCTTTGCCATGCATATTTCATTCCTTCCAACAAAGCTGGAAAAAAAATTTTAGATACCATTCTGTGTGTATTAGATGTGCACAGATAAGTCCCACTCTGGTTTAAACTTTTCCAATTAAAAAAAAAAAAAAAAAAAAAGTCACAACCAAGGGAAATTTGCAACACACACAAATGAAAAGGTGAAGTAAAAAAATTTTGTATACAGAAGTCCAAGATGATGTAATCAGAATGCTAATATCACTTTATCAATGTTGAGAGAGCAGGTTTTGTCCTTTAAATATTAGATGAGAAAGTCTGTATCTTTGGGTACATGAATAGAAAGTGTGCACAGTGATAGCACAGCATCTTAGTTTCAGCTGAGACAAGTTGATTTTCTTTATGGTATCTGGTACGATGCTATGTTTTGGCTTTAAGAGAAAACCAGTGTTGGTAAAATACCAATGTTTCTGCCCTTTTAGTTACCCTGCCTTTTAGTTACCCTGCCTTTTAGTTACCCTTATATTTAACCTAAATTTCCCATTATTTAGTTTAAAGCCCTTTCTTCCTTGTGGTATCACTACACTCTCTGATAAAGAGTCCCACTCCATGCTCAGACAGAATAAGAGGAAGGAAAACATACTTTCTTTGAATGTGGAGAAAATTCATGTATTCATGTTCAGCAAAACAGACAAGTTACAGCACACATTCTTTTTGTATCTACATGGCTCAGAACTAGTCTGGCTTCATCTTCAGCAGGATCAAGCAGGCTATTTTATAAGCTTGCAGTTGTAGATGCAATTAAGGGGACTGTAGACTAAGCCTAGTCACCAGGCAACAACAGCAGTTATGCATGCATTGTCAACTTTAATTTAATGTCCTAGGGGAATTAGAGAAGGATGATTGCTCTCCTGTGTGAGCAGCCAAGGTAACTCATTAATAGAGCTCTACCACCTGTTTGTCACTCTGCTCCTTATGCCTTAGGCAACAGGGACAAGAATAAAACTTAAAACATGCAACTCAAAGAACCTGATAAAAAACATTCTGACTTATTCTGGGCTGTAACTCATCAATACCAACCATCAGAGCTCACGCCTGTCATTAAGAAGTCCAGTAAGTTGGTATCTATCTCAGCCTGGAGCCTTAGATGATAGTGAGAAGAGAAATAAATAAAGGGAAATTAGATAATTAATGGTAAAGGAAGAAAATAAAACTAATAAATAAATAAATAAATAAAGCACAAGCCAAAAATAGATGTAAAGCAGCACATGCAAGTGAAAGAATATATCTCTAATTATAATTCTTATGTTTCCTATATTGGTACATTTATTATAGCTGAACTGTGGTGAAAAATCCAAGACGCTGCACTGTTAGCAGCTGCTCTACAGCAGCTGCACCAAGTCTATGATCACAACACATCAAGTAATATAAGGTAGTCTATTGCATGTTTAGGGCTTATTGTTGCTATGTATTCTTCTAGCAATAAGCTAGAATATATAGCTAGCTTTGGCTTATTTGTATAATATATTCTACTTTTGATAAATTAACTGTTTGGAAACAGATTGATGTGAGAGTTTGGAAAGACAGCAACTGTCAACATGGGCTGGTAATGAAAAATTGGCATTTAGTAAAAATAAAAATAAAATCACTTATTCTATGATAAGCTTCTTGTTCAGTGAAGCTGTGAAACACAGCACTGATTAGCCATGGTTTTCATAAAGAAAAGACCCAAAGATAATGTACTAAGACTGCGGAATTTTTATTACACTAAATTCATCAGAAAGTTATCAGCTTCTCATACTTCTGTCCAGGAGAAGACAAAGAGCAACTCCTGTAAACAATAACCAAACTCTTCCTATAAAACTTCTGAAGAACTTGAAAGGCCAACACTTTATGAATTACAGCTGCTCAGAGGAGCTGGCCACCTCCTGACATTAATTATTTCATTGTATCATACATTAATGCACTTGGAAGTTGATTAGACCTTCTAATCAATTTTGTAATCAGCAGGATTAATTTCTCTCTTGCCCTGTGAACTGCTTTTGTAGAAATATTAATGATTGTCAGTGGTGGAGACCTTCTACTCTCATATTAAAACTCAGGTAATAGGGTAGCAGCCAAGGTAGACTTGTACAGCTAAAAGTAATTTTATAATTATAGATTATAATTACAGTACTATTATTGCACTGTTCTATAAAGTTTTACATAGCTAAATGTGATTGCAGCTTACACTATGATCTCTGTACATAGATTACGGAAGTAGCTTCACAATTACTGTATTTTGAATCTCCATTTGGAGCTTAGGGAATAGCAGTAGGTCTGTCAGTAATAAGCAGCATCCAAAAGTATAAATACAACAGTTTTAAACTGAAAGACAAAACAATGAGGAAACTGTGATGTGGCAAAGGTTACTACTTCATTTTACTTCTATATGTTCTGACCTGAAGGAGTTGGTTACATACGCATAATTTAAGCGAGAAAAGACAAAATCATGAATATCTACTGCAACTAATTAATGCAAAGATTTCATCTAATTCCATGACTACTTACACAAAAATCATTATAGCATACCATCAATGAGGTCATCGGACTTGTGGAATTGACTACTAGACTGGTTTTTCTTGGAAAAAAAATAATTAAAATAGAAGCAGAATAGCTTCCCTTACTCATCTCTGGAAAACTGACAAAGTGTACTGGATTGCTGACTATGAGCAAAACCTGTTATTCGTATGCTATTATCCCAGCGCATCTGGGGATGCATGCTGAACCACCACCTCCATGCTCTTTGCACAAGGGACACAGATCCAACGAATCCAGAACAGATCCAACTCCATACAGGGTTACCCAGATTAATTTCCTGCTAACACTGTTCAGTTAGCGCTCCGTTGCAGAGGTTGTTGTACCATGTAATCTGACAATTGCACCACACTAACACACATTAAAAGGTACAGATGGGAGGCAAAAATCTTCCTGTAAAAATGTAAAAACTTCCACTGTGTTTGGGAACACAGAATGAAAGATAACTGAAGGAATAAATCTAATAATCCACACCAAAAACAGAAACAATTCTTCAATTTTCCCTCAATGATTTATTACAAAAAGCAGGTGAAAATCTATCAGGATGATACAATAAAAAGTATTTAAGACTAGATTTCAGTCTAACCCTACTGAATACACTACTTTATATAGCTTTCCAGAACCTCATGCAATTTTGAGACATTCTGTTAAAAGCAATCCTAAATGTGATCCAAGTTATTTATTAAATAACATTTTTTTCTTCATTATATATATATATAATATATATATAGGAAGTTATTAAAAGTGACAGCTGTTTGGTGCTAACTCTTGCTTTTGGAACTGTTACCTGTAACAATACTTGAGATATACTTCCCTCAGGGATAAAAGAAGCTAAACAGACTTTTTTAGATGATTTAAAAACAATAGATCAAGAGCGCTGAAAGCAGCTGCTTTTCTTCAACTGACAGGTGTATTTTCTAAAAACAAATAGAAATTCCAGTGAATGTCAGAAACTTCGATTAGTATCCAATCTGACTGAACACTGGTGCATTTAAGGCAAAACAGGCAAACCTGTTTCTCTTACTCAAAGGCAGAGAAATCCCTTTTCAGTTTAAATGGGATGGAGAAAAAGTAAACTAGAATACAAGGAACTGAATAATGCTTTAAAAGATTTATTTATTTCTACCTAACTCCAGCTGTATGCATCTTTGTTTTAATTTATTAGAAATATGAGTTCTTATTGCACCATTTTTTCCATTTACTTCTATAGTCTGCCTCTTTAAATTCAATTTGCTCTTGATGAAGAAATATGACACAGGAACTGCCATTCTGAGGGTATATTCTTTATTCAACTCTTCTTTATTCCTGCAATTTTCTAGTTTTTAATGGATCTTTCTAAGATGCTCGTCCTGTATGTATTCTGTTCTGCCACTGAGTAGCAGCTCCAGCATTCAGTTAAGTGTTTTTAAATGGAAATAAAAGCTGGTAATTAATCACTTTCATTACTTAAGCAGAATAGACAAATATAGATTCATTCAAGCCACAGTTCTGCATTGTTTGATCACCATTTGTGCTATATAACACAAACGTGATTCTTGCAGGCAACCACACACCACATTTCTAACCATAAAGAATAAACCATAGGAAATTTACAGCCTCTAAATTTTATGCAATTTGTACTCATATTAGATAGTGGCTTGTTCTTATAGTATGAAGTTAATTCGCTGGTGTTTTTTTTATTATTTTTTTATATATCATTTTGAATTGTGTGAGCAATCCTAAAGCCAGTTATTTTAAAACATAAGTTCATAAGTTCATAAGGTTGGAAAGGACCTATAAGATCATCTAGTCCAACCATCCTCCTATCACTATCTCTACCCAACTACTAAATTAAGTCCTTTAGCACCTCATCTAAACGCTTCTTGAACAGCGCTAGGGATGGTGCCTCAACCACCTCCCTAGGCAGGCCATTCCAGTGCCTGACCACTCTTTCAGAAAAGAAATGCTTCCTCAGGTCTAATCTAAATCTTCCCCGGCGCAACTTGTGGCCATTCCCTCTCGTCCTGTCGTTATTTGTCAGGGAGAAGAGGCCCACCCCCTCCTCACCACAACCCCCCTTCAGGAAGTGGTAGAGTGCAATAAGGTCTCCTCTGAGCCTCCTCTTCTCCAGACTAAATAATCCCAGATCCCTCAGCCGCTCCTCATAAGACTTGTGCTCCAGACCCCTCACCAGTTTTGTTGCCCTTCTCTGAACACGCTCCAGGGCCTCAATGTCCTTCTTGTAGTGAGGGGCCCAAAACTGAACACAGTACTCGAGGTGCGGCCGTACCAGACCTGAGTACAGGGGGATGATCACCTCCCTGCTCCTGCTGGCTACACTATTTCTAATACAGGCCAGGATGCTGTTGGCCTTCTTGGCCACCTGGGCACACTGCCGGCTCATGTTGAGCCGAGCATCAACCAACACCCCCAGGTCCTAACAATTTGCAGTCTCACAGTATTACAGACTACTTTCTCACAATTTTTCAGCACTACATGAGCTGTGACTAGTTGCAACACCTCTTAAAAAAGAGGTACTTCAATGGAGACATTATGTTGGTAGGACATGCATGCAATGTGATTTTTCATGCCAACAATCAGAACATTCTGAAGAAGGTGGAAGCATAGCCACTAAGAAATGGGCCAAAAAGTCTGAAGAACAATCACAAAATTAAGTCATCCCTTGACTCCAACAGGAGATTATGCAAAGGGTACACTATTTTAGTGGGTATCACCTCCTCCTCCTCTCCAACAGGGAAAAAAAAAAATACAACTAAGGACTTTCCATTCAATTCAGGCCATGTACTATTATGTAAAGTCTTACTGAACTGATTTGAGCCACTTTCAAGAAAAATCAGTGATTTGAATAAATAGCTTCTGTTCACTTAGGGTTACAAATTAGATATATAAGGCAGCACTTCATCTACCACTGAAATGCAACCATCTGTTTTATAGTAGGCATTTACACAGAACTGTTTGAAAAATGATGAAAATATTATAGCAAACTGAGAAGAAAAATACAGACATCTTGAACAGAATGCTGAGAAGAGTTCCCCGACTGCAGTCGAGAACTGCAGATCCCACGATGCATATAGCCCAATAGTTGCACGCTCTCTACCCTAAAAATCAGGAACATAAGTTCTTACCTAAACAACTAAATATATCACCTCACTTTTAAAGCTGTTAGTATCATCACTTTCCCCTCCCCCATCAATGACAACAACAAAAAAAGAACACGCTCAGAAGTTTACACGGCAATTCCTAAATACAGATTTAAATAAGTTAACTTGGTTTACCCTAGTCTTTAAAGTTACCACTTTGGTCTGCATCATCCATAACATTAAGTACATAGCTCTCCACTGTACAATGCATATTGCCCCAGTTCATAGTGGGCCACAAAATTTTGTGACTTCAGCTGAATCACACTTCTAGGTAGTCTACTAAGAATCTTATATGTGCTATGTAAAATTATGTCAGTCAGTATAGCAAAAGTAAACAGGCACCTTGTACTGTAAGAAGAATGAGGTATTTTAAAGACCTACTTTTGATATCATAGTCTATCAAAAAAGCTGTTTTAAAATTATTTTCAGTGTAATTTTCCATGTAAAAAGACACTTTCTTTAACAATATTAAATAATTATAATAGCAATTTCTGAGCAGCTTGTATCAGAAACAGATGCTTTGTGTAAAGCCTGATTAAAAATATCCATAAATACACTAAATATTTTTGTGAGTAACTAGGATATGTTTTTAATAGCATGTTTAAAAGCAGAGCCCCAAATGAAGACAGAGTGAGTATAATTATGGACATCTTCATTGGGAATTAAATCTAAGTACTTAATTTCTTAATGATTTACCCTTTCCATCTGTTGCATACTAATGTGACATATAAAAACTCCTTAATATAGAAAAACATTTTCCAGGTTTCAAAGAAGGAATAAACCATCGCCTCTCTGCAGCTAAAGAGAATAGCTGATCAAGGTAATTGGCTTACTTCCATTATCAAGACAGAGAACTTTCTAAAGGGCAAATTACCATGCCTTGATAAATGTCTGTGTGATCACCAAAAAATTTTCCTGATTTAGCCAATGGGAAGAAAAGTACATCCTAATAAAAAGTATTAAAGACCAAGTATGATGCATAATGCATGGTATATTTGCTCTACTTTCAGCAGTACCATATACATTAGATGAACCTACCAAGAAATTGTAAAAAATTCTGTATATATACTTAAGTTTTCTCACAAATTTTTAGAAAGACCAGTGAAAGAGATCACAACAAGCTTAAACTTAGATTTAACCATAAGTATCTTGATAGAAAATCTGCATTTTCTGCAAGTACATCATTTAACCTGTCCATATCAACTTATTTCCTTTGGCTTAAATTCAGAGAATCAAATGTACATGAGGAGGTTTTCAGTGTCTCTGCTAGTTAATATTAAACATCTTCAATAAGGAAAGGTACTTTACATCAGGTCAGACTCATTTCAAGATAGATATATTAATGTACTGCTAATAAATTATATTCAAGTACAAATACTTGCTGTACATCAGAAATATTCAGACAGGAAATTATTTCATGTTTGAGCATACACTAATTCAGTTTCAGCTTGTTTTAATTTCTGATGTAACAATATCTTATATATGGTATCAGAAACTAAAAAGTAAATAAATAGAAGTTCAGTTTTCAAACAACATGGAACTTGCATGCAAGTCTGATCTAAATTAGGCACAGCAAGACTTCTATAGTATCATCGTGGTACAGATGTGCTTGGAGTAACTTTATTTGACTGTTTTCCAAGGCAATAAATACCTAGAAACTGGTTTGAAAGGAAGGTTGTATTAGTTAAACAACCAAAACAAGATATCATCACAAACAACAGTAACAAGGAAAATGCTGGATGGAACTCGTGAAACAAAATTTTGACTGCTGACACAAAAGTAATTTTCCAAGTGATCAGTGAATACTCTACTTGTTTTCAAAGACTTAAAAGTTCAGCTGTACGTTAACACAAAAGGTAAAAATGACGGTTGCATTTTACAGGATTAAAGTCAGGAATTTCACAAGACACATTGCTAGCTTCAAATTACAAGACTGTAAAGCGTTACACAGTGGAGAATATATTGTGATGATGCAACCTCCAGCAATTTGAACTTTCTTAAACATACAGAATGGAAAGCTGAGAGTCATTACCCAGAGTAATTGGATAAAACAAGATAACATCAGGCCACGGAAGGCTTCCACTTCCAAGTCAAAAGCTATCTATACAGTATTTTAGGGACACAGCTACACATTCCGGCTACAAACTATGTTGTCATTGAAAACCCCTTTCAGGATAGAAATTGTGTAACCATATGGTTGTGGTATTTTGAGTGAATAAATCTCACTGTCAAAAGCATCAATTAGCTCAGCCAAAATATTACTGTAACTGAGCTACAATATTCCTTATCAAAAGTGAGGGAAGATTGGTAACAACTTGCCTGAGTTTAACCATCTGTAAATATAATTCTATCTGCAAAAGAAGGATAAAGACACCAACTCTTCATCCAAAGGACAAAGATGTGCTGGAACAGGTTGCCCAGAGAAACGGATCTCTCTTACCCTGGAGACAGTCAAGGCCAAGTCAGATGGGGCTTTGGGCAACCCAGTACTGTGGGATGTGCCCATGCACAGAGCAGAAGGGTGAAACAGGATTATCTTTCAGGGCCCTTCCAACTCAAGCCCATTCTATGGTCTTATATACCTAGTTCTACTTACTTAGCAACTTGTTTGAAGAGGTAGATCTACATACTCAGGTCCACAAGACAAGTAGAAGAAGGATGCATCAGCAAGTTAAGATACGGTGTTTAGGGAAATCGTAATATTTTGTACTTCTTATTTTGTCTGCATTAAACTAATGTTCAGGAGAACATCCTTTCATCAGGCTCTCCACTTTCATGTAACAAGTAATTCTTTTTTACCTCCCTGAGTTCTTAGGAACACAACCTGACAAGCACGGTGGCAGATGTCTTCTACTGCAGAACGAATGCAAGTAGTGCTCCTGGAGGTTACAAGATACAAGCCAATCTAGATCCATGTGCAGTCCACCTGCATCCCATGAGCCTGCACTTATTTGACAAGCCATGATTATTTGGGATTCATTTGCCGTGAGTTATTCAGCTGAATTAACATGATTAGACTGCATCCAGAAGTGAGTTCAAATGCCTCCACTGGTTGCACACATGAGCCTCTGAGAAAACAGACTGCGCTATGCCCTCCTACTTTTTAAAAGGATGACATGTTCTTTGAGGTTCCTTCCAACTTGAGCCATTCTGTGATTGTATTTTATAGTCCTATATAATTTTAGAATCAAAAAATTAATTCCCTCTTCATATACCTTTGTGCTATTCAGGAAATGATTCTTATCCATTGTCCAAACTGATTCAAAGTATTTCAGTCTCAATCAACAATAAAGCATTACTAGCTAAGGAATGAAAAAGGCTTTAGTAAGTAGAATAGCTGGTAGATATCTTTAGAGAAAGGAAAGAACTCGGGCTCAGGATTTCGGCATGAATGTCAGCAATAATATATTCCTTTTAGCAATATCTTAAAGTAAAGGAGCTACAGTAGTTTACACCTACTAAGAAAAGTCTGAAACATTAGTTTCTTGATGTTTTATTTAACCTAAAAATCAAATAGACAGGAAAAGGAAACTGTAATTTTTTTTCCTCATGGGCCTCAAGCCTTAGAGAGATTTTCCACACCATGGAGAACTCACAGCAGTAGCATTTGGTTTAGTAACTGCTCTTCCCTGTTATTGATGCAGTTGCACTTCTGTGCCAGGAGCTGATGTCATTGTAGCTGTATTCAAACCATTCTCATTTCACTAACTAAGCAATATATAGGACAGAAAACCTTAAAAATAAAACCTGATTCGCTCTGAAAACTGAAATTTATTTCACTTATTTAAAAGGAAGTTGTATACTCAGGAAACTTTAAAAAAAAAACACTTTTAGAAAAGATATATTTATTTATTTTTAAGATAAATAGCTTCTAATTTCAGCAGAGCAATACAAAGTTTTTCCTCAGAGTTGTCCAGAACTAGCTATCTTCTTTTAATGCAGGTTTAAAACAAAAACAAAAACAACAACAACAAAGAAAAACAATTCTGGATGACATTCTTGGCAGTGAAATAAATGTAAGAATTGTGAGGATAGAGTTGTCTCATATCTAATTTAGGCAAAAATGCACAAAAGTAATAGCAATAGGGAACAACAATAATCGGAAATTCTCTTCTGAGTAGAAGTTCAAATTTCACAGTTCAATCTCCTGGACAGTTCCAAGTATACATTACTGCAATTTAGAAGTAACAGTAGGAAAACCTCATTAATTCAGTAGTTTTCCATTTTGTCTCAATTATTTTGCAAGACAGGACATGATCATCTTACATAAAGCATAGGATGTGATATTAAAGTACTACCATCTTCCTATTAAAATGATGAGTTGGCACGTCAACATGCAACATCCAAAAAATACATACAGGCCACAAAGTGTCACCTTCACATAGGAAGGATTCCCTGCAGTGAAACTGGCAAAGCTCAGCCTGGACATGAGTCATGCTAAAGATTCATTTAAATTATTGGAGGGTACCCAACCTATTTAAAAGTCTGGCTACAGGGAGTAACGTTGCATTTCTGTCCCAGTCCTGCTACAAGTGGGCATAACTAGATCATCTCTATTTCTTCTCCTTTTTTTTTTTTTTTTAAACCAAAGTACACTTGAGTACTATATCACCTACCTATCAGTTCCTCCCTTTTACTATCAAGATTCAAAGTAGGAGCAAAACAGTATCAATAGAGTGATACCATCACCTTCCAAAACTCCTAAAATGCACACAGACTCTAAATTGGACAAGGCATATTGAAACTTCCTTTGTATTTTAGCTCTACTAACTTGTCTGTTCTCCCTTCAAGTGTTTCTGGAAAGACTAAATAAGATTCAGCTTACAGCAAGAACTGGTCAAAGTTGCAATTCCTCAATTTTCATAATACTTACGAAAATATGGAATTACCTTTGAATAGTTTTAATCACTGCTTGTGTTTTGACTCCCTGTTCTTTGTTTCGACGCACGCATTATGTCTAAATGTCAAACACTTTTGCTATAATTCATCAACATTATGCAGTACTCTGATTACATCAACATGATGTGCCCAATCTGAATACTCAGGAAAAAGTCATTGAAAAGACACATGACATCAGATGAACAACGGGTCAATACCCTTATATACTTCCTTAAGAGTCCCAGTTATACTCAGCTGCATGGTTTTATTAGTTCATCTAAACGTATAGTACTTGTATTTACATCACCTCACTATAAATTAATTGAAATAATTTTGCATCTTCAATAAGTTGAATAAGTAAGCCTCTTGTGGCATTCTGTAGTGTATCAGCACATTGAGAAGAACACTCAAAGCATAATACTTCTGCCATATACTCAGTGTCATGCAACCAAAAACCTTCTGTTTACTTGTGTGCAAAGGCAATTCATGAAGATTGATTAAGCATTTACTTACATTCATAAAAACTAGACTTTGGCTACAGTCAAACAATGAGTCATTTTAAACAAGTCACAGAATTCTCATTTATGTGACTGCACAGAATTTAATATTTATTCTAGTATTAACAGAAGTAGTCAAATCCCTGTAATCCCTTGGGACCTTTTAATGTAGTATTTTCACCCACATACTCTTTCTCTGCTGTTCATTCCATTTCCTACATGATCAGAGACATGCAACAACGTAATCTAAATCCAAAAAATAATGAAAAGTAAGCATAACAGATAAAGAGGACAGTGTAGAGTAGAAAAAGAAATATTGCAACAAAAGAACAAAAGCCCATCTAAGTAGGCCACCCACATTATTAAATTGGATAAGTGAATAATTTTAGGAAGCAGCATAAATGTTAGCATGTTTGTGTTACAAACTAGTAAAATGCTCCACTTACTGCTTCCTAGAATAGCAAGAAAGTGGCACATCTCTCCTCAAGAGATCTCAGCATCACACTTTGAGCTATGAGATAAACTAGGTTACACAGGTTTATTGGAAAGTCTGCTTATTGCCACTGGGAAAAGAGCATTTAATAGACTTGGCTAATAAAGAGTCTATAATAATGAAACAGGTCATGTGAATACATAAATACCTCTCAGTGTATTTCCACCTTCAGTAGGACTGAAAGGATAAAACTTCTCAGACCCCAGATTCTCCTGAGTTCTCCTACCAACAGCTCTCCCCCTGTTATTTCCAGGGTGACCAAACAACTATGAAGCAATGAAACTTAGACCTCTAGAATATTTTTTTCAATGCATAATAGTCAATCACAAATATATTAAACATACATTGCATTTAAAAATAACTCCAACAAGCAAGTTAAGATATCGCACTCAAGCAGTGTCTCAAACATAATTATTTAGAAATTTTGTTGCAGAGAACAGTTATACACATCTATATTTTTAGTGTTGAACAGCTACTGTAAAATCAAGCAGTTACAAAACCAATACATTCTTTTATTAAGAGCTTATATGATGGACACCAATTTATGTGGAAAGCTAAGGCAAACCCAAACACTTTGTCTTCAATGCCCCTGTTTTCACAGCTATAATTTCATATTCCTCAATTTATCCCACCTTGAACAAACATGGTTTCAGCTGACTCCTTCAGTGCTTGCTTCACTTTCCTTTACTGTGGTCAGATAGACTGATATTCTCCTTAACTTAACCTTGATCTACTCCTGAAGCCAGATCATTATGTGAAAGTTAACTGGACCTTCAGAATCTGTTAAGCCTTTCTCTCGTCAGTTGTGATTAATCTCTCTCCTAATGTAACACAGACCCTATCTCTTCCATTTCCACTGAAATAGAGATGAATTATGTCACTAGTTATAAGACTAGCAATTTCATAAGCTGCTCACAAAGTAGAAACACAGTATGTATCTTCAGAAAGAGAAAATATAAACCCAGCTATTTAAGACTGAATACAGCAAAATTCCTTTGTTATCTTGATTTTTCAGGTTGTTCACTTGACTTCTACTGCTAGCCTTTAGTTGTGTTTTTTTTTAAATTGTTGTTTGTTTGTTTTAATCATTCATTCATTTTATGAAACATTATAGAACAAAATGCATCTGGGATATTTTCTTAAGGTATTCTCAGGGTTGATTTGCCCCTCTGTCAGATGCTGTAAACTCTCTAATAGTAGTGTTCCAATCATAAAAACATGTAAACAAATTTGTTCTTTTTTACCTTGTCCTCAATATATTAATCTGATGAAGCTAACAAGCTGTACAGAATAAAAATGTAGTTAAGTCAGATTAACATCACTGTTTGAAGCGACTACAAGCTAGACTACAATCAAGACTATTCAACATTAAATCCATTTTATAACCATTATGATAATCAGTCTAGTAAGAAAGTGATCATTTTCAATTTCTTTCAGATTGAATGTCAGGATAACTCTACTATTAAGTTGATTAACTCAGCTTTATCTTCTTCCAAATGGGTTGTTTTCAATAGAAACAGCTAACTCCACAGAATTCAAGCATAACTTCAGAAATTCAGATAACAGACATACAAGCACAAAACTCAGTTCTCTCATTCATTTTGTACCACAGTGGCCACAGCAACTTACTGACATGAGCTGAACTTCTTTGATGTAATTTAAAGGAATTCTAAGCTTGGAAATTGCAGAAATTTATTCTCTAAACAAGCTTGAAACATTACAAAACCAAAAGTCAGTTCTTTTTGCAACTGTCAGATTTCTAAAATAAGGACATAACTGATAATGATAGCATGTACAACTTGCTTTAACAATCTGATGAAATTTCTGTATTCATAAGACAGAACCCGAGCACCCTCAGTTGAAGTTCTAAGATGAAAAATTAAGTTTATCTAAAATGGATTTTCAAAAATTTTTTAAATAATGGCAAACCTCAGAGTAAGTTATTTATGTACCTGGAGCTTTTTCAAACTTGTACTTATATGCCCTGTCTGTTTTGGAGTAGAATACAAATGCTACCATTTCCACTGGATCTATTCATGAAACAGCAAAGAGCCAGCCTATTTTTAAGTAACATTCAGTTAACCATCATAATATTTGTCATGTAGTACATATCCAACTCAAAACCCCATGGCTCCAGTGGTGGGCTGTTTTTTCCTCCTGTTCAGGGACTACCATAGAACTACCACCTTGGAATCCAAGACTTTTTATGATCCTACAAGCTGGCAGTAATAACTGATGCCAAATTCATACACTTGTAACCTCTAAATAAGAGAAAAAAATATTTAGCTAATAGTGTTTTTAAATACATTTCCATTTTCTAGTTGACTGAAAATAAAGATGTGAGAACCTCACACATTACCTAGATGTAGATTTTAGTAGTACAGGTGGTTGGTCTCATTAGACTACTTTTAAACATCTACTATATTTAATACAGAAATTTTGAGCTATGGTTTAAAAAAAAAGAAAAGTTTTGGAAAAGAAAGTACATATCTTTCACCAAAAAAACATCTTCACAAACAACATGCTATATGTGAAGAGCTAATATCTTTCCATAATTAAACTCCATAATTGAACCATAATTAAAATCACACACAGCCTTCAAGAAAAAGCTCAATACCAACTACACATATGCCATCATATCACAACATCAACTTGCAGATAGGTCAGATATACTCAAAGAAAATTTCTCTCTCACTGTGAGGGAAGAAATAATTGTCTTCCCCCCTCCCCCCCACCTTATTTAAAGAGTCTTTTCTCACTGAATTTTTCGTCCTTCTTCCTTTTGCTTCCAGGTGGAGAAAGTGAGAAGAGTGAAACAGGTCCTTGTAACTTTACAGTTAGGAAAACAAATGTTAGCAAGCCACAAACAGAACCACTCTCTCTGTATTTCACTTCCTACATGAAACAGAAAAGATGGTGGTGGCAGGGGAGATCTCTCTTTTATCTTTGCTCACAAAGCTTTATACACACCCCAAAATAGAGACTGAAGCAAAACTTCAGTTTCAGGCTGCTGTTTCCAGAAGTGTATACCAACTCAGGTACAATAGAATAAAGAAGCAAATATTCTCACAGTTGTTGTGAATATAATGTGAAAATGTGAAAATAGGAAAATGGACCATACTGGATCAAAAGCATCTGATCTCATTCAATTTAGTAGGGCAGTCTTCCCTTCTTGTTCCATACATAATGATCAGCTTCCAATGCTATACCTGAGCCTGTGAAAAACCTCTAGAATGAAATAAGGTTAAAATTAAAATAAAATAATAATAATAATAATAATGACCACTTCTGAGGCAACAAGCAGGAAACTCACATTAACAAAAATTGAATCTGTAAGGGGCTTTGCAGTACTTCTGGCTTTCTAGCTATTTCCCACCCCCAAATGAAAATGGTTGATTAGTAGAAGAAAACATATAAACCAAGGCTGCTATAAGTTAGAAGCAAGGAAATGATATTGTCTATGGAAGGGAGACCTCAAGGGACCTTTTTCAACACTTGGGATGTTTAGCCCTGCAACTACAAATGGAACCACAGCATTTTCATTAATTCAGTAATTTTGCAACATTTCTTTGATACCTTAAGCAGCTAAAGTATTTAAAATAATGACATAAAAGAGCCCAAGGGAAAAAGCACATCACTTCATTACTATCAACTCTGTCAACTGCACATACAAGGCAACTTCAGGCAAAAGACTAATATTCTACTTAAGAAGGATCTGAAACACACCTTAAAATAGTTCCAGGCATGGAAATGAGCTAAGAAAATGCTTACTTTACAGGACACATATGGATGTATACATATGCAAAATAAAACTAATTAGTGCTTTTATTAGCCTCCAATCAGCAACTGAAAACCATTAATGGAAGGATTACAGCATCTCTGGTGATGTAAATGTCTTCAAGGACTTGCAAAAGAAGAATATTTGATCCTTGTCAGGTGAATTTATTTTCTACAATCTTCCACTCAAGAGTGGCACAAAAAGACAGCCAAATAAGTTCATTAACATCTGAAGTTATTAGTTTGAGAAAAATCTTGAATTTAGAACCTCCTTTGGAAATCTAAAAGAGTGTTTCAGCATGCAAATAGTGCAAGACCAGATGTGAGAAGAGACATTTTTCTTTAGGTGAGTTTCAGAAAACATCATTTATATCACTTGATCCAATTCCTCAAACACAAAAGTCATACCTGCTAACACTAACTCACCTGCTGTGCAGAGGTACATAACACTGATAGACATGTTGCACAAAGAGCTGCCTTTGTGACCAGAAAGACCTCTGCAGATATCTCCAGACAGAAATAATTACAATTTTTCAGGCAAAACTTTCCAGTTATGATACAGTTATGATAGTTGAAACCCAAGAATAATCAGGAAAACTGGAAAATTTTTCTAATTCATACTTCTGTTTCTTTCTATTCATTAGTTTTCTTTTTAAACTTCAGAATAAATCCAGTCATTCCTCAGTGATATACTACAAGGTTTTTCTCTTTCAACAGTATCTCTTGAAGAAAGTGGGGAGAAAACAGATTCTGTTGTCAGCCTTAGAGGTTCTTTTTCAGACTCAAGGAGCTTCTCCAGCTTAAATTTCAGGTTCAGCTTTTGCTACTGTTAATCTAAAAACTGAGTATGTGTTCTTAAATGGTGAAGAAGCAAGCTGTATCAAACCTTGCTTTGACTACTGTGAAAATTTTGGCTGCTACTCAGGAACTGCTATGATAACTTAATTTTTTAAACTCCAGAAGAAGAACTCAAGAAAGCTTGACGCAACAGAGAGAATCATGAAGCACTAGAGAAATGAATAGTAAAACTCATATCCAAATTATTCTTTTCACTAAAAAAACATTTACAGTTTCTTCCTTATATTTTTTTTTTTTGCTAACCATTATGCTCACACACACAAAAAAAAAGAACCACAGCTTTCTTAAATTTCAAGCATATCACACAAAGGCACATTTCAAAATCATTTTCATGCATTTCAGTCATTTTTATTTGTATTTGGGGTTCCAGATGAAAGATGAAATTAGAAAACCAAATATTAATAAGCTGATTTATATATACTCGTGTGATATAGATGGCTTTCCAATTTCATGTTTTCAACATCAGATATTTGCTAAGCACTTCACTGATGTTGAACAGAAAAGCTGGTGCCCATAAACCTAGGGTTGTGGTTAGCGGCAAGAAACCTGCTAGCAAAGTGCCTTCTCACACATACAGGCAAGTCTATGTACATTTAAAAAGTTACGAACATTCTCCAAACCCCCTCACACTGAAAACTTTTTGTTTTCTGTATATAGGTCAAGTTCATGCATAGCCTTTGCAGGATACAGAAAAAACACCGACAGAATAGTCCAATGATCTTTCCCCATCATCTGAAACGATTTATATAAAGATCCTGAGTAGTATTTTATTTCACTTTTTTCTTCTTTCAAACAATTTTACTTGAACTGTTTTAAAATAGTTTAAATAATACAAGCATATAGAGTTAAATACATGGAAGAAAAGGTGAAGTAACTGTTAGAAGTTTTCATTGTTGCTCCTACTGAAGGCAAAATGTCATGAAAAGGTTCCTAGCAACACATCTGAAAATAAATGCTATTCATGGGACTAATTCTTGAATATAAGAGCAGAAAACTTGGGATCATATCCAATCTAAGCAGGAAGTACTGTAGAAGAAAATCACTGCCCTTTCTGAGTCTATATGGAAAATATCATGCTTTCTTCCCATGCTGAAAGTTGCTGGCATCACATACGCATCTTTGAAAGCTGAAATGTCATGTTCACTCTGGGAGAGAAAAGAATCCTCAGGTGCTCATTACTACTTAAAAAGTGTTTCCACAGAAACCAAACCCCAGGCTTTCTCTACATGATCAGCTTTTAAAGGTTAATTAACAATAGCAAATGATAAAAATTTATAACCTACTGATTATATATTTTTAATAACATAATTTCCAATCTTTTATCATTGGGCTGAAGCTTAAAATGCATGATCCTGCTGCTCACATTTAAGAAAACTATGGGAAAAAACACACTTAATATTCTAATAAACCTTTTGTTCTATGCTGGAGATATGGAACCCATTCATTTTCAATTACTAAATCTCCAAGTCAGATTTTAAGCAACTTTGAAATAAACAACTTCAAAAACATTCTATTATTAGTCTACTACAACACTGTAGCATTAAAATCTGGAAATGCACTTAAAGGAACATCTATAACTAGCTTGTTTTTACAATTTCAGTGGCAGATTTTCCTATAGAGTTTCTAGTTTTCTGTAAGACTAACACACCTTTCTGCCATGAAACAAGAACTCAAACAGATGTTCTCAAGTTCTGTTATTTTGAAGCAAAAAATTATTTCCTTATTAGTTCTTGACTTCTAGTACCTCAATAATCCAATGCAGTGGTTTTACCTTGTATTCTTAAATTCATGTATACAATCTCTTACCTGGAGGTTTAGGTGGGCATGGTGTTGACAGTTTGATGGCTGGACTAGATGATCTTACTGATAATTTTTCAATCTTACCAATTCTATGATCTTTATATATTTTGACCAACATGCATAGAAATAGTAGCTAGACAAACCTCAGAAATGGTTTCCAGTTAGCCATACTAAAAGTTGTGCAGCCTTAATTGAATATATTAGTATACTTATCTGAATCTCCTGAACATCTTCACTGCTCAGAACAGGCGAATAGAAACTATCAGAGGAAGAAAATTACAAGAAGTAACAACAATGAATGCAGGAAGACCCACAGCCTTCCCCAGTCTTACCTACCAAGTCTTTATTGTGATTAAGGTGAGGTTATGATGTTACAGGAATGATCACAGGACATTTACCAATTTTCAAAGTTCAAAATGACTTTCGGTTAAATATAAAGGCAGCATTTATTAGTAGCTAATCATTTGTGGCTTAAAACAAAGACAGATCTAGCTTCTCATGCAATTTTCAAAAAATAAATGAATGGTAGTTTTTAGTGTAGTTGCTGGAAGCCAAATTGGAAGACAGAAAAAAAATTAAATAGATATGCTGTCTAACTCAGGTTAAAACTGTCTATTTAGAAGATTGGTACTGTAGCTTAAAAACAAAATTCATCACTAATACAAAAGACTTCAAGACTATCCTGGGCTTTAAGAACTCAGCCTCTTCATTCAACCCAGGACAAGATCAAGTTTCCAACTGTTCCAGCATCTGCTTTCTGCAGATGAACTGACAACTTTCTATATTCACATTGGTCCTTGTCCTGTTTTCAGCCAAAACAGCTTCAATAGCACACTGATGTTCAGTTGCTGTTGAGAGATGGGAGCATGCCCCGGGCTGTGTCAGACCATGGGGAAGTTCCACCACCTTTACAGCACAGCAGCAGGGGCAGGGCAGTCAGGATGAGAGAAATGGGCCAAGGGTGATTGACACTGAATTTATATTTTTACATCTTACCTCCTATTATTTATCTAACTATCACAGAATTGTAGGGGTTGGAAGGGACCTCTAGAGATCATCTAGTCCAATCCCCCCTGCCAAAGCAGCTCCGTAGACCAGGTTGCCCAGGTAGGCATCCAGTTGGGCCTTGAATGCCTCCAGAGAAGGATACTTCACAACCTCTCTGGACAGCTTGTTCCAGTGCTCTGTCACCTCCACTGTGAAGAAGTTTCCACTCACATTTGTGCAGAACTTCCAATGCTTCAGTTTGTGGCCATTTACCCTTATCCTATCGCCACACACAGCTGAGAAGAGTCCAGCCTCATCCTTTGTCTCCCACTCTTTATATACTTATAGATGTAGATTAGAACCCCTCTAAGTCCTCTTTATTCAAGGCTGAACAGACTCAGGTCACTCAGCTCTTCCTCATAAGAAAGATATTTCGGCCCTTTGTCATCTTTGTAGCCTCTGCTGGATGCTTTTCCTGTCTTTTTTGTACTAGTGAGCCCAGAACTGTACAAACTACTCCAGGTAAGGCCTCAGCAGGGCAGAATAGAGGGGGAGGATCATCTCCCTCGACCTGCTGGCCATGTTCTTATTAATGTATCCCAGGATCCCATTGGCCACCTTCTTCTATCTCACTGTCTCTACTTCCAGAATTGAGGGACTGGTTACGAGGCATCTAGAGCAAACACACAATTATGATATTAAGATAGCCAGCCATTAATTTGTAGCACTACAACTAGAATTACAGGCAAGCTTCTGCCTTTCTGGTCTCGAGGCCGAAACCACAATGCTTTAGTACAAAACATTTGGACTTTATATATCCAGAAAATAAGAAGAAGAAGAAGAAAAAACCCACCTATTCACTCCTCTCAGTTCCAATAACTGTGTAGTTAACTCCCCTATGCCAAATAATGCACAACATTATTTTGATGGCAGTACAGATGACAATAGTAATCAGATTATTTTGAAGCTTAATAAGCTTTTGTTTCCTTTATCTCTAGTTCATTCACATTTTAAATTTGAAATCTTTTCAATACAACAACAAAAAAATTACAATCTTTAATATATGCTTACAATGGGAAAAAAAGGAGCCATTATATCATGAACCACAAGCAGAACTGCAGATTCAGATTGTACTACACCAACATGAAAAAAATTAAGCTAGCAAGCCCAATGCTTGTTCCTCTAATCTTCAAAAAACTTTAAAATCCGCTATTTGAAATTCCTATAACACTACACAATTGATGCATAACTGTCAAAAAAAAAGTCTTGAATAAATGATCCCATATTGTAAGGCAATTAAAACTTCAACCTTAGTAGGTAAAACTATTTTGTTTCTTTGAATCTCTCTAGAAATATAGTGCAATTTCTGAACACATAATCATGTATTATATATACACACACAAGTGTTTCAAGCATACATAACAGGAAAGCATCTGCAATCCTTTCACCACAAGGGAGTGATTCCATACTTCTAGTTTATCAGATTTACTCATGGCTTAACAACATTCATCTGCTTCATTATATTTGACTAGCACAACAACCCAACAAGCATCAATTGCAAGCCAATTCTCAACCTGAAGAAAGGATTTGTAGCCATAACTCAGCAATAATGAGCTGGTAGCATTTGAATATTCACCACAGGAGGGCAATGCTGGTACAACAACAGGAAGGTGTACACCTGTGCAGGCTCTCCTGAGTCTAGTCTCCCCACTTCCAATTGACTAGACATTTCTTAGACATGAGGAACATCTGTATTACCAAAGTGCAGATCATGAGAAAGGAGGCTTCTTAGCTGAGGATCGTTCTTATAGCAGTCTTCCCTTTGGCTTCCAGATTGAAAAGGATTTGTTTCTAGACAATTCAGGCCATGGACAAAAGAAGTGGAAGCGCTGGTTCAGTGAGTATCAGTTTAAACTGTATGAATTATAACCAAAAGAGCGTGAAAATCATCCATTTGACCAGGGTAAAGTAAACATATTCAAATATTCAGTAGCAAAATATTCTTGATGTCAATCAAAAGATAATTAGGATACCATCACAGAATATAAAACCAGACAAAAAGGAATTCAGAAGTCAATCATTTTCCTAGTTCCACTAGAATTATAATACTCTACTACTCTTGTTTTTTTTTTAATTCACCTTTCTCCAATAAAGGTACAGAAATATCTACCCAAATTACTGAAAATACTTATTACACATTATGAATACTTATGATACTTTGAGATGTAAGTTACTCTGATGTAAGTACTTTGGGATGTAAGAATCTCTCAATGATTGCCTCATTTTTAATCTAGATTCTTTCATAATTATTAGTGTCTTACTCCAAGATTAGAGACACTAATTTCTTCTGATCATAATTAGTTTGCTTGTTACCAGCAAAATGTTTTTGAATAGCCTCAACTCCTGCAGAAAAATCTCCCTTCATAAATATTAGTGGAGGAATTTGTTCCATCCTTATATTCTAACAAGTTCATGAACTTAAAAGAATAATTGCACCCCACTTAACTTGAGCTGTTTCAACCTAAAAAAAAAAAAAATTGCATGCTTGTTGTATCTAAAAGATATCTTAGAATAAAGTAGATTATGTATATATTTTCAATGACACAAGCATGCTTGAAACTCATTGCTATCCATTAGACTTCTGCCACGCAAATCAGTAAAAAAGTATTTCTGCTGAGTCTTTCCTAGCCTCAAAGTAATGATTACATACTACCAGCAGTAATGTTCTATGTTCTAAAGCACTATGTCAAGTCATAGAAAAGTTCAGAAAAGTTATAGTAGTAAGAGAAAATAGTTGAAGTTTGTACTTTAATCATTTTCATATCCTACTAGAAACAAATCCCACTTGTGATTTGCCATTCCCGTCCTGGGCTGCATCAAAAGAAACATAACTAGCTTCTGCTCAGCATTCATAAGGCTCCACCTGCAGTACAGTGTTCAGCTCAGGGGTACCCAGCACAGGATAGACCAGCAGGTTGCCTAGAGCAGCTGTGGATACCCCATCTTGGAAAGGGCTCTAGATAAAGCTGGATAGGGTTCAGAACAACCTAACCGAGTGTGAGGGGACCCTTCCCGTGGCAGGAGGGTGGAACTAAGTGGTCTTTAAGGTACCTTCCACTTCAACCCATGCTATGTGGTAGAGCAATATGCAGATGCCTGCTGATTGCACAACTGATAAAAACAGACACTGCCAATGTTAAGCAGATCTGCTGTTACTTACTTTTGGTTGATTATAGGGAGTATTCTTACTTAAGGATTAGAAGCTTCCCACTTGTAAGCTTCTGTAATACGGCTACTCAGAAAAAAATTTTTCCTGCTATATATCAACATTGTTTTCCTTAAGCACTTAGAATTCAGAAAAACAATACTTTGAAGTGCTTGTTGTTGAGACGATCTATACAGACATAGATGAATAATTATTAATGTACCATACTTGTACACATGAAAACCAGACCAACTGTACACTAAAAAAAACTACGTATTATTCTCAGGCTGAGTTTTCCAGGCACACTAACATGAAGTGTTAACAAGTCAGAAATCTGCAGTGAACATGAATTCCTTCATGGGTGCTGTACAGAAATTCAATCAACCCTGAACTTTGGCTTTAGGACTGTTTGTATGCTAGACTCATTTCATAGAGTTCTTCAAAGCCTCCAAATAAACTAGGATATGTTCTAGGGCTCTATGATCCCCTCACATGTATCTACTTCCTTTTGTAGAATCTAGCTCATAGAGCAGCATTTAAGAGTCCAAAACAAGGTGTAGCATTTATGTTTCTTGTTATATACATATTTCTTATCTGGTTCTAAAACTCTGATAATATTTCAAACTATTAATTTTAAATTTTTGAACAACTGTGAAATTTCAAGCTAATCTGATATAATATCTGTTTTTTATAGATTGTATATACTGAAATGCATTTTTTCTGTATACAAACGAAGCTTTAAATGCTTTAAGATAGAGAAGTCTAGCTCATACATGCAACCCTATTCATCTTGGGCACAAAAAAAGACTGTGCAGAGTTATAAAATTCATCAAATTATATCTACTACCGTGAGGCAGTTTACCTGATGGTAAAAATCAACAAACATGTTTCTCTCGCTTTCTTTAGACAAAAGTATTCACCACACAAAGTTCAATGCTTTATCATCTCAAATGAACTATTTTTAAAATGTAAAATAATAAGTAATGTATTGAACCGCAGATGCAAACACAAGTTGCTATATAAAATGGAGCTTAGTCTGACATTTTCTACCATTTCTGAAATTTTTACCATCCATTATTGCCTGTTTTCTACTGTTCTTATTGCTATAGGTTATAGTCACACAACGGTGCTAATAGGGGTTTTGTTCTGGTTTCCCTTTCATAAAATAGCTTAGGTTAGAAGGGAGCTTGAAGATCACCTAGATCCAACTCCCCCACCATGCACAGCGCTGCAACATTACATGTTTGAACATCAGCTTCTAGAAAATCACCATCATAAATCCTTTTTTCTTACATCTTTCACACTTTTCCCACTGAAGAATTGCACCAAGTCACCCAGAATGACCCTTCCACGTACTGAAGTACTTAAGTTTATGATGCAGCAAGAATCTGCACCTGCTGGAGTGAGTGGTTCCATTTTATAAATAGAAACATACGACACTGAGTTTCCAACGTGTTCAGTTTGTGGACACAGTTACAGTATTTTGATGCCACTTGGATTTAATCTTCTCTTCTAATTCACTCCTGTCTTCTCAAGTTCACTTATCAAAGTGCATAATAAACATACACCCATTTTTCACGTGGTCTTGGGGAAGACCTATGATTTAGCACAAATCAGTTAATCCCAGCACCTCAGTTTATGTAAGATCCTGAGGAATACAATTTTAACAGACAACACTGATGCTAGTTTGTGATAACAATTCTTGCACATCAAAGAAAAGTAAACACGCTCTTCTTGTATACAGCACTATTAAAGAAATGAAATCACAGGAAATACTGGAGACTAGGTTGTTTATAAATGAGTACAGTATGTAACTGTCTCATTTAATTACAGATTTATAGGTCTCTTTAACTTTATGTTGCAATTTTTCTACCGTATCATGGCTTCCCATACATACTTTCTTTTGCAGATGGGATAAAATTCAAGAACATCATGGTCGTGGCTGAAATTAATTTACTTCCTAGTAACTAATTTTACTGGGTTTTGGATTTACGATGAGAATAACATTGATAACACACCAATGTTTTAGTTGGAGCTGAACATTGCTTACAATGAGCTAAGGTGTAAACTTCCCACATTGCCACAGAGGAGTATGAGAGTAAACAAGATGCAAGGGGACAGAACAGGGACAGCTGACCCCAAATGGCCAAAGGGATGTACAATACACCACATGGCATCAAACTGAACAACAAATTCAGCTACTACTCAGAAACCAGCTGGGCATCAGTTGGAAGATGGTGAAAAATTGCACTGTATATCACTTTATTTTCTTTCTCCCTCTTTCTTTGATTTTCTTTTCCTTTATTATTAAATTCTCATATGAGTTATTGCACTTGTTATAATCAAGAGAGAAGAAAAAATTGATATCATCAGCTCTGTATAGAGTTATGTTCAGTTATGATATTTTCCAAATTTTTTCTTAATTTACTATGAGAAATGGGTGAGTCTTCAAACTTTCTATCAGAAGATATTTCACAAGCTTCTTTAGAGAGATATATGCAAGATCTTTTCCACACTGTGACTGTAGGGAAAACTTTTCTTGTCTTAGAAAACAGTTCACAATAAGTTTTAGAAATGCAGCGCTGTGACAGATCTACTTTTGCAGGAGGTAATAATATGGTATGTACTAAGTCATGGAAGAGGTCACTCATTTCAAAATTGTGGGAATGATATTACAAGAACAGAATCAGAAATATGCTTTATTTGACAACTTATTTTTAACGCTGCTAAACAGCAAGTTTTTTTTGTTTGTTTCATAAATTATATTTCTATAGGTTTATGTTTTTTTACCTCTTTGGAGAAACATATCCTCTTAGTAGCACTTAATGTATTAAGTCAGTAGCTATCATAGGGGTACATTTTACTAAAAGCTCTTCATATTTTTTTTTCCTTTTATAATCACAGCTTGTGTCTACGGGGAGCAACAAAGCAGGTGTTATTTCCGGTAGTGGTACAAAGGAGTCAATGTATTTAATGAAATATGTAGATTTTTCACAAGTGATATAAGGACAGATATTCCATAAGGGGGTCAACATTCACTTTGAATGGAATGAAAGTCCACCTCAGGTTGATTTTGGCATGGGATATCAGAAACAAATAAGAAGGGCTTCTTTAAGTATCTAAGTATATCAGGGCCCTGGTGACACAGAACAGTATAGAAAGCAGAAGACAAAAGTATTCACTTCACCTCAACCTTAAAAGACAGGACCAGCCGCCAAGATAAACCAGGCTTCAAAGATCACAGAGAGAGTCTGGAGGAAAGACAACTGGTTTTTTGTGAAAGATCAGGACAGGAAATACTTTGCCAAACTGGCTGTGTATAAGTGCGTGGGACTGGACAGGATGCACCCATAAGTGCTGAAGAAACTGACAGATGTAATTCAGATTCCAGTCTCATTAGGAAAGGTGTCATGGGGCTGGAGGAAAGGAAAGATTACATCAAGAAGGACCAAGGCAAAGATCTGAATGTGGTCCTGGGCAAATCACTCTAGATGGCAGGACCAGATGATCATCAGCTGCCCTTCCAATTCCAACCATTCTATAATTAGAAGCAGAATCAAGATGCAATCTGGAAAAAAAAACACCAAACCCTAACTATAATTGTTCAGTGAGATTCCAAGTTTACCTTCAAAATGAGTCACAAAGCAATAATTTTGAAAGTGCAGCAGGGCTAAATATTTTCTTCATAGGATAAGCATATCCATACAAACTGTTGTTTGTTTTTTTTAAAGACTTTATTAGCAAATGTAGATATCAGAATTTCTTATCCAGGCACCTGCACAAAGCTTTAAATTGTAATTAGATGTAAAGAAGGATGACTGCTCAAAATTCTAAAGCATTGAAACCCTAGACCTTCCATTTAGCTCTTTATTTAAAGGCACAGATAAGTGAATGAATAATGTGATCAGTCATCTGAAAATCCAGAACTGAACATAACAGCAAGCTGAATGAATTTTAACATCTTCAGCTCAACACAGGGAAGAGAAAGGAGTAAGCAAACATTTGAATATAACACTGACTGTACTTTTCATTATGATGAAAGACTTAAGAAGTTCAATTATATACCTAGCCAGCATTCCTTCCAACAACTAAAGCATTTCCTTTGACACATTTGTTTCACTCTTCCTTTCTTAGAAATAGAGATTTAGTCTAAATTTTTACTTCTAGCCATTTAAGTACTTTTTACTGGATCGTTTTACACTTTGAAACATACATAGATGTTCATATTACACTTCCACTAAAGGTATGGTGAATGAGGTTGCAAGAGACTATTTCTGCACCTTTGTCTCAAAGCTTGCTGTTGGATAACTTCAATGGTTGAAGTTTAAGTTGAAGTACTCACTTGTAATTAGACAGATCCTCTACACAAATTTCTAAGCTGGGAAACGAGGATGAGTTTAAAAAAAAAAAAAAAGGATTTTTAAATTAAAGTAAAAAGGAAGCTATATTGATTTTCAATATATCTGCATACCTCCTAAAGAGAGATTTGTAAAACTGGAGACTTCATGTAGCACTTCTATCCACAGTTAGCATTACTGACATAAATAAACTCTGTTCCTAATAAAGACAATCTGGAAATAATCAGGAGATCTTTAACAGCTCTCCCAACAGAACAAAGAATACAGATTTGAACAGCATTTTTTTCCCCTCAATAATCTGAGTTCATTAATGCAATTATACACAAAGCTGATGAAAGAAATCAAAAGAGCCTGGATCTTACTCTAGGTTTTATTTCTTCAATTGAGAAAACACAGATGAGGCAAAGTAGTGACGTACAAGCAGCTTTGCACATGTCATTCCTGCAAGCAATTGCTTGCAGGTCAAGTGTGATATCCTCCAGCTTACATCTATAGAGAAAAAAAAAAAAAACAGGGGAAAGAGTGGAAGAACTTTTAAGGTTTGTAGACAATAAATACAGATAATAATATAATAACCTTACACAAACAGTCTTACATAATTCTTATTCATTACAAGATTATCCATTCTGGGCTGAACAAATCAATAGATTAGCCCTCTCAGGGCTGAAAGAACTTAGTTCAAAGATTTCGTACCTCAGCTGATGGCCTCCTAAAAGAAACAAGGACACAGCTGTCCAAGACCTGCCGGTAAGAACTCCTGTGACAGTAAGGCTGAAATAACTGCTGCCAATAGCCTACTTTTACAGCCAAGAGACTACAGAAGCTGGTCGAAAAAGAACATACAGAAGACTAACACTTGTAGTGAAAGACTATCACTTACACAATGCTTTGCTATAGAAACATTTATATGGGTCAGATTCGCAGAGAGAATAAGCAGAAAGCCTGATCAGTCAGACTCACTGCAGCTGAGAAGTGGAAGACTGCTACATCTCCAGCTGCAAGGTGTTCCATCTGGCAGAATCATCCAAAGATAAATACAGTAAGGCTCATTTCTAAAGAAATTAATTCAACATATGAAAGTAATACAGTTTACACAATAAGACTCAGAGGAATTAATATAGCAATACACTGAAATGTGAAGGTTAAATTCAATTCTTACTTCCCATCTCAATATTGAACCAGGAAGTCAGGTACTGGCAAGGGAAAAAACGAAGCACACTGAAAAGCTGCACTTTTAACTCTTGTGTCCTAGACTTCAGAGTACACACAGTACATTTTACTCACTGGGGCTTGGGTTTTGTTGTTTGCTTAGTTTTAATTGTTTGGTGGCAGGGGGGAGGTCAGGAAGAGAAAAATAAGTAGACTGCATCCTCAATATAGCCACAGAACTGACTAGAATGCTTATTTTCATTTGCACAAATGTTATTCAGTACTTAATTAAAGAAAAATATATCTCCATATTTATACATGTTTCTAAAAGCTTCTTCAAGAAGCACTTCGAATTTCTAGGGTCAATTAGAAAGCTTCCATTTTCTGATTGTGTGATTACCCAAGAGGTCACAAACGTGACTGAAAGCCTTACATGGATTTAGGTTATTTTTTAAAACAGAGCAGAAAAATTTAAAAATCTGAAATAGATTTCCGCCAATTATGATAAAATGGAAATTATTTCAATACCATAGAATTTTTAAGCTTCTCTAATAGACTACTGATATATTTAGCAATTTAGCACAATTTCTACTTTCCAGGCATGCAAGGTCCTTAGAAACTCTTACTGTTATCCTCCACCTGCCCCTATTCATGTCTTCTACTCAGACAGCCTGTCACAAGCAAGCCCTTGTCCCTGATCAGAAGTGCAAATCATTATCAGAATGCCAAAACTAAATAAGATGAGCAATTCAGGTAGGAGTATTCCTGATCCTTTCTGCAGTATTTTAATTCAATAGCCCATCTTTTGATCCTGAACAGATTTTTGCTGTACAGTTTTGTTTAATTCTATTTACCAATAATTTCACAGCATTTATTAGTGCCCCACTGCCCAAAGACCTAAATGTAACTTCAGTGGATGCAGAATCTTCCATGTTTAAATCCTTCTATAATTGGTTTTAATTAAAATATTTTTCCAAATCAGATGGACAAAAAGCATTTATTCATGTGCTAATCAGTAAACCTACTCTCACAGTGATTTTTTTTTTTAAACTCTCTGCAAGAAGGCCTTGGAAGTTTGATCATTCTCTTCCCAAACCAAATCTCATTGGAAAAAAAAAAATACTACCATTACACAGAACATGCTTGTTTGGGATGCAAATAATTTTCAGCCCTTCAGACTGTCAATCTGAATCTATACCAGGACAGCAGGAAGCACTGGACTCTCTTCTCAAGTGGTCAATGTTTTGAATAGTATTCAGTCCATTTACAAAAAACCGTCATATTCACTTCCTTAACGTTTTTCATGACCACTAAATCAATTATATGTGGTATCATAACACACTTCTCAAACATACTTCTCATAAGCACAACAGCTTTTAGAAAGTCACTATACCTGGAGAACACAACACTCTGGGCTCTGCATACAATGCTCAAAAAGAGAAATTAAGCAAGAAGACAATTTTATTTGATCATAAAATTGCATCTGATAATGCCTGGGGAGAGGGAACTTTTGTTTGGTTTCCACCAGTTTGACCAGGCAAAATACAACAGCATGTGAAGCTAATGCAAGTCAAAGAAAACGTATCTGATAGTGACATCTTTGTCACAAAGGACAAATTTCAACTAAGAAGTTATGCTAATTACATGTAAATTTAGAGCTGTTGAATATCAGCCTCAAGCTGTTCAAGAGCAGAACTTAATTTTTTTTTATGCAAGAACTCTTACTGCAGTTTCTATTATAAAGCTGATCTCCAAGCAAATACAGAAACAGCTCTGCTTGCACACTAACTCCAGCCAGATTTTTATTCCCTTGCAGTATAGCTGATGGGACATTCTGCTAGAAAAATTAAATTCCCTAGCTTGCAATTTATCAGACTCTTATCTAAAACATATCTTCTTGCCTCAAAAAGATATGAAAGTAGTTTAACCTATAAAACTGCTCTGGACACCCAAGAAACCAAAGTATGCTGAAGAACAATTCCTTTTTAAGATGAAACTAGCCCTGTTAACAAGACCCTGTACTTTCAATTCAGACAGAAAGCTAAAACATCAGAAGCGGCTGACCACAAATCTTATTCTCCTATGTCAGGGATGCTCAAGGTCAGCAGCATCCAGGACTGGTAACCACATAACAGTGAGCAGCTGCACAGCAGGGCCAGATGCAAGCTCAACCTCTTGCCTGACCTCCTCAGATCAGCAGTGGTCTCCCTGCCAGGAAGGTGGGACAAGACCCAGGAAACACACACAGCAGGCAGAGGAAAAATGAGCTTGTGTGAGAAGTAGTCAAGTAGGGTAAAGATTCATATTTCATTTGTTCTTAAATAAACCCCACTGTCCAGTATTCACTGAGAGCTGTTTATTCACTCATTACAAGCCATTTGTCTATCCAACTCCCAATCTTCTTCTCAGACCCAGACTCTTCCTCATCCATCAGCCTGGGACTCAAACTTTTCACAGCCCAAGGACAACTCAAGCATGAGCTCTTGCTTCACTTGGGAAACTGCTCTACTACTTGGGAAGCTCCTCCATTACCGATGCTCCAAGGTTCCTTTCTCACAACCAACTCTGAAATCAAGTGGCACAAGGAAACTCACCTACTCCAAATACAATAAATCCTTTAGGAAATGACCCTTGCTGCAGCCATCATTTTGCTTTGGCAGTGCCTTACTAATCTCAACTGCTCTTGTAACTCTGAGCTTTCTCTCAGCCTTGACTAGAAGCTTTGTCGTGAACCAGCAAGTCCATCATATCTAAGAACTCAATTAGTAGCATCTCCAATTTACCTAATCTGGTGGTGTATTCAGCAAAAGTTTCACAGAGCACAGAGATATAAGAAAGAAAGTACAGTTGGGTAACTGAATGTAGATTATTCATTTTCAAGACAGCACTAACAGAGCAAGACTATTTAGGTCCTACATACTGAAAAACGAAAGTTTCCATTACATCATGAAGAGGTTCATTACCACTTTTGTTTTTACCATGCACCTCTTTCTACACTCACACCAGGCTATTATATAGCCACACCTGAGAGCTTGGAGATAACCAGCAAAATCCTCTCTACTGTATTGGCATACCAGTGAACAAGATCCCTTAACACAATTAAGAACTATTAACTATTATAATATCCATGTAAATGTGTATATTTACATATATGGAATTTTATTTTAAGTTTTACTACGTATTAACTTCTTACATATAGTCTCAATGACATGACAAAGAGGGCAATCTCCACAGCATCATGCCAGTATTAGGACAGAAAATTAACTTCAGAAAAATTTCAGAAGCTCTTTGTGATGGGTTGACACCCCTTCCTAAAGGGATAGCCACCCCAGTAATTCGTTGTCAAGCCCGTATAAAAAGCATCGCATGCATTTAATTTTTCACACATATACACATAGATTACTTCAAATCTAATGCCTCCTATTAATTTCCATGGAAACTACAACGCATACAATGAGCACAATAACAGTACTTGATAGAGACAGTTTTCAGCTACAAAAAACACTTTTTCAACATTGTCATCACCACTAACTGTGCATCTTCACCAGCAATGAACAAGAGCTTATGTGTCCCACTCATAAAAATCTGTACCTGTATCAGCAGAGGAGACTCACTGTCACCACTGCTGAAATGAACCACGCACAACCTCACTGTGCTGACATCCACTGTTTGGTCTCCATAAACATTTAGCAAGTGTCAATGAATGTCAATGGGTGCCTTTTTATTTTATTTTATTAAAAAACCCTGTTTTCTGTGAATTGATTCAAGCAGAAATACAGAACTATCACAGTTGTGGAGCTGAAGTGTCTCCTTCTGTATACAATTATTTTGCTAGAAAATCTCCTCAGGATTATGTCTGTATCACTTGACTTTCTGCTTTGTACCTGGTCAGGAAGAGGGTCAATGGGTAAATGAGTAACTTCAACAGTTTACTTGACTTCTTATGCCTCATTACATTACTGAGGGGATTCTCAGCTTATGCATGGCACACTCTTCCATTATAACGGTAAATATTTGCAAGACTCAAAATTCAGATATCAGTAGCTCTGTACTTTTCATATTGCATAAAAGGAGATATTTCTCCACAAGGGATCATATTCCGTGAAAAATGAGTGGTTTTGTAAAAATAACTACAGGAGTTTCTATGGCCACAAATCTGAAGTGGAATTTGCAGCAACAGAGGAGGAGTGAGAATTGATGTTTACTAAAACAAGAAATGAACATACTAAGGGCGTTATTTTATTCTTTTTTCTCCATCAAAAAATTTTGAAGTGTTAAAAATCTTAAAAAGGTTCTATTACTGCATGTTGTCAGAGTAGCTGGTGCATCTTTATGTGCAGTTTTTCTTCTTGAGTAGTATTGCTTGCATTCAGATAAAATATACATGAGTAACTAATACACTTGGAATATCTGCATTACTAACATTAAAATATCTACATACCAGTCAAAGAAGAATTTTCTCTGAAATCTGTTTAAGAATAACCTCTCATTCTTGCTTTGCTTCCCTAAGTATTTATTCTCCCCCTTTCAATAAGGCCTCTCCAGCAAACATCAGGATTTAGAGCAAATATAGTAATTATTATGAGCACATTTTGTTATGTTTCTACCTTTTTTTTGTCTTTAACTCCTCACCCCAGTTCTAGACAAAACAAAAACTGTGGGGGAGTTGGGAAGAAATAACCTTATTTAAGAGCACTTCTTACTTCTCTTGAAACAGCACACTTCCCTAAAGAACCAACAATAAGGAATGAAGTATTCTTCCAGAAAACATAAATACTGTTTTTCTCTAAAAATAATTCCATAAAACTTACCTCTTTCAATAATTTGAATAGCAACAAGAGCTTAGAAAAATATGTAGATTTAAAAGGTATAACCTCTGACAGATTTAGCTGTTGCTTCAACTTATTTCCACTGATTTATCTAACCAACTTCTGTTTCAAAAAAAGCTTTTAAGACAAAACATATAATGAAGATTTTTATTGCTTCCTTCCCCCCCCCCAATATGTACTGGACTTGTTTTAGTCACTGACTGAAACTCAATAAGCTGCAGTATAAATTGTAATACATAGAGCAACCCACTCTTTCTTTAAGATTTTTGAAGATTGATTTGTCTGCTGACAAAGTATTGCATGTTTCATTTATTTTGCTCAACAGTAGACAAACAATTTTCAGTATTTTACACTGGTTTCTGCATCTCCACAGTGAGTTATTTCATTGAAAAGGACTAAGAAAAATGACCAAGTATAAACAAAGCACTTTATTATTCCATTCATTCTCCTAGTTACATCCTGTAACTGTAAAAAAAAGGCCTTTGTTCCTAAAGCACAATGAAGCAGACTGGCTGAACGTTACTGCAAACTAAAGACTGTAATCCTTGTCTGTTTTAAATTAACACCACTTCAACTGATGGCAGAGCCATGTCAGTTTTCAGCAATTCAAAATATGATTGAAGGATATGGGATTTAGAATTGCTTTTTTTTTTAATGAAAAAAAAAATCTTCAAGACCAACGCATTTATCTTGCCACCATGAATCTCTGTAGATGCATAGCTTTCAGCTGAAATGTCAATTTAAAAGCAATGCTAAGAGAAGAAAGCGTATATCAAAGATGGCCTGGCAGAATTTATCAGTCTTTTGTCTTTGCTCACATTATATTAACATCTACAATTTCCCAAGAAACCACCGCATCATGTTATTATTACCAACTAATTCCTATTAGCAAAAGAATATCTCCATTTAGCTGGAAAACCTAAGCATTTCGTTGTACTTAATTATGACGCCTTTTTATTAAAAATGTTCAGTGTGATCACCAAGTTAATTCTTCATACACATTTCCATCTGCATTTAATTGTTTGCACACATAAAACAAACAAATATTTCCACATGGCTTGCCAACAAGACTTAATTCTACTCATCAGCAGTGAAGTTTAAGTTCATTTTTATTCACATCTTTTCCCTTCTTATAGGTCACTGCATGGCACAATAGCCCACTCAGTGTCTCACAGCAGCTGTTCAGCAGCACCTGAGAGATCTGGTGTTCCAGATATAAACTTCTGCCTTTTCAAGTTTTCCCTTCATTTCAGAATGCTGTTAAAACAGACAAATTAAGCACCCACCTCTAACAGGAAATCTGATATTCTACCTGGGTATTCACAAATCAACATTTCAGAGGAAAAAGTAAGTCATAAGTACTGTGTAGAACCTTGTTCTGCACAAGGGAAAAAATGCCCCTTACTATAGAGAGCACAGAACTAAAATGTAATGCAAGAATACCGGGAAGAAAATGTAAAATAAGATTACTCTGAGAAATAGTAGATGCCCTACTCCTGGAGGTATTTGAAGTCAGCCTGGACTGGGGCACTGGGCAGCCTGATCTAGGTCTGATTCAGTCACTGGCTACCCTGCCTACAGCAGGTGGGTTGGAACTAGATGGTCTCCAACTTCCCTTCTACCCCAACCCATTCTATGATTATATGAAAGTAGTCAACTTACCAGAGGTATCATCGTGCAAGTGACATTCAGCCATAACATTTGGTGCCTTCTTCAGTGACAATCCAAACACTGTCCATGTACATACACTTCCATTACCTCCATCAACAGCTACCTGGAAGAAATAGGTAGGTCCAAATTATGGTTGGACTAGATGATCTTGTAGGTCCTTTCCAACCTTATAAACCTATGAATAATTAGAGCTGACTGACAACTTCCAGCTTTTAACAACATATTTCAGTACCAGGACTATACAGGATAAAGTCTCAAAGAGAAACAAAACGCATGATGCACAAGATCTGCAATAAAGTAATATCTCCCATCCTTAATCCTACAACATCTAGATGCTGTCTTCCACAACTCATTTAGCACTCACAGTCAATCTAATTTCTCATTGCTTTTTCAAAATGCAATGACAGAGGTTGTTTAAAAGTATAGATCACACACACCCATACCCTCCTAACCTTTTGGTTAGTCAAATACTTCAACACCACTGAGAGACATAAACCCTCTATAACTCACAGTGATGGTTATACAGACAACCTCATTAATTATGGTAAGCCGTAAGCATGGACAAACATTCAGTTCAAGCATATTAGTTATTTTATGGGATGCCTTGTGTTGGAAGGGACTACAATTCCAACACCCTTGCCTCAAGAGGATTGCCAGCTACTAGATTGAGTACTAGTTCAGATTGCCCAGGGCCCCATCCAACCTGGCTTTAAACACCTGTAGGGACAGAGCATCCACATCATCTCTGGGCAGAATGTTCCAGCACCTCAGCACTTTCTCAGAGAAAAACTTCCTCCTGACTACTCTAAACCTCCCTTTAGTTTAAAGCTATTTCCCTTTGTCCTATATTATTATCTACCCACATAAAAATGTTGATGTTCCTCATGTTTATAAACTTCCTTTAAATATTAGAAGGCCACAATTAGGGCTCCCTGGAGCCTGTTCTTTTCCAGGCTCAACAAGTCCAGTTCCTTCAGCCTACCTTCATATGAGAAGTGCTACAGCTCCTGGATCATCTTCGCAGCCCCTCTCTGGACCCTCTCCAAAGGTCCTACGTCCTTCCTGTGTTGGGAACCCCAGACCTACATGTAGTTTCCAGATGTGACCTCTTGAGGGCAGAATAGGTCCCCACTGTCATGTAGTCAAGTTCCCTTCTCCCTGATGCTGAACTTTTATAGTATATATTTTGAATCTCCACAAAATTACACAAGAATAAAGTATCAGAAGAACTTAAGAACAAGTAACAAACATTGCACCTGATTTGTTTGACGATCACGGTCCAGGCAAACTGGAAAAGGCTGTTCTAAGTGTTGGCCACCTCAGAGCTAACAGATTCTGCACAGAAATGCAGACTGTGGTATGACAAAATGCAAATTTGACCTGAATAATCGACTTTTTTTTTTTTAATCAAAAAAACTCCAGGTCAGTGATTCAAAGCCATTCCAGCATGTTAGGGGACAGAAGCTGTTTTAATTTACCATCTGTTAAGGGGATTTCCTGAAGCATGACATTGAACTCTATTGAATTCTAAGCTCATATGTCTGTATCACAGCACTCTCAGGTGCCACTTGACAAAGCATCTTGTTGCCATAGTCAGGCAGAATACATGTTTCAAGTTTCTCTCTTCCATCAGTAACACCTACAAACGACAAATGACTAAAGCATGTATACAAAGCTAATACTGAGGGTATCCCATCATCTTTACTTTCAGAAGAACATAAAGCACAATGCACAAATTCATCACTGTTACTTGTGCAGTGTCCAAGAATTCAGACAGGGACTGTTCATACATTCAAGGGATGTACAGCAGCAGGTCCTTCCTGCTGCATAGATGGCTTCAAAGATCCCTGCAGACAGAAGTCAACAGCACTGGATCTCACCACCACTATGCAACTCTTTTGGCTATCTCTAAGTTTACTTTAAAAACCCATAAACATAGAAGTCCAAATGAAATTGTCTAATAAGATTTAATGATTTCCTAACACCAATTTAAAATGTTTCCTTAATGGAATATTACAGTATGTAATCTTATAAGAGGCATCTCTTAAGGTTTGCTAAAAGCCTTTGGTTGTTTTCCCAGAAAAGGCAGATAGATATGCTTTCCAAGTTCAACTGCCTTCAGCCCCTTTCCATTTAAACCATAGTTAAAATTGCATCAGGTTCATTTATGTCAAGAAATTGAATCAAATAAGCACGCAGCTACATGTATGCAAATTGCAGAAATACCTAACTCAATGAAATAATTAATATGGTAGGCTGCTCTTAACTTGAGAATATTTGAAAACAAAACAAAGGTAAAAATGTGTTTAAGGCTTGAATTGTAAAAACAGATAATTAGGCATGAAAAAAGGAAACAATAACAGTATGCACTGCCTCACCTGCAGTATTGTTCAAGGACTTTAATCTTTAAGTATACAACTTTTCCTTCAGGAAGCCTTCAGTTTTCATTTCTGAACATGTCACAGCCAGATTTGCTTTAAGCAAATACCTTGCAATCATTAATAACACACAGATTTGATAAACAGCACTTTGATATCATACTCTATCAAGCATCTAGAAGTACTTCCATCTGTGTGACAGTTAAACCATCCAGCTAATGTTTCTGATACTAAGTCTAAATAGATAGCATCTTTTGAGCGCAGAAAGAGAAGGTCTAGATAGCAACAATATAAATTTCCTTGTCCCCAGCTTGATTCATTGACCTTAGGAAGAAGAATCCACAGTCAAATGTCAGTGAGTCACTGATAGACTATGTAAATCCCTTGCACCTGGTCACAAGCACAGACAGCACAGCACTGGTCTAGTCACCTGAGGAAGACCAAGACTTCTATTTAAAACATCCTTGTAATTCTGCTGGATCAAAGGTGTCTATATGGACTACTTATGGGCACAGAAAGCTGAAAAACTTGAAGAACTTCACCATAATCACACAAAAATCTGAGTCTATGAGGTCTCCAGACCTGAAGTTGCCAACAGATTTTTACAAAAAAACTCAAGTGCACGTTTCAGGACTTCAACACTTCAACAGCCATAGGAGTTTAGCTTTCAATTGTTATAACTAAACTGCATCAAAACCATAGTATTTATTTTGAAACATGATATCTCTCCCATACTTGAGAATGAAGGAGTCAAAAAAAAGTGAAGGACTGAACACTTTAAACCGAGATATTAAAAATCTAAGGTAAAGTGACAATTGCTGCTAAATAGCAAAGTATTTAATACTCAAATTTTGCTAAAGCTCTGTCCTAAGAAATTGCAGTTCTGATGTTTCTCACCTCCTGTGTTCTCATTTGACAAGCTCCCATCTGCTTTACTCATAAGATTTTTGATGCTCTCACGCCTATTAGCTCATAAGCCTTCTCTTTTGTCAACTGGCACCTATCTTGAATGACTGATATCCACCTAGATTTTAGTACAAAAAAATAGACTTCCTGTCCCTCTCACATCAGCACCTCCTGCATCTTTTAATTCCTTTTCTGTAAGCCATCTGTTTTCATATTATTCACTGTTACAGCAAAAAAGAGCCTTGCACTTATTATGTGGCATTCATCAGCCTAAGTGCTACCACAGAAATACAGTCTCAGGAGTCAGTAGGGACCTCTAGAGATCATCTAGCCCAAACCACTGCTAAAAGAGGTCCTTTACAATAGATTACACAGGAAAGCATCAAGGTGGGTTTTGAGTACCTCCAGAAAAGGAGACTCCACATCCCCTCTGGGCAGCCTATTCCAGTGCTTTGTCACCTCCTAAAGTAATCATAGAATCATAGAATCACCAAGGTTGGAAAAGAGCTACAATATCATCCAGTCCAACCATCTGCATATCACCACCAGTTCTCACTATACTATATATATAGTTCGCATGTTCCTCAACACAATGCCTAAAATGTTCCTTAAATACCCCCAGGGTCAGTGACTCTAACACCTACCTGGGCAGCCCATTCCAGTGCCTGACTACTCTTTTGGAGAAGTAGTATTTCCTAACATCCAGCCTGAGTTTCCCCCTGAGGCAACTTGAGGATATTCCCTCTCATCCTATCACTACTTATACAAGAGAAGAGGCCAACCCCCAGCTCACTACAGCCTCCCTTCAGGTAGTTATAGAGAGCAGTAAGGTCTCCCTTCAGCCTACTCTTCTCCAGAGGAACAATCCCAGCTCCCTCAAGCTGCTCCTCATAAGGAAACCCCTCACCAGCTTCATTGCCCTTCTCTGGACAAACTCTAGGGTCTCAGTGTCTTTTCTGCAGTGAGGGGCCCAAAATTGAACACAATACTCAAGGTGTGGCCTCACAAGGGCTGAGTACAGGGGGACAATTACTTCCCTGCTCCTACTGCCAACACTATTTCTAATACAAGCCAGGATACCAATGGTCTTCTTGGTCACCTGGGTACACTGCTGGCTCATGTTCAGCTGAACAACAACCAATACCCCCAGTCTGTTTCCTCTACACAGTCCTCCAGCCACTCTGCCGGAAGCCTGTAGTGTTGCCTAGGGCTATTGCAGCTAAAGTGCAGGACCCAGCAATTGGTTCTGTTGAACCTCATTCCACTGGCTTCAGCCCAGCTATCCAGCCTGTCCAGATCCCCCTGTAAGGCCTTGCTACCCCCAGGCAGATTGACACTTCCAGCCAACTTGGTGTCATCTGCAAACTTACTGAATGTGCATTCAGTGCCCTTGTCCAGTAAGGAAGTTTTTCCTACATTCTTTCAGAACTTCCTGTGTTACAGTTTGTGCACATCTCCTGTAGTCCTGTTTCTGGGTGTCACTGAAAAAGAGACATCCACTTGACAACCACTCTAGAGATAAAAGTACTGATGAGACCCCCACCCTCTCAGTGCTCTCCAGATGGAACATTCCCAGATCTCTCAGTCTTTCCTCATAAAAGCAATGCTCCAGGCCCTTCATCATCTTCATGACCCCTCACTGGACTGCCTGCCTTTAACTGGGAGCCTAGAACTGGATACAGTGCTCTGGCTAAAGCTTTATCAGGGCAGAGCAGTGGGGAGAAGATAACCTCTCCTCAACTTGCTGGTCACATTTTTAATGCATCCCAGGATACCACTGGCCTGTTAATAAACATGGTCAAGCTGTTGTCCACAAGGACACCCAGGTTCATCTCCAAAGAACTTCTTTCCAGGAGAGTCAGCTTCTAACCTGTACTAATGCACACTAACACTTTCCCTTTTTCCAACGGCAATTAGCATTCGTTCATGCTCCAAGCTTTACAACTTCATCTCTGTACTCATAACTTTTTTCTGTTATCTCAAACAGTTATTCGGTTAAGTTTCTTTATTCAAACTACATCCCTTATTTGTTTGATATAGTACTTTTCTCCACAGAACCATATCAGGGTAGATCCAGTTCTAAAGGTTTATCATTCTAAATCATTTCTTGGACCTTGCCTTCTGTCACAACCACTTATTCAGAAATGCCTGTTTGCCTCCTCCTCCTGCTACTTTTTCACACTTCCTCCATGCAGCCCACTCTGCAAAGAAGCCTTCTCACTCCAGTATGCCATTCCCCTCCCACACACACGTATTCTCATTCAAACTCCACCCAAGACCTATTTTTGGTCAGTCTTAAAAGTCACATCCCTTCAAGTCTGATACTTAGCTGAGCAAATACTGAAGAACAAAAGTGAAAATTCAGCTACAAGTATGCCCCTATTTCTCCACTGCCAAAGTTCCTCCCTGTAGTTCCCTTTTCAAATCACTGCTTTTTCATGCCCTCTGTGAATGATACATTTCTCACTTCTGTGCAGTCACTACTTTGCCAATACTTAAGTCTCTAAATGACATACTTCTGTCAAGCTGCTTGTTCTTTCTCATAACTGATTTGTGAATTAGTTACAGCATTAGAGTTCACTCATAACATTGGTACCAAAAATTCTCTAAGTCAAGACAATTCCCCACATCTGTTGAGATCAGATAGCTAAATATGCAACATGCACTTGAAGTATTCAGATTTAAGATGTACTGTGCAAAAATGAATAAAGTCTAATAAGAGACAAGCATCTATTACATAAGAAAGAACACAAGAGAAGTGAGACTCCCCAGCAGCAGAGGTGGATGCTTTTCAAAAGCAGACCCATGAGTGGTCCAAAATATTAAGAAAAAATAAAAGGCTCCTTCAACAGAGGGTAAACAATGGGCAAAGGAACACTGTACTTAATTTTATATAAGAATAAAATATTTTGGTAAATAGTTAGATGATCAATGAGAAGTATGATTCTATTGGACTACAACACGCAGACAGCAAGTTACGTTTTCTCAGTCTCGCAACGTGAAAGCTACATATGCCTACTTAGAGCAACATGAAAGAAGTCCCTTCTCATTTGCATTGTAAATGCACACAGCCCACTCCCACAACCAACACCAAGAGCTAACCTTATATAGCAATCCAGAACAGATTTCCTTGCCACAGCAAATTCAGTGCCTGCTGTCACTGCAGCACTTCAGAGAAACAAATTTGAAACATTACTTTGAGCAACAACTTAGAGCTCAGCTTAATGTAGGAAATCTTATTATATTATTAAAATTAAAGTCCACTAGTTCACAGAATCACTGAATCGTAGGGGTTGGAAGGGATCTCTAGAGATTGAGTCCATAGTTAATATAAAGTAGGTTTTTTGTTTGTTGTTTATTTTTCCCTGGAAGTTCTATCGCTTCTCTATCATGTTCTTAACTTAAACTAATTAGACACTACTTGCCTTTTTAAGCCCAGTAAGATCTCCCACTAGCTCTCTAAAGAGGTAGAGAAGGTGTTGTCCCATGGGCACAGCTCTACTCCTCTTCCATGAATGGCCAGCCCACAGCAGTAAAACAAACAATCAAAAACAAAGAAAAAAATATAGAGAGAGACTAGGCAGTGTAGTCCAAAGAAAAGATTCTATGACTTTTTTCTAAAGAATAGTCACATGATAACTTCAGTAAAGTTTTTCTGTATTTGCATTTGATCCTGAATATAACAAACTCAGTGTTACTGGGTTTTAGCTTAGAACAGCTTCTAAGCTAAGATATTTAATTTGCAGTGAAAGTATAACACTAGAAGATTGAAAAATCATCTGTGCTATACTATTTCTGTGAGGAAAAGTGATGTTTCTGAATAGTTTTAAGATTGAAAGGGAACATCATTAGCACAGAGTCTAGGGACACAAAGAATTTGCTAATATTCACAAATCATTGGTACATCATAGAAGCTACTAGTTTGATACTGCCTGAAGACAGCCAAAACAAACTAACACACTACAATTTTCTGAGGCTCTTGGACCACTTTTAAGAGGTATCCGTGAAAAATACATAGACTCATATATAAATTGAATCTCATTTTCACAGATACTCAGAAGAGACCTATTCCAAATCAAAAATCAATGCAAGGTGGAGCTGGCATTATTTCTATATTCTATAGCTAGATATTCCATGGCCAAGCATTTAGTTGAGTTAAGAGATACTATTTCTCATGGAGGTATGGAAGGCATACCGTAAAAATGGAAGAGTGGGCCATGCATAAGCTGAGAATCCCCTCAGTAATGTAGTGAGGCAGAAGAAGTCAGGTAAACTGTTACCCATTCATTGACCTTCCTCCTGACCAGGTGCAAAGCAGAAAGTCAAGTGATACAGCCATAATCCTGAGGAGATTTTCTAACAAAATAATTTTCCACAGGAAACATTTCACATCCAAAACTGTGATAGCTCTATATTTCTGCTTGAATCAATTCACATAAAACAGGGTTTTATTAAAAATAAAAAGAAAAAAGGAATAAAAGTGCAAGCAGACTTTTTTTCTAAAGACTCAGCATGGAAATTTTTGTGAGCTGACAGGTTCTTAACAGGACATGAAACCAACAAGCAATGGAGTCAAAGCAACCTGCTTTTCCTCCTCTTACTAGCCTACACTGGAACTACAAATCAGAGGCAACTTAAATCCAAAGAAGTGAAGGCTCTCCAAATCCTCAGTTGCATTGACTTCTATGTTGTTGGGAAAGACGGCAGCAAAGACAGAACCACAGTCTTTTTCCACCATTATTCTGGGGAGCTTAGGGTTGCATACATGACTGCAGGTTCAGTCAGAGAAAGCAGTATTAACTAGCTAGAATACAGAAGACTGGTGTATTTTCTTTTGGGCTAGAATTTATGACCATTCACTACAGACTAAAAATTGTTGTACACAGCCCGAGCCACGTGAGGTGGTTAAGTTAACATTGGCTGCAGCGTGGAAACCCAAGAGCATGCCCATGAATGATTGCTAGTCTCTGAACCAGACAGGGTAACTGCATCTTGAAGTGAGGGCATTAAACACAGATCAAGATTCCATAGTAATTGGTACCTGAAATATTCAGATTTATTAACAGCATTACCTATATTTTGTTTATTTCCCCTATGATATAGGAGGCCTTCAGTTATGCAACTATTGGAAGACAGTGCTCAGCAACACTGATACATCACGGCAAAAATCATGAAAGTTACAGATGGCACATTTGTACAAAGACATTGTATAACATTGCTCATGGCAACAGACAGCAAAAATCTATATCACATGCCTGCAGTCACATCCTGTAACTGCTGTAATACCAGAAAAAAAACAGAAAGCAAGAAGTTGTCAGACAACTACTGCAACAGCTCACATCACGGAAGCAAACACTGCTTCACGTCACAGTGGATCTCTTCTATGAGAAATGTTATCTCCACAGTGCAAATTCAAATCTGTTACAGCAAATATATAAGGCTCAATTCAAAAACTACAGGCAAAGTCTTCTCTTCAGCATTATATATAAATATGAGCTATGAACAAGAACTTCAAAAATCTTTGTATTGGTGTTCTTAGCTATTGCAGCAAGAACACCTGGCATCAGCCAATACAGCTTCCCTGCTGCCTCATACTCAACTTTAAAAAGGTTTGCAGAGCACAAATACAATGACAGTACAAGTTTACCTACCCAGGAACTTTTGTTTTCACCAGCTCCAATTTCATAGCCAACCCCATTAATGGGATTCACCTTATATCACATACCTTTGGTAAAACTGTAGGCAGAACTTGCTGTCTCCCAGTTGATGAGAACCCACAAGATGTTCAACATGCTATGCAGGAGTGAATTAAGAGTTGCAAAACATACTCACGTTACAACGTGCAACATCTTCACAGGGACCATAAACGTGTCTTGCTTGATTGTATATTTGTAGCTAGACTGCACTGATCTCCTAAATTAACATTTCTTACAAGTGTCTGTGAAGTTTGCAATTTCAGTGAATGTAACATGTTCCACCCTATCTTCGCTAATAGCCTCTACTCAGTACTTGTTCTCTTACCTTTCCACACCATTTATCATGTTATGGTATTCCAAGGATCATAAGATCAATCATCTCATAGAAAACATAGAAAGTAATACAACTACTGATATATACTGATCGTAGCATTTGGCAGCCTGACCTTTCTATCAGATGTTTCACATGATCTTTCTCAATCACTAATCATTCGTGGTCACATCTATGAATGGTCCAAGAACTAAATGCAAATTCTATCATTCCAATCTTATCATCTGCTTTTTCTTTTTCAGCCTGCAGTAGCTTCATTCAGAAATTTTTGGTTCAGAAAAAGCTATTTTTCTTCCTTCTTAGAAGTTTATCCTCTCATTCCTCACCTAAATTGTGTCTGCCTTGTCTGCAAAGTATTTGATTTGTGTGTTGTTTTCTTTTTCAAGACACAAAAGTTGTGCCTTGAAAATGTAAAACAGACTACTAGTCCAAAGGTTTGATAGTTCAGCATTGCAAGTGCAAAAGCTGATGCAAATAGGCTTATTCAGAAAGTTTCACCTAGAACAGTCTCATAATTCGAATGCTTATTTATTCTTATTTAAAATGAGATAATTTACAAAGGCAGTTTATTACTGCAGAAACTTTTAATGCCACTGTCTCAAAATCGAAGAGAAATACATACAAGGCAAAAAAAAAAAAAAAAATCGATCAAGGTAATTCCTAACAATGCCTCAGTTATGAGCACACAGTTCACACAGTTTACAGAGTAACTATGAAAAAAGTCTCACTTCAGGAGAACAGCCAAAAGAATCAATCATGAAAGTCAATATTAAATGTTTTCTTAAACAGAACAGACAGTGGCATTCTTCACATTTTTATAAAGCAAATGACACATCTTAATAAATAAGACCAAAAACTGAAAAACATGAAAGAAAATGCATCTGTACATGAAATAAATTTTCAAGAATATGCAAGAATACTTATATTAAAAACAACCCGATCAAACGATTTGACCTGTAATAAGTGAAGGAATGATCATAGCACGAATCAAGAATTCAAGTAAATAAAGAATAACAAAGATTAAAAGGAGCTGCTTCCAAGGTCCCACAAGCTCTAAGTCATGATAAAAATTTATCTTGACATATAGTATCAGTTCTGTAATATGAGGTTATTCAAAGTGCAAACCAGAGCAGTAGCAGTTCATAGTATTGAAATGTGGTATACGCTCATAACACTTCCTACAGTTGAAACATCATGTTCTTCCTTATTTATATTCATCAATCTGAGAAGGAACAAAACCATCTTTTATCAAAGTCAGTCTGTTTCCCTAATTTGAGAATTCTAGTCATTTTTCAAAGCAATTAGAGCTGATAAGAGGTCAAACTCTACTTCCAGCTTCACTGCTGATACAACTCCACAGGATGTAGCAGATAATGATTTTTTCCCCACCAGCAGAAATGTCTAAATACATTTTAAAGCCAGTAGAACATAATTAAATCTTCCTAGGTCCTCACAAAACACCAAGAAATACATTCTTCCATACTCAAAACTCAGAGACTATTCTATCTTGCAAAAGTGACAGTGTGCCTTAGTTGCATTCAAATTAAGTTGCAGGCACCAGATTTTATTTTTTACCTACCTTAATAGTAGAAACAACACTCAACTTTCACTGCAAAATCAGTATGGTCATGACCAAGTATGGCTATTCAGAGCCTAAAACACTGTTTCATTATAGTTCTATTTTGTAGAGAATGTGCAAAAAGATGGAAACCTCTGAATATTACCCAGGAAAAAGTATAGTGAAAACTGATCTCAACTTTTCTGCAAAAAGCACAGAAACAGTCAACTTGCAGCAGGGAAATTCCATTTAGGCACATATATTTCACAATGACAACATTCAAATGCTGAAACAATGTCCAGAGAGGCTGGGGAAACTGAAAAGGCTCAGAATTCTCCTGGACAGACACAGGAGGCTCAGGGGAGAACTCTGAGCATCTCCAACCTCCTGCTTGAATGAAGTGTAAAGTGATCTCCACAGCCAGCTTCATAGCTAAGTTGTTTTATGATTCAGTAGCTGGCAGCTAAGTAAAAGAAACTGCTTAGTCCATAAAAAATATCAAATGGCTGTAATCTAATCAAAGATCAGGCTAAAGCTTACCAACTTATTTATTTTTTTATATGGTAGGTAGTCCTGCAAACATACATTATCTCCTCAATACTTCAAAGAGGAGCATGCACAAGGCATAGGCACATACCGAAATCAGTTCACGGGGCTTTTTTTTTTTTTTAAGTTACATTCATATAAGTTTTCATGATATCCTTATCGATAATGACATTTAACTACACTACAGCTTTGTAATAGCATAAGTTAAAAATACCTTGTAGGTAGTGTATGTATTTTACTTCTTGTTTGCTCCCATTAGATAGATGCAGTCTATAATGATTATCCCTTCCAGATATGAGGTCTTAAGTAGATAACATATTCATGTCCTAATACTTTCACGCAAACTTATACAAAAAAGCATTTTGTCAGTCAGAAGAAAACATCAGTTGAAGTCCTCCAAAATTGAACTAAGCTGTAGAAGTATGAAAACTAGAAGAAAAGAGAATAGAAAAAGGTCTTCCAAGCACACAATGAGAGAAGAGGATGAACATCAGCACTCCAGAAATCCAGAAGCCGTACGTGACACACTTGAAACTGCAGCTGCACACCAGGCAGCAGCTGGGAGAATAGTGGAAGTTGAAAGTATCATCTCTCTAGATCAGCCTCTTCTCAAGTGAACTGAGTTAGGGTAAGACTGCAGGAGTTGACAGAGAACAAAAACCAGAAGTCACCCAGCTCAAAACTTCCTGTAATATAGCAAAGATTGATTCACAATTGGCAAGATGAAGCTTGTTAGTATTGCCAGTGAATTCAAAGACATACAGTGATTTTAATGAGATGCTGCAATTTAAAGCACTAATCACTTCTCACACTGAAAAAAAATAGACCCCGAAGTAGTATAAGTCAAATTTAACAAATAATTTAAATTCAGAATTTTGGGATAATTCACTGATCTGCCTACTTCAAAAGAGCTTTTTGAGCAGATGTCACAATTAAATCACAAAAACAAAATATTTAGAAGTGTTCAGTTTGCTCTCACGAACAACAAATCAAACCATCTGTGCTATACTTGTCCTAAGCTGATATACTCCTATAAGTAGATGCCTCCCCAGGGTACACATCTAAACTGTTCTCCAGAGAGACAGACAGGAGTGAGGAGTGAGAAACTAGCACCTATCTTTAAAGACGATACAAAACTTAGAAGAATAATTATGGAAATGTTTAAGATCACACTGTTATCTAAAGCCTGGAAAGATCCACATGACTAAGAAAACTGCACTTCTGAAGACCAATTCATAGGAATCTATTCTTTTAGAACACAAGCTTTAGTCCTCTTCTGGATAGATAGATTTCATGACTTGATTATAACATGCTAGACTTGCCAACATTTAGTGACATTGATGAAACGATGCAGCATTAACTTCACAGGTTCTAGATATGTCTGTGCACATAAATTAGTATTAGAAAATTCAAGCTCAGAACTCCATGGCTTTTCTGTACCCTTCTCAGCAAAATATTCCTTTTCCTCAAGGCTGTGATCATATGTATTATTAAAACAGGGACAGAATTATAAACATCATGATGAGTTCTAAAGCATGAAATGTTTTAATTCATGTTCTCTAATTCTCCTAAAGTAGAAAAAGAAGGAAGTTTTATCATTAGTTCCTGCTATGTCAAGAATGAAATTTCAATTGACAGGGCACAAAACAAAAGTATGACTACTATCAGTAACAGGTGATTGTAAAAGAGTTATCTAGGGCTGTTCCTTTTAAAAATTTAATTTCATCTCTTCAATTCATTTACTCTGAATTCTAGTTCAGGAAGATTTATCAGATTCATTTTCCTTTTAAAAAGACTTCTTTCCAACCTTGGATCCCTCAGAACAACAAACTTTAAAAGAGAAAATTACAGAAGCATATTCTCAAATTTCTATAAGGACTTTTTTTTTTTTTTTTTAGGAATTTTTCAGACTTTGGAGTCTAGGAGGAGCATAATGTGATTACTAAGTTACTCCACGCACGCACTTCTACTTTAAGTTCCCTAGCCAACTATCTGAGCCTTTTTAAAATTATTATTCTATTTCTACAGTAAAATCCATATGAATAGCCCTCTCTGTCATTCCTGGTGTGGTTCAACACAGTGCAGTGGGTGCTCCCTCGAGGGAGAGAATCAGAAGCAGGTAAAATGTTACAGAAAGCATTTATATGGATTAAGTGTTCAAACATAGAAGGAATTTATCATAACCAACTCATGAAAACAACTCAGAAAGCTTTGGTAATATCTTAGCTCATTTCTCATTTTAAATCGAATGGTTTTTGCTTATGAGATAATTATGAAAGTATAACTGTAATCCTAATGATGCTGAGTCTAATCTTAGAGGGATTATTTTGAGCATCTCCAAATCTGAGCACATTCAAATCTTTAGACCATTAAAGCAACCATTAATTTTATCCTATATTTAGGTCAGATTTTTAAACACTTCCAACTCCTCCCCCTGCCATTTCTGCAGGATAAAGTTTTAAAGCATCCTGCATCTAAAGACAGTCTTCTGGTTTCAGCAATTTTATTTTAAATTAATCTAAAGCACTAAATCTAGCAATTTATTCTTAGGGGAAAAACATGACTTTCTACAAAGGAAAATGTTACAAACACAGATCTGTTTATTTTATAGATATTTAGCTTATGATAGGATCCCAGAGGCCAGGATCAAATGTTCTATATCAGTGTAGCACATTCATTGATCACAATTTCACTCTATGTGATTGCATAAAGTGCTACTCCTACTACCATTATGCTAAAGACTTTAGAACATACCTAACAAATAAAACGTACTTAAGTTTCACTGAGCTGCACCCTAAACAATTTTGATGGAATCTATGTAGCACTCTCCAATGGTATTCAGGTTCCAGACAACTTCATATCTGCTATACTATGCCTAATAATAAAAATGACTAGTTATCTGGATATTATGGCTGTCACTAAGAACAAACACTAAAGCCATAGTTAGTCCTGGGGGCTTTCCTAAAAAAAATAAAAATAAAAAATAGGTTCCAGGCCAACCCTAGTGCCCAACACTTAGCTAGTTTAAGAAAAGAAACTGTGTGAAGCTGCTATTCTGCCATTTTTGCTAACACTTGTGTTATCTTTTTCCAGGTACTAACATCTTGGCTATATCTCAGCATATCTATCTATATAACATGATGCACTGCCTTCTGTAGAGTTCTGTGTGAGTATGCATAGATTATCTTACAGTTGCTTCACAACAGCATAACATTTGGGATGAATAGCCCTACTGAGAAGTAAAAGGCATCATTCCAAATTATTGTGCTAATTTCAAATCCTTTTTCTGCAGCTATGCCCTAAACCTGAATAATTTAATATATTTTATCTTCCTTTTAAGCCATGAAGCCAACGTCTTTGTGAATCTTTCATTGAAATTGATTCAATGAAGTCACCTCTCCCCTACCTCTAAAACGTTATGTATGCATTTAAACCACTCTTCAGTTAGAAAGCCTGAGCCAAATTGTGAGCTTAGTACCTTCAGAACATAAGCTTTTTTTCCCCCTTAGTTGTGTTCTGGAAATGATGTTGGCAGCAACATGAAAGCAAAAGAATAAAAACATTAGGTATTTCTGATGACTAAAAACATATAAATATAATCTAGCGCAAGTAAAACTGACATCACTCATCATTTTCATTTGAAACTCCTCCTTAACGTAGAAAAAAACCCACAAAGTTTGAGTAATCCAGCATAAAGTTGAAATACATCTCCATCATTCCTGGTATTTTACTTAACAGATTTAGAGATCCATAAACAACATCAGGCTCTTACAATTACAGTGAAGTCTTCAAACTTGATTTCAGTTTCAATAGAAATTACAAGATTAATATCTTTCAAGAAAGAGAATAAGCAGCTCTCTAAAGGGAAAGTATATGTTTTCTATCTGGGAATAAGAAGTTGTCCCATGGCTATATATTAACTCTTCTTGAAGTGCCTTTCAATTCTAGCACACAGGTTTAGAAGGTAGACTAAGAGAGCAACACATATGGTGACCAAATCATCCATTGGATGCAGCTCCCATGTATCACCTGAATCAATTGGCACTTCTAAATTCCAGTCTGTACACTAGACACAGCTGCTAGGTTGGCAGTAGTGCAGCAGTGAGACAGGCTGCTCCAGTGGATCATAGTTTTTCCGTCCTGAAAACTGTCAAGATCTGGTTAAGCAAAGCTTCAGCTGCCCCAAACTGACATTGACAACAGCCCAGCTCTAACCAGGAGCCTGAACCAAACTACCTATCTACGTTTCTTCTGATAAATATTTCCATGACTACAAAATGACAATAAATGAGTACTAAATGCAGAAATCTTAAGGTTAACATAAGTTAAATATTCCAATACAACACTGTAGCTTGTAATTTCTGTCCAAGTAAAGATAATACATGGAAGACTTTATTTCCCTCCACCCCACCATTAGTTTATAAACACAAACCATTTAGATAATCTTATAGTATCAAAACAGACTGCTTTCTCCTTACAATAACAACTGAGCTCCAAAGTATTGTTCACTATATTCTTTTTATGGTGTAAGTCTCAGTAGTTTCAAGTGTGCTGGACATAATACACACCTATTAAGGGAAATCAGTCAAGTGTTTTCTATTTTGCTGAGAAGAAAACCACTAAGCACTTAGGAAGCTAACTTTCAAATAAACCTTTAAAAGGCAGAGAACTTGAAAGCAACTCACCAGCAAATCATCTTCAAAAATTATTTAAGTCTCTTCAAAAGGGAAGTCATGAATGCCCTTCAAACCTCAAGTTTGATTTCTCCAACCACTACAATCAGTGAGGTAAAACGTAGAAAATATCTTAAAACCAGAAATAGATTTTGAAACGTACCTGGTTACATGCAGTTTTTGAATGGATGAAATACTGATTCCCAAGGATTGCAGAGAAGTGCCAGTAAATCTCAAACTGAGTGTGTGTGCTTTTAAACATTCTTTAATGCCTATAATTAAGCTTTAGTTGGCTTATCACTTGTGTACCTATTTACATATTTCCTCTAAGGCCTGCTGTTGTCAGCTTTTGAATTTACAAGTCTGCAACTTGCCCAGAGAGGCATTTTCAGTTTCCATCATTTCAAATACCTTAGACAAAACAGAGAATCCTAGTAGAGCCTTCCAGACTGTTAAGTTCCTCTCCCAAGGATTACACGTTGCAAATTTTCATCACATAAAAATGAATTCCAGCATTCAATGTTAGTTATGAAAATAACTTTATTGTTATCTTAAACATCTAACTGAAGACCTCTTTCTTTAGAAAGAAAAAAAATGCAAGACTACCTAGCAGAAAAAGTCATGATGTATTTAGATGTTTACAAATGCAAACCAGACAACTCCATCTTAAATTAAAAAATAATAATAATAAAAATAGTCAGCTAACAATCAGTGAAAGGCAACAACTGCAGACCAGATCAAGGAAATAATAGCTGTTCACTCAGCATTTATGAACAAAATTTAATGTAGTCTAGTCATCTTTCCTCCTGCTTGGACTGCCTCTGACAAAGAGACCTCTTCACTAGATAAGCGTGGAATCCTTTAATCAACTCACACTCCTGACTCAAGCACAGTTTTGATACATTTTCTACAGTAGAAAAACTAATAGGAAGTGGTAGCCCTCTTCCTTTTGTGTAATTAATTTTTATTACCTCTAAAAATCCACTTGCCCATTTGCCTATATCTTGACTTTCACACAGCTGAAGTTTTGACTCTGTGTCAAGCAGTATTTGCAGCCACCTGGGAACACCCAGCCACAGGTTTAAAGTCCTTGACACTGAAATTTTGATCACACATTTCTGAAAAACTAAGATTACTTTTTCATCCTGATATTGATGAGGAGTTTTCACCACATCATCATGTTAGTTATAGAATCATCACGGTTGGAAAAGACCTCTAAGATCATCTAGCCCACCCATCTGCCTACCACCAATGTTGGTCAGTAAACTATGTCCCTAAGTACTACATCTACCCTTTCCTTAAACACTGCCAAGGAAAGCAACTCCAGCTCTTCCCTGAGCAGCCTGTTTCAATGCCTCACCACTCTTCCTGAGAAGAAATTCTTCCTAATATTCAACCTGAACCTTCTCTGGCACAACTTAAGGCCATTACCACCTGTCCCACCACTAGCTACCTGGGGGAAGAAAGCCATGTAAAAAAAAAAAGTCACTCTGAAACCTCAGTAATACTGCACATAAAATGTCCAGTGATCAACCTTCAACCATTTCTCTGACTACACTACTCTTGGTACTATTGAACCTTACACTGTGCTTTGCTCCAGGGCCTTTACAGCACATTCCCATTAGCCTACCAAATAGTTCAATCTTGCAAAAAAAGAAAAACAAACAAAAAACCCCTCCAAGTTCAATATCATTGAATTAAATGATTTCCCCCTTTCCCTGCCCCACTTAAGCTTACTGAAAAAGACAAAAATAAAGTTAAGCAATACCTCTGAATATTACTGCTTTTCCATACACACCACTTACATGATTGTTTGTTTTTTTTTGGTTTTTTTTTTTTTTAGCTTTTGTGAAGACCATAACCTCTCAGGAATAAACCTTATCCAGTAGCTAGAATGCTTCTTCAAAAACTAGTCATATATTAAAAAAAAAAAACAGTAGCAACTACATGTACACCAATGATGGGAAGCAAGAAGAGTTCATCATGTATACATACAATTAGGTCACAAGTTCAGAATCAAGACAGGAGTAAGTCCTTGAAAAAAAATTGGCTCTTACTTGTACCCATGGCATTGTTCAAAGAAGATTAATGCTGCTAAAGCAGATAGTCATTGCCATTTTATTAGCTCTGTGTCCTGAACCATGGCTAGATTAGATTCTATACAAACTGACTATGACTTCTCTCCTGAAGGGAGATTTTTAACTATTAAGAAGAACTTGACAGTAGTTGTGGGGGTAAGCTGTCAGTTTTGCATAGAAGAATTCCAGAACTGTCATGATGAAACATGGTTTAGATTTACCCCTGTAAAATGACAACTCGTGTACCACTTCCACCTGCGCAGATGGACTGCAAACTTATCAAGGCAACAGTGACAAATACCCACTTCAGCTTCTAATTAAATGACAACCAGGTGCAAGCAGATGAAGAAATTGGCTCATGCTTTCTACTTTATTTATTCGGTAGTATTACAGAACTGTAACTACTACTTTTTGCCCAGCTCTCCTCACCATTCAGTTTGAAGAGGGTCACTTCCACAGATAATCTGATCTATGAGAAAGAGCTGCTTAAGTTAGAGCTGTCAACAGCTCCCATGAGAAATGAATTCCTCAATCCAGTTTAGCAAGTAAAATGAGCTTTAAAATATATGGCATAGATATCATTCTGAAGAAAACTTTCACTAGACTGAAGAAACACTACAGAGCAGATATCTTCCATCAGAGCTTTGAGCACATACGATGTATGAGTAGAACTCAAAACAAACACTAAGTTACTTAGACAAAAGACTACACGCACAAAGCAAAATGTACATTCAGAAAGATAGGAAAGGGATAACAAGCAGTATAATTCCTGCAGTGAAGAAATAAACTAACATTCCCTGCATACCTTCCAGTGGTCCGTATAAATCTCTCACATGGTCACTTCCATTTCAACATAAAGAATATTTAGTATGCCAAATAACAGGGAAAACTACCTCAGCACTCTTCAGATGTCTTTCTTGGAAATTAACTAATTAATTAATGGTAGCCATTGCACTTGGTCCTGAAACAGCTTCATTCCCTGAATAAGAGCATCACTACTTTAGGCTGTCATTTCCTTTATTCTTTCAAAAACCAAAGAAAACATCAGGACTTTAAGTCTATCAGAAGCCATTTAAAAAACTGCAATTCAAGTGAGCCCTCATCCAACTTGAAAATAAAATTCATGCTGTTCAGACACATTTATATATAAAAATATCACCAATGGAAGAAATTCTGCATTTTTTCACACAACCTGTTTAGTGCTTACAATATATATATATATATATATATATATTTATTCTAAGACTGAAGAATATTATGGGAGCTTTAATGAAGCTTTGAATGTGCACTGGCAAGAACAAGAGACTACTCTGCCAACTGATTCTTCATCTGCTCGTAAGAATAATATTGCAAATTTGGTTGTGTTATTTATTAGCTTTAAAATAACTATTCCCTCTTAGGCAACAATTCTTTCCCCTAGGTTTTAGTGCTATTAAAAAAAAATTGCACTTCACCATACTTATATAGCAACTGTGAGTTAGACAATTGCAAGTCAGCTCATTTCACTGCAAAAGTATTTCTTATCAGTTTAATTACAATATACTCAAAGAGACAAGCAACTGCTTTTCATGAAGAATTGGGACTAATTAGCACTTTCAAAAATAAACATTTCATTTTACATGAAGCTTTTCCACTCATAAAAAGGATTAATATAGGTCTCATTTTGTGCAGTTGCACTCAAGCCTACTGCTGTCACAGTTTCACCCTGGAAAGCTATTGTAAAAGTATATTTATCAAAGCTCCTCTAATTTAACTCCAGAAGTAAAAGAGTCAGCAAAATGACAACTCATGCTATAGAGCTTAAACACTTATTACTACTGATCTCCAGAGGTCCAGTGTGCTTTCTTGTCCAATTTATTGATTTGGATATCATCAGTTCTTTAAGCACCTAGCATCGTGGATGTCAGCCACATTCAGTCGCACAGGATCTACATTCATTTCTACTGCTGTGAAGTTCCTTGCAGAACTACACCCAAAACTTTCGCCTTCAAGCTTCATCCATAAGCAGACATACCCTCATGGAATTTACTGAGCTGACTGATGTTCTGTTCAAAATATGCTATCCCTTGTCTAAACTAAATATTTTCTGAAACACAAAGTATACACATCCAAACCACTTGCTAGACAGAAACAGACAGTGCAGCCATAACATGAATCTGCAGTCTGCACAGCAGTAAGCTGAGAACAAGCTATTAGTAGCACAAAAGGTAGCAGGGCTTCCAAGAAGTATGCAGGTAGTACACATTACACTGTGAGAGCTGGGCTATCTTTCTTTTAAATCACATGTGAGGAACAATGTATTCTTATATCTGTTCCAGTTAACTTGAACCACGAACTCAGGGGTTTACAAATTAATCTAAGCAAAGTTTAAGATGACTCTTTGGAATTCTACTTCAGCTCTTGTATAGATTAAGAGACATATAAAGCTTATTTTCTAAGATTTCACAAAGGTCCACCTATAGAGATCTCCCTCAACTTATTTGGAAGGCCTGGCAACATTGTGCATGTCACAGCCGTTGTCTCAAAATTGTTCTTTCTCTCTGTTCCACACACAGAGGTGTTCATTCCCAACTGACAGGCCTGCCTGTCCTCAGTCCTAATCTAAAGATGAATTAGTTGCAGTAATTCTTCCCATTCAAAAGCTGTCTCATATATGCTCATATATTTTCCTACAGAATGAAGACTCCTCTATTAATCTCCTGGTAGCTTTGGACATCAAAGAATGCAACTGCTTGAGTACCTGGCTTCCTGGCCACCAGCTTTCACTGTATGGCATTAAGTCCAGTATCTGCTCCCTTATAGTTAGTGGCCTATCACATAGCACAGAAATGATTATTTCATTCATAACATGTCCATGACTAAAATCAGCATGCTTTCCAAGAGACAAGAACTAAACAGTAAGCATAAAGATGTTCTCAACATCTGTTTCTCGTGCTTAGAAGGAATGCATAAGCTTTAGAGCCCCAAGCAATTTCAACTGGCAAAGGAGCCAGCTGTCTCAGCAAACTTCAGTAGCCTAAGGTTTCAGGAAAGTCAACAGAAAGGTAAGTCTAGTTTTCTGTTCTTCTCCTAACATTTCTCCCTCCTTTTGTATACTCCCTAAAGAAGAGCAGGGAAGAATCAATGTCAGAAAGCAATTCAGCAAGAACCATCAGGAACAATAAACACAAAAAAGAATTTAAAATATAATTTTCCACTTCCCAGTGTCAGAAAGCATCTCTTAATACAAACACTGCATTTGCTACACAAGACACTGCACAGTAAGTCACAAGCAATGACAAGAATGTTTCTTGGAAAATGAAATCAAAAGACAATAGAACTTGCACAGTAATCAAACACAAGAGAGAAGACCAGATGAGATGCATGCTAGCTTCTCACAAACTTCTCTGAACAGTTTAATATCTAAGTTCATCTTGAATACGAAGTACAAATTATTTCTGTTCGAGCTAACATAAATGTTAGTTAAACTTCTGATTTAAAACACCAGAGTGCTTAAATATGCAGTAAGCATCCATTTATCCACCCAGGAGTTTTAGCTTTCCAGTTAGGGTTCTTAGAGCAAGTGCAAAAGTATTCAAGTCAGTGCATTTTCCACAACACTAGTTGCATCAAGTCAAGATATACACATAAGCACACCAGATTTTGTGTTAACTGGAACAAAACATTTAAAATTAGAACAGCTAAAAATACGAAGACTACTTTCACCTGTAGCCAAATCACTGTTAAGCAACAGTTAATATATTGAAGCCAGCAGAGGTATACCCATCAACATTAGTTGGTTACTCCAGATTTATTTGCATTTATACCAAGACTAATGTTTATTAGTCTTAAATGTTTATGACTAGCTGCTCATGATGAGGGCCTATTTTCCTCATAGTACACCACATTTCTTAGGCTGCCATCTGGCCCCATAAAAGCAGCCTTACAGAAATTACAAAGGCACAGAAATAAAGCAGTACTTCATGGCTCAGGCCCACAGCAAGAATTAAAGTTAAAACTGCTTATTCAACTCCTGAAGCTATTTTTAAAACTACTTATCCCAACACACATATTGTTCATCATTTATATGATATCCAACAGGCATTATGCTCAAATGAGATTTTACTCTGTAATAGGTGATTGCATCTTGCAAAAAATGCCTTTCCAGCTACCAGAAAGAATTTACTATTGCATTTTGAATACCTGACTTAGTAACTGACATTGGAAACATTTATTTGATGTGAATATGGAAATAAGTGAAGATCTGTGCTCAAAACAAGACAGACACTGATAAAAGGTCAAGTTTGACAGGCTGGAGAAAGCCTTACGGCTCCTCTTCAAATCAAATTTGAGTTTTCTACAAAGGTCAATGTCACTGTGACCTATTTCAGTATTCTTCATTAACAGGTTTCAGGAATGCTTTGGAATATTATAGCTCTAAATATCTGGGGAAATCCTTAAGTCTGACATAAATGCATCATTGCATCACCAGCACAATAGGGTCTCCACAACAGCATATCAGCTCCCAGGATTAGAGTCTTCTGCATCATATATCTTTGAATACAGAAACTGCATCTTTCTCAGTGTCCCAAAAAAAAAAACCAAAAAACAAACAAAAAAACCCACAAATATGTTCAGTCAATTCACAGCATCCAAAAGTAATCTGGTACTTTTCAGCTTTATAATAGAAAAAATGAACTCCATAATCCTAGAAAACATCAATAAATGGTCATTACAGAACTCAGCCCTGATGCAAGAGAAATCAAAACAATACCTTTATTTTTGAATGCATCTTCCTCCACCAACCTCCCTGCCCACCGCCAGAGGCTTCTTCAAACACCCTGCAAACAACACCCTGTCTGTTCCAATCTGGTATGACAAGCAGCTTCACTTCAAATCCATAATTATCAACTAAGGATAATAAATGAGGCATTTCCTAAGAATTGGAAGATGGATAGGTATGAAAGGCTTTTTTTTATTTTTACTTAGATTTCTGTCAGCTTAGGAAGAACTACACTCATTCCATTGGCTCAGTTAGAAGCCTGGACCAGAGAAACAAAAGCTGAAGACAGACTGGTAGCTTACAGCAACAGCTTGACAAGAATAATACATCCTGATCATTCATTGCTTTTAATAAAAATAAAAATAAAAATCTCATTATAAAGTAAACTGTCTTAAAGAGATAAAATAAAGCATCTTTTAAACAGGTATCCTAAAACTTCACAGTTCTATCTGATCCACTCAAGAGTGGCTTCAGAGGCACCAAAAGAATGTGTTACCACCTCAAGCAGTCACAGTTCACAGCATAGAGGGAAGATGCACACAGCTCTTCAGTTAATGGTCAGTGATTTCACTGCAGGGGAGGAGGAAGTGAAGAATCACTTCTGACTTCTGAGCTTGCTAAACCTGTTCATCATTAGACAGTAACCTGACAGGAGAACTTGACCCTCAACAACTATCATGAGGTCACAGACAGCAGAGCATACACTTCTGCAGCCAAGACAAACTCCAAGACTGTTTCCTCCACTAAAACAAGCATATCAAATACTTATGGAGCAATTGTAAAACATATCTATTTCTGTATGAAGACAATTTATCTTTAACAATATAAGTTACTACAGAGCTAATTTTAGGCTCTTGAGTGCTCTCTCAAGAACGCCTTCAAACCATTTTCATCCCAGTTAATCCACATTGCATGAAATGCACTCTAAAGTCATTGATACTCTTGAAACAGAGAAGTGAAAAGATGGAACATGCATGCACAAAAGGACTAATCCCTTCCCCAGAAAGCAATTAGACAAAAACTGCATCTAAAACTTTTCCCCCTCCACAAACCCTACTTAGGAAGAGATCTTAAAACAGTTGGCAATTCTACCCAGTTCGGCACCTTGGAGCTACAAGAAAGTTACAGGAGTAGTTACAGCACAATACAAGTTTGAGAGCTTCTACTTCACCCACCTTAATGATACAGCCTCATACATTTGTCCACAGTGATAGACTTTTATGGCAGGCGTTTTTAAACTTTGATGAAGTTTGAAAACCACACAAATAAGACGTTTATTGAATAAAGAATTCAGACATTATGATATACTACTATGTTTTCGTATTACCTTATAAAATTGTACAGTCCCCCTGAAAATTGACAAATATAGCTCTTCAGCATTAATAAACATCACGTCTGGTTAACAAGACACAAAAGATCACTACCACTATATTCCTTAACGTACTGAATTTGATTCACTTCTTATTCTAAAACAGATATCCAGAATACACTTTTCTAAGTAGCATTTGAGCACTTCACAACTTCAACCAAAAAGGTGCACATAAGTTGAGAAACATGCACATTACCAGTGGAATTGCAAAATGTAGTTTAATGCAAAGCAGTTTTAGCGTAAACTGACCAATGCAAACACAGTAGCACCTAAACAGTAATCTTTCTCCTCCTCTCACTGTGAAAACATGTGTTCTGTCTTCCACTTAAGCATGTGCAACCATTTGGGGACAACACTCCTTTGCATCACTACCTGGCTAATTTTAACACACTTGTTGCAAAACAGTTCCCCCGCCATCCTGTTACATCAACAACGTATGTCAGACACAGGAAAGCTATTACAGCAAGAAAGCTAATTATTCCTCGATTCAGACACCTGTGAGCCATTCTCAGCTATTTTGCAGATACAGAAAAGACATAGGAAAGAGATGGACATTCATAGACAACATATGCAACAAAGGATTTGTTGCTGGAGCTAGAAGCTCTACTTGGAAGCTAAGCATGGGTTTAAAAACCAAGAAAGCCTTCCTTCTCCCTGTAACTTACCTCCTCTTCCTGCTGAAAAACCTTTGTGGCATAAAAATAAACTATGGGCATATCACAGCACCAAATTCACCTAAATATATTTTTGCTGCAAGTATTGGTGACATCCAGGTCATCTCACCATGATTCCAGCAAATTAAGAGCACAGGCTGATGTATGTGAGAAGAGGATGCTGTTCAATACCTCCACAATCTAAAATCGTTAAAGGAGAGCAATATGCAAGTAAGCAAAAAACATCTCCACAGGAGAGGCTTTTCACATATGACTACACTATTACACTTCCAGCTATTGTTAAAAACAAGCACATCTGAGACTGAATTGCATAGTTCTGCATAGATTCACTCACATTAACATAGCTCAGCTGTCTGAACCAGGGCAACACCCCTAGCAACACTACCTAAATATATTAGATATGCAGTAGGGTGACCCTTCACAAAACCCACAGAAAAATATGAATAGATGAAAAACCAGCTTTCACTTGTGAAATATAAGCAGGAATCCATTTGTTGATATAACAGTGATTTAACAAGGCTTAATCATAAAAAAGACAGAAAATTAACAACATATGAGATAGCAAGGTACACTTGGCTAATCACACTGTAAAGAATAGGGTTAAAGACAATTATCCAGGAGACCCTTCCACCGAGCCACAAAACTTAGAACAAACCCCATTTGGTTTCTAAACTCAACAGAGGTAAATAGCCCAAACGTGTGCCGAGAAGTGGTCTCAGACAGACCTGATCATTAGCTTACATTAAGAAATGATATTACCTATTATTATTAAGAAATGATATAAAACACACTATCAAGACAAGATACAATCACAGTACAGCTAACAAAGCTTAACAGACTATAAGTTACTTACCAAGGAGCTTATCTGCAAAGCATCACACAGCACAAAGGCATAAAAGACTTTTGAATTAGGCATAATAACTTCAAGAGCCATCTTTACTCCCATCACACAGACAACTTCCCTACAAAAAAAAAAAAAAAAAAAAGAGCCCACAGGGCTCAGTGGCTGCTCACTAATTATGAGGAAAGATGGTTGATTAATACTGGTAGTTTCTGCACCTGCTCTAATGGAACTCAGCTGTTGAACCAGGTGCATGCCATCAGCCTGCCATCAGTTCTTTCAGCACCCAGTTAGAGAGAGATTTGTAGTTCTTATCTGTTTCAGAGAGACTTGTAGTTTTATCACTACTGTGCTCACTGTCTGCCTGAGCAAGGCCTCATGTGAAGCAGACTAGCTGAGGGAGAAGGTAGGGGGCGTGTAGTCACACAGCATCATTTACCAGAACATTCTGCTGTATAGAACAACATAAATGTGACTGTATCATTAAGATCCCCCATCCCTTTATTTTTCTAAGGCTTTTCCTAGAGGTTTCCTCAGCAAGAAATACACAGTCCCTACCAAAGAACTCCTGATTACTTCTCTATTTCTCCCAGGTGCTGGAGACATCAGTGAGTGAGCTCCTGCTTACCACACTCTACTTCACTGCGCATGACATAAGCAGACAGAAGCTTCTGTCCCGTTAAAAAACAAAGCCAGCAAACTTAACCTTTGTTACTGCAGGAGAGTCAGAGAACACAAGGTAATGCTCAGCAAGCCACTGAAGCAGCAGTAAAGCCTTCCTCTCCTCACTCCTAGGTTCAGGTACCATCTCACCTACACACACAGAGGGCCTTATGGAGAACACCTGGGAATCTCCTCTACAGGGCAGCAAGGACTTCATGCATTCTAGTAAAACTCTGCCAACTTTCAATAGGTAACTTACTACAGAGAAGGCTAATGCTGTTACTTTTTTTTTTAAAGAATATTTGTATTAAGTAACTATCTGTGATAAAGTCAAGTCATTTTTTATTGTTTTTTGGGTTTCTTTTCCTCAATTGGGGTATTATTTATTTATTTATGAGGTTGGGGGAGGTAGTTGCTTTTTTTTTTTCTTGTTCTTAGATGAACTAAGAAAACTGGCTCAATGTGATCTGGAAAATATTTAATAAAATAGAATTCACATTCTTTTTGCATGAAAAAAGAAGTTCTGATTATCTATCCTTAATCTAATAAAAGCAGGACAGTTAATCTGTGATGTTTCCATGTGCTAGAAATTGCTGACTAGTCTTTTTTTTTTAAATTTTTGAAAATTTAATGATAATTTAATGATTGGCATATAATTTATTAAACTTGAAGTTCTAGAAAGGAATTGATGGAATAAGTCTTAATTACCAAAACACTATGTTCTAGTACTGGGTCAAGTTAATCCAACCAAGAATAACTTTTAAATTAGATGATATGAGACAGATTTAACTGTGGTTGGACCTCTGCACTGAAGTTTCAACTGGATTATGGCTTTGTACTCTCCTCCTTCAGCCAGAGAAATGGTCTTGCAAAGAGCTCTTAATAATTTGTGTAATTCTCCGAAAGAAAAAAAAAAAAGAGACAACAGTAGAAAACAGGCTTACAACTAAAGAAGGACACAGCACTGTGTATGTTTGGTAGTTCTCCTTGATTTAAAAGTGCATAGTCCTAATAAGCATGGTCCAGCTAGCAGCTCTGGCTTGTTCACTTACACCCAAGGAGAGGGAAGCCATTTTATCCCATGAACTTGGCTTGGGCAGGGATGCCTCCTGGTTTGTCACCAGTTATGGAGACCTCACAGCATGGTAGGTATTACAAAAGAGAAGTCTCCACCTCTTGCCCTTTAGGCTCACGTATGGCTTCATCCACATTCCAGCAGTGCAACTCAGCTCTTTGTGTTACTTCTCCCACTCCCAGTAGTAAGAACCAAACACAGCCCACAAGGCATTCTAAAACCCAAATCCATCCCTTGCAGCTCACAAAAGTGAACCACCCTACAAACAGGGAAGAGCCATATTTGATATTCAAGTACTGGAACTCTTTCCATTAGATAACAACCATTTGGGGGCTGTTAGGAAATGCTGCTTCTTAAATTCCTTGTGGGAAGCCTTGTTACCAGATGGGCACTGACGTTATCTTATTGCCAGCAGCTGAGAAAGTGTGGGTGCCAGTGTGTGAATACCAAATAATAAAGGAATCCCCCGGAGAGGTCTGATTCAATTTCCTCTGTAATACAAGACAAACATGAAAATTCACTGTCTTGATTAGCTTTAGTGCAGGGAAACATCTTTCACAGCTGATTGTAAATCTTCTGAACAGTCTCATTTAGCTTTTAACCTTCCTCTCTTTTTCATCCATGTGCAGATTATTCCAGCCTAGACATTCATTTATTTGAATAGCCAAGGACATGTGTATGTCGACTCCAGTCACAGTGAGAAGCCTCTGAAGTTCACAAATAAGACTAAGAACACTATAAACATCTTAATAATTTGTTATACAAACATATACTGCAGACCTTATTCTTAGAAATAAGAAAACTATGAGGAACATCATCATCACAAATAAAATAGATGTATTTTCCTTAATGCTTCTAGCAGTCAAACCAAGGAATGGTTCAAATATTTTAAGAATAGTTTAAAAACTGGAAGCTGCCTGCTGTGTTTTTAATCACTTTTTTAAGGACATACATTTCACCACAGTAACAAAAAACTAATAACGTGCTATGAGCAATGTCATTGGAGGTCATAGAAACAGGATGAGTGTTGAGATCTAATGAGATACTTGCAGCACGTGCACAGCTGCATGATTCCTGCAGTCACTGCATCTGGTTTATCAGAGCTGACCCCTCTGTACTTTTATTGTTTCCGATGTGATTTTTCTGCTACAGTTACCAAGGGAATTCTTCAGATATCAAGAAATGTTATGAAAAAGAGAGAAATCATTTACTACCACGTTTTTCCTGTATTTTATTAGTGTAAATGGTCATGGAAATTACAGATCTGCCTTCAAAAGGCATATTGAAGAATAAAACACAAACAGAGCATCATATCTCACTCTGGTTCCTATCAGTGTACCCCCTCACAGGCAGAGAAGTTTAAAATCAAATTGTGACGTACATCAGTAGGCAAAAGATAAGGAATCGAAATCTCGCAAGAGATAGTTCTGCCTCAGATACTCTCTGGCCTCAATCATGTTTTAGAAATGTCTGTTCGCTATAAAGTTTACAGACTCTTCATGAAATAGCAAAACATGCCCCCAAAAATTCTGATGTACTTTTTCCCATCATCTTCCTGTGATAAAAGTGGGAAGCAACAAAATCAGCAGGCATATTTTGTTCATGTGTATCTCATTCCCACATTTCCCACAAGATCTTAGAATTGTGACGATTCATGGCTATGTTCAAATATAATTTAAAGACAAAAAGATTAATGTCCTCTCACTTCAATTCTTCAAATTCAGATCTAATCTAAACTAGCTTCCTAGGTTTCCTCTGACAATCTATGGGAAGAAGTGGGTATGTTTAACCAGCTACTCAGGTCACATATCCTCCACTCTCAGGTTGGGAGGTACAGCCTGAGGAGATATTTTCTGAGATGTTCTCTCTCATCAAAAACAGTCCAAATGGTTCCCTTTAAGTTAGATTTCTCACTCATAGAAAACTAATCTACAAAAATCCTCCCTAAACTCTTCATCTTATATTTTCCCAAAGGAAATAAACAATCATGATCACCAATACTTACCATTGTGTCATCAAAGAGAGGTATATTTGGACACTTCTGTCTCCTGACTGGCATTCAAATGCTATGCTGACAACCCATTACAGCTGCTCAGTGGCCATCACTCCTACAGAAAAAAATATGACAGGAAATCATCACATTATATATTTACAGATCATTTTAATTCTATTACAAATAATTAAAATATAACAGCAAAAGAGCAGGTAAATCAATTTTCAATGTTTAGTATATATGAATGCATCCAGTTGTACCATTGTCCAGAACTTCAATCTAGAGGCAGGAGAGAACAGAACAAATCTTCTAATCCTGATTTCAGAATGGCAGCAAAAGCTGAAGTAGTGTTCAGTTTTCTCCAAAATAAGGACTCTTTGCGGCAATTCTATCAATTTGTAGCAAAGGTCACAACTTATTTTCTTAAGTGTTTTTTCTTCCTCCATTATTCTATTATTATCAGATCAATAATATACAATACTAGCAGCATTGCAACAGCCTGAAGATACATCTCTACACATCCACCAACCATTGCATATGTGTATCAATGCCAGACACATTGGAAGATAAGTCTGAAGGGAAGGTTGTGACCTCTTGGTGAATTAAATAGCACAGAGGTTATTTTATCTGTTAGAAAAAGGCATGCCATATGTATTGAGTTCATATTTATTCATTTGAGAGTATGCACTCACTAACACGTCCTTTATGTCATACAAGCGAATGTATTACTGTCAGTAATAAACAAAGAAACAAATAAATATATATAGAGAAAAAACTTACCTAGAAACTTCCACAGAGGCCAAGATTACAGTACTCAAAGAAGGTATGAGCTTCATGAATTTCCAAGTGGAAGCGTATCTAGAACTGTCAGATGATAATACTTGTTGAGGTGATGTCTTGTATTATAAACAGATGATATACTGAATAACATTAAAACAGCCCCCATATATTTTGTATTCATAGCATGTCAAACAGATACGTTTGAAATACACCCTTTATCTGATCTAATGTTCATCATGAAGACATCGGTAAACTCCCCTTCAATTTGCTCTCTCTAATAACCAATATTTAATAGATTACAAGGTAACATTTGTTTTATATAGCACGCTTAGCACATACTGAAACATACTAGCACTTTTCAGCTGAACTCTTTACAGCTTTGTAAAAAGTTGCAAATTACCATTTATTTTCATCTTCTAAACACCATACGTTGAGAGCTCCAGTATTTTCTTTTCCTTGGCAAAAGTTCTGGAGATTTCCTAAAATTTTCATAACATTGACAAAATCCCAAAATCAGCAATAGCAGCACTGCAAAAGTTGCTGCTGCTGCTGCTTCTATGAAGTCCTTTATATTGAATTAAATCTAATGGTGACTCTGCAATGTCTCAATAAATATCAGCCTGTATTTGAAATAACATTTGTCTTGTATTTTACATACATTACCTTAATCCAGTTTGTCCTTACACCTTACACGGGACAGCAGTTTGACAGCGACATAATCCATGTATTTATTATCCAGGTAAAATCATATAAATACAAAATCAGCGCATTCAAATGCAATTAAATTCATTTCTACTACATTTCTGTTTGATGAAGAACTGATACATTTATTCCTATGACCAATACTAAGCAGATCAAATGGAATTAAACTTTAGCTTCAATTTTACCATGAAGCAAGAGTGCTGTGCGTTCATTAGTATGCAAATACAGTTACCACAATGATACAGCTTCTGTTGACAGTGTATTTTATCTTAAGAGGCTTGAGACATAAGTACTCTCTGGTGACTGGACAAATGACATCCCAAGAAATCTGAGAAAAGACAGGTTGTCCATCTTCTTCCCATTACTTTGGGATAAAGGAGTAATGAAGAACAAGGCTTAGTTTACTTTTGAGAAAAAGAAAGATATGAGATACTTCAACGTTCACTGAAATTAATGAGAACCTCTCAAAAGAGGGTTGGTTGAGTCCAACATGTTGGCTGAGTGGAAACTCAGTTACTGGTTTACCTTTAATCCCCTTTCAGGTAATCCTAAAGATTCAGCTCTTGCAGAGGTCAGTGTAGTTGGAGATTTGGGTCAAGACAGAAAGGGACATATGGTCAGATAATTTCTAGAACTACATAGCACTACATTCAATGTTTTGCTGCAATTAGCTCTGCTAGAAGTTTCTGAAATCAAATCTTTAGAATTTATCTATTACGTCTGAAAGACCAATCTATAGTAATGAAAAATTGATGTTAGGTCTCTGCACTGTTGACAAGTATTTTAATAGGCATACACATTGCATTAAAGAACATTTATCAAATTAATTGCTTGGAAAAAGGCAGGGTTTGACATTGCTCATTGGCTGTGAGTTTAGAACTCACTATGTCATATTAAACAGTATATCTCACTTAAGTTTAGAACAAGTGCCACCAGATATTTATGGAATTAAGAAAAATGTTTTAGCATCAAAGAAGTATTTAAATCTTTAATGGGATGGATTACCAGCTCCATCTCAGGAATATGGATATACAAAAAATTGTTGCTAAAATGACAATGAAGAACGATTCTCTCTGTAAGTATGTGTTACAGCATAGAAAATGAAGTAACCTGCTCATACTGCAAATAATTTTGCTTTCTACTACAGGCCTCATTTAAGCAGCACAGTAAGTTCTGTAGCTAATTATTCACAGAAGGTCTGCAGAGTATGATTTAGCTTAACAATAGCTAACATCAACATTTTTTTTTTCTATCTTCTGAGGAGTATTCCTACTTCTAAATAAAAATGGCACTCAAAACTGATTTTAAATTCAGAAAAGAAACTTGAGCTTCAACATAAATATTTTAATATTATAACAGAAAAGACATTCTTAGGAAAACTAAATGTTCTTGTAGCTTCTTAAATCCTTGACTATAGATTATGGATTACTTCTACAGACAGAAAACTCCTAGCAAACATTTTCACATTATCTGTAGACTTGGTCTGGCCTGCTACATGCAGAACTCCAATACAAGTTCAAGAAACACATTTTCACTAGTATTATACACTCTCCCCCACAAATGGCCTCTGATCATGAATTAAGAAAAAATCACACAACCATGCATTTCTATCCAATTCCCATAAATCCTTCAGCTAGCATAGGGGTGTGTTCAATTAATTCAGAAGCATTAGAGAGATTGCCAGCAAGCCCATTTATTCATTACTGCTAACAACTGCAGCTGAACTCACCCATAGGTGTGACTTACAAATCTTACTGTTTAACCCTTGCAACATTAGATCTGACCTGCTCCAGACAGTATAGTTGTGGATCAGTGAATCATCTGGACATGCATCAAGAGTACTGACTTACAGGTAGCTTATATTTATTTTCTTTCCTTGCACATCAATTATAATGAAATAAAAACAGAATAGCTGCAAGCTTCATTTTCAACACAAGAGGCATTTTATCTGTTAAACATCAATAGATATATAAGATGCAGGCAATTAACTTGTCTGTATCAGTGGTATGGGTCATTGTATTCACACATCACTATGAAGATAGGGCCAAAAGGGCTTGCTGAGTGATGGGTTGATATGGCTATGGCTTCCTCATGTGAGGGAGCTGAGAGGCAGGCAGTGATCTACTCTCTTTGGTGCACAGCAATAGAACCCAAGGGAATGGCATGAAGCTTTGACAGGCAAGGATCAGGTTGGATACGAGGGAAGTGGTCAAGGCAGTGAGCTGCAAGAGTTCAAGAAGCATCTTGATAATGCTCAGATTTATGGTCTGATCCATGGACCCAGGAGTTGAATTTGATGATTCTTGTGTGACTTTTCCAACTTGGGATATTCTATGATTCTACAAAACAACTCCAAATTCATATGTACCTACTGGACCACATGGTATTACCTGCACACCAGACTTGGAGTCATCCAAATACATGGGTGAAAAAATATAACACAGGGAATAAAAACTAAGTTGAGAAACTTAGTTCAAACTAAGTCCAAACTAACAGCTTGATCTTCAGCCAGCATCTGTCCTCCAGTATATTTGTGACTTTCCCTCCAGGTACTTAATAAATCTTTTCCATCTTATTTCATAATTTGACAAGAATAACATACTTCCTGTAAAAAGTCTAAGTAACTTTTTTTTCCCTACACAGGAAGTCTATAACTACTCAGAAGGTATCTGTTCTAAACACTGATATATTAAGGGCAATTTTACAGAGTAGCAAGCGGGGCAGGTATGTAGTTTTAGTACAGTCACCTTCTCCAAAAACCTTGCTCCAGTGCATGGACTTATTCCACCTGGAACCAGCTGATTAGAGTTTGGGAGGTACTGGTTACTTCTGAGAGGTCAACATGTTCATGGAGGGAAATGAAAATGTTCAGTGATTTGGCAGGAGGAACTATTTCTATCTTTGGAGAAAAATGAGTTTTCAGGGTAGAGATATGAGAAGTAAATGTATCATTCATATCTGAACAGGTGTTTAATATCTTATCCTTCTAGCAATATAGTAAAGTAGGTATGCTATTATGTCAGGCTATGCTCCCACAGCAGAATCAGTTCTACAGGAGGCAATTCTGAAACACTGCTATCTCTATTTTAAAATAATCTAGCATGGAATCAGAGCAGGAGCAATGGACATTGTCACCAACAATTTGTGGTGTCTAGATGGGTGAAGCAAAGATAATCTATATGGCAGTGATAACACAATATGGAACTTCAACTGGATTCCTTGGAAAACCTAAAGCTTGCTTCTATTAAAGTACTAGAAGTCTGATTTTAGGTGCTTCAAGGAAATAGGTGTTTGGGTCATTGTCAACATCTTTTATAATTAACTCATTTGAGAATCCTCCTTGTACATAAACTGTATTCCGAATACCAGCACATTCTGAATACTTTTGTTGGACATTTCAAGATTAGCTTTCTCATAAAACTCACATCTAATTCTGACAAGACAAAGCCATGTAAATCAGACCAAAGTCATAACGCAGTGGCTTTCTATATATCTGCAAAATATGCAGCTTGAATAGATGGTAAAAGTGCCTCATCAAGTGATCAAGATAATTACATGACATATTACCAATTCAGTGGCTGCTTTAGCCACTGCTCAGTAATTTTTAATATTAGCTTCTTTGTGTTTCAGCTAACTATGAGATGCCTGAACTAACAATAGCAGAGAGGATATTCATTTAGCACTGAAGATGCATGCTGTAGTTTGACCCAAATATATCCTATTGTCGTAGGAATACTTGGTGAAATATTATGGCTCCTGTTGCTCAGCAATTAAACTCACTGGAAACATTCTGATGAATGCTTTTCAGAAAACATCAATTAGTAGAACACAAACCATTTTATCAAAAACACCTCTGGCTTGACAAGTTCTGGCTGAATGCCAATGAAGTGAGGAGGGATGCATGGAAGGCAGTAGAACCGAGAGTCCCTGTTGATCAAGGTGTGCTCATCCCTAGGAACTTCCTATAGTTGAAGCTCTGCTCCTTCAGTGATGAATAAGCCCAGGACTCTGGTTCTGGGAATCTGCGAATCTGGGAACCTCAAAGACCTACCTCTAGCTAAAAACACAAACCCTGGGATTTTAGACAGCAGCTCAGTGAATTCAGCATTCATTTTGTTGGCCAACAAAAATTTGTCAAGGATTTGAAATTCACAGAATACATCTCAAGGTATAACTAAAGTATTTAATTATCAAAATATGTCAAGGTTAAAAAAATTTAAAAATAAAAAAAATTAAAAAACTGCATGGAAATTTTCCAGCTTGGCACTTAAATTAATACAGTTTTGAAATATTAGTCTGGAACTTGAAGTCTGGCAGTACTCAAACTTTTTCATCAGCTTAAGTGAGCTGAGTACTAGTTTCACACAGCAGGCAACAAGAAGTAGTGGCAGCTCAGGAAAATATCTATTGATAAATAAAATACAGAACGTCCAGGAAATGTAATAAATCAACTTTAGAATATTTTGTTAATAAGGTAGAGTACTAATAGTAACCATCTTTGCACACTGCAAAAACTAAGGAACCTTAGAGATAGTTCTTGTAGTTTTCATCATTCCTATGTTTAGAAATAATTTTTCCAGCTCAAGAATATTAAAATAGTATAAAGAAAAATTAGGATTGGAGGAGAAACGTGACAGACATAGCAAGCAAAACAGGTCACACACATAAAACATTGTTTATTCTCCCCAGTCTCACTGAGAATCACTGCAGGTCTACAATGTGCTATATGGTACACAAAAACTAACCCTCGTTTCTATAATTTAGCTCTACTAGCAATTACATTAGAACTGATACCACCTTAAATACACAGTATCTGAATAAAAAATAGTTATATGCGTCTTCCTCTGAAAGATCACAGCAGATATACAAGCTTTGCTTCAGACAACAAATAGCAGCCAGTCTGCAGCTTACCCTTTGTTAGAACCACAGATGCCCCCTCTTCAGTACCTGAATGGCCTCAAATCGAGCCTTGTCTATGGTGTCTCCATCCCCAAACTGCTCTTTGGCAGCAGCACTGCTCCCCTTTGCACTCTCTTGCAAAACAACCCTATGACCATTTCCTTAGGCACTGCTATGGTATCTGACAGCAGCCACCTTCTGATGCAAGGTTGTTAAATGAGGAAGGGAAAATCAGTGTTATCAGATGGGAAAAAATGATGGGATCAGAACACAAACTCTCTGCAGCTTTCTACACTGACCGTTACTGTGAAGAAGTACCTGCTGCATTACAATACTTTGCAGACAAAATGCCTCCAAGAAATATTGTTATAGATACAGTAGGCAGAATAGATCCTTTATTTTTGTTCATATATAAGAGTTGTCCGGAATTTAGATAAATGCTTCTGAGTCTCAGTCATGGAGGCCCTCCTATTCCTGTACACTCAGCTATCTTTGTCCTGTCATAACCTCTTTCCTCCTCTGTAACTTTCTCATGCTTGACTTTGTTACATTAATGCTTCTTTTTCTCTCTTTGGCATCTTTCTTCTTATTGACATCCAAAGAAACGTTAGCCTTCTCTGCTCTCAGATGAAGCCCTCTAACTCCAATTGCTGTCTTCAGCCTTTGTTATAAGTATTACAGTCACTAGGACTGACTGTGATGCCTCTACAAAACAAATCCAAAATACATTTGTGGCTCCTCTTCATGCTAAAAAAAAAAATCTACTTTCTCTGATTCAGTTTCAATACCTTCTGGAATATTTCCAGCACACACATGACATTGGTTGTGGTGAAAGTTGAATTCTGGTTTAGAAATAAGTTCTGCAGTAACCACACTCTCCTCGCCAGGATAGCAAGAATAAGGTCATGTTTGGCAGATCTCCTTGCACTGTTACAGATTACTTTTTTTTTTTTTTCCAAAACTAGGAAAAGGAATTACTGGATGCAAAAGTAGAAGATGAATTCCAATTCTTATAGTCCACACAGCATCATTACCTTAATTAAATGACTTAAGAGTGAGAATCTCAGTATCAAAAGGTGCCAGCTCACTGCCAACAGTAATGGACAGAGACAAGGAAAAAATGTTAGAGGAAAATAATACTCTTAGGGAGATCCTTTGAATTATGGTGAAATATATATTTGCAAAAAAGAAAGCAAAAACTTTTTCCAAAATCTTTCCTGTGTTTAACAGTTACCTTTGAGATCAGGGTGCTGGCAGCCATCCAACTGGCCAGCACAGCTAGATCTCATTAAACAGATTCTATACAATCCTTCAAAAGCAGTAAAGACTGAGCACTAGCAGCCCCTTCTCATTAAAGTTACACAGAAAAGAGACCATCACTTAGTGTAGGCAGCATCCTAAAACTAGCACCAAGACCTTATCAAAAGGACAGTATTATTAGCAGGCACTTATTCTTCAAAAATTCTGCCACAGTCAGGGATCTCAAATTTACTTTCCTGAATGATCACTCCCTACATATGCCACCATAAGTTTTTCCAGAATCCCACAGTGGAGAAAAAGCTTTGCTGTTAGGTGATGGTAGTCAACATGCTGCTCTTTCATTGCACAGGATATAGCTATTGCCCTCATCTCACAGCTTCAGATATCTTTTTCCAAGATGTGACATTGTCAAGGGCTAGATGTAGCTACATCTTTCTCTGCTTCCTAATCAGTGGTCATTGTTATTTAATATTGTGCCTGACAAGAGTCAAAAGCAACCTAAAAAGACTCATTCTTAGCTGCATTTTTCATTTCTACATGGCCAGTTCAGCTCAAATTCCAACTATGCTCCAACTCAGAATTTTGTGTTACAATACGATGCTCTTCTTGTACAGCTGAACCTAGTATCTAGTCCAGTCATGGACCATGTGGAGAGCCCTATCATTAGGGAATACTGAGCTCAATACCCAAACATTCCAGAAATAGTTTATGTGGTTCATTGACTCCAAGCTGGTCCCAGAAATGAGCAGTATGAGTTTTGTTGTGGCGGTAGATGTGGGACAAAATTATGCACCCTGTGTCCTTTTGTGGTCACTTCACTAAGTTTTAACAACCACATTTAACCAAAAGTAGGGCTGCTTCTTTCACCGCCATCTCAGTTTACATCATCAGTTAAACGCCATCATTAAACAATTGTCTTGTTGTTATTGCCTGTGCAAAAGGACTAATTAGGCTCTAGGAAACTTCTCCAATAGAAGACAAATCAGCCTGACAGATTTTTCAGGACAGCCTGCCTTCTGGTACTTGTTAAGTTTTGCAAAGAAATTAAAGGAAACTACATTAAGATAAGTGTCTTATGAAACAGTAGTCTGCAGTTCATAGAAAAGGATCCTCTCTTATTCCCCTGATGAGAACATGAAACAATATCCTCCACTAATAACCACAACACAAAACTGAAGAATAGACAGTTCAGCTTATAAACTAAAACCTGCTCTTTGAAAAGTGTTTGTTTTTCATTGTCCTCTCTGAGAAAACTGGAGTTTGTTTTCTACTCAACATTTGCCAATGTTATTTACTCAGCTCAAAAATAACTGGCCATTTTGCAAGTACGTGAGGACTCCCATGACCACTGGGATGTCCATGGAGTAGATCACCCTATGAAGGCAACTAGCCAGGGCTATGTTTCATGATTCATACTCCTATAGGGTGTTCAGTTTTGTTTCTGGAATCCTGCCCAGTTATTTTTGACAAGCTGGCTGTGCTGTAAGGGCTGTAATGCAACTAAAAACAAGGAGGATTTGCATCATTTTCTAGCAATTTAGAAACACGGAGCCCTTCATTTCTTTTGACCCCAAGGAAAGTCCATCACAAAATCTACAGATTGCACTACTCTACTGTAAATTTTCCCTTTTATTTGACCAAATAGCCAGGCTATGAAGCCTTTCTTATCAAGAGGAACTAATGGATGCCTCTGTCATTTTTTCCCTTCAATTATTTAAGCTTTCCCCACACTCAGGTTGGCCTCTTGCTGGCAGCACTCTGGACTGCATCTATTAATCATTGACTGTCATTGTATTTTAAGAGAAGGAAAGTGAAAAGATTGCCTAAGAATAAAAAAAAAGAAATTTCCTGCTTTTTCCTGACAAATAAATGACAGCTATATTTTTCCTGGCTTTACAATGTATTCTAATATGTTTTGCCATTCTAGACACACAGAACAAATTGGCTGTTCCCAGTAAGTCCATATTTCAGGACCTCCTTTCTCCTGTCCTGTCAAGGTTTGGTAGCCTCTATTAGAGCTTTGGACTCTTTCTCTGCCACCATTTCTAGAAGAATTATCACGGAAACAAGACTATGTGTTCTCAATGTATTATTGGAGACAGCCTCCTAAATCAACAGGAAGCTATTTCTATCAGTGGCAAAACTAACCCGCTTTATTATTTCCCAGGAACTCTCTCAGTACTATATATACTTAAGCCTCCTTTCCTTGCCCAAACTGACCTCTTTACACCATAGTCAGGATCCTCCTCTGCAAGTCCTCCCAGGTGACCTTCTCTCTGAAGAGACCATAAGGACATTCCAAGCCCACAGTCTCTTTTCCTGAACACTTGGACTTCACTCAATTTGTCATTTTCACAGGTCTTCCTCTTCCTTAGCTGTGTGCTCCTCTGGAAACTGCAGGCACAACTGAACACTTCACTGTACTGAAAGACACAATAAAGCATAAGGGCATTTCCTTTAAAGAAAGATATAGCCCATATCAACTCAGAAAACAGAAAAACACTTGAGCTTCTACTTCAATATAAGCTCTCAATTTTGCTTTTTAGAGACTGAAAAGCTACTACAAGCAGAAAATCATATCAAACTGCTTCTATTCAGTGCATACTGCTTTGCTCTTAGAAAAACTATTGCCACATGCCTGACCCAGTCACTCCAAAAAAATGAATTCACAGCGTGTCTCACTCTTACACTTTCCTGTAGGGTCCAAGAAAAGAGAATTGTAGAAATGAAAAAAAAACCTATAAAGAAACAGCCTTTTGGGTAACTGTAATGAAAATACTCCTTGAGTTGCAGCGCATCCTGCCAGACACAAAAGTCAGCCCTAGATGATGGAAAACAGATGCTAGGACTCAAGGAGCTGAACCAATATGGCCAAATATTTTGAAGTCAGTGTAAAGTTCGTTTGGACCTATGGAACTCAGTCTCTATTGTTTCACATGGAATTAAATACACAGATTATGCTTTCTGTATTTTATTCCACAGAAATAGAGTGTATGAAGAGAAATTGACTTTATGCTCTGCAATACATTCATATATTTATGCGGGTAATACATTACCTATATTATCACAAGGTTACAATGTGAATTTTATTATGTAACATTAAATATTATTATATACTTGCTATAATACTTACATTAGTATATCAGAGATTACCTGAGAAATGGCTTTAAATTTATTTGCTACACTCTGCTGGAATGTGTACAATTTAAATAATCAGCAACAATGTATAAGAATGCAATTTCGGACTGCTGAAAAAACATTAACTTTGCAGTAGCTGTGTTGGTATTTAGATGAGGGATATTTTCTTCTCCCTGTTTTCTGGAAATTCTCAGCAGAAAAATCCCATCATTTTTGCTACGATCACAAGTAGTGTGGTCCAAAATTAAGTCTGCAGAGTAAAGCTGTTGATGCAGAGCACTTGATATGAACAGCATAGATTTGGGATTTTTGTACTTTAATTCAGATTATCTCCAGTCTATCTCCATTGTGCAAATGCCACAGCTCCCCAGTCACCTTAATATCACCTGAAAGGAATCTGGTTTCAGCACTCTCAAACTCCACATGATGCCAGTAAATAGGAAGAACTGTGAGAGACATGTCAGAAGTACAGTTCAACCAAAAGTGAAGCACTACAGTGCACCCACTGTATCTTAGGAGGTGCTGGCTGCCACTTCTGCTTGTAAAAATACATCCACAAATGAAAAGGTAACTCTGATCCTAAGTATCCACTGAACTGTAAACCATCTCATGGCCGTTTTTCACAAGGGAAAAGGGGGCAGGTAGGACAAAATGATATTGATGTATCTATTGAGTCATTAATTCAATTACAGCACAAGTATGACAGCAAAATAACTCACAGTTAAGAAAACTAGAGCTGATTAAGCCTAATCCAGTTTATCTGGAATAATCATAAATTTAAATTTCTATGACTAATAGAAAACAATGTCTCCATTGATCATTTCAATCCTCACCAGAAACACAGTGAGACACTGAAACGTGATAGCTGTGAGCTGCCACCTCTTTACATATTGTTGCAAAATGCTACAAAAGATCTCAAGCAAAGAGTGCAGAATTAAATAGCATCATGCCTTTGACTGCAAAACCCACTTAAGCCTATAACTTAACATTGTGAGATTTCACTGCTGTCAAGCAGTTGTGGCACCATGGTAGTCTGAAAGCACAGCCAGCTACATGCTCAGCAGAGTATCTGGCCAGTGAGCTTCTATTTTCTGCAGAGTTCAGCTGCACGTTTTCTCTGGAGAGCAGCAAGTGACCTCTGTGACATCCTCAGTACAGAGGCTGAAAGCTTAATTGGTTTCTAAATGCAGGAAACCCCTTTAGGAAACCTTTGGCTTTCCACACTACCACCAGACCACATTACTTACCAAGCAGCTCCCCAAAGTCGGATGGAGTAGCAAGACCAACAACCTCAGCAGCTGGGCTGGGCCCACAGTGTTTTACACAGGAAGCAAGTGTCTTCAGAGGAAAAGGTCTAAGCAAAAAAACTGGTTTATGTCTGAAAAAGAAAATTACAGAAAGGAACGCCATTAACACAAACACGCTGCCCTGGGAAACAGTGCCATGAAAAATTCAGTGCTCACATGAGAGATGCTGCTCCTCAAGGAACCACAAGGTAAATTGCCCCCAGGGGAGGTAACTCACTCGCTAATCATCTCCCATTGATTCAATAACACATGGTGAACTGAGCACAGTATGGGGACTGAAATGCTGTTTTCCAGGTGAAAATCTAAACGTGGTCTGATGCACCTGTGTTATAAAAGTATCAAAACCAATCATCTCAAAAGTAGTACATTTAAGTCCATTGTCCTAGCCAAACTCTGATTTGGTAGCTTACATTATTTCAAATTATTTAGTTTAATTCTTACTTCTTTGAGATTCCCAGCTACTGAGATCTGTAAGGATCAACCTAGGAATGCAAAGGTGACAGTTCTGCACAGACTGGGGCTCAAGCCCACCTTGTCCTCCTGGTCTCTATTGCTTCCATCCTCCATGTGAGGTGAAGAGGTACTATAGTCTGCATCTCATCACCCTGACCACTCACAGATAAGGAGATAATGGATGTAAACTTACTGCTAACCCCAACTCAATCCTCAGCAGCACCCTGACACCCTAGCTTCAAAACATCTGCAGGAAGAATTACTCTCTTAGGAATGCAACTCTCAGAAGCCATGCAGCTGAGTGACCTAAATTAGCAATTATGGTTTAAAGGATTAAACAGCAGCTCAAGAAGGATCATCATCACCTGGAGTTAGAGTCTTAAATTTCTCTGCCTAGTCTTTGCACAGGTAAACTTGGCTAGGCCTGCAAATTGAATCCAAGCCTTCTGACTTCCTCACCATACCTCATTCATCCATTTTACTTTTTACTTCATTATTACACACCATAATTTTTCAACAAACTCCAGTAACAAACTGCAGCCAGAATACTCTGCACAAAAGTGCAAAGCCATAAAAACTATAGCAGGCATTAGAATTTGTGGGGTGAATATGCTCAGTAACTGCTTGTAGCACCCATAGCAGTGGGTAGCCAACAAAAGAACCAACCATCCTAACCCACCTGACCCACAGGGAAATGTCTTTCTAATGCAGATTTAGCAATTTGTTTAACTGCATTTGCGCCAGCTAGACACAACCTAGCAGGAAGCTGATGGCTTCATCTCAGCTCCAGCTGTGCTCTGTCTCTCATTGAAATCACTGGGATTGCTCATGTTCTCAGAGGAAAGCACTTTTCCCAAGTTTGCACAACTCTCATGTGCTGTCTCTCAAGGAAAAAAAAAAAAAGGAGGGAATTAATTATTGTTAGGTTTCTGTGGGTAGTCGGACACCTTAAAGCAAAGCTTTTACTTAGAGAATCACCTTTATAAAAGATTCAAGGCAACTCAGCTTGTTAAAGCTGGCGCCAAGACAAACAGAAGAAAACAGTGTCTCCTGGAAGACGAGCTGCCAAAAGACTCCTGCAGGAAACCTATACAGGGACTGACTGCACCCACCAGGCAGCTCAGGCACTAGGGAATGGTATTGTTAAATTTCACATTCAGCACACTTACCTGCGCTTAGCAAACATGAAAAACAGGAAGAGGGATCCTGGTGACTTGAGGAAGCAGGCAGCAAGTGTTGCAGCACTTGTCTGCTGCATGCTGCTGCTTCACCCAGCCCCAGAAACAATAGAAAAGCAGTGCATAAGAGGAGCTGGTACACAACCCCACCCCAATAGCAGCCTTTGATACAACCATAGGCAAGCAGCTGGAAACATGCATTTCTTGGATCTCCTGGTCTGTACGCTTGGTGAAAGGGCAGATTCTGGTGCCGTTATTTATAATCCAAATATTTACAAGAATCATAGAATGGTTTGGGTTGAAGGAACCTTCACTTGTTCCAACCCTCTGGGACTGGGACACCTTCCAAGAGATTTCCCAAAGCCCCATCCTATAATGAGCAATACAGATCTCGGGAAGCAGGCTGACTGAGTTTATTAAATGGCTTACCAGATATGATTAACTGCCAAGAATAGGTCTCAACTATTCTTGCTTACGTAGGAGAAAAAAAAATTCTACAGCAGCAATGACCCAAATGACAGATTTCATTTGGGGATAAAGATTATTTCAAATTAGAATTCCCCCTCAGATGATGATAGTTGTCTCCATAATTCTTCAGAGAATGTTTTTACATTCAGGCTGCCTGAGGGCCTTCATAACACTTCAGAGCACAGCACTCACTGTGCCACTGTGGCATGGTAATGGTTGCAAAACATGTCTGTGATGGCATTTGGTAATAGGGTACTGCATGCTCCATCAACTTACAGAAATCAGTATTAGCTACAGTAGACTTGAGACAGGAATCCACTGACATCATTTCTGTGGCAGAGCAACTAGATTCAAATAGAGTTAACTATCTTCTGCTCTCAGTGCTTGTCTTCAAGATAAAGCGCTTTGTTCTGGACTTGGAGCAGGTGGAGAGCTTCCTTTCCCCCCAGCACAGCTGTAGTATCAACATCAGGATGAAAAATGATGGCAAATATTAAATAAGGATAAAAAAAAGTGACAGCTGCTCTTTCAGAACCCCTGCAGGTTAAAAAAAAAACCTTTGCAAGTTTTTGTGTGTTTTTTTCTTTCCAGCGCTGAAAAAAAAATTAATGTTGCTATTAGAATTACACTCCCCTGGATCTTCATATGTCTAAAATAAACTTGCCATGTCAATAAATCACTTTAACATTGGAATATAAATGGGTCTATTTTCTACTAGCATAAACAAATCAGAGTAGTGATGTTATTTTTCATGAGCACAAATAAATATATATATGTATATAATCAGATTGTTAAGCCTTATTCATCAACAACTCTGCAGCGGGAATATTTTGACTCTTCTATTTCAAATTAAATTATTACATGTGAAGCAGGTGCAGTTCACTTAGAAGAGGAAAGCACTTAAAAACACTGCACTGCATATTGCCTCTCTTAACCCACTGCAGAGATGTACATGCTCACTCCATTCATCCTCCTCCTAATTGCCACTGCGCATGCAAGTCCAGGACTGCTCACCACAGCAACCTGTACAAAAGTAGTGGCACAGACACTTGGACAGACTCACAGAGAAACATGTCAGAATTCTATTTCTCCTCCTTCTTTACTTTCTCGCTTTTCTCTGTATTTCAATTCCTCAGAGATAGCTCAAAGTGTATGTCCTTTGCAACCATAAGCATTTTCTAGAGCCAGATGCCATTTAATATTTCCCAAACACTGTCACCACCCGGAACTTTACCTTGCCTGCCACCACTACCAGGACATACCTTTTGAAGGCCAAAGCTTAAAAGCACTGGGGAGAATCACAGGCAGGAGCCATGCCACCACCTCCTGCGAGTGAGCAGGGCAGGTAGAAGGGATGGAGAGGACTGATGGGGACCAGGGGAGAAGGATTGCAAAGCAACAGCCCCAAGACTGCACAGGGACAGAAAAAACAGAGAGTGGTTGTCCAAAGAGATAAGGACAAGAGGTAATGGGCACAAGCTGGAGCACAGAAGGCTCCCTCTGGAAATCAGGAGCACTTTGCTGTGTGGGTAACAGAGCACTGGCACAGGCTGCCCAGGAGCTGTGGGGTCTTCTTGGAGATCTTCAGAAGACACATGGACATGGGCCTGTTGTCTGGCCCACGGTGTCCCTGCTTGAGCAAGAACAGAATACTGAATAAGAAATTAAAAATTCATGCCTATCTTATTGTAACTATTGGATAACCTTTAAGGATGACGTGGGACCATAGAACAAAACTGCTGTCAAAGGACCACGACTTCTTTTTAGCTAAGGTTATGAGGTGCAGCAATGAGGCAAGGAATTACTGAGAGTTCATCTCATGGATAAGAAAGTGAATGCTGCTCTGGAGGGAGGAGGGATTTACCTTCTATCCTGGCTTCTGCTACTGACTCTCTAGGCTGCTAATTAAATCCGTCAGATTTTTCATGGTTGATCATTAATTGCAGGCTCCGCATTTTGTAGGTACCTGACTTGAAAGTCTAAAGCTTAAAACATTTATAACCAAAACAACTTCCAGCTACCACTGACAGTGATAAAATTGCTTCTTGTTCTTGGTGTCTAATACCAGTTACCTGGAAAAAAAATGCAGTCCTTGGTATTTCAGAAAGGGCATCCAAGATTAACAGATATTTTTGGTATTAACAATTAAGCTTTGGTAATGAAACTTTCTCTGGCTTGGGTGTTAGGAAAATGAATTCAAATTTTGGAAGGCTTATGTACTTCCTCTCTTGAGAAAATATATGAAAAAGAAGAAAAAAGAAGACGACTGCATCTACCTGCAGAGACTGAACAGTGAATAGCAAGAATACAATGAACACACACTGACCAACATCTGAACACTGCTCATTAAGTGAATACCGCTCTGTTCAGCACTGTTGAATCACAGTGATAAAACAGAGCACCTGGTCAGTTAACTGAAGACTGCTATAACTTCCATGAGTAACAAGGTGAAATTTAAAGCTTTACAGGCAAAGCTGAATGTCTAACTGTATAATCTTGATATTGAATATTCCCAGTGTGGATTCAGCAGTATGTTATGTCCTCGTGTGTATTTTGAGGGTGCGTGTGTACACATGTGAATATATGTATGTATCCCTGGGGAGCATACATCCATCTATGAAAATTCTGCATGAGAAAAGAGGTTTCTTTTAAGCTTCCGGTAGAAAGTAAGGCAAAAATAATTTCCATGCCTTCATCATTATTTTAGCTGCAAAGATCTTTCAGTCAAGTGTGACATAAGAGATAAAAATAAAGATGTGGTATAGCTACTTGCAACATTTTAAGAGAAAAGGCTATGCTTGCGTTTCTAGGCTGCAAAGAGAATTTTTACTGAACCTCAAAAAGCATAAAGCATGCTTAAAAAGCAGAAAACCTCTCTCTTACCCAGACCACTGTTAATACAAGTGTGAAGGCTGGATTCTGGCAGTGCAGTGTTTTCAGGATGAAGTAGAACTCCTTGTGCCAATGCAGGCTGGCAAGTGAAGCTGGGACATAGAAGTAAGAATGAAATACCCCCATGCTTACATAGACACAAAAACAACATCTCTTTTCTTCTCTTTTCTTCTCCCTTTTCTTTCCTTTTCTTTTCTTCTCTTTTCTTTCCTTACCTTTCCTTTTTCCTTGAAATATAAATTGCTCTGGCATATAATTGTACCACTTGGCAGCTCCTGAAAACAGGGACAGCTCTTATGCCTCTGTATTTGGAAATTGTTATTCCACATTAGAGTCTCCTCCTCAGCACTTTCAGAAGCAACAAGGTTTGAAGTCTTACACCACACAGACAGACGCAGTAGTGGTATAGCAATGGCATACCAGGAAATACAAAGGAAAAACTGCTATGAGAAAAATAAAGGTGAGCTCTTAGTTGTGTTACACCCAGCCTCTTCCTTGCAACTGAAATGCAGTTTCATCTAAAGCCAATGAAGGAAGAGCATTTTGTACTACCATGATCAAAAGCCCATTTCTGATTCCCAAGGCAAACATGTTTTAAGTCCCACATGCAGAACTTCATCTATGGATGAAGTTCCTGAGCATTTATGTTGGCAAGACTCACTTCTGGTGCAAATCTCATCCCTATAATTGACTTTCTACTGGTCTCCACTACATGCCTTTCCTACTCCACCCTCTGGTCTCCTAAATTTTTTAACAGTTACTGTCACGCAGAAAACTTAAGTCCACCAGCCATTATAATATTTCCAAAAAATGGCTGCATCTACTCAAGCTGAAGTGTGTTTTAAGAAAGAATGGAAAGAAATGCTCATCCTAAATCCTACCACTTTTGAGATTGTATAACTGTTCAGTTGAGTCAGTGGCAAAACTCCCACCGCCTTCAACAGAATCCGGAGCTTGTGCCCAGTTTCTGCCTAAGTTCAGGATAGCTACTTTTGTACCTTGATACATGTGTGTATGCAGACTTTCAAGAAGAAATCAAATGCTGGATCCACATTTTTGTACAATATATCCTCTACAGAGTAGTCACTACCATCATGAAATTTTGAATCCCTAAAGCTTCAGGTGGACAAAACCTTACGCAAATGCTCCCCAAATCCAGATTTATTCTCAGGAAGATAGACTCACATACAGGAGAAATTTATTATCGGACTAAAAACTCATGAACTCAAACTTGTTCTCCTTTTATGCAATCAAAGCCTATGTAGTTCAGCATATTCTTTGAATGCAGACAGCAAGCTGTTTCAGAGAAAGTTTAAGAACATTCCAGAGGTTGGGACAATCTGCCCCTCACAGCTCTATTCTGCTGATCCAGGGTGCTCCTATGCAGAGCAGGAGAGTAAACTGAGCATCATTCCTTACAGCCACCCTGCTGTCACATTGTGAGTCTCACATTGTGTGACTGTATCTGTTTTACCTGTTGGCAAAGCCAGACACAGCAACCTCTAAACCAATGGGAAAGAAGTGCTACCTGAAGTCAGAGAGGTGTTAAAGCACAAGCAGCAATAGGAAAAAATAGAAGGAAACAAACATTTTCACTAGGAACAGGGTAGCATAGAGAAGCCCAAACCAAGTTAACCAAGCCTTGAAATTGCTATAAGGTCCTTATAGGAACCCAATACTGTGTTAGATTTGCTAGGACATATCTTCTTGCAATCAGTTTCTTGATGTAAATATAAACCCAGTAAGCCTAGGCAGCCTGTCATTCCTAATTTGCAAGGATAATAATAACAGGGTTTTTTTTAGTGAAGCATGAATTCCGTGAGCTCTCTCTCTCATCTCAGCACATCTGCCCCTGCTCTCCTGCCAATCCACCCCCCCTGCATAAGCAGTACATCACTGTCAAGGAAAAGGAACAGAGAAGAACACAGCAAGTTCCTCCTCACAGTTCCAGCAGCAGCAAGCTGAAGCACAGACAAGAGCAGCTGTGATGTTCAACCAGCAGGACAGCAGCCATAGCTCCTACAGTGAGGAGCTTGTTTGGCTCCAACACCAGCAGTATATGGAGAACATTAAACAGGTGCAGAACCACCAGGGCTCTTTCTTGCTTAAAATGTGATTTTACTGCCTCCTTTTGTCTGTTGCTCTGGGCAACTGCCTATTCCATCTGCTGCTAGAAGTGGGCCAGCCTGCTAGGGACCTACAGATGCTGCTTGGCTGTAGGTAGGAGGTAGCTGCATGCAGAAGTCTCTTAGCTTCTGCAGGTAGGAAAAATGCTGTCCAGTTTGCTCACTCAGTCTGAAACTTTGCCCTCCAAGAGCTGCAAATAAGTGGTGCTCTGGTGAGAAGACAACAGGGACGTGCTGCCCCTGGCAGAACCAGGTTGTGATACCCAAGAACCAATATGAATTCTAGGTTCTTAGGACCTACCTCAGTGGACCTAAGATAGCATGGACACTTGGAAGATAACATAAACCATCAGATATTGTGGCCCCATTACACACACAGTATAAGGCCTCCCAAAGTGTTAACTACTGTTCTTCAGAACTACTGAGCTCCACTAATTCTCTTGTAACCATACCACTGTTGAGTACTTTTCAACACCTCACAATCCATACTGAGGCACATTTGCACAAAAACATAAATTTAGCTTGCAGACAGAACATTTTCACATTTCATCACTGTGTCTCTACCTATAGCCTATTGCCTTGCTCACATCCCACATCTGTAAACTACTGGGGCTGACCATGGTGTTCATCTCCATACAAAACTGACCGCAGAACAGCATGCTAGCTTACAACCATTACTATTATTAAACAGCAAACCCTTACTCGTTTGCGTGTTGAGTAGTAGGAAAAATTTCTTCACCAAAGGAGTGCTGAGGCATTGGAACAGGCTGCCCAGGGAGGTAGTGGAGTCAACATCCACAGAGGTGTTCAAGAAACAAATATAGATATGGCACTGAGGGACATGGTTAGTGGGCACGATAGGGACAGTTGTGGTTAGTGGTTCTGTGACAGATGTGGGAATCAAGCCTAGCAGCTTCATATATTTTCATTGATCTCCGTGGGCTGGGTCCAAGCACCTCCAACGCCACGATGGCAGTGGGACATTTCAAGAAGAAAGGTTTGGTGTGAATTACTGCAGGATCAAGCCATCTGCAAACCACAGTTGTTTCATCAAGGGGTACATTCTGCAGCTTTGTTTAAACATATCTGAATTTGGAGTAAGGTAGCCAAGAAAATGTGATGTAACATAGGAGCGATTTTCTGGCTATTCTGTGACCTACATTTTTTCAGGACCAAGCCCCTACTCAAAAATGTTTATTCAAAGACACTTGTCCTAATGCATTCAAGCACAGCTATTCATCCTCCATTAGCCCCACTGATAGCAGAAGGACCTGTCCTGTAAGGTCAGAGTGTGGGTTTGGCAACAACACCTCCAGGCAGGATGCAAACCCATGCTCAAGCAACACAGAAACACAGAATCATAGAATCCTTAGTTAGAAGGGACCTCTGAAGGCCATCTAGCCTAACTCATCTGCAATGAATAGGGACACCACAGTTAGATCAGGCTGGGCTTGATCCAGCCTCACCTTGAAAGGCCCCAGGGACAGGGTATCCACCATGTCGCTGGGCAACCTGTTCAGTGCCTCACCACCCTCACTGTAAAAGATTTTTTCCTTATATCTAACCTAAATCTACCCTCTTTGAGCTTGAAACATACATACAGCCACTCTGGGACTCCTAACACAAACGCTGATGCCAAAATCTGGCTTATACAGAGAAATACTTTGGTGAGAGACAAAATTTACAAAATCTGTTAATCAATATGAAATTTTGTAAGATATTTTGATGATATTTGCTTTTATAGCAAACACGGCAGCACCCTTTTTGTGATTTGTATGTGAATGTACATGACATTTCTTGATACTGATTCTGTTGAATTAAATAAATGAAATGTTTATTATTTAAGTAATGCCACCAGCTAATCTCCCAGCTGAGTTAGCCCCACACTGATGCACTGACCATGTCCTAGAGAACGTGATACATTCATTTCTCAGCAGCCATTCAGTGCCCTCTCTGCTTTGGACCTGTGGCATCCATCCCAGCACTGCACACACCAGGGTGCCAGGCTCAGGGCACTGACCCCAGTGCAGGCAGCCTGCAGCTGCTGAGATTGTTGCTCTGGGGCACCATCGGCCTCAGCATCCACAGCACAGCTCCGGCTGCTGCAGCTGAGTCATGCACGAAGGCATTGCCAGCTGCAGCCCAAAGAGGCAACATGGATCAGTGCAGGTGCTGAGCTGCATGGTAAGGCTGTGGGCTGCAGGCCCTGCGCAGCACAGGGGTCCTGCTGCAGGAGCTGCACACCCTGCCAGTGGATGGCAGAGGGAAGTGACCACCCTAATCCCACTTCGTTTGGGTGCATTCAAGTAAGAGACAGCACTGCCTAAGACATCAGGACTTCAAAAGAATTCATACAATGAAAACTCAAGTTTTCAACTTGTTAGAGAAATCCCCTGCCAGTGGCACAGGGCATGTTCTGAGCACACCACACCCTGCAAGGTGCCTGTAACACCAACAGTTGTGCACACAGAGCCTCTTCTCCCAGGGACATACATCTCATGACTGAATTACAGCAAACCTTCGGGCCTGGCTCACATGAAGCATTGGGCAACCCACAGAGAAGAGAAGTATAAATGCTCACCGGGGAAGGCTCGGTAACGAGCACTACCAAATCTCCCAGGAGCAGCCACTTTGATGGATATTTTCCAGCGCTGGGCACATCCTGTGATGCTCTGCCCAGACTCAGTGCTGATGGTTGCAGTGTCTGCAGAGACTTATCCCCTGTGCACAGGGGTCCGGTCCCGCCCAGCTAAGCTCAGAGGAGAGCTTAGGGGAATGTAGTGTGATACATTTGTTTTAAAGTGTCACAAAATTTACAGAGTGCAGAACTACTACTAGAAAAACAGCAAGCAAACAGCAGCCAGAAATCTCCCCTGATGCTCGCGTGCAAACGCACACGGAACCCACACGCGGACTGCCCCGAGTGGCCAAGGAGCGCCCGCCTGGCCGCGAGGATGCCCGAGCGGCGCTGAAGGACGGGGACAGAGAGCTCCACACCCAGCCCGGGACTCGGATGTGCACACCATACGCGGTTTGTTCTCTACACGCATTACGCCCGGCCCCTCCCCTCATCGCCCGCCCCTCCCGGGGAGGTTTCAGAGCCCGCTGCCGCCCAGCCCAGCCCCAGGCGGCTCCAGGGGAGCTGCCGCAGCCCGCGGGACGCCCGGACCGAAGCTGTGTGGGGACCGCCCGCCGCAGCTCCGCGCCGCCCTCTTTCCTGCCTCGGGCCGGGGCTCCGCATTGATGCCGCCAAATAAATAACTGATTAAAGCACGGGAAAGAAAGCAACAAGCAGCGCGAGCGTTTCTCTTTTGTACCTGAGCAGCCGGGGCTCCTGTGCGGGCGACTACAGAAGACGCAAGCAGCGCTCTGAACTCTCCCGAGCCATGAGGATGAGCCGGCTCTCCTATAAGAACCCGATGCCGCGGCCGTGAAGCGCTCAGCGGAGGGGAAGCGCCGGCAGCCCGCCCGCAGACGTCCCCGCGTCGGGCACCGAGGAGACCCCGAGGGGCCGCGTCCCGCCGCCGCAAACTTTCTTCCCTCGCCCTCCGACCGCCGCCGCGCCCCGGCTCCGGCCCCAGCGGCGCTCGGAGGGGCCGTATGGGCGCTGCCGGAGAGCCGCTCCGCGGCGCGGCCCGGGGGCTGCCCTAAGCCGGAGCCCGGCGGGCGGCGGCGGCACCATGTGGGCGGCCGGGGCGGGCGGCAGAGCGGCGTGCCCGCGGGACGCGGCGCTGCGCAGGGCGGCCTTCGCCGGCAACCTGGCGGCACTGCCCGCCCACCTGGTGCCCGGCGGCAGGAGCGTCCGCGTCTTCATCAGCGCCAACCCCGAAGGTAACGGGTCGGGCCGCGCCGCGGCTCCCCCTGCCGCCTGGGGCAGGGGGCGGGGAGGGGTTGGTGTTCGATGAGGTGCCCCCGGGCCGGCCCTTATAGCCGAGCCTCCGGCGGATCGCGCGGTCCCGACGGCCGCGGCTGAAAGCCAGCGCCGTGATGCCGCGCCCGGCCGGGCGATGCTCGTGCGCTCAGCTGTGCGGTTTTGGTGTAATACCGTCGCGCTCGCACGCCCTGTGTCAGAATTAGTTAGCCGTCCTGCCGCTTTAAAACCTCTTGTTAAAATTAGCCTTTCATGCAGGGGATTTGCGGAGTGCCGTTCCCACTCGTAAGGCAGAAGTTTTGAAGCGCGTTCTCGCACGGTGCAAGGAAGTAATAACTGAAACGTTCGCACCTCCGATGTTCCCCACTTGTACAAACGAGCCCACAGCACCACGGCTCTGTCACCCCATCACTTCTCCAATCCAAGCAGTGCTGACCCTCTGTGCCGGCAATGGCAGAACTTCAGGTTCTGAAGTGCGATTGCCATGGGACCAACACCTGTGTGATGCGGGCAGCAGTGTCCACAAGCTGACAGTGGATTACCCCGTGCCCTGTCTCCCGCAGCCCTGATCCTTACCGAGGATGGCGGGATGCTGGATGATGCAAACAAAGATACAGTTAGTGATAACCAAAAAGATGCTTAGTTAGCTCTGAAAGAAAACTGGCATGAATCTGTAGATTTGTTACTCATTGGGAATGGCTTTCTGCCAGCATTGCCTCCTCTGTGGGAGCACCGATGCCTCTATGTTTGACGTGAGTGGCATTTACCAGTAGGGCAGCTTGCTGTGCTGACTATGTGATTGTTCAGCTAAAAAAAGCCACTAAACTCATGCTAGAAGTGAGGGATGTAAGCCATACATCTGTGGGATTTTACTCTTGCATTGTTATTCTGAAATTTCAGCGTTCAGAAAACTTTAAGAGGAAGGATACAACTTGGTTGCTGTAGAATTGTGCTGGCTTCCTTGTAGGATGGCTTGGCCACAGTGATCATCACTTCTCACTGGCAAAACGTTATCTGCAGCTTTGCTCCTGCTTTTAGAAATGATGGCGTGGGAGAGGAATTTCAGTGCTTACAGCTTTTGGTGAACAAGCGAGCCAGTCAGTGAGCATTCGTAGGCTCCAAGTCACCAGGAGCAGCCATGGGTCTCAGTGGTAGCACTGACTGCATTGCTCATTGCATGTCACCTTATGAAAAGGCCGTTGATAAACAAGCAGATGTATATGATGGGAATTTAGATATCATCTGCTAAATTCATTAGAAATAAAAGTGCTCTTTGCAAAGGAAAAAAAGTTGAGTTCAAAATGAAAGTGTTCTGGGAAAAATAAAAAAGGTGAAACCCTTCCTACGGAGCAAATTCAGCATGTTTCAGCCCCAGCTGCAGTACTGTCTGCATAGCCAGGGCCTGCCCTGCAGTCCTGTGGCCAGCCTGGGCTGCTCCCCTGTGCTGGCCATTGCTCAGCCAGGACCCGAGGAGCACTGCTGCTGTAGCTGTCAGGGAAACTCCACATTGCAGCCTCACAGGCACAGACTTAATATAGTCCTCTTGAATTGCAGCCATTTAGTACAAGGATAGTAGGAAAACCAGGGCTTGATATGTTGTTCTTTTTTCCTAAGGGCATACTATAGTAGGACTTAAATTTATCTGTATTACATAGCTAGGAAAAATAGTTATTTGTAAAATTTCCTGAACAGAAATCCCTAAAAAGAACACTAAGCAGCAACAGTGAGCATAAGTAACAGGAACAGAACTGCTTCATTTTACAATCTCTTGCTTTCTGGATTGAATATAAGTGAAACTGCTTTTTTCCTCTAGCAGTGTTTTCCTCTACCAATTAACATCATCGTGTTGGTGTTAATCACTGAAGATGACTGAATCTTTAGAACCATTAAAGCTCCTTTATTATTTGAACATAAATATGTCTCGTTTCTTGTTTCAGTAGATCCAAGCAACCAGGCATATTTTAAATACATATTTTGGCTGAGAGAGGTTGCAGATTTTTCCTTCAACCATTTATCACTCGTCTCAGGGTATTTTGCTTGCTTCCAAGTGATAAGGGAAGCAAGTTACATTTGCCTGATTCTAAGAACTGCTTCTGCTGTTTCCTGTAGGAATCTGAAGACTGCAATAGCAATCAGCTAATGTCAGTTTGTGACTCAGTCATGCCTGTATAGATAGATCTCTGCCAATAATGCATAGCTCATGTTAAATATAACAGGTACTAACTTCCATATAGCCCTATTATACTGAGCAATGACATCAGTATTGTATGGATTTGGATCGTTCCAGTGCCTCTTGTCATTACTTATAGCAGAAAATTATTTGAGTTGCAAAGTTTGCTATTTCAGTAAATTATGTGGTGACACAAAGTGATAAAAGTCCTGGCTGAAAATGATTCCTTGATTGGAGTTAGGGATTCATCTTGGGAAAATGATTGGGAAGGTGCCTTTCATGTCATGCAGCAGGGACAAATGAAGGCACTGAAGAGGGATGTGTGTACAGCCAGTTCCTACACACAGGCGGTTCCACTGAAGACAGATTGATCATACTTCACTTAACATCTGACTGTGTCCTGACAGAGGGCCACTCTGATCTGAAAGAAGTAGGCTGACCCTGCATTGAACACTTCACAGGGCAGGGATGCTTGCTTTTCCAACCACTGTTTCAACTGACTCTTGTCTGTGCAGCACATCTGAATACTTCCTAAGTTCCAACACAGTATTTCTTTTTTTCTGCTTTGTCAAAACATTTCTGCTATATCAACAGAAACAACTGTGCTGAAATCATGAACAAACTTTGTTTTATAAGCCCTTTTTTAATTCAAAAAGACTGTGCTCTTTATGAGTTCTGTTCCTCCAATGGCTATTTAAAGCTTCGAATAATAAAATTAATAATAATTAGGAAGGATAACAGTAAATTGCTCTCACTCTTTTGGACTCTGAAATTAGCCCAGGATCCAAGAAATTACTCACTCTCAGTTTTCGCCTACTTACTTGTGTACAGGCTTTGGTAAATCAAGTACCTACTGATCTTTGTTGCTTTCTTTTGAAAACAAATGCCCCATTAACAAATAATAATTAACTCCATACGTTTTGTTTTGTGTGGTCATTTGTTATAATCTCTAACAAGGACACTGAAATCCAACTACTCATTAAAAAGCTGATACTAGTTTTGGCATGATTAATAATTTTAACTATCTAATCCTGTGTATACATACAGGAATTTAAAATTAAGATCTTATTCTAATAAAAGGTAGCCTTAGAACATCCTCCTTACTGATATTTTCTTGTATTACACTGTTGAATGAGTTTGAGTTTTCTTGAATTACTATGCAGTTGTTCAGCTTAGCTTATTTTCCATTGACATACTTAATCCAGAACATTATATTAATTAGAAAAACAGAATAAAACACAAATGTTTCATGCCCACTATATACCTTCTTGTGATACATAAGGTAAAATTCTCACCTGTAGTTAGTTTGATTAGACAAGGATTATTCCTGTAATTTAAGACTGCAGAAATGAGTCTTGCCAATGTTGTTGGATTTTTGGAACCTATTGTTATAGGTCGCTTTGCAGGAATTCCATGTATTTTTGAGTGTTGATATACATATGAAAGAAAATCTAAAATGTTTTGTGTGTTGTATTCACTATCTCTGAACATGAGGTTGCTTAACTCATAACAGATTAAGAGCTGTGATTACTTTAGTTGCAGTGCAATTGCCATATGTGGTAAGAGAAAGGTATAACTTTTGATTCTTTGCGTATTCCGAGTATATATTATTTTTACTCTAAATCTTGTTCTCCTTAAGAAAAGTATGACTCAGGCAATGTTAATGCTAACAGGCAAAAGTCAGAATAATACTTCATTAATGATGGTCCATTTTGTCCAACCCAAAAGTACCATATGGTGTCCCTCTTTGGATTTGTTGCACGAAGGTCTTTTTATAAAGACAATTTTATATAATCTGGGTGGAATTTATTCCTGAGCTAAAGAAAAACACAGATGTTCAAGTGTGTAAAATTGCAAGGGAGGTGTTGCGGAGATGTGGAGACAAATAACTCCAGGACTTTTTTTATGCTAAGTGTTAGTTCTGGTTACCTAACTTTGTACCTATTTATGGATTTACGTGACACTGTGGTGTTTGAGAGCTACAAACCAAGCTACACTTGAGAAAAAAAGCCTTCAAAAGTTAGAGACAAAGTTGAGTATCTCAGCACGGTTCAAGCATCTGGTCTTGGTGGGGGCCTTGATTTGATGTTTTACTTCAAGAGGCTGAAAGGACAGAGATGCCCACAGTTCATTATGCTTGGGACAAAGCTTGCTATTTTCAGTGTTCCAGTCTTACCAACTTTTCTTTCTTCCTGTGTCACAGAATCACCTTTGTTGTAAGCGTAGTTGAGCAGAAAGTGAGATCTGACTCCCTGTGGATGTAGGACTAAATCTCATGTAGGCTGAAACATTTTTTTTTTGTGGTCAAGACATGTAGATCTGAATCAGAAGCAGAGAGTTCATGCTGAGCAGATTCTCAAGCTTTTGTTTATGTTAGAGGAAATGATCATTTGGGGGCAGGATGGAGACTGAGTTGGATTAAAGTTTCTGCTGGTTAGTTAATCTTAATAAACTGTAAGAAAAGAACGGCTTTTCACATACTTCTGTTCTTTTTGTGAGTTACTGGCTTATGTAGCTCCAGGAGTGGGCTGAGGATTTGCTCCAAATATACCAAATGTGCAAGGGAGAACACAGGAACTTTTGCTTAATTCATACACAAAATTTTTCATTCACACGCTCACCAGGTAGGATCTGCATTTGGAGAGCAAAACTGGGATCAAATGAGTTGTTCTGCATTTTTTCTTTTGTTGGTTCTTTTTGTTGTTGTTTTTGTTTTTCTAAAAAGAAAAACAGCAAGCTATTTAGTTTGTTGGGTTTTTTTTTTTTTCATTTTTAGAAATAAGTAAAATTATGAAAAACCCAGTCATTTTCCTTTTACATAGTATTTGGAACTTTAATCTCCAAAATTTTACTTTTTTTTTAACTTTATATAGTACAAAATAAATAAATAAATAAATGGATTTGAAAATTGGAGGAAACTAAAGCCACACTGTCATAGATAGTTTTCCAACTTGTTAGAATGCTAGAACTTCTTGTGAGAACTGAGAATGTATGTTCCAAAGAGTACCCTCAGAGTTGTAGTTGTATAATCACTGAAGAATGGCCTAGGTTTTGTTAAATACTATTGCAGAAAGGGTGGTGGGGGGGTAATTTTTATCCAGAAGTAAACTTGTAAAGATTTAGGGATGTGCAGGCTACATCACAGTACCTTCCCCAGATCTATGCTTCCAGTTCAATATGTGACAGGAGGTTTTTTTTCAAGTGAAACAAATGAAATGTATTTGAATTTTTCATCTGCAGAAGGAGTATTTTAGGATAGGGAATCCTTACACGGTGTAGCAATAATACCTAAATAAAATTTAGCTGCCTGTAATTTAATGTTTTACTATACTGAAGGCGGTAGCTACAGTCTCTGATTGACACATGTAAGGATTACAGAAAAATCTTTTAATACTGTCACCATGTTTCAGGGCAGCTGCTTTATTCCCTTTCTGAAGTTTAAATTAAAGAAGGATAAAAATTGATAGATTAGAAATTTAAATTTAAATATGGTTGTTCCAGTGCGACACTAAAAAACTCCACTGGCCTGATCTTAAGAAGTTAGGTTCTGTGTAAAAGAAGCTCTCACTTCCAAAACTTTTAGCCAAAAGAAAGGAGTAGGACTAACATGCCATTAGATGAGAGCTTGGCAAGGTAGCATGGGGGGACCCTGAGCCCCTGCTGGGGCTGTGCATGCTCTGCTGTCTGAGCACTGAGATATACTGCATGGTCTCTTGGGACAGCTCATTGCCCCAGCCACATCTGTTTTTGACCTGCTCTTAAAATTCCTCTATGAGCATTCATCTTCCTCTAGAAGAAAGGTACTTCTGGACAGATGTGACAGACCAGCTGCACTCATTCTTTATGAGATCCAGATCTTGAGAAAAAAAAAAGTATTCTTTGCAGACTAGACCTATCAAGCAGAAAAGATAAGGACATGGCAGGATTTCCACAATGACTTAATCCAGAGCCATGCTGTTGCTATGTATCAGCCATCAGGACTGATCAAAACAGCTGGAAAAAAAGATTTCAAGTTGCCAGGGCCTGGAAAATGAGGTTGTACGACCTGCTCCTAGCGTTTGCTTGGGGTAGCACAGCTGCAGTGTTCAGTATAGTGATATGTATCCATGGTATGGTTAAACAGTCAAAATGTTTCTTAACTGAGTCCATCTCATTGTACAAACAATTGCATACCTTCACAAGCTCACATACACAATCTAAATCTCCATCTTTCTCCCCCAGCTCTGTGTAACCTTTACTGAACCAGGAGTTGAGACACATAGTCATTGCAGTGCATGTATGATACATGGCCATGTTATTTGTAAAATGATTATATAGAGACTATAATGAGTGAAACTTTACAAAACATTAAGATGAAATGAGAGCAAGTGACTCCCAGTTGTACCTCTCCATTGTAGTGCTCTGTAATGGCCAGGCATTGAAGGCTGCACCCTTCGGTGTGTTTGTGTCATTACAAAGCACTTGCATTTCCAAGAAGCCACAGCATGTGCTGTATGAAAGTACAGAATCCGAATTCAGAGTCACATGGAAGCACAAATTTAAAAATAGATGGCAAAATAAATGGCTTACACAAATCCTCCAAAAACTTTTTTTAGTATAATAGTTTCAGTGTGTTATCTATTAATATCGCTTATTTGTCTTGTACAAGAGTGATGCCTGACCATGAAATATAGATACTTCATAGTAAACATAACAGAAGCTCTGACACTGCCTGACTGATCTCACTGACTGGATTTTATTAGATTAAAATTACTTCTAAGATTGAGAGCCATCAAATAATTATGTGGGTTTTATACTTTTAGATGAGAGGGTTATGCAGATTTGTAGAGCTGCACACTTGAGCCACTCTAACATAAACAAGCGCAGTAAGATCTGACATAGTAAGTTAGCCCAAAGGAGCCCAGTATTCTTCCTGACAGTTTCAGATGCATGACAAAAGAAAATGAGATAACAACAAGGACAAAATGACAAACATTACATCTTTGTGCTCAACAATCTGTGAGATCCTTTGCTTCCAGGAATTTGTCTAATTGCCTCACAAATTAATCACTAGTCTCAGTGTTTGCAACAACTTTCGAAAGGCTGAAAGTTTTGAAACAGACTACTGCTCATGGAAATGCCTAAACCTACTAATGTCAGTGGGAATTTTGTATGAATATGACCATGCATATTCAGACAAAAAGATCTCAAAATATTGAAGCGTTGAACAGGGACATCTAAAAGCAAATCTCCCTATAAGAGTACTTCTTTCCAAAAGCATCACTGTACATCATCCATTGTTGTTTATCTTTCTATGGGAAGCAATATAAATTGTGAAGACCTGGTTATCTGAATGTTCTTATTTCCATGGGGTTATAAAAAGCAGCCATACTAAGAAATAAATACAGAAGTGCTTTATAAATGCTTTCCTTAGAATGAAGGTCTTCATCTTTTTATGTTTTCTTATCTACTATAGTTTCATAAAAGGCTCAAGGATTCTAGAAAACAGTGGATAAACATGTTCATGCTTAATAATCATGACAGCTAGATCCCTGTGGAATGGTCTATGCTGTTCTGGCTAGACTAAATCATTTTTTTCTGAAGAGAACACCTATTTTTCTTCATTTTCCACTACATATTTTCAGTAGCTCAGACAAGATCTGTGAGAACTAAGTGTTGGCTTTCTTTTAAGTTCTCAGATTCCTTTTCGGTTAACAGTAAATACCAGGTAAACAATGAAATCACATTATTGTTTGGGAATAGTCTTGATTTATTTACTATATTTTTATTGGATTAGACTAAAGTGATGAAGATTTCTGCAATGCTGCTGAATTCCTGTTTATGTCATTCCTAATTTGTTTTATCCAGACATTAGCAAAATCTGTATGATGATTTACTCTGAAAAAGGAGTCATACACACTACGGGACTATAAAGAGTTAAGCAACCTATGGTGAAAGAAGTAAATGCAGCTGAGTTAAATGACACGCCATTTAAACCAGGTATATGATCACAGTACCCTGACAGAGGTCCAAGGGACCTTAGGCAGTTCTTCTGCTAGGCAGCTATGTATTGTTTTGCATATCAAAGAGGAGAGGCTGGAAAGGACCTCTTGTGGCCTTTGGATCTATGCTGCAGCCTGCAGCAGGCTCAAATATACCTGTGCCATTCCTCATTGAAGATGGTCTGACTTGTCGTGACAGCTCCACTCTCTCCATACTGGTTAAGAAAATACACAGGAAAATGGACTGTGCAGAGTACTGCTGCACTGAGCTCACACAGCACACAGCAGTGTAAAGACACAAAACAGGCTCATTAGCCAATTACAACTACCAAAGATAAAAAAAATTCTGAGTGTTTCATAGATTTCTCAGATCTGGATTTCACCATGTAAGGAAGCTGGTCTGTGAATCCAAGCAAAATATGAATAACTAACTCAGCCGGATAATAAACTAAACAAAAATAAAAAGGTTATTTTACCTCAGATGTTATGTCCTGCAAGGACAGCATGTTTTGAATGAAGCTTTCCCTCACCGGAGCTGTTAATAAAGTGTCTAGAAGCTCATGTTAGAGCTTTTCCTTTGATGCATTCATTTAGTTGGAAGTAGGAGACTTATTTACAGGATTTATTTTATTCACCTGGTGATCAGCTCTCATGTAGGATCTTCATTATATTTGAGATTAGTATCATTTTGTTGGATCTGTCTAATAACCATCCACGAGTTACATTTTACAAAAGACAATGGAAGACACTTGTAGAAGACACACAAGTCATCACATATTCTTCTGTTCTTCAGAAAACAGAACTAAAGCAGATTTCCTTTCATGCCACCTGTTTTAATTATATATATATATCTTATTTTATTCTTTCTCTGATCAAGCATGTATAATACAGTATTATTCTATTGAGCACTTGAGTCGCTGGTGTATTATTCTAGTATTAATACCACAGTTAGTTTCTCATAGTCATTATGCAAATTCAGAATAATTTCACATAAAAGAGATGAGATCCCCCGTTGTGGGCTCAATTGTGTTTAATCATCTGTAGGTGCAAAAGGTAAAGGATGACGCGTGCACATTTTTGTCTGTTTTGCAACCAACGGACAAATACCTTCACAGGCAGTGAGAAAGACTGATAGTGTCTGGCAGTGCTAGAAATGGAAATGAAGCCGAGCCCATCCTTTCAACTACCTTCTATGCTGCTGTTGAGAGTGCAGCATCATAAAAGATCGTTATCTTCCTCTAAAGGTCATTGTGGCTCATGGGGCAGAATCCATCAAATCTCCCTAGTCAGAATATGCCGTGTGAATAGGTCGGTGTGCATCTGAATGTTAACTGCTGGGTTTCTTTCAAAACTCCTCTGCTTGGGATAGTTGTCCTGTGTGTTTCAAAGGACTTTTGGATTACAATGCCTTCGTTTGTCTTTCTACAGCTTCTGCACAGATCGTTAGTTAATGGGATTGTTTTCTGTATGGGAAACATAATATTTATGCTCACATCTTTTTGACACAAAGGGGCTTAATAGAAACTTGGATTTGCATTACATGGTGCATAGAATATGCTGCTGACATTCCTGCTGCAGGGCAGCTACAGTGACATAGCGGGGGCACAAAATCCCCATAGCAGTACAGGGATTGAATGCATCAGCTTACATGCACTGAGATAAAATTGGCTGTGTGCCTTTTTCACATCCTCTTGCCTTACTACAAAAAGGAATGTAGTGAAAAAGACACTTTGAGTACTTTCAAATTCTGCTTTGTAAGAATAATACTTAATATAATTATTTTCAAACTAGAAGCAGAGTGTTGGGAAGGATTGTTAACGTGGTTGAAAGCTCTGGTTGGGAAGGCAGTCTGTTGCTCAGCTACTGAGTAATTAACCTGGTATGCCAGATCTGGATGTTTTGCAACTTCTCTTATTTTCTGTAGCACTAGTGAAAAGTATTGACTTAGGAGAAACTGAACTTAGTTGTTTCGATTACATCTGTTTATCAGAAGCAAGTGATTGGTATGCATATTGTTCTTTTTCAGTTTCTAACTCCTCGGGATTCTTGAACTCCAGATTTACTGTTACCTTAATATGTTATCAATTTAACGTGATTATCGAGACAAAAAATAATTAATAAAATCATGGCAAAAACAAAATATGGTAAAATCAAGTCATCACAAAAATATTTGGATCATAAAAACAGATGCATTTGAAAAATTATTTTAAATGGCCCTTCCAACTATCTTATATAATCTTCATGAAAAATGACGCTTAGATGAATCATGAGGACTGGGAAAGCAGAAGGGAGGTGCAGTAAGTACCTCCTCCTGTGTGTCAGTCACTGCTTCCCTCCAGGCATCACAATCCTTCAGAACGAGTCCATTTGGGAACTACCTGGCCTTGCCCCCTGACTCCCTTGCACATCTGTCCAGAAGCTCCCCACATGAGCATGTGAACCAGCTGGAGGAGTAATCAATCAGATTCTCCCTTTCAGACAAGGCACTGCTGGATTTCTCTGGCCTCCCCCCTCCAACAGTCCCATTCCTCTGGGCTTCGTGCCCTCTTGCAGCTGCTCTCCCTTGCAGGCAGAATCCTTTAGTTTCTTCTTTGATAACTGCTTCTGCCACAGCCAAGTGCTGCTCTTACTGTGCTGAAGTATTATTTAACGTTATTTATCCTCCCTAGTTAGCACTCAGGTAAAAACAGTGGCAAAGAAAACTTCTGCTGTATTGCTGCTTGCTCACTTCCCTAGCAATAAGCATCAACACCTGTCTCTCTTTAAGCCTATCCAGTCACATTTTTCAGCTTTTACCCCTGATTTCAGCTGTTCTGTTTTGAACCAAGCCGCATCCCTTTCTCTCCAGATTTAGAACTTAGTGGAGGAAGAACTTAAAGTCTGGAGAAGAAAGATGCAGCTTTACCAAAGACTGACAGGGCTTGCTGAGTTTGGTGATGGCTTCTCAGTGCTGCTAGGTCCAAAGTCAGGCAGGGACCATGATTTGAATTTCTTCAAAATGAGGTGTGTTTAAGGGGCCTTCCCCAGCAAGTACCATGAAGCAGATGAGGCTCGAGCATTCACTTGTTTTTTTATGACTCCCCCCTGCCTTCTGCCTTCTCCAAGCCTGTAATGCACTGTTTTGTTTGCTCCCAGCACTTGGAGCTGCAGCTCAGGTGGGAGTCTGACTGTCTGTGGCATCTGACATTGCATTGATTGCCACTTTGTCCCGACCTCACATGCTTCAGCTACTGTCCCAACTGTCTTCTTTCAGCTCTTGAGATGCCAGAAAGAAACTGAAGCTACCACTGTACACACAATTTAACTACTGAGAACATTCTCCACTATTATACAGCTTTTATTTTTCCTTTCTGTTTTCTAGGTAATTCCACATCTTTTCTTATACAATGAATTATGATTTTTGCATGTCCTTGTTACTATGCTGGTCCATCTTTCTGCTCCGCAGTTTTGCACAGCTCACTCGGAGGTCTTCTTTTTGGTTCCCAAAGTTTTTCTTTCACATTAATTTTTATTATAGCTGCAAATTCTAGTCCTTGCAGGCTTTGCTGTTTTCCAGTGCTTAGTTGTAATAAGCTTTGGTGTTATGCAGAGGAAATTTTCTGACTTAATTTTGGTGTCTCTAAATGTGCTGTGTCTTCAGTTTTTCCTGTCACATCATTTAATTGTATGACAGTAATTGCTTGTAAATTGTCATGTTTCCAGGAGCTTTCCTAGTTTGCATTATTAAATGAAAGAATTAGATTTTGTTGAATTCTCCCACTTGTGCAGTGTGCAGAATGCTGCGTTCTTCTTCCTTAGAGATTCTGCCTTACAGCCACAGTGCTGCTGAAGCTCCCACTATTTTTTGGCATCTGCATGCAAATATATTTGTGTTTCCACCGTTTGCCACACAGCAAAGCCAAGGGATGCAAGGACCCCAATCTACAAACTAGGAACCATTGGCACAGTTCCAGGGCAACCTCCATTTTCCTCTTGAAGAACAAAGAAGGGCAGCTGTGTACCCAGGGTGTAATGTGAGGTTGGATATAAGGATGCATTATGAGATAAAATTCTGCTCTGAGTTCTCACCAATACCACACCCATCAAATTTCATGAGTATGTGGTATTTATTTACTATTTTGGGGGGGATTGAATGGTTTAATATAAACTCTGTGGAAGTCAGCAAGATACTAGCAGGTGCTGGATTTCAATTCATGACACAAGCATAGAACCTCATTTAAGGTCCACCAGGAATAACAGATCTTTCCATTAACCTCTCTGGCCTCTGGATCAGATTCCACATTTGTTACAGTGAAGGTATAATATACCCAAAACAAAAATTGTAACTCTCAGAAATAACATTTGTTTTAAATCGGGAAAAATGTCCTGTGTGAATAAGTATTTTTGTTGAAATACTCCTGGTATTTGGATACAGATTTTCCCTTCTGTAACTCCAGTTCCATTCTGATATTTCCCCTAAATTCCACATTTTAACATGAGTCCCGACTGCTTTGATTTTATTAATTGCCTCATTTTTAACATATGTAAATTGACAGGTGGGTGTAACTGTTAAGCCAATAGATGGCAGTGGTTGACCACATCAACAGTCAAGACAATGTCACCATGAAATGTAGCCAGCTATTAAAAACTTTATTTAAAAAATAAGAAGTATGTGTCCTATATATATTGTCTTTAATTTGTCATCTCACAGAACTGGAAGTAGGAACATTTCAAATAAATATATTTAAAAACTACTTCACAGTTAAATGGGGCATTGATCTGGGACTAAACCAGAGGATCTAATTGCTGCAACTTGGAGTTTCAGGCTTCCAATTATGCCCTACACTTGGAATCAAGTAGTTATATTTTTTGTTGGGAAAAAGTATTTGTTCAAGTGTTCTGATATGGATCACAATTTTTTACTCTTAGCCAGTCATTTCTTTGCAATCGAGAGACACACTTCAGGATTACTTGGTACTTTAATGTTATTTTCCAATACTTGGACTTTAAGCTGGGTAGCCATTCCTTTGCACTCAAATGCTCAACCAGCTATTGTATTTCTGTTTATTTTTTAAGAACTGACAGCTGAAGAAGGGGAGATGCCACCAGTGTTGTTATACAGTGGCCTGGTGGACAGAGCACTAAAGGAGCTGAGGGCCCCTCCTTGGTCCAGCGTTCATACACATTCTGTCCTTACTGGGAGACTGGGGTTGAGACAAGTAGCTGTGTGCAACATCGCAGTAGTGTTGCAGTGTTTTGTTAGTCAGAATCTGGAGCGTTACAGTCCATTGTGCTTGTTAGGTTGATAAAGTAAAGGCCTTCAGTGTGCTGAGTTGCTCTTTTCCCTTTTTTGAAGAACTGAAGGTAGAGAACTGAGGGTTGACAGTGCTGTTTGGGAAGGAGTCGTTTAAAGAGATAACCTAGACCAGACTGTTTCTCTTCGCAGCCTATCTAAAAAGAGCCCTGGGTAGCTTGGAGTGCATGTGTTAATACTCTCTATGCACAGAAATCCCAAGGGAAGGAAATGCCATCAGCCTTTAGAGTTAATTTTGTACGGGATTTTGGGAAGCTCAAGTAATTTTTACCTCTGTAGCAGATACATGATTCAAACTCATTGTTTGCAAAGTGCTCTTAGATTCTCAGATGAAAGGCACTATAGAAGTGCAAATGACTTATTATTATGCTATTACTTTCAGAGACAAGGTTTCTACAATATTTAGGAACATTTGTTAACCATTGGTATTCAGAGCTTTTAGTTACAGGGGTAATACACAATGCTATTGTGCATTATTAGTTAAAAAAAAAGGCAGTGTAAAAAGAAAACTATTCAGTTGAATAGTTGTGTGTGACAAGAGCATACTAACATTAAGAAGTTTGGCATCGCTTCCTTACAATTGCTGGTAGGTCATTTTTAACTTTATTTGCATAATATCTTTAGATTATTCATTGATATTCACTGCAGTTAGTGGACAAAGGTTATACAGTACTGGCTTTTTTAGTACTGTAATGCATTTAAAAGTTCCCATGGCAAGAATCCATCCTACCAACATGGCAAATATAAGTGTTTAGGATACGTAAGGGAAGCAAATAGCTAGATCTCTTAGTGGATATGTGCTCAAAACTAGTTTAATATGTCCACTGCTCATTCAGGGTCTTAGACTTTCATGGATACACAAAAATTGTGTAAAAGTAAATCTATTTATGGGCATTACACTACCAACTAAGCTAGCGAAGAAGCAGGCTGTGAAAGAGATGAGGACAGGACCCCTGATGAGCTGCTTCTGAGCCAATGCACTGTGACACACTGGGACATGAAGGAGCAACAGAGGAGCAACACAAGAGCTGCTGCTTCTGTGTACACAGGGAGTGAGCAGCTCTTCCCTGGGTGACTGGAGATGAAACAATATTATGCAAACACACAATAACAAGATGGTGCTGAGCAGCCTTCTCGTGGAGCTGTGTCAAACCTTGATTGAATAAAAGTCATGGTGTGACTGCAGCCTGTGCTTTGAAGCAGCATTTCCATTGCTGGGGAAAGACTCCACCACAGCAGCCACCAGTGAGGGCAGAGGTTGGATAGTGTGCAAGCTGAGGGCAGAGTAAGTGGAAAAGCACAATTTCCACAGGGTTTCAGCGTTAACTCTTTCTGTTTGTTTGCATATTTGCTTTGAGTTTTTCAACTGGGCTGTTTTCCATGACATATTTTATCCCAGAGATTAATGTTTGGTGACTGTTTGTACCTACTCATCATCTGTTTACTAACATGAGAATATAATATGTACTTTCCCTATTGAAAATAGGGGAAGCAAGTTTCATAGGAAAACAGCTTGTGTTTGAAGGTCAAACTTTGGCATGGAAATAGTTCACAGTGAGAAGCAGCACCCTGGAGTACTCTAATGAAAACTGGCAGTGATTTGACTGAGCTACAAGCCTTCTGAAATCACACCTCACACACATAGTCGTGCTTAAGCAGGGATTGCCTACTACTTGGCAGAGAGGCTGTAAAAGCATGTGTGCTAATTCAGTGCTGTCCTCAGATGTGTGCAGGGAATGCAGCGAGATCTGGGTGGTGTGTGTGGGGGGGGTGTTCTGGCAGCGTGCCTTGTCCAAGTGACTGGTTTCTGAGAGTCTCCAGTAGGTCTGAGCCTGCTGGAGCCAGCCAGGTTATTTCACTCACTGCCTATGTGGCAAGTCAGGAAGAGCCTGTCTTCTACTAAAAGCTGTCAAGAAAATAAAAAATGGATTTCTAAGACAAGTGCAAACGAAAGGTTAAGGCTGTACAGGGGGAAAATGTAGGGCTGGGAAGGATGATGTGGCTGGGGACTCGCTCATGAGGCAGTGGTCAACAAGAGCTTGTAGAAAAGGTATGGGCCCACCAAGTTAATGTCTCACTCAAGACAATATTTTTTTATTTGATTTAAACACTGGAGATGGGCTTAGGGGTTTTTTGTGATTTTTTTTGTCTTTTTTTTTTAATCTACATTTTTGCAAATACCTAAGGTTTTTTGTGGGGTATCAGAATTACCATTTGAAGGTGTATAAAGCTTGTCTCACAGCTTGTGTTGTCTACTAGAAGAATGTCATGCAGCTAATCTGTTCATCTGCTGCAGCACCCTGGAAGGCAGAATTTGACTCTGTGACATCCTTGTTCGGAACTGCCAGCTTCACAGATTTCATGTCACCATAAATCAGATTAGATTTTATTTAATTAAAGCAGCTTATCTGCCATCCATACTAATTACCGCAGTTCATCTTAACTAGATGCAATTGTTTCATTACATTTTCACAAGTTATTATGAATACAGGAATTCTTCAATTTTATTAATGTAGTCACCAGATTCAAACTTCAATAAGATAATCACATGCCATTAAATTTGGAGATAGGAATAAAAATGCAGAATGAGTGTGCTGACTATCTTGCCCAGAATACAATTCTGGCTGTAGGAATATTTTATCTCTTTCTGATTGATTCAGAAGGTATTAGAACCGTCACACTGCTTTTGCAGTGTCGTGTCATTTCTGAGCAAGCCTCTACAAGTAATGCCGCAGGGAGCAGTGCCACATCCCAGAAGTGGAGTCAGTGGGGTTCCACCCCGTGTCCTGTGGGCACAGTTGGAAAGCAGCAGAGTGCGATTTTGTCTGCTGCTTCCCCAGGCAAAGTATTTCCCATCTGTCATTCAATAATGTTCACTTTTAATTTTTGCGTTTTCTCAGTAATCCTTTTTTTCCTTTCCTGCATCGTAGGCTATTTAGTTCCCTAGTAAGACTGATCTATTTGATGTCATGCTGACCATTTAAGTAAGGGTATATCGTACCTGTAAGTTGGTGCTTCCATAATAATGAGAGTATAGTTGTGATTAATTTCAGTTTATACAGAGGCAAGAATAATTTTGTTTTAGCTCGGTAGCAGGGTAGTAAGTTGGTTTTTAACAAAATGCGTTCTTAATTACGTTGATACGACACTGTTTTGGTATATCTGCCTGGGGAAATTAGAATCTATTGTCTCGAATCAGTGGTTGATCAGTGGGCCTCAGTGGCTGTTAGAGGAAGAAGAAAATATGTGAAGTATGTCAAATGAAGCAAACTCTAGAACCTGATGCACTCCAAGTAATTGTGGAGATTTAACTCAGTGAGGAGTAAAAGGCCCCTAAACATGTACTGTACCTTAGTACCAGCTATTTTACTCTACAGTTTTCCTTGTTCTGGTACTGTCAATAGCAGAAATCTTCCCAAGCACTGTACACTGAATGATGAAACCAGACCTACAGGTTCTTCTGAGAGACTAGATTGCTGGTTGCAAGAGGAGGCCATCAGGGCTTTTGAATTGCTGCCAGCATTAACTTGGCCAGCAATGAGCTTGTTCAGTTGAGACTTAAAAACTCCCAGGACGGGGATTCCCAGACACCCTGGGCAGCTATCTGCAGTTATGCACCACTCTCCTGCAGAAAAAAAAAAAGCCTCTCGTTATGCCCACGTGAACTTCCCAAGCTGTAATTCTTGGTCTCACCATCTATAATCTACATTGAAGTAGTTGTTGGCCAGGGCTATTTCCACTTTGAATCAAGCTCAGATCCCTCATTAGCCACTTGCAGGCTTCGTGTTCTTGACCATCACAGTCACCTCTTCAATTTCCTGCTCATCCTCCCGATTCAGGTGCCCAGAATGCACAGTACCCCTGGTGTGGCCTCCCCAGTGCCAACGAGAGTAAAACTTTGCCAAGAGAGATGTGATGGGAGGGAGTAGAACCACACTCCTCCTCAAATGCCTCAGAAGACCAGCCCTATTTGCAGCATTTAATTAAGATGCACAGAAGCTTTTCACTGCAGATTTAATCTACTATATTGTATCTAAAGTAACTGCTCAGAAATGCTACTTTAACTGCAGTAGATGCTCTCCATCATTCATAAGTTAATACTGTTTTGGTTTAATTTTTTTCTATCATATGGCCCCTGGACATAGTGATTTTAACAACAGTTGTGTTTTATGTTTGCAAGTAACTTAGCAACAGTGTCATCAGTTTGTTTCTTAACTTAGTTGACACTGATCACAATCCAGACCTACACAATCCATCGCATATCTTAATCTTACTTGGAGGGGCAATAAAATTTACTGTCTTACAAGGTCTCAGTACTGAACAAATTTACTTCAAATTTGACAGCATGTTTCTTGTATGTTTCATGTAAAGCATTCAAATTAATTTAATTCTTGCATTCGGTTACTGTATCGTACTTTGTCGTCAAAAAGCAGTGTTTTTCATGGTGAGAATACAATGAAGATGCCAGAGCTCTGCATTTAGTGTAGTAACAGGAATCATTGGGGCCAAAAAATACCATAAATAAGATGCTGTCATTTCCTTCTTCCTTTTATAATATTAAAAAATTGAACTTGTTGAATAAATATCAAATAAAGTTGTTGAAAAAAGATAGCTTTTGACACAATGTCATTAATTAATGCCATTAATTTACTTGTAAGTACATTTTCGGTGTATTTCTTTGTTCTGTGGTGTTTCTAATTAGTAAAATTCATCTTCATAGGAACTAAATAGAAGTCAAACTGATAAAGAAATTCTGACTGTTGAATGGCAAAATTAATTCAGCTGCACTTCACTGAAAAATATACTGCAATGCAAACATGAGTATCGAGACTGCCATTGTACACACAAACTCATTTGTGTCAAGAAGGACAAAGTACAACATAGAGACTAGAAATGAAATCAAAGCACTAGATTTTCACTAGGAGTATGTGTCTGTGAATTTTAAGGGCTCTTTTTCTCCAATAAGTCTGTATCTCTGACTAAAAGAAGAAAGTTCATACAAATATTGTTAAGAACATTTTTTTCCCCAACACAGATACCATAGCAGAAAGGAATGCCCTAAGAGAACAAGTGTATCCTAAGCTGAGAGAATTCTGCAGGGAAAACTATGGGCTGGAATTTCAGGTAGGTTTTATTGAATCTTGTGTTGAAATAACCATGATTTCTTGCAATTAACTTGTTTTTAAGAATGAATAATATTTATGAATACTGTAATGGTTGCCTTACCACTGAAAAAATGTAGTTACAGAAAAACATTTCATACATTAATTGTACTGCACCAGTGCACTTAAACAGAGTTGCAGACAGATTTGAGGTGAAACCTCAACAGATGGAAAAACTCACTGGTGGTAAAGCAGTATAGGAACAAAAGTGGCAACTTTCACATCAGGAATTGAATAAACCACCTGTTTTAAATACTCAAGAATAAATAATACCAGAGCTGAGTTACTGTCCTCTGCTTCCAGAAATCATACTGAAGTTAATGTCACCCCTGCAAAATATTTTGTGTTTTATGTCATCAGCGTTGTACCATCTGTGTTGTTCCATAATTGTTATATCTGCCTACAGATTTGGCTTCCACTGTAATGTGGAAAATAATTCAAGCAGGTGAATACTGAAACACTGATTAAAAACTGAATTGAATGTGGAACACCTCAACAGAATTCCTGTTGTGATTGTATACCACAGAATTTGCTTCCTTCAGCATCAATCATAAAATTCACATTGGTTCAGTCCACTCAGGTTTTACTTTTTCTATGGGTTTTCCATTACACATCTTTGGAAAGAACCAATTACTAAAAATACAGTTGCATTTGATTTAAAGGGCCTGAATTTATTTTCACAGTTAAATCATTGATACATTTAAATCAGGTATAGCCAGATGCATAGCCCAGTAAAGTCAACTGGACCCCTTTATGTCAGCAGGCCTGGAAGTAGCTCTCTTTTATCACAAATGCAACTTGCAATGTCGTAAAAATGTTCAGTTTTTCAAAAAAATCTGGTTATAAATCTTCAAGCCTTCCTCACATACTAATATTACCATCCCATCTTTATGACCCTGAAAACTCAGCTCTCCAGTGTTTAGATTACTTGACAGAAAGCTAATGTCTTCTAGACAGCATCCTGTTCCTCACAGTGTTACTTGTGATATACAGTCAACTGGCTATTAATCAAAATAACAAGTTCCTGAATTAGGATATTTGGTCCTAATGGAGTTATTGAGTCTGCATAGTGGTAAATAACAGAGATTCCCAATTAAGGCTATAAAAAGAATTTCTTTTGAAGATCCTATAGCTCATCAGCTGTCTGGGAAGCCACAGCTGCAGTGGTACACACAAGGAATATCAAAAGATACTGAAATAAGGAAACTTTTTTCCTGACAGTATCATGTGATAATCTTGGAAAATATCAATAAAAACTCTCTCAGCATCTTAATTTCACAGTCATTTTTGAGGAGACTTGTCTGGGACAGGAGGGAAATGTCTCCTCCAAATAAATCATAATCCACTGAATTCTTCATGTGGGAAAAAACATGTCTGTCTTCAGATGGATTGTAACATAGCCTCTAGGGGAGGAATAATTGAGTTTACTCTGGTTGATATTCATGGAAGCAAACTGTATTACCTTACAGTTTTCAACACCAGGAGAATCCATATGTAATATGAGGTCTGAGAGACAGTTCCACAGACATGTTTCTGGAAACAACTAGAAAATTATCACATTGCTGAGGAAGCAAAGTAGGAAAACTGCATACAAATTTACCAAGGGAAAGAGGTTTCTTGCCTTTTCCATTCCTGATACGCCATATTTCTTATTTTAGTATGCAAAGTCCAGACTGCAGATTTTACTGCAGTAGTGCTCATAAAGTAATATGTACTTTTCAGATAAGCTTGCATCACCCTCTACATATTACTGTCCTGTTACGTGATCCTGTACAGAAGAAACATGAGCAACCTCATGTCAGGCTGACACAAAAACATTAAACTATAGGCTGTCCTGAGACACCCTGTGCATGTCAAATCACAACCTATGTGAAATACATTCCAAGACATCCATTCTTCCACTGACATGTCTGGTTCCATTGATAAGTGTTTCAGGTGTTGCAAAACTTGAGATCTGACAAGCATCCTAACATTGTTGGGAGCACTTGGGGAACATGGCTACCATAAGCATAGAAGCAGAATTCAATTAGTTAAATAACTCTAGGGATTTGATAGTCCATTGTGCTTCTTTTTCCCCCAAGTCAGCAAATATTGCTGAAAAACTGGTATTGGTTAAGACAAATAAAGTTGTGAAACATAATTCCAGGATGCATTTTATTTTATACCTGGAATATAATATTTCAGGGAAGTGGAGGGATACGGAGTGATTTAAGAAAGTAGAAGTAATAGAGAATGTTTGGAGGATAACTAACAGTAGTTAACGAGCAGAATATTCTTTCTTTTTTTTTCCCTTGGGAACAAAGGACTGTTTCAAATAATTTTCACTATGTGATACTTGTTAGGAAGAAAGAATCTTTGCATGAATGAATTTTTCTGTCTTTTTAAGCAGTTGGAAGCAATACAGCTAATTATCCCATGTAGTTAGAAAAATCCATGAAACTATCAGTTAAGTAGCTCAAAAGCTAAAATAAGGAAAAGGAAGCAATGAATCATGAATGGTAAGTCTCCATTATGTGACTAGTGTGGAGGTAATCCAGAGCAGCATCAACCCACCTTGTTTAACCAGCTGTTATCTCGTTGTGGCAGCCCTACTGAATGTCAAAGTGAGGTCAAGCAGTTTCTCCAAGTGTGAGTAAAAATACAATTCAACATCAGGCACAGCTGTTTTCCTGTTTCATTTCCTTAATCTTGTAAATCCTATTTATTTCAGGTAGCAAAAGTGATAACTCATCCTTTAGAAGTTGCTGGTGCCTTCAGTAGTTTGATAGCTAAAATACATCTTGTAGGACAAGATTATAACACACTAAGATACTATGCACCAAAATTAAGTTAGAAGAAATAATCTATAACTTACAGCATATGGAAGGCAGGTGCCAAACCTCTACAGTAGACAGATAATTTCCTCTTCGCATTTACAGTGTTATCTGACTTCTGAACAGTTAATTAAAATAGAAATTTCCTTTATGTTTCAGCACAATAAATTCATTCAAGCACTAATTCAAATGTTTCTGACAGTATGCTAAGATGCTCTAATTTTATGACTAGAATACTTGAGCTCTGTTGTACATCATTCAAGCAATAAGACAGTTGAATACAATGTGAATTTCAGTAATGAAGTCATATAGATAAATAACAGATGGGTGAGAGAAAGCAGGGAACAATTTTTCCTAATGAGACTAAAAGAGAAAAGGACAGAAAAGAAATCAGTGAGAATGAGAGAGATAGGAAAGCTGTTTCAGAAGCAGCTTTTTAAAGCAGAAGACTTTTGTTCCAACAAAGTTTTGGAACAGAACTTCTGTAAAAAACAAAGACGCTAAAAATATTTTCTTGCCAGTGTAAGCTACAATGCATTCATACCTTGGGCTGTTTCATCCATCATCAGTCAGACAATGCATTACCTGGTGCGTCAAGCAGCAAGGTTCCTACTGTAGCAAACACCACACAGGTCCCAAACTTCTCTGCCTGAAATAACCAACAAGAATATTAGTAATAAACTTAAACATCGGCATAAGTAGTTCTGGAATGACAACATCTTGAGCCTTGTCACTTATTGGTAGGAGAAATCTCCCAAGCTGATTAACTAGCTGTACAGTTCTGATTTTTACATCAACTCATTATTAATTCTTAAGTGTTCTGATTTTGTCAGTTCTGATTTTGATGTATTAAACTGTTAGTTTGGACTTCTTCGTTCAAGTTTCATGCTAACTGCAACAGTAACTTAAATTAGAATGTAGTAATATGTGTCATAAATGTTATTCCAATAGAAAGGAATGCATGCATACAATCCCTATTCTTTTAAATTCAATTGCCCACAGTATGGATTCAGCCTTTTAGTTAAAGCATGTAGTGAAATCACATGTTGTCCCTTAATTTCTTGAAGTAAAAGTTAGAAGAAACTGGAATATAGATTCTGAGAGTTTGTTTGCAATCCATTACCATCACAAAAACAAGTCTGCAGCTATGAGTGAAAGGCTGAACAGCAAGCTGTCTGCTACTGCATACCTATACAATCTTTTCTTCCAAAGTAACAAAGGCCGACCAACAAAGGAAGTATGATATTGCAGAATTGCACATATTCTTTTGAGCCATGTGCATAGGATGATTTTATATCCTGTGGCTACAAGTGTCACAGGGTGTCAAGTCATAGTATTGAATGAGATCCACAGTAAAACTCCAATTAATTTCCATGGAGCCAGGATTTTATCAGTGCTTTTGTCATTATTCTTACCTATCCATTATATGCAATCTACTAGAAAAAAAAAAAAAAAAAGAGTACATCGAATCAAGATCTTGTCATGCTAATCTCTGCATGAAAATATGAATGTAAAATGAGAGACTGTCTAAATAGAAAAAAAAAAGTCTGTGAGGAAAAATAGAGGCTCAGATTCTCATTACTTAAGGAAAAACTGCTGGTCTTAAGGACTGGGAGTAGATCACATTGCTTTTCACGGCACCACAGAACAGCGCTTAGCGGCACACAGCATGCCGTCAAAGTTAATTTTTAATTTGATAGGTAGAAAGAGCAAATTGTAGGTTAACATATATGCTATCTTCCAGGTCATAGATTTATACTGGGGAGTCGAGGCCGACGAATGGGACAGTCCTGAGCTGCAGAAGACTCGCATGAAGCTGTTAGAAGATTGCTTGAAAAGTTCTGCAGGTCCATGTTTTGTTGTGGGTATAAAAATAATGTTTTCCTTTACAACAGTAATATACTACTAGTGATCCTAACATGCATGTTTCAGTAACAAATATATTATTTTCTTCTTTCTGAAGTATTTGATATTCCTAGCTGTACATTTGGTGTACTGCAGCCAAAGGCTTCCCCACACAGAGCTGTCAAATTACTATAATTACTCACAAAGAGTGGAGAGGAAGGAAGGATCTTTCATGAGCAGTCCCAGTGGCAAGATGTATTTAGAAACCACAAGATTAGATTGGACTATCACCACAACGGGAGATGGACTGCTTGTGTAAGAAGGCCACCCCTAATTAATTCTTGGCACTTTTCAGATGTGCATTATTGGCTGGAATAGAAGGACTTAGTAATAAAAGGACAGCAGCAGGCAAGAGCTATCTGCTCTGATATGGGCTTTGTTTTGTGTGATAACTCTTCATTCTTGCCAGAACACTGCCTTTAGGCTTTGTAAAGAGTCAGTAAAGCTGATAAAATATGATTTAAGAAAAAGTCCTAAATCACATGATTGATTCCAAGGCCTGCCTGGACACCTGTCTGTGCAGCCTGCTGTGGGGAGCCTGCTTTGCAGGGGGTTTGGACTCGATTTCTAGAGGTCCCTTCCAACCCCTACAATTCTGTGATCCTGTGTAAACAGATACATCTTCACTAGCTTTTTCTGTTAGGCCTAAAAGAGTGACCACAGCACTTGTACAGAAGTGCATTATAAACCTTGAAATTTGAAATTAAAAATTTGAAATTATTTGAAAAATTTGAAACTAAATTTGAAATTATGAAACAGTGCATTGGGATGAATAACTGAAAGGCACCAGGAGTAGCCTACATATAGTCCTGCTAGGAATGCTTTTCCCCCTCCTGCTGAATCACCTACAATAGATTTTGCTGTCACTGATTTTATATTAACTATATAATTCAAAACAGCGTAAATTTTCCTCTTTCCTGTGCTGAGAAAGATTTGTGCCATGTTTTAAGTTAAAATATTTTTCTAGTGATCTATGTTAAAGAGAAGTTGAATGTATTGTATGCTGCCTGCAATTTTTTCTGCACTGAAAACTAAAGTATACTGGGTTTTGATAAAGGCATATTCCCAGCTGTTTAGAGAGTAGCATATCCTCATTATTTGTGAAGGGTAAGGCTGTTTCTCTTAAACTTTCTGATAAGACCGTAGAGAAGGAACTTCTCTGAGTTTGACAATTGAGAAATCAAGCCAAACCAGAAATTTTAAATAGAGCAAAACAGCAAAGAGGTAGCATAGAACCAGAGAAGTCAATATTTACTCCAGTTTTTCTAGTTATGGGCTGGTGTAATAGCACTCCAAAGCTCTAGGCTACAAGATTATATAGATCTATTTATTTTTTCCTTTGGTATACTTTAGTGGAATGTGTTTTATTCCATTTACAGCACAAAATGAACTTATTCTACTCCAGTAAGTACTGTTTTAATTTATAGTAGCATAATTAAGAACTGACTTCAGCACTGCAGACTTTGGGCAACCTCCCATTTCTTGGGAATGTTCTATAAAATAAGCCAGTTCCATTCAGCTGAGTATTATCTTAGATTTCAGTTATGGCTTTTTGAATTCAAACTCAGATATGGGATTAAGTCTGTGTATTCAGAATTAACTAGCAGATATGATTTGACTGTAGAAAGTATTTCCTTGCGGCACATTGTGCTTGTCTTGTAGTGAAATTCGGGTCTTAAATTAGTACAGTGCAGAAATTATAGATCTTAAGCTTTTCTCCAGATGGAAAACAAACAGAAAAATGAGCACATACTCATAAGCTCAGAAGAGGAAGCAGCTCAGAAAAAGAATGAGCAGTTCACTTCCTATGATGTTTTCTTTGGGAACATACAATCCCCCACTTTACCTGGTGCCCAAGCTCTATCACTAGATCCGGTCAAGGGAGGGGAGAGTGGTTTGAGTTTGGGATTTTGTTTTTTCATTTGTTTTGTATTTAAATTCATTACCTGTTGTATGTAAGCACTGAAAAACTTGTAGCATTTTATGTACCATACTATGTTTGATCTACAGATTTATCAAGATTTATTTGCAAGTGGAAAATGTACTCCCTCTGTAGGAAAAACATTTTCCATACAGATTTTGTACATAATTCATGCTGGTTGTCTCAGTACCTTGCATGAGAAGATCGAACTGCACTGTATTTATTAAGTTGTGAACTGCTATATTCTGCATTGCATAATGATGCCAAAGACCAAATACATCTTCAGTGCTTCTCTAGAACCTTCACATTTAGTCTGGGTATGTTTCCCAGTAAATTCATAAGATAGCAATAAAGGCAGGACACTAGTGTGACAATAAGGGTTACATTATCATCCCATTATTAGTACTGATCATGAAGAGGATTCATCCATTTTGGATCTAGTCTCAGTCTAGAGTAGACACCCTTAACAATCAGTAGAAACATATAGTTATCTCCAGTAATTTCTGAGTCATTCTCTGGAGCTGCACCTATTTCTCCATTGAAAGCAAAGAAATACTAGGTAATTAGATGCTGGTTTAGGAACCAAAGTGCAGTGCTTGATATTAATTAAAACCTTTAGCTATTTAGAGTGCTGTTAATCTGCAGTGATTTTTTTTTGCATCCAGCATGCTGCATTGTGCTGTTCTTCAAACATACCCCACAAGTTGCAACACGTGTGATCTCATCCAGCTACGCTGCACAGCACAGACTTTGCCTGAACTCCTCTTGTTTCCCTAAGCACATCCTGAGAAATTGCAAAATTAAAGCCTGACTTGTCACCTGTAGCAATTTGCATAGTTAAATATGTTCGGATTTGTGCTTAAATGCTGGTTGCACCAATATTTTCAAATTTTATTGGGTCTTCCATAATTGAAATGCCTCACATTTCAAAATTCATTGGAAAAGGCAGCCCTGAAAATGTAACACTGAAAGAAGACCGTTAATACAGTACTAATAAACGTGCTTATCTGTCTCAAAAATTTTATGAGGCTGGGTAATCCATCTTGTCTTTAAATTACCCTGGAATTTAGATGAAGTCAAGGAGTGAAATGTTGTCTATACCTCCAGATCTTTTTGTTCCCGCAGTTTAACACATGCTTTACTCATTTTATGAATTGACTGCTTCATGTTTTTCTTTGCTTGATAATTAATTCTAAGTGCATTCTGGCTCAGAGAAAAATCCAAACTGTATTATTTCACTTCTTCTAAACCTCCTCAACTCCCAGTTCAGTTGTGCTGTCTACCTTAGGATTTGTTCCTAATTTGAAAACTGAATACACACAGGCTCTGGAATACCATAATTGTATTTTGCTTTTTCTATCCTGGGAAAACAGCCTCACATTTAAAGCTAGAGAAGCTAAGTCAGCAAAATGTGCCTAGATTAACAGCCAGTTTAGGAGGAAAGCCAAGCACCCCGGAGTTACATGGAAGTTAGGAACACTTAGTGCATTTTAGAATTTAATTTTCCTCAAGGAAGCATATCTAGATTACAGGGAATGAGGAGAAACAGCTGAAACCAGCCATTGGCACAAGAGCCCAGTTCTCCTAGTAAAATATATTCAAAGGGAGAAATACCAAACCATGAATTTTCTTCTCGTTCTGATTTGAAACGCATCCAAATAATATTTCCCACTAACATAACTGGAATCATACATCATAACAGCAGCGTCTCCGTAGGACTTCCTGGCATTAATCATGTCATTAAGCAGAGGTCTGAAGACACTAATTCTGTTTTGGGACAATCAACAGGAAGAAAATTTCTGTCTATATCAAAGCTCTGTGTATTTTAAATTTGTAGGTGACCTTCCCCTCTTGGGGAGCCTTGGTCTTCATTCATACAACAGGCAAAGGGCATCTAGCCCTTTACATGATGTTTATCTCTGAACAGCACACAAACTCATAGACTGGCATCAAGCACAGGATAATATGATATGATTAAGCTATTGTGAATGAGTTCCTTGATCTGCTTTAGGGCTGGGAATATATTTTCTTGTGAATGATGATTCCTTCACCTGGTGTAGAGAGCCTGCTTTGGCAGGGGGGTCGGACTCGATGATCTCTTGAGGTCCCTTCCAACCCCTATGACTCTATGATTTCTAACTCTTAAAATCTAAAATCTAGGATCTAAAAATGCTTACCCATTTTTCAGACATAACATTGAAAATAGCTACAGGATTCATCATGCAGCTTTTGCATGCACAATCAAAACTGCATGGTTTTCATTTCTTTCTTGATGTGGTCTTTAAATAGCTTGCATTTTAAGCCTCCAGAAGACAGTACGTGATTTGTGCTAAATCTCTGTGTTTCTTTTTCTGGACATAAATTGATTTTTTGGTGCTAGCTTTGAGAAAGGTTAGGTATTGAATCTAATATGAATGACCATATTAGTAAGAACAAGATTTGTGTAAACTCATATGTGCTTCTTTCTGCATATAATATGTAGAGGAGAAAACAGGCTGCCTGAGACTTAGGAGATTTAGTTTCTCTTGAGCCTCAAGAGCTTTACCATATCATATTCTGTGGTACTGTTTTAATCAACTAGATGTAAAGGTCTGCTTTACAAATGAAACTGTGTTTGAGAAAGCCAACATCAGCTATTCCTTACAAATGAGAGAGGAAAAAAATAAGCCTAAACTTTACAATCTCACTTCTATCTATAGAAACAGCATACTTTACAGCATGTAGCAGGCAGTTGATAAGTTCACTTAAACACTTAATGCTCTTGCTTGCATCTAGTATGTACTCTTTCCCATTTCTCAGATAGAGTCTCTTCAGGAGTGACATACCCAGAGACAAACACCTACCCACTTAGTATCAAGTTCACTTCTCAGTCTGAATATTCTTAAATCTAGGAATCAGTAGCTAGGTATTAAAGATAATCAGAGTGCTTTTTTTTTTTCCTTAGAGAAAAGTTACTTATTTATAAAAGCAAAGTAACAGTATCAGTGATATTTATGGTGATTCAGGTACGATCATACACTATTTTTGCTTGTCTCTTATAATATTTGCTTTCAATGAAATTCTGTTAGCACGCCACGTAGCTAAATATTCTATGCTTCTTTCTTTCATGACTGAAAAACATCACACTATTTTTTTATCCTATTCAAACTGGAAAAAATTGCTTAGAATGCTACAGAGACCACAGTTATTATGAGTAAACTACATATTCTTTTTTTCTTCTTTCTTTTTGTCAAATATTTTGTGAAGTAGAGAAACTATTTTAATGCTTAAAACTTCTTCTAAAGTTTTTACAAAATGCTTGTGTTCCATGGCTGGAACAACAGGGCATTGCCTGGCCACAGCCTTTTGCAAAGCATATATTCTGCCTCTCTGTCATATCTTCTTATGGCATGGGCAAAATAGGATTTTTACTGAGGGAAGTGTCATGTCCTTTGCTATCTTTCATTTTCATGCTATGGATTTTTTTAAAAATTGGCTAATTATTTGACCTGTTACCTGCAGGCTGTATTTAGCATTTAGTGCTTGTACACTTACCATTTATTTCAGGTCTGATTAGTACATGAAGTTAACTCACTAGTGAACTAGAACTAGTGTCCCTTATACTAAAGAATTGCCTTTGGGCCTTCATTTGTTTTAGTGTTTATCTGCTTTACAATATACTGCACAGTCATGGGTCATATCAGGCTCCTGGGAAGTGTATTATTCTATGCAAGTTGTGACAACATTTTCATGACATTTAATTACAAAATTAGATTTTCGTTTGCAGACTCAACGAACATCAATCTCTAATAAGAAGGGGGAAAAAATCAGCAAAAAAAATTGTAGTGAAATGACATTTCATGTTAATACTAGCTTTAAGTTTTCTGAAGTCAGAGGAGGCTATTAAAAGCTCTGTTATCCCCATCAGTGGTCTCTGCTTCTGATAATGCTTATTAATTAGCACTTTCTAATACCATTATAGTGGCTATATACGTTACTGAGAAACATAGCTTAATTGTGTTAGTGACTAGCATGAAGATAAAGGTTTTCCCAAGAGTTCTCCTGCATTACACCCGTTCTCTGAAGCACTCCAAAAAGTGTGCATGTGCCCAACAAGAAGCCTCAAAGACCCCTCAGTTGCAGCAGCTTTGGAGGTGACTACATGCCTCTGTGTTAATCCCTTAGGTGTCTAATTCATCTGCCTTTGACTTGCTCAAAATTACCTCTATTTAAGCTCTTCAGCTCATCACTTATTCTAAATACCATACCAAAATGAGTATTTAGAAACTAAGCAGCCCTTGTTATAGACATTAGCAAAATCATATTACCCTGAATATAAAAATAAGTCCTCTTTTTTTAGAAGATGCATGGACCCAGCAGAAGCCAGTATCTTTCTTTGGTACAAATAGAGGGCAGTAAGAGAGCCCTAGTTTTTAATTCCTTGGGATTGTTGTCCAGAAATCAGTGTCGTGTCCTTCCAGCTAGGTACACTGCTAGGCTCAGGGTGTCTTCTGTATGCCTGTATCTCTGGATGCACAAAGAGGCACATTAAGCAGCACTGGCAGGGGAAGCATTTCTCTATTAGCCATTCTTCACCTTAGAGATGCAAGACAAGATTTCAGACTTTCATGCTTCTTCCCTGCTTGGGTGAGTGTTGTGACTATTTTACAAAACAAGCAGGGTAAAACCACCATGCTCTTTTCTTGAGGACGAGGTGGGTCTTCCAGGAAAGACACTTATCCCACACTCTGTAAGAAGAGTAGAGATTTCCACAGGCAAAGTTATCAGCTCCCATCTGGGGGTGTCTGCTGAAATGTTTTATTAGAACTAACCCTTGTAGTTTATTTCTCTACCCAGCTCCACTGTTATAAACTGCTGTGAGAGCTATCAGAGAATTAACAGGAATATGTGCTCACAGTAAAAGTTACCTGCGTGGTCTTAAGATTTATGTGAGAGGAAAATTATACATTCCCATTAAGAAGTCTTCAATTTGATTTCAAAAAATACGGCAAAGTGAGAATGATTCATTTGTGTGAAGGAGAATTTGTGTGAGTGAGCAGCTCAAATGTCAGCCACAGGTAGGCAAAATCTTCTACAGTACTTCCTCTATCTTTATTCACAGACCTCTTTCCTTATTTTATTCTTTTTGTCTGTTTTCCTCACCTGCACACATACTCAGGGAGATTGACAACCCAGCAATGATGGTGAAAGAAAAGGCAACTAAATGGACCAAAGCAGTAACCTATAATCACATATAAGACAGAAGAAAGATTTTGGAGGAAGGAGATCATTGATATTTTTATCTCCAGAAGAAAGATCTGATGAAGCAAAGTGTATCAGGGATGTAGGTCATGAATTTCTTCTGTGGAAGCACATTCACCCTGCAGGATAGACTGTTAGTTCCTGCCCACTATGTCCTGAGAAATCCTTCACAGTTATTTCCTATCTCCCTACCACTAGGAAAAGGCTCTGAAAGTTAGAAATATTTTACTGTGGTTGAAGTTCAGAGCCAAAGGAATTGATTCACTTGGTTTCAGCTGCCCTCTTTATCAAGTAACACCACCATCATTCTCATACCTCATATCAGGAACATTACTCACAGCAAAAGACTTCAGCACTTGCACTCCGTTCTTTCAGCTCCAGTTACAGTCACTTTTTGTACTGACTGTACAACAAACTCTTTTTGTTCTTCATGGAACTGAAACCAATACCCCTACGAAGTTTCTGAAATGCCTATAGCCTTGCCAGCACCACCATCTCCTTGTACTTCTGCAGAGCCTCCAGGGAAAAGGAAGAGAGAAATTAGGGCATGCCTCAGTGAGCCAAAGCACTGTTTCTCAAGCCAAGGAGCATAAATGCATATCAGGCAGCTTGAAAAAAGCGTATCTATTTCTCAGCACAGAAGAGTTTTTATTATACTTTCACTACAATCCTTTCCAGATGAAAAAAATATTTCTTCTTTCATGGTTTCTGCAATCATCTGAAGTTCTAAAAATAAATACATTTACCTACAAATGTCAACCAAATTATTGAAGGCATGGACACAATAATTAGCACCAGGTAAAAAGAAAAAAAAAACAAATGAAAATATTTCTTACTGCTTAAAATGTATTATTTTTTTCAAAACAGTGTAAAGCTGCTGAAATATAAATACATGAGATCCATTATATATTAGCAAGAACAGAAATGCTTTTTTTGTGAGCTGTCATTAGCCTCGTTTCATAGGTAGGCAGTCCAAGACAGTAGTAAAAGCATAGAGAAGTTACTAGTGTCCAAACTGAGATGAAGCAAAAAGTGGAAGAAAGGGCTAAGATTTAAGAGGTCTGCACCAACTCTGATCTTCTGCTCACTAAGTTGCTCTGCCTTACAACAGCTAGCATTAGAAGAAAAATCCTGTTCTGAAGGCAGATGTGTCCTAGAAATCAGAGGCTACAACTTTCTTGGATTCTTTTTCCTCTCCATACTTTTTATTTCTATATTTATGATTTTGAATAATATTGTCTCTGCACATGTACCAGGAGATACACTGTATCATGCTACAGCTAGCAGGAAAAAAATTGGAGGCAACTATGTTTAGAATATCTTCAAGCTACCAGCTACTCTGTATCTTCAATTCACTAAGATTTGGTTTAGATAAAATGCCTTCTCCATCTAAGCTTCTTGTTTGAATCAGTTTGGTTTCATTTAATTGCTTGCAGATTAGACTAACAAGCGGTTAACATGCATACTCCACTGAGATTTTCACTGAAATGATGTGTTTGTTTTTCTCATTATTGAAATCGTTAGTGCCTTGAAAATAAATTTAAATAAATATAACTTTTCTTATTTCAGTTCAAATGATTCACTTTTGTTTAGTCGTTAGCATTCTTGTTTTGAGTTTGAGAGGAGTTGGCTATTGTTCCCTCAGTAAATTAAAAAAAAAAAAAAAAAAAAAAAAACATATGCTTTTCTGTTTCTGATAGTAAATTCTCAGCTTCAATTTAACACATATTTGCTTCTCAGAAACATTGTCCAGCTAAGCCCGTTTGCTGTATTTGTGCTTTTTGGTTTTGTCTTGTTTTTTCCCCCCAAAAAAAATTCTGTGTGTCTTATATTGCAAAAGTATCTTCTAAAGGGAACTGTAACAATAGGATTATGCCTTTGCCCCTGTGAGGCGTTATCTGGACTACTGTGTCCAAGCCTGGGATTCCCAGTACAGGAATGGCATCGAGCTTTTGGAGAGGGTCCAGAGGAGGGCGCCAAACAGGATCAAAGGAATGGAGCACCTCTCTTATAAAGAAAGTTTGAGGGAGTTGGGCTGTTTAGCTTGGAGAAGTGAAGGCTCTAGGGTGATCTCACAGTGGTCTTCCAGTACTTGAAGGGACCTTGCAAGCCAGTCGAGGATCAACTTTTTACACAGTCTGATAGTGAGAATACAAGGATGCACAGCTTTAACCTAAAGGGGGGTTAGATTCAGGTTAGATGTTAGGAAAAACTTTTTTACACAGAGACTGGAGAGGTGCTGGAACAAGTTACCCAGAGAGGTTGTGGATGCCCAATTTCTGAAGGCATTCAAAGCCAGGTTGGATGGGATCCTGGGGAGCCTGATCTAGTGGCTAGCAACCCTGCCCATGGCAGAGGATTGGAACTGAATAATCTTTAATGTCCTCTACAACCTGTTGTAGAATACCACTCTGTGATTCCATGAAGCCTGGAAGAAGATGGTTGGATCTGGTCATCCACCAGCTACACATCTGTATTTTCAATGGACCTTCAGTTTTGTATGTTGGCAAAGAGTCAAGATCAAATGCAAATCTTCTTAGTTTCCTCCTTTTGGTCATTACTATGATTGTATCAATAATTTTAATTTCCTCCGACACCCAGAGTAGAAGGAAAATATTTTCCATCTGGACCTGGACAGTAACTCTTTAATTTGCCTTTAATAATCTTTCTTCAACTTCTGCCTCAGGCACAACAAAGCTAACAAGACTACTACTGAGGCTGCTCTGTTGTCAATTCTATGAAGTTCTCTCTAATACAATTAGTTGCTGTGGGTTTTATGCATTTACCAGCCTGGTAGCTTTAAACAGTTCTTCAATCTAATGAATCTTTAATTTGTTATTTTACTATTTATACAAAAATGATTTATCAGGTGGGAAATTTAGATTCACAAGTCTTCATATGTCTCCTAGTACTGAATATAGTATAAACATTACTTTTGCCTTTAAAAAATAATTTACTATAATAATCATAAAATTGTCCCAATGTCATTATCGCAAATTGAAGTTTTAGGTTATTACTGCTGAGTGCTGAGGTATTTTTCATAAAGGACATAAATGACAATATTTTTACTGTTATTTTAGCATGATGAAACATGAAGATTGTGAGAAACTGCATTTTCTTTAAATTCTTTTGTTCTGTTTTTCCTACTTGAATATATAGGGAATAATGAGAGAGGGATAGACAATTTCAGAGGTCTAGCATAGCTGCACCTTGGACGCTGAAGCCCCTGGAGAAAGGTGTGCCATTCTGAGTTTCTCATTTAGGCATCTGAAGTTTTGGATGTTTTTGTGGAACCCTGACACAATATACAAACAGATATAAATCCAGAAAAGTCGAGAGGAGATGACTTTTCCTTGGAAACAGCCTAGAAGGAGATATTTCCAAGCCTCACCATACGCAAAAATGGAAGATGTTATTCTCACAGACTGTGCATGCAATGCAACCATTCAAGGGCTATCACGTGGTGTAACAAATTTTGTTAAGATTCCAGCAAACACATATAGTCTACTTTTGTTCTTAGTTATCTTTTTTGTTTAGTTTTGTTTTACCAGTGACCACTGTTGGTGAAAAGCATACTATACATCTAGCAAAATGTGTGTTTAAGTGAAGAACTGTTCCCCAGGAGCTTGGCATGCTCCTCATTCTCTCAGTAGAAAGCAAAGCTTCAGAGGTGTGCTCTGAGCATGAAGGTGTGCTCAGCTCATGAAGGACTTCTATGAAAATCCCACCTGTGATTTCCAGTCATGCAGTGAGCACAATTACAGAAGACCATTCAATGAGAAAATTAATGTCTTTCAAATAATATTAGCATGGGCCTCCATTTTATTTAAAATCTCATGACAAAATCATCCACAGTGATTCCAGTATTATATTATCCATATTATATACTGGTGAATGGGAAGCTGGGCTTGAGCCAGCAATGTGCACTTGCAGCCCAGAAAGCCAACCATACCTTGGGCTGCACCAAGAAGTGTGGCCAGCAGGGTGAGGGAGGGAATCCTGCCCCTCCTCTCTGCACTAGTGAGGCCTCACCTGGAGTACTGCATGCAGATGGGGAGACCTCAGTACAGAAGAGACATGGACCTGTTAGAGGACATCCAGACTACAAAAATGATCCAAGAGATGGAACACCTCCCCTGCAAAGACAGGCTGAGAGAGCTGGGGCTTTTCAGCCTGGAGAAGAGAAGGCTCCAGGGAGACCTGATAGCAGCCTTTCAGTGCCTAAAGGGGAGCTACAAGAAAGAAGGGGCAAACTCTCTAGCAGGGGGTGTGGTGACAGGACAAGGAGAAATGGTTTCAAACTTTAAGAGGGTAAATTTAGGTTGGATGTAAGGAAAAAGTCTTATACAGTGAGGGTGGTGAGGCACAGGAACAGGTTGTCCAGCAATGTGATGGATGAGAGACCTGGAGTCCTTCAGGGCCAGGCTGGACCAGGCTCTGAGTGACCTGATCAAGCTGTGGATGTCTCTATTCATTGCGGAGGAGTTGAACTAGATGACCTTTATAGACTCCTTCCAACCCTAAGGATTCTATGATTCTATTCTGTTTGTGTTTTATTTTATTTTTTTGCCAAGTGGTCAGGAAGATTATCTCTAGTACAGGATAACTTATATATAATGTCTGTTGCAATAACAGACAAAAAAAAAAGATCTGTGTTTTAATTTTAAGGTAGTGCTTTTCTTTACTCAACTATCATACAGTGGAAAGAGAGCAGCAAGAACAGTACTGGAAAAGCAAAAAACATTCCAAAATAAATTTAGTTGATTTAATGCGGTACATTAAACCAATAATTATTAATATTTACATCTTAATATTGCTAATGAATGGCCCAAACCCTATTGGGCTTTGCTTGGACAATCCGTAGTCCAAGCAGAACTCCACTAAGAGAAATTTATGAGATTTCTACATCACTGTGAATGTGCAAGTCTAGCATCACTGAGTAACCTCACTTGATAAGAGGAAAATAACATAATATTGTGTTTAACTTCTGCAGCTTCGGAGTTCCAAAATTATAGGGCTGTCAGTCCAACCACTTGCTGTCAGAGCCAGCACTGTACTTCCTGCGAGCTCTCTGTAGTCTGCTCCAGGCAATAATCAGACAGGTTAGAAAATATGGGCTGTGGTCACATCTTGCCTGAAACAGGTTAGGAAGTGTTTGCATAAAATACTCTGATGTCTCTGATCTTAGCCTACAGCACCTTGCAGGATGAGCTACTTGAGTACCTTCTGTCAATACAACTGGATTCAGAGAAGGGTGTCAGCAGCATCACATTTCTAAGTCAGTGAAGCTTCATCACCAGTTATTGATTTGCAGAGTTTAGTTACAGCTGAAAAAATTTAGAACAGCTTCTCATTATGATGAGTGGTTAAAAATGATGATAATTTCAATTTTTATTATTTACAAACAAGGTCATTTACATTTTTAGGGTAGTATGTAATTGCATTAGCATTACTTTGCTAAAAGATCTTTCCGATTCAAACCTAGATACTGATACTTTTGGCTCCTCTCCATGTTAAGTATTCCTTCTCATTAACTCAGAACCATTACTGAACATATTTAAATGAGGAAATAAATAAATTTAAAAAAATATATTTTAAACAAAGTGAAAATTCGCACCAACTGCTGTGAGGCAACATTTGAATGCAGAATAAATCACAGGATCAAAAGTATGCCACAATTCTGTAGAAATAGTGCAGGAATGTCCTACAGCTTTTATCTTCCAAGAGGTTTTTCCCAATCCTTTTCTATTCAATACTTATAGACAGAAAACTACAGGTGTAAGCTATAGAAAATGTATTCAAAGCATTATAACACATAATTTACTCCTCATTTTTGAAGGTAACACAATTGATGATCTCACATCATGACTCCCACAAATCTTTACATTTATACCAGATACAAGCTCTTAATTAATAAATTCGGTTTTGATATTGGTCAAAACTATTTTCTCTTTCTCCTCTGTGCATTCCCTGAACAGCTGCTGGGTCAAAGACACTGTATATTTTTTGCAGTGTGGGAATACAAGACAGCAAATTGACTTGGGGTTCTACAACATCAATCTTGGCATTTCTGGTAGAAGCTGCATTTTTAATAATGTTAATGTGAGACATACATAACCTCAATAGAATTTTTCATCAAACAGAACATAAGATCTTATGCTCTATTACAGTGAAAGCTAAGAATAAAGCAGATGTAAAGAATCCAGAGATGCATTCTTATCCTGTAGTTCACAGAAAAGGATTAATCCACATTCAATTTTATATTTTACATTTCCGTTAATGGAAATCAACAATGGAAATAATGGAATAATGGAAATCAAATCAATTTTATCCAATGGAAATCAATAATATACAAGTCAATACTGTGATAATAAAATATGTTGTTTGATTCAATTACATCTTTTGGATGCCTTTGTATTTTTATTACCAGTTAATGTTAAGAAGGATAGTGCATCTGCTTTAAAATCCACCAGGTGATCATAGTGGGATGGAGCTCAACACAATAATCTCAATATAATTCATCTTACATTGTGTGTGTTTTCCTTCCTAGTAATTTCAAAGTTGTGGAACTATTCCAGTACTGATTTTTAAGAAATTCAGATCCTGTGGATGTCTTTTGCATCACTAAGAAGAAAAATGTAATCCCTACTTTCTGCAAATACACAGGGTCTACTGGGAGAGAAGTATGGGAACATCCGCATCCCAGGGGAAGTGGAATCAGCTGAATTTGAAATGATCCTGGATGCCGCTGTGGAGGCCAAGCTAGAGACCAGAATTATAGAAGAGTGGTACTGCAGAGATGAGAACGCAGTGCCACCAGCATATTACCTCAGGCCGAAATCTGAAATGCTGAAGAGCTACCAAAATACAGTAAGTCACATTCACCTTTAAAAAATCCTCTCTGTCAGTGGAAGAAGCTCTGCAAGAGTGAGTGACACAAGTGCCTAATACAATCCCTCGGCACTTCCCATACTTTTAACTTAATAACTGCATTCTAATGGAGGATTTTCCAACACCGTTATTTATCATTTTTAAAACATGCATTTGTTGTTAATTGGTGATAATTCAAACCATGTGTTTCCCAAGGCTCAGTTCTACCCTCCTACATTAAAAACCACTAACACAGAAATGTTTATTGAGTTGAATACGGTACTACATGGCTATATATTGCATATTTACTGCAATATCCTTTTGAATAAAGCTTGACTTTTATTTGTTATTAAAAGTTCTTACCTTTTTCAGGCTCCTGACAAACAGGAGTTACCAAAGGGCGTTTGTAACTTAAAGCTAACACAAAGTTACATCACATAAACTCACTGAAAGTAGTAAAGACATAATGTTCTGAACATGTCAAGAAAGTTGCTAAGGAACATAACCCTCAGGGCCATTCTTTTTCCTACTGCACCCTCCTGCTTCCAGGAAAACAAGGCACCCTTTGAACATGTCACCTGCAGTAACAGCAGTAACTGACAGCTGTGTTACAGAAACCACCATTGTGGTATCCAACAGATACCCTCTAAAGGGATTAGTGAATTTACCTCACAGGCTCTCACCAATGGCAGTAAGATTACTGTTACTATAGCAGTGTATGTAAAATCCCATATTATTTCAAATATGAGCTACTTAACTGTAGGTATCAGGAAACTCATTTTCAGTTTTGAAATCCAGCTTCTCATTATCACTATTAATATTTGTCCTTGATAGGAAAAATATTTTTTAGAATTATTACTGCTTCTTTAGTACCAGTATTTCAGACTTGCATCTAAAATACTTCACAGACGTAGGTTTTCTTGGTCTTATTCTTGAAGAATATGTCATCAGCTAACTTCAGGAGGAATTCAGAAAATATTCAAAGTAGATAGCTTTTATTATTCTGAAGTAGAATATATATCATGATTATGAGAAAAGAAAACTCATCGGTGATCTTATTAATGTTTATAAATATCTTAAGTGCAGGAGTCAAAGAGATATGGCCAACCTCTTTTCAGTGGTGTGTGCGCCAGGACAAGAGGAAACAGACATAAACTTGAGTATAGAAAGCTCCGCACCAATATGCAAAGGAACTTCTTCACAGTGAGGGTGACGGAGCACTGGCACAGGCTGCCCAGGGAGGTTGTGGATTCTCCTTCTCTGGAGATATTCAAGATCCATCTGGATGCCTACCTGTGCAGCCTTCTTAGGTGGCCTGCTTTGCAGGGGGGTTGGACTAGATGATCTCTGGAAGTACCTTCCAACCCCTGCAATTCTGTCATTCTGTCATTCTGTGATTAAAAAGGTGAACTTGCTTATTTTTAGGGACTGTTTCTCTGTTACCATATTATTTATGACCTTGAATAGTAGACCTTTACTTTCTGGAGTTGTAAAGGTGTGTATTACAGCCTACTGTTTAATTATGGATATTTTTTAAAGATGGAATCTTCCTCAAACTCTATGAATGAGAACAAATGGCAAGATATATCAGAAGAAATAAAGAAGATTTTTAAGACTGCAGTGAAATTGCTGTATGAAAAAGGAAAAATGAAACACAGCCAAGCAAAGAGATATCTTTCCTCTGGTAAAGTTCAGACTGTTTCTGTATGTTAATTTATCTTTTCTATCAACCTTTCCACAAACATGAAAATATATTTCTGTTGGCATTTGTCACATGATGAGGAGGGGGAAAATGCTCGTTATGCTTGTTTGAAACTGAAGCTCCTATGAAAGCACCCAGAAATTTTTATGTGCTTTTTCTTCTTCTTACAGAACACAAAAGCGATCATTAAAGAGTCAGCATGATGGGGGGCAGGGGGGGCAGGGTCTTAAACTGTTTAAAATGAAAAGATAACAGAGACTCTGTTTTCTCTTTTCATCCTCAGCTATTGAAGATGAACTTGACTTTGCCTTGGGTAAACAAACACCAGCTTTCCTGAAGAAGTGTGTTTGCTACATTCGAAAAATTGCCAACATTGAGCGTTTTGTTAAAATTCCAGAGATGGGAAAATACATGGATGTGGTGCATTCAGCTGGGAAGTTTCTACGAGATCCTGAAGCTCATGAGAAACTGATCAAGCTCAGGGATGAATTCATTCCTACCATCGTTGCATCCTCCAATCTGAGAGTGTACACATCCATCACCCACTGTGACATGAAACTGGGGTATTCCCAAGAAGTGGAGAATCATTACATTGAAGGACTTGGTAAACAATTCTATGAAGACATGATTGATATAATCCAGGCAACAGTGCAGCAAAATTTTGACACTGAGACAGACTTGCTGTATGATGAAGTTCTTCAACATTCATCACTATGTAAAACATACTCCACTTTTTATGATTACAGATGTGAGGCATTAAACACAGTTCACAAGTATGTCCTACCTAGCAAAATTGGACACATTAACCCTCTTATCATATATGGAGGACCATGCACAGGGAAAACTCTTTTATTAGCCGAAGTGGCAAAGAAGGTAAATAAATACTTTACATAGGATGGTGATGCTGGGATCATTAGTGCATGAAGGCCAGCTCAGTAAAATAAAGACTATAGAACTGTCATTCTGCATATTATTGTATATATGTTCAGAAAAAGACTGCCTTTTAATAACATGTCTATATCATATACCCAAGAGAAATAAAGAAGACTTATTAGAGCTTTCAAAAAGCTGGTAGGGTTAAAAACGTATATTTTGGAATAATCTCTTTCCCTTTTGTTCCACCAAAGTCCTGTGAAGCTGGAACTGCCTAAACATCACATGCTGTTTTAAATTTTATCTTGTTTAACATTCTCATCAGAAACTACTCCAGAATCAGTCTGATACACTAGCTACAACTATCTATGCTAATCAGCAAAAATACTTTTTTTATCTGGCATGCTTCTTCAGCCACTGAGTTGAGTACTACAGCGACATAAGGGGAAACACTGTGCAACACAAGACCAGATGCAGAAGAAATAAAAAAATAAGCTGGCATCACTAAGCCTAATACAGTAGTCACAACTTCAAGTTCCCTACAGAGTGCCCAGAGAATTTGGCACAGTAAACTGAGAAAAAGCCATATCAGCCAGAAGGAGATAAAGGAACAGTAATGTTTAGAATCCTAACTTTTCCAGATGTGACTCCCTATAGATTCACATTTTCTGCCTACATGAAATTGCGATTTGCAGCTCAGGATCTCAGTATATATATATCAGTTCACCCAGAGGATTTGGTTACATTTTTCCCTTAAAATGTTCTGTAATAACTTTGAGTGAAGTGAAAAAAAAATAGCACATGAGAGAACTGAGTGAGTTAGCTTAGATAACTAGTAAGCTTAGCTTAGATAGGATTTAGGGCTAAATTCCTCACTTGCTAACAAAACAAAACAAAAAAAGGAACATCAAGAAATACTTTGTACCCACTGTGGCAGCATAAAAGAGTCACAGACACACCAAGAGAGTGTACTTCGTTGGCCCAGAAATTAAAAGTAACCAGCTGGGAAAGTTCAGTTCTATCTTCCCATCCCTGTTCAACAAAATTGTCTGGGTATGTATTTATACTCGGCTGAGAGTATTAAACAAGCTTAGGTGCAAAGCTGGTCTGACTGACCAAGGATGACGTCATTTAGTGTCTAAGGAAGTTTGTTAATAAGGATGTCTACCTACAGATTTCCAGAAGTGAGACACAGATTTTGCAAAGAGTACCCTGGGATTTGTGGACTAAATTCTGCTTGGGTCCCCATAGACTCAAACCTCTTTGTAGATCAGGGCTGTAGTGTTTTTGGGATATTGGCTGGGCTACACAAAGATGACATACGATAAAAATTTTATCCAGTGCACAGAAATTAAAAGCAGCCTCAAGCTGTACTAGTGAGAGCATTTCCATTCAACCAGTTTATTACTGTTTATAAACTCTGTTACTGTGCTTCATTTAGATCCTAACTAAATAATACTCTGTATTACAGGCCTATTCCTGGCTGCAAGAAGAGATGGGACCTGATTCTGACCCTGTGGTAATTATAAGATTTTTGGGATCCACCGAAACAAGTATAGATCTGAAGAACATACTTCAAAGCGTCTGTGAACAATTAGCAGTCAACTATCGTTGCCTTGTGCAAAGTTACCCAAAAAAGATTCATGACCTTCGGGATTTGTTCATAAATCTCTTGAATGAGTCTTCATTCCACAGGCCATTGGTGATAATATTTGATGCCCTAGAACAGCTAACAGATAGTGATGATGCTAGGAAGCTTTGGTGGCTCCCCATTCACCTTCCCCGTTCAGTACGGATAATTCTGTCAACACTGCCAAACAAGCATGGGATCCTGCAAAAACTGAGGTGCCTTATTCATGAAGAAGACAACTACATTGAATTGACTGCAAGGGACAGAAAGATGTGTAGCCAAGTACTGAAACATCAGCTGCTGCGAGTTAAAAGAAAAGTAACATCAGGGCAACAAATCTACGTCAATGAAGCATTCTCCAAGTGCACGCTGCCTATGTTTGTGAACTTAACCTTCAGGGAGGTCAAGAACTGGAGATCTCACAAAGATGTGGATGAGTCCTCCCTCTGTGTCACTGTACATGAAAGCATAGAGCAGCTGTTTTGGTCACTGGAAGGTGAGTGTGGATCACGACTACTGTCAAGAGCACTTGGCTACATCACTATGTCCAAATCTGGCCTGAGTGAAATGGAACTGGAAGATATTTTGGCCCTTGACAACAGTGTTATGTATGAAGTAAGTGAGAGTATCCGAGAAAGTAACCCACTGAGAATTCCATATGTATACATTGCAAGGCTTAAGGAGGGTTTGCAGGGGTACTTAATAGAGAGACAAGTGAAAAATGTTACCCTTCTTCTTTGGGCAAATAGACACTTGCATGTAATTGCCCAGAAACTGTACTTGAACAATGAAGAAGATTTGCAGGAAATGCACACAATTATGGCAGAATATTTTCTTGGTGTTTGGTCAGGTGGACGAAGAAAACCTTTTTACAGCAATGACCAGTATTTGAACAGTTGCCCTGCCCGTGATAGCAGAGGCCTGAATGAGCAAGGAAAGCACTGCATGGATCAGATTGCTTTTGACAGGCAGGCGCCTGATCAGCCATGGGTTTTTCAGTGTAATCCCTTAGAGCCTGACATCTTTTTTATCAATCATAGAAAAATGACAGAGCTCATTCATCACTTGACAAGATGTGGAAGAACAGATGATCTGCTGTACGGAGTCATTATGAACTTCAGCTGGCTGTACACCATGATTAGAATAGGGCAGTTTGATAAAGCACTTTCTGACATAGAACTGGCTTACACCTACACACAGGAAAAGGAACTGAAATTTCTGGCCAGTACCCTCCGCAGTATCAAGTTCAAAGTAGTAAAATACCCAGGCTCGCTCTCTGCTGAGTTGCAGCAGCGGCTTCTGCCAGTAGTAAGCTCACTGCCTAAACTCAGACATCTCCTCCTAGAATGTGACAAGGATGGGCCCAAGTACTGCTCAATCGTCCCTTTGCATTCTTCCATGGATGTAACTTACAGCCCCGAGCGCCTGCCACTGTCATCCAGCTGCATGCACGTCACTGAAATTCTGCCTACTTTTAATCCCAGTACAATCATTGCTGCTTTGGAAAATGGCTCCATCAGCACTTGGGATGTAGAGACTCGCCAGCTACTGAGGCAGATCACAACTTCTCCATCTGTTATCATAGGGATGAAACTTACTAGTGATGAAAGGTATCTTGTAGTGGCTACAACAAACAACACTCTTTTGATATATGATAACATAAATTCCTGTCTTTTGTCTGAAATGGAAATTAAGGGGTCAAAACATTGTGGATTAGGAGGGGGCGCCAGTTTTATAAATGGGTTTACATTATCAGTCAACCATGCACTTGCATGGCTGGAGGCCAGCAAAGATGTCACTGTAATAGACCTTCTTTATGGCTGGCCTCTCTATCACTTCCACTGCTGGTACGAGGTGACCTGTGTGCAGTGTTCTCCAGATGGAGTTTATGCCTTCTGTGGACAGTATTTGAACACAACGACCATTTTTCACTTGGGCAGCGGAGAAAAGCTGGCCACCGTGACCTCTGAATTTTCTGGTGGATTTGTGAAATTCCTTCTCATTCTGGACAAGGCCCAAGAAATGGTGATGGTGGACAATGAAGGCAGCCTGTCTGTTTGGAACACAGAGGAGATTGCAAATCCCCAGCTTACAGATGACTTCGACTGCAGGAGAGATGGCAGTGAGGTTGTCAGCATAGAGCTTTCTGAAGACCAAAGTGCAATTTTAATTTGTAAGGCTCTCAGCATTGAGCTTCTTGACACTCACGTGTGGAAGGTAGCTGAAAAGTTTAGAGCTAAACACAATGAGCGCTTTATATCTGCTGTGTTGTCCAAAAATGGCAACTGTATAATTGCTTCAATGGAAAATACCTCAGCCATTTTTGTTTGGAGAAGAGATACGGGACAGTGTATGGCAAGCTTACAAGAAATCTCAGGAACTATAGTCAGGCTAATTAAATCAAATCATCACAACATGCTGCTATCTTTATCCACCAGTGGTGTCCTTTCTATTTGGGATATAGACATCATAACTGCTATGTCCAATATTGATAAATCTGGCAAACCTATCCAAAGACTGGTGCTGCCAGCCAGAGGTGAATTAATATACACGCTGGATGGATCAGATTCTGTCCACAAGTGGAACTTCAGCACTGGATATATTGAAGCTGTATTCAAGCACGAAGGTACTGTTGAAAACTGTGTGCTGACCTCTTCAGGAGAGATAATGGTTACGTCAGATGATAAATGCAGCCAGTATGTATGGCACACTGTTAGTGGCGAAAACATCTTTCGCATTAATGGGCAAAAAATCTCAGAGCTAATGATAACTCACAATGATCAGTTTGTAGTCTCCCTCTGTGAGCAAAACGCGTCCAGAGTTTGGCGACTGGCCACAGGACATAGGGTTTGCAATATTTTAGTTGCCTTACAGAATGCATTTATAACAACTGCGAATACATTTGTGGTCGGAATGGCAAAGAATAAAGTGTTGGCAGTGAGTCTCTGGACAGGCAGTATAACCAAGAAGTTTTGCTGTGATGATGGTGCAAGCATTGTAGATGTCAAACTGATACCAGACTGCCCAGATATTATAGTATTCATAACATCCACTGAAACTGTGAACATCTGGAGCCTAACAGAGGAAGTCATCTGCAGACGTGTACAACTGCCTACCAATTTCTTGAAAAATTTGGAAGACTTTGAAATATCCCCAAATGGCAAGCTAGGAATTATAACCCGTGGTGATGAGAACATCAATGTACTTGATCTGCACAGTGGAAAACTTCGTGTAGTTCATGCTCCAGGTATCATCTGGAGGCAAAGGCTGTCTCGTGATGGCCGCTATCTTGTGTACATCTGCTTTCGCAATGAAGAGGATGATGACAATGGTGCGATCTCTAGTTTAATTGTAATGAGGCTGGCAGATGGCAAAAACATTGGTGCCTGTTCTCTTTATAAAACTCCCACTTTCCTTACACTCTCACAGAGACATTTAAATATTATTATTGGGTTTGATGACGGAAGTATAGGCACTTACACTGTAGTGGATCGAGTTGACGCTGCACTGAAAATCAAAATTGCTACTTCAAACAGCCGTCAGATTTTCAACAACACGACACAAGTGATTAGACCAAAATGTCACAATTACAGCTTCAAAGTGACTGCAGACTGCATATGGAGGGAATCAACTGAAGTATTTGCCAGGGATAGCCCCATTACAGTTATAGAGCCTGAGGTGAGTGAAGCAACACCAACCAAAAAACACAACTATTGCTATGAAAAGGTGTGCTCAGCCATAGACTGCAGAGGACACAGTTTTGCTGCTGACAACTGAGTATCTGTCCGGACTAGTTTACCTGAGTAATAGTATACACGCATAGATTTGTCTTCTGAATTCAAGTAAAAATCAGTCCATTTCTTGGAAGACATTAACAGCAGGGGGCAGACCAGCTATTTTCTCCTTTACAAATATTCTTACATTTACGTACACAAACACAAAAAAAAAACAGGGGGGAGGGGGAGAACATGAAGCAAATATTTAAGCAATGGGATGCAGGGTTGTTGTTTTTTTAATTTCGGGATACAAGGTTCAATCCAAGATTTCACCAGAGCCTTGATTAACAATTTCTAGCAATACTTTCAGAATCGTTATGCTATTACAGAAGTTCAGTGATCTTATCTGCGACTGACAAATTGCTTTAACTAGAACTAAAGTTCCGTGTGATCAGAAAGAGGAGGCAGACCACTGTTTATAAACCAAGTCGCCTAGAAGTGGTCAAAGCTGAATCTATAGCTAACAGCCAACCTTATATCCACTTGCAAAAATGTATTCTTCTTGCTTGATGGTGCAATGACAAGATGTCGCCTGCCAACCTGGAACACTTGATACATTCCATCATCATTTTTAAAGTACTTAAAAAAAAAAAAAAAAGGATTGATTTTCAGGTTGAAAGGCATAGGTACCAGTCAGCTGCAAATGTAACAGTGTGTGAGGTGATAAATACTTGCTCAACTCTGTGAAAGGACTAAAAGATTTTTTGTTTGTTTGTTTTTTTAAACTGCATGCAGGGATTTCAGGTTTCTGTATTGTGATTAAAAATAAAAAGATATTAAACCTAGATCATAAAAGGAATATAGAGTTGGGTTTTTGTTTTTGGTTTGAGGAAGTTATATGTCTTCATAGTGTGTATTAGTGTAGGTCATTAAGAAAACGTTTTCAAAGACAAAGGGCATTGCAGATGAACAAATAAACATGAATTTCTTCATGTTAAAAGGTGGCTATCCATTTTGATGTAAGGAAGTCTGAAATATCTCCTATGTTCCCAAAGTACTCTAACAGAAAGTTTTCAGACATGCCATGTTTTAATCTCAAAAACATTTGCCTTACTATCATTTCTGTTCTACCCCATATTAAATACAGATCAGATGACCAAACACTCTGGGACCGCTTGTATATGTGCTAATTCTCCACTAAATGCAAATGCTGCCCAAAGGTTCTCTATTGTTCCAATTTGTAATGGTTTTTTCTTACTTACAAGCTTCACTTTCTGCTTTAGAACTGTTCTGAGCCTTTTGTACAGTTTTATCAGTTTCAAGGCAGAAATTGTGAAATAATAACAAATGCTTAAAAAAAAATTCTATTTCATCCAAGTGAAAGAAATGCTGGACATCATCTGAAAGCGTAAGAAGTTATTTCCCTCCTTATATATCTTAAAGATGGCATATCTGAGGAAAATTTTTCAAATGGTTTAAACAAAACAATTTTATTTTTAAAATGAGAACTTCATGCCACAGATTTCCAAGAAATGAATGCTAAGCTGGAACTTTAATGTAGTGTGTGAATGTTCTATGTACAAGCCAATATAGTATATTAAGTGACTTGAATGATTTTTCCTAACTTGTTTGCAACTAATAGATCATATTGAATGTTTTTATGTAAACTTTGTATTGTTGGGAAAACCTACTGAATCAGAGATTTATATTTTCATAAATGTCAAATTTAGTCAAATTTTGTTACAGAGTTGTTAAATTAGAAATCTATTGCAGTCTTCGAACAATATACAGTCTTGTGTATGCATTGTTTGTACTAATAAATTAAGGAAACAGACTTGTATGCGTTTGCAGAGTTTTAATTTTAGGGAAAGCTCCAGCAGGATAATGCATTTTAGTGTACTTTAGTCTCAGCTCACACTATATCTCAAGACTTTTAATTAACGGTGTGCAGAGTGCATATTGGCCATCTGCACAACAGCAAATTTCACACTGGCAGAAGGACATAGCTGTAGACATTTCCAGCTCCCATTAGCCTGTATTTTAATGATTATCTAAGGGCTATATTTGTAAGGAAACTTCCAGTATTTTTCACATTGGAGTTAACTAAATCAAACATTAAAAAGCCACCGACATTCACAAAGCATGTTTAGGTTCTCCTTATGACTAGATTACATGCTTATATGTATGCAACTCAGCTGACAGAAAACATGTGCAACCCATCTAGTAAAAAGCCCAGAAAAGAGAGAAGTGCTTGAAATCCTCCTTCTCTAAAGAGCTGTGAAGCTGCAAGTGGTTCTGGTATGCACTCCTCCAAGATATCCCTCCTGAAGGTACCTAACCTTCTTTCCTTCTGTCAAAAACTGGGCACAACTTATTCATGTCAGTCTTGATTGATGTCTTTCTGCATAACCTGCACATCAGAAAGTTGATTCTTCGTGATCTTGAAAGAGTAAAAATACATCTCTCATCTGCCAGCACAGTGACCAACATTGGGTAACAGCTGAGTATAATATAGAAACAGAACAATCCACAGTAACAGAGAAACACTGTACTTTGTTGAGAAGCAGTATCAAAACCTAGTCAGACCCAATTCAGCTGAGACCTTTATTGGTGATGTACCCCGATTTTCTCCTTTTGCTTTCTGTACAGTAGTACACCCTCTTGGGGCAGGAGATGGTCCCCAACATAACAGATGATGAACCTGCCACTGAGAGCACTTCCTTCATCTCAGGCCAAAGAGGTATTTTAGGCCTTTCTCAAAGCATCTGGGTGGCACAAGTGATCTCTTCCTGTTTTGAACCTTAGTCTCATATGTTCTGACCAAGGACAGCAAGAGTGGGGCAGCGCTTCCATTTCTCTTAATTGTAAACCAATAAGAAAGACAAACATAAACATGATTCTTACTTTAGTTAAGTCCTTTTGCCTAGTATTGGGTTTATAATCTCCTTGAGAATGCTGTTCAGGTCCTGTCCGTCTTCACACTTTCTCTCTACCTCGGTACATCTGTATCCCACTCAGCTTTCTGCCTTTCTGAGTCTATTTCTCAAGTGTCACATGTACACTGAGCCACCACAGCACAGTTTTCTGAATGCTATTAGGCTGCAGGGTGTCCAAATACCTGCTGCTGCAAGACTGAGTGCTCCACAGCCCCCTCAGAAATATGACCCCAAGCACCCCCATACTGTTGTACAGGAAGGAAAGTTTCTTTAAAAATGAGACACGAATACAAAGTGCTGTTCTATCCCTTCATAGGACCAGAGCAATTTACTTTCCATTAAGGAGCACTATTTGCATATCCAGAACAAAGCTTTCATTCATTCCTTATCTAAAGTGCATCAATAAACAGGATCAGATGAAGGTCCATATTTTCTGACACACGAGGCTCTAGGAATAGGCCATATCTGCAAGAAAGCTTTAGTGGGGAATTAGCCGGAAATTCTTTGGCTGACAAAGGTAAACCAGAGGTCAGCTAGAAAAAATATTTTTATCAGTCATTTCCTTTGCACCACAGCTGGGGAATGCGTGGCCCGTGACTTCATTTCATATGGCCTGTGGCCATTTAACTTTTTTCACGTTACTAGCAGATAACATCAAAATATGAGTTAACAGGTAGCTTGGAAAAGGCACTCAGAAGGCTTTCAGGTTTCAGTGTTTCTCCAGCTCTGATTTCTTTATGCTGCATATGCAAGTCCTACTCAGAAACCTGTAGTAAAAGAAATATTAACCTACTTCAAAGATGTTATACCCTGATAATGACGTTACTCAACATTTTCCTCTGGAGTTCCACCTGGATGCAGGAAGAGCAATGGACTGCATTATTTCCCTTGGTTTGCCTTCCCAGCCTGGTCAGTGAACACCATTCCTTGCATTTTGGAGGTGGTCTGGAGACTTCTACAAAGCCACTGATGATCACAGTGTGGGTCTAAATCACAGTGTCAATTCTCAGAAGTCAAAGGCTGAAAGAAGTCAACAAAGATGGTGAAAGGTCTGGAGGGCAAGGTGTATACAAGGAGTAGCTCAGAGAAGACGAGGTTGAGGGAAGGCCTCATGCTATGAGGGGAGTGGAGAGGCAGCGCTGAGCTCTACTTTCTGATGACAGCTGGACCCCAGGGAACAGCAGTTCCCCTGTGTCAGGGGAGGGTCAGGCTGGGGATTAGGAAAAGGTTCTGTGCCAGAGGAGTGATGGCATGGAAAAGGCTCCCCACAGCAGTGGGCAGGGCCAAAGTTCACAAAGTGTTTGGACAGTGCTCTCAAGACATAGAATTTGAATTTTGAGGTGTTCTGAGTGGAGCCAGAATAGATGATACTTGTGGGTCCATTTCAACTCAAAATATTCTATGTTCCTTCTAAGAATCTTAGAATGAGGTACTTTGGAGCTTCTCCAAGAGGAGCAGTTTGCACAACCATCCTTTTCCTTCAAAAAAGAGACTTTCAGTATGGAGGACCATCTGTACAACATGAAATTTACTTGAAAACATAGCACAATAACCCAAGATAACCGCTCCAGCAGAACATGTCCTTAAAATTGCAAATGGTTCCCAAAGCAACTGCTACAACCAGCCCCTAGCAAGCTCTTCTCCCTGCCTCTGCTACCCCATTGTCCCAGACCCATGTTGCTCCTGCTTGCTTGGGTGGGGGATATTCCCATTCCAACCAGCAAAACCTCCAAACGACCACAGCCTCCACCTGCAGCACCTGTCCTGACCGCAGCACAGTGATTTGATCTCCAGCCTCAGCAAGGAATACATAAATGCAAATTTAAGGCATATTCACATTTTCCTGTTGGCATGGCTTTTGCTACATAATACTGTTGCACCAGCACAGATCTTGCATTTAAAGCATCATAGTGCAGAGATAATAATAACATCATCTCTTGATTTTCATGCCACAGCTCTGATTCCCTGTGATTGTCAATAATTTATTTGCCTGTGAGAGAGAGCTTCCGGAGTAAAAGAGATACAGTCAACAGACTTGAAGTGAAATACATAACATTTGCAGGGCAAGGGATGAAATAAAAACCCAGACACACCAAAGTTCAGATGAAAACAGCAGATCCTGAAAGCAATAGGACAGTCTGTTGTCATTTGTCTCCATTACTGCATTGCCTGTTAAGTAAGTGCCCAGCATTTCCCACTGTGAGACCACATTGCTGATGGTATCTAGCTTACAATGTTAACCTCTCAGGCTGCAATTTTTCAAAGCAGACTGCTATCTCAAGAGGAATATCCTCCAAAATAATAATAATAATAGAAAAAAAAAAAAAACCCACTGCCAAAACAGTCTACAGGGAGATTAGAGGGTTTCTGCAGTCTGAATATCACGACTACTTTTCCTTTGAAAAAATATTGTCCCACTTGTGATTTTGATACTTCTTTCAGGACATATCTGTAAACAAGTGACCAAACTATCAGCTCAAAGAGACTACAATAATTTGCACATGTCCATATGAAAAGTTTGATTTCAGGAACAGGAGATTATTTTCAGACAATGCTAAGAGCATATAAGCAAAAGTAAATAAATAGAATATAATTTAGAAAAATAAAAAATTCAAAGAAGTCTGCCACAGGGCTTTGCAGAGCTTTGGTGGAGTTCACAAACCAGTGGATAACATTTGGCTTTACATTAGATCACAGCTCTCTGCTTATCCAAAGCATATCCAAAGAAGCTTTTATGACTTCGTTGCTGGGCAGTGGTGTTGCAGCCAACTTCATTGCTCTGCACGGGGCCAGGTGGCACAGCCAGCGCTCCTGCTGCCCTAGTACTCACACTGCAGCCCCAGCCCCACCCCACAAACACGAGTTTGGCGGAGCCACACTGACCTCACTGTAGTGCCTAGCACAGGAGACACAAGGCAAACCCTGCTCAATGATGAAGTGAGATGTTAGGAGGATACTTTCCACAAGTAAGGCAAGTAGTACTCCAGCATGTCTCTTCCCCTGGGAAGACAAGGGTGCAAGCTCCAATCAGTCAGAGGGCCACCCTGAGTGAACAGATACTGAGGGTGAGAACAACACATCTAACCAGTACAGCAAGCTTCGTATAATCATAAATAAACAGGATTTAGCAAAACATTTCCAAAGCATTATCAAGTGGGCTACCTCCGTTTGCACTGCTTTGGACCCCCATCCTGGGACCTGTACAGAGAGCTGATGAAACATCAATGCCAGTTCCCTTCAGAACTTTTTTTTTTTCCCCAGATCCCTTTGTACATCTACACACATTAAAGATTACAGCTGGGAAAAACTTGACACAGCTGCCTGCTGATATTGCTTAAGTCAAATCTCTCCTCCTGCACAGGGAACACTCGCAACTGGGTTGCAGCAGCAGAACATCTTTCATTTGGGAACACCACACCCAAACTAAAGTGATTCCAGGGAAGTCAGTAACTTTCATCGGTAAATATTAGGGGGTGTCTGTAAACATCTACCTTAAAGCAGAGTTCCTCTACAGAGCATCAGCCAGAGCAGTGGGGATTCAATTTCTGTGCTAGGTAATTCTCCGATGCAACAGAGGAAGTTTTTACCCGAGCTCTTCAGCACTGCCTGTGGCATGAGAAGATTTAATTTGAAGAATATGCAAATGACAGTGTTAATGCACTGACAGACTTGGACTGAGTTGTGGTGAGCGGGTGTCCCAGCGAAGAACTATTTGGCACATGCTCTCCCTCTCATTCTTTTTCTAACTGCATCCAGAAAGCAGTGAAGTCTGCCAGGTTTTTATCCAGCTTGCAGGTAAAGGGTTACAGATTCTAGGAAGTATTAAATGCAAACTTTAAAGGATTTTATTTTCATCTGCAGTCACATGACAACTTAATACCCAATGACACTAACTACAGTGTCTCATTAAGAGGTCATGCAAACTCCCTAGCTAAACAAGGCATTCTTACATATTTAACATTCAAATGCAGAAGCCAAGCTAAGCCATGGAAGATTGTAATCAGAAAAAAGCAACACTTCCTGATCAGGACAAAAGCTACAGGTAGGAGAAGTACTTGTTCTTTTAACTTACAACACTGTGCTTTCAAGAGAAACTGCATATAGGGCATGTTGTGTGCTCTCTTTCTTTCTTTAAACTCTCAATCTAACATTTTTATCTGGAAAATATTGGATCTCACCTGTTTCACTTTTCGTAAAATCTGTTTTGTTCATATGCTCAGTTGGCTCAGCAGAAATCCAAACAAAACACGGTTCTTAAACAAAACATAACTGTAGAAAAAATATTTTTTTTAGATGTCTTAACTATTGAAACTGTTGTTTTGAGCACACAAAGCAAAAAGGGGAATTAATGTGTCTGCTGTCTGAACTGAAGGGATTTAGAGCTCCTCTGACTTTACTTATACCATGAATTGCACATTGTTTCAGTCACTCCGATGAAAGCGTATTTTAATGGATGCTGCTTCCTTGCTGAACTTTTATTATTTCTGATTTCCCTTCCTGCATTTTCGTGCATTTAAAATGAAAAAAATATCTTACAAAAGCAAATGAAAGGCAGATGGGGAGGGTACTTCAGTGTTCTATAAAAGGAGAAAAAATAAAAAAACGGGGTGTAGAGTGAAAGGCAGTCAGTGAATTGAGAATTTAAATTGTATGAAAGCATATCCATTAAATGATAAAGTTTCACTGACAATTGCTAGCGATATTGCAGTTCTTTTTTGTTGTTTTTTTGTTGTTGTTTTTTTTAACTTTTGCTGAAGGATTTGTTCGGGATACAGCATCAGCACTTTGTTCACAGAGATCTCATCACAATTTTTCTCTAAACTGTAATTATTCTCACATGGGGCCATACATACTCATCATTTCTATCCCTTTATAGGGATTTAGTTGTAGACTACAAAAAGCTATCATTTACCTGTATTTGCAGAGCTACAAAACCTATATTTACTCAGAAAATCTCAGTGCATCTTTAGATCTCTACCCCCTGGGGATTCCCACTGTATAAAAGGTATTATTTTACTTCTATAATAGCAAGGTGGTAACTGCAAGCAATGTATGTTTTTTTTCATTTTATCCTAAAAAACCTATTTCTTTTTCCTCTTCCCATGTAATGCTAGTGTATACCAAAAAGAAGTGGAGAATAACAATAACTAGAGCACCTTGCTATAGATATGCTCTCAACTTTCTTTGCTTTATCATTATCAGTACTTAAAATAAATCCAAGGAAGTGGGAGCTCCAACAACTTTATCACTAGTGCTTAAAAAACAGTTATTCACTTCCAGGGTGCCCATCTCAAACTGCTGTGGGTCCAGCATGAGACATCAGCAACTATTTTACCAGCTATAGGTACTGCTCACCTCCAGCAGAGGAGCTCACTGGGGCAGTGGGGATGTAAAAAGAAACAACCATGCTTTGACACAATATATATAACTGACCTCTGAATTTAAATTATTTACAAAATAAATAAATAAATAAATCTATTCAGTAACTCTTGTAGGTAAGGGACTTTCTTGGTAAGCAAAATTTAAACATAAGGGCAACGCACCAGACCCCAAACACAAGGCTATTTTGTTTCTCAAGCTTTTTCCTACGGTGAGTGTTGCACCCACCTGATGTGCAGGGAGCAGCCTGCCAAGGCTCTTCTACCAAATGTTTGTACAAATTGGGTGGGTCATGAAAGCCAGCACTCAGGAGTTTCGCAGGCAAATCTGTTTAACACTGATTACACAACATGTCATTGCAGGGTGGAAGACACAAGAAATGCTAAAGTCACTCAAAGCAAACACATATTGAATGAGGGTGTGAAGTAGCTCATTTCTCGAGGAGAGGCATATAGAGGAGTTTACTCCTAGCAAACTAGCAGTTCAGATGTTCATCATACCAACGATTTTACAATTGTTATGGTATTTTACACTGCTTTAATTGTTAGCTTTTTTTTTTTCTAATTATATGACCCAACCTATTAGCTTGCTCCATCACTTCAACATAGAATCAAATGTAGTACTGTTCACAGGAAGGACACACAAATCAAAGTCTTCCTTCTCATAAACAAGGAAAGAGATTCTTAGAAATTGAGATATTCATGGAAAACCAAGAGAAAATTTTTCTTTTTCATCTTTGGGAGAAAATTTGGAATTGTTTTCTTTTCACCCCAAAATCAGAGCTAACCAAAATATTGTTCAAAAGTTAACTCAGCTCTTCCAAAACAATTGTAAATCTCAGGAAACGTCTGTCAGATTTAAGGCCTATATGAAAATCATCAACCTGTTGTAATAGGCGTGGCTGGGACATCGGGATGTTACAGGACAGGACCTCCCCTGCTCTGAGATTAATGGTGCATGCTTAGAGGCATACACAAAGCACATAGAAGGATATATAAGTCAATGTTTGCAACTAATAAATGCCATTTTGCTGTCACCATATTGGTGTCCATTCACAGCTCACTGGCCCTGATCTTTTAGGTCAGAGTCGTAGATCTTAGCGCAGCAGATGACTCTAGATTGGTTTGCTAAATACAACATCAACCTGATGATTTTATTGCTGCTCTAGTAGGTGGGAAGACAGAGCAAAAGCTGCAAGTGAATGCAGGTATGGCTTCCTTGGAAAACCAGGTAAAAAGTGATCACCATTCAAAGGAAACATTTACGAGTGCTAATGCTTTTCATTAACCACAGGGTTGTTTTTATCACATCTCAAGGAAACACTTAAACAAGTACTTGCTTTAAACCAAGTTGCCTCATACAGGTGAGAGCATGATCCTTTCCTTCCTGCTGAGCAGAAAACAAAGTACAGGATCTGAGGCACATAAAACATCAAAAGGAGGGAGACTAAACAAGCAAGTGATAGATGAGGTCTGTATGGTCTCTGTGTGGTGGTCTCATGCAGAATAAGAAAGACAGGCAGGAGAGAGGAAGTGGCTAAACATGGGAAGGGGTGCCTCGTGCCCCAGCCAGCAGGAGAGCTCAGGGCAAGCAGGGCCTGCACAGGTGACAAGGGTCTGCCTTGGCTCCATGCTGTTCTACCGCCTCAGAAAGGCCTTCATTCACATTGTTCAGGTAGGGGAGGCCTTTTTTCTGTGTTTGCACAGTATCTAGTTAAACATGATCTCAACCTTGTCAACATCTCACATGACCATTGTTTCACAAGTGACTTGGTGGGGACAAGACTTGACACACACAACCCATGGAAAAGTGATGAGATGCCATCAGATAATAAATATTTGCTTGAAACTTAAAATTCCTCTTCCTAAACCTGTTCATCTGCCACCTGACAGCAGAGTGTGCCTCATACTTCCACCAAAAAAAGCATAAGCAATGATGCATGGACATGGGCAGGTTTTGCAGAGCTACAGAGCAAGAATTCTTGCAAGCTGGACACACTGCTATGGAAAATAGGTAAAAAACATGATGTAGTTTTACTTAAAATTTGATATCAAATGGGCAAAATAACTTTTGTTAGTAAGGTCAAAAGAGATTATTGGAAAGAGGGGAAAAACAGTAATTTTAGCTTGACCTTCTCTCTAAGTCACTTTTGCTTGGACATATGGAGGAACTTTAAAATTTTATTATGAGCTGAGTACATATTTTGGAAACTAAACATTTAATCAGTTACAGCAGGAAGCAGGGAAAAAAAAAAGACCTAAGGTTTCTTTTTTGTGAGACATTTTTGTCTGCAGTTTCCACAAAAGTTTATTTAACTTCCAATTCTTCACTTTAACCACAGATGTTGGCTGCAAAGCCACAGATGCTTTCTGGTTAAAAAAATATTTGTGGTCAAATAGTCTATTATTAATTCACAGAAGTTGTTTTTCCATTTGGGAGAGCAAGGAACAAGCCATCTCCTTGGGGCTTACTTTTTTTGGCGTTACCAAAAGGGCCTGGCTCCACTTTAAGTCATTTCCCAGCTATGAAAGAAGGCTGTGCACTGCTATTAAAAAGCAGTTAATTTTTTGATTTTATGTGAACAAGGCAAATGCCTTGCTATAGCAGACAATCTGCTTTTGTGCAAGAGCCAAGTAGGAAAGAGGAGAATATACCATGTGAGGAAGGTAATACACTGAAAAAGTGACTGAAATACCTTTCAACCTAAAGCCCCCTGCGGGTCCTTTCCATGCTGACATCAATGGGAATTGTACCAAATCCTCATACACAGACCAGGAGCAGAATACACGGCCTGGTGTAGGTTGTGCTGGTGCTGCCAACAAAGCTGCTCAGCTGCCAGCAGGAATGTGAGTGCTGCAGCAGCTCAGCTCAGAGCGCAGTGGGCAGATGATCTCCACACTACATCTACTCTGATGTGGAGTCTCTGGAGGCTGCTTTAAGCCAGGAGCAGGAGTGTCCCAAATGAGCTATATGGAACCATGTTCCCACAGACTCAGGGATTTGCCAGGCAGCATGTCCCTTCCCTCTCAGAAAATCTATCCTCCCTGAAGATTTATTGCAATGTTAAATGTATTGCCACAGTCGCATTTACGGCTCTCACTTCCCCCTTCATCCCACAGCTACTTGCAACACTTTTATTAGATTTGGGAGGGGCCAGCATTATTGACCTTACTCAGCACCTGAACCTTGTGCAACAACGCAGGACACAGAAAGAGGGGCCCATGCCCTGACGCAGCAACCTAACACTTTCCTCCACTCCTCCTCCAGCAGCACCCAGGTCTGAGTTGCAGCCACCCTGGGGCCAACCAGCAAATCTGTGCTGCTCCACAGGACTCACAGTTTTTTCTCCCCTAAAAAATGTTAAGCAGCTCTTATATTTCTTACAGCATGCAAGCCTGACAGCCATCAGGCGATTTTAACACTGGTTGTTACTGAGGAGCTACTCTTCTGGTCTGCTCATAGTAAAAGTATTCTTCTGATCTACTTGCAGAAAAACAAGTGTAAGGCTTGGGCAATGTCAGATTTTTGGAGTAAGTTGACAGCCCTCTTCACTCAGAGCTCAGTGGAAAAAACTTTCCACTTTCAGGAAACTGAATAAAGCTTTGTTAAGGTCCTTTCTGTCTCTATTTTTGGCTTGGGTGTGGCATGGAAAAAATAATATTTACCATCTCAGTAGCTGTGCCCTTTGTGTATTTGTTTTCATATTCCCTATCCCCATGTGAATTCGGCAGATGTTGCAGGGCTTAATATCAGCCCTGTACTTCTGTTATCTGAATTCACGCATGTCTCCACTGAATGGACCACGTCTGTGCAGCAAAGATACAGATTCAATTGTCAGACACTGTTTTACAGGCAAATATACATAATGAAGAAAAATACCATAAGATTTCATTTGTAATGTAAATGAAACAGAAGCTACAGTCATCAGCCCTAAACTGAAGGCCTTCAGGGGCCTGAGAAGTCACAACCATGTACAATGTCCCATTTCCACCCTTAACGTCTCTTATTAAATTAAAATCACTTGCAAATGTTTTCCACTGCATTGGATGAATACGCTCAGATTGGTAAAGGTTAGTCCATATTTACAGGTAGACATTAAAAACTAATGCTTAATGCAATTATCCAATCCATTACCTTCCATAAAAACATTTCCATCCACTCATATATATAAACAGACAGATTTAATAATGCACAGATGATCAAAAAGCTCAAAGACCACTTAAGAAAACAGCAGACAATGTGAGCAAGGGAAAGGAAAACTGGCTGCTTTCATGCCAATACCAGCACCAATATTAATCAGTCTGAACCATTATCTCTTTTTATCACTTCTCTGCCATCCTTCCACAATAAAGCTTTACTGGAGAGTGATAGAGACTTTTTAGCTCAGTACACATGTTGATACCCTGCCCTCATCTTGCAAATGAAGAAGACCAGGTTTGGGAAGCAAGGAGGTAAATCTGCCCTGTAATCTGTACAGGAGGCAGAATTTGAAATTAAGTCTCCTGAATTCTATAAGAGCCAAATCTGTCTCTAGAGACTAACCCTTTAAATCCTAGCACATTGTCAATAAATCTTCTGTCATGAGGAAATATATCAGATCAGCTGGTAAATAACTTATTACACACAGGCAGCAGACATTTACTTTATGATGGAGCTACCTGAGACACAACGTACCTAACCTCAGATAAACTCTCTGGAATCAGGAGTCTTGCTGGAAATGTCAGTGTGCTGTTAGCATTAAGCATTCAGCTGCAAATGCAGAGTCCCACAAGTCAGACTTAACTGTGAGAACTACGTCAATCATTTCAGTGAATACAACCCATTCTTTTGCCCAGAATTACAAGAAAAAGGAAAAAAAAAATTAAAAACAGAAGAATTACTAAACTGATCCAATTCCAGAAAATACAAAGTCTTTCAGTGGAATTAATACTTTCCTATAGCTTTCAAGTATTGTTCAACTTGAGACTGAAACAGGTAATTAATGCAATCAGGATAATCAATTCAGTAATGCTACAGAAATTCATCTGTATTTCATTCACCATTACCATATCTATGTCACATTAGTGCCTTTTTAATGCAATGGTCAATACTTTGGACCTGCCTCATGCTGAGAAACAATTACTGTAATCACAACATTAAACTCTACTCCTATTCACAAAACCACTGTGCCTGATCATTCCCTTAGCCACGCATCATCACCCAATGCCTGCTAAGGAAATTGGTGGAAAATAACTAAATGGAAAAGTTCACCGGCTCTCTAAGCAGCTCTAGATTAAATTATCTCTATGCTTTACACATTAATCTACATGTTGTATTTAAAATAAAAATTAAAACCCTTTCAGTCAAAAAGAACTCATGTAGGAGAAAAAAAAGTTACATTCCATGAAAGGGTCTTTATTAAGGTATTGTATCAGAGACTTTTCCTGAAGATTACTGAGCACAGCCTTAAGTAGTTGCAGCGTTTTCTGTATCTTTCTATTTTTAAAAGTTTTGTTATCTGTTTTCATGGTGATTTGTAACTATGGCCCAAACAATCCTCTGCTTTTCTGCTCTCTGCTGATTGTTCTACACCTGTAGTGAGACATTCAGGAACAATAAGGTGAAAAAATGTCCTTTATGTAGGAGTAGTTCCATGTAGTGAAAACAGCCTGAGGAATGAAGCTGGGGGGAAACGGAAAAAAAAGAAGAAAAAGAAAAAAAAAGGAAAAGATATGCACCAGATACATGAACATCTTTGAGTTTATGACTGATATAAGTGTATCCTGATGGAAATTTAATCCTTAAATATTCCCAGATCTGAATGGGTCTAAGCAGTTTGACTTTCAAGCTGCAAAATAACCTCAGAAATAACAACACAACCTTACCATTCACTAAAATACCATATTCTAAACATCTGGTACTCCTACATCCTAGTACTGGCAGTCATCTGAATGGTGGATCAGCAGAATTTGACATAACCTTTTTGCCCACTGAACAAGACAACTCTACAGTTGCAACGCACTAAATTCATGGAGAAAAGGATCTTCAGTCCAGCTTTATTACTTATCTGGACTTCATCTTTTGATCCAATTAAATACCAGCAAAGATAAGAAATCATGATCAAAATAATCAATTTTACCACTATTTTTATACAGAATAATTGAATAAGGAAAGCTTGAGTTCATTTTTTCTTTTGTTTTCATTGTTAAGAGGAGCAAAGATTTTTTTTCTTTTAAGCCCAATTCCTAGTTTGCATCAAGTACATTATTGTCCAGGCTTTATTTCTTCCACTTCATCCTTCTGCACATGCTTTATCTCCGTGCTGTATGCAAAGTCTTCTAATTCTCAGATCTACAAGCTTGCCTTTGAGCGGAAGACTTAAGACGTTAAATCACGGTGCTCTCTTTTACACGTGACAATTAAAAATATAGTTTGGCTGAGCAGTAAATCATAGCACATGCTGTGTGGGTCATACCTACTCCACTGTATAGGATTCACTTCAGGTTAGCAGTAACAAACCAAGGTTGCAACTCTCACAAGCTCAAACTCTTTAAACAGATTTCAGCGTCTTCTCTTTCTGTTTACATGCCAGTTTTTAGATACAGTTATGAGATTTTTCCAAATGATTTTCCAGTCTGCCAGCCACACAAAATGCCATGTTTTTCCATATCTAAGTTAATTTCCTTCCAAACAATGAAACCAATAAAAGCACTTTTACCTACAGCTTTCAGGGAGCTACAATTTCTTATTTTCACCAAAAACTGTTATATTTCTTTAGCCTTTTAAGCTGCCAACCTGTTAAATTGCCTATGTCTCACAATTCTGAATCTGTAAATCATTGATTCTTCTAATCTTATGAAATTATTTTCCATTTTCTATATCGTTTCAACTTGATGCAAAAAGACAAACATGCAGAAACTTATTTAACTAGGCCAGCATCTGAGGTGAGCCCCAGAAGTACAACTCATTGCACATCTGCAATTTGTGCTGCTGTAACAGCTGCATTAAATGAGCATTTGTTAGGATAAACTTGACGGAACTTCTCTAAAGTCCGTTTAGTGCAGATAATCCAGTAGTGGTATGCTCCCCTGTTACAGGACATGCATTGTTCACTACCGTGCCATGAACAAGCCTAGATTTGTGTGTTTTACCCTTGACACGAAACTACATTAATCATAGACTGAGATTTCTTTGTTTCAGATTGTTTCTGGCCTGCTCAGTTTTCTGTATCTCACATTCCTACAGCCCGCAATAGTCTTCTGTCCACAGGGCTCACTGCTCAGTGCAGTGTTAATGCAGTCCACCAGCTCACCTAAAAACCCACACAAAATTCCAAATCCAACAACTGAGACCACAAAGAGCCACCTGTTTTCTATGTTTGGCCTTCTGCTTCTCAGTCTGTACAAGACTCTTATTAACACGCAGGATTTGTACTTTATGTTAGTTGCTTTGGTTTTCCTCATCTCCATGGTATCTATCCCCAGTAAGAAGCATAATATCTGAAGATATAACAAAGCCCTTTGTGCTCCAAGAGATATACAGAGTTTCATGAATAAGGCTGCTGGAAACTTTGCAATAGAAACTGGGTGAGTAAATACACTACCACTCAGAGAAAGCCGGGCTGCCATTCTCTGACAAATGGAAAGGTTAACTCCATCAAGCCCTGCACATTCAAGAGTCCTCTATCCCCAAAACTCCCTCATCACATATCTTTTGCAGCTCATTTCACAGAAAGAAAATTAAGCTTAAATTGCTGAAGACCTCAATCATTTATGCCAAGAAAATCCCACACAACTTTGAATTAATCAATTACACAGAAATCCTCTCCCACCTACCACATGGAGCCCAGTCTACAAAAATCTGTCATATCTCTCTAGGGTGGTATGTGAAACAAACCTGTATGCAGAACTACCTTCATCCTCCTCCCATGCCGCCTTCCCACATAGAGAGGTCTTTCACTTCTTTCCTCTCACATGAGAAATAACATGCCCATATAGAAAACAAAGGCAAGGTCATCATAAAACCTGGAAAAGCCTGATTTTAAAAAGTCACTTATTCACTGAGTCAGTACATTTTCCTCCCAGTAAAAACCCAGTAGTTTTACTCCAGCTAAAAGCAGCGCAAACAAGAGGCAGCACTTGAGCCAATGAGCCCTTATGAAATGCCTACTAACAAAGGTATGCTCAAGCTTTCTTCTTTCTCAGTCATTTCTTTTGCTTTCCAAGATGCCTGAAGATCTCTCTGTGGAAGTAAAGATTGCAATTGATTGCCACAAAACTTTCTATGAATGACCTTCTCTAAAGCAGCCAGGTGAGCTGCGCAAAGGCCAGGCCGAGGTGTCACTGGTCACAGCTGCCCAGCTCCTACCATACTGACTTAGTCTAGGGCCTCTCTCTCCTCCCACAGCACTCAAGGAAGCAGGCTGCACTGTTGACATACAGAATTTCCCCCTATAAAGAGGCTATAGGTGCTTCACAGATCAACTCATCAATGAGAGAGATGCCTTTTTTATTTTTTACAGTATTTCCCTGTTTGTGTTGCAGCAGCATCTGCAGGCACTGTAGGTGACAGGGCTGCCTTACTATGGCTGTTACCTATAAGATGTAACCTCGTTAAATGTTTACAGGTTAAAGAAAAAGGAGTAGAGGCCAGACTTGAGCCAGATTTGATGCCAAACACCTGCCTGTTTTAGGGGCAGTACAGAAAAACACCAAGCCCCAGCTTCTCTAACAGTAAAGATTATGCCATCCTGACAGGTAAAAACTCTGGGCTTTAATCCCTTTGGATTTAGGAGGCCCTTAACCATGAGTATTTGAAATCACAAGCAACAGGTAACGTAAGGAGGTTACCATACAAGATGCACCCATGTATATGAGGTACCTAAACAGCATATGGTCACTACAAATTGTTTGGCTATACAGCAGATCTTCCTCAGGGAAGAACTGACCACTGCAGCAGGAGCAACAGGGAGTGCAGGAGCCCAAGGCAGGGCCTCACCTGGGTTGCCAGATATTAGTCAAACCTTCTAATCACAAAGCTGTTCTCATTGCGTATTGCTCCACCCAACCCATAACAGCTAATTACCCCAGTATTAATGCTTGCCACCTGTTTCCTTCTCCTTAGAGAAGGAAAGTTTCTTTAGGCTTTGCCCAAAGAAACAAATTTCCCTAAGCCTGAGTCTCTCCGTTTCCACATTTCTTTCATGTCAGTATAACTTTCTACTACCAATAAAAGCAATCAACAAACATATAAATAAATTATCAGGGATCTTTCAAAGTAGTTTGAACTAAGCAAGCTTTGTTTCTTTTTTAAAACACTCCCGCAACGTGCTCCTTCCCAGAGGCACTCACAGTGATGGGTTTCCACTCCCTCTCCTCTCTGCTTTTAAGACCATGTCAAAACAGTGCCTGTGTTACAAATTAAACAGCAGACTGTTTTGCAAACTCACTTATTGTTTTCTCACTATTAATTGCCACCTGAATGAGAAGAGTTCTTTGTTTGAGGAAGAAAGAAAGTAGCTAAGTGCTGCCTCTACATCCTCTCACCTCTCAGAGAAAACCTTCTGCAGCTGCTGGTAGCTAACAGAGGCTGTCCCCAGGGGACACCACCCAGGCACCCTCAAACCAACTTCTTAGGGTGGTGTAATGATTGCAGCAGGTGTGGAGGCTTCTGCTCCACAGATTCTTCTCATCTCATGACCTCAGAGTAAACCACAGAAGACTGTTGTGTATTTTTTTTCCTGATTGTTTGGTTGTTTTCCCAGTGAGTACTCCTACACATTGTGAATTTTACTTTTTTTCCCCGTTTTCACACATACAGCAGAGCTCAGAGAAATTTGTGAGAGTAGGGCTGTCTCATGGCAGCTGTTCCAGCATTGCAGAGATTTAGCTGTGACAGGAAGCTACACTGCAAGTCTTCGTATGTCACTTTTGGTGTAGAAAGCTTTGTTACATAGAAATTTAAAAAAATATGTAGGCTGATACCTTTAAAGGATTTCAAGAGGTAAGAACCCAGATAGTGTAGTGTGAAAAAAAACCTTTGTTTTTCTAATGGACAAAAATATCGTATTTCTTCAGGTCCTTTCTTCACTTGTTTAAAATGAGCTGCATAGACTTGAATCTCCATCAGACAGTAGGATGGTTAGGAAAGCATTAGCTATATTTTTATGCAGATTTTCCAGTCTATCATAGCTGAAATGACTTCTGGTGTTTCTCTGACATGAACATGGCAGGGCTTGGTAGAATCTGGCCAGTTGCCTGGGGCTCTATCAGAAACTCAAGACACTTTCTCATCACTTCACCATCTCTTCTTACCAGCACCCTTCTCCAAGCCAGCACAGAAATTCACATCTTTGGAAATCAGGCAGCCCGACAAGGAGCAGAAAAGCTGAGGGACAGGACAGCCCCTACAGCGTGCTTCAGCAAACCCATTGCTTAGAGCAGCTCATAAAAAGAATAATGAAGGCATACTACACACAGCTCTAACCAAAGTGTGATGGTGTGCCTGCAGAATTAAACTGAAGAAATCCGTGATACAAGAATGATCCACTGATTTAAATTGGTTTACAATGATTAATTTACTCTTGCTTCATGACAGTGCCATTTCTGTGGGCAATCCAAAGCTTCAGTCTTAAATAGATGCTTGAACTGTCATTTTCTTAGGAATAATTTAAATTAAGGAATAGGTTGCAAGAAAAGGTAATTTTGTGATTTGAAAAGACCTTTTATATATTTCAAAGACTTGGAACCCAAAACCATTATTCCATAATCTTACCCAAATGTTGATGTTCCCAATGAATTTTAGAGCAGCTTATAATTAAGATAAATAAGGAAAACAGATGCTGCTGAAGAAATGCCCAGTAAGGATTTCTAATTAAAGACAAGATTGCTTTAAACACATAAGCAGTTCTGCAAACTGTGGGATGTGATGCACACAGCTAAGCAACAGACATTTAGTGAGACTCTGTGCCATTTTATAAGTCACTGAGCATTCAGCACAAAGGTAACGATATAAGATATAGAAGAACTGGCCTGTAGCTTCCACTTCCTTCAATTAAGTACATACATAAATTTCATAAATCGTGGCCAGTAGCATTTGCTCTGGGCTACAACAGCATTTATTTTCCTTTAAAGAGTTTCATCTGCCCAACTAAAAAATAATAACATTTTAGTTTTCTTCACTCAGAGGAGCCTGTACAGGAGAATCCCATTCAGGCAGCAGTTTCTTTATTTTAGCTTCCTCAGTCAATGGTGTTGTAACCCAAATCTCAACAGGGCCACAATATGACCTTAAAGAAGTTAAATAGTATCACTGTGTAATTCTGCAATAAAATAAAAAATAAAAATAAAATAGGTCAGTGTAATTGAATTGCTGTAGTTAGAGGAACACCTTCGCTACCCACTTTGAAAGGGTTTTAGAAACCACACTAGGGACATGTTTTCAAAATTCTCATCCTTGTTATTTCATGCTTTGCTTAGAGGACTCACTGTTGGTTGACTCTCCCAGGCTTTTATTTCTCTAGGGGATGAAAATATTGCTATAATTAAAGAAAGAATTTGCAAATTGACCAGAAGTTCCCCTCAACAGCATTTTATGTGTCTTTTAGGCTATTACGTGCAATTAGGGTTTAATAAAGAACACCTAGATTTCTCACACAGGAGACCAACTCTCCTGCAGGCTTGTTTTATGCAGCACACAGCCTGCACAGAAAGCAGGAAAAGAAGAGGGCAGGGCTGTCAACTGCTTTGGCAATGGCAGTTTCTGGCCATTGGGGACAGCTTGTCTGCCTACCTAGAGGAATGTGTGTTTCAAAAAAATTTAGAAAAATTAACTTTAGCCATGTAGGGCTTTCCACACACTAACTACAGGCATATGGAACATAAATACACTATCAGGAAAGCTTGCTCCAAAGTCTGTGTTTGATAACGATGAATATTTAAAATGTCAGCTGAAGAGCCTCTACTGCACGAGTCACCCCTCAGCTGCATCAGTGTGATACTGACACAACTGGCAGCTGCAGTGAACAAGTCACACACTGAAGTTTAGGCCTTAAAGGCTGCGTGTTACCCAAATATATGAATGATTGCTGAGTACACTGGGATGCCTTCATCCACAAATCTACATTATGACAGTTATCTCAAATATTGTGCTAGAAGAGTTGTGTGTAGTTCAAAATATTTTGCTATGTCTGCTTACATAGGAAATACCATTGCCCAAGTTTTCCCAATTTTCTTAGCCTTCAGCGTAGTATGTTCCTTACCTCTATTAGTACAATTTTTATTACTAAGCTATTTGTATGTTAGTTTCTGACTGAATCTCTAATCTTCTAACTGACTGGATTATAGATATCATATGTTTACTTAAGGGATTTTTCTTCTTATTGAATCAGTTTGCAATCTTCTCACTGTCTAAATTATAGCCCAGGATTTAATGTCATCCATTTCCACATCCTCAAAAATGTGAATACAGGGAAATTCCATTTCTACAAGAGGCCCCCCGCAGCTCTTTGCAGAGCTTATGACAGTACATTGCTGTTTCAGAAACCTTTGTCATTTCTGCAGCTAAATTAGATGCTGCTTCATCACCACTGCCTGAAAATAGACTGGGAGATGACTGGGTGTCTGGGAATACCACCTACAAAAAGCCAGGTTCTAAGAAAAATAGCTGCAAACCAGATAAAAGCTGTCGAGCCTGGCTGATCACATGAGCACATTTGCACCCAACAGTACACGCCATATCAGTGGCCCTGGATAGTTATAATGAAGAAGGCAGTGAAAGAAGCAAAACACTCAGTGTACCTACCTCACCTTCTTGCCCACGAGTAAAATCCACAATTTGTTGTAACAACACTGAGAACAGACGTCACCAACAAAGCCAGAAAATGGCAAATCTGCAGAGAAGAGCCATGGTTCCATGGCAGAACGTGCAGAGTGAAGATTAAGCTGCCATAAGTTTCAGTTCACATTGATAGCTGCTGTTAACTTTGTTAAAAAGGAATACAAGAAACACAACCCCTTTCACCATCCCCTACTCTGAAAACAGCCTTATCCAATGAGATGAGATCAATAGCAGAGAAAATTATTTACTTTATCAGTCATCCCTGTGTAACATCCCAAAGCATGCAACATAGCCTTTACAAACAGTTGTGCTGATGATTTCATGCAATAGTTGTGTTGCTGCCAGGTATAGCATTAAGAAGTGGCTCATGTCTTTTGGTTAGAACTGTTATATATAGATGAGAAAGATAAAATATTTATTCTACAGTTAGATGAAAAATGCTCTCTTATAACAAAGTTGTAGCATCCGAGTCACCTGGTGTTAGGCATTCTTTGCAATCTTTCCCAAAGTTACCATTGTTGGTGTCTGACCAGTACAGTCATGTGTTTGAACATAGCAGAGAAGCTGCATTTTTTTTTACTGGAACTTGTTATGAATTTTCTTGTTATGACAAGAGTGTTTAAAAGCCAAGGAGTGTGGATCTTTTCAAAGTGTGAGAATGTCAGAGAAAGGAAGAGAGTTTTGAGGATTTGTTGTGTGGCAGATTGTACTCAACACTCACTCCGAATCCTAAGTTCCATATAAATATTCATAAATACATTCATCACAGGTCTAGTAACATTATTCTGAAACTTAGAGGTCCAATTCTTGAATCCTAGACAGGCCCTATCAATTTAACCAAAAAAGAAAGGAAGAAAAAAACAACTAGAACTGATACTGCTAGGACAACCATACAGGCTTCAGGCAATCACAGCAGAGTGGATGGCATTCTGCTTCTGCAGCTTCCAGGCCCTTCATACACCTGTAGTCATCACAGGAAATAAAAGACAATGATTTTTCACTACTTACAGGTTTATTTTTTAGTATTCGAATAAAGCACCATTGTTTTCCAAATTTATTTGCCAGGAGATTGTCTCAGACCCTCAGAAACATCCGCACTAACCAAAAACCAATCCATGTAGAAGAGATCAAATAATGCTCTGAATAACTATTTCTTCTGAAAAAGCTGTCTACATTGTCCAAAGTTCCTTCTGTGCCTAGACAGAGGTATGAAAGCATACACTTCACTGTACACTGGAGGGATAATATATAATCCTTTTATATAATTTAGAGTTATATAATACAAATACCAGGGAATATTTGATCAGATCAGAAAGGGGACTAATTGAAAGCAGAGCAAACAAAATCATTCTTCTGGCATAACTAGCCCAGGCAATTTATTATTGAGAGAAAGAATATAATGTTGCTTTTCAGGGAAACCTTACTATGTAGTGCTACAACTGTGAATAATACAAAATCAAATATAAGTTTAAAAAAGTTAAAAGTTTTAGAAGACCCTAGTACTTCTAACTCAAGAGACTAAAGCCATGTTGGATGGATGCAAGTGTTGTACAGTACCAGCTCCCTGACAGGGCACTTCCACAGCTTCTGAGGAATCTGATCCTCACTACAGAACTGAGCCTGAGTCGGATCAAGCTTGACAGTTTCTGTATCTCTTTTCACATAATAAAAGAAAAAACAAACAATACAACAGAACCAGAGGATGACTTAACCTTTTCTGTTTGTTTAGCAAAGTGGCAGGATAAATCTATTTGATTGTTCTTAATATTATATTTAAATTTCCAGTCATGCAGAACAGACAAAACCCACCCTTTTTACTTTCCCCTACAGGAATCCATAGCAGCCATTGTTAATGCTTTTGTTGAGCAGAACTCAGGTGGAACTAAGATGGGGACTCTTACAAACTGCTGCACCTTTGCAGCTCTGAGCTGGGTGTGCAAAGAACAAGGATTTGCTGCAGTCACTGACTTGCCACCTGCCCAAGGCATTCAACTGTATCTAGAACAATGATGCTGGAAAGTACTCAGGAGTAAACACACAATAACATTTCTGTGTTTACAGCATCTGTGAAAGGTGTGGAGAGGGCTATTTCTCTACTATGTGTTTCCAGAGCAAGTCAAACCCATTAATTAAATTCATGCTCTTGTCCTGTTTCAAAAGGAAAAACAGAGCTGATTTATGGGCACTGACAGCTGCAGGAGCCAGGAGCTGCTTTTGCTCTCACTACCCATAATTAATTTTTAAGCATCTAGGCAGGTTGATTTCTCAGATTCTGATCAAATGAGAAGCTGAATGTCCTCAGCTTCTACCAAGAAAGACAAAGGAAGGTGCTCCACACAGCTTATTGTCTGTCAGATTATCATGGTTTCTCAGTGCTGGCTGAATACTATCTGCAGGAATTAGGTACCTGAACATTTCTGTGCCCAAGCAGCTTGTAGGATGAAGCTCTGAAAGGTCTCATTCATACAGCACTCCTTTTCTATTCTTTACTTTTCTCATCTCAACAATAAAAACTTCAACTTGAAAGAAACAGGGTATCCTGGAAACAGAGTAACCTACTGTAATAAAGAAAAAAAAAATCTCGTTAACAACACACCAGATAAACTGCCATCAGTGGAATAAATAGATTAGAACCTTCTAGAGGAAGAATATTGTCACACTATCTACCAATATCCAACAAGACACCAGTATGTTCTTTTTTAATTCCAGGTCCTTTAAACAGGAGGCAGATTGGTAACATTTTGGGTTAAAATCTGGAGGTAGACAATTGAAGAACATTTAATAACCAGTCTAAGAATAGGAAATTGTTACAGAAGTGGAGATCTTTGGATGAACTTTGACCCTAGACATCTGTGACATTTTTTGCTAATAAAGAACAACACAAACACAGACAGAGTATTATTGACACTGTATCACTTGCCCAGCATATGTCACTGTTTCAGACACTGCCAATAAAGATCAAAGCTCTCCCTGCGTTAATGAGTTCAAACTAGGCATTGCATATTCTGCAGCAAGCTCTAGACCTCCATTGACTTCTACTGAGTAGAAGATTGGGCCAGATGAACTCTGGACCCTTTTCCAATCAAGTATTTTATGAGTCCGTACAACACTTCATAAAACATATTTAATATATTCTGTTGCAATTAATGATATGGGTAGCAGAAAGCCTGGCATGAACACAGATACCTCCACAAAAACAACTCATAATCATTACTTGCCAGGAAGAAATTGACAGTAGACAGAATGAACTTCAAAATTAGTGGAACAAACAGAGCATAAAAGTCCCTTTTCACTAGTGATCTAAACGTCCTCAACTAAACAGTAGCTATGGCTAAAAACCTATATCTAGACACCAGAGGTCATGTGAGAACATACTACAATGTCAGTTAAACAGACAGAAACATCCTAAGTCATCTCAGCTAATAAAATGATAACTCTCCAGAAATCTCTGTGCAGGTTTGAATATATTGCATCTCACAATTAAAAAAAAACAAAACATCATTTTATGACCTTTTCAATTTATGGCAAAGTGAGCAAAATCCAGTTCATACAGCTGAATCCAATACATACAGCCCATGTACCCAGGAAATGGTGAGATCACAGAACTCTTCTGGAAGACTACAGACTGCTTTCAGCTATGGATCAATATATCTCAACAGCTTGTTATTACTGCTCAGGAAAACACTTCTCCATTACTGCTCAGGCTCCCCACAAAACAAGGTCTTGAAGAATTATTAACAGTGTTTATTTAAATGCTACTGATGCATGATGTCTCACTTGTTTTATCTATTTCATGTCTTCAGTGACACATTATATTTACAGGAAGCATGATGAAAAAAAATCAGGAAATAGTGTCCACAGAAATATATAAAAATTCTTGAAGATGTCTATAAATTAAAAAAAGATTGGAAGAATAACAAACTTCAACCTGTTTTTACTTTGTAAGTGCTTTTCTTAAAGAAAAATGATTATTCATTTTTCTCCTTCCTCAGTTCCCCCAGTAAGCCAAGACCCACTGTTATACTTCATCTCTATAGAGTTTAGGAGATAACTGTACAATTTCACAGTTGAAAGACTATTTCTGAATTCTGTGAATGCCCTGAATCAATTCAGGATTTTCAAATTCATCTTCAATTTCACAAAATTTCTCCAGTTCATTACCTTGCAGTTGACTCTTAAAGGCTTTGATTACATGCGTTGCAAGATCAGCCATTGTCATCAACATGATGTTGGCCTACACTTTATACAGTATCTCTGATACAAAATTCCTTTAGGAAACAGCACATTAATACAACCATATGTAAATAATTGTAGTGGAACACATGGGCAGAAACACAAAGAATGCATGTGAATCATAGGTTTGTTCCACTAAATTTGAACTGAGATGAAGAGTAGAACTGATTAAAAAGATCTCAAAAACACGACTGGACAACACAGTTGGCAACAAAGAATGTATTTGAACAAGTCTATAAAAGTATGCATGGAGCAGGGCCTAGGCTATTAGAGTATAAAAGGAAACTGTGAGGGGAATGCAAACCTTAGGACATATATTAAAACCACAGTAGACAGATGTTTGTTTTTTCTGAAACTGTTGGGAACAGCACAGAGTTCTAATAGAGCCAACACACAACGGAAAGAAGAGATTTCTACAGTCAGTTGATCTCCAGATCAGCTTGGAATACTAAGTTATGGCTTCTGGAAAGGAAGAGTTAAATCCCGTGTGACTTCTTTGAGCAAAGCATAAATGAGTACTCTTCGATCTTTTGCATGAGGGAGGTTCTTTCAAAGGCACTAGCCAGCTTCACACAATATTACGCAGCAAAGGATCTGTGCACAGTGCTTGAAGCCTCAAGCTGGGAGCTACTAATGAAGTGAGAAAGTAGGCAGATCTGAGGAGCAGCCATCCATTATTTACACATGCAATATAAAAGAAGAAAAATAAAAAAGGAAGAAAAATAAAAGCCACAAACAAAATATCAAAACAAGAAGGAAAAAAAAGACTAAACAAGGAAGGATTTCAACAACAGAACTAGAAGGCAAATCTAGAAATATCTGCTCACAGCGTCTAAAAGTTTATGTTCAGTAAAGAGAATACTCTTAAGCTCAACCAAAGTCTATGCCAAAATAGGTTTAAGGTATTGCACTTAGATTTTGGCCATATGGCTTCCAGATAGTATGTATTTCAGCATCTACATTAATTTGAAAATGCAAACAGTAGCATATACAATGCAAGTACTCAAATCCTAATGATTCTGTTTAAATTTCAGGTTATTCTGGAATGTGAAAACTCCTTGCTGCTTGGATCTATGACAAACACATAGATGCTATTCACTTATTTGAACAATCTGCACCAATATGGTAAGCCATGTTCCAGAATCTCAGATCATGTGTGTCCTACAAAACATTAGAGGGAATGGGCATGGAAGACTTCATGTTTCTGTCTAAAGAACAGTAGCATGAAAAGAATTAAACATAAAAGAGCAGGATGTAGCAACAGTTCTTGATTTATGAACACCGTTGAACATACTAGAAAAGTATTATGTTTCTAAGAATACCTCAAAAGGGATGTTGCTAAGCAAAGATGATGGTAAAAAGAGTATTGAGAAAAGATGCTTGAGTATAATTTAAAGGAATAAGAACAACTTTCCAAGCTACCACCAAGTAAAAGAGAAGAAAGCACCAAGAACAATGAAAATAAAATATTTTTAACTCTTTTGAAGAATAAACATAAAATGGTTTATGTCTGAGCCTGACACAGAGAAAATGAGCTACTGACTCACCTGAAATCCAGCTTGAGTGTATATTATTCTGTTAAACATTCAGCATTTAATGCTGAAATTTCAGTACCTATTTTAAAATTATAGGCAAATATTTTCATTGCTTTTCCTTAGAACAAACTCTTGCTTTTAGATCAAAATCCAGTGACATACATCATACCACAGTGAAATCAGTTATCATTTGACATGATAAAATGGGTAAGTTTACAGCTTACCAACATCTATGACTTGTATCAGCTCTCCATTTTAGCGTTTTTCTTTTCACTTCCAGGGTATTTTAAAAACAAATTTCCTAGACTTAAAATAAACACAGAAAACCCAATAAGGAACTAATGAAAACACTATAGCTAACCTACTATTCCAAAATTTCTTCAATAGACAAAAGCATTCCAAGGGGATAAAAATGTACGGTACAGAATACATCTTTTGCATCTGTTTAAAGCCTCTCAACATGCAGCAAGATCTTGCTTTTCATTTTACTTTCATTTAGGACATGGTTTACACAAAGAAAATAAGGACATCAAGTCAAAATTATCCTGTAAGAAAGATTAATTAGAGATCAGAACAAAATTAAATGAAAAAATCTACTTTGTAATAAAGAATGACAGTTGTATCAAATAAGAATATGATAAAGTTAAAAAGAGACACACTACGACCCCCAGTATAAAGCTGCTTACAGACAGGAACACAGGATTCTTTCCTCATAAGCTTTATTCTTACTCTACTCAAAGTACCAACATCACCATTAACAGATGCATAGAAACCCTCTCAACCCTTTGCAACACTATAATAAGATTGAATAGGGCTATAAATCTCCAAAGTGCTGCACAAACATTAAGTTCTGAGAAGGATGTGAAATGGTAGCATACAAGACAGGTTAAGTGACTTGCCGTAGGGCAACAGAGCAGTGCAATGAATCAAAGGATCCCAGGCTCTCCTTAGCAATGACTCACACCAGATCTCAGGGCCACCTCATTTTGGTCCCAAATCACAAGCTGCTGAATTCAGCAGAACACATTTTGCTGTGTTCTGCTAAACAACAACAAAAAAAATTCTAAGTACAACCTGTGGGTCAAACACTATGCATTGCTGTTTTCTTGACTTTGTATTCTACCAGGGACTGTTTAAGTATCAGTACAGCTGAGGGTACTCTAAAATTTGAAAGCTAGCTGTGAAATTTTATGACAGCTTTTCAGAATTTTAGCAGAAATCTGATTTGTATAATCATAAGGAATGCATACACAAAATATACAGCAATGACCATTAAGTTGCCTTGACAATCCCCTCCAGCCCCATAGTCCCAACTATGGATGCCAAATTGAAGACTGAACTACTATGGCTTAGATACTAGAAGAGTTATGATGAAAGGGATTGAGAGGCCTTTAAAGAATTCGTTGTTACAAGATAAGTCTTGAAGGCTTTTCTTGGTAGTGCACCTCTGGAATCAAAGCTTGCAATACAATCTTGCACTGAGATTCTTCAAGTTATATCTATCAAAGCAGAGAGACGCTAAGAAAGAAAGAAAGTGGAAGGCACAAGTTCTGGAATCAGTAGCAAAATGATCATTTTACAGGTGTGACACTGATTCAATAGTTAACGTTTATTACAGGTTTGTGTGCATGAAGATCCATGTGCACATGCGGCCACATTCCCTCACTACAAGAAATGCAGAAAACAATATATTTTTAAAGGAGAAAAAGCATCTCCAGTGTTTCAGTTTTACCTATATCATTATCTCAAGAATTTATCTCTAAACTCTTAATAGAAAACATTTCTCTGAATTTTCTATTTTGCCTGGAGCACACACATCTGCAAGAACAGTAGCTTCACCAGGTACCTTGAACGCTAGGTGCAATACCAGAGGCATTTCTTAAATTTCAAAGTTCATAAAAATCTGGAGGAGAAAGCATACATTAATGTTTTGTCAGATTCTATAAATGTCCTGGCTGCCAGCAAAGGAAGAAGTAATCCCATAATATTTGAAGAATTTCTAGTTTTATTGTTTAAAGTGTAAACATTTCACATGAGTTCTAATACACTGTAGCCAGCAAGCTCATGCTCATGCTCACTTTAAGCAGGTTAGCATTCCAGCCCAGCTCAAGGGGATGAGTGTGTTACTCAAGGGATTTACTTGAACATCGTCTAAACTAAGACATTACTATGGAATGAAGAGGAGGATGTTATATCTCCACAGTTTGCAGTAGACAACCTGCACTTCAGATTAACCTATTTATGTAGAAACATGAAGAAATTGCTCACAAAGTGTTGCTTTACTATTGCAGGATCAGGACATTTAAACCAAACCTTTCAAGCAGTCAATGGAGTACAGTCTGAAAGGTAAAACTTTTTTTTTACTCTTCTAGTGTAGTTTTAAGACTAACTGGCCATTCATTATTGCAACCTCAGCACTCCAAACAGGCAGTATCGCTGGATTCACTTTCCTTGTGCAGTGCCTTATCTTCCAGTGATACTTTGTGGCTATGAGCGCTGGTGACAAGAGGTTCTGAACTGTGTTTCTTTCCAATCCCTAACATTTTGGTTTTAACAAAAGAAAGTTTGTCCATTTCCACTTTCAAGTTTAGAAGAAGTTAGGTACTGTAAAAAGGAAATATAGTAACATAAAGTCAACTTGTGCTATATCAGTTAACAAGGGTGAAAAAATGAAGGAGAAAGCATGGAAAGAAAGACAGAAGATGATGGGAAGAACAAACAAGTGCAAAGCAGGGGAAAATAAAAAATGAGAAGTACTCGGGGAAAGAGAACAAATTTGAAAACAAAAGAATTTATTCGGCTGAAGAGGGAGAGGAGAGCACACTGACTTATAACTGCTTGTCCCATCAAAGAGCCAAAGGTTATTCTATTAAACAGTTAAACCCAATATCCTTATAATATTAAGTAAGCATTTGTTGTTTTGGGGTGTTTGTTGTTTTTGGTGGATTTTGGGGGTTTTCTTTTTTCTTTTTCTTTTATTTTTGCATTTTCTTTTGTTTTACTAGATTAGAATTACTAAGTCATGCTACTGCTTAAGGCTTTATCCAATTTTCTTAGTATTATGAGAGAGTGATACAAGTACACCACTGCTACAATGCCTGCCACTAGCAATATTTGGGATGATGTAAACAAACTAAAAGTATTTGAAATATTCAGGACAAAATGATTTGGGGGACATGAAGCTACAACTGAATACCACAGCTGAGATCACATATCCTACCTGGCCTTAATCCTGCCTGAAGGCACGTATACAATATCTGTTTGAAGCAATCTCCATAGACACTGAGTCCACTTCCAGGATATTGCTCCTTTAGCTAAAAAACTATTACATGCTTAAAGGATAAGGGCCTGCTAAATTCCAGCAATATCTCTTTATCTCCACTGCCAGAAACTCAATGGAAAATAAATAAAAATAAATAAATAAATAAATAACAGTTAATCTGTCCACAAAATCGTTTTGCAAACAAGAAAATAAAAATAAAAATAAAAAGTTTTCAGTAAGCCAGGATGCCAACACAGTTGGTACAAGTTAACTCATATGCAAGTAACAATAACTGCACTTACATAAGTTTTATTATATCTTCTATTAAAAAAATAAATAACACAACATTCAAAACACGAGGTCTCTTCTGTTCACAGAGTGTTCCTCAGATCACCTAAACGTTCAGAGCCTTACAACACTTTTGTTGTCAGCATTCTGCAGTCGATAGCCCCCAGATTGTTGCTGACAGCCAGCATGCTGTTCCCTGGTTTCTGCTGCAGCACAGAACTCACAGGCACATAGAGGAAACAGCTTCCAGTAGACAAAGGATAGAATCTACGACCCAAGAGCTTGATTAATTGTGGTGTAAAGCGTGCTGCTATGCTGCAAGCTAGTGGCAGCGTTCATGGCATAATTACATGAAGCTGCATACTAGCCTGGTTTGCCTACTATTTCCTCCAGTAAGCTGTAGCCTTCACATTCACTGTCTGATATTTTTCATTCTCCACAGCAGAATTTCTCATTGATCTCAGCACACATGCAACTGACATATTAAAAAGGAAATTATTCTAGAACGTACAAAAGAAAGAAAGAAAATATTTATTGATAATCAATCCACATCTAGAAAATACTTCTGTATTTAAACAAGCTCTGAATCTTCAGCTGACTCTGCAAATGAAAGGCTAAGGAAAAGTGATTTTTGAGCCAGGAGAGAGAAAATAACAGCTTCACAGCCAGTTGTGCTGACATTAAATTCAAGTGAAAGGATTTGTTTCCTTTCCTGTCAGTTCCACAAAGAAAATTGACATGTGCAATTTCTGGTTCCTTCTGTCCCAGAAGAAATAAATATTCGGAAAGGCAGATTCTGTCCTTATTTGCATTCTCCATGTGCCCTCTGGTAAGGGTGCAGAAAACTAAGATCCCATTATGGTTATAAAACAACCAGGCGAGAATTTGCTTTGTATTCACATTGCCACACTGATCCTGAATTGCTAAAGAATCTAAAGGAACTGCTGGCAAGAATGCATAGCTAATTATAGCAACTATGTTGAAAAATCATGTTTTGTAGCTGAGAATTTGCTCTATCAGTGTTACTGTACTTTTGTGTCTACTATTATTTCCATAAAGTAAATGGAAGCTATTACTTTCAGAGCTACTTACATAAGTCTGTCCACACTGCATAGAAGTTCAGATGCTGACATGCTGTTGTTTTCCTTACACATACCTTTCCAATCTCAGCACCTCCCTTTTCTCAGTTTCAGCTAAATCTCACCTTTACCAGCTGTGCCTTTCAACTACTGCTACCTTTAACAAATGCCTATGACATCTCACAGCAACTGTGGAATTTTCTCAGTGCTCATATAATTCACCATAGCTTTTAATATATCGATGAAACAAGAAACATGCTCCTGTACTGCCTACTCTCTGAGACCTAAACTTATCAAGTCTTGTAACATTTTTAAGCCATTCTTCGTCACTTCATCTTTAACCCAGAGATTGATATCTCAATTCCTTAGCTAACTATTTATGCAGCACTAAAAGTATCTGTAAGAAAGTTATCAAAAGAGACCTTTAATTTAGTTCATTTCCTTAATACTTATAAAGCAGGTCTGATGAACCTACTGGGAAAAAAAAAATTACCAAATTCTGAATAGTGTGCAGTTTCTATGCCAGGAGATAAAGTACATAGCTACAAAAAAAAAAGTACTTAGCTACAAAAAAAAAAAAAGTCTAAAGAACAAAGGCAAATATAAAAACCCCAGAGTTCCCAATGAAATAGATAACTAGTCTTAAATTAGAAAATTGAGAGATTCATTAAAATTACTTTTGAAGGAAACCAAAAGGTCTCCACTGTTTTTGGGCTATGATCACCTCATGGGTGCACTACAGTACATGGGTGCAGCATAATAGACTCATGGTCTGCAGGATGTTTAGGGTAGGGAAGAAGTTACAGAATACCATGTATCAGGATAGAGCAGTTAAAATTTAAGGTGCTTGATCCTCCAGGTGATACAATGGGGAGAACACCTAGTGTAGTGCACCAGGGACTTCATTAGGTAACATCTTCTGCACAAACATACATGGGAACTTCTTCACAGTGCAGGTGATGGAGCATTGGCACAGGCTGCTCGGGGGGGGGGGGGGGGAAGTCTCCTTCTCTGGAGACATTCAAGACCCCTCTGGATGTCTACCTGCACAACCTGGTCTAGGGAGCTACTTTGGCAGGGGGTTGGACTCGATGACCTCTAGAGGCCCCTTCCAACCCCTACAATTCTGTGATCTTGCACTGAAGATATTTCTATCAAGAACCAGGAAGAAGCCTTCTGTGAAGGTACAGAACTGAAACTACACAAGAATATACAGAACAGAGGAGTATTTTGGGGATATTTTCAAATATTTCAGAAATGGTTAGAAGCAAAACAACAGATTTTAACAGATACACTAAGATGATGTGAACAAAGTTCCTGAATTATACTTTATTTTTTACTGCAACATTTTTATAAGCTCCCTAGTTTTCTAAAATAAATTTTAAAAAATGGAACTGGGACATCAGTGGTATAATATCAATTGCCATGTACTTTCCTTCCTTCATCTAACCAAATTCTTTGCACAATGGCTTCCAACTGGTCCTTTGAGAAGTCCCTGAGGCATAAGAGAAGTAACCATTTGAATTACATAACCAGGGCTTCAGTAGCTGCATTTTCAGATGTAGGAAGTAATAAGACAGTTTTGCAAGTAAGAAAACAAAACTGGTACCTTAGACTTAGAACACAAAAACCTAGACTACCATGGGTGTGTTCCCTTCTTAAGAGCAGCTTATTTATCTATATACACACCTCTCTTTACAACCTAAGCACCTGCCATGTAATTTCATGTAAGGATTAGGGCATGACAGTGACAATCTGCTTACTCTAATTGAATTTCAGCTGGCCTGTAAGAGTGAGTAAAGGGGGAAAATGAGTCATATTTTTCTCTTGAACGATTCACTCCATCAAATCTACAAAGCCCACATAGTCTTTACTGTCCTTGGGGAAGAAAGCCACAGATTGACTGCCCATGCTGCTTCTACCCATACCACTGCTACTCTAGGATTCTCTGTGGTGTCACACCTAGCTAACAAATAAAAACCAACTTACCCTCGGAGCTTATTCAGGTTCCCATTTCACTGAGCCAAAGTCTGTGCACTGCATATTACACAAGCCAAGAGACTTATAAGTAGTGTCAGGAAAATGGCGCATCCTAAGGGCTTTAGTATTTCGATCCCGTGACTGCTCAGACTCATCCTAGCACCTTGGTGGCACTTTGGTGAACTGTAAATACCCAAACCCAAAGATGAAATATGTGGTGCCTTCTGGGTGTCCACAAGTGTCTTTCTGGCTAGCTAAAGCTTCTCTGATGGCTGTAGGCAGAGCTCATACCGTCTTGACAGGTGTCAGAAAGTATCTCTTGCTGAGCTCATCCAGGAACTGCATAATAAGCAGACTGTTTGTATTAGGCACAAGGAAAGGCTGTTCAGCCAAATATGTGACAGAATAGGAAGTCCAATAGGCAAAAGGTTTTAATCAAGTGTCCACACGCATGCCAGCCTGCAGTAACAAGGCCCCAGCTGGATTCCTACCAGCTAAGAGCTTGTGAACAATTTGCTGTAGGATGTGACTACCAAATTTCCTGTGAACTGAAACATTATGGGGTTGCTGAGGCTACAGACCACGGTAGGAGCATTAAGGCCACATCTCACATAGACTCAGAGCACCATGCTCAACCTAAAACACAGCAGTCACAGCAATCTCCAGTCAAGACGACCAGGGAGATGATGATTACTTATACATAGTATCCAAAGGATTAGCAAATCGTTTCATGAATTAATAAATTAGCAGTCCCATTTAGCCCTCAGACTCAAGTCCACACCTCACGGCTGTTGAAGCCACAGCCTCAAAAGTGTACTGTGCAAAAGGCTCAGTCCCTGTTTCTAGGGCTATTTCTATTTTCAGTGTTTTAAAAAGACATTAGATACAATTGAGGTTTTCAGACCAAGGGATGGAATCCATGAATTCATTCCCCAAAGTACAAAATTGCAAAGAGACACTTTAGTGAGACTCAGTTACATGAAATTGGCTACAGCTATTTTGAGACTCCAGCTGTGTCCCCAAACACAGATCACCACACAGACAAGCCTAACACAATTACCGAATCAAATATAGTTTCTCTGCTGATTGCTTCTTTCACACGTACACGGCCATCTGCTTATCACACCCTCTTTTTTTTTTTTTTTTTTGTTTTAACCTTGTCACATATTTAGGCCATACAATCCTTGAGAAACTGTGCGTTTATATGTTTGTGCCTACGCAATATAGCCCTAAATACAATTTGGGGTTTTAGGCATCTCAACAGAACAAATTATTATGATACATAGGATAAACAACATTAAAAGACTGGAAACATATATGTCAGTAGCTTAAACAAGAGAGTGATGTAAGCGTGGTAAAACAGATGTAGGGAATAAGCTCGGCTGAGAAGGAAATGAGTGTTTTTATGTTGCAAGCTATATTTGTTTTTCCTTTGTGCTAACTGGCTAATGGTTGTGAAAGTTTTGCCCTTTGCCCAACTCTTTCTTTTGATCATCAAAAATAAAACAAACATTTTATATGGTAAATAGCAGATGGGGAAATGCTCTGTGACCAAGTGCTGAGGAACTAGTGAGAGAAAGCATTTCCTCCTAAAGCCTTATAAATATTTAAAATCAATTGAAAAGAGCATGACAAGAAAAAAGAGCACACAGAGATCACCTCTGAGTTGCACCCCATAAGCAGTATGGGCTCTATGCCACTGTAACAGGGGCCTAACAGAGAGTTCTACCTTCTCAGAGATGTTTAAAGAAAAAGCCCTACAGCTCACATGGAGATTAGTCAGTGAACAAACAGAACAAGAATGGCTTTAAAGTAAGAAACATTGGCAGGGTGGAAAAAAGAGTGATCCAACTGCATGTTAAAAGCCTCCCATGCCTCTCAGAGGACAACAGCAGTAAGGCAGGTACTGTCCACAGGCCCGCTGCTCCTGGATGAGGAGGAGGCAAAAGGTTGCTTACCAGGGCTGAGTATTACTGCTGCCTGCAGCTCAAGTCCTGTATTATCATGGCCTTTATTGAATATGGACCAGGATAATGTGCTGGAAAGTGAGGAAGTATTAAGATAGGCTTGGGGCTAAGCGCTCAGCACCGTCAGGTGAGCTGAATGGCTTCACCTGCCCACAGAAGTACCAAGAGGCAGAAAAGGCTGGGTACATCTATTCCATAAGTGTGTGGGAGAGCAGGGAAAGTTGTCACTATGAAGATAATAAAACAAGGGATATGATACACTGACCAGCAGCATCAGAAAGCCACTAGAGGAAGCAAAAGACTTGTTTGACCTTGTTGATTTGGGAACAAGGACATTCTGGGGAGGAGCTAGCAGGACCTAACATAGCTACACATAATATCACACTTTCTGGAAGATCTGCTTAGGCAATAGCCAGCAGTTACAACTCAAAACACCTTTGTAAAACTGATAGCATCTATTTTTCAGTACTTTCCCCTTCAGCCAGCACAGCTGCAAACAAGTGCAGGTGCACTCATTGTGCTGGCAGCACTCAGGCTTCCCTACCTGGAGGTCTGCCTGCCACTGTCTCAGCTTGATGAAAATGCAGAACAGATGCATTAACAAAACAAGAACAAGAAGGGGACAGGTGTGGGTAGAAATATCATTGGAACTTAAAGAAAACAAGCAAGAAACAGGAAGTGAGTAGCAGTAAAGGCGACAAGTAGTTTCTGATGTTGTATTTACATCAAGTCAGACACTCCCCATTCCAGCTAAGTTATTTACACTGGCATGGAACAACTGGCATGTGTTGCCATTGTCAACCACACCAGTAAAGTTTCCCAGTATTAGGACTAAATATACAGAGATAATCAACAGATGTTTTTTTCTGATATCAGCAGCATCAAGCTAAGTCTGACTTTCTCTCAGCTCTTCGGTTAGAGCTAGGAACATTAGCAGGTATTTTCACTACTCTGAGCATCCTGCCCACCAGTTTTGTTTTTCATCAGACAGTAGCTGGACAATATGCTGTCAAGATGGTTTTCCCCAGTAGTGGGAAACACCACAATTATAGGACATAAGTACTCCCACACAGTGGATGCACCTCTCAGCTAGAAGGCTGCACATTCCCCTGGATTCTGTTAGGAACAGTCCAAGGATATAATTGGCAGTCTGCACTATTTTGCATACATAGCAATTAATCTCTACTGTTAATGTGATCTCAGGATGAGAAGGACGGTAAATTTTTGTCAGTTATTATTATTGCAAACCTCCCGGATAAGCACTTAAAACATACATATAATTCCAGATGCCACCCTGCAGTCATTTTAACATTACACCCACTGGCTACTTGGTGAGTGGGCCACAGCATAGTGTTTAACAGCTGCTGTGGTCAGTATTCATCAGACAAGAGGAGTGTTCATTACTGAGTGTTTTTGAATACTAAGTTGCTTTGCTCTTATTTCTTGGAAAACACGAGACTAAGCTAATCAAACTTTATGTGCGACTTGGTTTTCACCTTTGCTATCACTGTTTTATAGCATTTTCATTTAAGAATTCTGTTATCTTCTCATGGATGCTGAAAAACAACATTCTGTGTCATCAGAAGTACTATCTCAGCAGGAGACTTAGATCTATGTCAGTTTACAGAATATCAATATTTCAGTTGTATGAATTCCCAGATAACAAACAATACATAATTCTGAGGCATGAGAACCTCCAGGTTTTGACACCTACACTGGTTGAAGTCACTTTTCTCCCCTGAAAAACGAACAAACAAAAACCTACAAGTTTAAACCACTATAATGACTCCATGGGGAATAAGAATAAATACTATCCTTAAGTCCCTGTGTACAGACAGAAACAAGCCTAAACCTCATGCCCACATAGCATAATGAATACATCAACTTCTCCCATCACTGAGGCAAACAGTTGTTGCCTGTCACAGTATTAGTGTCTAATATCACCCAAAGGTTTGCCACTTCAGCCACAGAAACAAAAAGAATCAGGCTGCTGCTCTGAACAACATAAAATACTTGAGTGCTATTTAGTTTGGCCAGGAAGAAAACAGAAAAAATGAGGAAAGATGCATGACTGAATTTTAGAGGTTAGATTTTGGGTCACACTGACGCAATCCCTATTTATTTTGAGAAAAGTTAAAGAGTGATAGTGTGAATAAATTTGATTGAACCAACAAGGGATCTGTCAGAGGTTTGAAAAGGTCCAGTAAGCTTGGATAAATGACAAAAGTTTGGATGGCAACAAGTGATAGACACAGTAGGTATACCATGTCATTTAATGGGACTGAGATCATAATAGTTCTGAATTGTTTGGTTTTTTTTTAATGAACAGAAAATTTTTAAGAAATGCAATCAAATCATTCTGACATCTCCTTGCCAAAAACTAGGGTTTTGACAAAAATAAGCCAGTGTTTTCTATTTTTATATTATAAGAAAAAAAAAGGAAAAAAATGAACAGTGTAACAGAATTGTGTAAACTTTCACAAGACTTCCATAAAAGAAGTATTTTTGATATTTCTAAAAATTCCTTTCAAAACAAAAAATATCCATGATGCACAATTCCTTCCCTTGCAAATCTAAAATAATCTTCAAAAAGTATTTAAAGATTCTTTGCAACAGCTACAGATAACGTAAGAAAGATAATTTCCATTCATACAGTGATGATACTTACTGGCGAAAAGTAATCAGTTTGAAAAGGGGCAAGCAGAGAATGCCAATAGGGACACATACCTAAGGCTGACTGCCCTAAATTACCACTGTGGCTAATGAAGTTTTACAAGAGCCTTCAGTGAGGTCCCTCTGACAACTTATCATCAGTTAGCAGTTGTGGAGATGCACGCAAACAGTTCAGTGGGTAGATGAGGCCTCATCAGAGGACAAAAGGATCTGGCAGACCTGAGCAACTCCTCAGATTTGTTTGTCAAGTAATGAAAATAGCACATTTGAGGGGGAGAAGTAATGTAGGATAGGCAGATACAACCTTGGCAATAACCTTGTGCTGACAGAAGGATAGAACAAGGCTCTTCTTGCAGATACTGACACTCCTTACCCCAAAGCATAGTGTCTGCCACTCTCAAAACAGAAGGATAAAGCAAGCTGCACCCACAGAAGCACTTGCACCTTTCCCTTTCCTTACACAGCAGTGCAGACAGCGGGGGCTGCATAACTGGGATGTAACAGACACGTATTCCCCTTGGGGCTGGGCTCCAGGCTGGTCTGAGCATGGAAATGACACATCTGTGTTACAGTTAAGTAAAGTGGGAACAAGAAGCCTGAAATCAATTCAGATACAGAAAAGTTAACAGGCAAAGCCAACTCTTGAGGATGGACCATTTTCTGTAAGGGAGCACATCATGATGCCTCCTCAGGTTGGTTTATTTTAGATGCTATGTGACAGCTGATTTGCTCCCTGAAGGACTTTTAAAGCAAATTACCGGACTAAGAATCAGTCAGGAAAGGAAAGCAGAGCAATTTTAGTCCAGCTTTTAAGTACTGGTCTTACTGCTGAGACCTTACTACAGATAGCACACTTGTTACCTACCTAATAACAGCGCTAAGACAAGAGATGCCAAAGAATCCAGACACTTGCTGAAAGACATCAGACGTGCTACAGAGTTTCATTTCTCACTGTTTTTTTTGTTGCCACCTATATACTAATGGGACAGTTGCAACTAACTTAAACTATAACTTCAACAGACAGGAGCAGAGATGATCTGGAGGTCCCCTGTGACAAGGGGATTCTGGGCCCAGAACAATCCTCTCCCTCTTTGGAAACAGTCTGCCCTCAGAATAGGGAGTTAGACAGGATGAAAGCAGATCTGAAGAGTTCTCTGTACTTTAGAAAGCAATACACTTCTCCCAGGTGCTACATACCTGAAAGCAGCTATTAGACTGCACACAGATTTATTAAAGTAGCAACGTCCCTGCTCTTTCTTTCTTAATAACCTTCTCTGTTATCCTTCTCTTCCTCTAACACAGGAGGGTGTTTTTTTCTAGTGCACATTTACTAATTCCCTAAATTTCTAATTATAGTTCTCTGCTCTACCATCTGTCCCACAATCTTTCCATGCTTATTTTATATTATCAGTCATCTCGCAACCAATTGTTCTGCTGCCTCAGTAACAAATTGTACTTACCTCCTCCTTACCTCAACACACCTGATCCTTTCTCAGCCTTTGGTGCACACTGAGGAAAGCCTCTGAAATCTGCTGAAATACACATATAATCCCTTCAGGACAGAGGCAGAAAGACAAGGAGAGAGGCTGATATCTATATAGATATAGATAGATAAACTACCTATCTATCTATATAAATAAACAGAAGTTGAGATTGGCCTTTTTTCTGTTTACATGCAAACTTCCAGAAATATCAGACAGGCTGACAACCAATTTTTATCTCTCTGAAATGTTTGCCCTTCCCTTTCAATGACATTATCATTTGCCTTTTGCTTATTCATAGCACAGGTACAGTTTAAACAGACAATAAAAGCTGTGTTATTACATAATTTAAAATCATATATGTTGCATTTCTCAAATTTGATAAAGCAAAGCATACTTCTCTTAAAGCATACTGTGACTTGTAATACAAGCTTACATTTGTGGAGTCAGACATCATACATCATTGCCATCCATAACAAGGTCTCACGCTTGAAGAAAAGCCCCTTTACATTCCTAGAGGAGTTGCCACCAGCAAAACATTTATCAGCCTCTCATTGTTCAGCATGCATTTCTCTGACATAATTGGCATCCTGTTCTCCTCTAATTAAACTCAGTTACAGCCTCGTTAATAGCCAGAGCAGCGTTTACCTCAACTGATTGAAAACAGTTGCTTTCCTATATCATTTTCTTCCAAAGCAAGAAAGTCACTCTCCTAACACTGGGTCTTCTTGGTCTCCATGAATGCTGATTTAAGGCGCTGCCAAGAAAATACAACTACAGTGACTTTTGTATGGTCAGTTCAAGGTAATCAGGAGTGATCAGGAAAAAAATCTGAGCCTCTTTCATCTTTCACCGAAGGGAAAAAGTATTTTTACATTAACAGAAGCACTAAATACACAGACCATGAGGCTATAAGTACTCTTTCATGCTACACAAATCCAAACACCTTCTTGAACAACATAGAAGAATGCAATGACTTATTCTAGATGTCTTTCTAAACTCAGTCAGAGGTAACTTACAACCATCCATTACCCATGGATGCTCTGTAACCCATTTTTTGTCGCCAATCTGAATAGTATATGCTTGATTTAAACTGCTCCAGACAAGAGCCTCTTAATATTATTATTTGTTAGTGAAACTATGAACACAGTATGGAAGTCTTGGAAGTATGGAAGCTACATTTCAAAAAATCAGTAGGATTAAAGCTCATCTGTTCATGTTAAGAAACAAATATGCTCCTCAGAATTATTTTTCAGCTTTGGCTTGAAATACCATTATAATATCCATAGTCTGTTCTGAAAGTAATGCCTCCTGTTTTATTATGCTGGCTCATGACATAAGAAGCAGATGTTGCTGGTATGGCAGTAGAGATTAAGCCTTCCTGCCAACATTCCATTACATTCTTCTGCTGTGTGACAGATGACTGTAGAGGGGTAAACTCGTGTCTGACATGGAAGTGCATATGTAGCAGAGGTGTGTCACTGAATTCTTCCACACCAGAATAATTTCACTCACTGACATCCATCAGTGTTTGCTGAACACTCATGGAGACCAAACAGTGAATGGCAACACACTAAGGCAGTGGGTGGTGCATTTCAGTAGTGGTGATGGTGATATGAAAGACAAGTCATGTTCCAGGCAGCCCCACACACAGCTGTCACATCACAAAATGAAGATCAGATCATCCATGTGAATTGTTGTATCACAACAAAGGAACTGTGTGCAGAGATGAATACCAGCTTCAGTGTGCTGGAAACAGCGGTGGCAACATTGAAATGTCACAAAATTTCTGCCAAGTGGGTCCCATGAATGCTCATACAGAAACAGAAAGAACACTGTATGCAAGCTGTATTGGTTCAATAGGTCACGAACAAGTTTGAAGCTCATGGATCACATCATTACCACTGATAAGATGTGGTATCACTGCTACGAGCTGGAAAAATCATCAACTCTGATTGTTAGGCTGCAACACCAAGACTCAACTTCCAGAGTAAGGCCAAAGAAGACGACACCTGCTCTCTTTCTACTCAATAACACCCGGCCCCATACCAGTTTGAAGACCATGGAGCACATTGTCAATCTTGGCTGGACCGTCCTAACACATTCACCATATAGTTCAGATTTGGCATCTTCTAAATTCCATCTGTTCAGACTGATGAAAGAAGGACTGTGTGGGCAACATTTTCCTAGCAACAACACCTACATAGCAGCCATGAAATAGTGGGTCACCTCCACCAGTGCAGAGTTTTATAAGTGCTGGCTCTTGTTCATCACTGTTGAAAACATATAGCTAATGGTGATGACTATGTTCGTAGAATGGCTTGAGCTGGAATGGAACTCAAGGATCACCAGGTGCCAACCCCATAATGCTAACAACAGCTTCCCAGGAAATCTTGTCCAGCAGTTCCTTAAACAGCCCAAAGTTCAGGTCCTGATTTCACTCTTTGCCAGGCCTATGTAACTCAAGATCACAAACTCAACCACAGCATGGTTGCTGCAGCACAGGACGCCTCTGATCTTAATGTCTGTAATGATCTTCTCCACACTGGTGAGCGTCAGGTCCAGCAATGCTTCACCTCTGGTCAGTCTGTCCAATACCTGAACCTGAAAGTTATCATCGATTAATTCCAGGAGTCTCCTGGATCATTTGCAGATCACAAAAATATGAAAAACAGTATTCTTTAACTCAGAATTTGTTCTATCAAGTAGTACTACTGTGCATCTTCTAGCTTCCATGGAAATAAATAGGAGGCATTACTTTCAGAGCAACCTATGTGTATATGGAAGGAGAGGACAAGGAGGAGAAAAAAACGACATTGCACAAACAGAAACATTGTAAAAAATATATTCCTACTTCAGAGGTGTCATATAATTTGTGTTAAATAATTTTTCAGATAATAAGTTAAAATACTTCCATGTGTTATAGCTCATTCAAGCCAGTTAATAAATTTAGTTGTAACTTATCAGCTGAAAAGCTTTAAAGCAGTAGATGAAAAGATCATTCAAATAGTAGCTGTATTTGAAAAACACATAGTAAAGTGTTTCTTATATAACAATGGTAATTTCCATTTATAGTTGCTTTCTGTGAAGATCACAAATGTCCTCACAACAGAATGAAGGACAGCAATTAGCACTTCCCAATAGCAAAACCTGTACAAGCAAGAACCTTTGCACTGAGACCTGAAGGCCGAGATTCTCAAGGGCTGGTCAGTTTTAAGCAGTTTTTGTTCTCCTGTTTTAGAAGCAAGTTTAAGCTAAAACTAAATATGTGAATCAAAGCAAAACAAATGTCAACGTAAAGCTTAGCTCAACTGAATTAACTTCAAATCATTCTTAAACTAAAGAAAGGCTAACTCATGGGTATCCAACCTTTTGGCTTGCCTGGGCTGCACTTAGGAATTGTCTTAGACCACATACGTGTGAGTCACCCCAAAAGTAATGCCTCCTGCTTACTTCCATGGAAACTACAACACATAGAGTGAGCACAGGTACACTGTTGGATAGAGCAAATCCTCATCTATAAAACACTGTTTTTCAACACAGTCATTACCATTAGCTATGCACTCTCATCAGTGAGGAACAAGAGCCTGCACGCCACACTTGTAAAAAGCTGCACCAGCAGAGGTGAACCTGAGTTGTTATCACCAAGGCTGAAACACATCACCCACTGTCTTACTGTGCTCACATGCATTGTTTGGTCTCCGCAAACATTCAGCAAATGTCAATGAATGAGTGCCATTTTTTCCACATAGAGGAACATACCGTTGCTCCATACACACCTCTACGTGTGGAGCCATGCCGCCAGAGTGCCCCTCTGCTGCCATCACACGGCAGCACCACGTAAAGGAATATTGCTGGAAACATTCAGCCTCTACTGCCATACCACCAACAACCACCAGTACTCAGAGATCTTTGATGGATTTTTTCCGATGCTTCATCCCTGAAAACAATTGTTCACAAACGTATGTCACTGCTAAAAAGCAATGACATGGATGAAGTGTAACTGGTAAGTTCTCTCTGCTAACAAAAGACTTATAAAAGTCTAACAGAGGGACATGATCAGTTTTTCAATGTCTGATTTCAATTCTATACATCCCCTTTGAAAATCTGCAGGTCATTTACTTATACTAAAAATTGAGTCACAATTATACAAAATAATAATAACAATAATTTCTTTGTAATCATGAAGTCTGTTCTCGAATTCTTTCACCAAAACAGAAAGCAAGGCTGCATACTTTTCATTGTTTGCAGGTCTGCATTCAGACACTGTGTCAAAATCCATGCACTTACTTGCCATAACTTGAGCTGGCACTGAACTGCACCCCATGCCTTGATTTCAGTTCAGATGGGGCTCACAGCACACCACTGTTTGGTTGTTGCCCAGTGACCATTGCAAAGATGCTGCCATGATAGCACAGGGTGTGGGGTAGGCCAGAGATGCCTAGGCTAACTAATTCAGCTTTCAGAACCATCAAAGCAAATTAAGAGATCTTCTTTGTCCAGAAAAGGCTACATGAGCTGGCTCAAATAAGCCTCATACTGTCTCAAACCTGCCCAAATCCCTTTGTATTACAGAAGAGCTGCACACAAAGAGGGTCAGTATTCATGGCCACATCAGATGGTTCTTGAAAGCTTTTGGGGAAAAAAACACTACCTCAAGATTCCTGCTGTGACATTATCATGGAGGACAACAGCACGCAGCAAGAAACCAGCAGAGGTGTAAGAAGGAGAAATATATATAAGGAAGAGGGGAGAAGCAGCACCAGACAAAGGCACCAGAGCAACTCAACGCAAGCAGCTCTAATAGGCACTGAACTGCAGAAATCTGCCTAACCCTTACTCTAACTTCTGCACTAAGACAGATCAGGCACAAAAACTAAAGGTACAGGCAGAAGCAGGTAGAAGCCAGCTGCTGAACAATTGCAGGTCCTTAGAGGCTCCAGAAACACAGGGGTGGGTGTGAGGCACTGTGCACAGTGCTAGCAGCAAAGTCAGATTTAGAGGAGAAAAAAAAAAAAGGAAATAATATGCTAACAACACAGAGTGTATTATAATTTCTGCCAGCATGATTACTGATCAGCTCAGGCCACGCCTGCTATGAATAAATCAATATTTTCCTTTGGTGTTACATGAATAACTGACTCTAGAAAATAGCCTGACCTCATGCCATCAATTTGCCTTATGGGAAGCGAACTGCTGTCCCTAGACAATGGCAAAAGCATGCAGAACTGCAGGTGAAGAAAAAGTTTGAATGACAATGGACAACAACAATTAACAAGCTGTCCTACTTGATTAACTTGAATTAAAGTAGCCCAAGCCTGTAAAATCAAGAATAATTTCCTTCCCAGGATTTCGACTGTTCGGGTCTGTGCCTTCATTTAGGTTTAGAACATAAAAGTTCTCGAGGGTCCAGATGAGCAAAATGTTTCTTCCCATAGCAAAAGACTGACATATGACCACTTAGCAGATGGCTCTCGGCATCTCACCAGATCAGGCAATGACACACATCCACAGAAACCTTGCATTATACTGAGATGTGGTAAGAGGCAAGCAGAGAATTTATTATAGTAAAATACAGGCACCCAACGCTGCATGTAACTAAGTGCCAATCCCAGCAACATCTCTGTGTCTAACCAGAGGATTAACAGAACACAAGGTTATCTCAGCGCTCAGTAGCTCTCACAGAGCCAACAGAGCAGCTCCCCACACCATGAGAACTGTGGTTCCCAGTCTTCATTCACAAAGGATGTCAAAATGCAAATTTCCAGAGAACAATGACAAGGACGACCAAAGGCACGAAGTAGTGACAGTACGTGTAACATTTCAACAGATGAAGATTCTCCAGACTGGATACAAGACCTGAAGGTGGCAGTGCAGGACCTGTACTACCGCCACACCAGAGCGGGACGCTCCTGCCTGCACCAATACACGGACCAGAGGGCATTAAACCCTGCTAGAAATAGTTAAGACCAGGTGACTCAAATCAGGGAATCCATCACACAGTCAAGGCTAAGCTGTGGGGTTTCTCACTAAAGGATGCCATAGATGTTAGCTGACAATACAAAAGCATGACTAGTTTGTCTTAGGAGTCTCCAAACCATAAAACAGCTGCAGACCAGATAAACATTCCTGAAGAGCACCATTATTTGCTTAAGAACTCTTAAATTCTTCCCAGATTGTTCTACAACTACAGGCCACTATCAGTGCAAGATAGAAAACTCCAAAGAGCTTGAACTGTACTGCACCCATTCTCGTGTAGGTGTTTCTTTTTAACTAATAAAATTCTTCTAAACAAGAGCATAATTTTCAATACAATTACCCACGCATTAATTTCATAATGCTTCACTCATTTTCCTTCTCCCTTGCCTCCCCTTTCTCTCTTTTCAGATTGAAGAAAATCCAGATGGGGTGCAGGTGCTGCAAAATGATACAAAGGTACAAAAGAATCTAAAATGCTTAAAACGAATAAAAGAAAAACATTAAAACCTGTCTGTGCTCCTCCACACCTACTGCTAAAATTAGTTGGAGATTGGAGTTTTCCCAGAGTTTGGGCATCTTTAAAGTCACATCAGAGCACAGATACTCTGCCTTTCTCATGAATACTCTCTTAACTTATTAGTAACTGAGGTCCATTTCTATAATTCCTGAGCTACAAGTACTGTGTGGAACTGAAAGCTCATCTTCACCAAAAAGATTTTACTTATATAGGTAGCATAAGCTACCCTCAGTTCAGCAGAATAAAGAGCACAGACTTTGTCAGAACTTCCCACTCCCCCCACCAAAAAAAACAAAGATCAGCTACTGATCCTTGCTTTTTGTCATAATTTGTTATTTTTAATTAAATTAGCAGCAAGAACAACTTCTATATTAAAAGTCTTCCTGAAGAAGGAGACTTGTTTTAGAAAGACAACACTTCAGTCCCACTTAATGGTTACACCTTTCCTTGGCCACACCTCCAGAACAGGTAAGGAAGTGGAAAAAAGTACTGGTCCTACAAAAGAAAGAGGTGAGAGAAAAAAAAAGTAATCCCGGAATAAGTCAAGGAAGTGTTAGGATTAAAATGAGTAATGAATTAAGGAAAAGGAGGAGACAAAGACAGGAAGGGAAAGGGACAAAGAAGCAAGACTTGAGAGGAAGAACACCAGAAAATATTTTGGCAACTGCATGAAGGCATACCAATTAACAATCTGATGGCTACTCATTGCTTAGTCCACCCACCCAGAGGAATAAAATAAGCAAAGCTTGAAACATGCAACAATCAGCAGAAGGTTCTCTGATGTCTTCCTGGGCTCCTGGTGAACCTCGCTATAGGGGTTAGGTTCTGTGCCACTCTCAGGAGAATGCAGCAAAATCAGTTTAGGTCACTCTCAGGACCTCAGGTAAAGTTAAGTGACACCCTTTCCATAAGATCTCAAGCTTAAAAATGCTGCATAATCATTTTTCTAGATGTACTGTTCTACTACTAATAGTCTAATTAACATTTTTTTCTACAAACTTTTCTTACTGCAGCTACATTTTTGATCCAGAAGAATTACAGCCACCTGGATGCACTCATGAAGGAAACAGCTACAAACAAGATGAGCAAAGAAGCCACAAATCCAAACCCAAACAGAACTGTGAAATTAAAGAACAGAAAAAAGAACTCCCGAAGGATGAATTAAATAGGACAGGAATTAAAAATCGGGTGAACAGTACAGGGGAGACCCTCTGGAACCACAGAGGCAATGCTTTTCCAGATGATAGCCTCGTGAAGTGTGTTGCAAAGCTTGATGTTGCAGTCAATGGCAGCAACTCCCATGCTGGTGTGCACCCCACTCTCAGCCCCAGTACAAACTCAGTGAAGGAAGCCAGCGAACAGGGCACCTCCAGCCAGCCAGCAGAGCCTTCTTCAGTTGACAATGGAGACTTCAACTCTAACCCAAATGAGTGTGGCCAAGAGCTTGACCTGGGAGCAAGCAAACACAGGAAGGCAGACTGCAGTCAGACAAACAGTATTCCAGGTGGGAAGCCCTGGCCTAAAGAAGACAGCAACCTTCTCAAAGGAAATGCAATACTGGAGACACAAACTAATGATACCATAAAACTGCCAGATATAGATTACTGCAAAAACAGCAACCAAATCAGGAACTATGTTGAAAAAGATAGCAGTTCGGTCAATTATGCACATTCAGACCAAATGACTAAGCATTCAGCAGTGCAGGACCAAGAACTTTGTGTAACCTCACCTTCGCATGTGAAGGAAAGCATTATCAAGCCTTTTCACACTGACTCTGCGGGCTTGAGTGAGGACATTCCCAGTGGCATTGCTGCCACAGCTGAGCCCACAGCAGCACAGGTACCCACAAATCACAGCCACAAAGACATCAATGGACAAATTGAAGAGGAAGATGCAGAAGTAGCAGCAGCTCTGGCTGCACTGGAAGCTGCGACTGCAGGTGAAGACCTGGAAGAGGATGAATACTAGATGAAGATCTTTTTCTGATACACTGGGAGGGATCTAGATTTATTTTCCTGGATCTACATGAATGCATGTGCTGTTCGTGTGGACAGCTGTTACAAACTGCATATATAAAAAGTTGGGACAAAATCTCTGTCCCTTCAACTGTTTAAGCAGCTTTCTAATTTCTACTGCCTGAGGCACATACACTCTTCTGTACAAGACCAGCCAGGAGAGCAAAGCATCATTCATTACACAAAAATATTCTGCTGTATATTCACTTTGTCTGGTCTCATACAAACATTACCTTCAGTTTTGACCCTCAGGAGGGCCTGTGCACGCACACTGCATGTTCCAGGTTCAGAAATCTCCATTATTTAAAACTGAACTATAGAAGCCATGGAGTTAAAAATCACAAATTTTCATGTTAGCACAAACAAATAAAGCTGACCCACAGATCTACAATGCAGTGTGAGAGGAGGAAGGCAGTTTGGCTCATGCTTTAGTTCATGTGCAACTGGGGTTAGGATGATATGCTCATCTTTTCTTTCACACCTCCCCTGCACTCGATCTCGTACCCCAGTGATCTGCTTTCATAAAATCACTGAATTGCTCGGGTCTTTCCCAACAAGTCCAACCACAACTAAACCATCCTACCAAAATTCTAACAACCACCCGCTAAATCATATCCCTGAGCACCACATCCAAATGGATTTTAATCACATTCAGGGATGGTGACTCAACCACCTCCCCTGGGGAGCCTATTCCAGCACTTAACAACTTAAAGAAGTACTTAAAGAAGTTTTTCCTGATATCTAACCTAAGCCTCCCCTGGTGCAACTTGAGGCCATTTCCCCTTGCCCTGTCACCTGTCACCAGTGAGAAGAGACTAACCACCCCTCCCATCATAATCACCTTTCAGGCCTTAGCCTTGCTTACCACACAATTCCTGATACAAGCCAGGATGCCTTTGGCCTTCTTGGCCACCTGGGCACACTGCTGACTCATATTGAGCCAACTGTCCGTCAGCACACCAGGGTCCCTTTCCATCAGGCAGCTTTCCAGCCACTATTCCCCAGGCCTGCAGGATTGCCTGAGGTTGTGAGCAAAACACAGGATCTGACACTTGGCCATACTGAAACTCATACAGTTAACCTTGGCCCATGGATTCAGTCTATCCAGGTGTCTCTGTAATGCCTTTCTCCTTCCGGCTGGTCAACACTTGCTCCCAGCTTGGTGTCATTTACATGCTCAACCCTCATCAAGGTTACTGATAAAGATGTTGAACAGAAGTGGTCCCAGCACTAAGCCCTGGGGGGACACCACTCATGACTGGCCACCAAATGGATTTAACTTCACTGACCACAGTTCTTTGGGCCTGGCAGTCCAGCCAGTGTTTCACCCAGGAGGGCTTATGCCCATCCAAACCATGGGCAGCCAGCTTCTCCATGAGGATGCTGTGGGGGTCGGTATTAAAGGCTTTACTGGAGTTTAGATAGACCACATCAGCAGCCTTACCTTCATCCACTAAACAGGTCACCGTGTTGTAGAACAAAATGCAGTTGGTCAAACAGGATCTACCATTCACAAACCCATGCTGACTGGTCTGATCCCATGGTTGACCCTTAACTGATCCATGATAGCTCCTAAGATTACCTGTCCCGCAACCTTTCCTAGCACCAAGCTGAGACTAATAGGTCTGATCAGTCAATTTAGATCATTAAAACAGCAGAAGCCAAGCCAAAGTCAAGAGTAGGAAAGTCAGGTGGTTTAACGAGCATAAGACCCATGCACACAGTAACAGAAGAGTTAAAGAGGGATCAAAATTATTTCCTCCTAGATAGATTAAGACATCTTGAAACTGCAGCATGAGATCTCTGATAAACTTTCCAAGCACACATAACTTGCCTTAACAGGACAGTTTGCAAACAGCTTGTGTCTTCAAGCTCCCCAACAAGATGTGTTGCTTATAACCACTGAGAGCCAGTAAGGTCACATCTCTGATTTGACTGCAGTCACTAAGCTTAAAGCAGGAAAGTTTAAGATTACAAGCTGAATTAAACATAAGACCTCAGAATATCAGACCTGCATTCCTGGTATGTTTAACATTTCAATGATCTGCAGGCTACTAAGTTACTTTTGTTGGATTCCTCATGGAAAGCAAAGGAGTTAGAGAACTACTTGGTGCCACTGTTTGATCAAAAGGTGGATATTAATGGTTGTAATAAGAAATGCTTGAAATTTTGTACTGAAATGTTGTGTTTTCTGAGCCTGTAAAGCGCTCAATAAATTTTTTAAACTTATGAAAAATTATCTGGTAGTTTCTGTACTTCATATAGCTCTGATCATACAACAGTCACTTAAAATAAAAGGTAAACCCTTCATTAGATGCATAGTAAGCTACAACTATATATTTGCCAACAGTATATGCTGAACGCTGGAACCGTTAATACACATATGAGGATCAGAATAAAAGGTGAGTTTTAAGTAATGTGTAAATACTTAAGAATTTGTTTAAATGCAGATTCCCTTTTTTAATCCAAATACTGTAAGATAAAAACAAGTTTTCCATTTCTCTGAGCCTTGACAAATCAAAGTCATTTCTTGTCTTCCACCCAGAGAAGTAAAACAAGGCAGATGAGAGCACACTGTTCGCAAAGGAATTTCAAACTATAGCAGCTCCCAGACACTCTGAACCAGGTATCTCTGCTGAGGCAATGTCCTTGATCACTGGGCACTAGGCTTGCAATCTCTGCAAGGGCCAGATAGGCCATACATGTTTCTTGTGGGCCACATTCCCATTGCCTTAATTGCAAAGGCAACAAACACAGTGCAAAACAAGTACATTAATTGCACAGAAAATACCTGGTCAATGCTGACTGCAAAAGTCAGATAACTGCATACTTCAAATCTGCAGGATACAAAATACTTCTCTGAAGCAAGTGTGAGGCACCATCACCATTCAGATTTCCTTTACCTTCTATTTAAAACTACACAGGTTCAATAAGGCTTTGGGCAACCTCATCTAGTGGGTGGGTTGGGACTAAGTGGTCTTTAAAGTCCCTCCAAATCCACACCATGCTATGATTCTACATATGTATGTGTGCTGAGCGTCAGTTACATCACATACTAGTGTAATCTCAGACACAAACAGTGTTCAAACCAATTTTTGTACATTAATTTATGAAGTAGAACCTATATGTTTCTGTTTTCTCTTGAAGCAAAAAAAAAAAAAAGAGAGCTAGCTGGCCAACAGCTACAGTTAATGTCACTGTATTTGATGCATTCCTACTCGTGTAAGCATAAAGATGCAGTAATGAAGAACAGACGATATGGAAAACTATTACAAAAGCTGGAAATTCTATGAAAAACAATCATCTTGGAAGCTCATATTTTACTGGTTATTCTCTAAAGCTAGTAACACAGCTTAAAGGGAAATCATATTTTTCTGTTTGTAAGCAAAGAGATGCTGAATATGAGTAAGCTTAGAATGTTCTCTTTTAGCAGTGGGTCAGCACTGGGTATTTACAAAACAAACAAACAAACAAAACAGATCACTGCAAAGATCTCAAATATGAACAACAGCAATGGAAGATATCCCAGTCCACCCAACTCAAGGAAATTAACTGAATTTATCCCTAAGTAAATATTAAAGGGCACATTTGTTTACAGAGCAATAACAGATACCAAGATACAATACCACATAATTCTTCAGCAAACAAAACCATAACAAGAAAATAGAAACCTGGAAATAGATCAATTCCACACAGATTTTTTTTAATTATTTTAAAAATGAGCATATGAATAGCAGGGGGAAGGACTGTTTACATGGGTTGATAGTGACAGAACAAGGGGGAATGGTTTTAAACTAAGACAGGGGAGATTCATGTTCAAAGTTAAGAGGAAGTTTTTCATTCAGAGGGTGGTGATGCACTGAAAAGTGTTGCCCAGAGAGGCTGTAGATGACCCATCGCTGGAGGCATTCAAGGCTCTACGTTGCCTGGTCCAGTGTTTGGCAACCCTGCCTGTAGCAGGGGGGGTTGAAGCTAGATGATCTTTGAGGTCCTTTTCAACCCAGGCCATTCTATGATTAAAGAACAAAGGCAAATGGCTGGGCAAGTGTTGCTATGGAGACTCTCCATTAAAAATCCAGAAATAGAAAGTCTATTATTTGCTAAAAGGTGCTTTAAAGTAATCTAAAAATATGACTTTTTAATCATGTAAATTCATAAAACAAGAGACACTGATTTAAAAACATAGAAATTAATATTTCCATCAAGTTGCATCTGCAGTTTTAATTTTCTGAATGTGATTTAATTTTCCATAAGATTAATTCTTGCCAATATATCATATTAGACTAAATAAGAATAGAATATATGAACATTTATAACAGCCTATTTATACAGCACTTCATAAATTTATTCAAATGCTTAAGTTGAACATTTTAATTAAATTGGATGATTTCTCTCAATGGATTATCTATCTTGAATTGTGACATCCCTCCAAAATTAAATGCAGTAGCACTTAGCATGCTAATAACACAAGAAAGTAAGTTTATCAAAGTCAGCCTACATGGGATCTGATTTATTTTTAAAGCAAGTATTATCAACAGAGTTGCTTCAGACATTGTCCCAGGTTTTAGAGTATCTATATTTCATACAGTGTTCAAGAGTGTTGGATGCAGATAAAGAATTCTCATTGGTCTTTTCAATAAGAACTGCCCTTGGAAGATAATTTTATTCTATTGTTTTCATGATGGCAAGGAAAGAAAAAAAAAGTAGAAAGTCCTCAGCTCGTTCCTTGGACAGGTTTTCCAAATTTCACAAACATCCAAAGTCAGGCAGCTCAGTCTCAGGACTCTTTCTCCACTAACGATTTCACTTGGGGTCTCAGGGAAATTCGTTTTCAAACCTTCGTTCATTTTGAACCTTCACAGTCACTTTCCAAACTTTAGAAGAGAACTAGAATTGAACAAGTAAGAAAAACAGAAATATTCTGCCTGCACCTACAGAAAATACTACTGTGTCAACTGCTACCAACTGAGCAGTGTTACAGCTGCTTTGGGGCTTTTTTTCAACACAGTCACATTTTTATTGATTTTTTTCTTTGTTAGAATAGTTTTTGACAGTTTCAGAGCAGATCCTTATTCAGTAGCCTGCCCCCATCACTTCTCTTGGGCAGTGATTGACTTGTTGCCTGAGCCCCTTTCCCTGCTCCCTTCATCCTTCCATCCTTTAGTCAGAGATAAACAATATCCCCTTGAACAACTTTACTCAGCAAACGAGATTCTCTCAATTAATTGGGTCAGAAAAAACTATTTTGATTTTGTTTTTAACCCCATTGCTGAAGTTCATAAGCAGTCATGAAGACTGTCCTGAATCTCAGGATTCTGAAAGGATGCTGAAAGGATCACAGACAAAACACAACAGCTTTCTTTCAGCTTTTTTCTATACTTTACAATTCAGTTCTGTACATTACCAATGGAAGGCGGGGGGGAAGAAGCTGGGGAGGGAGAAAACTAGTCCTTCGGGAAATACAGCATCCCATTATTACATCAGGAGTCAGATAACTTAAGAAAAAGTGCTGAACTGGCCCCACAATGAAATCATGTCATACGGAGGCTGTGGCTTAATTTGTTTGCTCACTGTGCTCACTGCTATTTACTCTGAGCCAGAGATTAGTTTCATTTCATGAGAGTACAGAAGCAGAAGCAAGGCAACGCCCTCAGCCTCTCACCTTAACCTCAAGGTTAGGCAAATTTTCAATGTTCCAGCTCTTAGCAATCCAAGCTGCATCATGAGGTAGCCAGTAGGTTAATGAGACTTATCTCAAAGAAGAGGAATATATGCAACAGACACGGTATGACTATGAGCAATAGGACCAACATGAATGTATCAATGAGATGAAAATATCATGCAAGTATTTGATGACAAACGGCAGAGATTAGGCCAAGAACATCCTGGAATTAATGTTGTTGCATATATATATTTGCATGTATGTTGTTTTCTTCTCTTGTCTGGTGGTTGATATCTAAATAAAGCTTTACTTTCCTCCACTTCTCTGAGAACCAATTCCAGCAACAAGGTAATAAAATTAAAAATTAAAAATAAAAAGACTACAGAGACTTTCCTCAGAAGAGGATAAAATCTTCAGAAAAATCTTCAGAGATGAATGCAAATTGTAGCATTTCTGATACAACGTCTGTTATATAGAAAGACTTTACTGTGGCCAAAAGCAGTACAGGTTTCTCTATCTCCTACCCCAGAATGCATCTCCAGGATGGAGGAAACCTTACAGACAACCCAATGAATTTTAGTTTGGTAGATACAAGTGACACAAAGGTTAATGCATGAAGCATTTGATGCATTTTGCCAGAACAATGACGCTGTCTCGTTTCTGTTATTGTTAATTTCTAGGATTAATCTCCTGTTTATTGAAAATTACGCATGAAACTCATCTAGTAAAGCAGCTTCAATAAGGAAAAAAACCAACGCTAATCAAAATAAAAATAAATACACATATTCCACCCTAATTGCGAATTGCTTTTCCAGAATCCTGCGTTTGTGTTAATTAGCAGCTGATGCACACCGCTATTGTTTCGACGCGAGCCACACGTGTCCTGTTCTCTCTCATTGCTTTGATTAAAAATTTGGCTTGGGGAGAGGTTTGCGTTGTTCCTCTCAGTAATTGCACCAGCCACTTCCCGGCTACGGGAGGGGCACAGCGGTGGGGCTCAACTCTGCCCCACGGGGACGGGACGGGACGGGACGGGGACAGGGCAGGAACTGCTGCCGCCACCCCAGCACCTCGCCCTGCATGCAGTGGGGCACAGGGATCCCCTCCGTTCGGCCCCGGGGTAGCGAAATGCAATTGCTAAGAAACGGAGAGATACTTCTGATTAAAATGGGTATTTTTTTGTTGTTTTAAAACACTCAGGCGCACGCTCCAAGAAAAGTTTCCTTTAATAAATAATAGAAGCGTCACTAGCTCCCTCTGCTGACAAAAGTATATTCCAGTTGCTTTACACCAAACCCACTCACGGTGGGGCACAACTGTCACGTTCCTGCATGTGTCCCCCTGTATACCTTCACACTTAATAGTTCTTGAATAATAGAAACTGCAATCTGGAATGAGTATTCAAACACCCTCCTAAAATTGCTGCCTCTCAGGGATCATTATTACCACTGTAAATCAAGGTATTAAAAGCCAAGTTGTTAAAATATCCACCATTATTTTAAGACAACTTCAAAACATTATCTCATTACACACAAACAACAAACCACCTTACTGGGTACACATCAATGTACCCACACTGAGCAGAGGGATGAAAACAGGAACCAAGAGTAAGTACCATGTGTTTAAAACAACAAAGAAGCGATCACAGAATGACTGATGGCACAGGGACTGCTTATTCCAGAGGTTCCCTATGTACTTTTTTTCAGCCAGAAGTCCTAAAGTTGTCTGAAACCCCTGTAATCATCTAGACAGCAAGATAAGCCTCTCTCAGACTGGTACTGCCCTCGCCTGTTCTCAGGCAATGAAAAGACAGGTAACAAGGGAAGCAGGGGAAAGAAAAAAATCGGAGGGCTTATATGTGTCAAGTGAGTGGTCACAATAACAAAAAAATCCATTTGCAAATATAGGTCTGTGCAATAAAACTATGTCATAGCCATTGCAAACCTGAATTATAAGGAGTTGTAGAAGTATAACTTCAAAAGAGCTACTATTTCTGTTAAGATATGACAGTCCTACCCTGCAGACACCAGAGACCAAGGCAAAGCAGGTGAGACAGGCAGCCAGCACGGCCCACGGGCAAGCACCTTATCAGCCCCAGAGTAAGGCCCATCCCCAGCACAGGTAACTTGGTGTTTCAAACCCAAATTTGCAATAAAATAAAATAAAATAAAAATAAAAATAAAAAGGAACAAATAACAACAACAAAAAAAAAACACTCTGTGCTCCAAAACAGCCCAGGAATCACTCACTCTGCAGTTCTCACACCTTACCATTGTGTCCATGCAGGTTCCCACCATCTTCCAGTGCTGCAGGCCTGGGCTCTCTCCCCTCTTCCTCTGTAGGACAGAATGGGCTCTTCCCATCCTGCACCACTCAGCTTTACCTCCTTGCTCGAGCCTGACACATTCTTTAATTAAATCTTCACCAGATGACCTAACAGTCCTTAGGCCATCTGGGAGCCACGCAGCTCTACAGAATGGTACTTCAAAAATCAAGCACGCTGTGTCACAGGTGTTGCTTGTAGGCTGCTGGGGAAAAAAGTAGCTCCTGCAGAGCAAGAGCTGATTTCATACTGCAGTAGGAACCTCATCATATATGCCCCACAACTAGAGGGAAAAAAAAGAAGATGGAAGTTGTGTCCAGCATCTGTAGAAGAGAGCCAGTACTTTGGGCCTGACTTGAAACTTTCCTCAAAAAAAAAAAAAAAAAAAAAAAAAAAAGTCCCAGTCAAACACAGGACTTCACAAAACACTAAGAAAATAAAAGCCCACTTTGACCTAGTCAAGCCACATCTTTGTTCATTAGATAGCCAAAGATCTGCATTTATGTTTTCTTTGTTTGTTAGCAGCAGTACTACATACCTAGCAAAGAAAAGGAGCCAAGTGTCAGGGACAGTGGTTTAGGTGAGTTAGGCTGATTAGCACCATGAAACACCTGTAGGGCACAGGTGGGAGCATTCAACATCCCTTAAACACCCAGGAAATTTAACTCCTTAGAAGAAGCAAGTGCTCACATTCCATCCTAGCAGGCATCAGCAGTACCACACAAGAATAAATTGTTTCCAACATCATTTTGCATCAGTATGCAGTAAGTACAAGCTCAGTTTACTCGGGGGAGGGTAGAACAACCCTTTCTGACACTCTTTTCCTATCACACTGCATGAACCCACCTCTCTTCTCTCTGTCAGCATGAGTGCAGCAGGCACCTAGCCCCATCTCCCCAGCAGGCCTACGGGAGCACACAGATTCATCAGCAGAACAGGAACAGCCTGGGTTAACTTCTACAGAAAGCAAACAGAAGCAACAACTACCCACACACTTGAAAAAAGCAGGAAGGCACTTGGGCTCTACTTTTTCTTTTAAATATTATGCCAGCCACATGAAGCGCTGTTGTCTTTCTACATACGACAGAAACACTAGTCAGTACAAGAATCATATGAAGTTCCCATTCTGTCAGGGTTTCTGTACTCGCAAATGACAAGGATAGAATTCAGAAGGAAAAAGGCAAAGAGCCACCAGGTACATTACAGCATGCTTTTGAACTGAACATTGGTGACAAAGAGAATCAGAGATGAGAAAACCTCTTTCCTGCTGACTGTGTTTCAAGGATACATTGCACACGTGCTCTTTACCAATAAATCAAGTATTATTAAAACAGAAGTAGTCCCCTTATCTGTTTTGCTACAGCAACGTGAAGTAGACTGAGGAGTTTTGGCATAATGCCTCATGTAATAAAATAAAGCACTGTGTTGGGGGAAATAACAGCTTAAGTGGAGAAAGTGGAACTTCTGAGAAAGTGGAGGACTGATCTATGCCAGTTCCATTATAATTACATCTCAAACTTCAAAATAGAATTTTTATTCAACATGTGCATATTATGCATATAGCTAAAAGAAGTATACCTATTGCACAATTGTAATTATTATCTTTTCAAAGCTTGATGACATGGTTATATTTACATTCAGATTTCAATTAAACATAACCTGAAATTGTTACTGCAAGCAGTAGAAATGTCAAGGAGCTGAGTGTGGAAAACACACAAAGGGAAAAAGAGGATGTATAGAATATTACACTATGGTTATTTTGTTCTGTATCTGAAAATGAGAATCAGAATGTGTGTTCTAATTCCATTAATTTTCTAACAGCACTGTCTCAATTCTCTGAGAAAACAGAGGCCTGGAAGAATGTTTTATTATTTTTTTTCCTAGTTCTGACTGTAAACTACAGCTGCATTTAAAACTCTAAAACCCTACAAATTCAGATCTCAAAACAGACCTTGTGTGATCCACCTAGGAAACACTCAAAGAACAGAAGAACTGCAAACAGGATGGTACACTGATAATTACATCTAGCTAGCCACAACATCTTATTTTGAGTTTCCTTCACCTATTCATACAGCATAACTCACTGTAATGCCATTTGCAGATTGCAGTCATCTGTGAGAACATAATGTAACAAATTAAGCATTGTATCACTGAGAGACACAGAGGAAGCAACTGCAAAGAGCTTCCCGTCATTTGTATTTTTTTCTTTCCATACCTTACAAAAAACAATTGAGAATAATGAGAATGCTGAATATTTTTTGAAAAGCTCAACATCATATACAATCAAGAGTTAGAAGTCTTGATCCTTTAAAAGGCAAAAGGTCTTCAGCCAGATACCAGCTTAGATTAAAGCTTGTATTTTCTTCTTCCCAAGAAGAAATACAGAACAAGTGTATTATTTACATTGTCCTTTCTCAAGAAAATAGAACTGAAGAACACCACACAACAGCTTAACCTTCTCATTACCTCCATGAACAAAAACTCATAGTGCAAAGAGTTTATCTTAACACGTGAGAAGCTCAGAATGTGTAAAGGTTAAGTTCCACACAACAGATGTAGGTTTAAAGAAACCACAAGCGAGTTTAAGAATCCATGTTTTATTTTCTACTTGGTAGTACAAAAGTTGTATATAAACTACTTTGTTAAAAATACATCTGATATGCAAATTTAAGAAAGGATGACTAATATGGCAATGTCCATACCACTACAAAACTGCAAAGTGTAGTGTTAAAGGCAGTAAAAACAGGCACCACTTCTAAATCTTCTCATTGAAGAAGCAGTGTTTAAATTCAGTTCTTGCACATACCAGGTCTTACAATACCTTATGTAAGTAAGTTATACAGGCAAAAAATGCTCTACATATCCAATACACTTTGATTTTATTTGTATTTCAAATGGAATCAAAATAGGAAGTACTTTTACATTAAGTAAAAAAATAAGATATTTTTGTTTAAGCTTCTTTTGAATTCTCCCAGTATGTTACCTTGCAACAGTAGCCCACTGTGTACTAATACACAATACCATCAAAACGAAAACTTTTTTATTTTTTTTAAAGCTTTTGAGAGAGTCTGCAACTGTAACTGAAAATTGTTTAAAAAAACCTTGGCTTTGCCCAATACTCCCTTTTTCCAATATTTTACACTCATAGCTCTCAATCTCTTAGAAATTGAAAGCTAATTACTATAAACAACATTAATTAAACTCTTCTAGAATAAATAGCTTTTTATTGAAATCAACTGAAGTTTGAAGAAGAAGAAAAAAAAAATCAAGAATCTATCAAATGTATGCCTTTAAGGCGAGCTTTGTAGTTATGTTAAATATCAAAGAGATTTTATAAACCAGACAGATTAATGACAGCAAGGATGCTAAACACTCAAGTACCAGTCCTAGTCAGAGTTACTTTAGGTACTCAAGAATGAGCAGTTCTCTGTAAAAATGTCAATTTTAAAAGGCACAACAAACAATGATTTATTTTTAGGAACTTGATTGGGTTTGTTGCTTTTGTTTGGGTTTTTTTTTTTTTTTTTTGTTCCTCCTCCCCTACCAAATAAGGTGTCTGTGAAAAGCATCTGGATCTAAAAAGTGGTACATCTCCCCAGAGCACGGTGGGCAGAACTAGATGATCTTTAAGATCCCTTCCAACCGAAGCCATTCTACAGTTAGATTTATCAACATCTAATTGATACAAGACAAAAGAAAGCAATCACAACACATACTTCCCAGCAACTGTCAAATAAACTCAAAGTTCTCTGACAAGATGTGGGAGTATCTAATATGGTAAAAAAAATAGTAATATTAATTTCAATATTTGTACACGTTGATTGTTAACATTAGATAAGCTGATGAAGATTCTCAGATCTGAAAGAGAAACACAGTTAAGAGCACTTGGACAAAAAGGATTGAAAGCAATTTAAAGCAAATCAATTTCAAAACAAGCACTTATTTTCACAGAGGTCATAAATAAGATTAAATTAATTTATAGCTCTCAGAATATAGCATCATCTCTACTAAGCTGCATTACTCTGCAGCTTATATTCTTAGGCACTTGGAGAAAATATTAATTTTCAGTTTCTTTCACACAGCAAAATTTGCTGAAGTATTGCAAAGGTTCCCTGCCCATCTTGCCAAAATAAGACAGTAAGATAGTAAAGATCATAATAAGTAGACAAAAATAACATCATAAAATCATCATTGGTATTTTTAGCAGTAGATCACACTCAAAATATTAAGGCAGTGAAACAACGGCTTAAGATTTCGGTGCCACTGAGAACTGCTACCCTCTGAAGCCACTCTGAAGTACTCTAGTACATACTCCATAAATTTTTAATGTCAAATATTCCATATTATCTATTGGTTCAAATATGTTGCCTTAGCTTAATAAGGAACCTGTGGGTAAAAACAAAAGAGAAAGGCAAAGCTATTAGGCGGTCTGCAAATATGACTAAGCACTTATAAGAAAATTGGAGAACAAATGGCCTTGATGAAAGTGACTTCTCCAAAAACCTCAATCAAATGTGTAGAAGACATTTTTCAGCCTTATGTTAAAAAGTTATTAAGGTAATGGGGATAAAGACAATGGTATCATTTAACATCTGCATTTAGCTAAGCTGCTCTGTGCTGTGAATTACCATACACGGAGTCAGAAAGCTTACATACTTATGCATGTCTGCACACATGCAGATTTGACTGAAAATGTTTATTTCTTTGTGTATTTTGCTTGGCTACTAAAAGTTAGATTAAAAGAATATTTTCATCTACCATAGTCTGACTTTCATCTTCGGTGAGTACTTGTCAGCTCTGGAAGGGAAGAGAGGAAAAAGAAATCCAGATGGACTAAAGGGGTAAAACATAGTCCATCCATAGAGATTTCTTGTAATATTGAGCTCATTAAAAGAAGTCTAAGAAGAAAAAAAAATTGTCTGTTAAGGTGTTTTTTGTTGTTTGGTTTTTTTGTTTGTTTGTTTTTTACCTTTCCTGTCCAAAAAGTTACACATATTTTTTCTTTTGAAGATGAAACTCAACTTTTGGTATGAGGTCCATACAGCTCAATAGTATGTATGTATAAATCTTAATGTTTTTTCACCAGTAAAAATCAGTATTTAACTTTGGATGCCATCACAAAACTTATAAAATGCTACAGTGCCATGAATACATTTCCTTAAATAGAATGCATCTCTTGGGAGTTCTCTGTTTTCTCCAAAGTGCTAGTTGACAAACTTCTTTTAGAAGTTCCACCTGAAAAAGAAGAAATTTCACAGATAGTCCAGAATTACAGAATGAGCATGTCAATTAAAAACAGATGTTCTGAAATGGAAAAAATGCCTGAATTACTTAGTGTGGTGGTTATGCATTACAAGTTTTAGAATAAGAAATGAGAAAAGCTAAAAATTCAGCTGATAATCATGAGAAGGATGGACAAAACCACCAGCAATCCAATAAATCACACTGCAGTGTAAAGCACACACAACTTAGAAAGGAATATCAGAAATGGGAAAGATTACACAGCTATAGCACAGCAGTAACTTAAGTTTTTGTTTTCCTAGCAGCTTCCCACAGAGCTCAACTCAAATACTTTAAGTATCTGCTCCATATTTACTCCTTTTTCATGTGCCACTAAAAATACTTCAAGTAAACTGAAATGATGAAATGGAATCTGCTCAAGATCATGGACCTCGGAGATGGAGAGAAGGCATGCGAACTATTAACAGATGCAGGCAGCAAGATGGAAGGATAAACTGAAACACCAAAGAGCTCTTTTCGAGAAAATACTAAGAATATGTCAGTTTAGGGAAAGAAAAAGGAATAACAGTGAGCGCCAGCAACCAGCAGCATGAAGGTACTGCTCAACTCAGGGATTTTATCTCATACAGAACTCTCAGTTACAGCCATTTAAAGCACAAAGGACCAATTTAGTGCCTCCAAAAAGCTGGAACAACCCTTTTTCTTGCAGCACTTACATGCACATTTGTGCCTCCCTTCTTCCTCTATATCTGAAGATCTGAGCCAAGTTCTCTAAAACAATATGCTTTTTAATCATACATTTATTGGCTACAAACACAGAAGTCCTAAATATTGCTTATTCATTCAATGTCAGTAAATTAAGCTATAATTTATTAGAAGTCTGAAACAAGTAATTGAAACAAAAATCTAACTAGCATCTGCTTACTTATGAACAGCTTTTCATGGCAGTGGACAAAAACTGATCTAGAAACACACTAGAGAACAGAATGTTAAGCTTTCAGGCAAAAGCTGGGGTTTTTTTGGTTTTTTGTTTTTTGTTTTTTTTTTTTGGTTGTTGTTGGTTTTTTTCCTTATAGTGCAGAGCAAACAGGCCTGGCCAGTTTCCCAAGTTTACAGAACAGTTTTGTTGGACTGGAGAGGCCATTACAAGTGACTCCCCTGAGTCATTTCTCCACCATTAGAATATTTGTTTTCAAGAAGAGCTGTATCTTAAATCCTGATGGAGGTTATACAATAAAAAAGAAAAGCCATAGATGGTCACTTCTTTATAGCTTTACTTTTCTCCCTCTAGAGAGTAGCTTATTTTTAGGTTGAAGTAGTTCAAACTTAGGGAATAATTTTTAGGTAGTTACAAGGAACAGCTTTCATTAATTTGGGAAAGGACAAATTACAAAACAAGTACAAAGCATTTCCAGATAATGAAAACAAACTTTTCAAATCACAAGTGCACTGGAATGCCCTTTTCTTGCTATTTTTCATGTTAAGAGACAAGTCGTCATCTCATAAGTACAAGAACATATTAGCAACAATCTGATTTCCCACTGGAAATACTAGAAAGAAAGATCACAGACCTTCACGCCCAGTCCAGCTGGACATGAAAATACTGATGCAGCTAATGAGGGAAGAGGTTATTTATTATTTTATTCAGTTAAAAAAAAAAAATACTTGTTAAACAGCATCCAGTTAAATACATTCTCTTAGTTTAACCCTCTGTACCCACAGTAAAGGTTAGAAGGAAGTAATCCACAGTATAGCAAGCCATCTCTACAATTTGTTTTCCTTTTTAAATTCCTGGAATTTTGTTTTTTGAACTTACTCCATTTTCATATGTGTGATTCCTTCTTATACTTGAGATTACTGAAAGTTTGAAATTGGGTTGAGCTGACTCACTATTTTATCTTTTGTAGAATGAGTTTGTCACTGTACTTGTGCTCTGTCACTTGTTCACTTCCTTCAAATCTGATGCCCTTATTTGTTATGCTGGAACTCCCATCTTCCCGAAGGTCAGCCTCTCATCACTTCGGTTTTGTAAAATTGCCTTTGCCTTGTTAAACCCTCCAACTGATGATCAGTTACATTGTTTTCTTCCTCCCTTACAATCTCAACTGTTGCATCCTACGCTCCTCCCACTAGTCCCAATGCCCGCCCCCCCCACCCCCACCAGCAGGTGGGCATTCCAAAACATGACAGGCATTTTCAACATGCTCAATGGGATATCAAGCAATTCCCTAAATTTTAACACCTCAAGAGAATCCCCATCATCCTGGTTTAATAACCTACCACATACCACTATGATATGAGCATTTTCATGCATGTACATTCTTATTAGCTAAAGCTTCACTGATCTATCAGAGAAGTATCTAATAAGCAGCCACCTGACATGCAGTATCAGTGAGAACAATGAAGAAGCACTGCAATTATTCCAGTGATTAAGCAGCCAGCAGTATTTGTTTCTTTTAGGAGACCAGCACATCGCCACTAAGATCTGAACTGTCCATTTACTGTGAAAAATTATGTGCAAATTTCAACTTCTCAGAACAGAGATGTCACCTTCATGAAGCACCTTTTACTCCTACATCCGTCCAAATTTTCAAGTGTAAATAAAAAAAATCAGATAAACTCAGGATTACCAATTTATTGTTAACTTAATGCTCAAATATAATTTCACAGACTTTTACAGGAACTTTCAGAATTGCCTAATGAGTTTTCACACAGAACAGATACATTTACAACCTTTTATCTCCCTGCTGGTTGTCTCAATCTGTTTCCCAGTATATCACTTTCACTAGTTCCCAGTGCCATACCTGCAGTTCACTGTGAGCTTCTCCTCTCTTGTGTCCCCTCTTTCACAGGTGTGGCAGGTGCTTCTTTTGCTTCCTGTTTCGCAGGCGTGGCAGGCATGTCACCATTGAGGCCCTCCACCCCAGTAACAGACATCAAGCTTTTCCGTTCTTTGGAATTGGATTTGTGCTCCACTTTTGTGACTCTAAACCTGAGGTGACCAAAGGAGAGATTCAGTTGCATGTCCCTAGATATTACCAAGATTGTTCTATGGAGCCAGGGTATGGACACGCATGCATTTTTAGATAGGGGAATCCCAAGATCGTTAAGTTAAGGTGCACACTCACACAGACTTGTGTTCACTTCAGAGTAATCTTCCTTTTTATAACTCATGCAGATCTTAAACATTATTTGCCATTGAATCACACTTTCTCAGGGACCTGGTTTTTAAACTTAGTTTACTAGTAATGGGATTAAAAAAATAATAATCACTAATTCTATAAATAAGTAAAATCAATGCATAGCTGATCCCACGTGGCCCACTGCAGTGTCTCTAAGAAAAGGATACAATAAAATGGCATCATATCTTACCTTCCCACAGAAAGTACTGTAACCTCTCCAAGGCGACTTCTTCTGTGTTCTTTGGATTTGTGAGCTGGCTTTATATGATGCCATCGCTTGTGGCTACAGCGAGAACAAACATCCTTTTCTATTACTCCTCCAATTGTATGTAAGTGATGGCCTTTGCAGTTGTGTTTAAGTGGAGCAGCACCAGGTGACAAAGGAGACCCTGGACTTGTTGGACTCCCAGGAGTGTTAGGAGACAAAGGGCTAGAGGAAGTATAAAGGAAATGCAGAGTATACTATTAAATCTTGTTTCTTAAAAGGAAAATAAAGCATAGCCTTCACTTGTGTCTGACGAAGAAATACTTTTATGAAGGACAGTTTATTTGCGAGGATAAATGAATTTATATTCCCTCTAAAACCATATTTTCACAGTTCAAAAATCACTTCCATGAACGAGTGGATCTGCAGTCATGTAGTTAACATAACTGACAGAAAGTACAAGGAAACGAAAAAATAAGTTAAGTTAAAATTGAGAAAAACAGTGTAAGTGGACTTGTTCCACTTTTTTAAGAACTCACAGAAAGTCACTGTCACAACACTGTGTTAAGGCAAAACTAAATATCTGACATGAAATGGGATTAACATGACATCCAGCCTAAGTTTCAGAAAGATGCTTTTAAAAAGATCCCCCAAAAAAGAAAAAGCATTACAATGAACAAAATGCACCTATTGAGAATAACCCATGAAATTAATCTTAATTTCTCCTAAAGCAGAAAAACAGAACAGACAAAAAGCAAAGACTTCTTTGGACAGCAGCAGTACTGCGCTGTCTTGCAACATATTCTCATAAAGCAAGATAGAGTTCAGAGCACAACAGGTGAAATGACTACAACTTAAGGCAGAATAAGGACATTCTTCTGAATAAGGATATACCAGAAAGTTATTTATCAGATTACTGTAAAATTGAAAAGACATTTTCAATCCAGTTATTCTGGTCTTGATCATATTCAATATTTTAAATAGTTCTTTAAGTAATTGAAGAGAAAAATATCTGAAGTATCTGTGAATTTTGAGGTTGTCTATAGTATCTGTAGAGGACAAGCCAAGAAATGAGGATGATAGGAAGAAAGTGTGCTTGAGGAAGACAAACACAGAAATCTTACAAAAAAATACTGGAGGTATCACAGTAAGGACAACACAAATTTCAGTGCTTTAGCAGAAATAAACATTAAAAAGACAGAGGCAGTTAGCCAAACACCCATTCTTCAGAAAAAGAAGGTAAAAATCACAAGCTGAACATAAATCATTAGGATTCTGTTGCTTTAAAATGACAAAATTATTTCACCATGGAAATAACAACCTAATAAAGTTATATTATTAAGCTTTAATTGTGCCTTAACTGAAATGTTTCCTCCAGTTTTAGGAATGTTATTTCAAGAAAAAGTTCTAACAAACCAAAGAAACTCCAAAAGAGAACAAAGAAATAAAAGTTGCCATGGAAAGATTGTAGCTATTTAGATGTTTATTTTCAGAACAAATAAATAAAGTCAGCAGGAATGTAGTGGTCTTCAAACAAATAAAAGAAACTTAGAAAGAAATTAAAACCCATATCTGAAGTAAAGAACAAGAAGAAATGACTTCAAGTAGCAGAAGTGCAGATTTAATTTTGCCATGATTATTTCTATCACTAGTATTTCACAGCAGACTGAACACACAAATAAATACAAGGGAATTGCACTCAAGCTACTAAAGCTTTAATAGCACCTTTAATAGAATTAATGCAAGAACAAACTACCACATCTTTTGGTATTCTCATAAGACCACAGTTCCTTCCCATTTTTATATTTTAATTCACTGAAACAGCAGAGAAACTCACAAAGTATGCACACCCACACAAGATGTCTGAGTTAAAATTCTACCAATTCTTAATGCACCATGAAAAAATAGCTGCAAAATAATCTCTGCATTCAAGAGTTCATTTCATTAAATTTGAAATATGTTTCTTCAATACCAAGTCTCTCATCATTAAAATGGGAGACAAATGGTTGCACATCAAATCATTTGCTAAAACTATACATTCCTACTTTACTACTTGAATATCCGTTTCCTCTGCCTTGATAGAAGTACGGGATTTCCTAAGAAGAGTTTGGTAACACAGATACAGTTTAAAGGTCCCTACATATAGATATGAGCACATTTAATTAAGTGATATGTTTGGCCCTTAAATTGCAGACTGCTTTCCCTATGTAAAGTTGTAGATAGGTGCGTGGTGGAGAAAAGTAGGCTAGCCACTGTATGTTACTGAAATTATAATGCAAGAGTAAAATGAAGATATCGAAAGAGACACTATTTAAAGTTAGCATCCATACAAACAAAACAGCTGCCTCTGCTTTTTCAAATCATCAAGTTTTGATTAAACCAATTTGGAAGTAATTGCATCCTAAAGTAAACAAATATTTGCAGCCTCTGTAAATCTTTAGGTCAAGAAAGCAATGAAATATTTTGACAGGCTGAGAACATTTAACCAGAAGAGCAAGATATTATCAAGGGACTTACACCAAAACATAGTGAACTCAAAGACACAACAAAGAAATCAAGCTATCATCCTCTCGCCTGACAACTCAAGGAAGTGATGCAGTCTTAAATGTGCACAGGAAATAAAACCCTTTGAAAGGGTACATTTTTAGTTCCCTCAGGAAACACACATTAAAAAGTTGAGCAATTACCTTTCAGGTTCAAAGACACTGCTATCTGCTACCATGGCCTTTAACACATCAGCATTTGCTGTAATGAGAATAAATAGAATTCTTCAAAAACACACAGCTCTAACTTCAGAAAAACAACAAAATTAAAGGTGCTAAAAGAAATTCCAGCCAGAAGAAAGATGGCTGCATTGTCTATATCACCAAAAAGGCATGAGAGGGAATCATGCAAAAAAAGTTTACAAAATCCTATGCAATTTTCTTAACATAAGCTACTAAAATTACTGCTCATGTTGCACTGAAAGCTTTGTCCCAGTACAAGCTATGTAGCAGCCATCTGCACAGTACTCCTACACAAGATCACTGAAAATTAAAAAAAAAACCATCATTTGCTCACAGGAGTATCATCAAAATCACACTTACAGAACAATTTAAGAGAAAAAAAAACACCAAGAAAAGAAGAAAAACAGCAAGAAAAAGAAAACTTTGAGGTTTAGGCTTCATTCAGAACTCAAGGCAGGTTCAATGCTTAGGAGAACTTTAATTTATACAAATGTAAAATTAACAGAATAAACATACTATAAAACCATGCAGTCTTCTAAAGGTTGCTCTGACTGGTAAAAATATTCTGAACTAACCCAAGCACTCTTCAGGCCACTTACGTGTAGTTTTACTTTTTCTTATAGTATGTGTTTTATCATTTACTTTGTGCAGATAGCACATGAAGATATCACGTCTGAAATCCCGAGTCAGAGCAACTCTACCCTATTCTCTTTGAAAAAAACCAAGCAAAAATATGTTTAAAAAAGGAAAAAAAAAATTCAAATGCCCCAATAGTTAATATAAGATCAAAAAATGCATGAACCAAACTTACTATACAAAATTATTTTCAGATAATCAAAAAATGCCTTCACTTTGCTTGGAATCATTGCCTCCTGCAGGCGATCTCAAAGAACACACATACAAAAAGGCTATTAAATGAAAACATACAAATATGCCACACTTCTGAATATTTAAAAATATACATATACTTATTAGACACCACCACAAGGCTCATGACTTCAGTATCCCCATACTATACCTTCATTTTTCATAATGTAGTTAATAATTTGTCCTACAGTGTCACTATTCTCATGCGCAGTTTCATTCATTTCTGTACAATGAAATAAATATTTTGTCAGTATTTTGCCCTTTCAAAACAAACAAAAAATTATTTTTAAAAATAAACTATACTAAACCATCTCACCTACCCCCTCCCCCCCCAAACAAAAAAAAAAGGTAAAAAACACCAGATGATGTTATAGAAAGAAAATGACATTGGGTCTATTTTTTAAATGAAAAAAAAATAATCAGAGGATGAAGGCAAGTTTGATAGGTTAGGCCTTAGATTTTCCTCTAAGTAGTAAATTAAGGGCTTCCTTTTCTCTTTACTTCACCTTTCATCTTCTTCTCTGCAAAGCCTACAACTCTGTAAAGCAACTTACACACCTCTTTTCCTCAGAAGAAGATGCCCCTATTCACTGCCACTCACCTAGCTGTTACACCTTCCTTGAACCAATAGATTAAACAGACACACTGGTTGAGAACAAGCCCCAGGCAGTGATTGCTTAGGAACACAATGACAGATCTTTACTGCAGCAAATGACTCTTCTGTTACCACACAGGCACTGTGCACTTACTATGAACCTGCTTAGATACTATCCAGAGATGGGAGAAAGGAAGAGGCCTGGATCACTTACAGGTGACTTGGCCTTTCTATTTACCTAGCCAAATGCTGTATATAACACTCTTCTCAGGGGTGAAAAAGCAGGGGAAGATGTGAATTAGGAATCATAAGAGTACAAAAAAAAAAAAAAAAAGAAAGAAAAAAAGACAGAACAAAGGTATCTTTAAGGGAAAAAAAAAACAAGCAGCACACGTTACATAAGAAAGAATGTAGACAGTCAACCCAAAGGCACAGTTCCATAATGAAAGGGGAGATGAGAAACACAGTGCAACATGAAAAAACTAAACTTGTTAAACACAAAACTTAGACTTAAGGCTTTAAACAACAGCTTTTCACCACTCCCTGATGTTCAATGCTTTGTTCTCAGCAGCACATGGAATGCACAAGAAGGGTCTGGTGACTCCAATACACACACTCACAAACAAATATGCTGGATACTTCATGAGCTCTTTAACTCTACTTTAAAGGACTCATGCGGGAAGGTGGAAGACTGGCAAAGACCAAAAACCAACAGACACGATGGTAATAAAAATATTTCTCTTAATATTGTATGATATTTAATCTAGACAGCGAAATGACAGAAAGCTCACAAAAAGTTAATGCCATATTGGCTGCAGTGTTTCAAAAAAAAAGTAGAAATATGATTTTAGACATGTTGATTACCTATTTTTTCATCAGGCTTTTCCTCTTCCTCTACTTCTTCAGCCTCTGTTGTGCAACGATACCCTTTTTTCTTAAGGACATGACAGATGAGGATCCCCAACAGACCCATAATGAAGAAAACAGGCACCAATACAAAGGCAACATACTCTAGGTGCTCAGGCTTGTTATTGCCAGTTGTCACAGTAGTTGTTGGTAAATCATGGCTTGCCAAGGCCTGTACATCACCTACATAATAGAATACACAGAGTTTATGCCTGTAACAGTCAGTAGCTTCTCTGCATAAAATGATTACAATTACCAATCATGTATTAAAAACTCCCCCATCATATTGAAGAAATATTGTGTGGAAGAACAAACAGCATTCCAGCCTTAACACTTCCAATCTCAACATGAGGGCCAGCGTATTTCACAGAAAACTAAACACCACAAGTGCTCCTTCTCATCAGTGAGGGGAACTTCATACAATTCCTGAAGTCCTATCTTTATGCAAAACAGATAAAAAAAGCATGGGCTATTTCCTAATATATCCTAGTACAGGATTTAGCATTGATGAAAGGATCAGACTTCTTGAATTTTTTGTGGCAACGAGATTAGAAAACTACATCAGATTCCAACTAAGTCCAACTGTTCAGTTAAATCCAAAAATGTTTGCATACTCAGAACTCCTTCTGAGTCTCTGAAGTTTATGCATACACACTATACACAATAAAGATTTACATAATAACCACCAAATATACAAAAACATTCCTGCCTTTCTACTCTTTTTTTTTTTTTTTGAGTAGGAAAGAATGGCAACAAAATAAGATGAGTAAAATTCTAATGGATTTTAACATATTTTCAACCTACTTGCATTAAAACAGAGATGGTAATTCATAATGTTGCTACTAAATGGGTTAAAGGAAGGAAGATTCATCAGAAAGCCAATTGCATGATAGTGAAACTTTCACAACAGAAATATCCAAAGCCAACTAACTCCTCCCTCTGAAAATAAAAAAGAAAAACAAACAAACAAAAACCCACACTTAAGCATCTCCAGAAATTTGCAGAAAGACCATTACTTCAAAATCACCTCTACTGTGCCAGCTCTATAAGAAATAAAATAAAAGCATTATGTATTTATCTTAATCAATTTGCTACACAACAGTGGGAATGCAGAAAACTAAAGGAAATGACAGAAAACATCTGAATACTTCTGGAGGCTGAATTAACTCTAATGTTAAAATTAAACCCCAGGATGTTTGCTTGGGACAGAGCCAGATGGCCTAGCCTGCATACAAACCCAAAAAAGAAAGCTATTCATTCTTACAAGAAAGGCCAGCGATGCTACACATAACTGTATGTAGAAATTATTAGGTATGTAATTTTCAGTAGCTTTAAACTGTACCTGGGCAGGACAGTTGAGCAACAGAAGAGCTGAACAAGCTAACACTTAAAAACTGCAACTGTTTTATACTACAGGGAAGTAAAAGACAAGAAAAGGATAAACAGAAATCACACCACTGAGGTGATCATTACTACTCAAGATACCTAACAGGACAGATTAGAAGGGCCACAAGATGAATCCGACTCATCGTGTTTCCTATGTCTCTTTGTGAGAAAAGCAGCATTATCCTAAGAAATCTCCTCCTGACTTTCCTCTGTGACCGTGGCAGGTAACATCTATTTCAAACCCAGAGAGCAAATGCTTCCAGCCATTCAAGCTGTGGCTCCTCACAGTTTCTCCAGACATAAAGCTGCTTCACAAGGTCCCTCCTACCCTCAGTTCTATGCTCCTCCACTGACTTTGCTCCGACAGGCCATGTATACAATGTAATACAAGAACAAGACTTGCCTGGATATGAGCAATACATTTCATGTCCCAAATCACAGCTGCATCACTCGTTTTATGACTGTTCTCCTTCCTCTGAGGCATGTTACACTTACTAGCAGAATAGTGACAGTTACCCCATTCTCATGTGTTGCTTCACACAGGATTCTACTGAAAGTTCAGTCCTTCCTTGAGTCAAGCCAATACTTAGCAAAATCAGTTTGCTGTGGTGTTTCTCCTGTCCTGATGTTCTCATACAGCTGTGCAGACTCAGCCCACATATCAAAATTACCTGAAGATGCACTCTAAATACAGACATTTAGGAGCAATACTTGGCATGTTTAAAATGCTGCTTAAACTACAAACCACAGATTACATTCATGCTAACTTAGATCACCTGTAGCTTTGTCTGCTTAAGAGTATGTTTTAACTACTGATCTTAAGTATTCTCTGCCCTTAACTAAAATTTTACTAAAAGTAAAATACAAAAACAGTCAGCCTCAGTCAAGAACTTTTCTTTTATTCTGGTTCATCATTACTCAGACACAAAGGCCAAGTTGTTCTACTTTCCATCTACACAATGGCTCAAAAATATATTTCAAAACCTTAAAGAAATAGAATAAAGGAGGAAAAAATGTTGATCTAGTGAGGAAAACAGAAAAGAAAAACATCCTTCCTCATATTACAATTTTTATAAGCCTGAGTCAGATCTATTAACATTCTAGTTAGACACTGTCTTTGCTCCATGTTAGCAAGGTAATGATTAATCACAAATAAATGAATAAGAATTCTAAGACTACAGTATCTTGAAGGCTGTAGTAATAATGAGGCTGGAGTGAACCACACACACAAAGGTACTGCTCTTTAGCAAACCTTTTCCCCCTTAAGTTTCACAGAAAATAGAGACTGGAACACGTCAGCAAGGCCATCCTGCTCCACGCTGCTGTCCTAGAGCAAGATTAGCTGTTCCTAGACAACTATTTGCAGCACGGAGCTAAAGATCCTGCAAAGGCAACAGCCTGTCCCCCCTGCATACTGTTGTTTCTTTTTTCTTTGCATATGGAGGATGAGAACAATTCTTTTGTTAGTAACTATTTGCCACATAAACAGACTTTGCTCATACCAAGCTTCAGAATTACTTGGTTTTAGCAGTATGAGAAGATTTCATTTAGCATGATCACTACAACTTCTCTGATGGAGCTCCAATCAGCTCAAGGCTTCGCCTTAAGGAGTGATCTAAATAGGTAATTCTCAAACTTTCCACAGAGCAAAGCAAAATCTTGATTTAATATCGCTTAAAGAACAACTCAGATGGTTGAAAATGAAATATTTTCAGTAACAAAGATTGTATCTGTTTAGTTGTTACATAAGCAATGTAAAATTCATCATTAAAATAATGTATTGTCTTTATTTTTCTAAATCTCCCATACTAAACTTATGTATAATGAACATCTAATGGATTGTTTTAAGCACATTCCAGTTATTGTATTGTTTAATCTACAGCAAGAAGCCCATAAACAATGACGTAATCTCTGTTCTGCTGATAAAGAATCCCATTTTGTTATGCCAGATTTTGTCTATTAAGCCCATGCCATTTATTTCTTACGGCATGCCTTTTAAAGAGCTTTGTTTATATTCCATGAATTTGATTGTTCTAGCAATCAATCTACTATGTATGCAATTATTTATATTTACTATCTTATCCTTGTAGTTCAAAAAGTTGCATGATCATATTTCCTGCTTTCAGGCATGAAAATGAAATATAGCTTTCTATCTCAGTATACAGAAACAAACTACTGTTGGCCTTGAAGTTAACTCAATTGTTAAATAAATCAAGTACAATCAATGTGCAACCTATTTAAGTACAGTACAAGACAAATGAAGCATTCAGTTAAGATGTAGAATCTGCTCAGACACCTCAGCTAAGGACAGCTGTAAACGTCTCAGTAGCAGCATTATCTTCAGCACTTCTCTCTCTGTTCTTTCTCATGCCAGTTCACTCATCCACAGTAAAGGAGGAATCACTCAAAGTTCAAAATAATTTAAACAAAAAAATGACTTGCTTAGCTGTTTTCTGATAGTTTTTCTTTCTTTAATGCCTGGACTGCTTCTTATTCAGTTTACTATGTGGCCATAGGAATTATTTACAGGTGAAATGAAAGGCTGACATAAGCTGGCAATGCCACGAAGAGAAATCAGCAGGCAATTCCCACTTCAGCTCACCTTCCAAGGGAACAGCAGCTGCCTCCACAGCCAGTGCTTCATCTTTTCCTAACCTTGACACAAGTATACTTACACTGCATCAAACTATGAGACATTCTACCTCCAGGAGAAGCCGAAACTGTGTGTTTAACACTGAATCACAGCTACGACAAGAGGTTTAAATCAAAGTTTGCATCCCTGTCTTACCACTAAGGTGGTAGCTATAGAGGAGACCAGAGCAAACTATAGACAAGGCACAGGTTAAACAGGGTGTTTTCCAGAGGAAAGAGCAAGTGAAGGCAACCTGCTGCCTAACATTTGTTTAACTTACTGTTAAAGAGAATGGTACTTTGGGGAACATCCATGAACTGAACAACGGGAAAAGAAAAAGCTATCATTTAAGAGGAACATTCAATACGTTCAGTTCTCCTTCACTTTTAGCTACCCTGTAGTAAACGGAACCTACAAACAAGTGAAATAAGCAGGAAGTCCAATGAGACAGAGGAAGTCACATAATAAAAGAAGATGACAACTATGGAAACTAGCAGCGGTGCTACCAATTGCCCTAGAGGTTGTTTAAGGTCTGCTGTAAGGAACAAACTTCAAAACTTTCATTAGATTTGTCAACAGCAGAATCTCAAACAAGATATCAGCCACATGGCTCACAAAAGCACAGCACAGACCTCTGAGGCTGGCAGAGATCTCTGCATCCTTACTACCCAACATCACATTCAAACCCATAAACCTGCAAATCTTTCACAGCACCTCAAAGTGGAGCCTGCTGGAGCCCTTACACTAGAAACTGAGGCTTTGACTCACTGAAGTTACCACAAAATTTATGATGACATCAAGAGTACATCCTGCAGTAGGTCTGGAAAGAAAGCCTTCTCTGAACTTTGAGCATTATGTCTCTGCCATGATGAGTTCCCTCCCAGTTACATGCTACATCAACACCGTTTCAACAAGCTGACCACAAAAAATTGTGCACAGGCTTCCATGACAGCTGGTGGGAAGGGCACAGAGGAGATACCTTCTAAGCACAGACAGGTCCTATTAACAGCAAACTATAGCTAAAAGCAGCAGCGTATAATGCGTGTAACCCTCAGCAATTCAAAACCATTGTGATTCACGCAGTCCCAAATGAAGCTTAAACCTCATCTTGTCAGTTGCCCTGTCTGTCTGGGTAATCACATCATGAAGGCATCTGGAATGATTAAGACCTCAAAGACAAAAAAAAAAAAAAAAAGATAAAAATATCAACAGCAGCTCAGTCCCACTGAAAAAAAAAAAGAATAAATAGCACTATGTACAGCAGTGAGAGAGACTCGGCCTTTTCCTTGTACATGAAAGTAGATGCAGCTGAGGAAACAGGTCAGAATCTCACACTTCACTGCTAATCAGCATTACAGTACTTCGCACACTTAACATCAAATTTCAGCTTTCAAAAACAGAATGCATTCCATGCAATTAACAAAGAGCACTTAATCCATTTGGCTGTCTAAGAATAAAGAATCCCTACTGGACACATCAGATGTTTGAGACTATTCCATATCATTAGAAAATTCTCAAGTGCCAGCAGCATTAAAGCGATGCTACGAAACACATAAAATCAACAGTTCTGTGCAAACATTCACACTAGTTGAAATCAGCTAAAGATTTTTAACTAAAACCAGCATATCCTCTGTGTGATTATATAGCAGAAAGCATTTGGCAGACCTCAGGAAGAAGGAAAAAGAAACAGTGTTATCTTGTAGTTTTTGCATTTCCTGTTACATTTTGCAACTGTTTGCTTTCAAAAGTGCACCTGATGCACACCATGAAATCACAGGTATCAGTACTATGTCCAAGTACTTGGCATTTCAGCTCCCCTGGAAAAGTGCTCAGTGAAATAAACCTGGGTATGAACATTTCAAGAGTACCTACAAGTCTACACACAGCCATCCTGCAGCTTACTAAAACACCTTTGGGCATTTTCTTCCAGATGCCAGTAGCAAACTGCACAGCCATCCCAACAGACTGAGGAACATGCAACAATATGCCAAAATAGCAACTATGGAAGAGCAATCTAATATATATATACATATATATTAAACCTTTCATGAAAGCTTATTCAGAGAGGAGGAGGAAAATGTAGTCAGGCTCAAGTAGAGAAGGAACATCTGCAATCCTTCTCCTCTCTTACATCTGCCACAGAACATCTGAAAAAAGTGTTCAGGCCATGCAGAGCCAATTAGCAATCAACACAGATCTGAACTCCACATTGGCTGTTTTTTCAGTGCCTCTGATTGGTTGAATTTGAGAAGAAAAAGAGTGATAATGACAACATATATAGCACTGTTCTACAGGTCTCAGTTGTGCCTACTGGTACTTCTTTCTGCTCTCCTGAAGAGAAGGAATGAGCGAGATGACAAGGCTTTCACGCCTCCTGCTTTCAGAGCAAAACAGCAGGTGGTGGACACCTCAAACCATTTCTAATCAAGCTGACATGTACCAAGCACTAATCACAGACTTACAAAGGGAGTACAGAAAGACTCCAAAGTATTTTGTGCCTAATTTCACGCTAGTAATCATGGCTGTGCTGTGTGCACTCACACAAGCCATACGCCCTCAGCCATGCCCTGTCACACAGGTGTAATGTGCAGCCACCGGCACCCAGGAGCGCCTAGCAGCGAGTTTATGTGTGACAGTTAGCACTTCAGACAGCACAGGCAGCAGGAGGCATTTGGCTCTGGGATTACCAGTACCACAACGTCAGGGCTTAGGTACAAACAGAGAGACTCACTGGGAAGTTACGCGAGCAGCGCTCGGAGCACTTAAGGGTTACAGCAAACAGGGTTTCTAAAACCTAAACACAAAACCAAGTTTAACCTCACAGCGGACATCCAAGTAGAAGCAGTTCCTCGAATCATTTATACTCCGTGAGTCACTCACCCACTCCGGCTCTAAGTAAAAGTAACTAGAGAACGGTTACGAGAAGCACAGCTCACCGTATAGCTTTTCCAAACCCAGCCCACGGCCACGCCAGACCCAACAGCCGCACGGCGGCGGGAGCTGTCGCGACACGAAGGGCCGCGCCGCCCCCGGAGCTCCGCGCTCCGGCACAGCGGGCAGCGCCGCGCCGTGCGCCGCGGCCAAGAGCTCCGAGCCGGGGGCAGGCGGAGCCCCAGCCGCCTCCCGCCCAACGCAGGCCCGCCGCGGAGAGCGGACGACCCCCGCGGAGAAGCGGCGGAGGCGCCCGGGAAGCAGAAGGGTCCCGGCTCGTCGTTCCACTCACCGACATCGGAGCGGTTCCGCAGCCAGGCGGCCGTCGGGCCAAGCGACGGAGCGATCGGCGGGATCCCGCTCGTTGCCGGCGGAGCCATACCCGGCACCTCCTCGCGCCGCCTCCGCGCTGGCAGCCCCGCTGCCGCCCGGCCCAACCCACCGGCGGCGGGGCGCGCCCTGCCCGCACGGCGACTGCGCGGAGCCGGCCCGGGGCGGTGCTGAGCGCGGGGAGAGGAGCTGTGCACCCTTGGCTTGGTGTTAGAGAAGGAGAAGGCGTTTCTTGTGCGCTCCTGTGGCAAATTTGTGAAGTTCGCATTAGCATTGAATGCAGAAGCATTAGCGCGGGTGATGGAGCACAGGCGGTGGAATTTTCCCCGTTGGACATGTGTCTGGGCACACTGCTCTGGTGTTCTGGCCGGAGCTGGAGGTCCCTTGCAACCTCAGCCGTGCTGTGATGGTATTGCGAGCCCGAGAACGGGATGGCTTTGTAAGCACAGCTGACAACTGTAGTGCTCCGCAGTGCCTCACCCTGGAATTCCAATGACAGGACCCAGAGGGGGGCATGATAGAGACAGGGCTGATTCAGAGCACGGCGTTGGACTTAGCAGCCCCTAAGGCACGCGGACTGCTCTCACCCAGCTTACTTCACGTGGGTTGAGCACTGAACTGGCTCCCAGACGCCGGGTGCTGCACCGAGCCTCTCTCAAGGGCTGGCTGAGGTGCGTCTTGGTCAAGACAAGTGAGTTCTGCAGCAGCATGAGGTGGCTTCTGCCACTCTACCGTCCCTAGAGGACCCTCACTGCCAGGGCACGGCCCAAATGCCGAGGAGATCTGTGGGGACAGCTGTTCTGTGCAAGGAGCTACCCACAGCCAGGGGGAGCAGCGTTTGTTGGCAGAACTGGGTTGAAGCTGGGTAGTGTAACCTTGGGGCAGTACGTGACACACAGGGCCACATGGCTTTACGGAAAATGCCATTGCAGCATTCACACTGGGTCTTGCAAATAGTCACCGCCTCCATGCTACTTCATTAATTAGCGCTGAGCTCACACATAAGCCACTCTCACACTTACCCTTTTGCCTCTTCCCATCCACAGAGCCTCAATGTTGTACTTGTATTCCTACACACCTCAACTCCAGCATAGGTTTACATCCTGGTAAGCCAGCCCAGGTGTTCAGGCCTTGGCATCTGTAACTGGACTTCTCTGCTGCCATGGGAGAAGCGTAAGTAGAATCGCATATTGTATTCTTGTATCAAGGCAGGAGCAATTACAGCTTCCCATCAGTTCCAGATACACTACTCCAAGTTATCATGATCTAAATTATTTATTTACTTGCTCTTACTCAATTTAGAGAGATGACATTGAAATAATTATAAAGCCACTCACATTCTTGAGTGATTTGTTCATCTAGTACCAGTAATTTGTTCAAAAATATCATTATTAGCCATTGGCTAGAGCTATTCTCTGCTGGACCCAGCACACCAGTTTGCCACCTCCTTGTCTAGCCAGCTCACTTAATAACTTTTCTTCATCTTATTTTATGGTAAAGAAAATACACAGAAAAATGTGTTCTTAAAAATGGTATATTTGTACCATTTGTGTACTTGGATAGAGTGCACTGAAACTGCAGCTCTGGAAATAACCAGTTTTAACCTTTTTGCTGTGTGCTTGATGGTCAGCTCTATTCATGGTACAAACTGTAGCCTCTATTTGTATATAAGTCTTTTTCAGACGTGGAAAAAGATCAGGATGATTTAACACCCAAGATAAACATGTTGACAAGCAAAAATAAAAACAACTGCCTCTTTTCCTTCTTTGGTAACAAGGGAAAAGTGCCTTTCCAGAGATAAGCACTTTCTGAGTCTAGCAAGAGAACACTATTGATTGTTTAGATACTTGTTTAGATACCCATTTTTAGCATCTATTAAAGTGATTTTACAATTCTTTCCAGAATTCAAGGCTGAATGCTACATTTGTTTCTAACTGCAGCTGAATTTGACTGCTGTTTGTCTGTTATCAGCATTAGGAAGGGCAATAAGCAGCCCTAAGAACATACTCAGCAGAGACAGTTATGACATAGATAATAAAACATTAAAGCTTAATTTAAAAAGCAAACAACAAAAAAAACCTACAACTGTGGAACATAGTACCTAAGCTGCATTAGCAGACATTGCTGATTTTCTTTTTGCAAGTACCAAATCAAATGCTCAACCTGAAGAAGTTCAAGAATTTCTTACTTGAACAATTTGTTTGGTATTGATTTATTTATTGACAAAGAAAACTATCAGGAGTTAACAAAAGTGTCCATTTCAACAGAAAGGGAAATCAAACATAGGAAAACCTCTTTGACCTTCACAGGTTTCCTACAGAAAGTATTTCTCTTCACCTGAGCAGCTTCTTCTCTGTCTCTTCAATTGTAATTTTCTATTTTTTGAGGAACAGTTCTCTTTCAACTGCACCTCCCAATGGAGACAGGACTGAGATGTTTTCCTGCATGCAGGTTATCTCCAAATCCAGCAGGATTTCTGAACCACATCTGCCTCTGTGATGCAAGCAATCCAAAGAAGAACATTCTTGCAGGTTCTCCCTCTGAATTCTCTGACTTCAGAAGCATTGGTTGAATTTTTATTTTTTTGACTGATTATGGAAATAACCTCAATTTACTACATAGCCCACAAACAGTGAATTGGCATAATTTCCAAGACAGCAACTTCTTACCCTTCTTCACACACTGGAACAAACCCCTTTGGTCATAGGGGACCTCATACTTCACCACTAGAAGATCTGTGAAACCACCTGCAAGCTCTTAGAGAAAATAATAAACCACATTAAAAACACTATAAACCACAAACTTTCCTGAACAGATTCAAAACTAAGTTGCAGTAAGCTTTGATTAACTCAGTTTACGTCAGCTGCTTCCTCAAGATTTCTAAAACAAATCTGCAGTTTGTTTCTATTATTAGATAAAGCAGTGATTTGGATAAAGTAACTTCTTTTTCTCATGCAAAGCTGTCAAGGAATATTCTCAAAACAGCCTTTGGCTTGGCCTACTACTAGTTGCTGACACCACTTAGAAAACATTTAATAATCTTATTCTTTTTTTTTCTGCCAGTACAAGTTACTACTTGTTTCTGAACTACCATTGGAAACCCCCACTATTGTTACTGGAAATCTGAAAAATATGTGACTTTCCTTGTCCATTATAGTTAGAACTAAGAGAAAAGTAAATTTTACTTGATATTTCTCTTATGGTTTTTATTTCAGTCACACATTAACATTAAATTAAACGTTCCTGAATAATTGCTCTGTTAATTAGCTTTTTTCATTACTGTTTCATTATTGACTTTTGTTTTTGGAAGATTTTTTTTTAATATAATATATCAGAGCAGGACAGACAACTCTGCAAGAGTTAGAGGAAAAAAAGACATCTGCAGCAGTACATAAAAGACAGAAATGATCACCTTCACAACTTAAGCTACATGATCTTAAACTTCAAAACAAGGAAAATTTATATATATTGGAAACATCATCAAGCCCTTTTACTTGACTTAACTTTTTTCTTCACTTAATAATGATTAGAGTGCAAACCCCACAACTGTGTAATCCTACAGTATCTATTTCTAAAGATTACTTATACACAAGTATTTCAGCATAAAATTAACCAGTGTTAGTATGAGTGAAGCTTAAACACAGTAAATACCATTTGAAATGTAAATTATATGTATTCATACACAAGCGTATTTGAGTCAGTTTTCTAATAGTTCTTTTCAACCTCCTCACATATACCAAAAAGAGTTCCTTATACGTACCACCCACACACACAAGGGAAAACTACTTCTAAAACTTTTTAAAGGCACATCCAACTGCTAGCAGTATTTAAAACACCCAAGTACATTACTGTAGCTGAAATGCTAAGTCACAGCCTGAAATTATGATTGAGCACCTGGCAGGAGGGCAGGGCTAACCCAGGGGAGCTCAGGAGCATGCAATGCACCTGATTGACCAGAAGCGATGCAGCCAGGGTCCACTCCTTCCCAGACCTCATTTAGGGGTTGGCAGCAGAGGCAATCATATCTTGTGTAAGATGTTCATGTTCCTGAGGTCTTCTAAAAGTAAGTAGGTTTTTTTTTTAGCTGTTTTTGTTGCTTTTGCGTCTGTAGCTGCTGTATTTGAGCATATCTCCATTTATTATAGCCTAGAAATTTGCTACTGTGTTGTTGTTGCTAGCTTTTTCATTGTGTTACAGCACTGTGGTTAAAGAGGCGCTTTTTGGTAGCAGTAACTCAACTGATATTCTTTTACTTTGTAGACCAGGGTTAGTAAAATATTAATATGGCCTTGTTAATATTAGGAACAGTGATGGTGGCAAGAAAGCAAAGTGATTTCATGAGCTGGGCTGTAGGCACTCATAAAACTTATGTTTAAATATTTCTTTTTCTGGTAGGCTTTCTGTAGATCTAGAAGCTCAATTCCTCCTTTGTATAATAGCAATTACAAATTTTTGCAGAATTGAGCTTACTTCTCAATATGCTTGTCCAAATATGAAGACAAGGTGATCTTAAGCATTTATTTATGAGAAGTTATTAAAAATAGAAAAAACAAAAAGCAAAACAATACTTAATAATTTAAAACAAAGTATCTGAACTCCAGCATATCTTATAGTGGAAGAAATGCCTCTAGCTCAAGGCAGTTCAACAAACTGTTAGTCAGGAAAAAGTTGTAACCAGCAAGCTAAATGAAACTCTCTCCCATCTGCACAGTGCTCTGTACTTTGTCCTGAATGCTATTGTATTTACTGAGGGAAGTAAGTGTATTTCTGAAAGGTACTGCCTCGTGTGGAAAAAGAAGCTTCTAAAGTCAGTAGAACTGTAAAAATAATATGGTTCTACTCTCAAGTTCTAAACTTAATACAGAGTAACTTGTCAATTTCCACACTTTTTTCCTGTCAGGTTGGGAAAACATTAGTAAGCAGAATATTTGGGCACTGTTTTTCTAGGTGTGACCTCTATTTTGTGATCCTGTCCCCCTAATAAAATTAAATCACATTAGATTGTGGCTGTCACTATTCAAGACAATAGTTTAACCTCTAGAATTTTGATTTAGTCAGGACCGACTTCCCTTTGTTTGTTCTGGATCTCCCTGATTGGAGTGAAATTCTATTCTTTGGACTAGAGAGATTAGAAAAAGTCTTGGTTCTGGAGCCAAATAATTAAGCTACTTAATTAAGCTGCTGAAGTCTGTGAAGATGGCAGTAAAGCTACAGACATTGTCCCAAGAATAGAGGTAGTACTTTATAATCCTCTGCGTGTGGATTAACCAACTGTTGAGAACAAGAAATGGAACCTAGCACATCCCTCCAGGATGCCAACCTGTAACATCAGAGCAATTATGGTAGGGAATAAGGAGGGTGGTGGTGCAATTAGCTTTAACTCTTTAAACTGTTGTGGTTGTTTCTTGTTATGAAGAATGTTATTATGAATTATGTTTCTTGAGATACTGGATCCTGTTGATACTTGATAGGTGTTCCCAGGCGGATCCTGACAGTTGATGCTCTCCTCAGGGGACTAAAGGCAAGAATGTTGATGTTCCTGATTCTGATCAGGTGTGGGCATGATTTAGTATCAGCTAGTTCTAATCATCAAAACAGATGTGCTTTCAAATACTTGGGGCTTCAAGTTTATGGGCTCTACTGCGGATCTTAGCTCAGGAGCCTCCTGGATGTTGGTAGGGTGTAAGGATTTCCATGTTATTGTTAGACCAGTCTCCTGGAACATAGGTAAAATGAGGAGCCTGGGGAAGTACTAAAGGAAGAGCTGAGTATGACCAAGTCTATCTTAAGCTGAAAGAAGTTGTGAAAGAAGCCTGTTGGTTTGGAATGCTGTGGAGAACCATGTTATTCAGCATACAAGGTAGTGTGGCTTGCTTGGTGTGTGTGTGGTAGAGGCAGAAATGGAAGTAGTCTACAGAGTAGACCATATCCCCACAGAGGGCAGCTTTTTCTTTGGTTTTCCACTGATATGGTTAAGGAATTTTTTTTACACAACAGATAGCAGTCATATGATTACTTTTACTTACTATATTAAGGTTTTGTATTGTGATGTTTATTTTAAGGAAATGAAGGCTGAAACAAAGGCCTATAGTAATGAAACAGCAATCCACTGCTTCATATTCCACGCTGTTAAATTTTGATGAGTTATCTTAACATGTCAGAGCTGAACAATAGTCATTGGGGAACTTAATGGTGGGTGGTAAACCAAGGAAGTCTGGTAGACTTACATGAAGTCATGAGGTGTGGAAGAGTTAGTTTAACTAATGATGATATTAGAATTCATTCATATTATGAATTCACATTCATACATCCACATGCCTAAAGCAATATTTCAAGTTGCCTTAGCTTTGAGACTTGATTATCAATAACCTTCTGTAGATTATCTAAGTCACAAAATTCAGGCTACAGACATAAGGCTTGTAAACTAGTATGCAGATGCTAAACAGATATTTGTGCTGTATTTGCTCCTCAAGATTTAGGACTCTGGCTTGTAGCCTGTGTTTAAGCTTCACTATATACTAGCCAGCCACTTCTGTAGATTTCTTAATCTTAAAACTAGAAACTGCTTTCTTAATAATTAGTCACTTGGAAGTAACATTTTTCAGAAACTGAGGAGTTACAAACTTTATTTCCTGAAAGAAAATAGAATGTGGCCCTCCAAGAAAGGTCCTGCAGAAAAATTGTAAGTGCTTCAATTGTTAGCTTAGAGGCTCACTTCTTCATAGAACATGCTAGTTTAATTTGAGCATGCTGGCTGTACAGCTGGAGTACTACATTCCCTCAAAATAATACTGAGGCTGTAACTATTAGAGAAAAATATGCTACAATGGTGATTTTCCAAGTATTTTCATGGCATGAAAGTCTGGAAGGTGTTGGCTTGATATGATTTGACTTCTCATTTTTAGTTGACTGAACTAACAGCTCCACATTTCATCTCTTTAAGCATGCTTAAATAGTATGGGTCAAATTCCACAGCTAAGTAAACAATCACTAAATTGAAGTGTCTTAGTATGCTGTGGATCGCCTCTATTTCTTCCAACGATTCAGGACTATGCTCTGCTTTATGCAAATAGGCTCTATCAAGTCTGCATTCCAGGAGCTCTCTTGGAAGCTAGTTCAGGTGTAGATCTGCTGAGATAAGCTTCAAATCTTGCTAGGCCTGTTTATTTCACTGCTTTTTATGTAAGGTAAGAAGCCACATGCAAATCAAAAGCTGTACAGAGAGGGAATAGATTTAATCTGAATACCAGTACATTGTTTACAACAATTTATCTATTTATATGTATAATCCCTGGTAGCTCATCAATCCCTTACTGCCAGAAAATATGCACAATTAGAAATATAAAAGCTGGAATGCAGCAAGATGTGTGATGGGCATAGTTGTATGGATGCTTATTAAATACAATACAATAGGTATTATTTTGGTTCTTTTCTGTCAGAAAGTGTTATGAATACTGGTTCTTTATCTTGCCTCCAAGCCCAGCTGTGCAGTAATCTTCAGAGCAGGGCAGCATCTTGCAGTAACTCTTATGCTGCTTCTCTGACATTTCATTGGGAGTGTCAAAAGCAAAATCAAATCTTTAATTGAGGAGCTGCTACCTGGAGCTGAGATGAGAAGTCTCAGATAAGTAAAATAGGAAAGGAATGTACGGTAATGTAATATGAAAAACGCTTCACTTGCCACATGAGAGAAGAGGCCAATCCCCAGTTTTGAAGATTCTTGGGGATTTGAGGGATGGATGGTAGTAGTAGATGCAAATGGTTCATAGTCTAGTGAGAATTTCTCTGTGGAAGAAATGAGGTCCCAAGGCTTGTCAGGAAATGCTTCCTGACTGAGAGGACAATAAATTTTTTGGCAGCTTTTTTTCTTTTGTATCAGGGTAAATCTGAGGTGTGAGTAAGAATATTTTAACAGTTCATAAAAAGAATAGTGTTTCTGAAAGCTCTAAAAATATAAAATATGTAATTCTGGGAGTCCACGCTTCTTTGTAATGTTTGTAGAAAATCTTCTGGTTATTTTGTTTAATAAAATTAGGATTTTCATTTGGGACAGGAAAAAAAGGAATCAGAAAACAACTAGTGGCAAAAGCCATCAGGAGTGCTGACAGTGGTTCTGGGGGAAAAGAAGAAGGATCAGCAGGCAAAATGGATTGTGCTGCTGTGTTGTCTTGAGGTTGTGGAGTCTCCTCTGAAGGTGTTCAAGACCCACCTGGACACCTACCTGTGCAGCCTGGTCTAGGGAGCTGCTTTGGCAATGGGGTTGGACTTGGTCTCTAGAGGTCCCTTTCAACCCCTACAATTCTGTAGTACTGTGATCTTGTTATGATAAGAATGATCCTGGTGCCTTAGACCAAAAATCATCTGCCTGAATGTTCTCTGGTTAAATTAGTATCACTGTAGAGTTCATTTATCTTCAATTTTTTAAAGCATGGCAATATAGGGGCTTCAAAAACTCTTAGATGCACTCTGTTAGTGGCAGACTGTGTGGAAGAGAAACAAATGGGATGTGTTATCAAACAAGAGCAATAAGAGGAACAGCTCATCTTCTGCCTCATGTAGAGTTCGTGCTATTCTTTGTTGTCTTGGTTACTCTGCCACATCACTTATTCTTACCACAAGATTTAAGATTAATGTCTTTCAGATGCTTTTAAAAGATGCATAATGATTAATGTAAAAGATGTCTTGAAGTTGAATTTGGTCACAACATGCCCTGTACATACAGCAAGTTAACTGTCATTAATACAAGAACAATATTTAATCCATTCTTCTGTGGGAAAGTGATTCACTAGAACTGTATTAGTGCTGAAATTGATATAATGCATTATGTATGTAACATATATTATGATTTTTTATATAATGGTTTAATGTTTTATCTTATGTATTTAATAAATTGCACTATATCAATTATAGTTATTATAATGTAATTATATATTACCATGTGAAATATGTTGGGTAAAAGTCACAGGTTCTTATATTGCTCCTCAGGGAACATACAAGTAGAAAATGGTACAAGATGTTTTCTTTCCTAAGGATTCTTTTGACCTTTGTTCAGGCCTCTTAAGGTAAACATTTAAATTATTCCTGAGCACCTCTCAAGAGTATTAATTAAACAAAAGGTTTTGTATCTATAAATGTTTGGTAGTACATCATAAACAGAAGCCATCTTTAGGATTTCCACCTGATGTTTATGAAGTGTAATCTTGTCTGAGCTGCTGAGGTCCTTCAGTAAAGGCAAGAAGCTCCTGCTGAATTGTGTTCTTTAAATTCAAAATATTTTGACTGGAAGAAATAATAAAGACTTTTTTCCTAATGGTATTTGTCCTTACACAATATTAACAACAGTGCAAACCAAAATAGCATTGCTGCAAAAGGTCACGTCCTTCCCTTAATTCTTCCATGCAAGGGATTCTGATGATGTTTGCTTTTAAAGTAAGAAGTGCTCTTTTTTTTGAAATAAGTCAAATTCAAATGCCGGGGTAAGTTTTGCTGAGAGTAAATATTGCAGGGTAACAGCCTGCAAACTCAGCATTGGTTCCTCCTGCTACATCCTTCCCTACTCTCTCTGCTGGAGAGGCTGTTGCATGGTGCAGGTGGGCCTGGGAGCAGGAGGCAGACTCAAAATTACTGGGGTACTAGCTAAGATCTGAGAGGTGCTCCTGAAGTTTGCATTGTTATAGGCTCTGATTTGCCTTCAAAATAAACACGGCTCCTTATTCTGCTTTTCACCTAACATCTAGCAGATGAGTAAAAGTAATTTGACTGATTTCTCTATTAGAAGACTGCTGATAAATTTGGTGATATGTGGGGGACTGTTGATAGTATCAGCTGAAGAATAGCCTGGGGATGTGATTACAGTAACGGCAGCAAAAGCTGATTAATTGGCATGTTGTTAGTAGTCATCATCACCCCAGCTGATGTGGAAACACATCGAAGTCACAGCATTATGATGCTTGGGGGAACCCAGGAGGAGAGTGGGTGGGAACTAAACTCAGTCAAATGAAACTAGGAGTTTTCTGAAGCAGGGTGCTTTGCTTCAGGAGAAATGCTGGCTGCATGTTTGTCTTGCAAAAAAAAAAGTACAGTTTGGTTCAAGTTGTGACCTCCAGAAAGAGCTGGGAAAGTTCTGGTTCTTACAGAGGAGATTTGACCACAGTTTCCTAAGGTAGGCAGTATGTTGTGAAGGCTGGGCATCAAGAATCAGTTCAGCTGAGTACTGCAGAGGAAGGAACTGTGTTCCTTAAAATAGGAACATGGATTTATTTATAGCTGAAAGGTTAGAGCTCCATATAGTCATGCAAGGGGCTTGTGGTATAATCAGCTGAGGAAATACTGAAATAATCCTTGCTTGTCAAACTGAGAACTGCTTACAATCTTTCTGAGCAATGTTAGGTAGCAGTGTTTTCAGACTGAGGGTGTTCAATGTGGGGAGAGAACAGATTACTTTTGCTCCTTTGCATGTTTTCTGTGTTGTTTTTTTCCCTGTTGTGCAAGTAGGTGAAGTTTAACTTGCTAACTGTTTCAGTGTTCTAAGTGAACTTCCAGTGCATGATTAGGAGAAAATTCTTACTTTAGTAAGTAACTCTGTGGAAAAGTGCCCTATTGACCGCTGGAATTTGGTTTCATTCAGTCCTTGTCTTTCTTCCACCATCTTTTTCTACTTTCTGACTTCTGTATGTTTATATCAATGGCTGCACTAATGTCTACACCTGCAAATATCTCTAATGATGGAGAGAGGTTTTTGTTTATGCTATGGACGATGCACCTTCCTTTTTTTAGCGAATAAAAATTCTCCTCTTGTTTGGCAGTGATGTTGACTGTGTAATTGTTACCTTAGTTCTGGCTGACCTGCCAGGAACCTGCAAGCCAATGTGGCAATTCAAAAGGCTTTTCAACAGCTTATAAGCCTTCCAGTAAGCATGAAATGGTACTTTCTGCTTATTGTTTCCATTGGGAGGTTGCCTGCTACCAGGACCTAAACTTTATCATGTACCATGTAAGGCAAAGTTTAATCTCTACTGAGTCATTTCTGAGTCAGAGTGGAGGGAAGGCATTCTCATGTTTGAAAGACTTATCCACTGCTGCCCTATAAACTTAGTTAACATTCCTTATAATTCTCACATCGCTTCAAACACGCTTCTAAGCTAGGAAAATCATAGGTGCTACATGAGGTCAGTTAAAGTAAAGTTGTACTGGATAAACAAAATATCTGTATTTCAGAAGCATCATGGTTGTTGTTTAATACAAGATTGAATTTTGTCTTCAGTGGAAAGGCAGGGAGGGGTTGATTTTTTTTTCTTTTAGTTATATTTTTAAATAAAATAACAGTTTTGGAAACAAGTGGTGAGTAACCATACTATACAATGTGCCTTAGTAGAAGCTTTTAAAAACTTTAACTTCTGTCAGCTTTTGGATTGCAGAGCTCTCATGACAAGGGATTTCCTGTTTTTTTTTTCTGATGAGTCTATACTGCTTATCTTCAAAACCTGTTTTCTGCAAATATATATGGTTTCCTAAGATTTTAAAAATTGCAGTCTCTGAATGCAACAATTTTTTAAATAGACTGCTAGGATTCCTCTCTTCTAACCTGAAATGCATGAAGTGAAGAACTGAAGTAACACTTTGCTCAATAAATCTGAAACTGGTATGGATTTTGGTTTTAAGATGTTTTGTTTTATTTATTCTTTCTTCTGATTTACCCTGAAGTTTTTATGCTGTGGCAAAATGTTATAGCATGGTGAAACTGTGTCTTAAGTACAGTTATGTATATCTACACCCATGCACTCCTACTCTGAGCAGTACAGAGAAATTTCTTGTTGAGAAGCATCCTGAGAGACAATAGACAGATGTGTGCATCAGACCTGCTAGTACTTAGACTCCTGGATGAAAATGAGCTTCTGAAGGGAAGATTAGCCTCAGAATCAGTATCTGCTTTGAAGTATTGCTTTGTGCAGTAATAGGTTTTTTTTTTAACGTATTGACCTTAAGAGATAACTGAGTTGGGGGAAAAAAACTCAAGGGAAGGAAGAAGTTGTTGATGAGAGACAGTGTTTGAGTCATGCTATATTTAGAACTGTCCTTGCTGTAGCTATGCAGCTGTGTTTATTTGAAGGGAGCTTTTCTTCCACCAAAACAAAATGAACATGCAAATAAATACATTAACTACTAGATGGTTCACAGCTGAGTCCTACAGCTGTTGATCATGAGTGAACAGCCTATGGATCTAGGCTTCTGCTGCTCTTTGTGCAGCCTGGAGTGCCCATGCTGTGGGGGCAGAAGTTCATAGGGTGTGAGGTGGTAGGGCCAGGAGGAAGCATCTTTTCCAGGTGCAGGATCTCCTCCTGGCCCCCCTGCCAGGCACAGAGAACAGCTGTCTTTCCAAGGTACAAGAATGTGCACCCTGCTGCCTGTGGATGCCTGTGATGTATACCCAGACTGCAGGGACATTTGATGCAGGCAGCAGGGTGCTGGGGCTGCAAGGTCTGAGAATGCTGCAGTGTGGTCAGTGCTGAAGTGTGCTGCCCTGCTCTTCCTAAAAGTATGAGGGATGTAAAGGGCTGACAAGTGGTGCAAAGCTCCCAGGTACAGCCCTGGTTAGTTTGGTAACAGCCAGCCAGCCCTGACTTCCACTATCTGCAAGGTTGTCCTTGCTCTTGTCAGAGTGCTGGGAGGTTGATGATTCAGGAGCAATGCAAGTCTAAGGAACTTCCATAGTTTCCCCTAGAATAACAGCACTGTCCTTTAGTATGCCATGTATTTCTTCCCCAAGTAGTGTGGCTGCCTGTCCTGAGGGCCTATCAGCCGTTCCCTGGCGTGCTGGGTTGGTCTCCTTCAACAGCTGCCACCAGTGGGCTCCACCCTTTGTGCAGGGTCTTGGGGTGATCCAACGACGTGCTGGTGCCCCCTACTGGAGGGAGCCACCTATCCTCGGGTAGCTGTGCTTCCTCCTGCATACAGGAGCTGTGCCTCCCAGGTGTCCCAGCTCATCCAGGCACAGTCCTCACCCTTCTCCTTGGAGATACTTCAGCGTTTCCCACCAACATGCTGTTGGTGCTATCTCTGATATACCTCAAGCTGGACCATGCAGAATTTGGTACTGAGGTCCCTCAGCAATTCCCACCAAAACCACCTCTTGCCCCCGCCTCTACTTGCTCCATCATTTCCTACTGACATCCCAAGAGCACCTTGCTGTTTCTTGCCCAAATTCCTTGGCAGGCGCTCTTTGTTGCTTCAGTTCCTTCTGTCCCTGCCCAGAGTCTGTCTCCTCTGAAGGTACGTTGGTGCCTCCATCCCCCCCAAACATCCCATAGCTTTCTCAAGCACAAGCTCCTCTGCTGCCCCTCTGATCTATCTATCTCAGTGCTTTCAGCCAGGAAGTGATAATCTCATTGTAGTCAGCACTGGTGAGGCTACATCTCAAGTACTGTGTCCAGTTTTGACCGCTTGCTATGAGATTATCAAGGTCCTGGAATGTGCCCAGAGAAGGGCAACAAAACTGGTGAGGGGTCTGGAGCACAGGCCTTATGAGGAGCAGCTGAGGGAGCTGGGATTGTTTAGTCTGGAGGAGGCTCAGGGGAGAACTTATCATTTTCTAAGCTGCCTGAAGGGAATTTGTGGGAGTTGGCTTCTTTTCTTGCCTAACTAGTAATAGGACTAGAGGGAGTGGTCCCACGTTGCTCCAGAGGAGATTCAGTTTGGATCTTATGAAAAATTTCTTCTCTGAAAGGGTGGCCAGGCACTGGGATGGGCTGCCCAGGGAGGTGGTGGAGTCATCGACCCTGGAGGTGTTCAAGGAAGATGTAGATGTTATACTAAGGGACATGGTTTAGTGGGGAGGTATTGGTAGTAAGTGGACAGCTGGACTATCAATTGGGCTGGGTGATCTCAGAGGTCTTTTCCAACCTTGGCAAGTCTATGATTCCCCCCCACAATTCTCCCTATAGTTCCTCAGTTACTTCTGTTTCTTCTCAGAGCTCTACTTCTGCCTCTTTGTACCTCAGCACCCAGTCCCCAGTCTACTCAAGTAAGAACAGTTGGAAATAAAGAAGCAAAGAGTTGTACCAATATTTTATGATTATTGCAGTATCAAAAATCTAGAACAGTTTACAGAGAGAAGCCACTGTAAATTATTTTGAGTTTTTTTCTGCTGAGTGTAGGAGTACGTATTGACAAAAATCTATTTTAATACCAATTATATGAAAAGATATATATCCAGTAGATGGTGAAGTCCACCTGAATGGTATGTTTCTTACTATACAAGCCTCTTCCTTTTGCAGTCTTGTCTCTTAAAAAAAAAAAATGTGCAGAGCTAATTTTAAAAGGCACTGATACGCAAATATTTTACTTTGTTTGCTGCATGTGATAAATGTAATGCTGTTTAAATTTGCTGCAACTTACACCGAGTGTAACTGAAGTTGCTCACGCAATATGGAGGGGAAGGAAATAAAAAGATGTTTAAAATAACACTCGAAATTTATGTGCCCCACGTTTTCAGATGTACTAAGAAAACTACAGCTACTGCACAACCCAAAATATGTAGCATGGGGAACTGAATGACATGCATCTGTGCATGTATTTACCTGCTTTGTTTTTAAAGCATGAGCTGAATGCCACATTTCTACATTTCAGCTCAAAATGAAGAACAGTGTATTCAGTGATCTTCTTGCTGACAGTTTGTTGGGTATGTGTCCGAGCTCACATGCTCCATGAAGAGAGAGATAGAAATGATTGTGCCTTCACTATGTGCTTGCCAGCAGCAATGATATGAGTAGATACATATTTGCTATAGATGAGATGTGGTTTACTTTGGACTTAGTAAGCATAATCTATAAGATAAATGATTGCTTTAAAGCAATCTTTAAATAGAGGAATGGCATCTTTAAAGCAAATCTTTAAATAGAAAAACATAATATCAGTTATTGATGCTGAGTTGTTTGAGGATCCTTTAATGGTGGCTTTGACAGAAGATCTTGTTCCAGTAAATACTTATGTCTATAAAGGAAATTGTACAGTTTCCTGTATAATAACACTGTACTACAATGTAGCAGCAGTATGTACTGTACAATAAAGTAACACGTCTATACAAGGCAGAAATGACTCCTACTGGTGTAATTGTGCTGGAGGGGGCAAATATTATGAATCAGAGCATATTTGTAAAGAATTAATCTTTGTGATGTTGTGAAGCTGTTCTTATGAAGAAAGAATCTGCAACTTACATCGGATGTGTTCAAAACTTTTCAATGTATTTCCATTCCACAATATGGAGTAATACATTTTTTTACTTCAGGTTTCCATTGTGTATCATTGCAATCTCTCCATGCAGGAAAAAAGCATCCTATGTCAAGCCTATCACCTACAAATCCAAGGATGCAGGAAGTAGTAGCTTTGATTCTATTTGGCAAGTTAAAAATAAAAATGAGCATAATTATGTTAATCAGAGAGCCAGCCTCCAGACAACTTGTAAAGCAGTGAAGGCACTGAGCCAAATACTCAGTGAGATATTTGCATTACTGAGCTAGCACATGATGCCTGGAAAATCTATTACAGGAATGGTTACAGAGTTGTTCTCAGAAGTGATGACGTTAATTCCTTTCAACAATTTAGGCAGGTAGGGTAGGAAATAAAACATAAACTCAAGACCCATAGCAAGTTTAGGTCTTTACTAAAGTATTATTATAAGTTACTGAAGTTTTCTGTGTATTAATAATAGGACTTCAGAGAGTAAAATGTACGTGAATACAACTTTAATTCAAAGCTGCATGCAAAAGAAGGTAATAGTTTCCCAAATTCATAAAGCTGCTATGAGGCTCTCAGTATTTCTTTTTGTTTGTTCATAATGTAACGCTGTGGAAATAGGAATGCTGTCACAGGATGACGATTAGTGCTGCTACTTTTTATTCATTGCCATTTGTTCTCTATTGCCCAACTCAATAGAGACAAACAGAAGGAAATCCTGCCCTAGAATCATAGGAAGAGGAGCACTACATCATCAAACAACTGTTCTCTGACAGATTTTTTTTTTTCTTTAACAAGGCAGGACACTGTGAATGTTATTCTCTCAGCACTTACTGCAATAAGCATTATCTCTGTGCTTAGTTTGGCTGTGACCGGAAGAGGGCATTCTTTCCCTTTGGAGCCGTGACGTGAGACATGAAATCATAGAAGCTTCTGAAAAACCTAGGTAAATTTTGCAACTATTCTTCCACATTTTTACTTATCTTTTTTGAAGTTTAAAGATTGAACTGAAAGGTGGTGGTAGTTCACTCTTTCAATTTTTTGAAGTCAGTTTAAGGCTTGCTATATACTTTTCTTAATACTTTTATGGATTCTATAAGACATGCTCTATTTTCTCTACCAACAGTAAATCATCTGCACTAATGAGAGTCTGCCTCTTTTAAATAATTTCCTTTACTGTAGATTTATTTTTTTAGGAAAAGATATTTAACAATGCCTTCCCTTAGGGCAGGTTTCTATGACAAATGTGAGAATACCAGCTTGGTATGTTTTAGATGTTTTCCTCAGTCAGTGAGACATCAGAGACATTCTTTGCATGTGCACTCAGTTTTGCTGGCTGTAATATGATTATTTCAACACCTGCAGTATAGACTGAAGTGTAGCTAGGTATTATGAAAGCAAACTGACCCACTTGTTTTTTTTTTTTTCAAGTGACTGCCTTTCCTGTTTGATACTGCTGTCATGCTTCTCAATTATGTATTTACAGGCCTCAAAGTTCAATGGGAATGGCTGCAGTTTCAGCTGTTTTGAGAAACAACTTATTTGGAAGTCAGATTTAGAAGCTTAACATTTTGGGAATCTTGTCTATAATCCCTACAACGTATTGTCATCAAGGCAGATATCTTCCTGGTGTATTTAGGGTGTGATTACTTTAGATTTTTTGCTTCTAATTTGGATAACTAAGGCTGGCAGAGGGAACTTTGCCTTAACTTGGGGTGACAAAGCAGTCAGAATCACTCTCAGCTCCATAGCTATTCTATAGGTTACTTTATAGGCTTAGTAAGTGTGCTTGGGTGTCGAGAAGGCCACCCAGTGAGGGAAGTTTACTTATAGTCATGACAGAACTGAGGAGTGTACTTGAAACTATTATTCTCCATTCAATTCTTTCACAGAGTTGTTGGGTCTAAATCTGTGCACATTTCTCTTTAACTCCGTGATATCAAAGTATTAAGTATTTCAGTTTTGTCAGAACATAAGTTGAATTACTGGCATAAGGGATGAGTTCAAGTTCATGTCTTTTATAGTGTAACTGACAAGTGAACTAACTTACATCTGGGGGCTCTAAAAGTGAAGCACCTAGAAGAAGGGCAGCAGTTCAAAATATACTGGCAAAGGACTGGCACCACTTTAACTGTCCTGTCTATTGGACCAATGTAATTGAGTCCATACTTCAAAATGGAAACTGAGTGCTGTCCAAAACAAGAAAAAAAAAAAAAAAGCCCATTTTAGTCCTTCAGCTGACCCAGGAACCAAGAACACTTGCCTTCCAGGAGGTTATGTAGTGTGTGGAAATGAGAAAATAGCTCTACTCATGAACAAGAGGCTTGCAGTTAACAACGGAGAAAAAAATTCCAGGAGGAAACATAAAAGAAATAGATGCATCCTGTGTTAGCTGGTAAACCACAGAAATGAAGAACAAACACAAATTCAAATCAAGAATGCAATTTCCACTATATCCTTCCTTCTCTTTCCCCCTGCTTCCCCCTCCCCTCTCACTGGGTTATGAGGATGTTTCTTTATTTAAAACCTTACCCTATTGTGAGGGCTACATGTGTTTTTCTAATTGTGCAGTGTCTGTCATGGTGTGACAGTCAGTCTGTACTACAGAGACAAAACATCCCTCTCTCCCACCTCTCACTGGTGTTCCAAGCTAGTGTATAAAGTGAAAACTAATAAAATAGCTTGGTGTTTTTAGACTTCATGGAGTAGAAGTTTTATACCCTTTAACCTTTAAGAAGCTGCAGCTAAGTTGAACTTGTTAACAGCCATGTTATACAACATACAACAACTCACGTATCACAGAAGCACAGCATGGCTGAGGCTTGCAGGGACCTCTGGGTCTGTCTGGTTCAAGCCCAGATCCAGTAGGGACACCAGAGCAGGTGCACAGGCCCATGGCCAGGTGTCTTCTGAACAACTCCAAGAAGACCCTACAACCTTTGGGCAGCCTATCCAAGTGCTGTCATCCGCACAGTAAAGCAGTTTACCACTGTGATGTTGTAGTTAAAGAGAAAACACACTTAAGAAGTAGATGCCATTTAGTTGTGCACGGTATCAAAGGCCTCTGCAGCTGCAATCATACTGAACCTGAGTTGCAAAATCAATTGTTCACTTGAAGCTTTTGGCTTCTATAAGTGTAAGTGAAGAAGGATGTTTTAAACACTTTGTGAAGTCCCCCACTGGAGCTCTAGAATTCATTTGAATTTAGTAAGAAGTCCATACAGAAGATGCAAGAAGAACTAACTGCAGTATTTGGAGTTCTCAGAAGGAGTATAGGGTCAGCAAATTGGCTCATTTTATCTGTTGATTTTTTTGAATTGGTTTTTTTTTTGTTTGTTTGTTTTGTTTTGCTAACTGGTTTGGGTAACGGCTGTGGAAAAAAAAGAAAAAGGAAAATGGCGTCACCCTTCATGATTTCATTTTATCTGCTTTGCAGTCTGTGGTCAAGTAAATATGACCTTTCTCTGATAATTGAACACCTTGGAGTTCTCGAGAGATAATACTGGCTTTCTTAATCTTTCTCAGAGTTTACTTTCTGGAAAAAATGACTACAATTGCTCTAATTATGAGATTATTTGATATTTTGAAGTGACTTGTTCTGTATTAATTGCATGAAAATGATGTTAATCACAAGAGAAAACTTATCAGCAGCTGACTGTTCTTCCTTTTTTCCACATCTTTTAATCCCACTAGACAACAAAGTTCCTGGAGCGTATGCTGTGTGAGTTGGACATTTGTGACTGTAGAGCAGTTCCAGAAGGTACTAGGCAGGGACTTTCAGTAAGTTAAGCTGTGTGATGAATCCTGATGGCCCTTTTCCTCCATTGTCCGAAAGAAAGCATATTTGAGGTGCTCCAGGGAAAAAGAAGACCCTCTGAGGACCCGCAGATCTATTCCCACTCCTCCCACTGCTAGGACTGCTGGAGTGCTTTGAGAAATTGAAGACTCAGTGACTGTATCAACCTTCACTTACGCAAAGAGCATTTTATCTGTTATTTGTTCAGATCGGTGGTGCAGAAGGATATCCATTAACATCTTCGCACACAACGTGTGGGGCTCAGTGGAACAATTCTGGACAATGACAGGTTATGAAATATCTCTACAGCCCATTATTTCCGAGAAGATTTATGCGAGGGGGAGTGGAGCTCGCTATTCCAACTATTCGCACCTGCCATTAGTACGTGATTCATAGCCTACATGATAATAGAAATACTATGTGTCGCTTGGTAGCAACGAGCAACTCAGACCTGATGGGGTGTGATTAAGAGAGCCCGGCCGCGAGAGGGCAGCAGCCGGGGCCCGGAGCCGCCCCTCGGGCGTTGGGAAATGCCTCGGCCCGGCCCTGACCTCGTCCCGGCAGCGGGCGGGGCGGAGGCGGAGGCGGCTCGGCCCGGCCCCGGACGCCCTGCGGAACAGGGAAGCGGCGGCGGCTGAGACGGCGGCATGGCAGGGCGGGCATCGGCGGGGGACGCGGCGCTGAGGCTCGAGGCCGAGCAGTGGCTGCAGTGGGATAAGGTGAGGAGCGCCGGGCTTTCGAGTGCTGAAGCTCCGTTTCCAGCGGTGCGGGATGCTGGGCCGCGCGTAGAAGGAAAACCGCCTCTTTGTTTCCCTATTCCACGTGTCTAAGGACACTTCGTGGCCGTGCTCTGGACGTGCTGGCGCAGCTGCCCGTCATTGCGTTTCCCGCACGGATCAGGCCTGGATTTGCTGTGGGTGGTTGGAACATATATATCTGTGCGAGGTTACCTTATCAGATCGCAACAAGCTCTTGTGTAAGTTAAATAGATTTTTGACTAACACAGTGTCCCTGAAGTATCCGTACCTTTCTGGAAGGTGTGTTCTTGGTTAGCAATTGCATCTTTGGCAGTACTTGATCAGTATGCAATGCCTTGTTGCTGACTGCTCAAAAATAGTGAGGTGTCACTGCTGTGATTCCGTCATTTCATTCTTCAGGGAGAAACTCCTACAGCGTTTGCATTGAGCAATAGCTTTAATCCAATATAACCCTTGTCCATTTACGCTATTTATTCTTTTAAGAGACCCCTTCGTTGCAAGGATAGCTTTTTAATTTGAAGGGAGAAGTCAATATTTAATGATGATAAGCTGCACGTTTCTTGCAAAATAGTAGTTTGCAAGAGCAAACCTTTATGTATGGAAGTGATCTTGCTGACTTTGCTGAAAGGTTATACCCAGGTAATAATTACTGTGGGTGTTACATGCTATTTTCATCACTGTATGCATTACAGAACTATCATATTCTTCACTTTTTATTATTATCATGCATAAAATCATGGGTAGGAGGCAGCTTCTGTTTTTATTAAAAGTGAAACTTTAGTCAGTACTTGTCCTGATAATTTAAAACGCTGGAAGGACTTTTGCACTGATGGAACATCTCTGGGGCCTTCAATCAGTGTAGGTTCATCTGAATAACTTTTTAATGTTTGAGCAAGTTGCATTGATGGTTATTCTTTGTATCATAACACCTGCTGCTGTAACCAGAGAGATCCATATTCTCATGTTCTTCTGTTCCTGCAAAGAAGGTTAGGTTGCAGCATTCTTGGACTGGTAAATTACTAGTTCTTAAACTGGAAGTCAGTAATTCAGGGGTACTGAATTGCTCAGTGGGAAAAGCAATTATTTATTTTCTCTAGTGAATACACAGTATTCTGCAGTATATAGTTTGCTGATTATCAGCAAAGGCTCATTAGCTTTTTGAGTATTTATTTAGTCTGTCATGCCTGCCCCTTCAGCAGCAGGTGCATAGATCAGTAATTATGTCAGGATGCATCCGCTAATGATGACCATATTGTAATGTTGAAGAAAAACACAGTAAGCTCATTTGGTAATCCAAACTGGTATCAGTTTGCACAGAGTCCTTACATTTTTTATAAAAAGTTTACTCATGTGACTGCCCTGTGCATGTACTTCAGCTGCAGGAAAAAAAAAATACGTAGGTAGATAGATGCATTTAATTTTTTGCCCAGGATGATCTGCTAGGCCTTCCTTTGATCTCAGAATATCTAGGTTATTCAAGAAACAGTCAAGTCCCTGTCGTTCTTGAGGTCAGTTGTTGACCAGAAGTCAAAGCTTATGATCATTTGGAAATAATACTCTTTGTACTCCAGTATGAAGTGCATGTAATGGTGCTGTGAGTAACCTGAGGAGCACGCTGCTGCTTTGCATAACACTGTTGCTTGGTGGCTGGAGTGTGCCATCTGTCCTCCTGGCTCATCAGTGTCTGGGGAATCAAACTGATGTTAAGCCTGACAAATCCCACATTATTGAGATGTTGGGGCATACAAGACTTCACTAATTCCAAAAATGAAGAGTTGGTAGGAGTTGTATCATGCAAACAATGCATCAACAAAAAGAAGAAGGCTTTGAAAATAAACTTCTCATTGTTCACAATAAGTGTGATGATTCTCTCACTGCTCCGTGCAGTTTAAGAATTACACTGTAACAGTTAAGCTGTAATCATAAATGTGATGCTTCATGGATTTTCACAAACACTACTCACAAATATATTTTATGCAAATAGTTTATCATCTGACCAGTCTGTTTGGTTTGTCACTGCCTCTCTTCTACTGACTTAAATTCAGAAGGTGTAACAAAAGCTCTGGGGTTCCTGAAGTGGTGTGCTGTATTCTAATACCAAAGTAAGCCAGAAGAGATTGTGGGGAAGAATGTCAATTCTATCAAGAAGCTTAAATGTATTTAAAAACAAACAAAAAACAACAATGAAAAGTCACACACACAAACACTTCTAGAATGTCTGAATTTTGTACCTACAGAATCCAAAAACTTCTGCAATAGTGAAGGAACTACTTGCTGAAGGAAATGTGGGAGAACTGCACAAATACTTTGGCTCACGAATGGAATTTGGCACAGCTGGGCTCAGGGCTGCCATGGGAGCAGGAATTTCTCACATGAATGACTTGACTATTATCCAGACAACTCAGGTATTGTATTCATCGTGTTATTAGCTGCTTGGGTACAGGAATGGAAGGGCCTCACTTACAACAAGCAAATGGGCATTCTGTGGAAGTATGCGGTTCTTACTAGTCAAAAGAAAAAGAGAGTTAGCCAGTATTTGGCTAAACATATACACTAAAGGAGATCTACCTGGAGGGAGATTAAAAAATACAGTCCTTAAAATGACTGTAGCTTGGACTGCAGGTTTATTGTTGTATCATGTCCTAAAAAATCCTCCTTTCGTTACTAAGGGTGAGAATGAATTCTGTCTTAGTTTCAGCTGGGATGCATTTTTCTTCAGAGTGCCTGGCATGATGCTGTTTTGGCTCTAGGAGAAAAACAATGTTGATAACACATTTCTGCTAAGCAGTGTGGTTCAGTGTGAATAGCTGTGTGGTGCTGAGCCACCCACTGGGTTAAGCCACAGCTAAAATGTTGGCCAGTTGTTCACTTCCTCATCTGATACCTCAAAGAGTAAATGATTTCTGAGTCTGCAGATCAGACTAACCATGTTAGCTGGATCTTTCTGGACTTGGTTCTGGTTTTTAGAAAAGTGCCTAAATGCTGTCAAATTTCATTACATGGCTATGAAGGTTTTTGTCATTTCATGGTGTTTATTGATCCTAAATGAATCAAATCCCAATCCAGTTCAGTGAGGTGTGTGTAGTTAGATGTCAATATCTTAGCAATCATCTTAATCCAAATATAAATGAAATACTGAGATTACATTAATGAAGTGAATTTGTTATTGTCTTCAGGGATTTTGCAGATACCTTGAGAAGAATTTCAGTGACCTGAAAAAGAGAGGAGTCGTGATTGGATTTGATGCTCGTGCCCACCTTTCAAGTGGAGGTAGTAGCAAAAGGTACTTTTCCAGTAGTATTCTGTAGATGTCTTACATGATTCATCATGGTCTTACAACTGTTTCAACAGTAATTTCTCTAAAATGAATTTGAGGGATTGATAGTGTTTTTATTTTTTTTAATACCAACGCAGTTTTTATACTTGTTTTGCCTACAGTGAATAGGGAGGGAATGCATTTAAGTTGTGTGTAATGATTTGCTTTATTTTATTTTATTTTATTAATTGTACTGAGGGGAGAAAAGATGTTGAAATTCTAGGAAACAAATGGAGAATGAATATATTTCCAAAGCTTCTTTTCTTGTTACTTAGGTTTGCAAGACTTGCTGCTAATACATTCATCAGTCAGGGAGTTCCAGTTTATCTCTTCTCTGACATAACACCAACACCTTTTGTGGTAGGTTTCTCTATTAAATATTCTCATATACACACAAATTCTGTGAGATATCAAAAATTAATACTTACATTAAGAAATCATGTTCATGTTCATGAACCTCATGTTCGTCAGCCAGTAGCCTCAGGTCCCTTTCCTGCTCCAAGAACTGCTCTCATGAGACAGTGTGGATGAGAATGCTGCAGTTTTAGTTCCCATTGCCCTACTCAGACTTTTGTCATTGCCCCAACACTTTACCTTCTAATAAGGCATGAAGTGTTTCATGTCATTATGCCCCACTCAACAGATGCATTCAGCTTCCTTCTGTAAAAATGTTATTCTAGTTAGCCACAAAGTATCTGAAACAGCACTAAATACACCTGGTATGTTTATGGTAAATGTCAAGTAATAGCAAGGGCTAAGGTTGTACCACAAGGAGCCTGGTGGAGCAAGTATAGCTTTTCCTTTAGGGATTCAGTGTGTAGGAATCATATCCCGACCTTTTATTTGTCAGTATGGAAGTATTCTCATTTATATACCATAACATCTCCTGTAATGTTTTGCACATTCCAGTTCAGTTAATCTTTTTTCATTACAGCCATACACGGTAACTCATCTGAAGCTTTGTGCTGGAATTATGGTTACAGCTTCCCATAATCCAAAGCAAGATAATGGTTACAAGGTATTCCTAAATGATCTATTTTTTTTTTCATTTTGGTTGCTTTTTAATCTTTTTTTTCCCTATAGACACACTAATACTATTGTATACAGTTTCTATTGTGTTATCGATCAAATGAATATCTAATTTGATTCTTGAGATCTAGATCTAAACGTATATATTCAGAATTAGTAATGTGTTATAGTAATAACATAATATCTTAGCTCTATAAAGCAGAAAGATAAGCACAGTTCTGGAACTCTGGGAATACTTTAAGATATTTAATAAGTTCTTTTTTAAAAAGCTTCAATCATCTCTTGAACTCATGATTTTAAAAAGATCCCTTTGTGTTCACAAACAGAATAAAATATATCTGGAATCTAATGAATTGCTTGTATAAAACACTTCAATTAAATTCCATTGATTTCAAATTGTATATTTTTTCTTTAGCTAAATGGTTCAATTATCAGAGTTTGGTTTTTTTTTTTTTTTTTTTTTTTTTTTTTTTTTTTTTTTGTGTGTTTCATGAACCAAATGGCAGGAACATGTTTTTCACTGAAACAAAAACATGGCTGAGCAGCCTGTCTGCCAATTGCATAGCTGCACTAGTCAGATACAGACTGTTTCCAGAATACAGAAATGAAGGTTAGGAGATTTTTCTTTGTCTTTTACAATAGAAAAGCAAGGTGATATAGACAAGATGATTTCTCACTATCTGTTCCTACAGAACTTCTTATTGTTTGAATTGTTCTTATATATATATATATACACTCATATATATTAATCTTGATATCTTTTTCACATCAATTTGGATGTTTTCAGTTACTTTGTTAATCAACTTCATTTTTGCTGTTTTTTTTTTTTTAATTTAATCTACATGCCTACATGACCCAGACGCTGTTAGGTACATTTCTTCAAAGGTGTAGTTTCTAAAACATCAGTAGGAGGAAGTATGCAAACAACTGTCTAAATTAAAACACAATTCTTTTTATAGATAATCATAAAACTTGCTCTTGGATGTATAAGCACATTAAAAATATATACAATAGAAGTTCTTTACTGCAGGTAAAGAACATCTTGAAACTTACATGAATTTGTGCCTGCTGTTGTGGCAACACTGCAGCTATAGACAGTTGTAAGGTTTTTGTGCCTTTTTCTTTAGTTCTTTTTTGTAGTGAAAGTGTTTCATTTTTATTTTAACACATTTTTACTCTAAAGTATTGCTTTACGTTTAATGACTATCTAAAAATTGCATGGAAATACCATGGAGAATTTATCAATTCTAAAGCTAGCAGACAGGTTGATATTTGAATCTTCTCAGTAAGTGAGCTGAGCCTTGTTTTCTGTTTCATTATGAATTTCAATATGCCCTTATAAAATTTCATTGCTTTAATAGAACAGAAAAAAGATTAATTTAAAATAATTTAATATTTCACAAGAAAAAAATGAGATTTCAGAGGACGTGTTGAGAATAAGAACAGTGAAATGCTCTGGTTATACTTAAGTTGAATTTACTGTAATCTATCAAATACATCTTAGCCAATGAAAAATGGTGAAGCTATCCTACAATATTAATGACAAAAATGAACTCTTACCTTTATTATCTTTTAGGTTTACTGGGAGAATGGTGCTCAGATAATTTCCCCTCATGATAAAGGAATTTCACAGGCTATTGAGGAGAATAAAGAGCCATGGCCTCAGGCTTGGGATGATAAACAAATTGACAGCAGTTTGCTACTTCATGACCCATATGCCACTATCAATAAGGAGTATTTCAAAGACATACAGAAACAGTGCTTTCACAGGTAAGTAATGTTAACTCTGTTATGAGTATGGGATTTTTCATGGCAGTTTAACTTGACCCAGGACAAGGCAGCTACGATTCTGTCGTATTTTCCATCTCTGTATTTGCATTCTTGTGATCTTTTGTGATAATATTGGCAGCCGTGTGATTACATAGTAAGTCAGTTCATGAAGTTAGTCTTGCAAAAATCTAAACTGGTGAGGTGAGTGATTCATTTCTGATTGTATTGTCTTTCTGTAATAGTATGTTTGTGCATCAGCCAAATGGGGCTACTGTGTGCAGCTAGGGGCAAGCTAAAGGTTGATGCTGACTATGCAATTGAATGAGCCTTTAAGAGAAGGTGAGCCAGGCTGCTCAGACAGTTCTGACAGAAGGAGGTCATGCTTTGTCATTCTAGTCTTGCATATGCTCCTCGTGACCTTGGGAACCTGGCACAAATGTATTGCTGTCACTCACTTGGTATAAACTTTACTCAGTAAAATCAAGTGGATGTTTCTCTGCAAATTAAATGAGCAGCAACCTCTTAGATCTGCCTGTTTACATCAAAATGTTAACTGTCTGTAATCAGATGATTTACATCCCAGAGCTGGGGATGAAGAGTCAGTCAATTGTATTTATTTTCCACTCACCCCTTTGTGGCATATAGAGTGCGTTACTATCTTTCCAGTAATTTGCTTGTACTGGAACACTGGATACCTACAGTGACTCTCAGATCTAAAAAATGAGGTTAAACCAATCTAGAAGTCATTGTCGTTAAAAACTGACCTCCTTTAGCATATCATGTTACAGTACTACAGAAACCAACATGACTAAGTATTCTAAACACAGTGAATTTTCATGCAGAGTGCTCTGCCACACTCAAGCTTCTATTATTAATCTCATTTCAGGAATATAAACAAGGAAACAAACCTGAAATTTGTTCATACTTCTGTGCATGGTGTAGGTCATAAATTTGTGCAGCTAGCCTTCAAGGCATTTGACCTTAGGCCTCCTTTTGCTGTTCCGGAGCAGAAGGATCCTGATCCAGAATTTCCCACGGTGAAGTATCCAAATCCTGAAGAAGGCAAAGGTGTTCTGGTAAATACATATAATCAATCTTTCTAAATATTCTAAATATAGTGCATATCTGTATTTTTTAGTAGTTGCAATGTCTCTGTCTTTCTGGTCTATTTTTACACTACCAAAGAATTAGCTGGTATCATTTCATTAAAATTCTTAACTCCCTATGAACAAATCAGGTAATATTTCTCTGTAACTTTAAACTGTACATTGTTCTGCTAACAGAATGTGCAGCATCTGCACACAGAGCAAAGTGATAGAACTCCTTTTTAAAACAAAGAAATAAAAAGCAGAGATCTTCAATTTTTCAAAGTTTCTACAGCTAACACCTGAAATACATCATTATTCTCAAATGGTGATTGGGTCTGGGCCAATCCTGACAGTAAGGAGACTAGATTTTCTGATACAAATACGATCACTTTGTTAGTAAATATCCTATTGAATGTAACAACTAAAGTGGAATGATGAATGTGAAGTTAAGTATCCTGCCTGTGCTCTGCTTTGCCAGGCTTATGAATTGGTTAAATGTGGTTTGACACACATCATGGTGCTGAGTGTTTGAGATGAAATAAACTGGGAAAGTTATTTGATGTCTGTAAATGATGTGAAAATATTTGGGAGAAACTATGCTTTCCTGATGTTGTTTATCACTGTTTTCAGACCTTATCTTTTGCTTTGGCTGAAAAAGATGGGGCAAAAATTATTCTAGCAAATGATCCAGACGCTGATCGACTTGCAGTGGCAGAGAAACAAGAAAGGTATGGCAACAAATAAATACAACTATTTATATTTTGGACTTAAACAGTTAGACTCGTTTGAGGGATTTTGGCTACCTGTGTTGCAGAGGACAATGGAGCAGTCATGTTTGTCCTTTTAAGACTAAAACCACATAGAAATGTGAGGGGTCTGACTGCAGAAGACAAGAGTGGTAAATTAATTA